>NC_091247.1:62823125-64060000 GCF_042477335.2 Ovis canadensis
TGTAGAGTCTTGTGGCACTGTTTTCAAACGCACTTCCAGAGGTCTGCTCTGGAGATCAGGGCCATAGACATTTCCAGATCTTAAAGCATGTGAGACAGGCTTTTACTTTCAGGCAGAGTGAATTTGAGGCACCTCTTACTTTGAGGGATGTCTAAGGAAAATCTAAAAATTACATTTGCAGTCCCTTTCTTAAGTGAGTAAAGTGCCAACTGCTTATTGGTCTGTAGATTCTGACAGGAAACCAATTTGAACTCCATGAGCTGCTAACTTGAAGTGGAGGGAAGGGGAAGGGAAGAGATAGGCATGCTGAAATTCCCTAGTGAGCTACTGAGGTTACTTTTTTCCAGAATTCTAGATGATTGGCAAGTATCTTCATGGTCCAAGAAGAGGAGATGGCAACAGGACAGAGACGGTAACTGTGTTTTGAGTTGAAAACAAACACTTATTGGGATTCCTGGGAGCCTGTGCTGCCCTGAGGATCCTGGGACCAACTGGCCCCCAAACAGAGGCTGTGAAAGAAAACTGGCAGCAGAACTCAGCTAAGCTGCAACATTGTGAGCTCCAGTGGGAGGGTCACCCCTAACTGAGGTTACTGCTGAGGAAATGAGTTCATCCTCCTTCAGAGAACCTGAGTGGCTCTATGGGGACACAGCAAAAGCCCCCTTGTGGAAGGCTGCAGGACCTTCAACAGCTGCCACCATGTGGCAGCATTGGGAGGACAGTGGATCCCACTGCTCTCTCCCTCGTACATCCTGGACCTTCTCAGATCATCTCAGGTGAGGAATGTGACCTCAAGGAAAGGCAGAATGGTTAGAGATTACTTGCTATGCCAGTGGAAAAATGAGAGAGAGTTGCTCACGTTTGCACCCCAAGTTTGTGGAGCCATCTTGACCGCTTCCATATGCTGCTGAATTTAATCACCAATTAAGCAGTCAATTGTTGTTATTTAGTCACTCAGTCATTTCTGATTCTTTTGCAACCCCATGGACTGTAGCCCACCAGGCTTCTCTGTCCATGGGTTTTCCCAGGCAAGAATACTGAGTGGGTTGCCATTTCCCTCTCCAGGAGATCTTCCGGACTCAGGGATTGAACCCATGTCTCCAGCATTAGCAGGCATATTCTTTACCACTGAGCCACCAGGGAAGCCCCAGTCCCAGTGAGTAGCTGCACCTAAAAGCTGATGAAGCAATCCAAATTGAATGCAGTAAACGCTGCTTGACTGTCCAGTTAAGTCGAACAGTCTCTGGGGTGTTTCCGGGTGTCTGACTCAAAGAACAGGTGCTGTGTGAGTGATGAGGGAGCAAACGAGTATATTGAGAATCTCTGAACTGACATCTCATCCTACTAGAGCTTTACGTCAAATCATGTTAGATGGGTTTTTTCCTGACTCAGTCTCAACTGAGACCTGAGCAAGGTTGGGTATAGGCCAGCTCACAATGTGCAGAAGTCACAAAGGAAATTTCCAGATTTGGTTCTATGGTCCTCAAGCACTGTTGCCTACTTGAGAATATAGAAGAGCCAGTATCTAGGGAGGAGAGAGGAAGAAGAGTTTCGGAAAGATTTATCTGGAGGTTGCTGTTGCCAAGTCCCTACTCCCTTTCAAGGAGGGTCTAGAAGCAGCCTCTTTCCCTCAGGCTTAATGAGGGGACTTCTATGGTTGCAGTAGAAGACCTTGGACTATGTTTCCAAAGGCCAGAGAGGGGACAGGAAATTTTGAAATAGCTAATGAGCTTCCCTGGTGGCTCAGTGGTAAAGAATATGGCTGCAATGCAGGAGATGCCAGTTTGATCCCTGAGTTGGGAAGATCCTCTGGAGAAGGAAATGGCAACCCACTCCAATATTCTTGCCTGGGAAATCCATGAACAGAGGAGCTTAGCAGGCTACAATCCGTGGGGTCACAAAGAGTCAGACATGACTTAGTGACTTAACAACAAGGGAGCCTGGACAGCAGGACAGAATATGTTGCCCCAAAACTGAACTGGACCCCCAGAATTTGTCAGAGTAAGGATGTGTGAATGTGGCACAGAACATGAAGAGGCAGAACAACCTAATTAAAGAGGTTTTAAGGCCTGCTGAGAGCTGAGTCTTGGAGGTTGAAGGGACCCCAACAGTGAGATTTGATGCAGGATGGGCCATGAGCACACTAGGGACCCAGGGGGATGACATCCAAAGGGACAGAAAGAACTGCCCATATCACAGGGCCTATGGTCAGAGGGATGGGCAGGGAATCTCTGAAGAACCCACAAGCATATCACAAGTAAAAGACTCAGCTTCAGTTATTCACTTCTCAAGGAGGCTTTGTCAGAGACAAGTGCCATGTCAGGAGACTGTCTTTGTCCCCTAATTACTCATGTCCAGTTCCATTGCCAACCTTCTAGAGTGGGTTGGGGAAACATGAGTTAAGAAAGCAAGAATCGGACTAAGCAGGGCTCTAAAAACAGCAGATTTTCATCTACCTTCTGCTGCAGCTAGGAAGAAGGAAAAAATTGAATGCTAATTTCATTTTTTCTATTTTAATTAATTTACTGTTGAACTATAGTTCATTTACAATAGAATGTTTCTTCTGTACAGCAAAGTGACTCAGTCATATGTGTACATATATCCACTCTCTTTTAGATTCCATTCCCATATAGGTCATTGATGTTGCTGTTTGGTCACTAAATTGTGTCCAGTTTTTTTGCAATCTCATAGCCATAAACTGCCAGGCCCCTCTGAACATGGAATTTCCTAGGCAAGAATACTGGAGTAGGTTGTCATTTCCTTCTCAGGGGGATCATCCCGGCCCAGGGATTGAACCCATGTCTCCTGCATCTCCTGCATTTGCAGGCAGTCTATACCATTGAGCCACCAGGGACACTCCAATATAGGTCATTCATTTCAGTTCAGTTCAGTCACTCAGTCATGTCTGACTCTTTGCAACCCCATGAAACACAGCATGCCAGGCCTCCCTGTCCATCACCAACTCCCAGAGTCCACCCAAACCCATGTCCATCAAGTCGATGATGCCATCCAACCATTTCATCCTCTGTTGTCTCCTTCTCCTCCTGCCTTCAGTCTTTCCCAGAATCAGGGACTTTTCCAGTGAGTCAACTCTTCACATGAGGTGGCCAAAGTATTGGAGTTTCAGCTTCAACATCAGTCCTTCCAAAGAAATCCCAGAACTGATCTCCTTTAGGATGGACTGGTTGGATCTCCTTGCAGTCCAAGGGACTCTCAAGAGTCTTCTCCAACACCACAGTTCAAAACCATCAGTTCTTCGGCACTCAGATTTCTTTAGAGTCCAACTCTCATATCCATACGTGACCACTGGAAAAACCATAGCCTTGACTAGACGGACCTTTGTTGGCAAAGTAACGTCCCTGCTTTTTAATATGCTCTCTAGGTTGGTCATAACTTTCCTTCCAAGGAGTAAGCGTCTTTTAATTTCATGGCTGCAATCACCATCTGCAGTGATTTTGGAGCCCAGAAAAATAAAGTCAGCCACTGTTTCCACTATTTCCACATCTATTTCCCATGAAGTGATGGGACTGGATGCCATGACCTTAGTTTTCTGAATGTTGAACTTTAAGCCAACTTTTTCACCCTCCTCTTTCACTTTCATCGAGAGGCTTTTTAGTTCCTCTTCACTTTCTGACATAAGGGTGGTGTTATCTGCATATTTGAGGTTATTGGAGTCTTGATTCCAGCTTGAGTACAAGTCTTTTGCCTCCTGAGGTAGGTTTATTCCTAGGTAATTTATTCTTTTTGTTGTTATAGTAAATGGAATTGTTTCCTTAATTTCTCTTTTTGATCTTTTGTTGTTAGTGTATAGGTATGCAAGAGAGTTCCATGTATAGATTTTGTATCTGGCATCTTTACCAAATTCATTGATGAGCTCTAGTAGTTTTCTGACAGCATTTTTAGGATTTTCTTTGTATAGTATCATGTTATCTGCAAACAGTGACAATTTTACTTATTCTTTTCCGGTTTAGATTAATTTCATTGCTTTTTCTTCTCTGATTGCTATGACTAGGACTTCCAAAACAATCTTGAATAACAGTGGTGAGAGTGGACATCCTTGTCTTGTTCCTAGTCTTAGAAGAGATGCTGTTTTTCACCATTGAGAATGATGTTTGCTGTGGGGTTTTTCATATTGCCTTTATTATATTGAGGTAAGTTCCCTCTGTGCCCGCTTTCTGGAGAGTAATTTTTTTTATCATAAATGAGTGTTGAATTTTGTCAAAAGCTTTTTTTGCATCTCCTGAAATGATCTTGTGGTATTTATTCTATAGGTTGTTAATGTGGTGTATCACATTGATTGATTTACACATGCTTACGAATCTTTGCATCTCTGGGGAAAATCACACTTGACAATGGACTATGACTATGGGCTTCCCTTGTGGCTCAGCTGGTAAAGAATCTGACTGCGATGTGGGAGACCTGGGTTTGATCGTTGGCTTGTGAGGATCCCCTGGAGAAGGGAAAGGCTACCCACTCCAGTATTCTGGCCTGGAGAATTCCATGCACTGTATGGTTCATGGGGTCACAAAGAGTTGGACACGACTGAGTGACTTTCGCTTTCACTATGGACTATGATCCTTTTAATGTGTTGTTTGTTTCAGCTTGCTAATAATTTGTTGAGGATTTTTGTGTCTATGTTCCTCAGTGATATTGGCCTGTAATTTTATTCTTTGTGATAATTTTCTCTGGTTTTGATATCTGGGTGATGGTCATCTCATAGAATGAGCATCAGAGTGTTCCTTCCTCTGCAATATTTTGGAATATTTTCAAAAGGATAGGTGTTAACTCTTCTCTAAATGTTTGATCGAATTTGTTTTTGAAGCCATCTGGTCCTGGGTTTTTGTTTTTTAATCACAGTTTCAATTTCAGTACTTGTGGTTGTCTGCTCATATTTTCTATTTCATCCTGGTTCAGTCTTAGAAAATCATACTTTTCTGAGTATTTGTTCAATCTCCTAGGTTGTCCATTTTATTGGCATATAGTTGCTTGAGGTAATCTCTTATGATCCTTTGTATTTCTATAATGTCCTTTGCAATTTCTCCTTTTTTATTTCTAATTTTATTTATTTGCATCTTTTGCCTTTTTTCCTTGATGAGACTTGATAAATATTTATCACTTTTTTAAGATTTATTTTTATTTTTTATTTTACTTTATTTTACTTTACAATACTGTATTGGTTTTGCCATACATCAACATGAATCTGCCACAGGTGCACATGTGTTCCCAATCCTGTTACCCCCCTCCCACATCCCTCCTCATACCATCTCTCTGGGTCTCAAAGAACCACCTTTTATTTTCATTGATCTTTACTATTGTTTTCTTTGTCTCTATTTCATTTTTTTCTGCCTTGATTTTTATGATTTCTTTCCCCCTGTTAACTTGGGGTTTTGTTTGTTCTTTCTCTGGTTGCTTTAGGTATAAGGTTAGGTTGTCTATTTGAGATTTTTCTTGTTTCTTGAGGTAAGATTGTATTGCTATAAACTTCCCTCTTAGAACTGTTTTTGCTCTATCTCATAGGTTTTGGGTAATTTTCTATTGTCATTTGTCTCTAGGTATTTTTAAATTTCCTCTTTGATTTTCTTAGTGATCCATTGGTTTTTTAGAACATATTGTTTAGCCTCCATGCGAACGTGGTTTTTTTTTTTTAACAGTTTTCCCCCTTTAAAAGATTTCTAATTTCATATCATGATGGTTGGAATAGATGCATGATATGTTTTCAATTTTCCTAAATTTACCAGGGCTTGATTTGTGACCCAAGATGTGATCTGTCTTAGAGATAGTTCCATGTACACCTGGGAAGACAGTGGATTCTGCTGCTTTTGGATGGAATGCTCCAATAAACATCAATTAAGTCTATCTTGTCTAATGTGTCATTTAAGGCTAGTGTTTTCTTATTCATTTTCTGACTGGATTAAGTGTCCATTGACTAAGTGGGGTGCAAAAGTCACCTACTATTAGGGTGTTACTACTGATTTCCCTTATATGGTTGTTTGCATGTGCCTTATATAGTGAGGCGCTCCTTTGTTGGGTGCATATATATTTACGAAGATATGTCTTCTTCTTGGATTGAACCCTTGATCATTAGGTAGTGCCTTTCCTTGTCTCCTGTAGCAGTCTTTATTTAAAGTCTACTCTCTGATAAGACTATTGCTATTCCAGTTTTCTTTCTATTTCCATGTGCATGAAATATGCTTTTCCAACTTTCAGTCTGTTTTTGTATCCATTCAGCCAATCTATGTCTTTTGGTTGGAGCATTTAATCCATTTACATTTAAAATAATCTTTGAGATGTGTATTTCTACTGCCATTTCCTTAAATTATTTTTGGTTTGTTTTTGTAGGTCTTTTCTTCTTTCCTTCCTCTTTCGTTCTCCTCTCTTGTGGTTTGATGACGATGTTTAGTGTTGTGGTTGCGTTGCTTTCTTATTTTTGTGTGTATCTATCATAGCTTTTAATTTCATTTCCCCTGAGATTTTGATATAGCAGTCTCTCTCTCCCTCTCTCTTTCTCTCTCTCTCTCTCAGTTCAGTTCAGTTCATTTCAGTTCAGTCGCTCAGTCCTGTCTGACTCTTTGCGACCCCATGAATCGCAGCACTCCAGGCCTCCCTGTCCATCAACAACGCCAGGAGTTCACTCAGACTCACGTCCATCGAGTCTGTGATGCCAACCAGCCATCTCATCCTCGGTCGTCCCCTTCTCCTCCTGCCCCCAATCCCTCCCAGCATCAGAGTCTTTTCCAATGAGTCAACTCTTTGCATGAGGTGGCCAAAGTACTGGAGTTTCAGCTTTAGCATCATTCCCTCCAAAGAAATCCCAGGGTTGATCTCCTTCAGAATGGACTGACTGGTTGGTTCTCCTTGCAGTCCAAGGGACTCTCAAGAGTCTTCTCCAACACCACAGTTCAAAAGCATCAATTCTTCGGAGCTCAGCCTTCTTCACAGTCCAACTCTCACATCCATACATGACCACTGGAAAAACCATAGCCTTGACTAGACAGACCTTAGTCAGCAAAGTAATGTCTCTGCTTTTGAATATGTTATCTAGGTTGGTCATAACTTTTCTTCCAAAGAGTAAGCGTCTTTTAATTTCATGGCTGCAGACACCATCTGCAGTGATTTTGGAGCCCAGAAAAATAAAGTCTGACACTGTTTCCACTGTTTCCCCATCTATTTCCCATGAAGTGATGCAACCGGATGCCATGATCTTCGTTTTCTGAATGTTGAGCTTTAAACCAACTTTTCCACTCTCCTCTTTCACTTTCATCAAGAGGCTTTTTAGTTCCTCTTCATTTTCTGTCATAAGGGTGGTGTCATCTGTATATCTGAGGTTATTGATATTTCTCCTAGCAATCTTGATTCCAGCTTGTGCTTCTTCCAGCCCAGCGTTTCTCATGATGTACTCCTCATAGAAGTTAAATAAGCAGGATGACAATATACAGCCTTGACGTACTCCTTTCCCTATTTGGAACCAGTCTGTTGTTCCATGTCCAGTTCTAACTGTTGCTTCCTGACCTGCATACAGATTTCTCAAGAGGCAGGTCAGGTGGTCTGGTATTCCCATCTCTTTCAGAATTTTCCACAGTTTATTGTGATCCACACAGTCAAAGGCTTTGGCATAGTCAAAAAACAGAAATAGATGTTTTTCTGGAACTCTCTTGCTTTTTCCATGATCCAGTGGATGTTGGCAATTGGATCTCTGGTTCCTCTGCCTTTTCTAAAACCAGCTTGAACATCACAGAGTTCACGGTTCACGTATTGCTGCAGCCTGGCTTGGAGGATTTGGAGAATTACTTTACTAGCATATGAGATGAGTGCAATTGTGCAGCAGTTTGAGCATTCTTTTGCATTGCCCTTCTTTGGGATTGGAATGAAAACTGGCCTTTTCCAGTCCTGTGTCCACTGATGAGTTTTCCAAATTTGCTGGCATATTGAGTGCAGCACTTTCATAGCATCATCTTTCAGGATTTGAAATAGCTCAACTGGAATTCCATCACCTCCACTAGCTTTGTTCGTAGAGATGCTTTCTAAGGCCCACTTGACTTCACATTCCAGGATGTCTGGTTCTAGATTAGTGATCACATCATCATGATTATCTGGGTCGTGAAGATCTTTTTTGTACAGTTCTTCCATGTATTCTTGCCACCTCTTCTTAATGTCTTCTGCTTCTGTTAGGTCCATACCATTTCTGTCCTTTATAGAGCCCATTTTTGCATGAACTCTTCCCTTGGTATCTATAATTTTCTTGAAGAGATTTCTAGTCTTTCCCATTCTGTTCTTTTCCTCTATTTCTTTGCATAGATCGCTAAGGAAGGCTTTTTTATCTCTTCTTGCTATTCTTTGGAACTCTGCATTCAGATACTTATATCTTTCCTTTTCTCCTTTGCTTTTCACCTCTCTTCTTTTCACAGCTATTTGTAAGGCCTCCCCAGACAGCCATTTTGCTTTTTTGCACTTCTTTTTCATGGGGATGATCTTGATCCCTGTCTCCTGTACAATGTCACAAACCTCATTCCATAGTTCATCAGGCACTCTGTCTATCAGATCTAGGCCCTTAAATCTATTTCTGACTTCCACTGTATAATCATAAGGGATTTGATTTAGGTCATACCTGAATGGTCTAGTGGTTTTCCCTACTTTCTTCAATTTAAGTCTGAATTTGACAATAAGGAGTTCATGATCTGAGCCACAGTCAGCTCCTGGTCTTGTTTTTGTTGACTGTATAGAGCCTCTCCATCTTTGGCTGCATAGAATATAATCAATCTGATTTCGGTGTTAACCATCTGGTGATGTCATGTGTAGAGTCTTCTCTTGTGTTGTTGGAAGAGGGTGTTTGCTATGACCAGTGCATTTTCTTGGCAAAACTCTATTAGTCCATGCCCTGCTTCATTCCTCATTCCAAGGCCAAATTTGCCTGTTCCTCCAGGTGTTTCTTGACTTCCTACTTTTGCATTCCAGTCCCCTATAATGAAAAGGACATCTTTTTTTGGTGTTAGTTCTAAAAGGTCTTGTCGGTCTTCATAAAACCATTCAACTTCAGCTTCTTCAGCATTACTGGTTGGGGCATAGACTTGGATAACTGTGATATTGAATGGTTTGCCTTGGAGACGAACAGAGATCATTCTGTCGTTTTTGAGACTGCATCCAAGTACTGCATTTCGGACTCTTTTGTTGACCATGATGGCTACTCCATTTCTTCTGAGGGATTCCTGCCCGCAGTAGTAGATATAATGGTCATCTGAGTTAAATTCACCCATTCCAGTCCATTTTAGTTTGCTGATTCCTAGAATGTCGACGTTCACCCTTGCCATCTCTTGTTTGACCACTTCCAATTTGCCTTGATTCATGGACCTGACATTCCAGGTTCCTATGCAATATTGCTCTTTACAGCATTAGATCTTGCTTCTATCACTAGTCACATCCACAAATGGGTATTGTTTTTGCTTATATGCGCATATATGGTGTCATTGTTCTTGTTTAGTCACTAAGTCATGTCCGACTCTTTGTGACCCATGGACTATAGCCCACCAGGCTCTTCTTTCCATAGGATTTCCCAGGCAAGAATACTGGAGTAGGTTGCCATTTCCTTCTCCAGGGGACCTTCCTGACTCAGGGATTGAACCTGAATCTTCTGCATTGGTAGGCAGATTCTTTGCCACTAAGCTACCAGGGAAACCACTATATATATGAAAGTTTAAATTGTTGGCCTCTCAATTTCCCATTTCCTGCATTTGTGCTCTTCTCTTCTTATGGTTGCTAGTTTTGATGTCATATTTTTGTATGGATGATTTCCTGCTTTTACTTTAGGTTTTGTTTTACCAGTGAGGTTTCCCATTGTGATTTTCTTGTTTCTAGTTGTGATCTATTTTTCTTCCTCTGCCTAGAGAAGTTCCTGTAGCATTTGTTGTAAAGCTGGTTTGAGTGTGCTGAATTCTAGCTTTTGCTTTTCTGTAAAGCTTTTGATTTCTTTGTCAAATCTTTGCTGATAGAGCATTCTTGATTGTAACTTTATCCCTTTCATCAAGTTAAACATATCATGTTACTCTCTTCTGACCCACAGACTTCCTGCTGAAAACTCAGCTGATAACCTTTTGAGGATTCCCATATGCCAGCAAATATGGAAAACTTAGCAGTGGCCACAGGACTGAAAAACGTCAGTTTTCATTCCAATCCCAAAGAAAGGCAATCCCAAAGAATACTCAAACTACCACACAATTGAACTCATCTCACATGCTAGTAAAGTAATGCTTAAAAGTCTCCAAGCCAGTCTTCAGCAATACGTGAACCATGAACTTCCAGATGTTCAAGCTGGTTTTAGAAAAGGCAGAGGAACCAGAGATCAAATTGCCAGCATCTGCTGGATCATCTAATAAGCAAGAGAGTTCCAGAAAAACATCTATTTCTGCTTTATTGACTATGCCAAAGCTTTTGACTCTGTAGATCACAATAAACTGTGGAAAATTCTGAGAGAGATGGGAATACCAGACCACCTGACCTGCCTCTTGAGAAATCTGTATGCAGGTCAGGAAGCAACAGTTAGAACTGGACATGGAACAACAGACTGGTTCCAAATAGGAAAAGGAGTACGTCAAGGCTGTATATTGTCACCCTGCTTATTTAACTTCTATGAGGAGTACATCATGAGAAACGCTGGGCTGGAGGAAGCACAAGCTGGAATCAAGATTGCCAGGAGAAATATCAATAACCTCAGATATGCAGATGACACCACCTTTATGGTGAAGAAGAACTAAAAAGCCTCTTGATGAAAGTGAAAGAGGAGAGTGGAAAAGTTGGTTTAAAGCTCAACATTCAGAAAACGAAGATCATGGCATCCGGTTGCATCACTTCATGGGAAATAGATGGGGAAACAGTGGAAACAGTGTCAGACTTTATTTTTCTGGGCTCCAAAATCACTGCAGATGGTGACTGCAGCCATGAAATTAAAAGATGCTTACTCTTTGGAAGGAAAGTTATGACCAACCTAGAGAGCATATTAAAAAGCAGGGACATTACTTTGCCAACAAAGGTCCATCTAGTCAAGGCTATGGTTTTTCGAGTGGTCATATATGGATGTGAGAGTTGGACTGTGAAGAAAGCTGAGCACCGAAGAATTGATGCTTTTGAACTGTGTGTTGGAGAAGACTCTTGAGAGTCCCTTGGACTGCAAGGAGATCCAACCAGTCCATCCTAAAGGAGATCAGTCCTGGGCGTTCATTGGAAGGACTGATGTTGAAGCCGAAACTCCAATACTCTGGCCACCTCACGTGGAGAGCTGACTCATTGGAAAAGACCCTGATGCTGGGAAAGATTGAAGGCAGGCAGAGAAGGAGACGACAGAGGATGAGATGGTTGGATGGCATCATCAACTCGATGGACATGGGTTTTGGTGACCTCCGGGAGTTGGTGATGGACGGGAGGCCTGGTGTGCTGCAATTCATGGGTTGCAAAGAGTCGGACACGACTGAGCAACTGAACTGAACTGAACTGTATGTTGTTTGGTGCTTTTTCGTTTTGCTTTTAATATTTTTCTTTGTATTCAGTTTTAACAGTTTGATTAATACGTGCCTGGGCATGATCCTCCTTAGGTTTATCCTGTACAGGATTCTCCACACTTTGTGGATTTGGGTGGCTAATTCCTTTCCCATATTAGGGACACTTTCAACTATAATTTCTTCAGATATTTTCTCAGACCCTTTCTCTTTATCTACCTCTTCTGAGACTCCTATAATTTAATGTTGGTGTGTTTAATGTTTTCCCAGATACTCTGAAATTTATTTTAGTTCTATTTTCTTATTCTGTTCCATGGTAGTAATTTTCACCATTCTGTCTTCTAGCTCACTTATTCATTCTTCAGCCTCAGTTATTCTTCTATTGATTCCTTTTAGTTTATTTTTCATTTCAATTATTGTATGTGTTTGTTCTTTAGTTCTTCAGTTCGCCTAGGTATTTTTAAAATTTTATTTTTAGTTGGAGGATAATTGCTTTTCTTCTGGATCTTTGTTAAACATTTTTTGTATCTTCTCATTCTGTGCCTCCATTCTTTTTCCAAAATCTTGGATCATTTTCACTATCATTATTCTGAATTCTTGTCTAGATAGATTGTGTATCCCCTCTTCATTTAGGTGTTCTTATAGGTTTTTTCTTGCTCCTTCATCTGCAATATATTTCTTTATTTCATTTTGTCTAACTTATTGTGTTTGTGGTCAGCTTTCTACAGGTTGCAGGATCGTAGTTCCTCTTGCTTCTGGTGTCTGCCCACAGGTGGATGACATTGGTCCAGAGGCTTGTGCCATTATCCTCTTGATAGAGGGTTTGACCAGTGTCATAACCAGAGACTGCCTTACATATTGAGCAGGGCCTCCCCTTTGCTCTGTGTTTGGCACTGTCTTATCAGAGGTGGAGTCTGCTCCCTATTTGTTGGAGTAGAGGCCCCCAAGTCTGTTTCTTCACTGTGTTTCTGATCCATAGTGCAAGATAGGTGGTATTGAGCACTCCCACTGGGATGGAAGTGACTGAGTGTTCCTCCTCTGGAATTGTTCACATGTGGTGTACTCTATTGTGTCACCTTTCACCCTTTGTGTGAGCTCTCAGATTCCACTCTTGTTGGCACTGCTCTTGGCCCCACCTTAACTGTGGGTATGACCGCACTGGCGCTAGTGTCTCAGACATTGTTTTCACCAGGCCACCAGCATAGATTCACTGGATTCAGGTCCCAGGATTGCAGTAATAACGGATTCAGACCCACTGTGGGTGCTACGGAGGCAGCTTAGATTCTACCCTGGTCCAACCCCCCATGTGTATATACCTACAAAGTATACAGCTACTAAAGCCAGACTCATCTTGGCTATAGGAGCACTTGTCCATATAGATCTATAGGTACTGAGCTTACAAAGTCTGTCACAAGACTCTCAATTCGCTGTTTATGCAGTTGCAAGGAGAGATTTGAGCTTTCCTTCTTTAGTTGCATGGCTGCCTCAAGTTCAGTGGTTTTACATAGAGTTCATCTCTTTAGACAAATGCACCAAGAATACATGTACAAATGGTCCTCTGTGTGTGGACCACCCACAGCAGGTCTGCTTCTGTGGTTTCCCTGGAGCACACAAGTCCACGCATTCAAGGAGGGAGTGTGGAGGTGGTTATGTGGATGGGGTCATGAAAGCCCGGCAATGACAGGCACATATGGGAGCTGGTGGCCCCAGGTGCAAGAAGATCAGCCCCAATGGGGTCTTTCCCAGTGCTTGGCCACGGGCATAAGAGAGCTGGCCCTAGTGCTGACAAGGCATGTAGGGATGTTAGCAGCTATGGGTGAGAGAAAATCAGCCCGAGCAGGGGTCTTTCCTAGTGCCCAGCCATTGGTGCAAAAGAGCCAGCCCTGGTGTTCTGAGGTGTGCAGGGAAGCCAGGAGCCACAGACATGAGAGGGCTGGTCCTACTGACAACAAGTCATGTGAGGGAGCCAGAGACTGTGGGCCTGAGAGAGCCAGACCTGGGAGGGGACCCTTCCAGTGCCATTGAGGCTGGGCTACCATGTGGGGAGAGAGGCTGCAGTGGCAACCCTGCCCCTCATGCATCACTTAACAGTGATGCTGGCCACCCACACCAGTATTCTTGCCTGGAGAATTCTATGGGCAGAGGAGCCTGGCAGGCTACAGTCCATGGGGCCACAAAGAGTCAGGCATGACTGAGTTACACTTCAATTTTTGCTTCTATGGCAGTCCAAGTTTTCTCCAGAAACATTCCTAGTTGCAAACTTCCTCACTCCCACTTCCTCAGGCTGTCTCCTCACAGCCCTTCCCAGGTTTGCTCTCCAAACCCCAGTTTCCAGCACATAATCCCCATTCACAGTGGCACACATGCACCTCAGGGTGGAGTGCACAGGGCTCTGACAGGCTGTGTCAGTGTGAGTCTGACTCTGTCTTGCATGCTACAGATCGCTCACTGAACTCTCCTCTGAGAGCCCCCTAAGTTCTCCTTCTGTCCCAACTGATCTCCCTGCTGGTGACGGGAGTTCCCAAGATGTGGGAACCTCTCCTTCAGATCCCCCCACCCCTGGGAACCAGCTTCACCCTGCTTCCTCTCTTCTTTCCCCCTTCTTTCTTGTATCCTACCCAGTCACTTGGGGATCTTTCCTGTCCTTTGAGGCCTCTCAGGTCCTCTGCTAGTGTTCAGTTGGTGCTTTGTGAGAATTATTCCATTTGTAGATGTATTCCTGGTGCATTTGTCTAAAGAGATGAACTCTATGTCCTACTGCCCTGCTATCATGACCTCCTCTAAATATCATTTTTGATAGCAGTTTCCCTTTGATGAATCATTACTAAGGTGCAGCAATGTCTCAGGATGGTCCACAAATAGATGATTAAGGCCAGCCCCTGTCTTCAAGGCCATGCTTTACATGAGAAAATTGTTGGTCACTCACTTGTGTCTGACTCTGTGAACCCATGGACTGTAGCTCACCAGGCTCCTCTATCTATGGGATTTCCCAGGCAAGAATACTGGAGCAGGTTGCCATTTCCTTCTCCAGGAGGTATTTCCAACCCAGGGATCGAACCCAGGTCTCCTGCACTGCAGGCAGATTCTGTACCATCTGAGTCACCAGTGAAGCCCACCACCTTTTCTCTACTTTCTGTGACAGCTCCTCTGTCCTGAATTTTTATTATTATGCAAACTATCCTTTCTAACTATTTGAGTGAGACCTGAATCTTTACCCAGCACTGTTTCCTTGCCGTGCCTTGCAGGGGCTTTGGAACACAGAGGAGGTGGAAGAATAAGAGCTCTTACCCTCAAAGGCCTGCCAGTTACTTTGGAGAAAAGTCTAGTGACTCCACTGTGACATTTAGCCAGAAGAAGAAATAGTCCAGGGCCAGACTGGGTGCCCTTTAGCTCAGAGATCACTGAAGCCAATTATCTCCTCTCTTTCTCTTTTCCTGTCTACGCTGAGGACCCTGTGGTGAGGGCCTGCCTTGTGAGTCCTGTGCCCATCTCTCAAAGAATACTGCCATCCTGGGGCTGCCCTAAGTCTGATAATGCTCCCCAGGGGCCAGGGAGGGGGTTGATGTGGTGGTCTCAGACCTGAATCGCCCTGATTTTCCTAGGTCATAGATGATCTCTGAACTCCCTCCCCCACAACTATCCCCCAACCATCTGCAAGGCACCAACCCCTCACCCACGTCTCATGTCTCTGCTGCCTCTGTCCTTATGCAGCATCCAGTCCTCTCTGGGCGCTGATCTGGCTCCATACTGATCAAGCATGCTGCTGCCATGCTTCTGAGGACAGATCAATCAGTAGTAGCCATCATCTGAAGTCCCCCTGCCTCCCTCCTTATGACTGCCCCTACTTAGGAATGGGACTGTTATAAGAAAGAGAATGGGGCCTGAGGAAATGGTCACATCCCAGGTCACATCAGAGTCCCTGAGACAGCCACCAAGTGTGGGTTCTTGGCTGCACGCAGGGAAAAATTTAAGAGCACGCCATAGTAAAGTGAAAGAAGGTTTATTCAGGGAGGAAACACACTCCAGAGACAGAATGTAGACCATTTAGGAAGGCAAGAGAGGCAACAGGGTATGGAATTTTTAGTTTTTACAAGGGTGAGTAATTTCATAGGCTAATAAGTGGGAAGAATATTCTAGCTATTTTGAGAAAAGGTTGGGGATTTCCAGAAATTGGACCACCATCCATTTTTTTACCTTATGTTCAATCTTAGAACCGTCATGACACCTGTGGATGTGATTTAGCTTGCTGATGTGTTACAATGAGCATACACGGAGTCTCCAGGTCTAGTGGACTTGTACACCATCTTGGATCTAGTTGGTTCTAATCAGCTTATGTCTTGTCCATTTGTCCTTAAATGTTGTGCCCTGCCCCTTTCTTGTCTTGAGACCATACTACGATCCTCATTTTACAGGTGATGGAGATCTAATGAAGATGAGCCATAATGTGGATATGAAGCAATAGTGTCAAATGGAAGGAATGTCTCTGGCTCTGATCTATTCACTTAGAGAGAATTTTTAAAATTTCTTTTAAAAGATTTCCTTTGTGTCTAATGTTCTCCATCAACTGTTGTTCTTCCCACCTGTTAGCCTCTCCTCAGTTATCGACTCTAGCCCACAGCATTCTAATGGGTCTTTGTGAAATTGGCGGGGCCCAGTGGTGTGCAGCATTGTCCCTACTTTATAAAGATGAGCAGGAGAGAGAATTAGGTGCCTTCACTCAGTCTCCCAGGCTCACATAGCCTCTCTTGTTCATGTGTTCCAAGCCCTAGTAAATGACCCCAACTTTTACCACCAAAGCCCCAAGCAAGAAACCTGGGGCTCCTCGTAGATGCCATTTCCTTCTTCCCCCCAGCCCTGGTCCTGCCTCCCCCGTGCATCTGTTTGGTCATTAAGACTGTTCTCCCTCACTGGTGTCTCAAGATTTTCTCTCCTCCTCCCCTTCATTTCTTCTGTATTACTGTGTAGTGTTTATTTCTGCATTATTGTGTAGATTTGATAAAAACAAGATGTTATCTGTGTTTCAGGGAGGACTCTCAGATTCATATAAAAGAAATATAACTTCATCTAGATTTACTTCAATTTCTATTTGGGGCCCTACCACTACCAGCAAAGCCACTGTTCCATAGGAAGGGTGGAAATTAATCCCAATATGTTTTAGTTCATCCCTGCCCCACCTCACATCTCTCTGCCTCCTCTGTGCCATCTCTGTGACACCACTGCCTATTCACTGAACTTGGGTCCCCTAAGATCTTTCTGGAGTCTTACTGCCCTTTCCTTTCCCCACTCACTCAAGAACTCTGCCTAGATAGCATCATCAGCAGACCCTCTTCAGGACCTACCCCATGCTCTGGGCCTTGGACTTGGGGACCAACACTAGGAGGCTATGACCATTCCCTTCTGGAACCTTCCTAACTCTTCAGATTCCCACCTTCCTCCCAGCCCCACCCCACCCAAAGGAACTTTTAATTATGATTTTAGACTAAAAGGCACACCCTCTATTGTGGTGTTTACCCTCAGAGGCATCTCACTTAATCTTCTTAGTGAGTTTGAGTTTTAGCCAGAGACTATCAGGGTGTTTTTTGCTATTGCTCTCCTTTCCTGAGAAAATTAAACTGGACCAACTTCTGGGATGGAGATGGCTAAGGGAAAGTTCTGAAAATAAATAAATAAATAAAGGAAAATACACAGAAGAGAAAAACATCAATATCTCAAAATGTTACTTTAATCTTGTGTTTTATTTTCTCAGAAGAGGGCTGTTGGAGGATGGAGGGAACAAAAAGTGCTCACCAAAGTGAGAGGGCATCTTGAGATTGAAAAATGAGGAAGGCAGCTCCATATAACCAATGGATCAGTTTATTATAGGGTAACACATTCACAGGGTGGATCAGGGTGGGATAATAGCAAAGCATTCGTGAATGCATTCCACACCAATTAGAAGCCATTGGGACTGTTTTATAGTTAACCTAGGGTATAAGAGTACAAGCTTGGAAATAAGATATGCATTCCTATGTCAAGATTTATGAATGAGTAACTAGTCTCATGGGTGCCAGAATTATGTCAGCAAAGGCCTTCATCATTGTTTGGATACTAACAGAACAAAGAAGTCACCTGGTCCTGTGCAGTGTGTGCTATGCTCAGTCACCTGATTATTAAACAATATGTATTAACTACAAAGCCCTTGATAACAGATAAGTAGTCTGCCACATAGTAGAGTCCTGAGTAGGGTCAGTGGAAGAACTGGAGGAACTCTATGGGTCCAGGATGGCATCAATTATACTAACAGCCATACAAAGACCCTATCTCTAGCTCAGATCATTTTATTGTTCTTAACACTCAAACTACCAACTCACCAACTTCACTTAGTAAATAACCTCAAATCTATACTTAAGTCATATGCGGTTCATTCCAGTTGAGGTAGCATCAACTTGCTAGTATCATAATCACAGAGAAGAGCCCCACCAACTGGGGAGCTGGTTCTTGTATGTTAGAGTAGCTACAGAATTAGGGGCCTGTTATCAGTTGGATGATAGTGGCTTCTGATTGGGTAGTTAAGTGAAGTAAAGAAGAAGTGAAGTCGTTCAGTCATATCTGACTCTTCGCGACCCCATGGACTGTAGCCTGCCAGGCTCCTCCATCCATGGGATTTTCCAGGCAAGAATACTGGAGTGGGTTGCTGTTAGTGGGGTGGTACTAATTAGGAGGTTTGTAGCTTAAGCTTTCTCTAAGAAATATTACTTAATGGATTCCAAAGTGCTCTGTTAAACTTGTAGAATTTAATTATAAGAAATACATTCTTCTGAAAATAAATACATAAATTAAAAAAAATTTTTTTAAAGGAAATATATTCTTCTGAGGGACTGTTGGGTGAAGAGTGGGAGAAATCTCTCCATCAATGAGACAGGAATAAACTTCCTAGTTTCAACAAAGGTAAAGGGCAGAGGCTTGAGACTACACTTTCAGAGACCATTTCTATTGAATGTTACCAGAGAAGTGTTTCAAAATAGTGTCAGGCTTCAAAAACCATGATGAGTTATAGTCCTTTCTTCTGAGTGTGAAACTGGCCAGTAGAACCGCTTGGTGGGCCTAGTGTTTGCTTTTCTCTGCACTGGAGAAGGAAATGGCAACCCACTCCAGTGTTCTTGCCTGGAGAATCCCAGGGACAGCGGAGCCTAGTGGGCTGCCATCTATGGGGTCGCACAGAGTCGGACACGACTGAAGCGACTTAGCAGCAGCAGCAGCAGCAGCTCTTCTCTGCCTTTGGGAAGGATAAAAGGGAAAGAATGCTAGGTGAAGGGTTCCTGTCTGATGTAATTGCTTATGTTTTGTTCTTCATTCTCATGGTTTGCTTCCTTTCCTGAAGAAGAAAGGGAAGGGTTAATATCGGATATATTCTATTAATTTTTTGTATTGAGGGTGTGCATTGTAACAAAACTTTCAGTAAAAAACTCTCAAAAAGTTAAAAGTGGGAATTCCCTTGCAGTTCAGTGGTTAGGACTCTACACTTTCAAAAAACGTTACAGGTTTAACTCCTTCATGACTACTCACCCTTTGCCAAATGTTACCAAATATTTCCTTTCCTTTATAAGGCAAGTAGTTCTTTTAGCTCTGCTTATTTTTATATATATTGAGAATTCCCTGGTGATTCAGTGCCTTGGACTCTGCACTTTCACTGCTGAGGGGCCAGATTCAATCCCTCGTCAGGGAACTAAGATCTCCCCACTACTATTTTGCTTTTTCTTTCTTTCTTTCTCTTTTCTTTTTTTTTTTTTTTTTTGTGGGGAGATCTTAGTGCCAGGAATTCCCAGTATTGCCTTACTTTTGAACCTACATTTTCCTCATTGAATGCCCACATCTGTCCATATGTAAGTAAGTTTATAATTTATTTTGTAATGTCTTAAGATAGAACAAACCACAGTATATTTAGCCATTGATATATCACACTATACTTAACCATCAAGTTTCTTTCCACTCTTTGCTATAAGAAGCATTTCTGCAATGAACATTCTTGTGTGTGCATATGTGTGAATTTTCCTTGGGATAGATAAGATGTGTATTTACTGAGTCCAACTGTAGCTGGGTGGGTGGGTGGGAGAAAGGGGTGAGATGGGTCAAAGATCTCAGACTTTAGTTTTCAAAGCTAGATGTTTTGGGGGCTTATCTCTCTGGTGCAGGTCTTAAAAAGTGGGGTGCCCAATATAGGGTTCAAACCCTTCACTCTTCAGGGAGAAGCTCCAGGTTTTGAATTTCTTCTTGATTGTGAGTTATAAACTGGGGATGGGGTTTATAATTAGACTGTATGCCAACCTCTCCTACTCACTTCGATGTGGTTCTTCTTCTCATTTGCCAGTGTGTAGTTGTTACTTAATCAAGCTTTAGGTTTTTCCCAGAGGAAATTGTTCCACATGTAGCTATAGACTCAGTGTGTCTGTGGGAAGAGGAGAATTCAGGATCTTCCTATGTCACCATCAAACTGGAATCTTCAAATACCTTTAAGTTTATTCTATAATTTCATAATTTTTATATTAATTTCTTTAACCATCAGGAACATATTTCCATAATTGGTTAAGGATCTATCTCAATTTCCTTCTGTATGTATGGATACAATTTGTTGACTAGTTTACCTTTCTGAACTGATTTGAATAGCCACTTTTTTATATATACTAAATTTCAACATATACAAAATTTCAAGGTCAAAAGAGGTATCTTGGCAAGAGTTGTGTGTCTGGTAGAAATTGGCATTTCCATGACGCTGGATCTTGCAAGTGAAAACAATCTCTGAGGATAATGTGTAGAGTAAGAAGAAAATCTGAAAGGCAAAGACAAAGAAGGAGAGGCATGGGGTAGAGATGCAGGGTCTGCTACATCTAAAACCCCTAGGGGGCACTGCATTCCTACCCTAGGATCTCCATCAAGGTTCCCACCTTTAGATTTGGCTCAGATCAGCCTTGATGGTTCCTGTGGCTCTATTTTGCCCTTGGTATTCTTGGGTCTCTGATCAGCATTAACTCCCTTCTATCACCACTTGTGGGAGGAGAGATTGGTTCTTACAACTAGACGGCACCACTGACATTTCATGCATGCAACTATTAGATGCTGGAACCATCTTGCACAAATGAACACCTATATTTCCCAAAATGCCAATAGCATCTCCCCTGAGAAACTCTGGAAGAGAGATTAGTAAGGAAGTTTTTGCAAATCTACTGAGGAAATAATGAAGAGCTGAGTCAGAGAAATGACAAAGAATTCAGGGGTAGAACAGATATAGGAATATTTATGCAGTAAAATCAACAAGAGTTGGTCTTGGATGGATGATCCAGGGTAAGCTAGACGGAAGTGTCAACCAGGATTCCCAAGGTTGTAGTTTGGGCAGTGGAGTGGTTCAGTATTTCATCCATCAAGACAGAACTACAGGGGCAAGAGCAGATCTGGATAGGTAAAGAATGATTAAGTCAATTTGGAACATGCTGAATTTGAGATCCCCGTGAGAGATTCTATGGGAATACCCAGCAACCCAGGAAACAAGTACAGAGAAAAATCCAATACAAAAGACTGAGAGGGAACAGCAGGTTTGGGAGCCATTCATGGCCTACATACCAATAAGTATTAGCAGCATTCCCTGGTGGCTCAGATGGTAAAGAATCTGCCTGCAGTGCAGGAGACCTGGGTTTGATCCCTGGGTTGGGAAGATCCTCTGGAGAAGGGAATGGCAACCTACTCCAGTATTCTTACCTGGAGAATTCTATGGACAGAGGAGCCTGGCGGGCAATAGTCTGTGGAGTAGCAAAGAGTCAGACACAACTGAGCGACTAACACTTTCACTTTCACTTAAATGCTTGGGCTTCCCTGATGGCTCAGAAGGTAAAGAATCCACCTGCAATGTGGGAGACCTGGGTTTGATCCATGGGTTGGGAAGATCCCCTGGAGAAGGGCATGGCAACCCACTCCAGTATTCTTGCCTGGAGAATCCGCGTGGACAGAGGAGGCTGGCAGGCTACAGTCCGTGGGGTGAGAAAGAGACAGACACGATTGAGTGACTAAGCACAAACAGTGGGAAACATCCCACTAACATATACAGACCACTGTGTTACATGTTTTCACAGCCAAGGCTGCCTGTGGCCTTAGTCTGGATGCTCTGCTGTGGATATCTGTTCTATTCCAAGGTTTTTTTGTGACTTGTTCTTGTTTGACAGTGTACTGAGGAGGAGGCAGGGGCTTAGAAGTGGACAGACTCTGTGAGGAAACTCTCACCATGTTCAAAGACAGAAGACGTTCACTCCATCACTGGGAAACCTGAAGGACTGTCCTTGAGAATTTGGGAAATGGAGGCCCCTGGGTGACCCCACCTGAGAGAGTAATTGCAATCCCAAATCATGAGGTTGACAATGTATAAGAAGATTTAGCTGTCACTAACAGGAGTATTTTTGTGAGTTTCAAAAATATTATCACCCGAACTTTAAATGTGGTTCCAGTGGCTGCCCATACACCTTTCTCAATTTTAGACAGATCTAGTTTGTAGAACTACATTAACAATGAAGTTGCTGGGGTATGTAAGTAGAGGGTAGATTTTCCTTATTTATTTTTTTTTCCCACATTAAGAAATGTAAGTAAGTATTGGGGTTTCCCCAGAGGCTCAGCGGTAAAGAATCCACCTGCAATGCAGGAGATGCAGGTCGATCCCTGGGTCAGGAAGATCCCCTGGAGGAGGCATGGCAACCCACCCCAGCATTCTTGCCCAGGGGATTCCATGGACAGAGGAGCCTGGCAGGCTACAGTCCACAGGGTGACAAAGGGTCAGACACAACTGAAGAGACTGCACACACACACACACACATACACAGAGTATTGTTTGAAGAGAATTTTCTGTGGGTCTCTTGAGCTCCTATGTGTCTCATTGCTGCTGCTGCTAAGTCGCTTCAGTCGTGTCCGACTCTGTGCGACCCCATAGACAGCAGCCCACGAGGCTCCCCCATCCCTGGGATTCTCCAGGCAAGAACACTGGAGTGGGTTCCCATTTCCTTTTCCAGTGCATGAAAGTGAAAAGTGAAAGTGATGTTGCTCAGTCGTGTCCGACTCTTAGCGATCCCATGGACTGCAGCCTACCAGGCCTCTCCATCTATGGGATTTTCTAGGCAAGAGTACTGGGGTGGGGTGCTGTTGCCTTCTCTGGTGTCTCATTGGGTATGCCATTCAGACCATTTCTCAAGACTGAGTTTACATGAGCAACCTCAAGGGATAAAAGCATGTCTCACCAGGACACAGGCTTGTTTCCTGTTGCTATAAAAGCAAAGGATTTACTGAGTTCAGTGTTCCTCAGCTGTAAAGCAAACCACTGCATGTGCCCCATCCATGTCCATTGAAACTCCTGCGCAGAGTTTAGGGGCAAAGGAAACCCTTGCGAACATGCTGAAGCTCAACATTCTTCTTGCACCATGAGTAATAAAGTCTGTTATCTCAGGAGTCCCATGTCTTTTACCACTGTTGAGACAAAAACAACATATTCACCGTAAGCAGGGGAAAATCAAACCACAGTTCCTTCAAGTATGTGTTACCTCTGTGACAGCAAACTAATCGACATTATTATACAATTAGAAATAATTCTTTACTCCTGCAGGCCACATGCTAAGTCTCTCCAGTTGTGTCCGACTCTTTGAGACCCCGTGGACTGTAGCCCATCAGGCTCCTCTGTCCATGGGATTCTCCAGGCAAGAATACTGGAGAGTGAAGGAAAGTTACATGGCTCAAAATAGCCTGGAGTTAAAACTCCCCTCCAGGTCTTCCCCACCATTCTATGCAAAAGAAAGTACTCTCTCACCTGAAGGGAAAAAAAATGGACTTTAAGATTGATTACACCCAACTCCCAGCTGGTCCAGCCTCTGGCCAATCTCCAGAATTCCTTGCCCCAGCCGTTTAAGAGATAACTACTCTGAACAACCTTGGAGAAGAATAGGCCCCCTTAAGACAGTCGATTTCCACATATATGCCTATATATACTTAGTCTTTTCTTGGGTTAGTGCAGCAGCTCACTAATCTGACTGCTGCCCCTTCTCACTTTATTAAAGGTGATCTGTTCCTGTAAAAGGCTGGTCTGGTTCTTTTTCTGAACCACGCCTTCTCTAACTCCCTTACCCTACACAGAATACTGGAGTGGTTAGCCATTCCCTTCTCCAGGGGATCTTTCTGACCCAGGGATCAAACCTGGGTCTCCTGCATTGCAGGCAGATTCTTTACCATCTGATATTAGGGAAGCTCTCCTAATATAAGGGTGGACTGATTAGGTGGAAATACTTTCAGGAGCAGGAAGAGCTAGGTTTGGAGCAGGAAAAGCTCAGTTCCCGCTTCCCCTGGCCCCACCTGCTGCCAACCCCGGAAGAGCTTAGAAGGGGATCAACCAAAATGTCAGGAAAATCTTTTGGTTTTACCTTACGAAAGCCATACAGGGTGGGATTTTGGACCATGAAAGGACCATGGAAACCTGAACATAGGGAATCTCGCTTCACTTTTTTCATTCTGTGGCAATAAAGATCTAATTGCATAATGGTACTATAATTCAGAGACCCGTTTTCAGACCATTTTTCTCCATTCCCCACCTTACAAAGAGGCCAGGCACTGCTGCAGTAGAACTTAAGTTTCTCCTTTTTTAACCCTTCGATTTTAAAGAACTACCAGTTCTTAAGGATACACTCCAGAAGTGTTTCTTCTGGCTTGCAGAGGGATCCTCGCATGTTGAGTAACCTGAAACCAAGAACAAGACAGCACTCAGAATGGAATGTAGTGTCCCAGATACATTTACCAAAGACTTTAACCTGAAGGGGTTCAGGGTGTCCCCCAAATTCCCTTCAAACCTGATGGGGTTTCAAGAATCCTCTACTCTTCCATTAGTTTCTGACCAGACGTCCCTGGCCCCTGTGATACCCTGTGCAAGGTGCCCAACCCACTACAGCCAGAGAAGGGCTTTCTAGTGTAGACAGGTTGTCAAGACTTTTCTAAGAAGGGATTCCTTGTCTATAGAGCTTATGTTCTATGATAGGTCTTCCTGTGCTGGGGTGTATTCCTCAAGACTGAGCATCTACAAAGTTTATAATTTGGGCTTCTGGGTAGCAGCCGGTCCAATAGGCTATCTGTAACAGTGTGGAGGCTGCCAAGGCCTGGAGTGAAGGGGTCCAATAGATGCAAAGAGGACCCCTTGGAGAAATTAGAGTTGGGTGCTATGGAAGATGGCACATGGTTCAAGGCTTGAGGGCTGGGAGGCAGAGAATTCTCATAGTAGATTTCTGGACATAGAGTGAGATGAGAGACTAGACAGCAGAAGAACCCAAAATCCTTTGCCCTGTCTTCCTCGCAGCTAAGGTAAATTGAGACTTGTCTGACAATTTTGTCCGTCACGGCACCAAGTGTGATGGTGGCGAGGATGCGCTTTAGGAATGATATCTGGGAAATCATTCTGTAGAAGGGTGCGGAGATAAGAAGTGAGAAAGAGACCTTGCTGTGCGGGTGAGAGAGGAAGAGTGAGAGTGAGAGGGCAAGAGGAAGCGAGAGTCAGAGGCCCCTTGGATCCCTGCACAGTCAGAAATCACGCTTCTACTACGTCCCAGAGGTCGGCGTCAGCTGTGTCACCCACGCATTACTTGAGTCTGCACTGCCTGGGGAATTCCCCAGCCACCCCCTATGTTGGGGGAGCCATAATGCTGTGAACTGACAGAGATTATGCCCTGCGGGTCTTGAAAGCAAAGGGGAGAGTGAGAGAAAGAAGGCAGGAGCAAAAGTCAGGGGCCTCAAGCCGCAGCTGGGCGAGGCCAGCAATTCACCTTGACTTTCTGAACTCCCAGGTTTCAGCAGCAGATATGATCTCGGGTGGCCTCACTTGCAATGACTTGGGGCAGGGCTTGGGTTCCCAGCCAGAGATTCAGGCTGGGTTGTGTCAGCGAAAGCACCAGATCCTAGCCACTAGACCAGTGGTCAGTGACAAGGGCCCTGGCCCTTCGGCTTTGCATAAAAGGAAAGTAGTGAAGCAAGTAAACTATTTATTAAGCGGAAAAGAGTTCAGTACGTGTGTATAGGCACAAGGGCACATTCAGAGGGAGAGTCCCTGGGTTGCGCCCTCTGGCAGTTTAAATTGCTTTTATGGGGTATTTCTTTTGGGTTTCCTTTGGGTGATCATTTTGATTTGCCTGGTTCACAGTTCATATTTGGTATGTCTCAGGATCCTCCCATGAGTATGCATGCATCTCTTAGCAAAGATGAATTTTACTAAAAATGCATCTCAGTAGGGTACATCCCTTGACATAACACCCTTGTGGCCTCCAAGGAGCCTTTTCTGTGCATGTGTGGTCAGAAAAGAGAATTCTCTACTGGCTGAGAATGAGAAATATGTGATCCGGGCAGGGCCCACCCTTCTCCTTTGCTGCTACTGCTAAATCGCTTCAGGCTGGTCCAACTCTGTGCGACCCCATAGATGGCAGCCCACCAGGCTCCTCTATCCCTGGGATTCTCTAGATAAGAATACTGCAGTGGGTTGCCATTTCCTTCTCCAATGCATGCATGCATGCTAAGTTGCTTCAGTCATGTCCGACTCTGTGCGACCCTATGGACAGTAGCCCACCAGGCTCCTCTGTCCACGGGATTCTCTAGGCAAGAATACTGGAGTGGGTTGCCATTTCCTTCTCTTCTTCTCTCTTGCCGCTGTTGCTGCTGCTAAGTCACTTCAGTCGTATCCGACGCTGTGCGACCCCATAGATGGCAGCCCACCAGGCTCCCCCGTCCCTGGGATTCTCCAGGCAAGAACATTGGAGTGGGTTGCCATTTCCTTCTCCAATGCATGCACGCATGCTAAGTTGCTTCAGTCATGTCCGACTCTGTGCAACCCTATGGACAGTAGCCCACCAGGCTCCCCTATCCCAGGGATTCTCCAGGCAAGAACATTGGAGCGGGTTGCCATTTCCTTCTCCAATGCATGAAAGTGAAAGGTGAAAGTGAAGTCCCTCAGTCCTGCCCAACTACTAGTGACCCCATGAACTGCAGCCCACCAGGCTCGTCTGTCCATGATTGTCCTGGTATTCTTAGAGTTTCAGTCTAAGGGGAATGAATCTCTAATCGCTTTACCCTAGGGGGAACCATCTACCTCCTGCCTCAAGGTGCACCCAGTTTTCAGGGTAATATTGTGACTACCTACAGTTGTCCAGTCCAAACTCAAGTTTAGCTCCTTAGGGAAGTAATGCTCTGTGCAGTCTCAGACTTGTGCCACTCCTTCTGTCAACAACTATTTTCTTTTCGTTTCCTTGCATTCAACAAAGAGTGAGGACCAGCTAGATGCTGAGAGAAAATGGTGAGAAAAAGACAACCTCCACACCCTCAGGAGCCTGCAGTATAAGGGTGGAGTTAGAATCTAATCCAATAAATACACAAGTAATTAAAAATTAAGTTAATAATTAAAATTGTAAATGACATCAGTGTTGCTGAAGGAACGATGAGAGTCTATAATGAAAATTTTGACAAGCTGAAGTCTTGCCTGAGAAACGGAAGATAAATAATTGAGGATTCAAAGAGGAAGAAATGCTTTCTAGGCTGAGAGAACACCCCAGTGGACGGATATAACTTGGCACATTATGGAAAACTAGAGAAATATAGTTCAGTTTAGTTGCTCAGTCGTGTCCGACTCTTTGCGACCCCATGGACTTCAGCACGCCGGACTTCCCTGTTCATCACCAACTCCCGGAGTTGACTCAAACTCATGTCCATTGAGTCAGTGATGCCTTCCAACCAACTCATCCTCTGTCGTCCCCTTCTCCTTCCGCCTTCAATCTTTCCCAGCATCAGGGTCTTTTCAAATGAGTCAGCTCTTAGCATCATGTGGCCAAAGTATTGGAGTCTCAGATTCAACATAAGTCCTTCCAATGAATATTCAGGACTGATTTCCTTTAGTATGGACTGGTTGGATCTCCTTGCAGAGAAATACAGGGCACTTTCCCTGAGATCGTCAGGCCCTTGTGAGTAGTGGGGCTCGGGGAGGGTAGAGAAAGACTTGACTATTTTGTCTCTTAGAAGCTGCCATCTGACCGTAGGCGGCCGCTTCCTTGTCGCACTGATCACTGGGAGTTGTAGTCTCAACAGAGAGCGCAAGCATGGCGGCCTCCATCGCAAGGGGCTGCCAGGCTGCAAAGGGTTTGGGCCCGAGCTTTCGATCCGGCAGGGCTCTACTCCCTGTGTCAACCTCTGTCGCCAGCCGTAAGTGCAGCGGAGCTTGCTAGCCGGGGGCAGAAGGAGCTTCGGGTCAGGCTAGGGGAGAGGCGAGTCTGAAGTCACGGGCTACCTGAGAGGAACCTCTCGTGGGACCGGGAGTTGGGGGAGAGTGCGAGGTTTCAGGGGCTCTGGGCTGCGGGAAGCAGTTTTGACCTCTGTGGTGTGCCTGCAGGGGTCCTGGCGGGGCCGGGCCGGCGGCAGATCACTGGACCTTCTGAGCCTAGCGTGTTCCAGCCACCGCCGAAACCGGTTATAGTGGACAAGCGCGGCCCCCAGCGCCGGGAAAGCAGGTGAGGCCACCAGACCTGGAAGCGATTCTTGCGTTTTGGGGTCTGTGCGTTCTCAAACCTATAGTTGGTTCCGAAGTCTGAAGCGGGTCTTATCCTAGGATCTGGAACTCCCAGTATAAGAGCTTGTGTGCAGAATTCATGAATCTGGGAAGCACACCGAGCTCAGGTTTGTCTTCCTGCCTCTCCCAAGCCAGCACTTTCTGCAGTCATACTAGATCAGAACTTCAAGTAGAGATTCCCCAGACTGGAAGCTCTTTGGCCTGTACCAAGAATTTTTCTGTGAAATACGTCGTATTTTTCCTGTTGATGTTAAGGAACGGATCTTACTTCCCTAAGTGGAAATAGATTGGCCCAAACAGCCTGTTGTAGTTTCCCAACTAATCGTATTTTAGTGTCCCTGCAAAAGCGATACAGTGGGAGAAATTTCCGCTAATTTGTGCCTGAAATTTGCTCTTTAAAACAGTGTGCTTAAAATCCTGGTTAAGGGACTTCCCTGGTGGTCCAATGGCTAAGACTGGGTGCTCCCAATGTAGAGGGCCTGGTTCGGATCCCTGGTGGGGAAACTAGATCCCACATGTGGCAACTAAAGATTCACAGGCTGCAAGATGGAAGATCCTGCCTGCAGCGATTAAGACCCAGCTGCTGCTGCTGCTGCTGCTAAGTCGCTTCAGTCCTGTCCGACTCCGTGTGACCCCATAGAGGGCAGCCCACCAGGCTCCCCCATCCCTGGGATTCTCTAGGCAAGAATATCAAACAATTAAAAGTAAATATTTTCTAAAAACCTGGTTTACTGAAGTGTACAGTGGTAACTTTGGAGTGCATGTAAATTTAGATGATCTAGGATTTGCAGAAACAGTTTCTGTAAACTTGTGTAACAACCTTATTAAAAAGCAAATATTAGGGGGGAAAATTGGTGTGATTTAAGCTATATGAGGGGCTTCCCTAGTAGCTCAGATGGTAAAGCATCTGCCTGCAATGCAGAAATCTGGGTTCAATACCTTGGTTGGAAAGATTCCCTGAAGAAGGAAATGGCAACCCACTCCAGTATTCTTGCCTGGAGAATTCCATGGACAGAGGAGCATGGTATGGGGTCGCAAAAAGTCAGACAGGACTGAGCGACCAACACCCACAGGCTATATGAAAGAGTTCTATATTGTTGATTGGATTATCTCTGTGTGTGTATTTGTGTTTAACATTTTAAATATCCTGTGATTGTAAGTTGAAATAAACTTGAATTTATGGAACCAAGAGACTCAGAAAATATTTCTCTGTACTTTTTTTTAAGGTGGAAAAGGAATATTTCTCTTAAATGGCAACACTTAATATAATTCAGTTAAATGGGAATAACTACTTTGATAAATAATTTGACAAGATTTAGTAAATTTGAGGTTGTACCTTTCCACCTAGATAGTATACAATTTAAGGAAAGTAAGATGTACTGAGAGACATGTAATATGTACAAGCAGACATGTACAAAAATGAACACAGAAGTAATGTTTGTAATAAAATTTTAGAAGTAGCCTAGATATCCTTCAGGAGGTGAATGGCCAAATACATTCACATAATGCACTATTATACAGCAATGGAACATAAATAAACTAGAGTTAACATGGATGAACTTCACAAATACGATGTGTAAAAAAGCAATCTGCAGAAGAATTGACAAGTAATGTAGCATTTTTATATTGCCCATACATTCATACATATGTAAAGTTTAAAAAATGTACAGGGCAAATTCTTGGTTTTCACAGAGCAATCAAATCTGGTTTTCCAAATAGTGGTACAAGCTGACATTTTGTGTCTCTCAATGTGACAGAATAAGATCACATCATCACCTTGGTAATATTTTTACCAAAATGTGTAACCTCAGTCTAGGCATGTGGAAACAATAAACAAATCCAGAATCCAGCAGTGGTCTATAATACAATAGGCTTTGACTCTTCAAAGGAAAAAAATCATTACAAATTGCAGATATGGGAAGAGTACTAGTTTAAGACAATAAAAACCAGTTATAATGTGTGAAGCTTGATTATATTTTGAAATGGGCAACAGAAGCTATAAAAGACCTTTTTCAGGACCAATTAGGCACATTTAAATATGAACCATGTTAGATTATACTATTGAATTAATGCTGAAGTTCTTAGGTGTCATAAAGGTATTGTGATAAATGTAAAAAAATTCTTATCTTAGTGGAAGCCTTCTAAAGTATTGAAGGATGAAATGCCTTACTATTTGACATTTTCAAATGGTTCAGGACAAAATTATATATAAAGCAAATCTGGCAAAATGTTGGTAATTGGTGAAATTACGTGAAGTATATATGAGTGTTCATTGTATTACTATTTCATTTTTTTGGTAAGTTTGAAGCATTTTAAAGTAGGAAATTGAGGAAAAGGAAGAAATTCATAGGAATAATCATCACCAAATTAATTATCCCATAGTAATTAACTGTGGAGCTTCCCTGGTGGCTCAGTGGTAAAGAATCCACCTGCCGATGCAGGAGACACAGTTTTGATCCCTGGGTCAGGAAGATCCACTGGAGAAGGAAATGGCAGAAGATCTGGGTTCAGTACCTCAGTTGGGAAGATCCCCTGGAGAAGGAAATGGCAACCCACTCCAGTATTCTTGCCTGGGAAATCCCATGGACAGAGGAGTCTGGTGGGCTACAGTCCATGGGGTCACTGAAGAGTTAGACACAACTTAGCAACTAACACACAACAACAACAAAATTAACTGTGGGGGTAGGGAGGGGTACACTGGAGCTTCAACTGTATTGATAATTTATTTCTTGAGATGGGTGACGGGGATAGGTATGCTCGTTATAATGTCATTTATACTCTTCTATAAATTAAATATTTTATAATTAGTTTAAAATCAGTTTGAGAATAGGGAGATTATTTTTAAAGTTAGTTTGCAGTTGATGATTTATGTTTATATCTTTTCCAACATAATTTACTGTAACGTGAAAGCCTGTGGGTTACAGACTTTGGAATCTGACAGACATGCCTACATTTAATGATCTATTTATAGCTAATGTAATAATAAATCTGTTATTTACTGTCTCCAAGCTTCATTTTCTTCATCTGTGAAAAGGAGATGATGACACCAAAATCATGTTTAATAAAGCTTAACACAATGCTTGGTGAGTACCCAGGAATTGTTAGCTATTTTTATGAGAATTGACAACAATTATAGAAATAGATGGACTCTTCTTATTTAGAGAAGAAAGAATAAAACATGTCGGCATCCTAATCTTTCACTATTTTTGGTAAAACAATGGTTTCTGCTTTAATGGTCTTGAAGTTTGCTTTTAATTTATTTTACTTTATATTTTTCATAGGTTCTTGAGTCCTGAATTCATTCCTCCAAGGGGAAGAACAAATCCTCTGAAATTTCAAATAGAAAGAAAAGATATGTTAGAAAGGAGAAAAATACTCCACATTCCAGAGTTCTACGTTGGTCAGTAAGAGCTGTATGCTTTTATCTTTAGTGGTAGTAGGGTTAGTTTTCATGATGCATGAAATTGTTTTTCAAACAAGTTTTGCCCATATGAGGTACTTATTTCTAATATTATATTAATACATTTTGGAAGTTTTGGAGTTATGTGGAAATGCTGTTGTTCGACTCTGCATCTCATGTAAAAGTTCACTTCTCCTTTGAATTTGTAGGAAGCATTCTTCGTGTTACTACTGCTGACCCATATGCCAATGGAAAAACCAGCCAGTTTCTGGGGATTTGCATCCAGAGATCGGGAAAAGGACTTGGAGGTACTTTTATCCTTAGGAATACTATTGAAGGACAAGGTAGGTTTCATTTCATTATTTTCATTTTCTGGAAAATGTTATCTCAGGAGTCTTTTCCATTTTCTTCATTCTGGAATAAGACATCTGGAACCTGAAAGTGAAAGAGAACTCTGAGGGATGACATGGAGCCTGTGGCCTAAAAACATGAGAACTGAGGTTGCTTCCAAAGGCTTCTTTTGTTACAGAGACAACAGCCATTAGAAGTGGACTTTCCAGATCATAGCAACATCAAAAGATGAGACAAGTGACTATAAAACAGTGCAGGGACATTTATTTTTGGGACCAAATAACCCTTGAAAACATTAAGACAAACATAATAATGTCCTTATAAGTTCCTTTCCCCTGAAATGAATGGCCCCCATTTTGCTTTATATTACAACAGTCACCACAATTAATAAGAACTGGAGGAATTTTTTTAAAGGCAAAATTGTTTTTGCTATGCCAATAAGATAGGGGAATATGTGGTAAAATTCTAGAAAAATTATGAATCAAAATGGCAGGAACATGGATGGACTTGGAGAGTATTGAAAGTGTGAAAGTGTTAATCCCTCAGTCTTGTCTGACTCTTTGTGACCCCCTGGACTTCAGCCCTCCAGGCTCCTCTGTCCATGGAATTCTCCAGGCCAAAATACTGAAGTGGGTTGCCATTTCCTCCTCCAAAGAATCTTCCCAACCCAGGAATTGAACCCGGGTTTCCTGCCTTGCAGGCAGATTCTTTATTGTCTGAACCATCAGGGAAGTCCTATTTCACTAAGTGAAATAAGTCAGATAGAGAAGGACAAGTTATCATTTCTATGTGAAATCTAAAAACTACAGCTAGTGAATATAACAAAAAAGAAGCAAACTCAAGATACAGAGAACAAACCAGTGGTAGCTAGTGGGTAGAGAAAAAGGGGAGGGGCAATATAGGGATGGCAGATTTAAGAAGTACAAACTACTATGTATAAAATAAGCTACAAGATATGTTGTACAACATGGGAAATATGGTTAATATTGTGCTGGTTTGAGCAAACTCTGGGAAACAGTGAAGGACAGGGAAGCCTGGCATGCTCCAGTCCATGGGGCTGCAAAGAGTTAGACACGACTTAGCAACTGAGCAACAACAGCAACACTGTACAGTAACTACAAATGGAGTATAACTTTTAAAAGTTGTGAATGACTTTATTATACACATATAACTTCCATAATGTTGTATAGCAACTAAACTTCAATAAAATAAACATGAATAAAACTAAAAAAGTTTTTTTTAAAGAAATAAAAGGCAAAAAAAAAATGGTAAGAACAGTAAACTTTTCATACTTAAAGTTGTATGCTTCATGGTCCCTAGCAGGGAAGTACTATATTGAAAGAAATTGAACATGTGAAAATGGTTTGTCTCCCTTATCCTATGGTGCTGTGCATGTAGGACCTCAGCAGAAATGATCATAGAAACTTGTGACTCTAATCACGTTGTGTACTTGGAGAAATGTTATCATAGAAAGACACAAGCAAAGGTGTGATAGACCTCAGTAGATTTTTTTTTTTTTTTTTTTTGTAAAATTGTGATAATAGTTTCTATCTCCCAGTAGTTTGTTGTTCAGTCACTAAGTCATGTCTGCCTCTTTGCAACCCCATGGACTGCGGCATGCCAGGCTTCCCTGTCCCTCACTATCTCTGGGAATTTACTCAAACTCATGTCCATGAGTCAGTGATGCCATCCAACCATCTGTCCTGGCACCCGCTTCTGCCCTCATTCTTTCCCAGCACCAGGGTCTTTTTCAGTGAGTCGGCTCTTCCCATCAGGTGGCCAAAATATCGGAGCTTCAGATTCACCATCAGTCCTTCCAATGAATATACAGGGTTGATTTCCTTTAGGATTGACTGGTTTGATCTCCTTGCTATCCAAGGGACTTTCAAGAGTCTTCTCCAGCACCACAGTCTGAAAGCATCAATTCTTCAGCACTCAGCCTTCTTCATGGTCCAACTCACACATCCGTACATGACTACTGGAAAAACCATACCTTTTACTATATGGACCTTTGTCAGCAAAGTGCTATCTCTGCTTTTTAATAGGCTTTCTAGATTTGTCATAGCTTTCCTTCCAAGGAGCAAGCATCTAACTTCATGACTGCAGTCACTGTCCACAGTGATTTTGGAGCCCAAGAAAATAAAATCTGCCACTGTTTCCATTTTTTCCCCATCTATTTATCATGAAGTGATGAGACTGGTCACCATGATCTTAATTGTTTGAATGTTGAGGTATGTTTGCTTGTTTGTTTCCAATTTATTTTATTTATTTGGCTACACTGGGTCTTAGTTGTGGCATGTGGAATCTAGCTCCCTGACCAGGGATCAAACTGGGACCCCCTTCTTTGGGAGTTCAGAGTCTTAGCCACTGGACCACCAGGCATGCATGCTGAGTAGCTTCAGTCCTGTCTTTGCAACCCTATGAACTGTAGCCTGTTAGGTCCTCTGTCCATGGGATTCTCCAGGCAAGAATACTGGAGTGGGTTGCTATACCCCCATCCAAGGGATCTTCCTGACCCAGGGATCAAACCTGGGTCTCTTGCATTGCAAGCAGATTATTTACCACTGAGCCACGTGGGAAGCTCTCCTGGGCCACCAGGGAAGTCCCAAATGATGAGTTTGAAGTCAGCTATTTCACTCTCCTCTTTCATTTTCAAGAGGCTCTTCACTTTCTGCCATGAGGATGGTGTCATCTGTATATCTGAGGTTGTTGATATTTCTTCCAGTAGTCTTGATTCCAGCTTGTGTTTCATCCAGCCTGGCATTTCACATGATGTACTCTTCATATAAGTTAAATAAGCAGGATAACAATATACAGCCTTGACATACTCCTTTCCCAATTTGGAACCAGTTCATTGTTCTATATCTGGTTCTAACTATTACTTCTTAACCTGCATACAGGTTTCTCAAGAGGCAGGTCAGGTGATCTGGTATTCCCATCTCTTTCAGAATTTTCCAATTTATTTTGACCCACACAATCAAAGGCTTTAGCATAGTCAGTGAAGCAGAAGTAGATGTTTTCCTGGAATTCTCTTGCTTTTTTCTATGATTCAGTGGATGTTGGCAATTTGATCTCTGGTTCCTCTGCCTTTTTAAAATCCAGCTTGTACATCTAGAGGTTCTTGGTTCAGGTACTGTTGAAGCCTAGCTTGAAAGATTTTGAGCATTACCTTGCTAGCATGTGAAATGAGCACAGTTGTACAGTAGTTTAAACAACCTTTGGCACTGCCTTTGGAATTGGAATGAAAATTGACTTTTTCCAGTTCTGTATCCATTGCTGAGTTTTCCAAATTTGCTGACATATTGAATGCAGCACTTTAACAGCATCATCTCTTAAGATTGCAATAGCTCATCTGGAGTTCCATCACCTCCACTAGCTTTGTTCATCATAATGCTTCCTAAGGCCCACTTGGCTTCACACTCCAGGATGTCAGGCTCAAGGTGAGTGACCACACCATCATGGTTATCTGGGTCATGAAAATCTTTTTGTACAGTTAATTCTGTGTATTCTTGCCACCTCTTAATCGCTTCTGCTTCTTTTATGGTCCTTGCCATTTCTGTTCTTTATTGTGCCCGTTTTTGTATGGAATATTTCCCCGGCACCCTAGTCCTTCCCATCCTATTGTTTTCGCCGTTTCTTTGCGTTGTTTGCTTAAGAAGGCTTTCTTATCTCTCCTTGCTATTCTGTGGAACTCTGCATTGAGTTTCCTTTCTGTTTTGCCTTTTGCTTCTCTTCTTTTCTCAAATATTTGTAAGGCCTACTCAGACAACCATTTTGTCTTTTTTATTTCTCTGGGATATTTTTGGTCACTACCTCCATCCGTAGTTCTTCAGGCACTCTGTCCATCAGATCTACCTCCCTGGGTTGTGGTCAGTTGATTTTCATGTTGTATGTGAAGTACCTGACACAGAATTCTCAAAAGTATTAGCTCTGTCTTGCCATTTTCTACTATCAACATTTTGACTGTGACTTGCTTGTACCTTCCACATTGATACTTCCTACTTTGATGATTCTTCCTAGTCCCTTGGCTTTAAATACCATTCATGTGGTATTAATTCCCAGATTTATGTTGATGACTGACCCTTTCCTTATTCCAGACACTCACATGCAGTTACCTGTTTGACGTCTCCATTTGGGTATCTTGTTAAAGCAAGTTCAAAACAGAACTCCATTTCCTTCATAATGTGTTCTTTTCACAGGTTTGTTTTTTTGTTTTTTTCTATTTCCATAAGTTGTATTACTCCATACCCATTTACTTAAACCCAAAACTTAGGAGCTTTTTTAGTTGTTCATTTTCACACATCCAGTCAGCAAGTTTTCATGGCTTAATCTCCGGAAACTTTATCCCAGCTTTGTCTGTGTCTCCACCTCCATTGCTACCACTCTTGTCCTTGCCACCATCATCTCCTGCCTGCAGCTGTGCAGTATCCTTGGCTTACCTTCCTGATGCACCAAGTTACTATACTTGAGCCAAATGGACCTTTTTCTGGCTTTTCCAACATGGTAGGTTTGTTAAGACCCCAGAGCCTTTGTATTTGCTGTTCTTTCTGCCTGGAGCATTCTTGGCCCTTTGTAGTATCAGCTGAAATGCTATCTTTTCAAAAAAGCTTTTCCTGACGATACTGTTTAAAGTTGCTCCTGGGAATTCCCTGGTGGTCCAGGGGTTGGTACTTGATGCTTTGCTGTCAATCCCTGGTTTGGGAACTAAGATCCCACAAGCTGCATGGTTCAGGATAAATAAAGTTGCTCCTCTCTCAGTCACAATGTAATCACCCTGTGTTGTCTTTACTATGTGAAATTACCTTGCTGTTTTTTTTAATTTATTGTTTGCCATCTCTTTATTGTTGTCATCTACCAACTCAATGGACATGGGTTTGGGTAGACTCCGGCAGTTGGTGATGGATAGGGAGGCCTGGCGTGCTGCGGTTCATGTGGTCGCAAAGAGTCGGACACGACTGAGTGACTGAACTGAATTAGAACATAAGCTTTATGAGAAGAGAAGGGTTTTACCCATTTTGATTTTGCTGTAGGCACAGCTCCTAAATCAGTGCCTATAACAGAATAGATGTAGAGTGAAACTTGATTAAATCCTGATATTAACACTAGATGTTAATGTTGATCCTATGTTTTACTATCTATATTTCTCTTGGGTCAGAATACACTTCCCTTTAAATGTTCCTGATACAGATTATATATATTAACCTTTTAGATCAGCATCTTGGAAACACTCAAAGCTATTCCTCCTATAGAGGGCACAGAATATTTACAAACCTAGGCCATCTTACGAGGAATTCTGAATCAAAATTAGAACTTAAAAATTATGCTTACTCTTTTGAATCATTAATTCTGTTGCTTTAAATGTAGAAGATCCAGTTTTATTAAAGTAATTGGGAAATAAACAAGAATATGAGTGAAGAATTTATTCAGACTTCCAACTAATACTGGTAAAATCAAAGAGATAAATGGCTCATTATATTTATAGAAGACATTTTTCTTTAGACTTTATCATTCTAACTCAGGTTTTCTTATTTTTTTAATCTAGTGGATTTATTTCTATTTCTTTCAATAATATTCATTTTAAAGGTTACAAATTTATATCACATTTCCTACATGTAAAAACCCTGAGCTAATTCCTTCATGAAATAGTCTATATTGTAGTATGAGGTGTATGCAGGAATCTGAATTTAGATTGTAAGAATATGTTTTCTCTTTTTAGGTGTTGAGATTTGCTTTGAACTTTATAATCCTCGAATCCAGGAGATCCAAGTTGTCAAATTAGAGAAACGGCTCGACGATAGTTTGCTATACTTGCGAGATGCCCTTCCTGAATACAGCACTTTTGATATGAACATGAAGCCAGTAGCACAAGAACCTAACCAAGAAGTTCCTGTTAATCAGGTATAAGTTGTACATTGGGAACTGGAAGTTCAAGAAGAGCTTTTCTTGGCAATTATCAGCCTAATTTGTTCCTTTTCGTATATTTTCCTTAGCTAAAAGTAAAAATGAAGCCAAAACCCTGGTCCAAACGCTGGGAACGTCCAAAATTTAATGTTAAAGGGATCAGATTTGACCTTTGTTTAACCGAAGAGCAAATGAAAGAAGCCCAGAAGTGGAGTCAGCCATGGCTTGAGTTTGATATGATGAGGGAATATGACACGTCAAAGATCGAAGCTGCAATATGGAATGAAATTGAAGCATCAAAAAATTCCTGATCTGAGAATGGGTTTGGTTACTGGCAGAGGATATACTGACTCTCAGAGGATTTATTTAGAAACCAATGTAATCTCATATATAAAGACATAGTCATTAAATCAATTAAGCGTTATTTTATGAATTCTATTTAAAAAGTCATCACACCCATTTATTGTTTTAAAAAGAAAAATGTGCGTGCCAAGTGGTCTGATGTCCATTTTTTTAATGAAAGCAAAGCTATTAGAGCATAAAACCATTACTGGAATGCTCTTCATTGAGCTTAGGATCTGAACAAGGAAGTCGGTGGGATGATTTTTTGAAGTTGTGAAATAAATTATAAATACAAAAAAGTGTATGATTGAAAGAGTAATAATAAAATGAGCATTCATATACCCATCACCAGATTAAGAAGTAGAACATTTGTAATATCGAAGGAGGTTAGGAAATAGAGCATTTAGTAGAATCTAAGAAGACTCTTGTGTGTCTGTGATTGCATCTGTCCCCTCTCCTACATGTAGGCAGTATCCCAACTTTGTGTTAATCATTCCCTTGCATTTCTTTTAGCTTATTATATAATGTACATTCTTAAACAGTACATTTACTTTTGAAAAATCTGTTTGCAGGTGTAAAAGGACAAGATTGCCTTTTTTTGTTGTGCTGGGTGTCAAAGCATGAGAGGGCTTCTCTGCTTGCGGCACAGACTTTTCTTGTTGCTATGCATGGGCTCTCGAGTTGTGGCGCGAGGGCTTACTTGCTCTTTGGCATGTGGGATCTTGGTTCCCCAACCAGGGATTGAACCCTGGTTTGATCCAGTGTCCCCTGCATTGGAAGGTGGGTTCTTAACCACTGGACCACTAGGGAAGTCCCAACATTGTCATTATTACATGAAGGCTTCAGGGAGAGCATAATGAAGTTCTTTGGATCATAGTTGCTTCAGCTTCCGTGAGAATTTACAAAAAGATACCCCACATGAGTATCTTGCTTTGGTCAGTCTCCAAAGTAAAGGTTTCCACTCTCCTTCCTGGAGGCTAAGGGTCTTTCTACCCTTACCCATATTGAAGAAAAAGAATGAGATTTCTGGCATGCTATATTTTTATGGCCATCCTGTCCATCCTCTCCCCGCCACACAAGTGCCTGCAGTCCAGAAAACTGTTCTAGCTTCTCTAGAGAAATCTCTTTAACCGATGTAGAGGAGGGCCAGACAAGCAATTGTGGGGAGTTGGGAAAAGGATATTCTGTTTGAAACTTCAGATAGTTTCATCAGGTTCTCACTAGTTTAGCCACTGTCCTTGACCCCATAGTTGCTGATGTGCAGACTAACAATTGAGATTAACTGGATTGGTTCTCATCTTTCTCCACTGCTGGCTTGATTTGCCTTTCTTAAGTCTGCCAGTCCATTCATGTTTTTTCAGCTTTTAAAATTTTGTTCTGCTTGTTTCTTGTCCTGTTCTCCTTGTGGTTTTATATTTCATCCATATGTTTCTCGACATTTTCTACTATTTGTGTCTTGTCCTGTTTTCTCCTTCCTTGTAGGTTTTCTTTTCCCTGTGGTATACTGTGGTGGTTATTTGAATAATTTGTTTGACAAATTAACCTATTTAGCCACTTTCCCCAGTAATAGATTTCTTCTGAAGAAATTTTCAGATATTGGTCCTTGAGGTTCTCAACATTCAGTGCTATCTTGCTTTCACTAAAAGTTACACAGCCACTTATTTTCAGAAAGCAACGTATATACCATCATTCACTTATTTAGATTACTTGCTGAGATAGCCTCTCAAAGTAAAATTTTAACAGTCTATGTCCTACATTTTCTTCTCTTGTCAGAAGAGAACCATTAAAGTTTGTTCATCTTTTACCTTGATAAATAACATTTCAGCGTTGGTAGAAGGGCAGATGAATGGTACATTTCAAGACTAAAGCTGTGCAAATCTATGATTGACTCATAAGTACATGTGCTTATGACAATATAGCCAGTCATGTTTTTTACTCTATAAAATTTCTTTAAAATTCTTTTGAATTCCCCCCCAGAGAAAGCAGATCTTAATGAATTTTTATTGTAATACATATATATATTTTATCATAATAAAAATTGATATTAAAAATGATTATAACAAAATTTATCATTTTAGCCATTTTTGTATATGCAACTTTAGTGGCATTAATTACTTTCATATTGTGCGGCCATCACCATTATCTTCAAAACTTTTTCATCACTCTAGAAAGGAACTGTAACTAGTAATAATAACTCCCAGTTCCTCTCTGTGTCAGCTCCTGGTAAGTTCTAATCTACTCACTTTATGAATTTACCTATTCTGATTCTATAATTGGAATTATACAGTATTTGTTCTTTTTTAATATTTTAAAAACATATACTCCAGGTATATACATGTCTTGGAGTATAATTGCTGGATCATATTTTGAAATTTCCCTTATACTTTCTTTGATCTATTGGTTGTTAAAGAATGTTAATTGCCACATTTAATATGCCACAAGTGAAGTTTCCACTTCTTTTGTTATTGATTTCTTCATTCCATTGTGGTCAGAGAAGATACGTAGTGTGATTTCAGTCTTTTTATAAAATAGAATAAACAGTCACATTTTACAAAATAATTTTATTTATTTAACTTTTGTCTATGGTGGATCTTTGTTGCTGCACAAGCTTTTTCTGTAGTTGCAGTGAGTGAGGGCTACTTTCTAGTTGCAGTGTGCAGGCTTCTATTGTGGTGGCTTATCATGTTGTAGAGCACGGGCTCTAAGGAGTATGTTGTGCCTCCTGGGCTCTAGAGCACAGGTTCAGTAGTGGTGCATGGGTATAGTTGCTCTGCAGCATGTGGGATCTTCCCAGATCAGGGACTGAACCTGTGTCTCCTGAATTGGCAGGCAGATTCTTCACCACTAAGCCACCATGGAGGCCCTGCATGTAGTCTTTTAAAAGGTACTAAAAATTGTTCTGTGGCCTAACATATGGTCTGGACAACATGCCTTGTGCACTTGAGAAACATATTTTACTGTTGTTGGGTGGAGAGTTTTATATGTCTGTTAGGTCTAGTTTGTTTATAGTGTTGTTGAAGTCTTCTGTTTCCTCATTGATCTTCTGTCTAAAGGTTTTATCCATTTTTCGAGAGTGGAATATTGAAGTTTCTAACAATTCTTATAGAGCTATCTACTTTACTCTTTGATTCTGTCAATGTTTGCTTCATATATTTGGGGGCGTCTGTCATTTTGTATATAAATTTTATCTAATTGATGAGTTTTTATCAATATGTAATATGCATTTTGGTTTCTTAAAACAATCTTTGGCTTACAGTCTTATTTTGCTTAATACTAGTATAGTAGTCAAAGTCACTCAGTCGTGTGACTCTTGCGACCCCGTGGACTGCAGCCCTCAAGGTTCCTCTGTCCATGGGATTTTCCAGGCAAGAATACTGGAGTGGGTTGCTATTTCCTTCTCCAAAGGTGATCAGCTTAAGTCAGGTTTAAATCCCTTATGAGTTTACCGATGGCATTTTGTTGATGCTGATCACCACAATTCTTTCTCTGAACTACCATACTACAATGCCCTGTAATTCTATTAAAAAATAGAATTAAAAAATACAGGTGTTTAAAAATGGACTCACTTGTTGGTTTTTTAAGACAATTCCACATAATGTTACTAGTGGGTTAATGATGGAATTCAGCTTGCTACCCGCTGCCAGGCCACTCTTCAAAGCAAGCTGCTTTATAGAACTTTCCCAACTGTGCGAGAATTGTGGAGTTAACTAGCAACAAGCCTGAAAATTTGGTTACGTATATAAGTACAAAGCTGGTTCATCAAATCCCTGTTCTGGCCCTCAACCCAGTGCATTTCAACTAAGGCGTCATCTACCTCCTTCTTAACGTTTACCTTGATTCATGGACCTAACATTCCAGGTTCCTATGCAATATTATTGTTTACAGCATCATACTTGACTTCCACCACCAGACACATCCACAACTGGGCTTTGTTTTTGCTTTGCTTAAGCCTCTTTATTCCTCTGGGCTATTTCTCCACTCTTCTCTAGTAGCATATTTGTACATCTGACCCGGGGTGTTCATCGTAAGCATAGCACTGCATTTATATATATATATATATAAATATGTAACATTAACCTGTTATCAGACATGTGGTTTGCCAATATTTTTTCCCATTGTATAGGCTTTTTTTTTCATTTTGTTGATCATTTCTTTTGTTCTGTATACATTTTTAAGTTTGATGTTGTCTCAGTTGTTTATTTTTTATTTTCTTGCTTGAGTTTTAGAAGTCCTATTCAAAAAATAATTTCCAAAAGCCATGTAAAGAAGCATTTTTCCTATATTTTCTTTTAGGAGTTTTAAGGTTTCCAGTCTTACATTTAAGTCTTCATTGCACTTTAATTTTTGTGAGTGGTCAAATACAGGGGTCTAGTTTTATTTTTTTATATGTTCAGTTCAGTTCAGTTGCTCAGTTGTGTCCGACTCTTCGTGACCCCACGAACCGCAGCACGCCAGGCCTCCCTGTCCGTCACCAACTCCGGAGTCCACCCAAACCCATGTCCATCAAGTTGGTGATGCCATCCAACCATCTCCTGTGGTCCCCTTTTCTTCCTGCCCTCAATGTTTCCCAGCATCAGGGTCTTTTCAGATGAGTCAGCTCTTCACATCAGGTGGCCAAAGTATTGGAATTTCAGCTTCAATATGTAAATATCCAATTTTCCAAGCACCATTTATTGAAGATATTATGATTTCTGCATTGATTAATTTTGGTTGCCTTGTCAAATATTAGTTGCTGTATATACATGGGTTTACTTATGGGTTTTCAATTCTGTTCCATTAGTCTGTGTGTCCATTTCTATGCAAGGACTATACTGTTTTGATTACAATAGCTTTTTTAATATAACCTTAAATCAGGAAGTCTGATGCCTCTCACTTCTTTTGCAGGATTGCTTTGTCTATTCAGTGTCTTTCATAGTTCCCTATATGTTTAGGATTTTGTTTTCCTCTAGTAAAAAATGCCATTGCAAGCATAATAGGTATTGTATGAATTCATAGATGGCTTTGGGTATTTGAGTTCCCTGGTGGCTCAGATGTTAAGCATCTCTCTGCAATGTGGGAGACCCTGGTTCGATCTCTAGGTCGGGAAGATCCCCTGGAGAAGGAAATGGCAATCCACTCCAGTACTATTGCCTGGAAAATCCCATGGACAGAGGAGCCTGGTAGGCTACAGTCCATTGGGTCGCAAAGAATCGGACACGACTGAGCCACCTCACTTTCTTTTTGGGTATTATGGACCTTTTAACAGTATTCATTCTTCCATTCCATGAACATGGGATACCTTTCCGTTTGTTCATGTCTTCTCCAGTTTCTTTCATCAGCACCTTAACTGAGAGATCTTTTACCTCCTTAAGTTTATTCTCAACTTTTTCTAATTCTTTTTGATGCTATAGTAAATGAAATTGTTTATTTCATTTTCAGATAATAGTTGTTCAGTTCAGTTCAGGTCAGTCGCTCACTTGTGTCCGACTCTTTGCGACCCCATGAATCGCAGCACGCCAGGCCTCCCTGTCCATCACCAACTCCTGGAGTTCACTCAGACTCACGTCCATCGAGTCTGTGATGCTATCCAGCCATCTCATCCTGGGTTGTCCCCTTCTCCTCCTGCCCCCAATCTCTCCCAGCATCAGAGTCTTTTCCAATGAGTCAACTCTTCACATGAGATGTCCAAAGTACTGGAGTTTAAGCTTTAGCATCATTCCTTCCAAAGAAATCCCAGGGTTGATCTCCTTCAGAATGGACTGGTTGGATCTCCTTGCAGTCCAAGGGACCCTCAAGAGTCTTCTCCAACACCACAGTTCAAATGCATCAATTCTTCGGTGCTCAGCCTTCACAGTCCAACTCTCACATCCATACATCACTACTGGAAAAACCATAGCCTTGACTAGACGGACCTTAGTTGGCAAAGTAATGTCTCTGCTTTTGAATATGCTATCTAGGTTGGTCATAACTTTTCTTCCAAGGAGTAAGCGTCTTTTAATTTCATGGCTGCAATCACCATCTGCAGTGATTTTGGAGCCCCCCAAAATAAAGTCTGCCACTGTTTCCACTGTTTCCCCATCTATTTGCCATGAAGTGATGGGACCAGATGCCATGATCTTCGTTTTCTGAATGTTGAGCTTTAAGCCAACTTTGTCACTCTCCTCTTTCACTTTCATCAAGAGGCTTTTTAGCTCCTCTTCACTTTCTGCCATAAGGGTGGTGTCATCTGCATATCTGAGGTGATTGATATTTCTCCCAGCAGTCTTGATTCCAGCTTGTGTTTCTTCCAGTCCAGCGTTTCTCATGATGTACTCTGCATATAAGTTAAACTCCACAGATTTTTGTATGTTGATTTTGTATCCTACAACTTCACTGAATTTATTGATTAGATCTAATAAGGGTCTTTTTTTGGGGGGGAGGAGCTTTAGGATTATAAAATCATGTCATCTACAAATAGTCAATTTTATTTCTTTTGTTCCAGTTCTGATGCCTTTTATTTATTTTTCTTGTGTGATTTCTCTGGCTAGGATTTCCAATACTTTGTTGAGTAGGAATGATAAGAGTTGGCAACCTTGCCTTGTTCCTAGTCTTAGAGGAAAAACTTTTAGTCTTTCACCATTGAGTATGATGTTAACTGTGATCTTGTCATATGTGGCCTACATTATGTTGAGATTTGGTTCTTCTGTACTCAATTTTCAAAGAGGTTTTTATTTAAAAATATTCATTTGACTGTGTAAGGTCTTTTTAAAATATTTATTTATTTGGGTGCATCAGGTCTTAGCTGTGGCATGCAAGATAGTTGCAGTGCACAGCCTCTCTAGTTGTGGCACGTGGACTCAATAGTTATGGCATACAAGCTTAGTTGCTCTGCAACATGTAGGATCTTAGTTCACTGATCAGGGGTTGAACATGCAACCTCCGAGTTGAAAGGCAGATTCGTAACCACTGGACCACCAGGGAAGTCCCTATGTAGGGTCTTGGTTGCAGCATGCAGGATCTTTGCATCATGTGATATCTTTCATTGCAGCACATGGACTCTGTGCTGCATGGGTTTGGTAGTTGTGGCCCATGGGCTGTAGAGCTTGCAGGCTCAGTAGCTGCAGCATGCAGGCTTAGTTGCTCCTTGGTATGTGGGATGTTAGTTCCCTGACCAGGGATCAAACCCATGCCCCCCTGCATTGCAAGGTGGATTCTTAACCACTGAACCACCAGGGAAATCCCTCTAAGAGTTTTTATCATCAACAAATGTTGACTTTTGTCAAATGCTTTTTCTGTATCTCTTTCTATGATTATTTTTCTTTAGTTGTATTAGTGTGATATATTACGTGTATTCCTCTGTGGATGTTGACCCATCCTTGCAGGGTAAATTCCACTGAAAGGATAAATTCCACTTAGTTATGGTCAATGATCCTTATAATGTGCTACTGAATTCAGTTTGCTAGTCTTTTATTAAGAATTTTTTGCATCCATATTCATCAGGGATATTGGCCTGTAGATTACTTGCAGTGTCCCTACTTGCAATGTCCTTTACTAGTTTTGGTATCAGGGTTATGCTGGCCTCATAAAGTTAGTTGGAGAATATTGCCTCCTCTTCAATTTTGGGGAAGAATTTGAGATGTATTAGTATTAATTCTTCCTTGTGTGGCTCAGCAGTAAAGAATCCTGCAGTGCAGGAGATGCAGGTTTGATCCTGAGTTGGGAGGATCCCCTGGAGATGCAAATGGCAACCCACTCCAGCATTCTTGCCTGGAAAATTTCATGGACAGAGATGTATGGCAGGCTATATGTAGTCCATGGAGTCCCAAAGAGTTGGACACGACTGAGTGACTGAACACATACTTCTTTAAATCCCTGGGAAAATTCATGAGAGAAGCCATCTGGTCTTGGATTTTTCTTTTGGGGAGATTTTTGTTTATTAATTCAATCTCCTTATTAGTGATTGGTCTGTTTAGATTTTCTATTCCAGATTCAGTCTTATGTTTCATTTTTCTAAGACTTTTTCCATATCAGGGCTTTCCAGTTTGTAGGCATATAATTGTTCATAGTAGCTTCTTATGATCTTTTATATTTCTGTTGTGCCAGTTTTGAATGTCTCCTCTTTCATATATAATTTTGTTGTCTGAGTCCTGTCTTTTATCATTGGTTGGATAATTAAAGTTTTGACAATTTTGTTTATATTTTCAAAGAACCAATTATTTTGTTAATACTTTCTTTTGTTTTTCTCTTCTCTGTTTCATTTATTTCTGCTCTTATCTTTATTATTTTCTTCCTTCTATTAATTTTTGGCTCAGTTTGTTCTTCCTTGTCTAGTTCCTTGATGTGTAGAGTTAAATTATTTGAGATCTTACTTATTTCTCAATGTAGGTTTTTCTCTATAAACTTCCCTCTTGTAACTTCTTTTGTTGCATCCCATAACTTTTGGTATTTTGTGCTTCCATTTTCATACATCTCAAGATAACTTTTTATTCATCCTGTAATCTATGATCCATTGGTTGTTCAGGAGAGTGTTGCTTAACTTCCCTTTATTTGTTAATTTTCCAGGTTCCTCCTGTTATTGATTCCTATTTTTTACCATTGTGGTCAATGCTTGGTATGATGTCCATTTTCTTGAATTTGCTTAGACTTTTATGGCCTAATATATGGTCTATCTTAGAGAATATTTCTATGTGCTTGAGAATACGCTATTTTAGATAGAATACTCTGTATACATATGTTTGGTTCATTTAGTCTCTGTTGTTCAAGTTCACTCATTTGTCTTTGATTCTTTGTTTGGATGATCTATTATGGAGTCAGATATTAAAATTTCTAATTATTATTGTATTGCTATTTACTTCTCCTTTTAACATTTAGTTTTTATTTTATATATTTAGTGCTCAAATGTAGGGTGCATAAATATTTAGAACTCTTATATCTTGATGGACTGACCTCTTTATAATTATATAATGACCTTCTTTGTCATTTTTACCATTTTTAGTTTAAAATATATTTGGTCTGAAATAAGTATGGCAGCTACTATTTTCTTTTCTTTTTGCTTATTATTTACTTGAGATATCCTTTTCTATACCATCATGCTCAATCCATGTGTATCTTGTAGACAGCATATCAATGGATCTTTTTGTTTATCCTTTTAGCCATTCACTGTCTTTTGACTAAAAAGGTAATATGTTTTTGTTTAAAGTAATTATTGATAGGTGGTAATTACAATGGCCTTTTCATTGGTTTTGTTCTGGCAGTCTGGCTGTTTTGTAGATACTTTGTTTCTTGCTTCTTATCCTGTTCTTCTTTTTCCTTGTTTGTTGTCTTTTGGTATCAGATGTTTGGACTTTATCTTGTTTGTGTGTGTGTGTGCACACACATATGTAATCACTACAGGTTTCCTCCCTTATAATTACTATGAAGCCTACATAAAAATCTTAAAATTGTAACACTCGGTTTTAAACTGGTACCAACTTTGATAGGATTTATACAATTTACACTTTGACTTCTCCCCCTCGCATTTTTGGTTACTGATGTTATAGTTTATATATATTTTAATATTGTACATCCAACAATAAGTTATTGTAGTTACATTTTTCACTGTTTATTTTTTAACTTTTAATCCAAAGTTGTAAGTGAATTACATGCTGCCATACCATATTACAGAATCTAACTACCATCACAAGTGAGGTTTTTTTTAAAAATATACTGTCCATTGTACTTTTATTATGCACAGTAAGCTATATCTAGAGCGGCTTTTAAGGCAAATTAACAATGCTGTGGTTCAGTCACTCAGTCGTGTCTGATTCTTTGTGACCCCATGAACTTCAGCACACCAGGCTCCCCTGTCCTTCGCTATCTCCCAGAGTTTGCTCAAACTCATGTCCGTTGAATTGGTCATGCCATCCAACCATCTCATCCTCTGCCACACACTTCTCCTCTTGCCTTCAGTCTTTCTCAGCAACATAATTTTTTCCAATGAGTCAGCTCTTCGCATCAGGTGACCAAAGTACTGGAGTTTCAGATTCAGCATCAGTCCTTCCAAAGAATATTCAGGGTTGATTTTCTTTAGGTTGACTGATTTGATCTCTGTGTCATCCAAGAGACTCTCAAGAGTCTTCTCCAACACCACAGTTCAAAAGCATCAATTCTTCAGTGCTCAGACTTCTTTATAGTCCAACTCTCACATTCATACATGACTCCTGGAAAAACCATAGCTTTGACTATACAGACTTTTGTCAGCAAGTGATGTGCTTTTTAATATGCTGTCTGGGTTCATCATAGCCTTCCTTCCAAGGAGCAAGCATTTTTTTTTTTAATAGAATGTTTTCTTCATTTATTTATTATTATTATTTTTTATTTTACAACACTGTATTGGTTTGGCCATACATTGACATGAATCCACCATGGGTGTACATGAGCTCCCAATCCTGAACCCCCCTCCCACCACCCTCCCCATATCATCTCTCTGGGTCAACCCAGTGCACCAGCCCCAAGCATCCTGTATCCTGTATCTAACTTAGTCTGGCAATTCATTTCTTACATGATAGTATACATGTTTCAATGCCATTCTCCCAAATCATCCCACCCTCTTCCTCTCCCTGAGAGTCCAAAAGTCTGTTCTATACATCTGTGTCTCTTTTGCTGTCTTGCATACAGGGTTATCATTACCATCTTTCTAAATTCCATATATATGTGTTAGTATACCGTATTGGTATTTTTCTTTCTGGCTTACTTCACTCTGTATAATCGGCTCCAGTTTCATCCATCTCATCAGAACTGAATCAAATGTATTCTTTTTAACGGCTGAGTAATACTCCATTGTGTATATGTACCACAGCTTTCTTATCCATTCATCTGCTGATGGACATCTAGGTTGTTTCCATGTCCTGGCTATTATAAACAGTGCTTCAATGAACATTGGGGTACATGTGTCTCTTTCAGTTCTGGTTTCCTCAGTGTGTATGCCCAGAAGTGGGATTGCTGGGTCATAAGGTAGTTCTATTTGCAATTTTTTAAGGAATCTCCACACTGTTCTCCAAAGTAGCTGTACTAGTTTGCATTCCCACCAATAGTGTAGGAGGGTTCTCTTTTCTCCACACCCTCTCCAGCATTTATTGCTTGCAGATTTTTGGATCGCAGACATTCTAACTGGTGTGAAGTGGTACCTCATTGTGGTTTTGATTTGCATTTCTCTAATAATGAATGATGTTGAGCATCTTTTCATGTGTTTGTTAGCCATCCGTATGTCTTCTTTGGAGAAATGTCTATTTAGTACTTTGGCCCATTTTTTGATTGGGTCGTTTATTTTTCTGGAATTGAGCTGCATAAGTTGCTTGTATATTTTTGAGGTTAGTTGTTTGTCAGTTGCTTCATTTGCTATTATTTTCTCCCATTCAGAAGGCTGTCTTTTCACCTTGCTTATAGTTTCCTTTGTTGTGCAGAAGCTTTTAATTTTAATTAGATCCCATTTGTTTATTTTTGCTTTTATTTCCAGAATTCTGGGAGGCGGATCATAGAGGATCCTGCTGTGATTTATGTCGGAGAGTGTTTTGCCTATATTCTCTACAAGTTTTATAGTTTCTGGTCTTACATTTAGATCTTTAAGCCATTTTGAGTTTATTTTTGTGTATGGTGTTAGAATGTGTTCTAGTTTCATTCTTTTACAAGTGGTTGACCAGTTTTCCCAGCACCACTTGTTAAAGAGATTGTCTTTAATCCATTGTATATTCTTGCCTTCTTTGTAGAAGATAAGGTGTCCATAGGTATGTGGATTTATCTCTGGGCTTTCTATTTTGTTCCATTGATCTATATTTCTGTCTTTGTGCCAGTACCATACTGTCATGATGATTGTTGCTTTGTAGTAGAGCCTGAAGTCAGGCAGGTTGATTCCTCCAGTTCCATTCTTCTTTCTCAAGATTGCTTTGGCTATTCGAGGTTTTTTGTATTTCCATACAAATTGTGAGATTATTTGTTCTAGCTCTGTGAAAAATACCGCTGGTAGGTTGATAGGGATTACATTGAATCTGTAGATTGCTTTGGGTAGTATACTCATTTTCACTATATTGATTCTTCCAATCCATGAAGATGGTATATTTCTCCATCTATTAGTGTCCTCTTTGATTTCTTTCACCAGTGTTTTATACTTTTCTATATACAGGTCTTTAGTTTCTTTAGGTAGATATATTCCTAAGTATTTTATTCTTTTCATTGCAATGGTGAATGGAATTGTTTCCTTAATTTCTTTTTCTACTTTCTCATTATTAGTGTATAGGAATGCAAGGGATTTCTGTGTGTTGATTTTATATCCTGCAACTTTACTATATTCATTGATTAGTAATTTTCTGGTTGAGACATTAGGGTTTTCTTATAGAGGATCATGTCATCTGCAAACAGTGAGAGTTTTACTTCTTCTTTTCCAATTTGGATTCCTTTTATTTCTTTTTCTGCTCTTGTTGCTGTGGCCAAAACTTCCAGAACTATGTTGAATAGTAGTGGTGAGAGTGGGCACCCTTGTCTTGCTCCTGACTTTAGGGGAAATGCTTTCAATTTTTCACCATTGAGGATAATGTTTGCTGTGGGTTTGTCATATATAGCTTTTATTATGTTGAGGTATGTTCCTTCTATTCCTGCTTTCTGGAGATTTATTATCATAAATGAATGTTGAATTTTATCAAAGGCTTTCTCTGCATCTATTGAGATAATCATATGGCTTTTATTTTTCAATTTGTTAATGTGGTGAATTACATTGATTGATTTATGGATATTGAAGAATCCTTGCATCCCTGGGATAAAGCCCACTTGGTCATGGTGTATGATCTTTTTAATGTGTTGTTGGATTCTGATTGGTAGGATTTTGTTAAGGATTTTTGCATCTATGTTCATCAGTGATATTGGCCTGTAGCTTTCTTTTTTTGTGACATCTTTGTCAGATTTTGGTATTAGGGTGATGGTGGCCTCATAGAATGAGTTTGGAAGTTTACCTTCCTCTGCAATTTTCTGGAAGATTTTGAGTAGTATAGGTGTTAACTCTTCTCTAAATTTTTGGTAGAATTCAGCTGTGAAGCCGTCTGGACCTGGGCTTTTGTTTGCTTGAAGATTTCTGATTACAGTTTCAATATCCATGCTTGTGATGGGTCTGTTAAGATTTTCTATTTCTTCCTGGTTCAGTTTTGGAAAGTTGTACTTTTCTAAGAATTTGTCCATTTCTTCCACAGAAAATTAACAAAGAAACACAAACTTTAAATGATACAATAGACCAGTTAGACCTAATTGATATCTATAGGACATTTCACCCCACAACAATGAATTTCACCTTTTTCTCAAGTGCTCACGGAAACTTCTCCAGGATAGATTACATCCTGGGCCATAAATCTAGCCTTGATAAGTTCAAAAAAATTGAAATCATTCCAAGCATCTTTTCTGACCATAATGCATTAAGATTAGATCTCAATTACAGAAGAAAAACTATTAAACATTCCAACATATGGAGGCTGAACAACACACCGCTGAATAACCAACAAATCACAGAAGAAACCAAAACAGAAATCAAAATATGCATATAAATGAATGAAAATGAAAACAACAACCCAAAACCTGTGGGACACTGTAAAAGCAGTGCTAAGGGGAAAGTTCATAGCAATACAGGCATACCTCAAGAAACAAGAAAATAGTCAAATAACCTAACTCTACACCTAAAGCAACTAGAAAAGGAAGAAATGGAGAACCTCAGGGTTAGTAGAAGGAAAGGAATCTAAAAATTAGGGCAGAAATAAATGCAAAAAAAAAAAAAAGAGAGAGAGAGAGAGAGACCATAGCAAAAATCAACAAAGCCAAAAGCTGGTTCTTTTAAAGGATAAATAAAATTGACAAACCATTAGCCAGACTCATCAAGAAACAAAGGGAGGAAAAATCAAATCAATAAAATTAGAAATGAAAATGGAGAGATCACAACAGACAACACAGAAATACAAAGGATCATAAGAGACTACTATCAGCAAGTATATGCCAATAAAATGGACAACATGGAAGAAATGCACAAGTGAGTTTTAAACTACCTTGTTTCATGTCCTTTTAGTTCCATTCAAAGAACTCCCTTTAGCTTTTCTTGAAAGGCAGATTAATGCCAATGAACTCCTTAAATTTTTGGTTATTTGGGAAAATTATCTCTCCTTTATATCTGAAGGACAGCTTTTCCAGTTATAGAATTCCTGGTCAACAGATTTTTCATTTGATATTTTAAATATATTATCCCATTCTTTCCTGTCTTGAAAATGTTTCTGTGAGAAATATACTGATACTATTATGTGGTTCCCTTGTATGTAACTTTTCCCTCTGTCTCTTTTTCTACTTCCAAAATTCTTTAATTTGAAATTTTAACTTGAAAAAGAAGTTATTAATAAAGTGTCTGTATTGTTGTCTTTTGGGCCTTATGGATCTGAATGAATATGAATCTCATTTCTCTCCCAAGGTTATGAAGTTTTCAGCCATTATTGCTTTAAATATACTTTGCCCCTTTCTCTTTCCTTCTGGAATTCCTATAAGGCAGATGTTGTTTCCTTTGATTGTGTACGTAAGTCCCACTGGCTTTTTCTCTTTCTTTTTCCTTCCATTCCTCTGCTTAGATAATTTCAAGTGCCTTACAGGTCATTTATTCTTCTGCATGGTTGGGTTTGCTTTTGAAGCTATTGAATTCTTCAGTCATTGTACTTTTTCAGGTCTAGGATTTCTGGGGGTTTTCTTTGCTTTGTTAGGGCAGGTGGGTCTTGCTACCAGGGTCTATTTTGTGGTGAAGCTACAGCCTGAGATCTAAGGTTGAGGGGCTGCCATAGACCAAGAACAGCTGGAAAGGACTGCTGGCTCAGTTCTCTGCCCATGTGAGGCTGTAAGGTTCTCTGGCTGGGGTTACTAGATGGTCAGAACTGGGTAGTATCCTCAGCAGTTATCTTGCCTGACCTGGCAAGGCAAGAGAAAAGTTCTCCAGTACTTCATGGCTTGTTGTTTGGGGACCTGAATCAAACAAGACTGGACACTGAATTCCCTGGCCAGGTGGGGCCACTCCTTTTGTTCTACAGGCAGGGAAGCCACATGCTGGCTCTGTGTTCAAATGCCACTCTAAGCAGAGCTATTGGATAAGATATGCAACTTCCTATCAAAGTGCCCTGATAGGTTTCCTGGTACGGTGGGCAAGGCTATAAATTAATTTTCTTGTCAGGCTGAGTAGAATAATCAGACCATGTTTTCCCTGTGAGGTGAGGCCAGAGTAGAATCCCAAGCAGCAGCCAATAATCCTGGGGGCCCTGGGCTCTTTTTTTTCCCATTGGAGGACATGTAGGGTCAGTGGAACCCTTTTGCTGTGTTGCTGCCCTTGTCTGGGAGACAGGCAATGTGCCAAGCATGTAGCTGCTCCTCTTACCCTTCTTATGCAGTGCCTCAGTCTCTGTGGTGCAGGGGAGTGCTTCAGCCTCACCTCTGTCTTCTAGGATTTTCTCAACAGTGTCTTGTTTATGAATAGTTGTTGGTTCAACTTGTGAAGGGGAATGAAGTCAGGAACAAGGCCTGACATGATCTATGTTGCTGTCTTGGTGACTTCCTACCATTTAAAATTTGTTTTGACTTAGTGTTTGGTTGGCTGCTATTAACTTTTTGACCTTTCCAGAGTTCTGGAAAAATTGGTTGTGAATGTTGGGGTTTTTTCAGTGTTTCACTGGAACATCAAGATCTTGGAGGTATCTAGTAATCATTTTTCTCAAGTGTGTGTTGTTTTTAAACCTCCCTTTAGCATTGTGGTGGGACAGTTATTAACTGAGAAGAAACAACTCCCTGAGTCTTTTGTATAACTCAGAGTTTAAAAAGTAGTGTTTTCCTTTGTTTTCAAAAACAGGCTAGTCTATGTCCTATTAGAAGTCCTCCTGTTTCAGACACTGCAAGGCACTTCATGGCTCTTAATATTTACAAAAACCTGGTGAGATCCGTGTCTTTATTTTTACAAATGAAGTAACTACGGAGAAGAAAGTAGCTTATCTAAAGTGGAGATAGGTGATTAGGCTAATGTTAAAACACAGAAATGTCTGAATTTTCAGAACTGTTTTTAAAAAATATGTCCAAACTATCTCAGATTATGATGGGGAAGGTGAGAGATGATTTGTTGTTTAAAAAGTTCTCATTGTGACTGTAAGGTATAGTTAATTTTAAGAACCACTGCACTTAACATCCGGAGAAGGCAATGGCAACTCACTCCAGTACTCTTGCCTGGAAAATCCCATGGATGGAGGAGCCTGGTAGGCTTCATACAGTTCATGGGGTCGCTAAGAGTTGGACACGACTGAGCCACTTCACTTTCACTTTTCACTTTCATGCATTGGAGAAGGAAATGGCAAATAGGCTGCCGTCTATGGGGTCGCACAGAGTCGGACATGACTGAAGTGACTTAGCAGCAGCAGTAGCAGCAGCACTTCACATCTTGCTCCTACAGGAACAGCAGAATGGAGGTGAAATTCAAGGCAGGTCACTTTGTTTTAAATTAGGCCACTAACCAAAATGTCCACATACTGCAAAGGGAGTAAGTAGAGTGACTAACCTGTCTAGGTTTGCTAGGGATTCCCCAATTTTAGTATTGAAAGTCCTGCATATTGGGAAATCTGTTAGTCCCAGAGAACCAAGATGGCTAGTCATCCCTACCAGTCATATATTTAGAAAATTTAATGATCTGTAATAGCCTTTTTTTGGGGGGGGGGCAGGCTGTACTGTGCAGCATAAGGGATCTTAGTTCCCCAAACAGGGGTCAAACCCATGCATGTCTTGAGAGCATGGAGTCTTTTTTTTTTTAAATTTTGGCTGAACCATCTTCGTTACTGAGTGGGTTTTCTCTAGTTGCGGCAAGCAGTGGCTACTCACTAGCTGTGTGGTGCTCAGGCTTCTCATTGTGGTGGCATCTCTTCTGTAGAGCATGGGCCCTAGGTCATGTGCACTCAGAAACTGCAGCTTGCAGGCTGTAGAGCACAGACTCAATAGTTGTGGCTCATGAGCTTAGTGGTTCTGTGGCATATAGGATCTTCCCAGATCATGGACTGAACTTGTGTCTTCTGCATTGGCAGGCAGATTCCTTACCACTGAGTCACCAGGGAAGCCCAGGAGTGTGGAGTCTTAACCACCAGACCACCAGGAAGTCCCTGTAACAGCCTTTTTATAATTTTAAAATCCTAGTGTTCCTGAATAACTAGAGCACAATTAGTGAGTGAAGTCACTCAGTCATGTCCGACTCTGTGCCCATGGACTGTAGCCTACCAGGCTCCTCTGCCCATGGGATTTTCCAGGCAATAGTACTAGAGTGGACTGCCATTATAGGGAGGTGGTATTTCTATGTATTCCTGTATAGCTTTGCTATAAGTCCAAATATATCCAGAAACATTCTTTGCTTTTCAGTGAATAAGCTATCAGTAAGTAGTTCTCACATTCTTACTTCACAAACCCTTTAGTTTTGGAGAAATTTTTAAATGGTGCCCTATCCTTTATCTATCTCCATACCTCCTGTCAAATGATGGGTGCCACTTTTTAACCATTGAGGTCCTAATAACAAAATTTTAAAAAACGGGTAAATTATTTTTATTGCATCCTTAAATAATTACTGAGATTGTATTCATCTGCTGGTCACTATGTAACTTACCAAATCTTGGAATCAGATTGAACATTATCAACTCATATCCATACAGAATTTCATGTGGTATTTGCTTTTTATCACAGCAGCCTCTGAAAACCCAGCTTCAAAAATACATATCTTCTAAAGTTATGTCACATAATCTAATGTTGAAACTGAACAACCTTTGGGTATAAGTGCCAGTGGTTCTGACAAGGTGTCAAGTACTATTTTCCTTGAAAACTTAAAATGTCCCACAGTGCATCTGAGTTCACAGTGCTGCCACAGGGCATCTATGATCAGTTTGGGAACTGTGGTTCCATAGACATTTAATTCTGTCATGCAACCACTGCATGAAAATATTCAAATGAATAGACAACCTTAATGTTCTTTTGACATTTTGTAAGAAGCCTGTAAAATCTCTCTGGACTAATTCCGTGAAACTTATTCAAATTTAAAGGTATCATCAACATAAATGTTTTGTTTATGACTGTCTTACAGAATCTGCCTGTGACATTTCTGTTTAGCAGGTCACACTGAAATATCCAGGGCAGTGATCCTAAAGCACTATCTTAAAAAAATAATTTAATTGGAGGACAATTAGTTTACCATATTGTGGTGGTTTTTTGCCATACATCTACATGAATCAGCCATAAGTGCACGTGTCCCCTATTCTGAAAGCCCCTCCCCCCATCCCTCTGGGTTGTCCCAGAGCACCGGCATTGAGTGCCCTGCTTCATGCATCATGCTGCTTCATGCTGCTTCATGCATCGAGCTTGCCCTGGTCATCTATTTTACATATGGTAATATACATTTCAATTAAAGCACTATTCTTGATGAAAACTTGTTAGGGTTAGGTTTGGGCAGAAAAGAGTAAGAATCCACTGGTCTGGCGGACTGTGTTGTTAAAAATATCTCTGAATATCACTATCAGTTTTCTTCCATTAACATCCACTGATGACTTCTGGAAACTGTCACAGGAAGGGCAATTAACATGGTCTTCAGTGGTGCTCAGTCCATTCGTAACACTACAGAGATAGTTCGTTATTCTAGATAGTTGTCTGACTTACAAAGTATTTTTTAAAAACTGATGCATAATTATACAATAAAATACACAGATCTTTGGCTTTCTCTTTGAATGTATTCCTACCTTCTTTCATTTAATGATGTTTTCAGTATACTTATTGTATACAATAGTTTATTTCTAACGTTGAGTAGTTTTCCATTGTATGAATCTACAACTCTATCCATTTTGGTTACAGTTTGGGGCTGTAATTAATAAGGCTCCTATCAATACTCTTATGTAAGCTTTTCTTATGAACATATTTTTATTTTCTTAGGTAAATACACCTAAGAGTGACACTGTTGAGTTGTATGGTTAGTAAATGTTTAATAAATTGATGAACAGTTTTCCAACACAGTTTTTCCATTTTACACTTCCATCTGTGACCTAGGAGTGTTCCAATGGCTTCACATTCTTGGCAGCATTTGCTGATATTAGTCTTTTTCAGTCATCCTAGTGGATGTGAACTGGTATATCACTGTAGTTTTAATTTGTACTTCCCAGTAGACCTAAGATGTAGAATACTTTTTTAAAAAACATTAATTTTAAAATGAAACAAAGATGAATATTTTTAATGATAAAAGGTACAATTCACAAAGATGATATACATCATAAATCATGAGACACCTAACAACAAAGAAACAAAGATATATAAATCAAAAATCAGAATAAATTTAAGGGAAAGGAAAAAATATACATAATCTAATCATAGTGAGACATATTAACATTTCTCTGAGACTATCTTATCAAGTACAGAAAAAATGAGACTAGGAGCATCTTGAATGATGTCATTAATAATTTATATATATTTCTATTTATATTCATTTATATTAATCTTATATCCTACACAAATATATTTAAAATTTTGTATCATATGTTGTTATCAGATGTCCATAGGACATTTAGAAAAACCGGCAAAAACATAAATATTACTAAATTTCAAAAAGTAGCTGTTTTTTTGTGGTTCAGTTATAAATATACATATATATTACTTTTGAAATTATTTTCCACTATAGGTTATTATAAGATATTGACTATACTTCCCTGTGCTATACAGTAAACCTTTGTTGCTCATCTATTTTTTAAATTAGAAATGTAACATTCTATTCATACTAAGTAAAACAAATGGAATCAAAATGTCATAAATTTTATGCAAAAATTAGTTTTCTAAAATATATATACTGTACATATATATATGTATACAAAAGTTTCTCTACTACAATTAATAAAGGCTTGAGAAAGAATGTCAAAAAAAAAAGAGTAATTAGAAAACTAATGGAAATGGGAGCACTGAATATGAAATAGAAGAAGTAAAACAAACTTTTAAAAGTAAAAGATCTTCATACAGTCCAGTTGTTTTTAAACATGGCTGCTCATTAGAAACATATCTGGAGCTCTGGTGAAAAAATAATACCTGAATATTTGTATTTTTAAAAAATTCCAAGATAATTATGATATGCATATGGATTTTAAAAAGTGATTACAGATTTTCTATTAAATTTCTGACATTGTACAGGAGACAGGGATCAAGACCATTCCCATGGAAAAGAAATGCAAAAAAGCAAAATGGCTGTCTGGGGAGGCCTAACAAATAGCTGTGAAAAGAAGAGAAGCCAAAAGCAAAGGAGAAAAGGAAAGATATACCCATTTGAATGCAGAGTTTCAAAGAATAGCAAGGAGAGATAAGAAAGCCTTCCTCAGCGATCTATGCAAAGAAATAGAGGAAAACAACAGAATGGGAAAGACTAGAGATCTCTTCAAGAAAATTAGAGATACCAAGGGAACATTTCATGCAAAGATGGGCTCGATAAAGGACAGAAATGGTATGGACCTAACAAAGCAGAAGATATTAAGAAGAGATGTCAAGAATACACAGAAAAACTGTACGAAAAAGATCTTCATGACCCAGATAATCACGATGGTGTGATCACTCATCTAGAGCCACACATCCTGGAATGTGAAGTCAAGTGGGCCTTAGGAAGCATCACTATGAACAAAGCTAGTGGAGGTGATGGAATTCCAGTGGAGCTATTTCAAATCCTGAGAGATGATGCTGTGAAAGTGCTTTACTCAATATGCCAGCACATTTGGAAAACTCAGCAGTGGCCACAGGACTGGAAAAGCTCAGTTTTCATTCCAATCCCAAAGAAAGGCATGCCAAAGAATGCTCAAACTACCACACAATTGCACTCACTTCACACACTAGTAAAGTAATGCTCAAAATTTTCCAAGCCAGGCTTCAGCAGTATGTGAACCGTGAGCTTCCAGATGTTCAAGCTGGTTTTAGAAAAGGCCGAGGAACCAGAAATCAAATTGCCAACATCTGCTGGATCATTGAAAAAGAAAAGAGTTCCAGAAAAACATCTATTTCTGCTTTATTGACTATGCCAAAGCCTTTCACTGTGTGGATCACAATAAACTGTGGAAAATTCTGAAGGAGATGGGAATACCAGACCACCTGACCTGCCTCTTGAGAAATCTGTATGCAGGTGAGGAAGCAACAGTGAGAACTGGACATGGAACAACAGACTGGTTCCAAATAGGAAAAGGAGTACGTCAAGGCTGTATATTGTCACCCTGCTTATTTAACTTATATGCACAGTACATCATGAGAAACGCTGGGTTGGAGGAAGCACAAGCTGGAGTCGAGATTGCCAGGAGAAATTCCAATAACCTCAGATACGCAGATGACACCACCCTTATGGCAGAAACTGAAGAGGAACTCAAAAGCCTGTTGATCAAAGTGAAAGAGGAGAGTAAAAAAGTTGGCTTAAAGCTCAACATTCAGAAAACGAAGATCATGGCATCTGGTCCCATCACTTCATGGGAAATAGATGGGGAAACAGTGGAAACAGTGTTAGACTTTACTTTTGGGGGCTCCAAAATCATTGCAGATGGTGACTGCAGCCATGAAATTAAAAGACGCTTACTCCTTGGAAGAAAAGTTATGACCAACCTAGACAGTATATTGAAAAGCAGAGATATTACTTTGCCAACAAAGGTCTGTCTAGTCAAGGCTATGGTTTTTCCAGTGGTCATGTATGGATGTGAGTGTTGGACTGTGAAGAAGGCTGAGCACCGATGAATTGATGCTTTTGAACTGTGGTGTTGGAGAAGACTCTTGAGAGTCCCTTGGACTGCAAGGAGATCCAACCAGTCCATCCTAAAGGAGATCAGTTCTGGGATTTCTTTGGAAGGACTGATGTTGAAGCTGAAACTCCAATACTTTGGTCACCTGATGCACAGAGTTGACTCATTCGAAAAGACCCTGATTTTCGGAGGGATTGTGAGCAGGAGAAGGGGACGACAGAAGATGAAATGGCTGGATGGTATCACCGACTCAATGGATCTGAGTTTGAGTAAACTCTGGGAGTTGGTGATGGACAGGGAGGCCTGGCGTGCTGTGATTCAAGGGGTCGCAAAGAGTGGGACATATCTGAGCGACTGAACTGAACTGAATACCAAAGACTTGATTACTGTAGCTTTATAGTAAGTCCTGAATTCAGAAAGAACAAGTCTTCCAATTTGTTATTCTGTTTTAAGATTTTTTTGGCTATTATAAGGTCTCTGTATATCTAGATAAACTTTAATTTTTATGTATTTTAATCAACCACTTTGTTCTTTTTTTTTAAAGCCTGATAGAATTTTGATAGGGACTGCATAACAATTGATATTAATCAATATTAGTAGAAGATACCTGAAACAATAACTGTGGTTTCCAATTCATAAACATGATGTCTATCTTTTTATTTAGGTTTACACATTTTTTTTCTCAGCAATTTGCATACTACTCAGTGTACAGTCTTTCTATAGATTTATTCCTAGATATGTGATGTTTTCCAGGCTACTGAAGTATTATTGTTTTAAAACTTGTTTCCAATTAGATCACTAGTACGTCCCTAGGCTTTGAGTTTTGTAAGATCTTGTTAAATTCTATTTTTTTTTTTGGTAGAGTGCATAAGGTTTTCTATGTAAACAATCTTGTCACTTGAGAATAATGATTCAACTCTTGTGTTTTAATTTTTATGTCTCTTTCTTGATTGACTGCATGGTTAGGACCTACAGAACAATGCTGAGCAGAAAAGGTGAGAGGAGACCTCCTTGCATTAATACTTTACTATTAAGTATGATGCTAAATATGGATGTTCTTTTCCAGATGCTCTTTATTAAATAATTTATATTCTTGTTTTTGTACTGGGAAAGGGTGTTGAATTTTGTCCAATGCTTTTTCTGTAATCACTGGATAATCGAATGTTTTTCCTCTTTTATTCTGTTCATAGGTGAATTATACTGATTAAATTTTTAATGTTAAGCCGAACTTCTCTTCCTGGAATAAAACCTATTTGGTCATAATATATTATTATTTTCCTTTTTATATATTGTTGGGTTCAGTTTGCTAGTATTTGAAGGACTTTTATTTCTATATTCATGAGGAATATTGGTCTATTTTGTTGTAATATCTTTTTCAGATTTTATAGAGTCATCTACGTAAAATAACCCAACTGTTCTGAGGTATATTTTCATGGCCACTGAAAAGTTCCTAAAAGCCATATAAAAAAGTAAAACCAAAAGGTAATTTATCTGATTCTGTAAAAATTTTACTTTCTTTAAGTGAACAAAAAACTGAAAAAATCCAGAGAAAGAAGTGAGGTGTGAGGTAAGTTGTTAACTCAAAGGTTTGTTTTTGTTAGTTGGCATTTCTCTTCTTCATTCCATTCCATTTCTTCATCCATTTCACAGTAACAGGAAAAAAAAAGACAAACAAACAAGAACTCTGCATTGAGGATTAGGCAATCTTCACAAATGTTTTTGAATATCCTTAGTTACAGTATATGATGGATAAAAATCCTGAGATTCAAACCCCAAGCATAATGAAATTTCAAAACTACTGGGAGTTTAAATCAGTTTGCAGTTTTAAAAGTAGTTCTAATATTTTCAATTGTACAAAAAGCAAGAGAAATCTCTCTACCCAAGTTAAAAATGTAAGGGATCATCTAACACACTTTTAATTACAAAGACAAAAATCATAGGGAAATTTCAGGTGTACACTTTTAACAATAAAAAATTATAAATTTAATAATAAAATATTTTCCACTTATATAAAAAATAAAGCTGTGTATAGACACGTGTACATACTTTTTAAGTAGAGAAAAGTTCTGAAAGGATAACAAAGTGAAAACAGCAGTTACTTCTGGGAATAATAATTGTGTAAGAAAACTTGACTTTTTTTAGCAATGGCTTGAATTTTCTAGATGAGATTCTGTTCTGTATAATTTGTATAACTAAAACAAACTTTAAACTATTCATACCAGTGAGTCATGAATCTTCACTATAGTAGAAATCACATACCACTCTGCAAAAATTTATTACATGCAGCTTCAAAACTAGTGTTGATGATGTTAGAAGCCACATGCTTAAACTCTACATATAGAGTTCAAAGGCTGGTTCTTTATTCAAACTATTAAGCCGGACATATAATCAACTTTTTCCCGATTTATCTTTTGGGCAACAATTTGCAGAATACATTTAGGACTTCCTGAAAGTTATTTAAACAAATAGACTTAAGAAAAATTATCAGTAAACTTACTGTGAAAAATGTTCTCAATTTCTTTTTGATTCAATGACCTTACGTCACATTCTTAATCACACACATTTTAAAAAAATGAATTATATGTTCTGAATATTTAAAATACTTATTTCCTCTCTAAGCCTACCACCACTGTGACACACACACAGAAAAGCATAACAAAAAATAGTAGTAACTACCGAACAAGCAATAACTTAGTACACCAAAACTCATACACAAATTTAAAGGAAACGGCAAATGAGGAAAACTGTAACAGTGTGGGCATAGAGTCAGTTATCTTTTTGTTTTGTTTTAATTTTTGGCCATACCATGTGGCTTGTGGGATCTTAATTCCCTGACCAGGGGTCAAACCCGTGCCCTCTGCAGTGAAAGTGCAGAGTCCTAACCACTGGGCTGCCAAACCATCAGTATCTTAAAATATAAAGCTCTTACAAATCCATAAGGAAAAAAAGATACTTCAAAAAGAATTACATATGGCCAAGAAAACAAGAAGTCACTCTCTAATAGTCAATATAAATAATTAAAATAAGTTTTTTTTTCACCTATTAAGTACAAATGAAAAAAAATCCTGCTGGCAGAGATTCACTGGCTGTTCTCAGACTTGTGTTAGAACAATATACTGGTATAGATTCTGAAGCACAATCTAACAACCATTAGTAGCTTTAAAATGCCTTAATCAGAATACTTAATAAGTAATTCATTCCAATTAAGATTTTCATTTTAACTCATACAAATGAGTTAAAAGCAGAGATTGCTAAAATGAAGAGAACTAAAAGATGTTTTTATGGTTCAGGCCAGAAGACTCAGCAAAGCCAAAGCAGCTACAATAAGCTTCAAGTCCTTTCTTAAACTGGAAAAGTCATCAGAAGAATCAAACGGAAATATGTTAAACTCCTACTGTTCCTGTGTATTCAATTCCTGCAAACACTCATAAAGGGGAGGCTCAGTCTTTCGTGATACCAGAAGGCAGAAGATGGAGGGAATGGAGGGACACAGTGCTATGCTTTTGGTTTAGGGAATAAAGAAAAGGCAACACCTTTTTTTCTTTTTCTACAAGCAAAACAGCCAAGTGTGACTATATTAAAATCTCATTTTAGTACTTTCCTATAAAGTTTATTCAAATTCTTTAATTACTGATCTAAGATGGTCTAGGTGATATTCTTCTATGAAGGATTCTGCTTGATTCAAAGCTTTTATTTTCACCAGAATAAGAATTATTTCTTTGACTTCATCCCTGAAAAAAACAACAAAAGGGCATTTTCCCTCTTAGAAATGCAGTGTATAAGGGCACAGTGAAACATCAGTAGTTAATCTGAAACAAAAACTTTACCTGATGCCAATATCTAAAATACATTGCGTAAAGTATTTAGATGCTACCTTCTCCACATAATCATGAAATTCCATCAGAGACTATTAGTGGATATATTCTGGCAAATTTTAATGTGAATGACTATAAAAAAGTAGAAAAAGCACAGAAGAAATCTATCATTAGAAATCTGAACAGTGGTGTGCTGCTACCAGCAGTTTATATGGACTATCATGGTGGAAGTATTTATCCCACAGATATAATCAGACGCTACAATTTGAGGGTTTTTTGTTTGTGATTTGAGGTGGTTTGCCAACACCACTGTATTCAAGTCCTTAAACATCTAGTGCTGTGAATGAGATCCAGCCACTGCTGGGTAAATGGCAGGGTGCAGATCTATACTTAACAAATGTTGAGATTTTGAAACGGCTAGGAAAGTTAGAAAGACATGAAAAACATGCTTAAATAAAAGGCTTTTGACTTACAGTTTTAATTCTAAATTCCCCTGTGATACAGTTTTTTGGAAGTGCTTATTTTGGAAGAGATTTGCATTTAAACATATGAACTAATATGCCTGAGGTGTAAAATACTGAGTGATTCTAAAGTTGCATATGAAAACATCTCCTAATTCGACAGTGACAGTCTCAGATTTTTAAAAGTAAAGTACAAATCTTTCTAAAAATTGCCAAGAACAGAAGCCTAAATAATGCTTACGGAGGTACAAATAAAATATGCATTACCTGATTTCATTTCTAGATAATTTACGTGCAGACTGCAGTAAAAACTGGATGAAATTCTCTAGCTGGGGAATGGATGTTCTCATGGCAGAGCTTTGGAACCACTTTTCTGGTAAATACGCTGCTATCTGATAATCAAAACACATGGTTGATTTTTAATGGCAGTTATTAACTAAGTACTTTACCATAATCTCATTTAATCCTTATACTACTCATGTTAAGATTCCTTGGAAGATCCCCTGGAGAAGGGAAAGGCTAACCACTCTAGTATTCTGGCCTGGAGAATTCCATGAACTGTATAGTCCATGGGGTCACAAACACTCAGACACGACTGAACAACTTTGACACACACACTACTCATGTTGGTTGTGTTATTCTTCCATATTCTTTTATTCATGGTTAAATAACTTTTGAGAATTTCCCCTTTCTTTGTTAAGGTTTTATACTTTAAAAAAATATCATATTTGGATACAAAAAGCTTAAAGGAGGCTACTCTTTATAAATAGTTACTAGTACTTGTAATACTTTCATTACTCTCTATTCCTGAGTGATTAAATTGTACAAAACATAATCTATAACTAAACACCAGAAATGTGTAGACACAAAACACTTAGTTAACAAACCTACATTTGGCCCTTTAACAATGCAGGGAGTTAGGGACAGTGACCTATGCACAGATAAAAATCAGTGTATTAACTTTACAGTTGGCCCTACATATCTGTGGTTCTGCATCCACAAGTTTAACCAACTGTGGATTGTGAAGTACTCTGGTATGTACTGATATTTATTGAAAAAAAATCCACATAGAAGTGAACCCATGCAGCTTAAATCTGTGCTATTCAAAGGTCAACTGTATAAAATAGGTATATTTAGTGTGATTTCACAATATGACATTAGATGACTTTGTGTATAACCTATATGAATAAATTAGAGTTAAGAAATCAAGGTCATTCTAAGATACACTGTATAAAAAATATATTACAGTTTTCTTCTAATTTAATACATTGCTTTAAATGTCAGTGGCAGCAGCAGGAGTCAATGTATGTGCATTCACTGGTTTCTTTTGGGGGAAAAAAACCTCTCAAACAACACTTACTATCATCATGCTAAAGGTAATACATGACTTGGGGAAAAAGTTTTACAAAAAAACAAAAAATGTAAACAAAAAGGAAAACTTCCTTTTTGGAGAAGGAAGAATTTTTTTAAAAAAGGAGAGAGAATGGGAGCAAGGAAAAATCTGAGATCATACTTTCTAACGAAATTCTTGGTTATGTTAGTTGCTAAGGTCAGGATCAGTATGTACCTCTAGAAAGTAGAAAGTTGTACTATATATATATAATAAAATACATTAAAAGAAAGTTCTGGAATGCATGTTTTCTAAAATAAATCTAGTTGGTCAACAGGGAAAACACAGTTGAAAATGATTTATTCTATTTCTTAATCACTTTTTTCAATTATCTAGAAAAAACAGATACACTAGTGGCCTAAGGCAGAAAGTCCTATAAGTCTTATTATACAAACTCTATCTTTTTAGTTTTAAAACCAGCCCTTAACTGATCTGGAATTTAATGTCATTTACACTTGCTTTTCCCTTGTTTTGTATCACAAGGCTCAATAAAATTCTGAAGGAACTATCTAGCTTTCCCATAAATGATCCTGGGACTTAAAGCCACAGTGTTTTGATCTGGTTTTCCAGCTACAAACTGTGAAGAGAATGTCATATATCCTCTACTGCACAGTAGAGCTTTCTGGTCAAAGAGAACTAAACTGAAATCTGAAACACAACAGGATGGATGAAGATTGAACTATCTGATGAATAATGTAGTTAAAAACTACACGATACGAAAACCATAGCTGGGAAAATAATCATTGTCTAAGAACTGCTGGACAGGAATTGTCTAGGAATCTGCCTGCAATGCAGAGACCCTAGTTTGATTCCTGGGTCAGGAAGATCCCCTGGAGAAGGGATAGCCTACCCACTCCAGTATTCCTGGGCTTCTCTTGTGGCTCAGCTGGTAACGAATATGCCTGCAATGTGGGAGACCGGGGTTCAATCCCTGGGTTGGGAAGAAGTCTTAGGGCTTCCCTTGTGACTCAGCTAGTGAAGAATCCACCTGCAATGTGGGAGACCTGGTTCGATCCCTGGGTTAGGGAGATCTCCTGGAAAAGGGAAAGGCTACGCACTCCACTCTACTCTTCTCTTGCCTGGAGAATTCCATGAATTGTACAGTCTGTGGGGTTGCAAAGAGTCGGATACGACTGACTTTCACACTTTCAGGAACTGCTATCTAACATTACATATACATATATACTAAAAAAAAAAACCTTATATAAGAATATAAATATTTTCCCACATTCTTAGAAAATTATATCCATTGATTTTTTAACTTAGGATAATTTACTAGAAACAAAATTGCTATGTAAAAGTATGTGGACTTTTTTTTTTAATTTTGGCTGATGGTTCTTTGTTGTGGTGGACGCTTCTCTAATTGTGGCATGCAGGCCCTCTAGTTGTGGCACATGGGCTTGGGATCTTAGTTCCCTGACAAGGGATTGAACTCAAGTCCCCTGCACTGGAAAGTAGATTCTCAATCACTGAATCACTAGGGAAGTTCCCTAAAAGGGTATGAACTTAAAAGGTTTTATATCGATTGTGCCAAAAGAGTCTCCAGAGTTGTATTCCTCTTCCCACAGTGCAGAAACTATTTCCCAGACTTGCCTCTCCACACTTTCTAGATGAATGATGTTCCTGGACAGATGTGGGGCTGTTGTTTCCCTGTGCTTATGACAATACTGGAATTACAATGAAAATAACAACAACAAAAAAAATCCTTACTGAATTATTTACAATTCTCTGATTATATTAATTAATACTATTATATTATATTAATTATTACTATTAATATTTTCAACATGTTTAGAGGTTATTTTGGCATATTCTTTTTCGGGGGGGGATTGCTTTGCCTTTTGGTCATTTTCAATAAGCACATTCAAATTGTGTACAGATTTGTAGAGAGCTTTTAAAAAAAATGTGGGTATTTATCCTTGTTATGCACATTATAACTTATTTCTCTGTTTTTCAACTTTCTTTCTATTTAACTTTTTATTATAGTAAATTCCAAACATAAACAACAAGAGAAAGAATAAGTATGTGGTCAGTCGTGTCCAACTGTTTTGTGATCCCATGGACTGTAGGCCACCAGGCTCCTCTTCCATGACGATTCTCCAGTCAAGAATACTGGAGTGGGTTGCCATGCCCTCCTCCAGGGGATCTTCCCAACCCAGGGATCAAACCCAGGTTTCCCACACTGCAGGCAGATTCTTTACTGCCTGGGCCACAAGGGAAGCCACAAGGGAAGAACAGGTATAGTGAGCCCAATAAACCCATCTTCGAGTTTTAACAATAATCAAACAATCCTGCTACCTTTATTTATTTAATTGGAGGATAATTAGTTTACAATATTGTGATGGTTTTTGCCATACATCAATACACCAATGAGTGGGCCAGGGGTATACATGGGTCCCCTCCATCCTAAACCCCTTATCCACTTCCCGCCCCACCCCATCCCATCCCTCCAGGTTGTCACAGAGTACCCTGTGTCAGACATTAAATTCCCGTTGTTTGGCAATGTACATTTTTCAGTGCTATTTTCTCAAATCATCTCACCCTCTCCTTCTCTCACTGAATCCAAAAGTCTGTCCTATACATCTGTGTCTTTTTTGCTGTCTCGAATACTTCATGTTGATGTATGGCAAAACCAATACAATATTGTAAAGTAATTTTGTGTCTCCTTTGCTGTCCCACCCATAGGATTATCAGTACCATCTTTCTAGATTCCAGATATATGTGTTAATATACAATATTTGTCTTTCTCTTTCTGACTTACTTCACTCTGTGTAATAGGCTCTGGGCTGATCCACTCATTAGAACTGACTCAAATGCAACCCTTTTTACAGTCCTGATACCTTTCTATTTAATGTTTTTTGGTTGACCAAAAGTCTTATCAAATCCATTACCTTTTCCCACCATTTTTTTTTTTTCCACTAAAGTTCAGAAAGGACTCCCTTAACATCAGGTATAGTCATTTATCTTCCTAGTACAATATTTTATAGTTTTATTTTTTTACACTTAAATTTTTTACTTTAGCTATAATTTACATTGGTATTTAAGTGAGAGGTGAGGCTCTAACAGTCATTTTGTAAATAGTTAACCAGTATACTAATTTTTAAATATTGGATTCTCCCGGATTTCTAGTCTGTTAAATTAATTTGTTATTATAAGTAACACAATTTAAATTGTTTATAAAATTTTAATAACTTTTAAAAATGATAAAATGATGATCAATTTCTATACAACTTACCTGGCTGCACTTTTTAACAACATCTGGGCCAGGTATGGCATTGACAAGAGCTATAATAAGGTAACGATTCAGCAGCTTCCCTAGTCCTAACTCTTGCAAGGTGTCTTCTGGGAGGAGTTCATTCCAAAGAAGAATATTGCCGAAGAGCTAAAATACAACAAAATTTCAAGTGACTATGTACCTTTTCTCCAAAGGAAAACTGTAATAGTCTCCAACAAACAAAAAGCTGGTCAAACTGTAAAACTCTCACCACAATTAGCACTGTTGGGACCATCAATTTTAGAATAGAAAACATTTCTGAGTAAACACTTGATTCTTTTCAACCTGCACATATTTCTTCATCCTATCTTCTTTTTTTTTTTTAGGATAATTGCTCAAAATCTATTTCAAATTACCTTGCTGGAGCTTTTCCAGATCAATAATCTTCCTTCTCAATCAGTTCTCTCTTGGAGGCTGGGGCCATCAGATATAAGACTGCAAGACCCCAGGATTCATAAAAGCACTGATGTTAAAGCCAGTTGTATTGTTACCCATATGTGACCTTGAGAAATCAATCAAACCTGAGAACCTCACTGCTCTAATATAGAAAATAAGATTAATAATCACCTTGAGTTTGGAGATATTTTGGGTAAAATCCTTTTAAGAAACTCTAATAAAATTCTAATCAAAATAATATGGGTTGCATTTTTCTCCTGTAAATGCAGATCTTTATGTGAATTTTATGGTAGCTTCCATCTTCTTTCCATTACTAAATTTATTACGTAAGTGCTAAACTACATCCTGTTGTACTAACATGCAGTGCTTTTTCACAATGTCATTGTTGATGTTGCTCCCTCTTCCTGAAAAGCCTTTTTCCTGACCCAACCGTATGACAAGTATTGATTCACCCTATCAAAACTATTCTTGCTGAGGTCATTCATGACCTTATAATTATGGGCTTCCCTGGTGGCTCAGAGGGTAAAGCGTCTCACCTTGTAATTGTGAAACCCAGTAAACATTTTCAGTCTTCCTTCTAATTCTCTTCAGCGGCATTAATACTTTGTTCTCAAAAGCCCTTCATTTAGTTTTCTGATGCCACTCTCTTGTGACCATTCTTAGTTTAACAGCTTATCTGTAAGGCCTGTCTGAAGACTTCACTTTGTCTGCCCATTGCTTCTTCTGCTCAGGGGTTGTCATTCATGACCATGCCTCCAAACACTGCCTAAATGTGACTGACTCCCAAATCTCCAGCTCAGATCTGTCTCCTGTAATTCAGACTCATGTATTCAAGTGCCTCCCTTTATCCCAAAGATATCTTACATCCACTATGTCCACTTATCTTTCCTTCCAAACCTTTTCTTCCTTCTCCAATGCCCTCAAAGAATGCCTCCATAAGTTAATAGGGTGCCAAAGTCAGAAACTTGGCTAGCACTCTACATTCTTCACGGTAGGATTAATTCTGTAATCAGTCATTGGGTTCTTTTGATGCTTCATCCTAGAAATCTTTTGAAACACTCTTTTCCTTACTGTCCCCATTGCCACTGATTCAGCACCAATTTTATCCTTTACTGTTTAGATTAGACCCAGGTTAGAGAACTATGGCCTGTGAGTTAAATCCAGCTTATGTTCTGTTTTCATAGAGTTGGTGAACTAAGAATGGCTTTTATAATTTTAAATGATTGAAAAATAGAGTACTTTAAGACATGAAAATTATATGACAGTCAAATTTCAGTGTCCATAAAGTTTTACTGAAACACAGACATGCTCATTTATTTACATATTGTCTATGACTGCTTGCACTACAGTGACAGAGCTGAACAGTTCAACAGACATTATACGACCTACAAAAACTTAAAATACTTACTTACAGAAGAATTTTTCTGATTGTCATTATATAGTAAACTTTTATGGAAAGAAAAAATTTTTTTATTTTTGCAGTTTTCTGCTTACCTTTAGACCTGACCAGAACTGTCTTTCTTGAAACTTTGCATGTGGTGATGTTCTGTCTTCTACAGCACTAATTTAAAGCAAAAGAAAGAAAATGCAAATAACTGTTCATCTTTCAGAAACAGAGTTTAAAGAACTGAATGGTTACTTTTTTTTTTTAATCAACCAAACTAAGTCTTAACAATATAATTGAAGGTGCTCTGGTGATATCTAATAAAATTACTAATGTATGTGCACTCTTACTCAACAAATCCATGTTTGAGAATGCCTTCTATAGATACATTTGCACATGTACAGGATACTATGTCCATAAAATTGTTCACAACACTGTAAAGGTTTACTGCTTACATGTTCATCAACTACAATTTGGCCATATAATGGCATATTGTACAGCTAAAAAAGCATAAGGAAACATCTGTGGATGATACAAAAAGATCTCAAAGATGTACTAAGTCAAAGTAACGCACAAAACAATGGTTGTGACTATAATATACTTACTTTCCTATAAAAAAGAGGGGGAAATAAGATTAATTCTAATTGCATTGTAAGTATTAAAATTCTATCTAAAGTATTTAATTCTAATTGCAGAGAGAAATTCCAAAAAGGTAAAAAAAAAAAAAAATTACCAACAGTGAGTATTCTTGCATGTGTACAGAAAAGAAGGCAAAAACTGGGTGGATGGAGGTCACGAGCAGGAGAGAATAAGACTTTTCATTCTAAACATTAGTAAAAATTTTAAATACACATTCTTACTTTTTAACTGTGCAGATATATTAGTTACCTAAAACACTGAAAGTGAAAGTCGCTCAGTCATGTCTGACTCTTTGCGACCACATGGACTATACAGTCCATGGAATTATCTGGACCAGAATACTGGAGTGGGTAGCCTTTCCCTTCTTCAGGGGATCTTCCCAACCCAGGGAAATCAAACCCAGGTCTCCCGCATCGCAGACGGATTCTTTATCAACTGAGCCATTGGGGAGCTCTGAAGGCGCTAAAACATAACAAATCTTAATTGTTGTTAAATCAGGTCTGACTCTTTTGTGACCCCATGGAAGGTAGTCTGCCAAGTTCCTCTGTCCATGGGATTTCCCAGGCAAGAATACTGGAGTGGGTTGCCATTTCCTCCTCCAGGGAATCTTCCCAACCTAGGGATTGAACCTGCATTTCCTGCATTAGCAGGTGGTTTCTTTACCACTGAGCAATCTGGGAAGTCAACAAACCTTCATTGGGGTGAATTTTTACATGCAGGCATCTTTTCAGGATTCAAATTAACTAGCAAGCTTAGCTCTTTTTTCCTTTCCATAGAACAACTCTTTGATCATGTGAGTACTCACTGTAGAGTGAGCTTCAGTCCATAATCCATTACTACAATTAATGCTTTCTTAGCAAATCTACCAATATGCATCAAATACTCCTTGTCTGATCATTTAGAAGTAAATATATATTTCAAAGATGTAGTTTCTGGCCCCTCAGTGATATTCCAGGCCTTATTTTGAGCTTTCCATGTCAGGCATTATTCTAAGCACTCTCTTCATCTTCACAGTCTCCTATGAGATAGGCATGAATTTAATGTCCATTTTATATACAAAGACACTGATGCATGGAAAGACGCTTGGTCTTGATGCAGGCCAAGTGTCTAGGAATGGTGAATCTGCACTCCAGAGTCTGTGTTTCTAACTACCTGGCTATCCAACTGTCATGTTCTCAGGACTATCATTACATCATACATGGCATATAAACGGGGATTAAGAAATATTTGTTGAAATATCAATTTGCATCTTAATAGGTATGTGTGTTTTGAAAACAATATGTTTAGTTTCTTCTACATTACACTCTTAAATGAATTTGTATTGCAGGAGTAACTATTTCATAAAATCTAGAAATTAGCAACTCTTACCTCTTTGGATACAGAGGAATAAAAACATCATCTTCTATTGCCTTCTTCATTCTTGAAACAATGGATTTAAGTAAATCCTATTTTTAAAAAATGTAAAAGCATCAGTGATAGTCATAGATAGAAAGGTATGAACCAAAAAAAAAAAAAAGTATGAACCAAAAGAAGCAATTTTAACAGAATAGTGCAAATTTGTACACACTCAAAGACCTAGGTGTTAAAGTAACTGTAAATTAGGTACAAGAGAACTTTATTCATCCATGTGGTTGCATACTGCCGTGGCTGGTGCCTTTTCATTGCAGCATAGTATTCTGTTCCATGATAGAACATTTATTTAGCTGGTCTTTAGTTTAGGGGTTATTATGAATCAAGTTACTATATAAATTCCTGTAGAGCATGTCTTTTAGTATGCATGGGCATATATTTCTAATGGGTATATATGTAGAGATGGAATTGCTAGAATCCAGTTCATGTCAACATTGGAGAGAATGCCAAGTTGTTTTCTGAAATAGGGGTATCCCATTTATAGTCCCACTAGTCAGTATGAGAAATCCTGATCCCCTACACCTTTAATAAGTCATATTTTTAGGGTTTTTAAAAGCTTGCAATTCTGGTGAGTATGTCAGTTAGTTGGTTCAGTCACTCAGTTGTGTCTGACTCTTTGTGACCCCATGGACTGCAACAGGCCAGGACCCTGTGTCCATCACCAATCCCCAGAGTTTACTCAAACTCATGTTTATTGAGTTGGTAATGCCATCCAACCATCTCATCCTCTGTCATCCCCTTCTCTCCCGCCTTCAATCTTTCCCAGAATCAGGATCTTTTCCCGTAAGTCAGTTCTTCACATCAGGTGGCCAAAGTTGGGAGTTTCAGCTCCAGAATCAGTCCTTCCAATGAATATTCAGGACTGATTTCCTTTACGATGGACTGGTTGGATCTCCTTGTAGTTCAAGGGACTCTCAAGAGTCCTCTCCAACACCACAGTTCAAAACCATCAGTTTTTCAGTGCTCAGCTTTCTTTATAGTCCAACTCTCACACCCATACATAACTACTGGAAAAACCATAGACTTGACTAGATGGACTTTTGTTGGCAAAGTAATGTCTCTGCTTTTTAATATGCTGTCTAGGTTGGTCATAACTTTTCTTCCAAGGAGCAAGCATCTTTTAATTTCACTGCTGCAGTCACCATCTGCAGTGATTTTGGAGCCCCCCCCCCCCCAAAAAAAAAGCCTGTCATTGTTTCCACTGTTTCTCCATCTATTTCCCATGAAGTGATGGGACCGGATGCCAGGATCTTAGTTTTCTGAATGTTGAGTTTTAAGCCAGCTTTTTCACTCTCCTCTTTCACTTTCATCAAGAGGCTTTTTAGTTCTTCTTCACGTTCTGCCATAAGGGTGGTGTCCTTTACATATCTGAGGTTATTGATATTTCTCCCGGCAATCTTGAGCCCAGCTTGGGCTCTCATGATGTACTGTGCATATAAGTTAAATAAGCAGGGTGACAATATATAGCCTTGACGTACTCCTTTCCCAATTTGGAACCAGTCTGTTGTTCCATGCACAGTTCTAACTGTTGCTTCCTGACCTGCATACAGATTTCTCAAGAGGCAGGTCAGGTGGTCTGGTATTCCCATCTCTTGAAGAATTTTCCACAGTTTGTGGTGATCTGCACAATCAAAGACTTTGGTATAGTCAATAAAGCAGAAATAGATGTTTTTCTGGAACTCTCTTGTTTTTTCAATAATCCAACGGACATTGGCAATTTGATCTCTGGTTCCTCTGCCTTTTCTAAAACCAGCTTGAACATCTGGAAGTTCTCGGTTCATGTACTGTTGAAGCCTGGCTTGGAGAATTTTGAGCATTACTTTGCTAGCATGAGATGAGTGTAATTGTGTGGTAGTTTGAGCATTCTTTGGCATTGCCTTTCTTTGGGATTAGAATGAAAACTGACCTTTTCCAGTCCTGGGGCCACAGCTGAGTTTTCCAAATATGTTGGCATATTGAGTGCAACTCTTTCACAGCATCATCTTTTAGGATTTGAAATAGCTCAACTGGAATTCCATTACCTCCACTAGCTTTGTTCATAGATGCTTCCTAAGGCCCATTTGACTTCACATTCCACGGTGTCTGGTTCTAGGTGAGTGACCATACCATCGTGACTTTCTGGGTCATGAAGATCTTTTTTGTACAGTTCTTCTGTGTATTCTTGCCATCTCTTCTTAATATCTTCTGTTTCTGTTAGGTCCATACCATTTCTGTCCGTTATTGAGCCCATCTTTGCATGAAATGTTCCCTTGGTATCTCTATTTTTCTTGAAGAGATCTCTAGTCTCTCCCAATCTATTGTTTTCCTCTATTTCTTTGCACTGATTACTGAGGAAGGCTTTCTTATCTCCCATTGCTATTCTTTGGAACTCTGCATTCAAATAGGTATATCTTTCCTTTTCTCCTTTGCTTTTCACCTCTCTTCTTTTCACAGCTATTTGTAAGGCCTCCTCAGATAGCCATTATGCCTTCTTGCATTTCTTTTTCTTGGGGATGGTCTTGATCCCTGTCTCCTGTACAATGGCACGAACCTCCGTCCATAGTTCTTCAGGCACTCTGTCTATTAGATATAGTCCCTTGAATCTATTTCTCACTTCCACTGTATAATCGTAAGGGATTTGATTTAGGGCAGACCTGAATGGTCTAGTGGTTTTCCCTACTTTCTTCAATTTAAGTTTGAATTTGGTGATATTGAATAGTTTGCCTTGGAAACGAACAGAGATCATCTTCATTTTTGAGACTGCATCCAAGTACTGCAGTTCGGACTCTTTTGTTGACTACAATGGCTACTCCATTTCTTCTAAGGGATTCTTGCCCACAGTAGTAGATATAAGGGTCATCTGAGTTAAATTCACCCATTCCAGTCCATTTTAGTTCGCTGATTCCTAAAATGTTAATGTTCACTCTTGCCATCTCCTGTTTGACCACTTCCAATTTTCCTTGATTCAAGGGCCATTAGATTTCAGTTAAGAATGAGAAACAAACTTCTCTCCTACACCTTCCACAGATTGTTCTTAGTATACCTCTCAAGATTATGCAGAACAAATCTAATCATCCTTCCATATGAAAACTCTTCAGATTTTAAGATTGATATCTCACTTTTCTATATTTTCTCTTTCTCATACCATCTTAGACACTCTCCATTTAATATACTTTAACCTAAAATTAAATGCAAATAGCCCAGGGAAATGAAGAAAGCACATATAACAATTTTATTCAAAAGAGCAGACACCTAAAGGATGAACTTCCATTAGTCTTTCTGCTACTCAAGTGACACTGCTGACTCATACCGAGTTTACGGACGATTACAATCCCCGCTGTTTTCCTGTCTTGCTTTAAAGTTGTGCCTCTCCCATCTTTTATTTATGCAGTTGAATTTTTGAACACAGTGGTAGGACATTATGTATATTCTTCTTACATTTTATATTTTGAGAGTCAGTCCTTTTCTCAGTGTTTTGAAATTCTTTTGGATTCTAATTCTGTTATCCATAGATTTATGATAGAATTCTTAGTCTTCTGCCATTGAGAAATTTCATTAGCATGTATTTTACATACTCCAATTCAATAAAAATACCAAACAGAACAAAGCTGAGAGGATTCCAGCCTTATGAATCAGTATTCTTTAGGTATACTTTTACTGGTTTTCTTTGTATCTAACTGTACCCTATTTTCCCCCCATTTGATCTGTAAGAAAATTATAACATATTTAAATAATTATTTACTGTATCTGTACAGTATCTTACTTAGTGGAAGTAACTGAGATATTAGGAATATGGAAGAATATGCTTTGACAAATATTTGGTTTTAGGAACCCCATCAATGAGAGGTTACAGTAATCACTGCTTTCTTAAGTGTTCATAATCCATCTCTGCAATAATCCATTTTAGAACTTCAGAATTAAAACTATTCTCACCAGGCATTAGCTTACAAAATCATTTACTTTTCACTTGACAGTCAGGAACTGTGGTGTCTGATTGGTGCTTTTGGAGCCTTTCTCATTCTCTTCAATTCTTTAAACATCACTAAGAAAAACAGAGTGAGCTCACCAGCAAACTGTGTTACTAACCTGGGATATTACATAGTACACTGATTCTCAAGGAGGAGTAACTTTGCCATGCCTCAGAATATTTTATAAGTCTAGAGATATTTTTGGTTGTCAAGACTGGGAACTGCTACTAGTATCTAGTGAGTAGAGACCAGGGAGCTTACTGCACAGAACAGGCTCACACAAAGAAATATTGGTTCCAGATGCCAAGAATGCCAAAGCTGAAAAGTCCTAATATAGTTGTAGTCTCCTACTAAAGCCAAAAACCCATTTCCAACATTCATAGTAGGAGGGTTTTCAGAATTAAGATTACCAGTATAAAAACTTCATGAGTGAATCCATAAACTGTTTAAAGACTTTAGTGGTTACAAAATGCCAGGCCTGCCACTGTTAAAAGTGATCTTTTAAAGTGACTTGGCCCTCTAGGCCCCAGCTTCCTCACCTGTAAAAATGTAATTAAAATCAACATGTTTTACAAGGTTTTGAGGATCAAATGAGAAAATGTGGAAGTGTTTAAAAAACTGTACATGTAAATGTACTATTTACATTTAGACTATAATTACATAATCCCATGTAGAGAGCAAATATAGGATTATATAGCTGTTTGTTTGTTTGCTTGCTCTAACATACTCGTCTTGGTTCTATGCTTTGTAACAACACAAAATAAATTTATTCCTTCATCAAACATAAACATTACCTCCAAGTACATCTTCTTTCAAGTTGAATCTAATTCTTGCATGATTTTCACATGTTTTTATCCTGTTGGAGGTGAGTGGAAAATGCCCTTTCTCCTTCAGTTGCTATGATGTTCAAATCCTATTCTTTCCTTTAGGTCCTTGCTCAATGCCACATGTAACAAAAATTCTTTCACTGCTGAAATTTCTCTCTCCGGGCTCTCTTTTGAAACTTCACAGCACATTATCAGAGCCACTCATGGAGAGGCAACGTGGTCGGTGAGATGAGTTTGGGTTCTAAAGTGAGACTGAGTGCATGTGTGCTCAGTCGCTTCAGTCGTGTCTGACTCTTTGCAACCCCATGGACTGTAGTCTGCCAGGCTCCTCTGTCCATGGGATTCTCCAGGCAAGAATCCTGGAGTGGGTTGCCATACCCTCCTCCGGGGGATCTTCCCAATCCTGGGATCCAATTCACGTCTCCTGTGTTTTCTGCATCACAGGCAGATTCTTTACCGCTGAGCCTCTGGGGATGCCCAAAGTAAGACTAACCAAGGTACAAATCTTAGTTCTAACTCAAGATATTACTGTGAACAGGTTTCTGTGATTCAGATTCTTCATCTGTAAGATGAAGCTATCATCTGTTATTTAAAAATTATTTATTTTTGGCTACTCTGGGTTTTCGCTTCTTCTTAGGATCTTCTCCAGTTGCAATGAGCATGGGCTTCTCTCATTGTGAAGCACGGGCGCACAGGCTTCAGTGATTGCGGCTCCCAGGCTCTAGAGCACAGGCTCAACAGCTTGGTACATGGGCTCAGTTGCTCCACTGCATGTGGGATCTTCCTGGACCAGGTATCGAACCCATGTCTCCTGCGCTGGCAGGCGGATTCTTTACCACTGAGCTACCAGGGAAGCCCTATCACCCATTTTTAACAGGATTGCTGGGACTAAGTGGGCTGACACAGGAATAAGACCTAACAGAGTACCGAGTACATAGCAGGAATTAGGCAAGTAAGTCTTGTCATTCCCACTTACTTCCTACTTCAAATAACAGTTTATATGTAGCTTTTTTCCTCTAAGATTACATGATTCTTGATGGCAGAATCACGCTGGTATCCTCTTCTCTCTTTCTCTTCTTACAGCTTCCCTCCTTCTTTACTTGGAACTTATTGGTGCACAGAATATGAATATGACATGTCTCCTCGCTTTTCAACTACTCTGATTATTCCACTCTGGGTTTCCTCCAGTCTGTGAATCTCTCTGTTAATTCTCTTAAAACTCAACATAAAATTGTCTTACTCTTTTAACCACATCAATCTACAATATTATTATCAACAAACAAAATGATTTTAAAAAAGAGTACTACAATAAAAGATTCAAGAAACTCTCACCACAGCCTCTGAAAAGTTCCTTCCTCTTTACGTCTTATGTTCAGTAAAACTCAATTCTATATTATGCTGAGAATCTATCCTATTAAACTTTGAATCCTCAAAGAGCTACCTGTTCTTGACTATGCAGATTACAGATAACTAGTTAAAATACTGAATATTAGTCTAGTTTTAAAATTACTTTGCCAACAAAGGTCTGTATAGTCAAGGCTATGGTTTTTCCAGTAGTCACGTATGGATGTGAGAGTTGGATTGTGAAGAAAGCTGAGTGCCGAAGAATTGATACTTTTGAACTGTGATGTTGGAGAAGACTCTTGAGAGTTCCTTGGACTGCAAGGAGATCCAACCAGTCCATTCTGAAGGAGATCAACCCTGGGATTTCTTTGGAAGAACTGATGCCAAAGCTGAAACTCCAGTACTTTGGCCACCTCATGCAAAGAGTTGACTCATTGGAAAAGACTCTGATTCTGGGAGGGATTGGGGGCAGGAGGAGAAGGGGACGACAGAGGATGAGATGGCTGGATGGCATCACCAACTCGATGGACGTGAGTCTGAGTGAACTCCAGGAGTTGGTGATGGACAGGGAGGCCTGGCGTGCTGTGATTCGTAGGGTTGCAAAGAGTTGGACACGACTGAGTGACCGAACTGAACTGAACTGAAGGTCATACTATTACTAGATTTTTGCCAAAAGAACAAATGTAATTAGCTTTCTTTTCTTTTAGAAGGAATCAATGTGTACTAATGTATTTATGCCTGTTCATCTCTGCAGGGCCAATGTACATTCACAAACCTGAAAAACAGGTGGTTGGGCCATGAGACCTGTTGAACAAATCAGACCATTGAACAGAGAGAAATACGCTAATAAGAATGAAAGTAATAATCTGGATCTTACTGCATGTTTGTGTGTTCTATGATAATGATTATGATTTCTGTAAGAATGTTTGGAAATATCAAGGTATATCCTTGCATATTACTAATTATATTGAGCAAAAAATGGTCGGTCCTAAATATTTTTCATCGTGTTCTGAAATTGTTTCTGCATCATCTGAAAACAAAGATTTATAATAAATTATATTGATTTAAAAGTAAATTAAGAAATTTATAATTCTAGACATTATTACCTGTTTGCCTTTATTAACTTCATTTTCACAAGTGGACTGTTCTTCAAGAATCATTCTGCACTGCGTTATTAAACTTGTTGTCTGTGTGGTTGACAAGGGATCCCAAATGAATTCTACAAAGCCTGAAACAAAAATTTTCAGTGGTGCACAGTTTAGTTACTGGACTACTTTGCTTGTCACATATAAACAATTGAGGCCTTTTGCAAATGCTACTTCCCTCCTCTTGTGGTTTAAAAAAATCAATGCCAATAGTACATTATGTATTTGCATACATATTCAATTTTCTTGTCTTTTTTGGGTTTTGCTGAACTTGTATGGCTCAACTGCAACTCTAGTTAAATCACCTTGTCACAGTGTTGGTGTCTGAAACTATGCAGTTAAAACATGACTGGAAAAAAGTACACTTTAAATTGATCAGCACGACATCCAGTGAGACCAAAACACTGCCCAGCAATCACATTTTGTTTCTCTGGCCCATTCTCTTTCCCTCTTGCAAGACAGTTATTTCCTGCCTTCTCCTTCCTCCTTGCTCTCAGTCAATGGACTTTACTCTTCCAGATGACTATTTCTTATGATTTCTTTTCTCCACCCTTGCTCTCACTGTCAGTTGATTACTTCCCAATTTGATGAGAAAAACAAAATCAATCAGAAGAGAAGTTCCACAAGCTCCTACCATAGCATCTACGACTCTAGCAGCATCTGTGCCCATAAATTCTAGCTTGCCTCCCATTTGCATGGATGAAGCACTAGCCTCCTTGCTAATGCCAACCTTTTATTTGTACAAAAGACTCCAACCCCTTTGGCTTACTTGAAGATTCTGCTCCTGGAATTCTGCCCTCTCACTTCAGTATCACCATCACTTCTACCAGATCTTTTCCATCACTCTACAATTTTTTCTCTTGTATTAAAAATAATCCCTCTGTTGACTCTACTTTCCTCTCTAGAGCTGCCCTATTTCTTTCCTTCATTTTACAACAAAATTACTCAGCAACTGTTGAAACTTTCTATCTCCAATTTCTTTCCTCAAACTCCAGAATTCACTTCAGTTAGGCCTTACCTCCAGCTGTTCCCCTAAACTACTCTTATCAAGTCACAGATAACTTTCACATTGCAAAATCTAATGGCTGATTCTAGTCTCCATCTGATTTAACAGCAATAACTACAACATTTTTTTTTAAACTTGGCTTCCAGGATACTGCTGGTTTCTCACTGACCTCTCTAGTCTCCTTTATTGTCTGCTTGTATTCCTGTTTACTTTCTAAATGCTGGACCTCAGGACTCAGGTCCCTTACCTTCTCTTTCCTATTTATATTTATACCCTTAGTATGTCAAGTCAGTTTTGTGGCTTTAAATGCTGCCTATGTGCTGATACACTCCAAATTTATATCTCCTACGTGGATCTGTCCTTTAGACTCATATATTTAACAGCCTAGTTGACAGCTCCATTTGGATGACAGGCATCTCAAACCCAACAGGTGTCAAACTGAGCTCTTGCCATACCTCCTACCCAAAACTTGCTCCTCTCAGTCTTTTCCATCTGAGAAAATGGCAGCTCTGTCCTTCCAGCTGCTCAGGCCAAAAGCCACTTAGTCATTCTTGATTCCTCTCTTTCTCTCTTGTTCCACAATCCATATCAAATTCTGTCAGTGTTAATACTTTTGAAGTATATACAGAACTTGACCACTTTCCAGCCACCTCCATTTTTAACACTCAAGTCAAACCACCGTTGCTTAGATTACTGAAAAAGCTTCATAACTGATCTGCATACAGTTCATTCTTAACACAGGAACCAGAAGAAGTCTGTTTTAATGATAAGGCAGATCCTGCCACTTCTCTGCTCAAAACTCTCCAACTGCTTCTTGCTCACTTACAGTAAAAGTCCTTACAAACAATTATTAGGCCCCATATGACACAGCCACTGTTATCCTGCTAACCTCTTCTTACTGTCCCTATTGCTCACTCTACTAAAGTTCCTCTGGCCTGTCTGCTGTTTTTCAAGTCAATCAGGCTAGCGCCTGCCTCAGGGCCTTTGCCTGTGCTGTTTCTACTGCCTAGGATGCTGTCACCTCAGACACTCATTTGGCCCACTTCTTTACTTCCTTTTGGAAATCTGCTCATTTGTGACCTTCCCAGGAAGCCCTTCCCTGGCCAAACTATTTTAAATTGCACTCCTGTTTCATAATTTGTATCTTTCCCCCTTACTTTATTTTTCTCCTCAGCCCTTGTAACTAACATACTATAGATTTTACTTGTTCATCATTTGTCTCTTTCACAGAATGAAAGCTCCATAACATCAGGGATTATTATTTTGTTTACTGATGTATATGCTGAAGTTAACAAATATGCTTGACTCTTATAAAATACAAGTTAAACAATTTTTTAAAAATTTAAACAGGTGGTGGATTCATGTTGATGTATGGCAAAACCAATACAATATTGTAAAGTAATTAACCTCCAATTAAAATAAATAACTTTATATTTTAAAAATTTAAATAGGTTAAAAAAAATCCCAAATCAAATATAAAACTGATTTCTCAGGCATCTAGAAGGTTAGGCTTGTAATAATCTTAGAAATATTTGGCCAACTAATACTGAGAGTCTACTATGTGCCTAGCATTAACTATTAGAAATACAGCAATAAGTAAGATTAGGTTTGCCTCAGAACAATTTTGTCTAATGTCAAATACAAATATATTATATACATATATATATAGTTGCTTAGGTAAGCAATTATAATGTACCATCCTAAGGATTAGAGTACTTCAGGAATCCTGAAAAGGTATGCCTAACCCAGTTCCTAGAAAAGATGTCTGTAACAGAGTTCTAAAAGATGAAGAGGAGTTAGTTAGCTACATGAAAGAGGTACAGGGTTAAGGGATTTGTCAGGTGGATGGAGTGTAGAAGACGTAAAGGTCAAGGAGAAGATAGCTTCAAACCAGTAGAGATGGAGATGAGGGGAAGAAGGAACTGAGCTTGGCAAAAGATGGGGCTAGAGAACTACTAAACAGAGACAAAATCCTGAAAGTCCTAGAATGCATGTTAAAGAGATTAGACTTCAACCTAAAGGCAGTTTAGACTAGTGTTTTAAGTGAGGCATGAAAGAATCAGACTTACATTTTAGACAGATCACCATGGCTGAAGTATAGAAAGTGGGTTAGGAAAAGGTAAAAAGTAACAGATGTGGCAATTGCTTATATAAAGAGGTAAGAAAAAAGCAGGAGTAGATGACTTGGAGGTTCTGGTTTGAATATGCGGGTAGGTGGAGGTACCATTTTCTAGAGAAGTAATATAAGAGGGACAAGTCTGAAACAAAGATGACAAGTGTGACTTTGCATTTGGAATTTGAGTTGCCAAGTAGATATATTCAGAAGTTACTCTGATAAGAGATCTGGTGCTCTAAGAAGAGATCTGGACTTGTTCTTCCAGTCCTTTTTGATTGAAAATCAAGCAGAAAAGCACTGTCCAAAAGAACTTTCTGTGATGAAAGAAAAAAACTTCTGACATCTGCACTATTTAATGTGATAGTCTGAGTGATATACGGCTACTGAAGAACACAGATATAGATGGCACTAGAGGACAGTATGCAGTTACCCAGGAAGCTCAAAAAGAGCTATCATAAAGTGAAGTATTTGGAATTTTCAGATGAATAATTAAATGAGGCATATATATTCTATGCTATCATTAATAATGCTTAACAGCTAAAAGTAAATGGTTAAAAGCACTATCTTTCCAAGATACCCCATGATTGCACTGTAAATTATTCTGAGGCAAATCTGTAAAGTTTAGTCAAGTTGGCTGAGAAGCAATATAAAGCAGGTTGCTTTAGTTTTTAAGAGTTTGCAGACTTTGCAGTCAGAATCCATTCTCAGTGACATGGTGGAACAGATCCTTATCAAGTATAATTTCAGATAAAACAAGTTCAGACTGAGGCACAAGCATCAATGCCCAACAGCTCTGAGTACTAGTAGAAGTAAGGGAAATGTAGTAATGTTTTTTTAAAGAAAGAAGAAACTCACCATACACAAAAATAAACTCAAAAGGGATTAAACACCTAAATGTAAGGCCGGACACTAAAAAAACTTTTAGAAGAAAGTATTGACATGACACTCTTTGATATAAATTGCAGCAAGATCTTTTTTGATCCAACTCTTAGAGCAATGAAAATAAAAACAAAAATTAACAAATGGGATTTAATTTAACTAAGAGTTTGTACAGCAAAGGACCATAAGCAAAACAAGAAGATAATCCTCAGAATGAGAGAAAATATTTGCAAACAACACAACTAACAAAGGGATTAATCTCCAAAATATACAAACAGCTCACGCAACTCAATATCAGACAATAAGTAATCCAGAAGGCAGGGGATCTAAACAGACATTTTTCCAAAGAAGACATATAGATGGCCAGATAGCACATGCAAAGATGACCAACATCAGAAATGGAAATCAAAACTACAATGAAGCATCACCTCACACAGGTCAGAATCAGTTCAGTTCAGTTGCTCAGTCATGTCCAACTCTTTGCAACCCCATGAATCACAGCACGCCAGGCCTCCCTGTCCACCACCAACTCCCGGAGTTCACTTAGACTCACGTCCATCAAGTCGGTGGTGCCATCCAGCCATCTAATCCTCTGTCGTTCCCTTTTCCTCCTGCCCCCAATCCCTCCCAGCATCAGAGTCTTTTCCAATGAGTCAACTCTTTGCATGAGGTGGCCAAAGTATGGTCACCATCAAAAAATTTACAAACAATAAATGCTGGAGAGGGTGTGGAGATAAGGGAACCCTCCTACACTGTTGGTGGAAATGTGAGTTGCAACAGCCACTATGGAGAATAGTATGGAGCTTCCTTAAAAAGCTGAAAACAGAACTACCAGATAACCCAGCAATCTCACTCCTGGGCATATAACCCAGAGAAAAACCATAACTGGAAAAGATACACTCACCCCAATGTTCACTGCAGCATTATTTATAATAGCCAGGACGTGGAAACAAGCTAAATGTCCATCAATAGAGGCATGGATAAAGAAGATATGGTAATATTCCATTATATACCATGGAATATTATCACCCAGACATAACAAAAAATGCCATTTGCAGCAACATGGATGAACCCAGACTGTCATACTGAGTGAAATAAGTCAGACAAAGAAAGACAAATATCATGTGACATGGTTTCTATGTGGAATCTAAAAATAAGGCTACAAACAAACTTATTTATGAAACAGAAGTAGAGTCATGACTGTAGAAAACAAACTTACGGTTACCAGGGGATAAATGTGCGGAGGAATAAATTGGGAGATTTGGATTGACTAGACACACTACTATTATACAGATAACTAGTAAGAACCTGCAATACAGCACAGGAAAATCTACTCAAAACTCTGTAATGGCCTATATGGGAAAGGGATCTAAAAAGAAAATGTGGATATATGTATAACTGATTCACTTTGCTGTACACTTGAAACTAACACAACATTATAAATCAACCATACTCCGATACAAATTTTTAAAAAAAGGAGAAGAAATGTAAGGGGAGAAGTTAAGGGAAAGACATACACATAGTAGAGATCGAAGTGTGCCACTAATAAATGACTTATAAAAGTAACTAATGAAAATAATGCGAATGTCACAAATACTAAAGGTCCAAGAGTATCAGGGGTTTGATAGCCAGTCACTTACACAAACAAGCTGTTTTTAATCAGCTTAAATTATAAATCTGTTGATTTTTACTGTATATTACAGTTGTGTCCAAAAACGAAAAAAATTTGTGACTGTAACAGAAATTACTGATCTTATACTTAAATAAAGAACAATTTAATTTTATCAAGATTATAAAATAGTACCTATAAGTCGAGGAATAACTGTTTTGTTGATGACAGTAGACAAGATTTTCTTATCAGAACTATCTTCCTTCTTTGAATCTTCCATACTGCAATCTATAAATTCTTCTACAGATGTGAACCATGGCATCTGTTTTAAACCTATGGAATCAAACTTATAAATAAAATTATCCAAGTTATAAATAAATTCTTAATCTTTATCTTTAAATAGTTAACTTTTTCAGTAATTACCAGAGCTCTTCTAAGGATCAAAGGAGAATAATTCCATATTTTAACCCAACGTATACAGTGGGCTACAGTTTATAGGGTCACAGAGAGTTGGACATGACTGAAGTGATAGCACTCACGCACATACGGTACTAGACCACCAAGGCTAGACAGGATGACATGACTAACACATGATGTCTAGACAGTGAGACAGGATACTACATTTCACGCATTTATTCATGTCCAGAAATGCCCTGTGTGTGTTCAGGACCTATTAAATGGCAGGTACTGTTAGGAACAAAATATACATTTATAACAATAGCAGTTAAAATACCCATGGAATTTGCTTTTAAAGTTATACTTACCTCATACAAAATTCACTTCTGGCTCTCCCAAGTCTCACTGGCACAAGTGTATGCTTTGCATGTGGCTTATCTTATTATTAAGCAAACAGCAGATGGCCAATTACTATTTGTTGAATGACTGAATGAACAGATCTTTGCTATGTGTGACAGAATACTCAATTCACCTTGAGTGGTTAACAACTAGGCTGTCGTCCAACCAGCTACCTTAGGGATAAGCTTGGTTCCTAAACTAAGAACACTGAATGGCCCTGAACCTAACAGAAAGTCTAAAGGCATGCATGACTAGGGCAGAGGATGATCCGCCTTAGTCAAACAAAAGGGATTCACCCTTTGTTAAATCGTTATTTTCAGCTCTGCTCTCTTCCTAGAATTTCATTTTCTCATTTCTGTTTGCTTAACCACATGGATGTCCCATCATAATTTCATTGTCTATAATGTAAAACTTCCTTGAAAACCTTTTCCCTCTTTGAAAAGACACCATTTCTATGAAAGGAACTATAATTGTCCTAATAACTTAGAATCCAAACCTTGGGGTCAACATTTTGATGTGTTTTGTTAGGGTTATTCACAGTAGTTTATTGATTCTTCATAAAATCACTTGTAATCAACCCTTTCTTTCTCTTTGCTTTGTCACTATCACCCTATGTGAGGAACTCATCTCCTTGGACTTGGGCTACAGCAACTGCCTTTCAGTGTATCTTCATCTCTTTCTCTCTACCCTCCAAGTTAGCTATTGCTCAGAGCTTCCTAAACCATTACCTTCATCACGTCACTCCTCCCATTACCTATCAAAACAAGTTCGTATCTCTTGACTCAGATCTATGCAGTCTCTACAAAACTATTTCTCCCCATGTACCTTTACAAAACACCTTCCTCGCTCTCTTCCTGTTTAAATTCTATATACCCTTTAAATCCTCATTTAAATTCCTCATCTTCACTGTAGCTTTCCTAGTCAAGTATTCACATTATGTCATCTCCAACGTCAGAACTCTTGGTACGTATTTTGAAATTCACTCAGATTGTAAAATTTTTATGGTCTAATATTATCTTCATTTTTTTGAGTGATCTTCAACTTACCACAGAAAATTTTTTGTAAGTGTTTCCTTTACTGATGTGTTAGGCTTAAAACAGAGTGAGACCCAAGAAATGGTAAATGGCTACTCCAAAGCATGATTATTAATTCCATCTGTAAAGGTGAGGTATTTTATATTATAGTTAATCTGATAACAAGAGGATTTAAGTAACTAAATGTGATCAGGATTATTTTTTTAAGCTCATATACCTTAAGAGGGTTCCAGTCAATCAACTGAAATCGTATTAAGGGATTTAAAAGCTTTGGGATGCATAAACTAATGAAAGCTTCATAATAAGAATCAGGAAACTTTTCTCGCCATTGTTGAAATTTCAATAAAATATTCTGGATATTACAAAAATCACTGTGTACATCTTCAAAAATCTTCTTATGATCCTGTAAAATGTCACCTGTGAAGAAAATGAGCTTCTGTATATTACGCATTTTACATTTCTGATTTTTGATTCCTATAAACATAGTTATGTATAACTTATGTAATCAACTGAGTTGAAAGTTATTTCTTGACATTAACATATAAATTAGTTTTTATTAAATAAAACACACCTTAGTAACAACTGATACTGATAAAATCTACCACTTATTAAGCCCTTGCTATATGCCAAAACATTATAAACACATTATCTCATGTCATCATAACTATTCTCCCTAAAAGGTAAGTTTTTCTAGCCTATCTGTTCACAGACAAAGAAAAAGCAAACAACAATATCAGATACAGTGAAGTCAAGTAATTCGCTTAAGGTCACACAGAATAGATTCCCTCTTTGAACTCATCTATTTGACTGTAAAGCGGACATTCTTTCAACTACATATTTTACCTTCTTACAATGCTAAAAATGGACTTTACTATAAATTCAATTCAAATTCAAATTCTCGGAGATTGTGAAGGACAGGAAAGCCTGCCATGCTGCAGTCCATGGGATTGCGAAGAGCTGGGACATGACTGAGCGACTGAACAACAAATAGGGACTTCCATGGTGGTGCAGTGGCTAAGACTCCAAGCTCCCAGTGCAGCAGGCCTAGGTTCAGTCCCTGGTCAGGGAACTAAATCCCACAAGCCACAACTAAGACCTGGCACAGCCAAATAAATAAATATTTTTAAAAACTGAAAAAATGATAATATAGAAAGCATGTAGCAGAGAAATGAAGCCAAAATGTTCATGGCTCATTTATAACAGGAGATGAAACAAGCTGAGGGGAAAAAACTATAAAGATGCAGGAATACTCATCCTACTCATCCCACTTCTCCATTTCATCCGTTCTTTCAGAGGTAAAGACAAGTAAGGAAAAAAAAGTATTATTTTTTCTGAATTTTCCCAACTATTTTGGATAGCTTAATTAAGGGCAATCATGGCAAAGATTTTCTATCATTTCAGTACTTCAAACTAAGACACATCAGAAACTTGATAACTGACCTTGGCTTTTTTGGAAGTCAATCATGTCTGCTGAAGACAGTTCATCATCACTAGATGCTCCCTCTTCATGAGTACAATTCCCAGAAAGAACCCTTGCTTGTCTTCTTCGTGCCCTTATTTTTCAAAAAAAAAAACAAAAATAAAATATGAAAATAAATGCTTTAAAACAAAAAGTAAAAGTCATCATTACTTAAAATGCCAAGAAATAAACAATCATACTCTCACACAATTTTATATTAATATTTTTGACATTTTAGCTTCATTAATCTGAACTGATTCTCCCTCTTATTCTTGTTAGACACTCCTATATTTGGAAAAAGGAGTAACAATGTATTTAGGACTAGCTTCCAGGTATGAGGCAGTCCCAACCTGATAAATACCACTTCACACATTCCTTCTAACTGATCCAAATACACAAGTGTGCTTTAAGCCACAGGGTAGAGGACTGCTTAACTAAATTTTGGATTTACACCAATCTTACAAATTAATATGCTATGTTATAGTCATTTATCCTATATGATTAACTGTATTTAAACTATGAAAAACACTTGCTCAGTGATGCTTTAAGTCTTTAGTTACCTTCGAGATTCAACCTCTTCTAAAATCGATTGAGTTTTTTCATCTATAGCCAAGCTTTTATTTATTGATGTCTCAGGTTTGCCTGTTAATGAATAAAATTGATTTTATACTGTAAATTCTAAAAAGAAATACAGTGAAACACTTTGAAAACAAAAGTTATATTTTAGGTATGTATACATATTTGTATATATAAACATCCATACATAGACTATGCTTAAATTACATATTTCATCATGCAATGAAATTGCAATGTTAACTCTCTACCACAATATTAATAGGTATTGAGTTTGCTAATCTAAGAAAATGTACCTTGTCTGGTGAATATAGTTCAGCACTCGAGAACAGTAATAACAATAAAGTTTCTTTCCCTTATATTCTTTTTCAGCAGTTTTCACCTTTTTTTTTTCCTGTCCCTATGGTCAAATTCTAGAAACACATTACCAATATGTCATTCATATTATCTCCTATTTTAGCATATACTGTAATTTATGACCAACTAAATGTCATATATTTGAGTCATTTTGATTTTGCTTTTATCATCTACTTGATGCTGTGATCTCATTTCTTTCACTATACCCTGACAGCCTCTTAAGCAAAGGAAGACATCTCTGCAAATACAAAATCAGTGTGAGAATTAAAGAGCTGTATCCAATTCTTTTATTAATATAATGAGATCTTATAGATGATTCTATATTGAAACGCACCAGAATTTCTTTAACTTGCACAATCAATGGAAAATTTATAAAGTTAGACTTCTGACACAGTCTATATGTTTATGTCAACTCATCTCAAAATAATCATTAAATGGTCATATAAATATTTTCTTTCAAACACTAAGTGATTAAAAGTCATAATTTTATTTTTTTAGATTTGGACTTAATTTAAGACATTTTAAAGCCCAGATATTAAAATGGTTTGGGAATTTTAGAAGAGGGTAAGTGAAAGGTCAGTGGGAAAATACACAATAAACATTTTTTATACAGAAATAAAAATATTTTTATCTTTTAGCTAACAATTTAGCTTAATGAACAAAAAAATCACATTGAACATGAAAAACACTAACATGATAACTGTTGTAAATACGCTGATTCATGTTTTAATTCATCTTGCCTGCGTTTCATAAAGATCATGGCTTGTTTTAAAAGGAGTGCATGCATGGCTGATTCTATTTCTTGGATGTTGATAATCTGAAATACATACATAAGTAACATTTTGTGGGTGGTCATTAAATGAGTATAAAAGATAATTATATATAAGCACATTATATGCTCAAATTTCATATAACAGAAACATTTCTAATACTATCACATCTCAATTTAATGAACATTGTGAGGAATAGACATTGCTTCTAATACTTATAATACTAATAAAACTAGAAAATAAACATTGTACCAAAACAGCTATAAATAGCATAAATAATAAAACCTAACTTGGCTGGAGTCAGATACATGGATAAAAGTGGGTAAGAAAGATTCTTTTTTGAGATAGAAGAGAAGGAGGAAATGATGCAGCTATTTTTCACAGGCTGAGCATGTCAGACTGTAAGGGAACATCTGGAGAAACTGGTAAAATTTGAAAAAAATAGAAGACAGAAGAGACCTAAACAGACAAGAAAGCAAACTGTGAAGCAGAATTGAGTGATTAGTTAAAACTGGCATTCATATTATATATTTCTTGGGCAACAATTCCCCCCATTTCAATCATGTTCCATGCTAATGCTATGGATTCAAGCCTTTGACAGTATAATTCTTCAAGGATGAATGAAGAAAGTCACACTGTAATAAATATTTCAGAAAAGTAGCTACCAAATGGTATTAAAGGTAGTCGACTTAAAACAATAGGGGAGAAACTAATTTGGTAATATTTTAAAAGTAAATTAAAAGTAATGAAGAAAGTAGAGTGTATTTTTAAAGTGGTTAGTCTACTTTAAGAAAAGGACAACTCAAGACCCCAATTTAAGGACTTAGTATGTATAAAACAAAAACAGGAATTATAATGGAAAAGAATGATTCATAAATCTGATTAACATAAAAATTTAAAACATCTGATGTCATTGCTAATAGAGAAATGTGTATCAAAACTACAATGAGGTATCATATCACACTGGTTACAAAGGTCAATAACAAAATGTCTACATATAACAAATACTGGAGAGGCTGTGGAGAAAAGGGAACCTGCCTACACTGTTGCTGGGTGTATACACTGGTGCAGCTACTATGAAAAACAATATGGTGGTTCCTTAAAAAACTAGAGTTGCCATATGATCCTGAAATTACACTCTTGGGCATATATCTGGAGAAAACTCTAATGCAAACAGATACATGCTTCCCAGTGTTCACAGCAACATTATTTACAACAGCCAAAACATGGAAGCAACCTAAATGTCCCTGAAAGATGCCTGGATAAGGATGATGTGGTGTATATATGTACACACACACACACACACGATGTGGTGTATATATGTACACACACACACACACACACACACATGAATACGACCCAGACACACACACAGGAATACGACCCAGCCATAAAAAAGGATAATGCCATTTGCAGGAGCAGGGATACACCTAGAAACAATAATACTAAGTGAAGTAAGTCAGAAAGAAAAAGACAAATATATTATGATATTACTTATCTTTAGAATATAAAATATGATAAAAATGAATCTATGGGGAGGAATAAACCAAGAGTCTGGGATTAGCAGATACAAACTACTATATACAAAAAAGCAACCAGATACTACTGTACACCACAGGGAACTATATTCAATATCCTGAAATAAACCATAATGGAAAAGAATATGAAAAGAACATACATATATATAACTGAATCACTTTGCTATACACCAGAAACTAACACAACATTGTAAATCAACTATACTTCAATTAAACTTTGAAAAGAAAAAAAACAAAAAGCACACCTAATATAAAAAAAAGGACTTCCTGGGTAGCAGAGCAGTAAGAATCTGCCAGCCAAGCAGATGTGGGTTTGATCCCTGAGTCAAGAAGATCCCCTGGAGAATGAAATGGCATGCCACTCCAGTATTCTTGCCTGGGAAATCCCATGGACAGAGAAGCCTGGCAGACTACAGTTCATGGGGTAAAAAAAGAGTCGGATACAACTTAGTGACTAAACAACAACAACAATATCAAAAAACAACCTCAACAAAATCAAAAGACAAAACAAACTGGAATGTTTACCTACATCAAATAGGATAAAGCACTAACATTTTTAAGCAATAGAAAGCTGTTCATCATATACTGGGAAAAAGGAAAATAACTCACAAAAACAAACCCATGGAATGAACAAGAAGATAGCAGGGTAAAGGACACAAATAATTCACTAGAATAAAACTATATGTGTTAAGAAAACAAATGACTTGTGAAATCAAAATAAATATGTAAAAACTAAATACACTAGAAATTGATAGAATTTTTCTGAAGGATAATTTAGTAATGTTTCATAAGCCTTAATATATTTAGAAACTTTGACTCAGTAATTCAATTTCTAGAACTTTTCTTAAATAGACAGAATTTTAAAAATTTATATTGCTATTTCAGTCAGTTCGGTTCAGTTGCTGAGCTGTGTCCGACTCTTTGTGACCCCATAGACTGCAGCCTGCCAGGCTTGCCTGTACATCACCACCTCCTGGAGCTTGCTCAAACTCTTGTCCATCGAGTCAGTGATGCCATACAACCATCTCATCCTGCCTTCAATCTTACCCCACATCAGGGTCTTTTCTAATGATTAAGCTCTTTGTGTCAGGTGGCCAAAGCATTGGAGCTTCAGCTTCATCATCAGTCCTTCCAGTGAATATTCAGGACTGATTTCCTTTAGGACTGACTGGTTTGATCTCCTTGCAGTCCAAGGGACTCTCAAGAGTCTTCTCCAGCACAATTAAAAAGCATCAATTCTTTGCACTCAGTTTTCTTTATGGTCCAACTCTCACATCCATACATGATTACTGGAAAAACCACAGCTTTGACCAGACAGACCTTTGTCAGCAAAGTAATGTCTCTGCTTTCTGATGTGTCGTCTAGTTTGTCATAGCCTTTCTTCCAAGGAGCAAGTGTCTTTTAAATTCATGGCTGCGGTCACCATCTGCAGTGATTTTCGAAGAAAATAAAGTCTATCACTGTTTCCATTGTTTCCCCATCTATTTGCCATGAAGTGATAGGACTGGATACCATGATCTTCATATTTTGAATGTTGAGTTTTAAGCCAGATTTTTCACTCTCCTCTTTCACTTTCATCAAGAGGCTCTTTAGTTCCTCTTTCTGTCATAAGGGTAGTGTCATCTGCGTATCTGAGGTTATTGGTATTTCTCTAGGCAATCTTGATTCCAGCTTGTCTTTCATCCAGTCTGGCATTTTGCATGATATACTCTACATATAAGTTAAATAAACAGGATGACAATACACAGCCTTGACGTACTCCTTTCCCAATCTGTAACTAGTCTGTTGTTCCATGTCCAGTTCTAACTGTTGCTTCTTTACCTGAATACAGATTTCTCAGGAGGCAGGGCAGGTGGTCTGATATTCCCATTTCTTGAAGAATTTTCCACAGTATGTTGTGATCCACACAGTCAAAGGTTTTAGCATAGTCAATAAAGCAGAAGTAGATGTTTTTCTGGAACTCTTGCTTTTTCTATGATCCAGTGGATGTTAGCAATTTGATCTCTGGTTCCTCTGCCTTTTCTAAATCCAGTGAACATCTGGAAGTTCTCGGTTCATGTACTGTTGAAGCCTCACTTGGACAATATTGAGCATTACTTTACTAGCATGTGAGATGAGTGCCATTGTGCAGTAGTTTGAACATTCTTTGGCACTGCCTTTCTTTGGGCTTGGAATGAAAATTGACCTTTTCCAGTCCTGTGGCCACTGCTGAATTTTCCAAATTTGCTGGCATATTCAGTGCAGCACTTTCACAACATTATCTTTTAGGGTTTGAAATTGCTCAGCTGGAATTCCATCACCTCCACTAGCTTTGTTCGTAGTGGTGCCTCCTAAGGCCCACCTGACTTCACATTCCAGGATGTCTGGCTCTAGGTGAGTGATCATACCACCGTGGTTATCTGGATCACTAAGATCTTTTTTATATAGTTCTTTTGTGTATTCTTGCCACCTCTCCTTAATATCTTCTGCTTCTGTTAGGTCCATATTGTTTCTGTCCTTTATTGTGTCCAATTTTCTGGAAGTGATTTCTAGTGTTTCTCATTCTACTGTTTTCCTCTATTTCTTTGCACTGATCACTGAAGAAGGCTTTCTTATCTCTCCCTGCTATTCTTTGAAACTCTGCATTCAGATGGGTATATCTTTCCTTTTCTCCTTTGCCTTTAGCTTCTCTTCTTTTTCAGCTATTTAGAAGCCCTCTTCAGACAACCATTTTGCCTTTTTGCATTTCTTTTTCTTGGGGATGGTCTTGATCACTGCCTCCTGTACAATGTCACGAACCTCTGTCCATATTTCTTCTATTTGCATGTAAACATTGCTATTTACATGTTGCAAAATGATTACAAAAAATACCTAACTGTCCAACATTAAGGGAACATTTAATATTTCCAGTATGTCAAGTACCTAGTTATGAAGTACCCAGTTATGGGATTTAAGCTAAAAAAAAAAAACGCATGGTAAGGGAATTTCTGTATAAAAAGGAAATAATTTAATATTTATAGACACATACCTTTTCATTAAGACAGTCAATTAAATTTTCCACATAAATTTTCATGCTTTTATAAAATTTAAAACTTAGAGCTTGATTTGATGAATTCTCTAGGTTCTGGATGGTACTCTTTGAGCTCTTGATATCTTGTATATATTTTTCATATTCTCTTAGATGTGAGCGGTGAGTATCCTGTAGTAATGTTAGTCTAAATAAATAGAAAATAAACATAAAAATTGCTTTACATTACAAATTTATTTCTATTATAGTAAGTAGCAGTCTAATGAAAATTTTTTCAGAGCTACCTTATAAAGACCACCAAGGAAACTGACAATCATATAAACCTCGGTTTATAAGACCTGTGGAGCAAAGGAAAATTCCACGATAAGAGAGGCTTCAAAGGGAAAGGTAGCATAGGACATGGAGAGATTTTTAGGTGCTACAGCTAATCTCAGGGTAGCCTTAGAGGAGAAGTTAGTGTGGATCGATCAGAATGTGTAAACTAGATGACCTGCTAGAATAATTGTGCAAAGTCTCTTCAGTCATGTCCAAGTCTGTGACCCTATGGACTGTAGCCCGCCAGGCTCCTCTGTCCATGAGATTCTTCAGTCAACAGTACTCGAGTGGGATGCAATGCCCTCCTCCATATGTGTACTTACTTTATATAGGCAGTAACAGTCTTTCTTTTGCAATGTTTCAAAGGGTGGGTTATATGCAGAGTCTGAGGTGGTCCAGTCTTCCAATCTTGATGAGCATCTCTGGACCTTTAATCTTGCCTCGGGTGGTTTCATTGCCTTCCATTTCTCTTCAAGCTGTTGTTTGGGACACTGCTCTGTTTTCACACTTCAGGTCTCCTGCTTTGAAGAGATGTAAGGGAGCTGCACACAATCTAGTCTTAATTAGACAAGGCTACGTGAGTGCAGGATCCAGTTGGTCCAGTCTCCTAATCTTGATGAGCTTCTCTGGACCTTTAATCTTGCCTTGGGTGGTCTCATTGCTGTTCCTCCTTTGTTTAGCAACTGTTCTGCCATTTGGAACAGAGAGAGGGTCATGGAAACTAGAGTCTAGCCTATAATAAGTGAAGGGAAAAAAAAAAAAGGCCTCAATACCTACGAGCTCCACAGGACCCTGTAGGCTCAACATCTCCTTTTCTGTGATACTCCTCAATCTTGAGGACCACTGATTCCTTTCCATTTCTCTTCAAGCTGCTGCTCAGGACACTGCTCTTATTCACACTTTCAGGAGCATTGGGTCTCCTGCTTTGCAGAGATGTAAGGGAGCTTCCAGGCAAGACAGAAACCTTGTCCCATTTCAGGTGAGTTTTCCAGCACAGCTTCACAAGTGATGTCTTAAAAATGCCCTTGTTGTTATTGTTGTTAAGTTGCTAAGTTGTGTCTGAGTCTTTGTGACCCCATGAACTGCAGCACTCCAAACTTCCCTGTCCTTCACCATCTCCTGGAGCTTGTTCAAATTCACATCTATTGAACTGGTGATGCCATCCAACCATCTTATCCTCTGTCATCCCCTTCCCCTGCCTTCAATCTTGCTCAGCATCAGGGTCTTTTCCAATGATTTGGACCTTTGCATCAGATGGCCAAAGTATTGGAGCTTCAGCTTCAACATCAGACCTTCCAATGAATATTCAAGGTTGATTTCCTTTAGGACTGACTGGTTTGATCTCCGTGCAGTCCAAGGGACCCTCAAGAGTCTTCTCCAGCATCACAGTTCAAAAGCAATCAATTATTCAGTGCTCAGCCTTCTCTATAGTCCAACTCTCACTTCCACACATGACTACTGGGAAAATCATACCTTTGACTAGATGGACCTTTGTTGGCAAAGGTCTGCTTTTTAATATGCTGTCTAGGTTGGTCATAGCTTTTCTTCCAAGGTGCAAATGTCTTTCATTTTCATGGCTGCAGTCACCACCATCTACAGTGATTTTGGAGCCCAAGAAAATAAAGTCTCTCACTGTTTTCATTGTTTCCCCATCTATTTGCCATGAAGAGATGGGACCAGATGCCATGATCTTCATTTTTTGAATGTTGAATTTTAAGCCAGATTTTTCACTCTCCATCAAGAGGCTCTTTAGTTCCTCTTCGCTTTCTGCCATAGGGTAGTGTCATCTGTAAATCAGAGGTTACTGATATTTTTCCCGGCAATTCTGATTCCAGCTTGTGTTTCATCCAGTACAGCATTTTGCATGATGTGCTCTGCATATAAGTTAAATAAGTAGGGTAACAATATACAGCCTTGATGTACTCCTTTCCCAATTCAGAACCAGTCTGTTGTTCCATGTCCAGTTCTAACTGTTGCTTCTTCACCTGCATACAGATTTCTCAGGAAGTAGGTATGGTGGTCTGGTATTCCCATCTCTTGAAGAATTTTCCAGTTTGTTGTGATCCACACAGTCAAAGGCTTTAGCATAGTCAATGAAGCAGAAGTAGATGTTTTTCTGGAACTCTCTTGCTTTTTCTATGACCCAGTGGAAGCTGGCAATTTGATCCCTGGTTCCTTTGCCTTTTCTAAATCCAGCTTGAACATTTGGAAGTTCTCAGTTTATGTACTGTTGAAGACTCACTTGGAGAATATTGAGCATTACTTTGCTAGCATGTGAGATAAGTGCAATTTGGTGGTGATTTGAACATTCAACCTTCTTAATCATATCCTTAAGAAGGGTTTTTTTGTAATTTCTGATCCTTTAGTGGTCTTATATTTGAAACACAAGAGTCCATGTGGAATTACTGTTAGATTAGTCTGTGGTATTCCTTAGAATATAGGTATCTGTTAGTTAGTGTTAGTCACTCCGTCGTGTCCGACTCTTTGGGACTCCATGGACTGTAGCCTCTGTCCATGGAATTCTCTAAGCAAGAATACTGGAGCGGGTAGCCATTGCCTTCTCCAGGGGATCTTCCCAACCCAGGAACTGGTATTAAAGCCATTTGGGCATGTATGAATTTTTTGTTTTGTGACCTATATTTGACACTGTAAGTACATTAGAATTAGAGAATTAACTACCAATGAAATAAATTCATAATATTTGGACCTGAATCAAACAATTTAAAAAATTAAAACTTTTGCTAATCTCCTTATGGGCTTCCCTGGTGGCTCAGTGGTACAGAATCTGTCTGCCAATACAGGAGATGCAGGTTCGATCTCCAGGCAAGATCCCCTGGAGATGGAAATGGCAGTGCATTCCAGTATTCTTGCCTTGCAAATCCCATGGACAGAGGAACCTGGTACGTCAGGCTTCGCTGCCCTATGACATGTGTAATCTTCCCAGACCAGGGATTGAATCTGTGTCCTCTACATTGGCAAGGTGTACTCTTAACCACTGGACCACCAGGGAACTCCAAGAGATAACTATTAATAGCAATAAATAATGGTTAGCTATGCTTTAGAAATGTATTTGTACTAAGAATCTTAAAAATATAACCTAACTTTTGTTGCAGTTAACTTTCCCTGGAAATTTATGTTAAGAAATAATATTACAGTTTAAATGACTTATAGGAACAAAATGTTCATTATCTGTAGCATTATTTGTAATAGACAAATGTAGAAACCAAAACATCTAACATAGAAATGCAATATACCAACTATATGGATTAACAAAATATTACTATATGCTTATAATTTTTTACTGTAGTAAAAAACATGTAACTTACAATCTTAACCATTTTAAAGTACATTACAGTAGTATTAACTATATGCACACTGCTGTATAACAGATCTTTAGAACTTTTTCATCCTGCAGAACTGAAATTTTATACTCATTGATCAACAACTTTCCATTCCACTCCCCTCCACACAGGGCAACCACCATCCTACTTTTAGTTTCTAAGAGTCTGACTACTTTGTTTGTATGCTTAGTTGCTGACTCCTGTCTGACTCTTTGTGAACCCACTGACTATAGCCCGCCAGGCTCCTATGTCCATGGAATTTGCTAGGCAAGAATACTGGAGTGGGTTGCTATTTCCTACTCTAGGAGATCTTCTTGACCCAGGGATTGAACTGGTGTCTCTTGCATCTCCTGAACTGGCAAGTGGATTCTTCACCACTGCAACACATCATACAGAGCTTCCCAAGTGGCTCAAGTAGTAACGAAGCCACCTGCCAGTGAAGGAACTGCAGGAGATGTGGGTTCAGTCCTTGGATTGAGAAGATCCCCTAGAGTGAGGTTATGTTCTGTAATTCTCTAATCATTAGTGATGTTGAGCATCTCTTCATGGTCCTTCACCACTTGTATGTCTTCGAGGAAGGTTTATTCCAATCCTTTGACCATCTTTCTGTTGGGTAGTTTGTTGTTGAATTATATGAGCTACTTACATATTTGGGGTATTAACTGCTTATCATATATATGGTTTGCAAATATCTTCTCTTATTCTGTTGGCTGCCTTTTCACTTTGTTTATTATTTCCTTGCTATGCAGAATCTAGTTTCATATAGTCCCAACTGTCTATTTTTGCTTTTATTGCTTGTGTTTTTTTCTTTCTTGGGTTCTTTGAGATTCTATATGTATTGGTATTGGAGAAGACTCTTGAGAGTCCCTAGGACTGCAAGGAGATCCAACCAGTCCATCCTAAAGAAAATCAGTCCTGAATATTCACTGGAAGGACTGATGCTGAAGCTGAAACTCCAATACTCTGGCCACCTCATGCGAAGAACCAACTCATAGAAGACCCTGATGCTAGGAAAGACTGACGGCAAGAGGAAAAGGGGACAACAGAGGATGAGATGGTTGGATGGCATCATAGACTTAATGGACATGAACCTGAATAGCCTCTGGGAGTTGGTAATGGACAGGGAAGCCTGGAGTGCTGCAGACCATGGGGTCACAAAGAGTCGGACACGACTGAGTGGCAGAAATGAACTGAATGTATTTTAGGATTTTTTTCCCTATTTCTGCAAAAAATGCCATTGGGATTTTGATAGAGAATGCATTACATCTATAGATTGCTTTGGGTAATATGAACATTGTAACTAAACTTTCTAAACCATGATCATGGATAGCTTTCCATTAACTTATGTCTTCCACTTCTTTCAGCAATTTTCTGGTGTATAAAACTTGCACCCCCTTGACTAATTCCTAAGTTATATTCTTTTTAATGCTATTGTAAATGTTTTCTAAATATATATTTTGGGACTTTTCATTGTTAGTGCACAGAAACAACTGATTTTCATCCTGCAATTTTGCTAGATTTATTAGCTCTAATAGGGTTTGTGTTTGTTTCTTTGTGTTAAATGAAGTCTTCAGGTTTTCCCATGTGTAAGATCATGTCATCTGTGACCAGAGATAATTTTACTTCTTGCTCTCCTACTTTGATATCTTTTATTTTTATTCTCACCTGAATTCTCTGGCTAGGGCTTTCAATACTTTGTTGAATACAAGAGACAAGAACAGGCATCCTTGCCTTGCTCCTGACCCTACAGGGAAAGCTTTCAGTTTTCTATGACTAAATATGATATTAGCTGTCCATTACTCCTATACAGTATTTATTATGTTGAAGTATTAACAATTTCTCATAAAAGCATGCTTAACATCGTCAAAGGCTTTTCTTGTAATCAGCTGAGATGATCGTGTGGTTTTCACCATTCATTCTGTTTACAGAATGTATCACACTGATTTTCTTAAGAAACATTCTCATATTCCAGGAATAAATCTCACTTGGTCATGGCATATAATTCTCTTAACTTACATTTGCAAGTATTTTATTGTGGATTTTTACATCAGTATTCATCAAGGATACTGGTTTACTAATTTGCTTTTCTTATACTATCTTTGGGATTTGGGGGATCAGGGTAATGCTGACCTCAGAGAATGAGCTTGGAAATGTTATCTCCTCTTCAGCTTTTTGGAAGAGTTTGAGAAGGAATGGTATTAATTCATCATTAAATGTTTGGTAGAATTAGCCAGTGAAGCCATCTCACACATATATATGTATTTAACTGCTATACTGTCCCAATGAATTGATCCTTTTATATTATACAATGGCTTTTATAGTCTCACGTAGTTTTTAACTTAAAATCCTTTTCTCCAAGTAATGGCACTCCTGGTCTCTTTTGTTTACAAACAGCATGGAATCTTTTTGTAAGACTTTCACTTTCATTCCATATACATCCTTAAGCCTAAGTGAGACTCTTGCAGATGGTATAAGTTGTAACTTGCCTTTTTTTTTTTTTTGGCTTGGGTGGCTTGTGGGATATTAGTTTCCTGACCAAGGATTGAACCTGGGCCCTAACCACTAGACTGCCAGGGAACTATTGGATCTTGCTTTTCTTTTCAACCCATTCAGCCACTGTATATCTTTTGATTATAGAATTTAATCCATTTATATTTAAAGTAATTAGTGATATGGAAGGACTTATGATTGCCATTTTAAAATTGCTTTTTGTCTTATAGTTATTTTGTCCCTCTTCCTCTCTTGCTGCCTTGGGTTTTGTTATTTTATATTTTCAGTGATGTGTTTTGGGTCATTTTCATTTTCCACTGCAAATCTTCTATAGGTATTTCTTTTATGTTTACCATGGGGTTTACAAAAAATATTGCAATTCCAGTCATCTCTTTTAAACTGAAAACATTTTAACTTCAATCTCATATGAAAACTCTATTCTTTTACACCTCCCCTGCCACCTCTTGTTATTGATACCACAAATTACATTAAACATTTTTGTATGCATTAACATAATATCATACTTATGTTTGTGTTTTTACCTTTTAAATTCAATTTCTGAATTAAAAGTGATTGTCATACCACTCTTACAGTATTCTGCACTTATGTATACATTTACCTTTACCAGAGAACTCTGTATTTTTATATGCCTCATGCTACTGTACAGTGTCCTTTCATTAACTTGAAGGATATCATTCATCAATTTTTGTAAGGCAGGTCTAGTGGTGTAGATAAATGCAGATTAAAAATAGTAAGTTAAAAAAAGCAGGATTTGATATTATTTATTGATTTTAACTACAAGATATATCTATTATGAACACTGAAAGACATATACAAAAAAGGTTTTTCCTATAACTCTTTAATATTATCATTTAATAATTAATAAAATATATATTTATATTTATGGCTGTGTCAGGTCTTAGCTGTAGCTCACAGGGTCAGTGGTTGCCCTGCATGTGGGATCTTAGTTCCCTGACCAAGGACTGAACCCAAGTTCCCTATACTGCAAGGCAGATTTTTAACCACTGGACCACCAAGGGAAGTCTCAATTAAAAATATTATAGTGCTAATTTTTTCACTACTAAATGTCTATAACAAATGTAAATTTTAAAATTAATATTACTTACCTAGTATTTAGTTTCTTCTTTATAATTTCTAAACTTACTGGTGGAAATGAAATGGAAGCATCAAACTTCTTCACTGTTTGAGATTCATGGCTGTAAGAAAGATCTATGTCTTGTCCCTAAAAATAATATGAAAATTTGTGTTGTTTTCAACATTCATTAGTCTTCCAAATACTAATACCATGAAAGCAGACTGGATACACTAAGGTCTCACCAGCTTAAAATTCCATGCCTCTGACATTCATTATGGTTGTAATAAAATGTTTTTAAAATTATCACACAGTTTTAAAATTTAGAACTTTAAACTTACATGCAAGAGGCAAATTACAAAATCTCATTTTTCACAAAAGCTTGGTTTTCAGCGTTTCTAAAGCTAGCTCTATTTATGATCTAATATACTCTCAAACGGAGAAAGCAATGGCACCCCACTCCAGTACTCTTGCCTGGAAAATCCCATGGATGGAGGAGCCTGGTGGGCTGTAGTCCATGGGGTCGCTAAGAGTCGGACACGACTGAGCGACGTCACTTTCACTTTTCACTTTCATGCATTGGAGAAGGAAATGGCAACCCACTCCAGTGTTCTTGCCTGGAGAATTCCAGGGACAGGGAAGCCTGGTGGGCTGCTGTCTATGGGGTCATACAGAATCGGACACGACTGAAATGACTTAGCAGTACCAGCAGCAGCATACTCTCAAAAAAACAAATACCAGAGGCTTCAATCAAGATGGCAGAATAGAAATATAAGTGAAATGAAGACACAGAAGAACCACTCTCAATTAAAAGATCAAGAGAATTGCCTTAAAAGAACAATCACTGAAACAGACCCCTTCAGTCTAATAAACACTGATTTCAAAAAGGAGATAATGAAAATACTGAAGGAATTAAGAAAGGGTGTCAACTGAAATACAGACTACTCTAAAAAGGAACTAGAAACTAGAAAGAGGAGCTGAGAAAATTAGAAAACTCACTTGCCAAGATGAAAGCTGAGCTAAAGGCAATATAAATAGAAAATGAATAATGCAGAACACATAAGTGTTCTGGAAGACGGAATAATGGAAAACACCCAATCAGAGCAGCAGACAGAAAACCAAATGAAGAAAATGAAAGCAATGTGAGAATTATGGGATAATATAAAGAATGCCAACCTATGCATAACTGGAAAAAGGAAGAAAGGGAAAAGGGGATAGAAAATGCATTTCAAGAAATTATGGCTGAAAACTTCCCAAACTTAAACAAGGAAACAGATATCTAGGTATAGGAAGCACAGCAGTCACTTTAGTTGTGTCCGACTCTTTGGAACCCCACAAAATGTAGCCTGCCAGGCTCCTCTGTCCATGGAATTCTCTAGGCAAGAACACTGCAGTGGGTCACCATGTCCTCCTCCAGGGAATCTTCCTAACCCAGGGATCAAACCTGCATCTCCTGCATTGCAGACAAATTCTTCACCCACTGAGCCACCTGGGAAGCCCATAAGAAGCACATGGTCTCAAACAAGATGAACTCAAGCAGTCATACACCAAGACATATTATCATTAAAGTGGCAAAAGTTAAAGAGAGGATTCTAAAGGCTGCATAAGAAAAACGAAGAGTTAATTACAAGGGAACCCTCATAAGGCTTTTAACTGATTTCTCTACAGAAAACATTGCAAGCTAGAAGAGAGTGGCAAAATATATTCAAAGTCCAGAAAGGAAAAAAATACGCAACCTAGCATACTCCACACATCAAGATTATCATTGAGAACAGGAGAAAAAGAATTTCTCAGAAGACAAAAAACTAAAAGAATAACAGCAATATTAATCTATCCTAGCAAAGAAGCAATAATCTATAGAAAAGAGAAAAAAGAGAAAATCCAAAATGGAAAGGAAATAACTTAAATGAGCCAGTATTCATATTAAATTAAATTTCACAAAAACATTTTTTATGAAAGCAATGATAAACAAAATGAACAGCAAAAGCATAAATGTGAAGATGTAGAAGAGGACATCAAAATCATAAAATGCTGAGTTGGAATGTAAAAATAAGTAGATTTTTAAATTTTAGAATGTGTTTGAGGACATATGACTATCAGCCTAAAGGAAGTAGATATAGTAATGGGTTAACATACTTGAAAACAGTGTGGTAACCACAAGTTGGGCTTCCCTTGTAGCTCAGCTGGTAAAGAATCCTTCTGCAATGCAGGAGACCTTGGTTCGATCCCTGGGTTGGGAAGATCTCCTGGAAAAGGGAAAGGCTACCCACTCCAGTATTCTGGCCTGGAGAATTCCATGGACACAGTCCATGGGGTCACAAAGAGTTGGACATGACTGAGTGTAAAACCACATATTTAAAACATACAACAGAGTCACAAAAATCAATAAGAAGAGAACTCAAGCATAATACAAAAGAAATCATCAAACCACAAAAGGGAAAAAAATAATAAAGAACAAATACAAAATCAACTGGAAAATAAGGATAAAAATGGTAATAAATATACATCTATTAATAATTACCTTAACTGCCAATGGACTAAATGCTGCAATCAAAAGACAATGAGTGGCAGCCTGGATTAAAAAACAAGAGCCCACAATATGCTGCCTACAAGGGGCCCACATTAGGGTGAACAACACACAGACTGAAAGTGAGAGGATGGAAAAAGATATTTCATGCAAACAGAAATGATAATAAGAAAGCATGGGCAGCAGTAATGGACTTTAAAACAAAGGTCATAAAGAAAGATAAAGAAGGACACTATATAACGATGAGAGAATCAACATAAGAAGAGTATATTACATTCAACATATATGCACCCAATATAGGAGTAACTGATTACACAGAACAAACACAGACATAAAGGGAGAAATGGACAGGAATACAACAGTAAGAGACTTTAATACCCTACTCATATCAATGGACAGGTCTTCTAGACAGAAAATCGACAAGGCAACAGAAATCCTAAATGATACACTAGAACATTTAGACTTAATTGATATTTACAGGACATTATATTTATATATATAAAACAATATACATTCAAGTGCACATGGAACATTCTCTGTGCTTGACCACATACTGGGGCACAAAAGAAGGCTAAATAAATTTAAGAGTACAGAGATTTTTGAAGTAGCTTTTCTGACCACAACAGCATGAAACTGAAATTAACCACAGAAACAGAAATGACAAAACAAACAAAAAACTCGATTACCTGGAGTCTAAAGAACTTGCCTCAAAAACCAAAAAACAAAAAAACCCCAATGGGTCAATGATGAAAGCAAAAAGATACCTTAAGAAAAATGACAATGAAAAGACAATCATTCTATAGGATGCAATAAAAGCAGTTTACTTAGAGGGCAGTTCACAGTGATACAGGCCTTCTACAGAAATAAGAAAAATCTCAAATTAAAAATCTAATGCCTAAAAGAATTAGAAAAAGGAGAAAAAAACAAAACTCAAAGTCAGAAGAAAATAATAATGATCAGAGAGGAAATAAAGTAGGGATTAAAAATGATAGAAAGAAATCAATAAAAACAAAGGCTGTTTCTTTGAAAGAATAAATAAGATTGACAAACCTCTAGCCAGTCTCACCAAGAAGAAAAGAGACAGGAATCACATAAGCAAAGTGAGATATGAAAGAGGAGAAATCACAGCTGTTATTGCAGAAATACAAAAAAACTATAAGAAAACACTATGAACAATTATATACTGACAAACTGAACAACCTGGAAGAAATGGACAAATTTCTACAAACATAACAGCTCACCAGAATTGAATCAAGAAGAAACAACATACTTTGAAAAGACCAATCACTTGAAGTGAAACAGAATATGCAATTAAAAAAAACACAAAACCTCCCTACAAACAAAAGCCCAGGACCTAATAGCTCCCAGGCAAATTCTATCAAACATACAAAAAGAACTCATACTGATCCCTCTCAAAATCTTCCAAAAGACTGTAAAGGAGGGAGCACTCCCAAGGACATTCTATGAAGCCACTATTACCCTGATACCAAAACCAGATAAAGATACTATAAAAAAAGAAAATTATAGGCCAGTATCTTCGATGAATATAGATGCAAAAGTCCTAATAAAATGCCAGCAGCCTGAATCTAACAATACATAAAAAAGATCATATACCATGACCAAATTGGATTCATCCCAGGATCACAGGGATGGCTCAACATGCACAAATCAATCAGTGAATGTGATTAACCACATCTGACACAGAAAAGACAAAACTACATGATCTTCTCAGTAGATGTAGGAAAAGCATTTAACAAAAGTCAACATTCATGACACAAACTCTTAAGAAACTGGGTACAGAGGGAACATACTACAATGTAACAAAAGCTATAAACCTACAGCCAACATAATACTCAGCGGTGAAAAATGGAAAACCTCCCTGGTAAAATCTAATCAAGGCAAGGATGCCCCCACTCTCACCTCTTCTATTCAACACAGTACTGGAAGTACTAGCCACAGCAATCAGACAAGAAAAATAAATAGAAGGTATCCAGATTGGAAGCAAAGAGGAAAAACTGTCATTTGAAAATGTAACATGATACACAGAAAACTGTAACAACCCATACAAAAACTATTAGAACTGTTAAACAAGTTCATGAACTAGCCAGGATACAAGATTAACACACAGAAATTTGTTGCATTTTTTTTACACTAACAAGGAACCATCAGAAAGAGAAAGAATAAAAATAATCCCTTTAAAAATCACATAAAAACTACTTAGAAATAAACCACACCAAGGAGGTAAAAGATTTACGTGCTGAGAACTATAAAACATTAATAAAGGAAACTGAAGATGATTTAAAGAAATGGAAGACATCCCACGCTCTTGAGTTGGAAGAATTAACATTGTTAAAATGTCCATACTACTCAAAGCAATCTATAGATTTAATGTGATACCTATCAAATTACCTATAACATTTTTCACAAAACTAGAACAAATAATCCATATGAAACCACAGAATTGCCAAAGCAATCCTGAGGAAAACAAGCAAAGCTATAGGCATGACCCTCCCAAACTTCAGACAATCCTATAAAACTATAGCAATTAAAACATTGTGATACTGGCACAAAAAAGAGACATGGATCAATGTAAAAAAACTAAGAAATCCACACAACTATGGCCAGCTGGTCTTCAACAAAGGAGGCAAGAATGCAACAATGGAGAAAAGAATTTCTTCAGCAAGTGGTGTTGGAAAAGTCAGACAGCCACATGTAATTTAACAAAGTAAGAACATACCCTTACTCCATACACAAAAAATAAATTCAAAATGGTTTAGAGACTTAAATGTAAGACATCAGAAAACTCTTAGAAGAGAACATAGGCAAAACATTCTCTGACATATACAGATATTTTCTTACATCAAAGCAAATTAGAAATAGAAGCAAAAATAAATAAGTAGCACCCAATCAAGCTTATAAGCTTTTGTACAACAAAGGAAACCATAAACAAAATGAAGACAACTTATGATGTGGAAGAAAATACTGGGTTGGCCAAATACAGAACAAAATTTTTGAACAACCCAATATTTGCCAATGATCCAAATGACAGGGAGATTTCAAAATCTACAAACAGCTCATACAACTCAATAACAATAACAACAAAAACAACCCAATCAAAAAATGGGTAGAAGATCTACACTGATATTTTTCTAAAAAGACACACAGCCAAACAGGCACATGAAAAAATGCTCAACACTGCTAACCAATATAAGAATATAAATCAAAACTACAATGAGGTACTGCCTCACACCAGTCAGCATGTTGCTGTTGTTCAGTCACTAACAGTGTCCGACTCTTTGTAACCCCATGGACTGCAGCATCCAGGCTCCTCTACCAGAGCTTGCTCAAATTCATGTCCATCGAGTCAGTGATAGTATCTAACCATCTTACCCTCTGCAGCCCCCTTCTCCTTTTGCCCTCAATCTTTCCCAACATCATGGTCTTTTCAAATTCAGCTCTTCATATCAGGAAGCCAAAGAAATGGAGCTTCAGATTCAGCATCAGTCCTTCCAATGAATATTCAGGATTGATGTCCTTTAGGATTGACTGGTTTGAGCTCTTTGTAGTCCAAGGGACTCTCACAAGTCTTCTCCAGCACCACAATTCGAAAACATCAATTCTTTGGTGCTCAGCCTTCTTTATGGTCCAACTCTCAAATCTGTACATGACTACATGTACGTGACTACCAGTCAGAACAGCCATCATTAAAAAGTATGCACATAACAAACGCTGGAGAGGAGAAAAGGGAATGGAGAAAAGGGAATCCTCCTACACTGTTGCTGGGAATGTAAACTGGTGCAGCTACTGTGGTCAACAGTATATGGAGGTTCCTCAAAAAAACAAAATATAAAGCTGCTATATGGTCTTGCAATCCTACTCTGGGCATATATCCAAAGATAAATATGATTCAAAAAGATACATGCACACCAACATTGACCACAACACTATTTACAATAGCCAAGACATGGAAACAACCTAAATGTCCACTGACGGATGAGTGGGTAAAGATGAAGTGGTAAAGATAAAGATATATGTTAATACAACAGACTACTACTCAGCCATAAAAAAGCATGAAATAATGCCATTTGCAGCAACATGAATGGACCTAGAGATTATCACACAAAGTGAAGGAAGTCAGAAAGAGAAAGACAAATACCATATGATATCACTTAAATTTTGGGTCTAAAATATGACACAAATGAAGTTTTACCTATGAAACAGAAACAGACTCATAAACAACATACTTGTGCTTGCCAAGGCAGGGGAGGTGGGGAAGGGACATATCGGGACTTTTGAAATATCAGATGCAGATGAAACTTACATATAGAATAGATAATCAAGAAGGTCCTAACCTAATAGCCCAGGGAACTATATTCAATATCCTGTGATAAATCATAATGGAAAAGAATATGAAAAAAGAATGTATATATGTATATATAAAACTAAGTCACTTTGCTGTACAGTAGAAATTACAATATTATAAATAAGATATACTTCAATAAAGTAAATTAAGAACAGCAACAAATCAAATATTTGTTTCTTCATTGTAGAAGTTGCCATCTAACTCTAGTTGAGTGAAAAGATAGCAAATAGAAGTCTGCTGGTGGGTTTGTAGGTACAGCTTTTAATTTTGTTTAAGCCACCATTATTTGGGTTATCTGTTACTTGCAAAAGAATGCATTCCTAGGTAATACATGTTGTAACACAGTATATTTCACATTACAAAGAAAGAAAAACAGCCAAAAACATCTCTGATCAAAAGAAAGGAAAAAAAAGGAAGAAAAAACCAAGCAAATATTTCTGTTCTTATTAATAGTAGTGAAAAAAAAAATAATTCAGACTGCAAATAACCAGAAAATAGAATGGCTCAGAGACTTCTAAATTACAACTGAAGGCTTACTTTTACTTAGCTTTTTAGTGTTAATAATATGAAGATTGTGAAAAATTTTCTTGCTTAAAAGAGCAAACCAAATTTCAAAGCACTCCTACTAAAAAGATTAAAAATAAAGTTGTTAATAATTAAAAAAATTTTTTATTAAAATCATTATAATTTTGAGCCTTATAGCCACCTGCTCAGGTAGGTAACACTATCATTCCCACTTTATCATTCCCATTTTATTGTTGAGAAGACAAATTTGGAAAAATGAAATGATTTTCTCTGAGTATACAAGTATTTATTGAGCTCTCACCATATTAGGCACTATGGGATATAACACTGAAAAAAATAGTTAATAATTCTTGACTTCATGGAGAGTATATTTTAGTGGTAAAGTCAGAACCCAAATCCAGGACATTTGACCCCAAGTGTAATGCTTTCTGTTGTTAGTTTTGTTTTAACCCTATTTATGTGTTTGAATGTCACATTTAGGCATCTACCATACTTTTAACTGTAAAATTAAAAGTAAAAAAGATATAGATGCCTCAAGGGGCTTATAATATATGGAAAGCATTTATAATCTAGTGGGAAAAGAACATGATGTACATGGTATAGTGGGCTGAATGATGGCCTCCCAAAGTTAGGTCTATGTCCTAACTCCTGGAACCTCTGAATATAACCCTGTTTGGAAATAGAGTCTTTGGGGTTGTAATTAAGTGAAGAATATCAAGATGAGATCATCCTGGATGAGATCATCGAAGCAGGCCCTAAATCTGATGACACATATCCTTATAAAAGACACATTAAGCAGAGGCACAGAGAAAGCCATGTAAAGAAGGAGGTGGAGGACAGAAATTATGTGGTCACAAAGCAAGGAATACCTGGAGTAACAGAATTTAGACAAAGCAAGAACGAATTCGCCACTGAGAGATTCAAGGCAATCCCTACAAAATGCCAGGCTTCCCAGTGGGTAAAGAATCCACCTTCAATGCAGGAGACATAGGACATGGGTTCGAACCCTGGAGGAGGGCATGGCAACCCACTCCAGTATTCCTGTCTGGAGACTCCCATGGACAGAGGAGCCTGGTGGGCTATAGTCCATAGGGTTGCAACGAATCAGACATCACTAAAGCAACTGAGCAAGCACACCAAAATAACAATGAAATTTTTCATGTAATAAGAACAAATAATCCTAACATTTATATGAAACCACAGAAGACCTTGAAATAGCCAAAGAAATCTTGAGGGAGAACAAAGCTAGATATATCAAGCTCCCAGATTTCAAACTACAGTAATCAAAACAACGTATTACTGGAACAAAAAGAGACACATAAATCAATGGAACAGAACAGATAGTCTAGAAATAAACGCCTGCTTATATGGTCAGTTAATCTATAACAAAGAAGGCAAGAACATACAGTGAAGGAAAGACAGTGGTGGTGGTTTAGCCGCTAAGTTGTTTCCAACCCTTGTGACTCCATGAAGTGTAGCCCACCAGGCTCATCTCTCCATGGGATTTCCCAGACAAGAATACTGGCCATTTCCTTCTCCAGGAAAAAAAAACAGCCTCTTCGACAAAATGGTGCTAGGAAAACTGGACACCTACATTTTTGCAAAAGAAAGAAATTGGACCATCTTCTTACACCATTTACGAAAATCATTTCTGAAACCATAAAACTCCTAGAAGAAAACATAAATGATATGCTCTTTGACATCAATCTCAGCAATATTTTTTTTGGCTATGCCTTCTCAGGCAAGGGCAATAAAAACAAAGATAAACAAATGGAATTACAAACTAAAAACATTTTGTGCAGTAAAGGAAATCATCAATAAAAGAAAAAGGCACCCTATTGAATGTGAGGAGATATCTGCAAATTATATATTTCATAAATAGTTAATATCCAAATTATATTAAGAACTCATACACCTCAATATAAAAAAAAAAAAAAACCTGATCCAAAAATCCACGAGGATTGGAAAAGATAATTCTTCAATAAAGAGTTAAAATGGCCAACAGACACATGAAACGATGCTGAACATCACTACTCATCAGGAAAATGCAAATCAATAAGACACCTCACACCTATTAAAAGTTATTATCAAAAAGACAACAAATGGGACTTCCCTGGTGGTCCAATGGTTAAGAGGCTGCCTTCCAATACAAGGGAAGTGGGTATGATCCCTGGTTGGGGAACTAAGATCCCACACACTGCAGGGAAACTAAGCCTGTGTGCCACAACTAATGAGCCTGCATGCTCTGGAGCCTGCACACCACAAATAGAGAAGTTTGGGCATGCCACAACTAAGACCTGACATAGCCACATAGATAACAAATAAGTGTTGGCAAGGGTGTAGAAAAAAGGGATCCCTTGCGCATTGTTCATGGGAACGTACATTGGTACAGCAACCAGGGCAAACAGTATGGAGATTCCTCAACATGAGAAAAAAAAAAAACACTACCATATCATCCAGCAATTTCATTTTAGGTAATTACCTGAAGAAAATAAAAACATTAATGTGAAAAGTTCTATGCAACACTATGCTCACTGCAGCATTATTCACAGTTGCCAATAACCTCAGATATGCAGATGACACCACCCTTATGGCAGAAAGTGAAGAGGAACTAAAAAGCCTCTTGATGAAAGTGAAAGGGGAGAGTGAAAAAGTTGGCTTAAAGCTCAACATTGAGAAAACGAAGATCATGGTATCTGGTCCCATCACTTCATGGCAAATAGATGGGGAAACAGTGGAAACTGTCAGACTTTAATTTTGGGGGCTCCAAAATCACTGCAGATGGTGACTGCAGCCATGAAATTAAAAGAGGCTTACTCATTGGAAGAAAAGTTATGACCAACCTAGATAGCATATTCAAAAGCAGAGACATTACTTTGCCAACAAAGTTCCATCTAGTCAAGGCTATGGTTTTTCCTGTGGTCATGTATGGATGTGAGAGTTGGACTGTGAAGAAGGCTGAGTGCCGAAGAATTGATGCGTTTGAACTGTGGTGTTGGAGAAGACTCTTGAGAGTCCCTTGGACTGCAAGGAGATCCAACCAGTCAATTCTGAAGGAGATCAGCCCTGGGATTTCTTTGGAGGGAATGATGCTGAAGCTGAAACTCTAGTACTTTGGCCACCTCATGCGAAGAGTTGACTCATTGGAAAAGACTCTGATGCTGGGAGGGATTGGGGGCAGGAGGAGAAGGGGACGACAGAGGATGAGATGGCTGGATGGCATCACTGACTCGATGGACTTGAGTCTGAGTGAACTCCGGGAGTTGGTGATGGACAGGGAGGCCTGGCGTGCTGCGATTCATGGGGTCGCAAACAGTCGGAGACGACTGAGCGAGTGAACTGAACTGAAGACAAGGAAGCAACTAAGTGTCCACTGATATGCAAATAGATAAAGAATATGTGGTGTGTGTGTACATGCGTGTGTGTGCATGCACACACTTCGTGGTTCAATTGTGTCCAACTCTTTGCGACCCTCTGGACTGTAGCCCACCAGGCTATTCTGTCCATGGGATTTCTTTTCATGCAAGAAATACTGGAGTGGGTTGCCATTTCCTTCTCCAGGGATCTTCCTGACCCACGGATCAAGCCCACATCTACTGTGTCTCCTGCACTGCAGGTAGATTCTTTATATATATGTGTATGTATATATATATATAAAGTCTCATATATATAAGATATATATATATAAAGCCATATATATGTGTGTATATATATATATAAAGCCATACATATATGTATATATATAAAGTCTCATATATATGTGTGCGTGTGCGTGTGTGTATGTGTATACACACAATGGAATGTTATTCAGCCATAGAAAAGAATGACATCATGTCATTTGTCACAACATGGATGGACATACAGAGTATTATGCTAAGTGTAACAAGACAAAGACAGTCTCTTTGATCTCACTTATATGTGGAATGTAATAAATAAAACAAAATAGACAACTTATAGATACAAAGAACACACTGGTGGTTGCCCAAGGGGAGGGGGAAATAAGTGAAGCGAATTAAGTTTTATAACTTCCAGTTATAAAATAAATAAGTCACAGGGATGTAATACAGTGTTCCCCAATGTTTTGGGCACCATGGATGGATTTTGTAGGAAACAATTTTTCCACAGATCAGGTGTGTGGGGGATAGTTTCAGGATGATTCAAGCATATTACATGTGTTATGTGTTTTATTCCTAATTTAATGCTGCCACTGATCTGACAGAAGGTATTAATTAGTTCATGGCCCAGAGGCTGGGGATCCCTGATATAATATACAGCTTAAGGAACATAGTCAATTACGCTGTAATACTTTTGCATGGTGAAAGATGGCTACTAGACTTATCATGGCGATTTATTTCATCATGTATTTAAAAGTCAATCCCTGTTTTATACATCTGAAACTAACAAAATACTGTATGTCAATTCTACTTCAATTTAAAAAAGAAAAAGAAGGGGGGGCGGTAAAAGAATTCTTCCCTAGGGGCTTCAAAAGGAGCACAGTCCTACCAATACCTTGAATTGAGACTTCTAGCCTCAACAACTGTGAGAGAATAAATGTCTATTGTTTTAAGTCGTCAAGTTTGCAGTAATTTGTTACCACAAATACATATGGAATGAAACTAATACATAAGGCATAAAAAATTACTACCTTTGTGATTTTAACAGCTTTCCTCATCTGCTGCTGCTCCCAAATATCTTGATTTTTTTCATCTTGACTATCGTCACTTGTTTCTTCATTTCTAGTTGCTAGAAAAAAAAGTTGTGTATAAATATTCCATATTTTTTCATTCTAATTAAAGTGAAGTGAAAAGTTGCACAGTCATGTCCAACTCTTTGCGACCCCATGGACTGTAACCTGCCAGGCTCCTCTGTCCATGGAATTCTCCAAGCAAGAATACTGGAGTGGGTTCCCTTCTCCAGGGGATCTTCCAACCCAGGGATCGAACCCAAGTCCATTGCATTACAGGCGGATTCCTTACTGTCTGAGCCATTCTATTAGCAGCAGCAATCAGCAATTCAGGAGCTTATAAATGGCTTAGCAGCACTTTTTATGTGTTAACTTTTTCTTCCCAATACCTAATTCTGGGAGGAAGGCACTATTAGTATCCTCTCTTAATAAACAAAGAAATTTAGATAGCAGGAGGTTATATAACATAGCCCTATATCAAAGGACTGTGTTGAAACAAGGCCTTGATTCGAGCAATTTGACTTCAAAATCTGCACTTATCACCACACTGTCTCACTGAAAACAGCTGGTCTCATTTATGAAAAAGCTTCGGAAAAAATGAAACACTTGGTTTCATCAGAGATTCTCATTTATGCCTGAGAATCTAAATATGTATCAAAAATAATTTCTGTGTTAATAGGAACCAAAATACCATTCAGAAATGATATTATCTGAAGTGACAAAAAATTGGTAAAATATTCCTTTTAATAAATGGGAAATGTGAAAATATTCTTTGAGACTTAATGATTATTAGTTGAGGAAAACTTTTTACTAGAGTAGGGAAGATTTTAATATATGACACCTAAAATCCCTATAGATGCTTCCAAATATTTTATCAAAAACTCTACAAATTTTTTAACCTGTCAAGAAGGATCAAGTGGAGATCAGATAACAGTAAACATTATTGCACCCTTTGATAACATTCTGATACAGACATGTAAAATATTTTAGAAGCCATGATGTCAGTGATATTGGTATAAAACATTTTAGAAAGGAGATACTACATTATGTTTTTATGGATATACTTACCATAATATATTCTACTGAAAAATGCCTTAATATTCATATACTATAAATAAATTAAATACGTACTTGTTTCTTCAGCCATTCTTTGTCTAAGTGTTTGAGGCTTTGGGATAAATGGCATTATATCTTTAAAATCATCAGGCTCACTTTCAGAATCTTCACTGTTTTTCTTTACACCAGAGTTGGTGAAGGTATGTTTTACATCCAAAGGAATATAGTCCTCTTGGGCCCTGGCCAATTTGCATTTTCTGTAGGTTGCTTGAATAAAAGCTGCATCAGGGATATTTACTGAAAGAAACAAAGAGGAGGACATTGAAAAATACCAAAAGAAAGAAATATTCCTCATAATTAAAGGGAAAAAGCACCATTTTTCCAATTTTTTCATTATTTTGATATAACTAAAAGATTCAAAATCTGCATCAATAACGGAAGATCTTTCGGTAGAGGTTAAATATAACATAAAGAAATGAAGCAAACCTAGAAGCATCAGAAAATAAACCGAAACGCCTCTGATTAATCTTTTATGTTTCTTATTCATCAGATGTTGTTGCTGACTTTTTGTTGAGGGCTAGCTACTTCTCCTTTCCAGAAGTTCTGAGATTACCCGGGTAGGGATATAGAGAGGACTGAGCATGGAGTTACTCGTGGAGCGTGGAGAGAATGACGGGTGGGAGAGCAGTCTGACATAAAGTACAAGGGACAGCCTACTGTGACCTGCCCCTAGACATTGGGCATCCAGGCACACAAGGAGTGAGAGATTAAAACCCAGTACACACTCAGATCAGGCTCAAGGGCCTGCAGTAATTCTCACAGAAACAAATGTAAGTGAAAAAGTATAAAAGAAATAATCAGGTTATTTACCAGGATTAAAATATTTAAAGGACATCTTTTAATAGAGCCTTATTTCATTTTTTATTTTATTCAGTACAAACTTCATTGATATCAACTCTTTCAATTCAAAATAAGTTTCTTCATGCACGATCTAAGTTGAAATTTATCTCTACACTCAGGAAACAAATGGTTTCTTAAGGTAAACAAAATGGAAAGGGAAATAATTATTTCTAGTGCTTCAAAATATTAACAGGAATACCAAGTCACTGAGTAAAATTTTCTAACTTTTCTCACAAATTAGTCCAAATTCTTTGAGAAATAAAAGGATGTCATATAACTGGAGATATAGAAAAGTTCTATTTTTTAATAAATTATTTTAATTGGAGGATAATTGCTTTACAATATTGTGATGGCTTTCGCCATTTATCAACATGAATCAGCCATGGGTATACATGTGTTCCCCCCATCCGAAACCCCCCTCCCACCTCTCTCCCTGCCTTATCACTCTGGGTTGTCCCAGAGTATTGGCTTTGGGTACTCTGTTTCATGCACTGAACTTGCACTGGTCATCTATTTTACATAGGATAATATACATGTTTCAATACCATTCTCTCAAATCATCTCACCCTCGCCTTCTTCCACATAGTCTAAAAGTCTGTTCTTTATATCTGTGTCTTTTTTGCTGCCTTGAATGTAGGACTGTCATTACTGTCATTCCAAATTCCATACATATGTGTTAATATACAGGATTTGTGTTTCTCCTGACTTACTTCATTTTGTATAACAGGCTCTGGTTTCATCCACCTCATTAGAACTGACTCAAATGTGTTCCTTTTTACAGCTGAGAAATAGTCCATTGTGTATATGTACCACAACTTCCTTATCCATTCATTTGCCAGTGGACATCTAGGTTGCTTCCTAGATGTTGCTTCCTAGATGTCCTGCTGCTGCTGCTGTTGCTGCTAAGTCGCTTCAGTCGTGTCCAATTCTGGGCGACCCCAGAGACAGCAGCCCACCAGGCTCCCCTGTCCCTGGGATTCTCCAGGCAAGAATACTGGAGTGGGTTGCCATTTCCTTCTTCAATGCATGAAAGTGAAAAGTGAAAGTGAAGTCGCTCAGTCGTGTCCGACTCTTGGCGACCCCGTGGACTGCAGCCCACCAGGCTCCTCCATCCATGGGATTTTCCAGGCAAGAGTACTGGAGTGGGGTACCATCGCCTTCTCCAGCTTCCATGTCCTAGTTATTGTAAACAGTGCTGCAATGAACATTGGGGTACAATGGGTCTCTTTCAGTTCTGGTTTCCTTGGTGTGTATGCCCAGCAATGAGACTGCTAGGTTGTATGGCAGTTCTATTCCCAAGTTTTTAAGGAATCTTCAATCTGTTCTCCAGAGTGGCTATAGGAGTTGCATTCCCACCAATAGTGTAAGAGAGTTCCCTTTTCTCCACACCCTCTCCAGCATTTATTGTTTGTAGACTTTTTGATGACAGCCATTCTGAGCGGCATGAGATGATACCTCATTGAGGTTTTGATTTGCATTTCTCTAATAATGAGTGATGTTGAACACCTTTTCATATGTTCACCTACCATCTGTAGAGTCCTTGAACTGCAAGGAGATCAAACGAGTCAATCCTAAAGGAAATCCGTGCTGAATATACATTGGAAGGACTGATGCTGAAGCTCCAATACTTTGGCCACGTGATGCAAAGAACTGACTAATGGAAAAAGACCCTGAGGAAAGACTGAAGGTAGGAGGAGAAGGGGATGACAGAGGATGAGATGGTTGGATGGCATCACCAACTCAATGGACATGAGTCTGAGCAAGCTCCAGGAGTTGGTGATGGACAGGGAAGCTTGGCATGCTGCAGTCCATAGGGTGGCAAAGAGTTGGACATGACTGAGCGACTGAACTGATGTCTTCTTTTCAGAAATGTCTGTTTAGTTCTTTTGTTCACTTTTTTTATTGGGATGCTTGTTTTTCTGGTATTGAGCTGCATGAGCTGCTTATGTATTCTGGAGATGAATTCTTTGTCAGTTGTTTCATTTGCTATTATTTTCTCCCATTCTGAAGGCTGTCTTTTCACCTTGCTTATAGTTTTCTTCATTGTGCAAAAGCTTTTAAGTTTAATTAGGTCCCATTTATTTTTGTTTTTATTTCCATTACTCTGGGAGGTGGGTCATAGAGCATCTTGCTGTGATTTATGTCAGAGTGTTTTGCCTATGTTTTCCTTTAAGAGTTTTATAGTTTCTCATCTTATATTTAGATCTTTAATCAATTTTGAGTTCATTTTTGTCTATGGTGTTAGAAAGTGTTTTAGTTTCATTCTTTTACACGTGGTTGACCAGTTTTCCCGGCACCACTTGTCGAAGAGACTATCTTTTCTCCATTGTATATTTTTGCCTCCTTTGTCAAAGATAAGGTGTCCATAAGTGCGTGGATTTATCTCTGGGCTTTCTATTTTGTTCCACTAATCTATATTTTTGTCTTTGTGCCAGTACCATACTCTCTTGATGACTGTAGCTTTGTGGTATAGTCTGAAGTCAGAGAGGTTGATTGCTCCAGTTTCATTCTTCTTTCTCAAGATTGCTTTGGCTATTCGAGGTTTTTTGTGTTTCCATACATTGTGAAATTATTTGTTCTAGTTCTGTGAAAAATACCATTGGTAGTTTGATGGGGACTGCATTGAATCTATAGATTGCTTTGGGTAGTATACTCATTTTCACTATATTGATTCTTCCAATCCATGAACATGGTACGTTTTTCCATCTATTTGTGTAATCTTTGATTTCTTTCATCAATGTTTTATAGTTTTCTATATACAGGTGTTTTGTTTCTGTAGGCAAATTTATTCCTAAGTATTTTATTCTTTTCAATGCAATGGTGAATGGGATTGTTTCTTCAATTTCTCTTCCTGATTTTTCATTGTTGGTGTATAGGAATGCAAGGGATTTCTGTGTATTAATTTTATATCCTTCAACATTACTATTTTCATTGATTAGTTCTAGTAATTTTCTGGTGGCATCTTTAGGGTTTTCTATGTAGAGGATCATGTCATCTGCAAACAGTGAAAGTTTCACTTCTTCTCCAATCTGGATTCCTTTTATTTCTTTTTCTTCTCTGATTGCTGTGACTAGGCCTTCCAAAACTATGGCAAATAGTAGTGGTGAGAGTGGGCACCATTGTCTTGTTCCTGATTTTAGAGGAAATACTTTCAATTTTTCACCGTTGAGGATAATGTTTGCTATGGGTTTGTTGTATATGGCTTTTATTATATTGAGGTATGTTCCTTCTATACCTGCTTTCTGGAGAGTTTTCATCATAAATGGGTATTGAATTTTGTCAAAGGCTTTTTCTCCATCTATTGACATAATCATATGGTTTTTTATCTTTCAATTTGTTAATATGGTGTAACACATTGATTGATTTGTGAATATTGAAGAATCCTTGCATCCCTGGAATAAAACCCACTTGGTCATGATGAAAAACACTCTAATTTTTCAAACAGATAAAGAGATACAGTTCTTAGAAATTACAGAATATACTCGACACCAGAACTAAGAAAATCATGAAGTAGTTGTTTAATTATAAAGCAGTGGGAGGGATTGGGGGCAGGAGAAGGGGACAACAGAGGATGAGATGGCTGGATGGCATCACCAACTCAATGGACATGAGTTTGAGTAAACTCCGGGAGTTGGTGACGGACAGGGAGGCCTGAGGTGCTGCAATTCATGGGGTCGCAAAGAGTCGGACACGACTGAGATACTGAACTGAACTGAACTGAAGTGGTGAACACTAGAAACCAACATGCTCATTAAAAACAAGGAGAGCAAATCAAGTCATTTATGCAACTAGAATTTTTTGTAAAACAGCACCAGGAAAATGATGCAGGTGTCTCTTCAACTTCTCAAAACACTCAGGATAATGTTAGCATTTCCTGACCTTGGCTGAACATTAGAACCACCTGGAAAGGTTGATAATCTGATAACTAGGCTCCCATCCAAAACATGGGATCTAAATTCAGTTGAACTGAGGCAAAGCTGGGCAGCGGTATGTTTTATAGCTCCCTCAGTTCAGTCGCTCAGTTGTGTCCGACTCTTTGCGACCAGACTCTTTGCAACATAGACTGCAGCATGCCAGGCTTCCCTGTCTATCACCAACTCCTGGAGCTTGCTCAAACTCATGAAGTCAGTAATGCCATCCAACCGTCTCATCCTCTGTCATCCCCTTCTCCTCCTGGCTTCAAACTTGCCCAATCTTTATAGTTCCCTAAGGGATTTTCAGAGAAGGCAATGGCACCCCACTCCAGTACTTCTGCCTGGAAAATCCCATGGATAGAGGAGCCTGGTAGGCTGCAGTCCATGGGGTCACTAGGAGTCAGACACGACTGAGCGACTTCCCTTTCACTTTTCACTTTCATGCATTGGAGAAGGAAATGGCAACCCACTCCAGTGTTCTTGCCTGGAGAATCCGAGGGACGGGAGAGCATGGTAGGCTGCCATCTGTGAGGTCACACAGAGTCGGACATGACTGAAGCGACTTGGCAGCAGAAGCAGCAGGGGACTTTAATGTGCTACCAGGCTTCAGCAATACGTGAACCGTGAACTTCTAGATGTTCAAGCTGGTTTTAGAAAAGGCAGAGGAACCAGAGATCAAATTGCCAATGTTCACTGGATCGTCGAAAAAGCAAGAGTTTCAGAAAAACATCTATTTCTGCTTTATTGACTATGCCAAAGCCTTTGACTGTGTGGATCACAATAAACTGTGGAAAATTTTGAAAGAGACGGGAATACCAAACAACCTGACCTCCCTCTTGAGAAATCTGTATGCAGGTCAGGAAGCAACAGTTAGAACTGGACATGGAACAACAGACTGGTTCCAAATAGGAAAAGGAGTATGTCAAGGCTGTATATTGTCACCCTGCTTATTTAACTTATATGCAGAGTACATCATGAGAAACGCTGGGCTGGAGGAAGCACAAGCTGGAATCAAGACTGCCGGGAGAAATATCAATAACCTCACATATGCAGATGACACCACCTTTATGGCAGAAAGTGAAGAGGAACTAAAAACCCTCTTGATGAAAGTGAAAGAGGAGAGTGAAAAAGTTGGCTTAAAGCTCAACATTCAGAAATCTAAGATCATGGCATCCAGTCCCATCACTTCATGGGAAATAGATGGGGAAACAGTGGCTGACTTTATTTTGGGGGGCTCCAACATCATTCCAGATGGTGACAGCAGCCATGAAATTAAAAGACGCTTACTCCTTGGAAGGAAAGTTATGACCAACCTAGACAGCATATTCAAAAGCAGAGACATTACTTTGTCATGAAAGGTCCATCTAGCCAAAGCTATGGTTTTTCCAGTGGTCATGTATGGATGTGAGAGTTGGACTATAAAGAAAGCTGAGCGCAGAAGAATTGATGCTTTTGAACTGTGGTGTTGGAAATGACTCTTGAGAGTCCCTTGGACTGCAAGGAGATCCAACCAGTCCATCCTAAAGGAGATCAGTCCTGAGTGTTCATTGGAAGGACTGATGTTGAAGCTGAAACTCCAATATTTTGGCCACCTTATGCAAAAAGCTGACTCATTTGAAAAGACCCTGATGTTGGGCAAGACTGAAGGCAGGAGGAGAAGGGGACAACAGAGAATGAGATAGGTGAATGGCATCACCGACTCAATGGACATGAGTTTGGGTAAACTCCGGGAGTTGGTAATGAACAGGGAGGCCCAGCATGCTGCGGTTCATGTGGTTGCAAAGGGTCAGACACAACTGAGCAACTAAACTGAACTGAACCAGGGTTATGATGATACACTTAGGTTCAAACACTCAAGTGCATGAATATAGAAAGAAAAATACTTGAACTGGAAGTGACTCACCTATCAGTCTCTCCCCCAGTGGCTCCAATGGTAAAGAATCTGCATGCAATGCAGGAGGCCAGGGTTTGATCCCTGGGTTAGGAAGATTCCCTTGGAGAAGGAAATGGCAATCCACTCCAGTATTCTTGCCTGGAGAACTCCATGGACAGAGAAGCCCAGCAAGTTATAGTCCATGGAATTGCAAAGAGGTAAACACGACTGAGTGACTAACACTTTCATTTTCACCTATCAGTGACTTGATGGGGTTTAATCAATAAATCACAAGCAGTGGACTAAATAGTCAGAAAACTAGTGTTACATAAAGCTAATCCTCTCTCAAGCTACAATAAGGAAATAAAAACTCAAGGAAGACTATTCCAGCCTGTCCTGTCTATATCTACCACCTACCTCAAGGGTTCCCACATAGCAGATACTGTTCATACATAAGATAAATTAATAATGTTAGTATATTGCTTTATAATAATAAAAATATCATATTCTTACAGATTTATAACTCATAAATATTTTTCACATATATTATCTGACCTAAAAAGTAGCAGTTAGGAAGGTGATCAAGATGGCAGAGTAGGAGCTCATCTCTCCCCACAAATACATCAAATACACATTTACAAGTGGAACAATTCTCACAGAAAACCAACTGGAAACTAGCATATCTACACAACCAAAGCTGCAAGAAGCATCTCCATGTAACTGGGTAGGACAGGAAAATAAAGGGGGCATTATGACAAGACCCATGTCCTTGGGAGAGACAGGTAAGAGAGAAGGTCCACACTGGCAGACGCTTGTCTGAGGAGTACCCCTGCCAGCTGAGAAATCTATTGGGACAGAGAGAGGGACTGGAGAAGCCTAGACTTTATTTGAGTGCAGGCATGCTGACTTGCTAACAGTAAGGGTGAAAAGGAACTAGTTGCTGATGGCTGCTCCCCCACTGTTCTTCCCAAGCCTCACTTTACTTCCCAATCAGAAGCATGCACCAAGTAGGGCCACAAATACAAATACACTAAGTGCAAATAGAACCTGGGAGGGAACACCATTTACTTCTGTGGAGACAGTCTTGAGGGCCTGGGCTGTGGTCTTGGCTGAATCACGTAGCCCATTGTCAATGTACACATGGAAGGGGGTGAGTCTGGCTGTGGCACACCAGGTGGTACCACAGAAATGCACGGTGGCTGGATGCTAAGGCTCAGTGGAAAGGCCCTGGGCAGGAGCATGCAGTAGTTCATTTCACAGCAGGAGTGTCCTAGCCCTGCCCACTCCACACCTCAGCATGGAGCTCAAATTAAGGTAGACAGGTCCTGGGAGAGGTCTGCCACAGAGGCAGCCTAGCCCAACGGCACACCCACCTTGATCCCACAGCCACAGTGCCCCAGCCTCTAGACCCACTCCACAACACAGCTTACCACTAGCTCTGGAATGAACCCAATGGAGAAAGAGATGTGAATTAAACTGTGTCTAAGTGGAACTGCAGATGCCTACATGGGCAGCACATGGCTTCACTGTGACCACACAGGCCCCACTTGCATCAATAGTCACCTCTTTTGGGCAAGGGCATGCACTCAAGTCTGATCAAACACAACCTTCAGGGCTTCTACTTCAATAATGTGAGCAGAGCCTGCCCCTAACAGAGCTGTGATAGCCTCAGAGAAAAGAAGAGGCCCTGCCCACCACAGAGCCCAGGTGCTAGATACTATGACACCAATCACACTGCATGTCAGGGGGATAATGACCAGCAAATGCTGAGGAAAGATGTGCCTGGCACCCATACCAAAAGCAGCCCACACACCAAAAATATCTGACTCACATGGTCTACACAAGGACAGTCCCACATAAAAACAACCCTTCAAGACCACAGTAGATAAATGTTTCTCCTAAATAAAGCCTCTTGATGAAAGTGAAAGAGGAGAGTGAAAAAGTTGGCTTAAAGCTCAACGTTCAGAAAACGAAGATCATGGCATCTGGTCCCATCACTTCATGGCAAATAGATGGGGAAACAGTAGAAACAGTGTCAGACTTTATTTTTTGGGCTCCAAAATCACTGCAGATGGTGACTGCAGCCATGAAATTAAAAGACGCTTACTCCTTGGAAGAAAAGTTATGACCAACCTGGATAGTATATTCAAAAGCAGAGACATTACTTTGCCGACTAAGATCCATCTAGTCAAGGCTATGGTTTTTCCAGTGGTCATGTATGGATGTGAGAGTTGGACTGTGAAGAAGGCTGAGCACCGAAGAATTGATGCGTTTGAACTGTGGTGTTGGAGAAGACTCTTGAGAGAGTCCCTTGGACTGCAAGGAGATCCAACCAGTCCATTCTGAAGGAGATCAACCCTGGGATTTCTTTGGAAGGAATGAGGCTAAAGCTGAAGCTCCAGTACTTTGGACACCTCATGCAAAGAGCTAACTCATTGGAAAAGACTCTGATGCTGGGAGGGATAGGGGGCAGAAGGAGAAGGGGACGACAGAGGATGAGATGGTTGGATGGCATCACGGACTCGATGGACGTGAGTCTGAGTGAACTCTGGGAGTTGGTGATGGGCAGGGAGGCCTGGCGTGCTGCATAACAATAAACTAGAAACTATGAAGATGAACCAATCAAAATTAGGCAACTCAATTTCTGAGATTAAAATGAATAGCAGAATAAATAACACAGAACACACAGTGATTGGAAGATAGAATAATGCAAATCACTCAATCAGAATAGCAGACAGAAAGACAAAAAAAAAAAAAGAAAGACAAATAAAAAAAATGAAAGCAACATATATGATGTACGGGATAATATAAAGCATGCTCATCTATGAATAATGGGGTTCCACAAGAAGAGAGAGAAAAGGGGACTATTAAAATATATTTGAAGAAATCATGGGTGAAAACTTCCTAAACCTTGAAGAAGAAACAGATAACCAGGCATAAGAAGCACAGAGGGTCCCAAATAAGATGAAAAGAGACTCACATCAAGATACACATCATAATTAAAATGGCAAAAGTTAAAGTGAATTTCTAAAGACAGCCAGAGAAAAACAAAGAGTTAATTATAAGGGAACCACCATAAGGATATCAATTGATTTCTCTGTAGAAACTTTGCAGGCCAGAAGGAGTGGCATGATATATTCAAAGTCCTGAAAGGGAAAACCCTGCTACCTTGGATACTCTACTCTGTGCTTAGTTGCTCAGTTGTGCCCGACTCTTTGTGACCCCATGGACTATAGCCCTCCAGGATCCTCTGTTCATGGGGATTCCCCAAGCAAGAATACTAGAGTGGGTTGCCATTTCTTCAACCAAGGGATCTTCCCAAACCAACGATTGAACCCAGGTCTCCTGCATTGCAGGAGGCTTCTGTACCATCTGAGCCACCAGGGAAGCCTCTGAATTCTCTGCCCAGCAAGATTATCATCTAGAATAGAAGGAGAGATAAAGACAAGTAAAAACTATAAGAATTCAGTATTACTAAACCTACCCTAAAAGAAATATTGAAAGGTCTCTAAATAAGAAAGAAACAAGAATCTACAGGAAAGGGAAAATCACAATGGGATGCCCAATATATAAGGGGATTGAAAATCACTTAAATAATCTATGTACTTCATAGATTAAAAAAAATTCTTGTAAAAGCAATTATAACTATAATGAATAGCAAAAGAATAAGCATGAAGATATAAAATATGAGATCAAAATTTTAAATGTGGGGGAAGGAACTATAAAAATGTAAATTTTTTACAACATATTTGACTTGTATGCCTATCACTTTAAAGCAAGTTGATATAGCTATGGGTCAACATATCAATATTTGAACCCCACAGTAATCACAAGTTAAAAACATAGAATAGATTCATAAAAACCAAAAAAGGAAGGAACTCAAGCAAAATACTAAAGAAAACCATCACACTGCAAAAGGAAAAACAAAAAGAAGAATCAGAAAACAAGTACAAAAACAATTGGAAAACAAGGCTTAAGATGGCGACAAATACATGCTATCAGTAATTTTACTTTCAAAGTCAATGGACTGAATGCTCCAAATAAAGAGTGGCAGGCTGCATAAAAAACTCAAGAACCTACGATACACTATCTATCAGAGACTCACTTCAGCATGAAAAACTCACACAGATAGAAAATGAGGAGATGGAAAAAGATATGCAAATGGAAATGATGAGGAAAGTGGTAGTAGCAATACTCATACAAAGGGCACTATATAATAATAAAGAAATCAACACTAGAAGAGTATTTACACTCATTCACATATATATACCCAATCTAGGATCACTAAATATATAAAGCAAATACTATTAGGCTGGTACAAAAGTTAACTGAGCAGTTTTGGATCATGAATTTTAAATCATTATAACTGGGCTCAAACATATCTTTATTAAACAAAATAGGAACCTGTCTCAGTCAACACATTTTTGCCAATAAGTTTATTTATTCCTGTAGCATAGAAATCCATGCTTTGGGATTCAATAAGCTCTTGGAAAGCGTTTTCTGCCTCCTGCTGGTTGTGGAAGCATTTTTCCTGCAAAAAGTTGTTGAGATGCTTGAAGAAGTGGTCAGTTGATGAGAGGTCGGATGAATATGGCAGACGAGGCAAAATTTCGTAGCCCAATTCGTTCAACTTTTGAAGTGTCAGTTATGTGTTGTAGTCAAGTGTTTTCATGGAGAAGAACTGGGCCCATTCTGTTGACCAATGTCAGCTGCAGGCACTGCAACTTTTTAGTTCAGCTTACAATTTGCTGAGCATACTTCTCAGATGTAATGGTTTCGCTGGGACTCAGAAAGCCAGAGTGGTCAAACGGAGAGCAGACCACCAAACAGTGACCATGACCTTTTTTTGATGCAAGTTTGACTCTGGGAAGCGCTCTGGAGCTTCTTCTCAGTCCAACTACTGAGCTGGCCACTGCCAGTTTTTTTATGAAATCCACTTTATGTTGCACATCACAGTCTGAGAAATGGTTTGCTGTTGTTATGCAGAATAAGAGAAAATGACACTTCAAAACAAAGACTTCTTTGATTTTTAGTCAGCTCATGAGGCACCCACTTATTGAGCTTTTTTACCTTTTCAATTTGCTTCAAATGCCAAATGACTATAGAATGGTCGACACTGAGTCCTGCAACTTCCTGTGTAGCTGTTAAAAGGATCAGCTTCGATGACTGCTCTCAATTGGTCATTGTCAACTTCTAATGGCTGGGCACTACACTCCTCATCTTAAAGGCTCTTGTCTCCCTTGCAAAACTTCTTGAATCACCACTGCATTGTATGTTTGTTAGCAGTTCTTCAGCCAAATGCACTACTGATTTTGCAAGTTGCTTTATGACCCATTTTGAACTTGTTTAAAGGGAGAGGGAGAGGGTGGGATGATTTGGGAGAATGGCATTGAAACATGTATACTATCATGTAAGAAACAAAGTGCCAGTCTGTGTTCGATACAGGATACAGGATGCTTGGGGCTGGTGCATGGGGGATGATCCAGAGAGATGATATGGGGTGGGAGGTGGGAGGGGGATTCAGGATTGGGAGCTTGTATACACCCGTGGTGGATTCATGTCAATGTATGGCAAAACCAATACAGTATTATAAAGTAAAATAAAGTAAAAATTTTAAAAAAATCACTCAAATTTGTTTTTTGTCTATAAGCATCATTTCTATAGTCTAAAATAAATATAAACAGCAAGCAGTAAATCATTAGCAAAAGAACACAAAGCAAGAAATGTGCAATAAAATGATGTGTAACATAACCACATTTATTTCAGAATGTATTCCAATATCAAATGGCCAAGTTCAACAATGTAAAAACCACAGTTACTTTTCTGCCAACCTAGTAACAGATGTAAAGTCACAAACTGACAGGAATACATAACAGTAAGAGACTTTAATACTCCACTGACAGCAATGGACAAGCCAGTAAGGTGACAGATGAACTAAAAGAAAAGAATTCACATCAAAAAAAAAATCTCTAGGGAAAAAAAGTAGAAATCAACCACAGAAAGAAAAAATGGGAAAAGATCAAACACAAGGAGACTCAACCACATGCTACTAAAAATCCAACGGGTCAACAATGAACTAAAAGTCAAAAATACCTCAAAACAAATGACAATGAAAACACAACCATAGGAAATTTATTGGATACAGCAAAAGTAGTTCAGGGTGGGGGGTAGTGGTGCGGAGTTCATAGTGATGTCGTCTTCCCTCAAGAAACAAGAAAAATCTCAAATAAACAATCTAACCTAACACCTGAAATAATTAGAAAAAGAAAAAACAAAACCCAAAGTCAGCAGATGGAGAAGGAAATGGCAACCTACTCCAGTGTTCTTGCCTGGAGAATCCCATGGACAGAGAGGAGCCTGGTGGGCTACAGTCCACAGTCACAAAGAGTCAGACATGACTTAGAGACTAAACTACAAAGTCAGCAGAAAAAAGGAAATAAGAAAGATTAGAGAGGATACAGATAAAACAGAGATCAAAAGAACAATAAAAAGATCAATAAAAACCAAGAGGTGCCTTTTTGAAAAGATAAACAAAATTGACAAACCTCTAGCCAGGTTCACCAAGAAGAGAGAGGAACCAAATCAACAACATAAGAAATGAAAGTGGAGAAATAACACTGATACCACAGAAATACAAAAAAATCATAACAGAATACTAGGAACAATTATATGCCAACAAATTCGACAACCAAGAAGGAATGAACAAATTTCTAAAACATTACAGCCTGCCAAAACTGAATAAAAAAGATACAGATGTTTTGAACAGACCAATCACTAGAAGTGAAACAGAATCAGTAATTAAAAAAAAAAACTCCATATAAACGAAAACCCAGGACCTGACAGCTTTATTAGGAAATTCTACCAAACATACAATGAGGAACTTAAACTTATCCTTCTCAAACTCTTCCTAAAGACTGAAGAGAAGGGAACACTCCCAAATTCATTCTATGAAGGCCACCATCACCCTGATACCAAAACCAGACAAAGACACAACCAAAAAAAAAAAAAAAATGAAAATTATAGTGCAACATCTTGGATAAATATAGATACAAAAGTCCTCAGCAAAATATTAGCAAATCAAACCCAACAATACATAAAAAAGATTATGCACCATGATCAGGCTGGATTCATCCTAGAGTGACAAGGATAGTTCAATATGTGCAATAAATTAGTGTCATACACAACATTGACAAAAGGAAAGTAAAAAATCACATGATTATCTCAAAAGATGCAAAAAAAGCATTCGACAAACTTCAGTATCCTTTCATGATAAAAAACTCTCACCAAAGTGTATATGGAGGGAATGTATCACAATATAATAAAATTATTTATGACAAACCCATACTCTACAATATACTCAACGATGAAAAGAATGTCTTTTCACTAAGTTCTGAATAAGAAAAGGATGTCCATTCTTACTATCTTTTTTTTTTCTTAGTCAGTACACATCCAGAATTTATTCTAATACATTGTGAAGGACTTGGGTCAAAGGAGAAAAACATATTACCATCTCATAATCCTGCATATTGAAAGAAATGTAATAATTCTACACAACAGTGCTCTGTGTACTTGCCTGACTCCAAAGACCAAGCTTTTACATTCTATCATCTTGCCTCTAGTAAGCAATGCAAAACCACCGCTGAAGGTGGTGACTACGAATATATGTTCTATAGTTCTTGCTCAAATGCTTTGTCATGTCTGACTCCTTGTGACCTATGGACTATAGCTTGGCAGGCTCTTCTGTCCATGAGAGTCTCCCAGCAAGAAAACTAGAGTGGAGTGCCATTTCCTTCTTCAGGGGATCTCCCCAACCCAGGAAGGGAACCTGTGTCTCTTACATCTCCAGCACTGGTAGGTGGATTCTTTACCACTAGCGCCACCTGGGAAGCCCTAAAGGAGAAAAATATCTCATAAAATAATCATAAGATTTAATCCTGTTTATATTTAAAGAAATGTAATAATGACTTGCCTCTTGAGAAACCTGTATGCAGGTCAGGAAACACTTAGAACTGGACATGGAACAACAGACTGGTTCCAAACAGGAAAAGGAGTAACGTCAAGGCTGTATATTGTCACCCTGCTTATTTAACTTATATGCAGAGCATATCATGAGAAACGCTGGACTGGAAGAAACACAAGCTGGAATCAAGATTGCCGGGAGAAATATCAATAACCTCAGATAGGCAGATGGCACCACCCTTATGGCAGAAAGTGAAGAGGAACTCAAAAGCCTCTTGATGAAAGTAAAAGAGGAGAGTGAAAAAGTTGGCTTAAAGCTCAACATTCAGAAACCGAAGATCATGGCATCTGGTCCCATCACTTCATGGCAAATAGACGGGGAAACAGTGGAAATAGCATCAGACTTTATTTTTCTGGGCTCCAAAATCACTGCAGATGGTGATTGCAGCCATGAAATTAAAAGACGCTTACTCCTTGGAAGAAAAGCTATGACCAACCTAGACAACATATTGAAAAGCAGAGACATTACTTTGCCAACAAAGGTCCATCTAGTCACAGCTATGTTTTTTCCAGTAGTCATGTATGGATGTGAGAGTTGGACTGTGAAGAAGGCTGAGCACCGAAGAATTGATGCGTTTGAACTGTGGTATTGGAGAAGACTCTTGAGAGTCCCTTGGACTGTAAGGAGATCCAACCGGTCCATTCTGAAGGAGATCAGCCCTGGGATTTCTTTGGAAGGAATGATGCTAAAGCTGAAACTCCAGTACTTTGGCCACCTCATGCGAAGAGTTGACTCATTGGAAAAGACTTTCATGCTGGGAGCGATTGGGCGCAGGAGGAGAAGGGGACAACAGAGGATGAGATGGTTGGATGGCATCATTGACTCGATGGACATGAGTTTGAGTGAACTCCGGGAGCTGGTGATGGACAGGGAGGCCTGGCGTGCTGCGATTCATGGGGTCGCAAAGAGTCAGACACGAATGAGTGACTGAACTGAACTGAACTGAATAATTCTACACAGCAGTGCTATGTGTACTTGGTTTTTCTTTAAGGAATGAAACCTAAGAATTGTGCTTCTTATGTATTTATTATTTTATATAGGAGTATGGGCTTCCCAGGTGGCTCAGATGGTGTAGAATCTGCCTGCAAGGTGGGAGACCTGGGTTCCATCCCTGGGTCAGGAAGATGCCCTGGAGAAGGGAATGGCAATGCACTCCAGTATTCTTGCCTAGAGAATCCCATGGACAGATGAGCCTGGTGGGCTACAGTACATGGAGTCACAAAGAGTCGGATATGACAGAGCTACTAACACTTTCACATAGGAGTACAGTTCATTAACAATGTTGTTAGTGTCAGATATACAGTGAAGTGATTCAGCTATACATATACATGTAGCTATTCTTTTTCAAATTCTTTTCCCATTTGGTTATTACAGAGTATTGAGCAGAGTTCCCTGTGCTATTCAGTAGGTCCTCATTGATTATCTGTTTTAAATATAGCAGTGTATACACATCAGTCCCAAACTTTCAATCTATGCCTACCCCCCCTTACCCTTCTCCCCTGATATCCATAAGTTCATTCTCTGAGTTTGAGAGTCTGTTTCTGTTTTGTAAGTAGCTCATTTGAATCACTTTTTAGTTCTGCATATAAGCAATATCATATGATATTTGTGAGATTTATTAAAACCAAGAAATAACCATTTACAGCAAGCAGTATGGATGGACCTGGAGATCATACTAACTGAAGTAAGTTACGCAGAGAAAGACAAATAGCCCACCATTTCTATTCAACATAGTTTTGGCAGTCCTAGTCACAGTAATCAGACAAGAAAAAGAAATGAAACATATCCAAATTGGAACTGAAGCAATGAAGTTATCATTTTGCATAGGTGACATGATACTCTATATGGAAAACCCAACACATTCAACATAAAAACCATCAGAATAAATAAATTCAGTAAGATAGCCAGGCTACAAGATTAATATACATAAATCTGTTGTATTTCTTTACTCTAACAATGAAATATCAGAGGGAAAAAGTAAACAAACCCATTTAAAATCATATAAAAAAAATCCTAGGGAAAAAACCTAACTAAGGAGGTAAAAGACCAAAGCCCCCCTACCTAAATGCTAAGAACAATAAAATATTGATAAAGGAAATTGAAGATGATTCAAAGAAAGGGAAAGATGTCACATGCTCTTGAACTGGAAGAATTAATGTTATTAAAATGGTGATATTATCCAGGACAATCTTCAAATTTGATGCAATCTCTTATCAAATTACCAATGACGTTTTTCATAGAACTAGAACAAATAATCCTAAAATTTATAAGGAACCACAAAAGAACTGCCAAAGCAATCCTGAGGATAAAGAAGAAAGCTGGAAACACAATTCTCCCAGACTTCAGATAATACTACAGAGCTACAGTAGAAATAAAACCACACAGCTACTGTCAATTAATCTTGACAAAGGAGGCAAGAACAGAACAACAAAAAAAAAGACTCACAGACGTAGGAAAAAAACATATATTTACCAGAGGGGAAAGGGTGTCAGGGAGAAATAAATTACGAGTATGAGATTGAACAAACTACTATATATAAAATAGATAAGCAATAAAGACTTACTGTACAGCACAGGGAACTATATGCAATATCTTAAAATAACTTAAATGCAAAAATAATCTGAAAAAATATATATATAACTCAATCAGTTTGCTGTACACCTGAAACTAATACTGTAAGTCAACTGTACTTCTATTTAAAAAAACAGAGGTTAATACTATGCCCCATTGGTAAGCAGTCTCTGCAACAATGAATATCTCAAGGCAGACATTCCAGTACGGGATCATTCTAATAGATGTATCATCTGAACAACAACAACAACAAAAATAAACGCACTGTATCTTCTATATACTTCCTTAAACTTATCTCATTTCTTCTTTCCTCTCCAGAATAAAAGAAAAAATAAAATGTTCCTTACAAGACAAGTTTTCATCTTGCAATAACACCTTAGGGACTACGATAATCAAAAATTATCCAATACATTTCCAAACTCTGCCTTCTCTCCTTAGGTTCCCAGTGCTACCAACACTTTACAAGTACTACCTTACCCTGTCTAATCATGCCATAGCAGCATGTTAAATACAGTAACCACCAGCCACGTGTGATTATTTAAGCAAACTAAAAACCGAGTTCCTTAGTCACACTAGCCACATTCCAAGAATTTTACTGCCATGTGTAGCTAGTGGATAATGTACTGGATGGTGAAGATACAGGACCTTCATAGAAAGTTTTACTGGACAGCACCGTATCTAGAGTCTGGACAAAACTTTACTTGTTTACTAGACTTCAATTCTTAATACTGGCTTCATCACTAAGTACTTATGTAGCTTAATGAACTTGTTTAAGAAAAAAAATTACAAGAACTTCTGGTTATTGTTATTTCATATGTTAATAAAGCACTTGCTACTATATTATAAATCTTTAAAAATATGTACTAATAATTATACTTCAAATTAACTTGTTTTCTTTATAAAGCTATACATTTTGTTTTGCTCAGAAGGGGTCTTAGGCTTTATGAGACTGAAGACAGTCCACAGCACAAGAGAAGTTAAGAACCTTGAATTAGAGTAGGCCAAGGAAATATTTCCGGCTTTTTGGGCCATAAGGTCTGTTATGACTTCTCAGCTCTGCCATTGTAGTGCAAAAGCATCCACAGAAAATACATAATTGAATGAGCATGGCTTTAATAAAACTTTATTCACAAAAGCAGATAGTGGGCCAGATTTGGCAAACAGGTGGTAATTTGTCAACCCTTGAATTATCTAAGACACAAAAATGGTCATGTCATCTATTTGCATAAAGTTTTCAGTAGTTTCCTCAAAACCCTGGATTATCTGACTTCAATCTGTATCTTACTTTCTTTTTCTTCTTCTTTCTTAAAACTTAACCAAGAATTTTCAGCCCAACAACTACTTTTTAGCTCTCTGCACATTACTCTGGTTATCTTCCCTAGGTTTTTATATAATGTGCATCCTGTACCTGAAACATCCTCATACACAAATTCTTACCATCTTTCAGACACTGAAAGATGGCATGAACCACTCAGTAGAGCACAATGGTTAAGAATTCAGGCTCTGAGGCAGCCAGGGCCCAGAGTAGTTCAATATCCTTTTAGACTAACTCAGCTATTTAAAAGCAGAGTGAGGAGTGGAACTCAGCTCTCTATCATTAATTTTTTCAGCATTTATAGATCATTAACTATGCTCAGGTAAACATTATGCTGAACCTGAGATGTATAAAGGCAAGACCCCTTCTCTAGCCCCAGTCAAACTGCTCAGCTAATGCCACATGGAACACAGTTTAATCTCTGTTAAGCTCTGCCCAAATTCTTGACCCACAAAATTGTGGGACATAATAAGAAAACTGCTATTATAAAATAAAATAAGTAAATAAACCCGAAACAAAACAAAACAAAAAGGACATAGGCTCTGCAGCAGATTCCCCGGGTTGGAATCCTAGTGCTGCCTATTATAAGCCCATCTGACCTTGGGCATGTTATGTAATGGAAGTGACAGCCAATTTTGGTCCCTTGACAATAATTAGAAATAACTTACTTGCCCCATACTTCACTAGAGTTTTATCAAAAACAAGAATCACTGGTATAGAAAAATACTAATATTAGAAATAAAATTCTTAACCAAAATTACAAATATTACTGACCTACTGATGAAAACTCGTCCTCCAGAGTCCTAGAGCTGTTGGGAGATGAACTCTGATCATCTTTACTTTCTGAAGAATGGTGTGCTCCATCCTCTTCTTCGGCTGAAAGATCAACCATTCTGGATTCTAACAGGACATTTTTTGAATATAACATGAAAGATTCAGGATATTGGAATCAATAAATGAAATTCTACACAACACATAGTGTATGTAAAATATGGTGTTTTAATTTTATTCCACATATTTAAAGTAGACATGCAGACCTTTCTTTAACTTCCTTTCTTTCTGAAATGAACAGTCTAATAAATATGCAACAATATATCCTATTTGCATTATCTACTTAACTAGTGAAATACTTAACTAGTGATATAACATGAAATACATACTATTAAAGAATGCAACAAAAAGAGGGAAGGGAAAAAACAAAAAGAGAAAAAAGTAAATGACCAAAAAAAGAAGGAATATTTAAAAGAGAAAAGACGAACAGTGGTAGTAAATAAGCAGATAAAGAAAAGAACACTTAATGTATACTTGCTATGTGCTAGGCATACTGAAGTCTGTTTTACAAAATATATTTCATTTAGTTCTCACAATTCAATAAAGTAAATGCTATTACTGATGAGGACACCAGGGACTGGAATGGCTAAATAACATGCCCAGTATCACAAAGTTACTAAATGGAGAAATCCAACTCTTGGATTCAGGCTGGTGGTAAGAAGTATTATAATGGGCACTGCAGTCTCAAACTAAATCATGGATCTATTTCCACTGTGTGATTCTGGAAAGGACACAGTCAATTAATCAATAAACAAAGATAGTATTAAAAGAGAACACCCCATAGAAGTGTTATCAGGACTGAATGAGCAAAACGTAAAGGAACTCATGGTATTATTGACAAAAAAGGACTTGTTGGTTCACAATTATTTTGTAATATTTGTGAATAACCTTAAGATTTAAGATTGCATAATAACTACTCTATCTTAAAAATGCTCTTTAAGGATTTCCCTGGCAGCCCAGTGGCTAAGACTGAGCCTTCCAATGAAGGGAGTGCAGGTTTGAACCCTGCTTAGGGAACGAAGATGCTACCAATCATGCATGGGTAAAAGATTCACTCAGAGCGCAAAACACATGGATGGATTTTAATCTAATTGAGCATAACAAAATGATATGGTTTCAGCTCCCACGTATCATGCAGAAATTGGCACTTGCCTCCTGTCTATACAAGGATTAAATCACAAACTGCTATAGTCACTAATCTTCAACACATCCTGAAAGGAGTTCAGGGTAGAGATCAGGAATGAGGAACTCTGTGCTTTGGAAAAATTGGCAGAACAGGCCTTCAGACAGGTATTTTCAGGAGATTTTATGAGCCCAGTTCTTGCATCCCCTCACATCTAGAAAAGCACTAAAATCATTATTGGTGACATTTGCTCCTCATGACTAGCAGCAAGCTTCTAATAAAGTGTGTTTCTGACTGCCCAACTCCTCTTCACTAAAATCACATATAATACTGACCTCTTCCCTACATCTCTGGAGCAGTTTCTTAGAGCTATATGAAACGCTGTCTCTTGGACTACAGTTCTCATTTTGCCCCAAACAAAACTTAACTCACAACTCTCACACTGTGTGTTTTTTTCATTTGACATCCATTGCAAACTAACCTTTGAAAACCTATTACTTTTTGAGCTTCTTTGTAATACTAAAGTAGAATACTCTCAAAGAACTAAAAAGGCTATTAAATACTCTTAATCACCTATCTGTGGTTTTCTTCACACCTTCAAACAAAACAATATATTTCAACAGACTGAATGCAGAGACAGCTTTCAGAATTCAGCTGTTTTCTGATAAGCCAGACATTAAAGACATTTGCAAACTGAAAACAATGTCATTCTTACTATTTTTTGGAAAACAGTTGTTTTTCATAAAAATGTTTCTTACCCTTACATGTAATGAGTTAAATCTAAAAAAGAATAAAAATGCATCTTCATTTCTAATATGGTAAACCTTATAGGGGCTTCCTCTCTGGTGGCTCAGTAGTAAAGAATCCTCAGCCAAAGCAGGAAACTCAGGCTTGATCACTGGGTCAGGAAGATGCCCTGGAGAAGGAAATGGCACTCCAGTATTCTTGCCTGGAGAATCCCATGGACAGAGAAGCCTGAAAGGCTATAGTCCTTGGGATCACAAAAGAGTTAGACATGACCTAGCATCTGAACAACAATAAACATCATAGATACAATCCACAGAAACAAAGGTTCTTTGGGATCTTTAATTATTCTTAAAGAGTATAAAGGGTAAACTTTAAGACCAAAGGGATAAGAACAAAACGTTTGAGAACCAAAGTTTAATCAGATGACTTACATAAAGCACAAAAATATTAAAAAAAAAATCATGAACACTTCAGACAAACAGATGATTATGAACAATGACTAAGAAATCAACAAATCATTTGGACTAAAAATACTGGGGTGAAAATATTCCTACCTCATGACTATATAACCAAAAACTATATATATATATTTACAGATACTTTATTGAAATTATACCATCTTGAAAAAAAAAGTAACATATTTGTAACATAAGTTTGTTTTCTACATGGTATTTCATCCTGTGACAAACCAGAAATGTTGAATTATCATTCTACTGGTGACATTATCCACAGGTGACAAACTGGATATTCTACTCATATTAACAGGGCAGGGATTAACCTCAGTTCATCAAATCTGAGTGTTATGTATTCTGGAGTGCCATGGATTGAAGACAAAGTAGGTAAAAAGTGCCATTTACCTGGAGAAGCTGATTGCTTCTAGAGACTTTACAACTAAGTTCACGATGGAATATTTTTAGAAGTTCCTTTTAGACTGAAATATAATCTCAAATATTTTTATGCGTCTCTAAGTCAGAAGTTAATGTATTTATACTTCAAGACCCCACTTAAACAAGTTCCTTCCAAGTCTGTTTCTGTGTTTTTATTTCTTTCTCTAACTATATAGCTTTATTTCTAACTATATTATCAAACTCAATTCAAACTAGAACACATCTCATGTAAACAACTTTATGCTGCCTGAATCCTATTTTCAAGAAGGCAAAGGTACTTCAAAATTGCTGTATTGCATTTAACACTTTATTGGTAGTCTACAGCGTCACCAATCAGTGAAAGTCGCACAGTCGTGTCCCACTCTTTGCGACCCCATGACTATGCAGTCCATGGAATTCTCCAGGTCAGAATACTGGAGTGAGTAGCCTTTCCCTTCTTTCCAACCCAGGGATTTAACTCAGGTCTCCCGCATTGCGCACGGATTCTTTACCAGCTGAGCCACAAGGGAAGCCCAATCTACTGTTAGTGACACAGCGCTATGCGTATCTTTTCTTTAAATAACCGATTAAAAAAAAAAAGTCCAAAAGTCTGTCACCTAAGTTTTCCCAGCGTACCGGTTTGGTTAAGTGTTTTCGAGAAAAAGAATTGGGGACAGAAAGCACTTCCGCCTACCGAAAAGTATTAAGAATTTTTAAACTTTTGAGTGACAATTTAGGTTCTCCGTAAAGCATCAAGATTAACACTAAAGCGGTCACTGGTGAGGGTTCAGTTGACGATGCAAACACAAGCCCAAACCGCGCAGAGTTCTTTCTACGCCCCCAAGCGGCCCAACATGGACATGCAGGCAGCAGGCCAGCGTTCACAGACACGCACCTCCGCGATTCAGCGCCGCTGTAGTAGGCACCGCGTTACGGAAACCTTTAGACAGTCCCGCGGACTTCCACCTCACCCTCCCCACTCCCCGCTCCGGCCGCCCACTCTGCTGCCCAGCGTCACCTGGGACGTCCGAGGACCCGTCCAAGCGCGGAGCCGCTCTCGCGGCGTGCCGGGAACTAGCCCAGGCCCGGCCGCGGCGGCGGCCCCGGCCCCGGCGGCGCAGTTCAGACACCTCTGCGTGGCCTCTTCCACACGGCGGCCCTTCCACCGCAGGGTCCCGGGCCGCCTGCTCCCCCGTCGCCCCGGGTTCAGCAAACGTCTCCTGGGCGCCGTCGCTGTCACTGGAATCTGCTCGGCGCGGCCGGAACGTTCTTTTCGGCCTCTGAGCCATGGCCGAGGCCCCAGCGCCCCGCGCAGCTTCCTCTTCCCGCCGGCTAACCCCGCCCCTCTAGGGCAACTACCCAGGCAGACGCTCCTGCCTTTCCACTGCTTGCTTGCATGGGACCCGCCCAGCTGAGATGTCAGCTTCGCCCTTCGCATGCGTGCTTTGCTTCTCTCAATCTGCTCGAGAGTTGGGGTTCCAGGGATGAGGTATGGGGATGTAGAGCGTTCTCTTTGCTTTGCAAGGTGAGCTTGAGCAGATGGTCGCTGAGAAGTTCTCACAGACTCTGCCGTGGAGAGCAGCGCTCACAGGCTCCCTTGTACAAACGCTTTCGAGGAATCAGGCATTATGCCCACATCCTGGACTGGAACTGGATCTGCTCTTCTACTTTCTTTTTTTTTTTTTTTTTTTGATTTGTACATGTTTTTATTTTTGTTGTGGTATCTGCTGCTCTTCTACTTTCTAGGGAGAGTGAAGTCCTCTCTCCGAACAAGCATTAAAGGAGAAATGAAGCATTTTGTATCAATAAACAAGGATGTCACAGTAGTCAGTGATTCCAGCTCTCCAGAGCAATTGGGAAGAAAATAATACCTGTGATCCGGCTTTAGCTGCTCTTCAGTGAGTACTCAACATTCAGAAAACTAAGATCATAGCATCTGGTCCCATCACTTCATGGGAAATAGATGGGGAAACAGTGGCAGACTTTATTTTGGGGGGCTCCAAAATCACTGCAGATGGTAAGTGCAGCCATGAAATTAAAAGATGCTTGCTCCTTGGAATAAAGCTATGACCAACCTAGACAGCATATTAAAAAGCAGAGACATTACTTTACCAACAAAGGTCCATCTAGTCAAAGCTGTGGTTTTTCCAGTGGTCATGTATGGATGTGAGAGTTGGACTATGAAGAAAGCTGAGAGCCGAAGAATTGATGCTTCTGAACTGTGGTGTTGGAGAAGACTCTTGAGAGCCGCTTGGACTGCAAGGAGATCCAACCAGTTCATCCTAAAGGAAATCAATCCTGAATATTCATTGAAAGGACTAATGCTGAAGCTGAAACTCCAATACTTCGGCCACCTGATGCGAAGAACTGACTCATCTGAAAAGACCCTGATGCTGGGAAAGATTGAAGGCAGGAGGAGAAGGGGATGCCAGAGGATGGGATGGTTGGATGGTATGACCAATTTGATGGACATGAGTTTGAGCAAGCTCTGGTAGTTGATGATGGACAGGGAAGCCTGGTGTGCTGCAGTCCATGGGGTTGCAAAGAGTTGGACATGACAGAGATTGAACTGAAACTGAAACAGTGAGTACTGAGGGAAGCAGGGTACTGGCCGCCCGAGATAGCTGAGATGCATATGAAAGAAATTATTTCAGTGAGCCCAAACTCTTACATTTTCCCACACATAGAAAAACGCTAAATTCCTTGAGATATCTGGTTTTCTTTAATAAAATACTTTTGTGGTTAAGACTACCTGCCCTTTGTTGCATTCAGTTCAGTTCAGTTGCTCAGCCGTGTCCGACTCCTTGTGACCCCATGGACCGCAGCATGTCAGGCTTCCCTGTTCATCACCAACTCCCTCAGCTTGCTCAAACTCATGTCCATCGAGTCGGTGATGCCATCCAACCATCTCATCCTCTGACATCACTTTCTCCTCCTGCCTTCAATCTTTCCCAGCATTAGGGTATTTTCTAATAGGTTAGCTGTTCACATCAGGTGGCCAAAGCATTGGAACTTCAAGCATCAGTCCTTTCAATGAATATTCTGGACTGATTTCCTTGAGGATTGACTGGTTTGGTCTCCCTGCAGTCCAAGGGACTCTCAAGAGACTTCTCCAACACCACAGTTCAAAAGCATCAATTCTTCGGCACTCAGCTTTCTTTATGGTCCAACTCTCACATCCATACATGACTACTGGAAAAACCACAGCTTTCACTAGACAGACCTTTGTTAACAAAGTAATGTCTGTTTTTAATATGTTGTCTAGGTTTGTCATAGCTTTTCTTCCAAGGAGCAAGCGTCTTTTAATTTCATGGCTGCAGTCACCATCTGCAGTGATTTTAGAGCCCAAGAAAATAAAGTCTGTCACTGTTTCCATTGGTTCCCCATCTATTTGCCATGAAGTGATGGGACCAGATGCCATGCTCTTTGTTTTCTGAATGTTGAGTTTGTCAGCCTTTTCACTCTCCTCTTTCACTTTCATCAAGAGGCTCTTTAGTTCCTCTTCGCTTTCTACCATAAGGGTGGTGTCATCCGCATGTCTGAGGTTATTGATATTTCTCCCGGCAATCTTGATTCCAGCTTGTGCTTCATCCAGCCCAGCATTTCTCATGATGTACTCCAAGTACAAGTTAAGTAAGCAGGGTGACAATATATAGCCTTGATGTACTCCTTTCCCAATTTGGAACCAGTCTATTGTTGCATGTCAGTTTCTAACAGTTGCTTCTTGACCTGCATACAGATTTCTCAGGAGGCAGGTAAAGTGGTCTAGTATTCCCTTCTCTTTAAGAATTTTTCCACAGTTTGTGTGATCCACACAAAGGCTTTAACGTAGTCATTTAAGCACAGGTAGATGTTTTTCTGAAATTCCCTTGCTTTTTCTATGATCCAATGGATGTTGGCAATTTGATCTCTGGTTCCTCTGCCTCTTCTAAATCCAGTTTGAAATCCAGCTTGAACATCTGGAAGTTCCCGATTCACATACTGTTGATGCCTAGGCCAGGAGAATTTTAAGCATTACTTTGCTAGCGTGTGAGATGAGTGCAGTGTGTGGTAGTTTGAACATTCTTTGGCATTGCTTTTCTGTGGAATTGGAATGAAAATGAAAACTGACCTTTTCCAGTCCTGTGGCCACTGATGAATTTTCCAAACTTTCTGGCATATTGATTAAAGCACTTTCACAGCATCCGCTTTTAGGATTTGAAATAGCTGGAATTCCATCATCTGCACTAGTTTTGTTGATAGTGATGCTTCCTAAGGACCACTTGACTTAGCATTTCAGGGTATCTGACGCTAGGTGAGTGATTACATCATCGTGGTTAGCTGGGTCATTAAAATCTTTTTCATATAGTTCTTCTGTATATTCTTGCCTCCTCTTCTTAATATCTTCTGTTTCTGTTAGGTCCATACTGTTTCTCTCCTTTATTGTGCCCATGTTTGAGTGAAATGTTCCCTTGGTATCTCTAATTTTCTTGAAGAGATCTCAAGTGTTTCCCATTCTATTGTTTTTCTCTGATCAATCATTCCTCATTGATCACTGAGGATCAATTCAAATCTGACTCCTTCCCCCACCTCCTTAGAGCAGTTATTTTAGGGCTACTTGAGAAGCTGTCTCTTGGGCTTGAAGTACTAAAAATTCCCACCAAATAAAACATAGCTCTCAACCTCTAGGTTGTGACTATTTTCTTTAATTGACACAAACAGACCAAAAAAAAAAAGAACACAGCAACAACAACCCAGGTATGGGTGTATCTGAGATTGTCTTTGAAAGCTAAGCAGTAAAATCTACACAGCAAAATCTGCACATAAATGATAGGTGCACAAATAAAAATCAAATGGTTGCTTCCAGGCATCAAAGCTTCAGTCAAGCTTGGTTAAATACTTTGGTCCAGAAGAAAACAATATGTATCAGAAAAAATGGTTGTTGTTTAAAAAGAAGTGCAGAGATAAGGACAACCCCACAGAATTACCTAAGAAATAGATAAAGAGCAATGAGGGAACGAAAAGCCTTCCCAGGTACCCATAATAATCACTACCTTGTATCATTTGCTCTGTCTCATGAACACTAGGAAGTTTTTTCCCCAAGAGAGCATGAATAACACCATACATCTTATTTGCCCCCACCATACCAACTCTTTGCGACCCCATGAACTATATGGTCCATCGAATTCTCCAGGCCAGGAAACTGGAGTGGGTAGTCTATCCCTTCTCCAGGGGATCTTCCCGACCCAGGAGTCAAACTGGGGTCTCCTGCATTGCAGGTGGATTCTTTACCAGCTGAGCTACCAGGGAAGCCCCCATTTACAGTACTATCTTATTGTTTTTCCTCATTTCCAAATTTTAACAGCTTTATTGAGGTAGAATTGACATACAATAAATTTCACATTTGTCAAGTGTACACTTTGATGTTTTGCTATGAAATTGTCACCAAAATCAAGAGACTGAACATCTTCAGTGCCCTCTGTTATCTCTCTCGCTTGTTCTTCCCCACATCCTCTCCATCCCCAGGTAGCCTCTGATCTGCTGTCACTATAGATTAGTTTGCATTTTCTAGGTATTTATGTAAATGCAGTTTTACAGTATGTACTCTTTTGTCTTTTTTTCACTCAGCGTAATTATTTTGAGATTCATCTATGCTTTCATGCCTCAGTTATTCATTCCTTTTCATTGCAAAGTATTTTTCCATTGTGTGTATGTATTGTTGTTGCCATGTTGTTTAGTTGCTAAGTTGTATTCAACTCTTTGCAGCCCCATGGACTGCAGCACACCGAGCTCCCCTCTCCTTGACTATCTCCCAGAGTTTGCTCAGACTCATGTCCATTGAGTTGGTGATGCCATTCAACCATCTCATCCTCTGTCTTCCCCTTATCCTCTTGCCCTCAATCTTTCCCAGCAACAGGGTCTTTTCCAATGAGTCAGCTCATCTCATGAGGTGGCCAAAGTATTGGAGCTTCAGCTTCAGCATCTGTCCTTCTAATGAAGATTCAGGGTTGATTTCCTTTAGGATTGACTGAGTCCAAGGAACTCTCAAGAGTCTTCTCCAGTACAATTCAAAACATCAATTTTTCAGTGCTCAGCATTCTTTATAGTCCAACTCTCACATCCTGCATGACTACTGGAAAAGCCAGTATGTGTGTATAAAATGTGCTTATTCATTTATCTGTTGATGAATATCTGGGGGATTTTGTTTGTTTACTGTTACACACAAAACTGTTATGAACACCTGTGCACTAGTCTTCGTATGTGCTCAGTTGATTCAGTCGTGTCTCGCTTCATGCGACCCACTCCAGTATTCTTGGGCTTCCCTTATGGCCCAGCTGGTAAAGAATCTACCTGCAATGTGGGGGACCTGGGTTGGATCCCACATTCTCCACAAAGATCCCCTGGAAAAGGGAACAGCTTCTGGTTTAAAGAGCAATAATAAGACAGAGGTTCCCTAGTCATGTCTGACTCTTTGCAACCCCACACACTGTAGCCTTCCAGGCTCCTCTGTGCATGGGATTCTCCAGGCAAGAATACTGGAGTGGGTTGCCATTTCTTTCTCCAGGACAATGCTAATTTATTAAATTAATAAAAGGTTATTAGGAAACTTTGCATTATTCATCTCATATAATTTAAAATTGCAGAGATTAATAATTGAAAGAAAATTGTCATATGAAATATTCCCAGGTTTTAGAAATTGATGTCATATTTACTCAAACAAATCATTTATTCCACAGTGAAAATGACATTTTAGTTAGCTTCTCTGGCCATTAATCAGTGGGTCCTGAGCTCCCTCTAGTGAGAAATGTGCTACTTACAGAGGGTGGTGTCAATCTTTTGGAAATTGCCTCCTTTCTCATTATAGTCCTTTTCATTCTCTATTGTTCTAAGTAATAGATATATTTTCAGTTTTAAGCCAAAACTATGTCAGATTTCTCAGAGAACAATTTTTTTGAGAAATTACATAAGTAAGGTATCGCTCTCTCCTTTGGGAATTAAAAACACTTATTAGTGGGGCTAAAGAACCCACCTGCCAATGCAGGAGCCACAGGAGATCCAGGTTCTATCCCTGGGTCAGGAAGATCCCCTGGAGGAGGGCATGGCAATCCATTCCAGTATTTTTGCCTAGAGAATCCCATGGACAGAGGAGCCTGACAGGCTACAATCCATACAGTCGCAGAGTTGGACACAACTGAAGTGACTTTGCCTATTGTGGAAATGCATCCATAAAATTATGGACCTAATTTTGTTTCCATTTGTGCAGTATCTATCTTTGAGTACTTAGTATGATGGTCCCTTGTCCTGAGATTGAAGAGTCACAATACCCTTGGGGATCATGCTCCTGACGGTAAACTGCTGTTAGCCAAATTAGCTCTACAGATTGACCTGTTAGAAAATACGTTTAAGAAAATAATGCTCAAAATATTTAACATAAGATCTACCCTCTTAACAAGTTTTTAAGTGTACAGTGCAGTATTGTTAATTATAAACACAATGTTGTACAGCAGATCCCTAGAATTTTTACTTTTTAACTGAAACTTTTTACATGTTGTACTTTAATGCCCAATTTCTCCTCCTCTAAGCCCTTGGCAGTCACCATTCTTTTTGCTTCTAAGAGTTTGGTTCTTCTATGTACCTCATATAAGTGGAATCATGCAGTATTTATCCTCCTGTGACTTAGCATAATGTCCTCAAAGTTCATTTTGTCACATATAGCAGAATTTCCTTCTTTTTTAATGCTGAATAATATTCCACTGTCCATATATACCACATTTTTTTATCCATTCATTGGACAATAGACATTTAGGTAGTTTCCATACCTATTGGCTGTTGTGAAAAGTGCTGTAATAAGTGTGAGAATGAAAATATGTCTTCAAGATCCTGATGTGAATTCTTTTGGATAAATACCCAGAAATAGGGTTACTAGATCATATAGTAGTCTCTGGCTCCCCTGGTGGCTCAGTGATAAAGAATCTGCCTGCCAGTGCAGGAGACTTGGGTTTGATCCTTGGGTCAGGGAGATCCCCTGGGGAAGATAATGGCAACCCACTCCAATATTCTTTTCTTTTGCCTGGGAAATCCCATGGATAGAGGAGCCTGTTAGGCTACAGTCCACTGTGTTGCAAAAGGATTGGACACAACTTAGTGACTAAATCAAGAACAAAAATGGTAGTCTTATTTTTAACTTTTTAGGAACTTCCATACTGCTTTTCACAACTGCACATTTCACATTCCTACCCAACAGTGTGCAAATATTCCAGTTTCTCTACAACCTTGCCAACGCTTGTTGACTGATTGCTTGATACTGACCATCCTAATGTGTGAAGTGATGTTTCACTGTGGTTTTGATTGGCCTTTCCCTGATTAGTGATGTTGAGCTAATAGGTTTTGTTGTTGGTAGTGGTTTTGTTTTGTCATTGAGTTGCGATAGTACCTTATATATTTTGGATATTAATCTCTTATCAGATACATGGTTTGTAAGTATTTTACTCCCTTTCTGTATGTTGCCTTTCACTCTGATGATTGTTGCCCTTGCTAGGCAGCTTTTTATTTGATGTGGTCCTGCTTGTCTATTTTTTATTTTATTGCCTGTGCTTTTGGCATCATATTCAATAAATCATTGCCAAGACTAGTGCCATAAAGATTTTCCCTTAAGAATTTTAATTTTTAATTTTAACAGCTTAAGATTTTTAAGTGTTTAATATATTTTAAAATTCTTTTTGTGTATGGTGTAGGATAAGTGTACAATTTCATTCTTTTGCATGTGAATATCCTGTTTCCCCAACACCATCCAAGTGTGTTGCTTTAAGCTGATAAATATTGGGATAAATTGTCACACAACAGAAAATAAGTAATGCAGCTCCTAAGTGAAACTGATGCTCCTGTTCTGAGGACCACACTCTGAGTAGCCAGGAAGTAAAGGAAAAGAATAAGATCACTGAAGAAGGCTGAAGTAGTCAACAGAAGGCACTGGATCTGTGGTTTGAGAGTGTCTCAGCCACTGCACATGTTGCTGTTTGTCCCCCTGGTGCAATTACAACCAGCATAAAGAAACCAAATATTTGTGTGCACATATTGCTTCACCTGCGGAGAAGGCAATGGCACCCACTCCAGTACTCTTGCCTGGAAAATCCCATGGATGGAGGAGCCTGGTAGGCTGTAATCCATGGGGTTGCTAAGAGTCAGACACGACTGAGCGACTTCACTTTCGCTTTTCACTTTCATGCACTGGAGAAGGAAATGGCAATCCACTCCAGTGTTTTTGCCTGGAGAATCGCAGAGACGGGGGAGCCTGGTGGGCTGCCGTCTATGGGGTTGCACAGAGTTGGACATGACTGAAGCGACTTAGGAGCAGCAGCATTGCTTCACCTGATCCAGAAGTTGCTAATGATTTGCAAGTGCCTTGAAGAAAGAAAATCATTGGATTTGCAAGTTCTCTTGAAAATTTTCTTAGGATTGGAAAATTATAATTTTCTGTAAACTGATGATTTCAGTTATCTCTACATATTTGTAACCCTTCGTTTTAGGTTTTTGTTTTTGTTTTTGTTTTTTAACTGTTACTGAATTTAAGAACTTGAAAAAGTCAAGGTCATTGTTTCTCTCTTAGAATTTTTTACTGTGTAAGCCATCCAAACAGATCCTCCAAGAGTGTGGTGGGATAAAGAGAAATAACTGTACATCTTTAAAAAAAAAAAGATGTACAAAATTGTTCATAACATACTAGCTCTATTCATAACAGTAAAATATAACTGGGAGAAGAGCAACATCTAACAACTGGAAAATGAATAAACAAACTGTGGAATATTCATATAATGGAATACTATGTAATAAAAAGAATGTACTACTGATATACCGAGCAACACAGATACATGTTTAAAACATTCTGTTGAGTGAAAGGAGCCAGACACAAAAAGATAGACACTGTATCAGTTCAGTTCAGTTCAGTCACTTGGTTGTGTCCAACTCTTTGCAACTCCATGAACTGCAGCACACCAGGCCTCCCTGTCCATCACCAACTCCCGGAGTTTACCCAAACCCATGTCCATTGAGTCAGTGATACCATCCAACCATCTCATCCTGTCATCCCCTTCTCCTCCTGCCTTCAATCTTTCCCAGCATCAGGGTCTTTTCCAATGAGTCAGCTCTTCGCATCAGGTGGCCAAAATATTGGAGTTTCAGCTTCAACATCACTCCTTCCAGTGAACACCAAGGACTGATCTCCTTTAGGATGGACTGGTTGGATCTCCTGATTCCATTTACATGAAGTTCAAGAACAGGCAAAACTCTAGTCAGAACAGAGATCTCTGAGAAGGGGATATTGAATGGAGAGTCCACAACGGAAACTTCTGGCATGATAGAAATGCCTCATGTAGATCTAGGTGGTGGCTGCATGGATGTAAAATTCATTGAGCTATATGCTTAAGATTTGTGCACATCATTGTATGTAAGTTATACCTCAAATTTTTAATGGAAAAAAAGGAGGTAATGGTATAGAAGATATGGTAAGATATCTGGTGATGTAAATTTGAGATTTTTCTGCCCAGAAAATATTTAACCTCATAGATCTGCATGAGATTAATTGGGAAGACAATTTAGATAGAGAAGAGACCTCTAGATTAAGCACTAGGGAACCAGAGGTTGGGAAAAGGAAAATAAGTCAGCAAAATAGAGATTAAAAATGAGACAGAAAAAGAGCAGCCGAACCAGGTCTCAGAGAAAATGAAGAATAGAATGGTCACCTGCATGAAGCACTACTGAGAGCTAGAGATGACGACAGAGAAGTGTTAGTACAAAAGAGAGACCCTGCTATCAAACTCAACTTGAAGGTACTCCAAGCACCCTCTACTTCCAACTCAACTCTCCCACCCATGACCTCAACACACAGCACTTAAGTCCTGAGAGCTTCTGGTTTAAAGAGCAATAATAGCTTTTAAAAAGTCTGTCTGAAAATCAGTTGTAAAATACTTCAAATTATTTTTTAAATTACCATATCAATAAAGCTCCAAGACCCAGTCTTACTCTCAAAACACACACACACAAAGAATATAAAACTAAAGAACTTTTTTTCCCCTTAAAGAAGTCTTGAAGCACTTTTTTTAAGTTATAAAAAAAAGTTCTGCAGAATAAGCAATTTGGACCAATTTTCTAAAGGACAACTGGAAATGACTATTTTAAAATATCTGTTTGAAAGCAAACAAGAGCAAATAAGGCCATGAAGACTTATGTGCCAAGATTCAGGAGAAAACAGAAAGATGGAAGTCTAGGTAGCTGAGTCCAGTATTGGGGGCTCAGCCAATCTTCCAGTTTCAGAAGATGCAGATGTGAAGCTAAACAGAGCTTTGTACAGACTCATGGGGTTTGGGAACATGATCTAAAGCAAATCTTCAGGCTTTGGGTTGAGATGCAAAGGGTCACACTCTAGGAGTAGGTTGAACAGGGCCTCATAAGCACTAAAGCCCAATTCTGAATTATCTCAGTTTTGGAAGAGATTAAGTAGCTCTGAGATTGGTAGTGTCCGTAGCCACCTGTCAGGAGGAAACATGAATTCTCTCTTGAGGGAAAGGACACTATTTGAGTCTTCAAATTATCTCTATAACCACATTAAAAAAAAAAAGCCAGGCATACAAGGAGACAAGTTGATGTACTCAAAAATCAAGGGAAAAAAAAGACCCAGAGGGGAACCAGAGAGTGGAGTTATCAGATATAGATTTTAAAATAGCAATGCTTAATATGTTCAAAGAGAAAAGACAAATTTGTCAGATAACCCAGAAATTAAGAACACAATAAATAGGTTTAAAGGGAGATTAAACAGTACAAAAGAAAAAACACCACTCATTAAAAAAAAAGATACTTGGACCATATTAAAATTAACACTTTCTGTTCACTTGTAAAATTAGCTAGCCAGTGGAAATTTGCTATATGACACAGGAAGCTCAGATCTGGTGCTCTGTGACAAGCTAGAGGGGTGGGATGGAGTGGGAGGTGAGGGAGAAGTTCAAGAGGGAGGAGACACACGTATACCTATGAATGATTCATGTTGCTATACAGCGGAAACCAACACAATATTGTAAAGCAACTATCCTCCACTTAAAAATAAATAAATTTTGTATAAAGACCTATTGTTCATCAAAATATATTAAAGTGAAAAAAGAAGCCAAAAGTGTTTATGTACAAAGGAAATATGTTCAGAAACTATAAAGAACTTCTGTAAATATGAAAAAGATAACCCAACAGAAAATGGGCAAAAGACTCAAATGGACACTTCACACAAGAGGATATTCAAACGACTAAATAAATGGTGGATAAATTTAAAGATATAAAAGACCAAGAGCTTTTGGTTTTAAAATACCCTTTTCTGGGACTTCCCTAGTGGTCCAGAGGTTAGGAATCCATGTGCCAATGCAGGGGACACAGGTTTGATCCCTGGTCCAGGAAGACCCCATATGCCATGGAGCAACTAAGCCCCTGCACCACACCTACTGGAAGGCATGCTCTAGGGCCCATGCTCTGCAACAGGAGAAGCCATTACAGAGAGAAGCCCCAGCACCAAAATGAAGAGCAGGCCCCACTCTACAACTAGAGAAAGCCTGCACGCAGCAACGGAGACCCAACACGGCCAAAAATTTAAAAAACTCTTTCCTTAAATAAATAAAAATTTTAAAAACCCTTTCTTCCATATTTCTGAAGCATGTAAATAACATGTATGATAATTATATTTTTAAAATACATTTAGGATTAAATAAAGTAAGATGTTGGAAGAAGACAGTTGTGGTACAGGGGCTCAGTTGCTCTGTGGCATGTGGGATCTTCCTGGACCAGAGCTCAAACTTGTATTCCCTGCATTGGCAGGTGGATTCCTAACCACTAGATCACCAGAGAAGTCCTGGAAAAGGGTTCTTTAAAACCAAAGCTCTTTGTCTTATTAATAGTACACATTTCTGAATATTTTAAAAGTTATAATTTTTTACTTCTAATGGATAACATTCACCTGGTTCAAAAACCAATAAATTATAACACATGCATCGAGAAGTCCCTCACCCTGTCTTTCCCTCCACCCCACAAGAAATTATGATTGTTTCCTGTGTATCTTCCCAGAATTTATTTATGTGGAAGCAAGAAATGATCATAAAATCCTATTCTCCTCTCCTACACAAAAGGCATACCTTACTTGCTAAGTTAAAAAGCCCAAGTACAAGAGTATTTTAACTTAGCAAGACATCCTGGAGATCTTTCCATATCAGTACACAGGGAAATTTCTCATTCTTTCTCACAGCTGCATAATGCTCCACTGTCCATATGCATTATAGTTTTTAAAATCAGCCCTCTGAGGGTTATTTGGGTAATTTTCCACCTAATTACAACCAACAGCCTCATACATCATTTCATATGTAAGCAAGTGTGTCTATAGTCAGAATTCCTCAAAGACGGATTTAGTTGAATCAAAGCGTAAATACACCTACAGTTTGGTAAACACTAGGGCTGTGACATTCTCCTCTTCCATCTGCACTGAGGCAGTGCCTGTTTCCCCATATCCTCTTACAGAGTATGTCTCCGGACATTTCCTTGTTTGCCAAGCCAATAAATACATAACAGTAACTCCGTGCAGCTTCCCTGGTGGCTACATTGGTAAAGAATCCATCTGCAATGCACGAGACCTGGGTTCGATCCCTGGGTCTAAAAGATGCCCTGGAGAAAGGGAATAGCAACCCACTCCAGTATTCTTGCCTGGAGAATTCCATGGACAGAGGAGACTGGCTAGCTACCGTCCATGGGGCCACAAAGAGGACACTTTCACTTTTTCATTACAACTGATGGTAAACATCTTTTTGTATGTTTGAGGCCTATTTGTAATCATTTTTCTGTGAAGTCTTTGTTCCCCGGTTCTTTGGCTATTTTTCTAGTGGGTTTTGAATGTAAATTGTTAGATATTTTACAATGAGTATTCAATATATATTTGTATTGGGGGGGGGGTAGGGAATTATTCAAGAAGGAAAAACAGATGTTAAAACTCCAGTCATAAAAACAAATATATCAGCCTTTCTTCCAGCAGTCTGGAATCTGGTCAAGAGGTAGCCGTGAGCTACACACAACGATTCTCTTGTCGCAGTTGACAGGAGCCAGGACCCAACAGCGCATGCTCGGAAGAGTCTCCCCAATCCGGATGTCGCGGGAGCCAGGACCCAACAGCGCATGCTCGGAAGAGTCTCCCCAATCCGGATGTCGCGTCCGCGTGCTCAGCGGTTTCCTAACGGAACATCTGTTGCGCATGCTCCTAAACCCGCCCTACTGGGACATTTCCCACAAAAAACTGAAGGCGTTTATGCCTGCGCGTTGCGGATGCTGTGAGAGTCACCTGGCCACCTGCTGTTGGAAAACGTCCCCGACTTGAAGAAGGAATTCCACTACAAAACCAGACTTCTTCCCATGGCTCTTAAACAAAAAACCCCACCGCATCACGTCAGTGGGTATTCATCACAGCCTCTCTAAACAGTATCTAAAGCGAGTGTTTAAAATTGATGCTTTATATTGAGGACGAAATAGATGATAAAGGACTTTAAAACGTGTCAGGAGTTTAACAGTACACTACTTACTAGACAGAGAAAGAGACGCGCAGAAAGAAAAGGCTGGGGAGCGGGGGCGGCAGGAATCTATTATTCACAGAGAAAAAGATGCTTTTCCAGTTTGGTTGAGATGGAGAATTAAACCTTACCGAAAGGTACCATTGACTCCAAAAAGGATGTTGCACCAGTCATGTTTCTGCATTTTGTGAGACTTTTTGAAAGCTCTGGAGACAGTGCCCAAGGTTTTTAAACTAAATCCTTAGAGAGGTAGTTCTGGATGCTCAAAGACTGTTTTCCCCAATAAGCTATAATGTTAGCTCCACTCTCCTCACCCTGCAAAGCGTCTTGTGTTCAATAGCTGGTTATATATGGCCCGAAGAAGTTTCTTTAGGGACCAGACAATTTTTTAAGTAAGTCCTGCCAAGCGTTACCTTCGTATTTTAAATTTATCTTTCTAAATAAGTTTGGAATGTCAGATAGTACCTGCTACGAAGTGGGGGAGATGGTGATGGCTGAACCAAAGATTTCTTTGAAGTGCTCAGCTTTTCCTACCATTTCAGAAGCTGTCCATACCTAGCCAGATGCTTCACCAAAGCTCTAATAGGACAGCTTATTTCAGAAAATGGACTTCAGAAATCAGCTTTGCACCACCATGACACTCCTGGTTGGAGCCAGTTGGACCAGGAGACCTGTCCCTAAACTAGTGTATCCTGTGTCCTTTTCTTTATTAATGTTTAGTTATAAAATGCACTTACTGTATTGACCACTGTGAGGGTAAATTGTTTAATAGCTACTTTGGGTCAGACTTCTCCGTTAGAATTTCTTTTTATCTTCTTTCCTGAAGCTTTAACTGTTTCTTAGGTGATGTTTATTGGAATTTAGTAAAGTGGATATTGTTGATGGCCATTGTTAAAGCATGTCCAGTGGCCTGTGGGGACAGAGGTGCAATTAGGGTGGATTTTTAGGAGTCAGTAGAAAAAGCATGTGTGTACCAGTGGTCTTCAAACTAGGGCACACAAAGACTTTCCAAGGGACCAATTTTCAGGTCCTCAGTTTCATATGAACTCTTTTCTAAAATTGTGTTTTCCTAAAAACACTCTTCCCAAGAGCAAGCCTGTGTTGCGGGTACAGCTTCCCCTTTTCCCATGTCAGTTTTCACAGTCACTGCTTTTCCCTTTTTTACAAAAGAAGGCATACATCTCTGTATAACAACAGCATGTTGCCCAGGATGTAAAATGTCCAGGGATGACAAGCAAAGGGGACAATTTACAACACTGAACAATGAATTGAAAAAGCAGAAACTGGTGACTGCAGCCAGGACCCAACAGTGCCTGCTCGGAAGAGTCTCCCCAATCTGGACATTCAAAGTTATTTTGAACATTGGGTGTTTTCATAGTCTTTCCTTTCAACCAAATTGAAGATGACAGATAACAATGTGATGACAGTACAAGAGTCTTTTGGGGCATTAATTTAAGAGTCCAAAGAGACGATTGATATTGCTGTATCAATTTCTTCTACTTCTACTTAGTAATGTGAACAAGCTTCTTCCCACATAAAAATGAAAAATTGGAATGTAAACTGATGCTGAGCCCAGCATTCTGAGCAGTAAGCTATGCTCAAAAACACAAGCCAATCAGGAAAATTCCTGGTGATCCAGTGGTTAGGACTCCAAGCTTTCACTGCTGAGGGACCAGGTTTGTTCCCTGGTTATGGAACTAAGCCCACAAACCAATGCAGCCAAAAAAAGACAAAAAATGAGAGAAAATATGTAAGCCAATCAAAAAAAAAATCTACTCGCTTCATTAAGATAGGATTTCTAGGATTTCTCTGGTGGTCTAGTGGCTAAGGCTCCCAATGCGGGGGGTCTGGGTTTGATCCCTAGTCAGGGAACTACATCCAACATGCCCTAACTAAGAGTTTGCAGGCCACAACTAAAGATCCCGCATGCCTCAACTAAGACCTGGTGCAGGCAAATAAAGAAGGATGGTACAGGGAGGAAGGAGGGAGAGGGGTTGAAGATGGGGAACACGTGTATACCTGTGGTAGATTCATGTTGATGTATGGCAAAACCAATACAATATTGTAAAGTAATAAATAAATATGTCAATTTGACATTAAAAAAGATAGCATTTCTAATAAAATTTTACTTTAGTGTGATTTTGCTGTGTTATGTTTAATAATTACAATGAACCCACGAGACACTGTTTAAGTTTTAGAGGCTTCTAGTCACAGGAAAACTGTAAACTGTATACTGTTTTTCAAAGAAGTATGATAGGTAGTTAATAAAAGACTTCGAAGCAAATATATATTAGGATAAAATTCTGTGAGGGAAGTAAATTAGAACTAGGAATTTAAAAGAATAATGAATAATCATTTTTAAAATTAATAATTTTATTGATTTTAAATAAAATTTGTGTGCTAAAGATGAGCTTTTTAAATTGTTTTTGTTTTTTTAGTGAATGATGAGTATTATAATTAGATGTACTGAATATATTTTAAAGAATGATGTGGCAGTGTTAAAACACCAATACGTACAATATTCTGGAAATTACAGCCTTTTCAACTATATAAACAGCATGAAAAAATTTAAATGTTAAACTAAAAATGTTTGCCAAGGGGAAACTGAAAACTGAAAAGCTATGTGCCAGGGGGGTACCTAGCTTTACCAAATCTCCCAGGGCAGGCAAAAACAAACAAACAGACAAACAAACAAAAACTTTGAAGACCACTGCTGAAGAAAAATTCAAGTTTTGCTGTGAGGGAGAATGGCAAAATGGAGTAGTGGCTGAAGGGTAAATGTTGAGTCAAGAGGAATGATTTAAAATATGAGTTGAGACATGTTTTGAAGCTGATGAGTACGGAGAGGGGGGAAATTCTCTCTACCCTCTGGGTACAACCTCAGAATTAAACTGACATTTAGATGAGCAGAAGAAAAGCATACAAGTTTTGTTAAATTTTTACATGCACATGGGCCCTTCACAAGAGACTGAAGATATGAAGAAGTGACCAGATTAGAAAGTCTGTATACCTTTTAGACAAAGACACAATAAACTTGTGAAGAAATGACAAAGGTTTGAGCTGGTAGAGTAAATTATAAGAAAGTGGCTATGACATGTATGGGGGCAGGTTGACATAGACGAGTTATTTTATTTAGTAAGTCTGTTTGTAGAAATTCGTTTCAGCATTGATTCCCAGTCTATGGTGAAAAGGGTTTTCTTCTCTTCCTGAAACATGGAGAACACCTTTCTCTTGGAAAATTTTATGGCCTGTTTTTAGGTAGAAAAAAAGGAGGTCAAAGAGCTCTTCCTGCATCTGCTGTTTCTTAAGTGACTTCGGCTCAAAATAATATACCAAAAAGGCATATTTGGGGATGGCATATCCTGATAGAGCTGATGTAGGAGAGGGGAGTGGCATTCTTAGCAAGGTGACAACCCAAAGGATCCAGGCAAAAACAAAGTCAATTTTGATGCGGGAGGCAAGGAAAAGGTGACTGCAGGTGTAGGTAAATCATATATATGTAATGAAAGGATTTTTTTTTTCAGTAAAAAATGGAGTGGGATGGGGCATTAGTTGAGAGGGTTGGATGTTGTGAGAGTTTAGGAGATGTTGAGAAGTAGGTGATAAATACATTACATGTAAGTATAAGCTTATCTGAAATCTACATAGCCTAGATAGAGGTCCAAATGTGTCTGGTGGCCTATAGAAAAACTTATGTTTTTGCTTTATGGAAGGGAACTCCAGTGATGGAATTCTTGCTGAGAGAGAAAACATTAAAATTATTTTCCTATTATCCAATCCCATACAAATATTATTGCAGTTTTCAGTCATATTTCAACATTTTGAAACCTCACAAATCTCAAAATGTCCTTGACATTTGATATATATTGTCACCTCTGACTCTGAAAAACTATGTTGGAATACCAGAGAATCATCACCGATATTTTTCAGATATTTTCACACACATTTTAAGTCAAATTTGAGAAAAAAAATATGATAGTCATATAAGTCAAATAGTGATAAAAGTCCTTTTTATACCAGAAGTGAATATGGAATTTTTATTTTAAAACTCTGCTAAAAGTGTTTTGTTACTAAAATCAAATTTGTTTTGTTTTCTTTATTGAAATCTTACAATGGGAACTGAGTATTTTAAAAATTGTATTGGTCTTTGTAAAGCTAACAGATTTTTGTCAAATTGGTCACTTGACAGAAAATATATTTCCTTAGTTCTTAACATGCTAATTATGTGAAACTAAAACGCTAAAAAATAGAGCTACTCATATTTAAAAGTTTAAATTTGTCATACAAATATATTTAATATACCATATGTCTTGGGAGCTCTCTCCTAAATACCAACTGATTAAAATATAAACTTCATATTTCATTATATAGAATTTTTTAATTTCAAATATTGAACCTACATGGCAAGGAACAGAACAAAACAAAACTTTCTTTAAAAAGCAGAACCAGGGGATTCCCTGGTGGTACAGTGGATAGAAATCAACTTGCCAGTGCAGGGGACATGGGTTTGATCCCTGGTCTGGGAAGATTCCACCTAGTGTGGAGCAGCTAAGCCCGTGTGCCACAGTTACTGAGCCCAAGCTCTAGAGCCCAGGAGTTACAACTACTAAGATCCCATATGCTGCATGGTACAACCAGGAAAATATTAAAAATAAATAAATAAATATACTACAAATACGCTACTATCTAAATCCTGAACTTCCGTTCCTAGATTTAGGAAATCCAAAGAGATCGTGTTATTTGTTCTTGAGTTTCAACTGATAGCAGGAGTTTAGATAGAAAGAGGATGAGATGGTTGGATGGCATCACCAACTCAATGGACATGAGTTTGAACAAGCTCTGAGAGTTGGTGGTGGACAGAGAAGCCTGGCATGCTGCAGTCCATAGGGTCGCAAAGAGTTGGACATGACTGAGCGACTGAACTGAGACAAAAATAAATTATTCAAAAGCAATCTTGAGAAAGAAGAATGGAACTGGAGGAATCAACCTGCCTGACTTCAGGCTCTACTACAAAGCCACAGCCATCAAGACAGTATGGTACTGGCACAAAGACAGAAATATAGACCAATGGAACAAAATAGAAAGCCCAGAGATAAATCCACACACCTATGGACATCTTATCTTCGACAAAGGAGGCAAGAATATACAATGGATTAAAGACAATCTCTAAACAAGTGGTGCTGGGAAAACTGGTCAACCACTTGTAAAAGAATGAAACTAGAACACTTTCTAACACCATACACAAAAATAAACTCAAAATGGATTAAAGAACATGGGCAAAACACTCTCTGACATAAATCACAGCAGGATCCTCTATGACCCACCTCCCAGAATACTGGAAATAAAAGCAAAAAGAAACAAATGGGATCTAATTAAAATTAAAAGCTTCTGCACAACAAAGGAAACTATAAGCAAGGTGAAAAGACAGCCTTCGGAATGGGAGAAATAATGGCAAATGAAGCAACTGACAAACAACTAATCTCAAAAATACACAAGCAACTCCTGCAGTTCAATTCCAGAAAAATAAACAATCCAATCAAAAAATGGGCCAAAGAACTATTCAGACATTTCTCCAAAGAAGACATGCAGATGGCTAACAAACACATGAAAAGATGCTCAACATCACTCATTATTAGAGAAATGCAAATCAAGACCACAATGAGGTACCACTTCACACCAGTTAGAATGGCTGCGATCCAAAAGTCTATAAGCAATAAATGCTGGAGAGGGTGTGGAGAAAAGGGAACCCTCTTACACTGTTGGTGGGAATGCAAACTAGTACAGCCACTATGGAGAACAGTGTGGAGATTCCTTTAAAAACTGGAAATTGAACTGCCTTATGACCCAGCAATCCTACTGCTGGGCATACACACCAAGGAAACCAGAATTGAAAGAGACACATGTACCCCAATGTTCATCGCAGCACTGTTTATAATAGCCAGAATATGGAAGCAACCTAGATGTCCATCAGCAGATGAATGGATAAGAAAGCTGTGGTACATATACACAATGGAGTATTACTCAGCCATTAAAAAGAATACATTTGAATTTGTCCTTTTTTTTTTTTTAATCAGTTCTAATGAGGTGGATGAAACTGGAGCCATTTATACAGAGTGAAGTAAGCCAGAAAGAAAACACCAATACAGTATACCAACACATATATATGGAATTTAGAAAGATGGTAATGATAACCCTGTATGCAAGACAGCAAAAGAGACACAGATGTATAGAACAGACTTTTGGACTCTGTGGGAGAGGGAGAGGGTGGGATGATTTGGGAGAATGGCATGGAAACATATATAATATCATGTAAGAAATGAATCGCCTGTCTAGGTTCGATGCAGGATACAGGATGCTTGGGGCTGGTGCACTGGGATGACCCAGAGAGATGGTATGGGGAGGGAGGTGAGAGGGGGGTTCAGGATTGAGAACTCATGTACACCTGTGGTGGATTCATGTTGATGTATGGCAAAACCAATACAGTATTGTAAAGTAAATAAAATTAAATTAAAAAAAACACTAAAAATATATAAAAATAAAGGTTTAAAGCTCTATTTAAAAAAAAAAGAAATTACCCAAAAATTTTCTTGAATATCAAGTCCCTGATTTTGGATAGCAAGGGTTGCCTAGAGTGTTATTTAACACATACATGCATAAAAATGTTATAATTATTCAGATGTATCATCTATCAAAAACTGTGCATCATCCAGTACTTCTCTCTCTTCCCTCATCCCTAAAACCCAATCAAGTCCTGAACAGTTGTATCTCCTAAAGTGAAAGTCACTCAGATGTGTCCAACTCTTTGCAACCCCTTGGGCTATGGAGTCCATAGAATTCTCCAGGCCAGAATACTGGAGCGGGTAGTCTTTCCCTTCTGCAGATGATCCTCTCAACCCAGGGATCGAACCCAGGTCCTGCTGCATTGTGGGTGGATTTTTTACCAGCTGAGCCACAAGGGAAGCCCAAGCCATAGGGGGAGGCCCAAGGATACTAGCGTGGGTAGCCTATCCCTTCTTTAGCAGAGCTTCCTGACTGAAGAATCAAACCGGGGTCTCCTGCATTGCAGGTGGACTCTTTACCAACTGAGCTATCAGGGAAGTCCTGTATCTCCTAACTCAAATCTATTTCCCTCCATCATTCTCACTCAATCCAAAAGTGTCTTAATGGTCACCATGTATATCAAGTCTCTTTGGTCCATCCTTTCCAGAAAACAAAAAAACAGAAAAAATATTCTAGACATTGTATTCATGCCACTGTCTCATTTAACACCCTTCAGTGGTTTATCATTGTCCTTAGGATCAAAGCCTATGTCTCCAGGGCTTCATCTCACGTCTTTTCCTGCTACTCTGACTCTATTCCAGGTGCATCAAACTAATTATACTTGCCTTTCCATTAGAGATTCAAATCCTATCTCCAGGCTTTCTTTATTCTGTCTCCACCTTCCTAGAACAATGTCATCCCTTTCCTATGAATAGCCTCTACTTCAGCTTTATTCCTCAAATGTTACTTTCTTTGGAGAGGCATCTCCTGATCTCCCCTCCCCTCACCTGAAGGGTAGATTAGGGGTCTATTCTCTGAATTCCTGTTGGAACTCATGCTCTCCACTGCACAACAGTCTATTTTGTGAAGTATCTTATCTCTACCCCCTAAACTCTAGGAGTGTAGCTACTATCCTTAGCTCTTAGCACAGGACTGACACACAGTAAGTACATGCTCATAAATACTGCTGCATGGATGAATTAACATTTCCAGTAAAATTACTATAACCTGCTTCACAAACTCAGATACCTATGTATTTGCAATGCTTTTGTTTTTTCCAAACAACTGCTTAATCACCCAAAGCCCTTTTAGCAGGATGCCCATTATATCCCACCTGGAGAACACCCCCCCATAGATTGCCCAGATATCACAAGCAATGACTTATGCAGGTTATAGTGGGCTCTGTTCTCTTCTTAATTAGAGATCAATTGATCTAATGCCACTGATCAATTGGCTAATGCCATAGTTTCTCATCTCACACTGTCACTTTTGGAAAGCCGTCCCCCTTGATCCAAAAGGCAGTACTTGTCCACTGCTTATAGATGAGGCCCTTGTAGGTCTATATTCCTGCTATGAGGCTGAACAAGGAAGACAACTTAGTTTGTTTGCCAAGGATGTTCCACAGTTGGCCTCCCAAGAGCCTACTCTTCACAATCAACTGAGCAGGTCACACACAGTTACAGGAGGGCTGGGTCAGGATGATTCAATGTGCAGCAGTTCCAGAACCATTATTTCTCCCTTTCTCTACAGCAAGCACCACTTGCCAAAAAATGAGACGGTTTAAAAAAAATTTTTATAGTAACACAGAAAGTCCTGCTATGCCTTTCTCCCAGGACATTCAGAGCTCCTTACTGCTTGCCTATCCTAAGTAAAGCTTCCCTCTGTCATTCTCTACCCTAACCTGTACTATGAAAGGAAAAACACAGATTTGATCTTTTGCAGAGTACTTTTCTGGTCAGACATCCTGTCATGTCAAGAAAAAAGACACAGGCACGGGAAGATACTGAACTAGTTAAAATGTGAAAACTTAAGTCTATCCTCCAACTAGTTGGTCTAATGATTTAGCCTCTTTAGACCTCAATTTTTATCATCTGAAAAAGCAGGAGACCCTTAGATCTTTTCCAGCTCTTTAGAATTCTATAATTTCAATACTTTAAAAATCAATTTAGTTGAACTATAATTTACATATAATAAAAGGCATTTCAAGTGTTTGACAAATTTATACTATAATCAAGTTATAGACCATTTCTGTCACCCCAAAATGGAATTTCGATTTCCATCATAGCTCCCCTCATGCCCCTCTGCAGCAAATTCCCCAGAATGAGGCAACCACTGATCTGCTATCTATTGCTATAGATTCAATTTTTCCTATTTCCAGATTTCATCTAGATGGAATGTTACAATATATACCCTTTCTAGTTTATTATTTTTTAACATTTATGTATAACAAAATAGAAGAATTCTTCATAAGTTTGTGTTGTCTTTGCACAGAGGTCGTGCTAATCTTTCCTGTAGAGTTCTAGTTTTAGTATACATGGTGCCAAAGTGGGCACGGTATGTAAAACACAGTATATAAAGACTTCTTTCATATATGGGTTTTTTGTTTTTGCATTGTATAATATTTTTGTGATTTACTCCTATTATTGCCTGTTCAAGATATTTTAAATGTACTTTTAAAAGCCAACAGTGTTTTTAGACCAGATACCTTTTTGAATACCACCATTCAAATATTAAAAAGTTGAATAAACTTGAGTGATTTCTTCATTTCACCTAGTATCTTTTTATTAGCAAAGAAAAGGTTCCCATGCTATTTATTTTCAGAATCAATTTCTTTCACAAGTGAAAATGTAATGGTGGTCCATATAAGGATGGGATCAGAGCAGGGCAAGAGGGATAACACTATGGCAGCTGGTCATCGCAACCCATTGTGAGGACAGCATTGGAGAGAGTGGTGGGGGCAGCATGGGGGTGGTTAGGAGATTGGCTCACATGGGTGATTCAATACATGAGAAAAGATATTTCAGATAATGGTAGCCAGATTGATCACCAACTGAGATTGAAGAAACAAAAACGAAAAGGGAAATGTTAGATGAATCCTGCAGTACTGAAATGGTTTGGCATTACCAGTGTGAATTAATAGTTTATAATATAGGTGAATAGTTACAGAAATAAATATGGAAGTAAAGTATATATTTATATTTCCTAGCTCTGACCACAGTGTGGGCCCAGAAGCAGAAATATCCCAGTAGAAATGAACACATCTAGGACCCAGACATTGGCTTCTAAATACCACTCGTCACTAAAAGGAACCAGTCTTCCTTGAAGACTCTGATTCCAGAGTGGAACAGGGAAAACACAAGTTGAGCTTGGAACATCTTATTGTGCTGAGAAGATGGAAGTCCCAAAAATAAATGATGGGGAGATGTCAAGAGGAAACATTATCCAGCTTGATGGGGCTCCCACTGGTCAAGTCTGGGATAATTTGAGCATCACACTGATATTTATTTAACTCATTGAGTTAAAAAGGATGCATGCAATAAACAAATGAATCAAATATGTGGATAAGAGACAACTTTTTCTTACAGTAAGAGAGAAATAGAAAAATACCATTTGGCAACTATCATAGTAGTAGTTGACTGAAGGAAGAATAATCAATGGGTTCCAATACTAATTGATAAAAATGTTATGAGTAACTATATATTAGTATAGTTTCAAAGTATTTCCACATAAAATACTTTTAATTACAAAGAAGAAAAATAACTTCATAACCATGAACTTCCAGGTGTTCAAGCTGGTTTTAGAAAAGGCAGAGGAACCAGAGATCAAATTGCCAACATCCGCTGGATCATCAAAAAAACAAGAGAGTTCCAGAAACACATCTATTTCTGCTTTATTGACTATGCCAAAGCCTTTGACTGTGTGGATCACAATCAACTGTGGAAAATTCTGAAAGAGATGGGAATACCAGACCACCTGACCTGCCTCTTAAGAAACCTATATGCAGGTCAGGAAGCAACAGTTAGAACTGGACATGGAACAACAGACTGGTTCCAAATAGGAAAAGGAGTACATCAAGCCTGTATATTGTCACCCTGCTTATTTAACTTATATGCAGAGTACATCATGAGAAACGCTGGGCTGGAAGAAGCACAAGCTGGAATCAAGATTGCCAGGAGAAATATCAATAACCTCAGACAGGCAGATGGCACCACCCTTATGGCAGAAAGTGAAGAGGAACTAAAAACCCTCTTGATGAAAGTGAAAGAGGAGAGTGAAAAAGTTGGCTTAAAGCTCAACATTCAGAAATCGAAGATCATGGCATCTGGTCCCATCACTTCATGGCAAATAGATGGGGGAAATAGTGGAAACAGTGTCAGACTTTATTTTTTTGGGCTCCAAAATCATTGCAGATGGTGACTGCAGCCATGAAATTAAGATGCTTACTCCTTGGAAGGAAAGTTATGATCAACCTAGATAGCATATTCAAAAGCAGAGACACTACTTTGCCAACAAAGGTCTGTCTCGTCAAGGCTATGGTTTTTCCAGTGGTCATGTATAGATGTGAGAGTTGAACTGTGAAGAAAGCTGAGCACTGAAGAATTGATGCTTTTGAACTGTGGTGTTGGAGAAGACTCTTGAGAGTCCTTTCGACTGCAAGGAGATCCAACCAGTCTGTTCTGAAGGAGATCAACCCTGGGTGTTCTTTGGAAGGACTGATGCTAAAGCTGAAACTCCAGTACTTTGGACACGTCATGCAGAGTTGACTCATTGGAAAAGACTTTGATGCTGGGAGGGATTGGGGGCAGGAGGAGAAGGGGATGACAGAGGATGAGATGGCTGGATGGCATCACCGACTTGATGGACGTGAGGTTGGTGAACTCCAGGAGTTGGTGATGGACAGGGAGGCCTAGTGTGCTGTGGTTCATGGGGTCGCAAAGAGTTGGACACGACTGTGCGACTGAACTGAACTGAACTGGAGATTAGAAGATATGATCTTATTCAAATGATCAAGTTTAATAGCACCAACAAAGTACAAATTGCCACTGTGCCACTCAGTAGGATATGAGGGTTTACTGGACAAATCCAAATCAAGGACAGTCTATAAAATTCTTTGCTTTATAATCTTCAAAAATGTCAAGGGCATGAAACTCAAAGACCCAGGAACTGTCCCAGATTGAGAGAGTGTGATGAGACATGACAGCTAAGTACAAGGCATGAATCTAGACTGGATCCTTAATAGGTAATATAAAAAATATAATCGGGACAATTCACAAAACTTGAATGCAGTCTCTGGGTGTATATGGGAATTCTCTGTGCCAATTTTTTCCTGTAAGCTCTGAATTATTTCAAAATAAACTTTTAAAAAGATTAAATCCATTAGTTTCAGAAATCATTTTTTATATTTATTATGTTGGCCAGAATTCCTTAGAAGTATTTTCCTCCCCCCGCCCACCCCCCTCCTTTTTTTGTGTGTGTGAAGAATGCTTTTGGATCTGTTAGGATGTATTTGCTTGCAAGTAACAGGAAATCCAACTCAACTATTGAAACAAACAAACAAAAAAAAAGCATGTTCTCACAAAATGTCCTGAAGTAGTTTAGCCAAAGACTTTTACTAAATTGAAATCCATTTTTCAGTGTAGCAACTTTGTCCTCTTTTGGCTTTCTTCCTGATTGCAGTATGGTTTCAGCAATTCCAAGCTTCATGTTATGACATTACAAAATCCTGAGGTCTGAAAGGGAAGAAGCGTGCATCCCTTACTCACACCTATTTTTTAAATAGCAGAGAAAATTTCCCAGAAATGTTATAACAGACTTTCCCTCACCTCTCATTATCCATAATCACCTGCTCATTCTTAAATGAATCACTGGCAAGGCAAGTTGAATCACCATTACTAGCCTGGACTAATCAAAATTCATCTTCTGGGGCTAGTGAAGGGTTGGCTTCCCTTATAAGCATCTTACTACTTAACACTTGAGAAAATCTAGAATTCTATTAGCCAAGAAGGAAGGGAATGGCTGCTGGGTAAGCAACCCAACATTATCTGCCACACAATGCTTCCTAATTTGATTGAATAATCTTTAAAGATTTCTTTAGCGATCTCTCTTTTCCAGTTTTCTCATCTTCTGAGATGGCCCACAGTCTGTCTGTGGGGTATATATCTCTCTAAACATACTTTTCACTTTACCATGGCCTGCTCTTGAATTCTTTTCTTCACAAAGTCAAGAACCCTCACTTGGTGGCTGATCCCAGGGACTCATTCAAGACCCCAGGACATGACCACCCTCTCATGTCCCATTTTTTCCTTTTACATAATGATTTCAAAATAAAATTGTTTTTTAAATCAAAACTATGTAAAGAGTTATGCTCAGAGAAGCCTAGCTTTTCCTAACCTCTCCACCTTATTCCTGTGCCCCATCTGATTATAATGAGATAATCAGTTTTGTCATTTTTTTTTGATTGATGTTTTCTGTTTCTTTTTGCAAAAATAAACATATTTATTGTTGAACTAATGTGGATATGTTGTTAAGTAAAACTGAGTATACTGTTTAAAAATTGTCTATGAATTTCTTATTTCTATTTCCTAAACAAAAGACTCTTACTGTATACATTTCTTGCTTTTCTGCTCAATACACCCACATCAATTCACAGAAATAGGGCTTCCCTAGTGGCTCAGTGGTGAGTAGTCCACCTGCCAATGCAGGGGACATGGGTTTGATACCTGATCTGGGAGAATCCTAGATGCCTCAGAGCAACCACAACTACCAAGCCTGTGCTCTAGAGCCTGGAGCTGTAGTGAGGCCACGTGCCACAACTGCTGAAGCCCTCACAACTACTGGGGCCCATGCTCCACAAGAGACGCCACTGCCGTGAGATGCCTGTGCGAGGCAACTCGAGAGTGGCCCCCACTCACCACATTAGAGAAAGAAATAGAAAAAGAAAAAGCCTGTATAGCAATGAAAGCCAAGCACAGCCAAAAGTAAATAAATAAAAACCACATTTAAAAATTCATAGAAATAATCTTTGCCCTTGTTCTTGGTAATGGTAGTCAGTACTCTACTGTGCTGAAAGTGAAAGTCACTCCATGTCCAGCTTTTTGCGACCCCAAGGACTATACAGTCCATGGAATTCTCCAGGCCAGAATACTGGAGAGGACAGCTCTAATTTGTTGCTGCCCTATTTATTCAACCAGTTTCCTGCTGATGGACATTTGAGTTGTTTTCACATTACTGCTATTGTGTATGAATAGCGCTATAAGGACTAATTTTACTTTTGTATCATTTTACATTTGTCAGGATGTAATTTCATAGTAATTTCCTGGAAGTGGCATGGTTGGTTTAGTCGCTAAGTCATGTCCAACTCTTGAGATCCCACGGACTGTAGCCTGCCAGGCTCCTCTGTCCATGGGATTCTCCAGGCAAGAATACTGGAGTGGGTTGCCATTTCCTTCTCCAAGGGATCTTCCCAACCCAGGAATTGAACCCAGGTCTCTCACACTGCAGGCAGATTCTTTACTGACTGAGCTATGAGGGAAGCCCAGAAGTGGTGTTGCTGGGTCAAAGGATAAATGTGCATGTATATTTGCTAGACATTGCCAAATTTCCCTCCTTAAGGCAGTACCATTTTATTATTCTCAATTTTTTTTTGTCATTTTGAAAGTTGAAAATTGGTACTTCAGTATAGTTTTAAGCTGTGTTTCTCCTATAATACACTCAGCACCTTTTGTTTGTTTGAAGGCCATTCATATATCTTTTTCTGTGAACTGTCTATCCAATATTTTGTTCCTTTTTCATCAGTTTTTGTCTTTTATATTTTTCATCTTGATTTTTAAATAAGTATTATATATCAGTGAGATTCAGTTCAGTTGCTCAGTCGTGTCTGACTCTTTGCGACCCCATGAATTGCAGCATGCCAGGCCTCCCTGTCCATCACCAACTCCCGGAGTTCACTCAAACTCATGCCCATCGAGTCGGTGATGCCAACCAGCCATCTCATCCTCAGCCCTATGTAATAAAACCTTTAATATTTTCTCCAAGTTGCAATCTTTCCTGACTTATTTATTCATTTTCTTTATGCCATGAAGTTATTTTAAAAAGTAGTCACCAGTCGTCTTTATTGCTTTCCCCACTCCAAGATTATAGAGGAATTCATACACATTTTTTCTACTTCTTTTTTCATTTAATTATTTATAAATAGCTCTCTGATATTTTGAGATTCTACTCTAGTATATGATCAGGTACAGTGCAAATCTGTCATTTTCAAAATATACAGCTGTCCCAAGGCTTAATTTGTTAAAAGTCCGTCTCTCCCAGTAGGCTTGAGATGCTACCTTTGTCATATACTCAAATTCTTTATTTTCTTGAGTCTATTTCTAGATTCTAGTAGATCCACACCCAGTTTCAGTTGTAGAGACTTCATAGAGTGCTTTCACATCTTATAGGGCCAGTCTATTCTGCACACTACATTTCATTTCTTTTTCAAGATTTTCCTAGCTCTTCCTGCATATTTTTTTCCATATAAACTTCATTATCAATTCATCCAGTTCCATGAAAAACATGGCATTTTTATTGTAATTACACTAAATTTGTATCTTATTGGCGGAAAATGAACAACTTTATAATATTGTAAACCTATCCATGAACAAAGGTTGCTTTTTGTATATGTTCAAGTAAAAAACTAACATTAATGAAATAGGAAACAAAAATACAGTAGACAGAATTGTAGTTTAATAGGAAATGACCAGTCCATACTAATTATTCTTTAACAGAGCTTTTATGGTATTATCTTTAACAGAGCTTTTATAGTATTATCACAGGATATACTCAGGTTACATTTACCTCTGTCCAGGCCCTCTCTGTCTCTATAATGCACAGTTTAATACAGAAAATATGGGTTTCACTATGTCACATATTACACAAGTTTATGGAATATTAGTGGTGCAGTGGTAATGAATTTGTCTGCCAATGCAGGAGACACAAGAGCTGAGGGTTCCATCCCTGGGTTGGGAAGATCCTCTGGAGGAGAAAATGGCAACCCACTCCAGTATCCTTGCCAAGAAAATTCCATGGACAAAGCAACGTGGCAGGCTACAGTCCATTGGGTTGCAAAGAGTCAGACATGACTGAACGACTAAGCACACACACACAGAGGATTTTGCAATATACATCATTTCTCTAAACTAAAAAAAAAAAGGAAGAAATAGTTTGTTAGCTTGCTAGCTAGCTGAGTTTTGACAAGAATCTTTTATAAATTGCTTTGCAAATTTGGGAAAATTCATGTATTTACAAAGTAACTGTATAGTCTTGCTAGCTGGGCTCTTAAAAAATGCTCTCTGTACTAAATTTTTTAAAATTTCATCATCAAGGAATGAGAAAATTTTTATTCACATTAGCAAACACGGTCTGTAACTCACCTCATGCATTTCATAAGAGTCAGTCAGTCAGTTCAGTCACTCAGTCGTGTCCACCTCTTTGCGACCCCATGAACTGCAGCATGCCAGGCCTCCTTGTCCATCACCAACTGCCAGAGTCTACACAAACCTATGTCCATTGAGTCGGTGATGCCATCCAACCATCTCATCCTCTGCTGTCCCCTTCTTCTCCTGCCCTCAATCTTTCCCAGCATCAGAGTCTTTTCAAATGAGTCAGCTCTTCCCATCAGGTGGCCAAAGTACTGGAGTTTCGGTTTCAACATCAGTCCTTCCAATGAACACCCAGGACTGATCTCCTTTAGGATGGACTGGTTAGATCTCCCTGTAGTCCAAGGGACTCTCAAGAGTCTTCTCCAATACCACAGTTCAAAAGCATCAATTCTTCAGTGCTCAGCTTTCTTTACAGTCCAACTCTCACATCCACGCATGACTACTTGAAAAACCATAGCTTTATCTAGATGGACCTTTGTTGGCAAAGTAATGTCTCTGCTTTTTAATATGCTGTCTATGTTAGTCACAACTTTCCTTCCAAGGAGTAAGCGTCTTTTAATTTCATGGCTGCAATCACCATCTGCAGTGATTCTGGAGCCCAAAAAAATAAAGTCAGCCACTGTATTGATCTTCAAACATTTTCGTTTGTGGGGGTGGGAATGAGGGTGAGGAAGAATGGGTCATAATCTTAAATTTCTTCATCCAATGGCTTTTTTTTTTTTCCTAAAAGCTGGTTCTTTGAAAACCTGATAAAATATATTAGCCTCTGACAAGATTAAGGAAGAGAATGACTTCCCTGGCTGTCTAGTGGTTAAGACTTCATCTTCCAATTCAGGTGGTGAATTGGAAGATTCCTGGTTGGGGAGCCACAATCTCACATGCCTTGGGGCCAAAAAACCAAAACATAAAACAGAATATTGTAACAAATTCAATAAAGACTTTTAAAAATGGTTTACATCAGAAACATCTTTAAAAAAAGAAAACATAGAGGGCAACTGCTGCTGCTAAGTCACTTCAGTCGTGTCCAACTCTGTGCGACCCCACAGACAGCAGCCCATCACGCTCTACCATCCCTGGGATTCTCCAGGCAAGAATACTGGAGTGGGTTGCCATTTCCTTCTCCAATGCATGAAAGGGAAAAGTCAAAGTGAAGTCGCTCAGTCGTGTCCAACTCTTAGCAGCCTCAGGAAACGCTAACTAGAAATGAAATTTATGGGACTTCCCTGGTGGTTCAGAGGTTAAGAATCCGCCTTGGAATGCAGAGGACATGGGTTCAATCCCTGGTTCAGGAAGATCCCACATGCTGTGGGATAGCTAAGCCCAACCATCACTGAGCCCACAGTCCTTAGAGCCTGTGTTCTGCAACAAGAGACACCGCCGCAATGAGGAGCCCACGCATCTCAACTAGAGAATAGCCCCCACTCACTGCAACTAGATAAAGCCTGTGAGTACCAATGAAGATCCAATGTAGCCAAAAACAAATAAATATTTTTAAAAATTAAAAAATAGAAATTTATGGAAAAACAGGTGAGGCCATGTGATTGTGTTCAAAGCAACAGAATTTGAGGCAAAGTTATGTAAGCCATTACCAGGCCTGCCCACATGTAATTGTCTCTTCCCCGTCCTCTGATAAGCATGGCTTCTTGGAAGCCTGTTTTAAAAAGTGTGGAGTCAGAAGATAGTAAGAGCCTGGGTCCTCAAATTACCAATTCAGGAAGCTGTCTGCTAATGAAGAATATGTATTTGAAATTTACTCATACGACATGTAAACTTCTATTGTACTTGAGCCCTTTGGGGGGTTTGTAAACTTCTATTGTGCTTGAGCCCTTTGAGGTGTTTGCAATTAGAATTACCTTACACCAGGATTCGGTGTGTAAAAAATTCAGCATCTCAAACTAGTGGAGGAAAGAATTCTAATATGTGTATTTATTGTCAGCATGGAACCTGGGTAACCATCTGAAAGAAACACAAAGTTGCATCCATACTTCACATATTATACCATGAAAACTTTCAAATGAATCAAATACTTAAATGGGAAAAATAAAATCATATACATTCTACAGGGAAACATGGAGAATTTCTTTATAGCTTTTAAATGTGAAAGACCTTTCTACACATGAGTCAGAATCTAAAGTCATGAAAGATTAGATTGTTAAACGTGACAAGCTTAATGTAAAGAAAGGACCAAAACACACCATTCACCAAGTAAAAGGAAAAATGATAAATAGAAAACTTCTTCACTTTGTTCTCTCACCCCTAAGGGTGGTGGTTGTACCTGTAAATACTCTTGTACCTCAATATCTTCTTTTCATTTTTTTAATTCTCCATTGTCTGCTTTCTAGTATTGACACCCATCTATTAAAACACCTGGGCTTCCCTGGAAGCTCTTCTGGTAAACAATCTGCCTGCAAAGTGGGAGACCCTGGTTCAGTTCCTGGGCCAGGAAGATAGGCTACTCACTCCAGTATTCTTGGGCTTCCCTGGTGGTTCAGCTGGTAAAGAATCTGTCTGAGATGCGGGAGACCTGGGTTCAACCCCTAGCTTGGGAAGATTCTGCTGAAGGAAGGCATGGCAACCCACTCCTGTATTCTTGCCTGGAGAATCCCCATGGACAGAGGAGCCTGGCGGGCTACAGTCTGTGAACTTGCAAAGAGTCGAACATGACTGAGCAACCCAGTACAGCACAGCACAGCGCAGCACAGCACATTAAAACACCTAATATGGTTTCTATTTGCTGACATACAATCGTTTCATAGCCTTTAAGTTTTAAACCATGTAAACTATTTTTAAAAATAAGAAAGAAATAGAACAAGGTGGTTGGACTTAATCAGATACAAAGGTCTTTATAAAGCCATAGTAAATTAGACACTGTAGTTCTAGCACAGGATTAGACAAAGATCAATGGATAAAAGTAGGATCCTGGCAAAGCTTATACATATTCAGAAACATGACACTATATGACAGGCATCATTATAAGTTAAAAATGAGGCTGAAATCATTTTATATTTAAATGGAAAAAAATAAGAATCAGATCCTCATTTTATAGCAGAGCCAAAGTCAATATCAGGCAGATTAAAGATCAAAGTGTGAAAACACAAAACTTTAAAACTTCTGCTAGTAACTATTCCTATAAATTTTGAACAAGAAAAGATTCCTTTTAAAAAAGCAATATTCATTTATTTGGCTACTCTGGATCTTAGCTGCAGCATGCGGGATCTACAGCTGTAGTATTCAAATCCTTAGTTGTGGCATGTGGGATCTAGTTCCCTGACCAGGGATTCAACCCAGACCCCTGCACTGGGAGCTCAGAGTCTTAAGCCACTGGACCACCAGGGAAGTCCCAAAGGAAGGATTTCTTAAATAAGATGCAGAAACTACTAACCATAAAGAAAAAAAATTGGCAAAAATGACTACTCTGAGCCACCAGGGAAGCCCCACATTAAAATTACATTCCATTAACAAAGGATCCTTAAACAAAGTGGAAAGCAATGCCACAGTCTGGAAGATAGAGTCAATAAAGGATTAGTAGCCAGACTATAAAGATATGCTGCAAAATCAGATTTGAAAAACTCAATAGAAAAGTGGGCAAGGGATAAAAACAGGCAATTTTCAAAAGAGTAAACACATACGGACAAAAAACATCTGAATATATGCCCAACCTCAGTAATAATTAGGGACATACAAATAAAAATAACAAGTCACTGTTTCATACTCACTGAACTGATAAAAATTAAAGTCTATCAGTATGTGGTAACCATTCACAAACATTCAGACTCTCAAGGGAGAAACTGGAATTCTGAGGTGATCACATCATTTGTTTTGGCCAATTAAATGTGAGCAGAAATGATGTGTGTCACTTCTGTGCAGAAACTTTCACAGCCAGAGTGGAAGCCCTTTAGTTCTCTGTCCCTGCCTCTCAGAAGCATGTGTCAGGATGGATCCTCTCAGCCCAGGTCCCTGAGTGACTGCAATGAATAGCCTTTCACTGCTGACCTGCACTGCAGTTGCAGCATGAAATAAACTTTGGAATTAAGCCACTGGTGGTTCTTGGTTGTGTGCCTGTGTGCTAAGTTGCTTCAGTTGTGTCCAAATCTAATGGAGTGGATTTCCATGCCTTCCTCAAGGGGCTCTTCTCCACCCAGGGATCAAACCCACGCCTCTTCTCTCCTGCATTGGCAGATGGGTTCTTTACCACTAGTACCACCTGGGAAGCCCAGTTCTTGGTTGTTGTGGCTTAATTTAGTCATCCTAATTGATATAACCTTCACTGTTGGTGACAAAGCGGAAATGATGGGGACCTTCACATATATGCTAGCAGGCCAGGCGGTGGGGCAACTCTGCAGAACAGCTCACTTGTGCAACTCACAGATGCACAAAGACAATGATCAAATGTTTCTACTGCAGTATTATTTTACAAAAAATTTTTCAAAATAAACTCAATGCCTATTTACAGGAAATAAACACATACTTTTGTAGATTCACAGAATAGATGACTATGGAGTAGCTAAAATAAATAAACAGAAGTTACCTGTCTCAAAAATGTATAAATCTCAAAAATGCAGAGCATAAAAAAATCAAATGAGATACATAGAATGCGTTCATTATACTAAATTTAAATAATATTTTATGTTGTGGATACATAGTATATGTAATAAAAGTTTAACAACATGCATGGGCATAACAGACCTATAGAATAAACATATAAAAGCACTATTATGGGAATAGGCAATTCTGGTATTGAAGAAAAGGCATGAAATTTAAATTTGATATTTTAAGTGGTGCTCCTTGTTTTTTTTTTAAATCCTTTTCTTCCTTTTTTCTCATTTGCCTTCTAGGATTCCTAATGTATTTTAGCTAAAATTCCTTTTAACAGTTCTTTCCTCAATATTCTGTTTCCCTTTACAACCAATATGCATATGTGTACTTGGCAAGGAAGACTAAGCAAGCATCAAGCTTAATGAGACTTAAACTATGGTTTTCTTGTACTTTGGTGCCACCTTATGGCAGCACTCTGGTGAGTGCCCTGTACTATAGCACATATATGCTGCTGCTAAGTCGCTTCAGTCGTGTCTGACTCTGTTCGACCCCATAGACAGCAGCCCATCAGGCTCCCCCATCCCTGGGATTTTCCGAGCAAGAACACTGGAGTGAGTAGCACATATATTGTGCAACATATATGCTTTCATATATTCTGAAAACATCAGAATATATGCTTTCTTGATTTTTTTAATGCTCCTGAACACAACTTTGGCTGAGGTTTACAGTATTGGTCACTTAAAGATGGAATGTCACATAAAAGAGTTCTCAACCTCTCTCACAACAGTCACCTGGTGACCTTTAAAAAAAATACTAACTTAGCACCCCAATACATAAGGCAAATGCTAACAAGTATAAAAGGGGAAATTAACAGTAATACAATAATAGTGGGGGACTTTAATACCTCAGTCACATCTATGGATAGATCAACCAAACAGAAAATTAGCAAGGAAACACAAACTTTAAATGATACAATGGGCCAGGTAGACCTAATTTATATCTATAGGGCATTTCACCCCAAAACAATGGATTTCACCTTTTTTTCAAAGGCACAAGGTACATTCTCCAGGATAGATCACATCCTGGGCCATAAATCTAGCCTTGGTTACATTTTTAAAAATTGAAATCATTTCAAGCATCTTTTCTGGCCACAATGTATCTGTATATCAATGTATCTGATCACAAGTCGATGTAAGATTAGACATCAACTACAGGAAAAAAAACTATTAAAAATACAAACATATGGAGGCTAAACAACATGCTTCTGAATAACCAATAACCAATAATCAAAAAGGAAATCAAAATATACATAGAAACAAATACAAATGAAAACACAACAACTCAAAATCTGTGGGATTCAGTAGAAGCAGTGCTAAGAGGGAGTTTCATAGCAATACAAGCCTATCTCAAGAAACAAGAGAACCATCAAATAAACAACCTAACTTTATACCTAAAGGCAACTAGAAAAAGAGGAAAATAACCCCAAAGTTGGTAGAAGGAAATAAATCATGAAAATCAGAGCAGAAATAAATGAGAAAGGAATGAAGGAGACTATAGCAAAAATCAACAAACTAAAAGCTGGTTCTTTGAGAAGATAAATAAAATAGACAAACTGTTAGCCAGACTCATCAAGAAAAAAAGAGAGAAGAATCAAAGCAATAAAATTAGAAATTAAAATGGAGAAATCACAATAGACAACACAAATACAAAAGATCATACACTACTATAAGCAGTTATATGTCAGTAAAATGGACCACTTGGAAGAAATGGACAAATTCTTAGAAAAGGATAACCTTCCAAAACCAAACCAGGAAGAAACAAAAAATCTTGACATACCCATCCCATATGGAAATTGAAACTATAATCAAAAATCTTCCAAAAAACAAAAGCCCTGGACCAGATGGCTTCACAGGTGAATTCTACCAAAAATTTAGAGAAGAGTTAACACCTATACTACTCAAACTCTTCCATAAAACTGAAGAGGAAGGTAAACTCCCAAATTCATCCTATGAGGTCAACATTATCCTAATACCAAAACCAGACAAAGATACCACAAAGAAAGAAAACTACAGGCCAATATCACTGATGAACACAGGTGCAAAAATTCTCAACAAAATTCTAGAAAACAGAATCCAACAACATATTAAAAAGATCATACATCATGACCAAGTGGGCTTTATCCCAGGGATGCAAGGATCCTTTGATATTTGCAAATCAATCAATGTGATACACCATATTAACAAACTGAAAGATAAAAACCAGATTATTATCTCAAGAAATACAGAGAAAGCCTTTGACAAAATTCAGTACCCATTTATGATCAAAACTCTCCAGAAGGCAGGCACAGAAGGAACATACTTCAACATAATAAAAGCCATATACAACAAACCCACAGCAAACATTATCTTCAATGGTGTAAAATTGAAAGCATTTCCTCTAAAATCAGGAATAAGACAAGGGTGCCCACTCTCACCACTACTATTCAACATAGTTTTGGAAGTCCTAGCCACAGCAATCAGAGAAGAAAAAGAAATAAAAGGAATCCAAATTGGAAAAGAAGAAGTAAAACTCTGTTTGCAGATTACATGATCCTCTACATAGAAAACCCTAAAGACACCACCAGAAAATTACTAGAACTAATCAATGAATATAGTAAAGTTGCAGGATATAAAATTAATATGCAGAAATCCCTTGCATTCCTATATACTAGCTGAGAAAACAGAAACAGAAATTAAGGAAACAATCTCATTCATCATCGCAACAAAAAGAATAAAATACTTAGGAATAAATTTACCTAAAGAAACAAAAGACTTGTATATAGAAAATTATTATAAAACACTGATGAAAGAAATCAAAAATGACACAAAGAGATGGAGAAATATGCCATATTCAGGGATTGGCAGAATCAATGTAGTGAAAATGAGTATACTACCCAAAGCAATATATAGATTCCACACAATCCCTATCAAGCTACCAACAGTATTTTTCACAGAACTAGAACAAATAACTTCACAATTTGTATTAAAACACAAAAAACCTCAAATAGCCAAAGCAATCTTGAGAAAGAAGAATGGAACTGGAGCAATCAACCTCCCTGACTTCAGACTATACTACAAAGCTACAGTCATAGAGACAGGCACAAAGACAGAGATACAGATCAATGGAACAAAATAGAAAGCCCAGAGATAAATCCATGCACCTATGGACCATGGTGGCTCAGAGGGTAAGGCGTCTACCTGCAATGAGGGAGACCTGGGTTCAATCCCTGAATTGGGAAGATCCCCTGGAGAAGGAAAAGGCAACCCACTCTGGTACTCTTGCCTGGAAAATCCCATGGATGGAGAAGCCTGGTAGGCTACAGTCCATAGTGTCACAAAAAGAGTCAGACACGACTGAGCGACTTCATTTTCACATGGACACCTTATCTTTGACAAAGGAGACAAAAATATACAATGGAGAAAAGATAAGCTCTTTATTAATAAGTGGTGTTGGGAAAACTGGTCAACCACCTGTAAAAGAATGAAACTAGAATACTTTCTAACACCATACACAAAAATAAACTCAAAATGGATTAAAGATCTAAATGTAAGACCAGAAACTATAAAACTCTTAGAGGAAAACATAGGCAGAACACTCTCTGACATAAATCACAGCAAGATCCTCTGTTATCCACCTCCCAGAGTGATGGAAATAAAAGCAAAAATAAACAAATGTGATCTAATTAAACTTAAAAGCTTTTGCACAATGAAGGAAACCATAAGCAAGTGAAAAGGCAGCCTTCAGAATGGGAAAAAATAATAGCAAATGAAACTACTTATGAAGAATTAATCTCTAAAACATACAAGCAGCTCATGAAGCTCATATCAGAAAAATAAATGACCCAATCAAAAAGTGGGCCAAAGAATTAAACAGACATTTCTCCAAAGAAGACATACAGATGGCTAGCAAACACATGAAAAGATGTTCAACATTACTCATCATCAGAGAAATGCAAATCAAAACCACAATGAGGTATCATCTCACGCTGGTCAGAATGGCTGTCATCAAAAAGTCTACAAGCAATAAATGCTGGAGAGGGTGTGGAGAAAAGGGAACCCTCTTACACTGTTAGTAGGAATGCAAACTGCTATAGCCCCTATGGAGAACAGTGTGGAGATTCCTTAAAAAACTGGAACTAGAACTGCCCTACAAGCCAGCAATCCCACTGCTGGGCAATCACACCGAGGAAACTAGAATTGAAAGAGACACAAGTACCCCAATGTTCACTGCAGCGCTATCACCTAGATGTCCACTGGCAGATGAAGGGATAAGAAATGGTGGTATATACACACAATGGAATATCACTCAGCTATAAAAAAGAAAGCATTTGAGTCAGTTCTAATGGGATGGATGAAACTGGAGCCTATTATATAGAATGAAGCACATTAGAAAGATAAACACCAATACAGTACAATGGATACATATAGAATTTAGAAAGACGGTAATGATGATCCTATATGCAAGACAGCAAAAAAGACACAGATGTAAAGAATAGACTTTTGGACTCAGTGGGAGAAGGCAAGGGTGGGATGATTTGAGAGAACATCATTGAAACATGTATATTACCATATGTAAAACATATGACCAGTGCAAGTTCAATTCATGAAGCAGAGTACCCAAATCCAGTGCTCTGGGACAACCCAGAGGGATGGGGTGGGTAGGGAGGTGGGAGGGGGGTTCAATGTTGGGGGATACACACACGCCTGTGGCTGATTCATGTTGATATATGGCAAAACCCACCAAAATAATGTAGAGTAATTAGCCTCCAATTAAAATAATTAAAAAAAATACTAATTTAGGACTTCCCTGGTGGTCCAATGGTTAAGAAGCCACCTGCCAATGCAGGGGATGCAGGTTCGATTCCTTGTCTGGGAAGATTCCACATGCCTCAAAGCAACTAAGCCCCAGTGTCACAGCTACTGAGCCCACATGCCCTTAGAGCCTGTGCTCTGCAACATGAGAAGCAACCACAATGAGAAGACTTCACAGCACATCTAGAGAGTAGTCCCTGCTCACCAAAACTAGAGAAAGCCTGTACACAGCAACAAGACCCAGCACAGCCAACTAAAAAAAAAAAACAAAACAACCCAACTGATAAACTCATTTAAAAAAAAATACTAACCTCGACCTACCTACTCCAAAACCACCATCAGAGAGACTCACACTGATTTGTTGGACAAAGATAGATGTCACTTAACAAAAATTCAGCTACGCTACTTATTGGGTAAAAGTCATGTTTCTTCCCTGAGTATATAACTCCATACACTTAAACACTATCATATTATCATATCACTACTTATTGTTAGGAATGAATATACTTTAGAGACCCTTTCCCTCAAGTATTTGTTCCTGATATAAAATAATTTTGACAGTTGCCTGCATTTCTTGCTGAAGCTTCACTTTTTCTTAATTTCTTTGAAGTTCTCATAATTTCAATGAGCAATAGTTTCTGGTTGCCTCATTTTTTCTTTTAATTTGAGAAATGTATTATCTATAGATAAGCATAGTCTAAAACAACAACCCACCATTCAAAAAGAACAAACGTGAACCCTGTATTGCTTGTTTCATATATAATTTTGCTAACAGCATTAGAGGTGTAGGGAGTCAAGATCAATAACAAGAGCAGTGAGAACATCTGACTGCTAAACTGTGGTCATGTTGTGAATGGAACACAATTCAGAGAAGAGAGAGGTCAGCAGATTCATGGAAGAGGTTAGAGTTGAGTAGGGACTTGGAGCTAGAGGAAAACTTCAGCAGGTAGCAAAAAGCACATGAGCAATCAAGATGGGGGGGAACAGCATGAGGTAAGGCCAAAAAATGGGAATGAGCATAATACAGTATTTCAAAATAATAATGATCTAATAATGTTTCACATCTTTTGAACATTTACATAGGCCAGGCACGTTTTAAGTGCTTCACACACGTTACCTGGTTTAACACAGTATTACTGTCACCCAGAGCACACTACTCGGGTCATTCTTTTCTGTTCCTGTTAGACAAACTGCCATGTCTGGGACTCAGTTTCTCCACCTGTTTAAAAAAAGAGGCAGATAATACTGCACTGTGCGTATATGAGTGTACAGGTAAACACAAGAAAAGACTACATAGAAAATGATATACTTGTTACGGTAAATTGGTAGATAAATGGTGGTAACTCTATTTATTTATTTGTTTTTTTTTTGAGGAACTTCCAGACTGTTTTGCAAAGTACAAAACAGCTGCGCCATTTTACATTCTGACCAGGAGTACATGAAGATTCCAATTTTGCACATTCTTGGAAACATTATTAGGTGGCTTTTTGCTCATAACCATTCTACAAGGTATAAAGTGGTAATTCATTGTGGCTTTCATTTGCCTTTCCTTGATGGCTAATGAAGTTGAGTATCTTTTCAAGCAGTTTTGGCCATTTTCTTTGGAGAAATGTCTATTCACATCCTTTACTATTTAAAAAAGTGGGTTGTCTTTTTAATGCTGAGTTTTAAGAGTTCTTTACATATTCTGGGTGTAAGTCCCTTATCAGATATATGATTTGTAAATATATTCTGCCATCCTATGGGCGGTCTTTTCACATTCTTGATTGCATCCAAATGTTTTCAACCTGGTGAAGTCCAATTTATCTACTTTTGTTGCTGTTGCTTGTGCTTTTAGTGTCATGTCTAAGTATCCACGGTCAAATCCAAAGTTAAGATTTACCCCTGAGCCTTCCTCTAAGAGTTTTACATTTCTTTTGTTAAGTTTGTTCTTCAGTATTTTATTATTTTTGATGTTATTATAAAGGATTTTTTAAAATGTTATTTTCATATTTTCTAGTGTATAAAAATGGATTTTTGTATATTGATCTTGTGTCCTGACATCCTGAACTTAATTATATGTTCTAATAGTTTTTTTGGTGGATTTCTTGGGATTTTCTATATACAAGATAATGTCATCTGTGATTAGACATGGGCTTCCCTCATATTCAGTTGGTAAAGAATCCGCCTGCAATGCGGGAGACGCTGGTTTAATTTCTGGGTTGGGAAAATCTGCTGGAGAAGGGATAGGCTACCCACTCCAGTATTCTTGATTAGGTATATTTACTTTTTCTATTTGAATGCATTTCATTTTCTGACATTGGAGACAAATTGCAAACCAACAAATATAGAAAAATAATGAAACAACAATGTCAGATTTGTTTTTGTACAGGAATAAACTATGATGATGTAATGAGTGACTTGGGTAGCTACCTCAGATTGGGTACATAGAAATGCCTCCTGGGAGGAAATCTAAAATCTGAAGTATACTCTTAGCAGTGGGACAGCTAATGTAAAGGAACTAAAGGTTGGGAATGAGTTGACTTACTGGAGGAACAGGTAGACCATGCGACTGGAATGTAGTAACAAGAAGGAAAAGGAAACCTAACAGGCAGCCAAGGGCTAGGCCGAAAGTGACTGTATAAACCTGGGCAATGGAAATTGGTTTTTTTCTCATTTTGAAGAAGTGCTACTGCAGTGTTAAGCTGGGAAGTGATGTGATCTGAATCACACTTCAAAATTACTGTAATTGTTTTGTGGATAACAGAGGTTGAAGGGAGAGCTGGAAGCATGTAGGAGCCTTGGAGATGTTACTAACCTGGGGTGGTAGGCTACAGCGATGCAGAGAAGCGAATGGATACAGCCTATGTACGGGACTTGCTGATGAAATTGGATGTGGGGAGTGAAGGGAAAAGAGGAATGATGAATAATTTCTAGATACTCAGCTTGTGCACTTGAGTGGGCAGTGGTGCCATTTGCTGAGCACGTAGGGAGTTGGTGGTGGGTTGGGGAGCTACATCACAAGTCATGCTTCTATCATGTCAAGTTGGTGACACTGATATTCCAAATACAAACGTCAAGTAGGCAGTTGGATTAAACAAGACTAGAACCACAGAGAGGGAGCTGGGGTCACTTGTTTTCAGTGTGAAGGAGCTGCCAGTAAGGCAGAAGGCACTCTAGGAGAGAATGTTTTAGGCAATCCACAGTGAAACTGTTTCAAATGCTACAGGCCTAGTATGTGAGCTACTTTAGCTCCCTGAAAGTTTTTCTCCACCTGGAAAATGGGGGTAATACCCGGTCTGGGGGTTGCCTGTAAGACTAAAGGCAAGAGGCACTCAGACAGCCAGCAACATCTCAGCACATACATTTAGCGACTACACTTCTACCACCACCTCTAGTTCATAAGAACTGGTCTTGGCATAGGCAAGCAGAAAAAGCAAAACCAGCTACAATTTTCTGAAGGAAAGATACCCTTGGAAGAAGAGCTGCTCTAAAACAATGGCTGCAGCCCCTCTCTGCTTCAGTACACCTCACTGAAAACAGCACAGGTCACTACCACCTATCAGGAAATAGATTTCCTACCTAACTCTTCCTATAAATCCTGTTTACACTGCTTAAGTAAAGCAAGACTTTCAGTATAACAAAATAACAAATGATGCCACAGCAACTACTTAAGTATTAGGCACCTCTCACCTTTCTTGCATTGAAGATACAGCAGTCTTAACAACTCAAGTTAGAGGAAAAGGAGTATCCATCTCTCATTTTAAAAACTTTAAGGCCAATTCCCAACTATTAAAATAACAATGCAGCAATAATACTAGTTAATATTTCTATTAGCCAGAAAACATTGTATTATTGATCTCTAAAACATTCAATCCTCCAACTATCCTTTTGGAAATAATATCATTCCCATATCATCCTTCTCAATAGATCAGCCTTATCATTATTATTGGCTGTGAGTGAGGCATGCAGGATCTTATTCCCTGACCTTAGTTTTCAGGCCAGGGACTGAACCTGTCCCCCTACCTTGGAAACTGGAGTCTTAACCACTGGACTGCCAGGGAAGTTTATCTGTGCTCAGTCATGTCCAACCCTTTGCCACCCCTTGGCTCCTCTGTCCATGGAATTTTCCAGCCAAGAATACTGGAGTGGATTGCCATTTCCTTCTCCAGGGGATCTTCCTGACCCAAGGATTGAATCTGTATCTCCTGAACTGCAGGCAGATTCTTTACCACTGTGCCACAGGAAAAGCCCTCAGGGAAGTCTCTAGATCAGTTTTAAATGAGAGCATTAAGCCTATTAGTTCACCGATTCCTAAAATGTCAACATTCACTCTTGCCATCTCCTATTTGACCACTTCCAATTTGCCTCGATTCATGGACCTAACATTCCAGGTCCCTATGCAATATTGCTCTTTACAGCATCAGACCTTGGTTCCATCACCAGTCACATCCACATCCGGGTGTTGTTTTCGCTTTGGCTCCATCTCTTCATTCTTTCTGGAGTTATTTCTCCACTGATCTCCAGTAGCATATTGGGCACCTACTGACCAGGGGAGTTCCTCTTTTAGTGTCCTATCTTTTTGCCTTATCATACTGTTCATGGGGTTCTCAAGGCAAGAATACTGAAGTCGTTTGCCATTCCCTTCTCCAGTGGACCACATTTTATCAGAACTCTCCACCATGACACGTCCGTCTTGGATGGCACTACACAGCATGGCTCATAGTTTCACTGAGTTAGACAAGGCTGTGGCCCATGTGATTAGACTGTTTAGTTTTCCGTGATTGTGGTTTTCAGAATGTGGAGTACAGAATGAAGCAGGGCAAAGGGTAATACAGTTTTGCCAAGAAAATGTACTGATTATAGCAAACATCCTCTTCCAACAACACAAGAGAAGACTCTACACATGGATATCACTAGTGGTCAACACCGAAATCAGATTGATTATATTTTTTGCAGCCAAAGATGGAGAAGCTCTATACGGTCAGCAAAAGCAAGACCGGGAGCTGATTGTGGCTCAGATTATGAAATCCTTATTGCCAAATTCAGGCTGAAATTGAAGAAAGTAGGGAAAACCACTAGACCATTCAGGTATGACCTAAATCAAATCCCTTATGATTATACAGTGGAAGTCAGAAATAGATTTAAGGGACTAGATAGAGTGCTTGATGAATTATGGACGGAGGTTTGCAACATCGTACAGGAGACAGGGATCAAGACCATCCCCATGGAAAAGAAATGCAAAAAAGCAAAATGGCTATCTGAGGAGGCCTTACAAATAGCTGTGAAAAGAAGAAAAGCAAAAAGCAAAGAAGAAAAGGAAAGATACCAGCATCTGAATGCAGAGTTCCAAAGAATAGCAAGAACAGATAAGAAAGCCTTCCTCAGGAATCAATGCAAAGAACTAGAGGAAAACAAGAGAATGGGAAAGGCTAGAGATCTCTTCAAGAAAATTAGAGATACCAAGGGAACATTTCATGGAAAGAAGGGCACAATAAAGTACAGAAATTGTATGGACCTAACAGAAGCAAAAGATATTAAGAAGAGGTGACAAGAATACACAGAAGAATGGTACAAAAAAATTCTTTATGACCCAGATAATCACGATGGTGTGGTCACTGACTTAGAGCCAGACATCCTGGAATGCGAAGTCAAGTGGGCCTTCAATTCAGTTCAGTTCAGTTGCTCAGTCATGTCCGACTCTTTGCGACCCCATGAACTGCAGCACGCCAGGCCTCCCTGTCCATCACCATCTCCCAGAGTTCACTCAGACTCACGTCCATCGAGTCAGTGATGCTACCAGCCATCTCATCCTCTGTCATCCCCTTCTCCTCCTGCCCCCAATCCCTCCCAGCATCAGAGTCTTTTCCAGTGAGTCAACTCTTCACATCAGGTGGCCAAAGTACTGGAGTTTCAGCTTCAGCATCATTCCTTCCAAAGAAATCCCAGGGTTGATCTCCTTCAGAATGGACTGGTTGGATCTCCTTGCAGTCCAAAGGACTCTCAAGAGTCTTCTCCAACACCCCAGTTCAAACGCATCAATTCTTCAGCACTCAGCCTTCTTCACAGTCCAACTCTCACATCCATACATGACTACTGGAAAAACCATAGCCTTGACTAGATGGACCTTAGTTGGCAAAGTAATGTCTCTGCTTTTGAATATACCATCTAGGTTGGTCATAACTTTTCTTCCAATGAGTAAGCGTCTTTTAATTTCATGGCTGCAATCACCATCTGCAGTGATTTTGGAGCCCCCCAAAATAAAGTCGGACACTGTTTCCACTGTTTCCCCATCTATTTCCCATGAAGTGATGGGACCGGATGCCATGATCTTCATTTTCTGAATGTTGAGCTTTAAGCCAACTTTTTCACCCTCCTCTTTCACTTTCATCAAGAGGCTTTTTAGTTCCTCTTCACTTTCTGCCATAAGGGTGGTGTCATCTGCATATCTGAGGTTATTGATATTTCTCCCGGCAATCTTCATTCCAGCTTGTGTTTCTTCCAGTCCAGCGTTTCTCATGATGTACTCTGCATATACGTTAAATAAGCAGGATGACAATATACAGGCTTGATGTACTCCTTTTCCTATTTGGAACCAGTCTGTTGTTCCATGTCCAGTTCTAACTGCTGCTTCCTGACCTGCATACAGATTTCTCAAGAGGCAGGTCAGGTGGTCTGGTATTCCCATCTGTTTCAGAATTTTCCAGTTTATTGTGATCCACACAGTCAAAGGCTTTGGCATAGTCAATAAAGCAGAAATAGATGTTTTTCTGGAATTCTCTTGCTTTTTCCATGGTCCAGCGGATGTTGGCAATTTGCTCTCTGGTTCCTCTGCCTTTTCTAAAACCAGCTTGAACATCAGGAGGTTCACGGTTCATGTGTTGCTGAAGGCTGGCTTGGAGAATTTTGAGCATTACTTTACTAGCATGTGAGATGACTGCAATTGTGCGGTAGTTTGAGCATTCTTTTGCATTGCCTTTCTTTGGAATTGGAATGAAAACTGAGCTTTTCCAGTCCTGTGGCCACTGCTGAGTTTTCCAAATGTGCTGGCATATTGAGTGCAGGACTTTCACAGCATCATCTTTCAGGATTTGAAAGAGCTCAACTGGAATTCCATCACCTCCACTAGCTTTGTTTGTAGTGATGCTTCCAAGGCCCACTTTACTCACATCCCAGGATGTCTGGCTCTAGATTAGGAAGCATTATTACAAACAGAGGTAGTGGAGGTGATGGAATTCCAGTTGCTTGCACTCAATATGCCAGCAAATTTGGAAAACTCAGCAGTGGCCACAGGACTGGAAAAGGTCTGTTTTCATTCCAATCCCAAAGAAAGGCAATGCCAAAGAATGTTCAACTACCGCACAATTGCACTCATGTCACACACTAGTAAAGTAATCCTTAAAATTCTCCAAGCCAGGCTTCAACAACACATGAACTGTGAACTTCCAGATGTACAAGTTGGTTTTAGAAAAGGCAGAGGAACCAGAGATCCAATTGCCAACATCTGTTGGATTATTGAAAAAGCCCGAGATTTCCAGAAAAACATCTATTTCTGCTTTATTGACTATGCCGAAGCCTTTGACTGTGTGGATCACAATAAACTGTGGAAAATTCTGAAAGAGATGGGAATACCAGACCACCTGACCTGCCTCCTGAGAAAACTGTATGGAGGTCAGGAAGCAACAGTTAGAACTGGTCATGGAACAACAGACTGGTTCCAAATAGGAAAAGGAGTGTGTCAAGGCTGTATATTGTCACTGTGTTTATTTAACTGAGAAACACTGGGCTGATGAAGCACAAGTTGGAATGAAGATTGCCGGGAGAAATATCAATAACCTCACATATGCAGAAGACACCACCCTTATGACAGAAAGTTAAGAAGAACTAAAGAGCCTCTTGATGAGAGTGAAAGTAGAGAGTGAAAAAGTTGGCTTAAAGTTCAACATTCAAAAAACTAAGATCACGGCATCTGGTCCCATCACTTCATGGCAAATAGATGGGGAAACAGTGGAAACAGTGGCTGACTTTATTTTTGGGGGCTCCAAAATCACTGTAGAAGGTGAATGCAGCCATGAAATTAAGACGCTTACTTCTTGGAAGAAAAGTTATGACCAACTTAGACAGCATATTAAAAAGCAGAGACATTACTTTGCCAACAAAGGTCCATCTAGTCAAGGCTAGGGTTTGTCCAGTAGTCATGTATGGATTTGAGAGACTATAAAGAAAGCTGAGCACTGAAGAATTGATGCATTTGAACTGTGGTGTTGGAGAAGACTCTAGAGTCCCTTGGACTGAAAGAAGATACAACCAGTCCACCCTAAAGGAAATCAGTCCTGAATATTCATTGGAAGGACTGATGTTGAAGCTGAAACTCCAATACTTTGGCCACCTGATGCGAAGAGCTGACTCATTGGAAAAGACCCTGATGATGGAAAGATTGAAGGTGGGAGGAGAAGGAGATGACGAGGAGGAGGAGGATGAGATGGTTGGATGGCATCACCAACTCAATGGGCATGAGTTTGAGAGTTGGTGATGGACAGGGAGGCCTGGCGTGCTCCAGTGCATGGGGTTGCAAAGAGTCGGACATGACTGAGTGACTGAACTGAATAGCAGCCTCTTAGAATTGGACTGGCTACGTAGCCCCTATGCCTTTTAACTGCAAGGTGTGAGAATAGTTGCGGATTGAAGAATTACTTCAAGATGTTGAAGATAAAAGGTATTTTGGTTTTTTCTGTGGGCTTCCCAGGTGGCTCAGAGATAAAGAATCTGCCTGCCAAGCAGATGTGGGTTTGATCCCTGGGTCAGTAAGATCTCCTGGAGAAGGAAATGGCAACACACTCCACTATTCTTGCCTGGGAAATCCCTTGGATGAAGGAGCCCAGTGGGCTACAACACAACTGAGTGGGCACACACACACACACACACACACACACACACAATTAGCACGACAGGGCTTCAGCTTCAGCTTCCAAAGCACTCAGCACAGCTCACAATACCTGGCTAAGAGTTCTGAAGAAGGACAATAACAAAATGATGCAACAGTTATCAATCACCTTTTCTGCAATATTTTATCCTGTAAATGTTCGCTGAATCTTTACCAGGTTAGTTTTTTTTTTTTTTTTTTTAAAGTGAAGTTGCTCAGTTGTGTCCGACTCTTTGCGACCCCGTGGACTGTAGCCCACCAGGCTCCTCCATCCTTGGGATTCTCCAGGCAAGAATACTGGAGTGGGTTGCCATTTCCTTTTCCAGGGGATCTTCCTGACCCAGGGATTGAACCCAGGTATCCCCCATTGCAGGCAGACACTTTAATCTCTGAGCCACCTGAGAAATGTACAAAATTCATTTCTTCCATGAAAACCTATGATCTGGAGCCCATCTGAACTTTTTGAGAACATGGAATAATTCAGATCAAGGGACTCTGCAAACAACTTTTGTCATTAATGTTTATTTCAATTAAATAAATGTGAATTCAGAATTAATGTAAGATAAAACCTCAAAGTATTTAGCAAAACAAATGCTATTATGAGTTTGATTAAAATATTTGTGCTACCTGTGTTATGAACTACAGACATTCACAAAATTTAAAGCACATTCTGAAAAAAATAAAATTCTGATAAATTCTGTTTGTAAAAATCAATTCAGTGGTACAGTCCCCCTGGGGAAGAACCAATCTGCCTTGTTACCATCAATTAAAAATCAAATGAGATATTTTCCTCTTTTAGTTGTGACCGTCACAGCACTATATAACACATACAAACCTAAATCCTTTTGATCAGAGAATACAGTAAATAAGACTGGTATTTAACAGGTCTTACAGATCATGTAGTATAAAACATTTTCTTTTGCAAATAAAATGTATAAACTATTTCAAAAATATCAAACCAGTGAAAAATATGTTGACTGCAACAAAATTTCCAAACAGAAGTTCAAAAATCTTGGCAAAGCTATGCCTGTAACATCAAATAAAATCTAGCTTTATTTACCAAATAAAATAGTCATTAAAAATACATAACACTTCAACATTTCAATAGAAATTGCTGTTCTGTCATACACGATCAACTCTGTTTTCTCAATAATTTGAATAAAATTTCAATTATAAGATAAATGAAGACTAAAAATAAAAACAATGCAAATTAAAGTGTTTTAGAGACCTACATATAAGTAATTTCCAAACACATAATTGTTATATGATTATGGTTTGGAACAAATTTTCCCTGAGCACTCTTTCTGCTTGGTTAGAAAAACTGATTTTTCCTGAATAATTCGATTTTTCATCCATCAAGTGTATCTGGGAATCTTTCCTTCCAGACTCTCTAAAGTAATAACTGATTATAACCATTTTAAGGGGCTATTTGAATGGCTATACAATTATGGTTGAGTTTTAGTGCTCTGAGAACTGTACAGTGGGTGTCTTGTACAACTGAAATGATTTACTATCCTAAAACTATCAACAGTTGCTTTAACAAATTCAGAATCCAAATTTGTTTTAACAAATTCAGCTGTTTTAACTAGCTTCACAGAAGAAAGAAGTAATAATCAGTTAATTCCAGACCAATAAATACATATTAAAAACTGAAAAAAGAGTTGGATTAACATTGTGATTTCTCTGGAATAACACTGAAAAAAATTAAGCCTTCTGCCCAAAACAGGAAATACTTCATGCTAAAACTTTACGTAATTCAGTTTTGAGATCTGTCACTCCTTAAAAGTCATGCAAGCATAAAATTAGCATCACTGGAAATTTCGTTGCATAAATGGCAGTTCTCAATGCTATCACCAGATTCACAGCCCAAAGACACACTGTAATCAGTGCACATGTACAGTACCACTGCTAGATGTGTTCCCCTAATTTTTTAAGATCTTAAAAAACTCTTAGCTATTTGAGAGTTTAGGCCTCTTCTCTTTCAAATAAATAAAGCATAACAAATACCTGGGAGTCTTAACTATGTAAATTCCTGAATACTAATTTTTTACATAGCCTAGCATCACACTGATAGCTAATGGTGAATGATGTTGGATTCGTGATCTCTGAAGATTTCAGCTTCAGGACTAGGGACCAAGCTTGATCACTCAAGAGCTTTTGTGTAGGAGAGTTCTATTAAAGTATAAAAAGGGACAGAGAAACCTTCTGACACAGACATCAGAAAGGGGATGGAGAGTGTCCCCCCTCCATAGTCTTATCAAGGCCTTATATACTTTTATCAGACCCACTCCCAAAACATAATCTTAAATTAATCTTAAATTAACAAGATTCAACTAACAATAGAAAGGTCTTACCAGACTCACTCTCACAACAAACATCATAACAAGATTAGTCAGAAGGTTCTTATTAAGAAGGATAAACATGTCCTAGAGCAAGACATATTGCTGTTACATAATCATTAAAGTGAAGTAGCTCAGTCACGTCCAACTCTTCGTAACCCCATGGACTGTAGCCTAGCAGGCTCCTCTGTCCATGGGATTTTCCAAGCAATAGGACAGGAGTGGATTGCCATTTCCTTCTCCAGGGGATCTTCCTGACCCAGGGATCGAACCCAGGTCTCCCACATTGTAGACAGACGCTTTGCTGTCTAAGCCATACCTAATCATTAGTACAGAGCTTAAGGAAAAACATACCCTTCAGTCATTAAGTGAAGTCACTCAGTCATGTCCGACTCCTTGCCGACCCCATGGACTGTAGCCAACAAGGCTCCTCTGTCCATGGAATTTTCCAGGCAAGAGTACTGGAGTGGGTTGCCATTTCCTTCTCCAGGGGATCTTCCCCACCCAGGGATCAAACCCAGGTCTCCCACACTGCAGGCAAATGCTTTACCGTCTGAGCCTGGGCTTAAAGAAAAAATGTTTTATGTGACTAATGTAGAAAAAAAATGTTTGTCCTTTTCTCCTTGAGAGCTCCAGACCCCTTTCTCCTTCTCGAGGGCCCCAGATCCCTTCCTCCTCTGTGAGGGCCCTGGACTCCTTCCTGCTTGAGGGCCCCAGATTCCTTATCAACCTACTTAAGAGTGAATTCTCTCAACACCAAAGGAAAATCAGATTTAAGAAGTTTCATATTTATAATTTCATAAGACTTAACTTATATATTTCCCTTACCACTAGATTTATGTGGCTTGCAAGAATATTTAATAAATAACTTAAAACATTTAGAAGTAATCATTCCGAAGATCTTCAAGTAAGCAGTTTCAAGTGTCCAGAGGTATGTCTTCTGTCTTCTTATATTTTAAGATACTTTACATAGGACGACCTTGACCAAGACGACTTTTAGACCTAGATTTTTTTAAACAGAAAAGAACGTAAGAGGTGCTTCTAAAACAATAAGAAGTTGCCACTGCTTTAGGTTAAGTCTGATTGACACTGTCAAAATTTAATGAAAATTCATATACCTCCATAATCCACTTTAAAAATTCTTGGAGTGAAATGTACTTTGGAATTCAGGTATTTTTAAATTTTTAATATTATGAGTCTGTAGTAGTCCCCCTTAACCAAACACATGAGTATTTCTTTACTGACACAAATGAGCATTTATATTAAGTAGGATAAATAAAAACTACAAATAGCACCACAGTAGCTCAGATCAGGTTTGAGTTGCCACAAATGTATGAAAAAAACTTTGGGCTTTCTGAGTTTTCTGGATTTCAGAATTGCAGATAAGGCATTTGGATCTGTAGAATTAATGATCAATTTTCAGGAACTGCTAATCTTTCAAAGAAAATTTTGTGCTGTAAAGTGACACAGAACATACAAGTTAGATATTCTTTTTCTTTGGCCCCATTGCACAGTATGAGGGATCTTAGTTCCCGGACCAGCCCCCTGTAATGGAAGCATGGAGTCTTAACCACTGAACCTCCAGGGAAGTCCCACAAGTTAGATTTTATAAAGAGAGAACAAGAAATAAGAAAATTTCAATGATTTATATAAAGTAGTAATATGTTATCAATAAACAGCATAAAAATCCTGCTAGTTTGCAGTGGCACTACAGCTTACATTTGTCAGTTGTTGACTTGGAACCAAGCTGACTCAATAAACAGAAAACTGATTTTAAAAAGCTATACTTTCATTAAATTTTGTCATCATGACCTTTTAAAGTCTTAACTCTTAAGTTAAAATCTCGTTCTGACTAATGTCTTGTTTCAAGCAAAATAAAACCAAACTCAAATTATGTGCTTCTAGTGTTCATATGGTTTTTCCCTTAAGAAAAAAAAAATATATCATCACTTCAAAGCTGGCATTCTGAATTCACTTCTGCTGATTTACCTTGCGTTTTTTTCCGAGCTGCTCTGCCGAGCACTGACTGGCACTGAGGCCTTGATTTGTGCTTCAAGCCTGGAATAAATACCTCCTGCAAACTGTAAAGGAGCAAAATTAAGTTACTATCTATATGGAACCAATAATTGAAACAGCATTACTTTTGAATTTAGAAGCAATTTTTTAATTTTTTAAATTAAAAACTGTCTCTGAGTTATAATTTATACGTGCTATTTTACTTTAAAATTCACCCTATTTAGTGTACTGTTCTGAGTTGAATTTTGACAAATGCATACAGTTGTGTGAACACTTATAATGGAGACATAACCCAGTTCTATCACCCCAAGAAAATCCCCTAGTGCCCCCTTTTAAGGCCAATGATTTGATGACTTTACAGTACAAATTCTGGCAACCATCAACTTTTGGGCTATTTTTCTTGGCTGGTCTGTGTAGTCTGCAGGATCTTAGTTCCCTGACCAAGGATAGAGCTTGCGCCCTTGGCAGTGAAAGAACAGAGTCCTAACCACTGGACCGCCAGGGAATTCCCCTACTTACCTGTTTTATGTCCCTATACCTTTGCATTTTCCAGAACCTTATATATATACAGAATCATATAGCTTACAGCCTTTTGAATAAGGCTTCTTTCACTTACCATAATGTGTAGGAGATTCACCTATGTTGCAGCATGTATCAGTAGCTCATTCTTTTTTATACGTACCACAGTCTTAATTCACTTATCAAGTAAAGGACATTTGGGTTGTTTCTAGTTTTTAACAATTCTAAATAAAGCCCCTGTAAAGATGTGTGAAATGATCTGTATGGTGAGTAAACATTAAACAATATAAGAAACAAGCAAACTGTTGTCCAAAGTAGCCATTCCCTTTTGCATCCTTACTAGTTATATATGACAGTTCCAGTTGCTCTATATCGTTGTTAGCATATTAAAAAAAATTTTCTTTAGACATTTTAGTAGGTGTATAGTGGTATCTTGTTGAGGGATTAATTTACGTTTCCCTAATGACCTAGATAGCATATTGAAAAGCAAAGACATTACTTTGCCAACAAAAGTCTGTTTAGTCAAGGCTATGGCTTTTCCAGTGGCCATGTATGGATGTGAGAACTGGACTGTGAAGAAAGCTGAGCACTGAAGAATTGATGCTTTTGAACTGTGGTGTTGGAGAAGACTCTTGAGGTCCCTTGGACTGCAAGGAGATCCAACTGGTCCCTTCTGAAGGAGATCAGCCCTGGGATTTCTTTGGAAGGAATGATGCTAAAGCTGAAACTACAATACTTTGGCCACTTCATGCGAAGACTTGACTTACTGGAAAAGACTCTGATGCTGGGAGGGACTGGGGGCAGGAGGAGAAGGGGACGACAGAGGACGAGATGGCAGGATGGCATCACTGACCTGATGGACGTGAGTCTGAGTGAACTCCGGGAGTTGGTGATGGACAGGGAGGCCTGGCGTGCTGCGATTCATGGGGTCGCAAAGAGTCAGACACGACTGAGTGACTGAACTGAACTGAACTGAACTGAACTGAATGACTAAGAAGGCAAAGAGGCTATCTGCGGAGGCTTCGCTAATAAAGAAGTGAAGTGAAAGGCAAAGGAAAAAAGGAAAGATATACCCAACTGAATGCAGAGTTCCAGAGAAAAAGCAGGGAGAGATAAGAAGGCCTTCTACAATGAACAATGCAAAGAAAGAGGAAAACAACAGAATGGGAAAGACTAGAGATTTCTTTAAGAAAACTGGAGATGTCAAGGGAACATTTTACGCAAGGATGGGCAAGATAAAGGAAAGAAACGGTATGGACCTAACAGAAACAGAAGGGATGAAGAAGAGGTGGCAAGAATATACAGAAGAACTATACAGGAGAGGTTTTAATGACCCAGATAACCACCATGGTGTTATCACTCACCTAGAACCAGACATCCTGGAGTATGAAGTCACGTGGGCCTTAAGAAGCATCACTACAAACTAAGCTAGTGGAGGTGATGGAATTCCAGTTGAGCTATTTCAAATTCTAAAAGATGATGCTGTTAAAGTACTATACTCAATATGTCAGCAAATTTGGAAAACTCAGCAGTGGCCACAAGACTGGAAAAGGTCAGTTTTCATTCCATTCCAAAAAAAGGGCAATGTCAAAGAATGTTCAAACTACTGCACAATTGTACTCATTTTACATGCTAGAATGGTAATGCTCAAAATCCTTCAAGCTAGGCTTCAACGGTATGTGAACTGAGAACTTCCAGATGTACAGCTGGATTTATAAAAGGCAGAGGAAACAGATCAAATTGTCAACATTTGTTGGATCACGGAAAAAGCAAGGGAATTCCAGAAAATGTCTACTTCTGCTTCATTGACTATGCTAAAGCCTTTGACTGTGTGGATCATAATAGCTGGAAAATTCTTAAGGAACTGGGAATACTGGACCACCTTATCTGTCTCCTGAGAAACTGTATGTGGGTCAAGAAGTAACAGCTAGAACCAGACATGGAACAATGGACTGGTTCAACACTGGGAAAGGAATACGTCAAGGCTAAATACTGTCAACCTGCTTACTTAACTTTTACACAGAGTATATCATGTGAAATGCTGGGCTGGATGAATCACAAGCTGGAATCAAGACTGCTAGGAGAAATATCAACATCCTCAGATATGCAGATGATATCACTTTAATGGCAGGAAGTGAAGAGGAACTGAAGAGCCTCTTGATGGGGGGTAGTGAAACTCAACATCAAAAAACTAAGATCATGGCATTTGGTCCCATCATTTCATGGCAAATAGAAGCAGAAAAAGTAGAAGCAGTGACATATTTTACCTTCTTGGACTCCAAAATCACTGTGGACACTCCAAAATTTCATGGTGAAATTTTGACTGCAGCCATGAAATTAAGACGCTTGCTCCCTGGAAGGTAAACTAAGCCAAATCTAGACAGCATATTCAAAAGCAGAGCTACCACTCTGCTGACAAAGGTTCGTATAGTCAAGGCTATGGTTTTCCCAGTAGTCATGTATGGATATGAGGGTTGGATCATAAAGAAGACTGAGCACCAAAGAACAGATGCTTTCGAATTGCGGTGCTGGAGAAAACTCTTTGACAGTCCCCTGGACGGCAAGGAGATCGAACCAGTCAATCCTAGAGGAAATCAACCCTGAATATTCATTGAAAGGACTGATGTTGAAGCTCCAATACTGTAGCCATGTGACGTGAAGAGCTGACTCACTGGCGAAGACTCTGATGCTGAAAAAGACTGACGGCAAGAGGAGAAGTGGGCAGCAGAGGATAAGATAGTTAGCATCGCTGATCCAATGGACAAGAGTCTGAGCAAACTTCAGGAGATAGTGGAGGACAGAGCAGCCTTGGTATGCTACATTCCATGGGGTCACAAAGAGTAGGACAAGACTTAGTGACTGAACAACAATAATAATGACTAATGGCATTTCTGGTGGTGGCTCAGCAGTAAAGAATCTGCCTGCACTGCAGGAGACAGAAATTCAATCCCTGGGTCAGGAAGATCCTCTGGAGAAGGAAATCCTCTGCTCCAGTATTCTTGCCTGGGAAATCCCATGCACAGAGGTGCCTGGTGGACTACAGTCCAGGGGGGGTCACAAAAGAGTGGGACAAGACTGCAAAAACAAACAAAAAAGATGACTAATGATGTTGCCATCTTTTCTTGTGCTACCTTCTCTCATGAAGTCTATGGTTAATTTTTTGCCTGCTTCTTTTTATTGGGCTGTTTATTTTCTCACAGTTTATGGTTTGCTTTTTCATTCTCTTAATAATGCCTTTCAAAAAAAAGTTTTAAATTTTGATGAAATCCAACTTTTTTCTTTTATGAATCATGCTTTTGGCGTTGTAGCTAAGAAATATTTGTCTAACCCATGGTGATAAAGATTTTTTTTCCTGTTTCTTCTTGTAGGGAAACAAATTTTTCAATAAAAGCATTAGGGGCAAAAGTGACTGTAAATATATAATACTGATACTAACAATGATATATAATGTTATAACTAATATGTAATTCAGTAAGAGTACAGGTATTTCTTGTTATCATTTTTATAGTAAGATAACATCTTATTTTAAAGATAACATCTAAGCACCGATACAGAGCTGATAAAATTAGCAAATCCAGGAGGTCACCTTTCACAATGAAGTTAATCTGTTCCTGGATACTATACTTTTAGCGACAGTGTACTTTACTATGTGTGTTACACAGGTCTATGGACCATAAGAGGTGGTGAAAAACTTTTATGTGAATGAACTGGCTAACTGGTACAGAATATAAAAATATATTAAAAATTTACTCTTAAAATCATAAAGCATCTTTATACTTATGATGAAAATAAAGTAGGAAAGAGTACTAAGCAAGCACCATACGTGAGTAGGTAATTCTTACTTCTTTGGCTTCCCTTGACCTGACTCGATCCAGATCTCCCAATCTCATCTTTATTAGGTGCCCAGTAATTTCAGACATCCGCCGCTGATCTGAAAGGTAAAAATTAATAAATCTTACTTTTATGAGGATGTTTAGTAATTTTTATTTCTTAAAGAAGACTGCAATTATTAAAAGTCCATGAAAACACTACTGTATATTATTTGTAGACACATACACCTATTTATCTTTGAAGGACTTTAGGCTTCAAGTAGCAAAATGGCTCATATATATATAACTGGGCTGCTTTTAAGATGACTGTAAATCAGCTGAAGACATTCAGCTTTCTTGAAAGTGGAAGCGGTGGATGAAAGTCAGTCTGAGAGACCTCAGAACGATGGATGCATGAAACCACACATTATCTATCTATTATCACATCTATTATCTAGTAATGAAACTCTGGTTGGTGCCTGAGGAAATGTGCTAATTTGGGGCCTTATTCCAGTTGGAACCTTTAAAGCTATTCAGCATACTTCATAAAAGACTCCTATCATTGCTATTTATAGCCAATTTGTACATTACCCAAATACTACTACTTACCATCTTCTCTTTGTGCATCTTGGTTGAATCTCAAGGATCTTGTGGTATCCCACTTATTCTTCTGCATACTCACACTATTGAAAAAATTAAACAAAAATCAGCATTGATGTTTTTAGAGTGAACATCTGACTGGATTAAGGAATAATACTCACATGAAAGGAGACACATCTCTAGAAGTTGACTAAAAAAAAGTAGACAACATTAAGGCCCAATTAGAACATATTTACTGATTAGCGTTATAGGTAATAACAAAAAAGAGTTTTTATTTATTGGGTACATTGTTTCATTGAAGTTTTGCAACAACCATGTGAGATAGATGCTATTATTATCTCTATATTAAAACAGTTTCAGAGGAGTTAAGAAACTTATCCAAAGGGAAAGAGACCTAGAATTTGAACCTGTTTTATTTATCTGACCTGGAAGCCCCCCACCTCTAATGCAGTCTTTTAGAATTCACTCATTCTATGCCTGTGGTCCTTAACATGGAGATGAATGTGCAATCCATCCAACATATACTGTGTGGAATGTGTCTCTGCCCCAGTTTTTCACACATTTTTAGAATCCACAGTTCCTCTTTTAGCCAACAGTAGTTACACTGTTCTCTTATTCCTACCTGGCTTTTTACTCCTTCCTTTGAAGGCATGAGGAAATAAGAATAATTTTAAAAGGTCATAAAATATAATCAATTCTAAAAACTTTTATTTTTTGAATAAGAAATATTGGTTCAAAATTCAAGAAGTATAAATAGGACACACAGTAAAGAAGTTTCTGTCCTTCCCCCTAGATATTCAGTTCCCTTTCTTAGAGGCAACCAATTTTATCAATTTCTGAAATAGCTTTCTATAGCCATTTTATGGATACATAAGAAAATTCATATGTATTTCTTTATCTATTCTACATAAATGGTAGCATAATATACCACTATACATACTGCTCTGCACTTTTCCTTTTTTCTTCTTCTCTTAAAGTATAGTTAATTTGCAATGGTGCGTTAGTTTCTGGTATAAAGTGATTCAGCTTATATATATATATTTTCACACACACACTCTGGAGTGGATAGCCATTCCCTTCTCTAGGGGATCTTCCCAACCCAAGGACCAAACCTGGGTCTCCCATATTGCAGGCAGATTCTTTATTGTCTGAGCTACCAGGGAAGCCCATGATATATATATATTTATATATATTCTTTTTCACATTCTTTTCCATTGTAGTTTATTATAAGACGTCGAATATAGTCCTCTGCGCTATAGGATCTTGTTGTCTATTTTATATATAGTAGTTTGTATATGCTAATCCAAAACCGCTAATTTATCTTTCTTATACTTCACTTTCCTTTCTTCATGTGTCAATATACCTTAGAGATCTTTAATCTCAGTCTTTACAGAGATTCTTTACTCATCTTTACACTGCTAGCATTTCACTGTGGTACTCATAGCTCTTCTTTTTCAGATTTTTCCTGCTTATTTCTTAATACAAACTTTAGAACAGTAATAGATAATTTATAGTTACCCTCTCCAGCGCCTTTTCTTTCTTCTGACCACAGGGTGAAGACATCTGCTTTTTTGGTTGTTTAGCGAACTTCTTTGGCTTCTCCTTTTTCCCTGATAATAGAACATCAGTGTTATCAGCCCATGCACTTGTCACATCCAAACAATAAAATCACTGAAAAAACAAAATACTGTTTTTAAAAACTAAAAAATTACCTTTAGATAAATAGTAAATATGTGAAGAAACAAAACTAAAAGTGCTTTACAGAGGTTCCTTGACTTTTCTTCTTTCTACTTGGTGAAAATCTTAGGGAAAAAATGAGGGCAATGAATTCCAAGTCCCAGTGAAATTAAATGTAGAAAAATGTTGGGGAAATTACACATATTTATTTCCCTGAATCTAATGTGACAGTGGAGTCATCTCCTAATTCCAAATTTTTCAATATAAAAAATAACTGTAACCCCAAAAATCACAAATTGAGAAGGGGAGGAAAGAAGAGTTCACATACACAAAATCTTTAAAATGCCTTTGTTCACACAGGAGGTTGGGCTATGAGGGTAAAAATGGAGGTAGAACATAAATGATCCTAGGAAGAAGCAGATCTGGGATAAACTGTATTCAAAATGAGGGCATTCCTGTAATGAACATTCAGACCTTACTCTTGGCTGACAGTTTAGTGGAGAAAGGAGACAGGCAAAAAAAGAGGGAGGGGAAAGAAGTATTTCTCTAAAAACAAGGTTGGAAGGTTGATAATAATACATTAGATTGCTGTTTCCCAATTATCAATTATTTGCACATCATCTTTATAGTTTTTGCTCTATCTTAAAAAAGAAACTTCATCACTACCAAATGAAAAGCCTATAAAATGTGCTACATAGAAGACAATCTTGAAGATAACAGAATAAAGACAAAACAACATTTAGAATCTAGATAGATTTATTTTTCTGCTGGCCCTGGGCCCCTGACATGTGTCTCTCTGTTCATGTGGGAGATTAACAAGTGTTATATTGCTAAAAGCCATGATAGGGTGGGCTACATGATAACAGCAGTGTGAAAGGGTGGACAATTCCTCCCCCCACAATAATGATAAAAACAGAACAAAAATCGTATAACCAATCATCTGCAGATACTGGAGAATAATCAAAGGAAGAGAGAAAGTTCACTGTTTACATGTGAAAAAAGCTTCCTTATCTGACGGCACTTTCTCCCTCCTCAGCTCAGGGAGAAAAATTATAACCTTGAGTTGCAGGGAGAAAATGATAGAGTTCAAAGCAACAGAGGTGCTAGGAATTCAAAGGGGAAAATTTTGAAAACAAGAAAGAGATCTGAGGCCTAAAATGTGAACATAAACTATGCCCAAATTCTGAGCTGAATGTTAAACTATGCAAGTACACAGGAGACCCTAGGAAGCTCATCTAAAAAGGCAAGCAGAAACCAGGGTGGGGTGTTGATCACTGGAAGACAGAACTGCTCTCTGTGAGAGGAGGCACATTTCCTGTGCCTTTGAATGACTTCCCCAAACTGTTTTTAGCTTGAGCTTCTGAGAGTCTTGCTGGCTTGAATTATCACAGGTCAGACCTGGGACTGGAAAAACAAGTAGGAATCTAGGGGGAACTCCAAAGCAAGGAAACCACCAAGCAGGTAAGCCCCCAGTAAATTCTTTCCTTGGCTGACCACTAAACTCCCCAAACTGTCATCCTGCAGATGCTGCCACCCTCCATGGTGACTGCTGAGGAGCTGGGGGAATGCAAGAAGCAAGGTGAACAAGGAACAGGATTGACCCCAGATAGCTGAGGTGCACATGAAAGAAATGAATTCAGTGAGCCCAGAGGCTTGCATCTTCTCATACACAGAATGCTCAGTTCCTTCACTGATACCTGATCTTGATGTTCAGACTGCCTGCTCTATTTGTTGCAAACTTGTATATAGCCTAACATCCTCCTGCCTCCATGGAGCAGTTTTCTCAGAGCTACTGAGATGCTGTGTCTTGGGCTCAGTGTCCTAAACATTCCCACCAGATAAAATAGCTCTCTACTTTCAGAATGTGAATATATATTTTCAGTCAACAGTTTTGGTGACCATGAAGCAACCCACAGCAGATTTCTTTCTTCCGCATGAACTTTATGAGAAACCAAGACATAGTACCAGAAGAGGCTCACTAAACTACACAGGCTGGTGTGGCCTTTGAGGTGACGGCAGCCAAAAGCAGCAGCAGTTAGCAGGCAAAAAAACCTGTGCAGAGACACCAGCAGGGAGACGGATTTTGCAGCATGGCTTAGGCAGGTTAACTGCTTATGAGAACAAAAATCCCAACAATTCTTAGGAGAATAAAAGGTTTCAGAGTTGCACAAAGATAATCTACAGAATTTAGTTTTCACCCAAAAGTCATGAGATAATGAAAATAAGTATGATCCACTCAGAAGAAACAGTTGATAGAAACTGATTGAGAAGGCCAGCATGTTGGATCTGGGAGACAATAATTCCAAAGCAACTGTTACAAACATGTTCAAAGGAAAAATGGTAGAGAGAATCTCAACACATAAACAGAAAATATAAAAGAAGAACCAGGGGGTAAATTCTAGAGCTGAAAGGAAAAACTGAACTGAAAAAGTTAAAAAATGTACCAGATAGGCTCAAAAGAAAATCTGAAATGGCAGAAAAATGAATCATGAATGTGAAGTCAAGGATTAGAAATTATCCAGTCGGGGGGAGACATGACTGAAGAAAAGACCCAGAGCCTCAGAAACAGTATCAAAAGGCCATTGGAGACCCAGAAAACAAATGTGACAAAGGGGCACAAAAAATACTTGAAAGAAATAATGACTGTAAGATAACAATTTATAGATTCAAAAAGTTCAACAAGCCCCAAATAAAATAAACACAAAGAAAATCACATCTAGGCATACTGTAGTCAAGCTTCTAAAAGTCAAAAATAAAAAGGTAAATCTCGAAAGCAGCAAGATTAAAAGTATACATTATATACATAACAGGGGAAATTTTTATCACAAGGACTAACTTCTCAGAAACAATGGAGGGCAGAAGACTGAAATATTTAAGTGCTGAAAGAAGGCAATATATAGATATATAGTTATACAGTTATGGCTGATTAGTGCTGCTGTATGACAGAAACCAATACGACATTATAAAGCAATTATCTTCCAAATTTAAAAAGAAGTGCTAAAAGAAAAAAGCTGTTAATCAAGAATTATAAATTGAGAAAACTGTACTTCAAAAACAAAAGCAAAATAAAGACATTTTCAGGTGAATAAAGGCAAGAGAATTCACCAGTACACTTGCAGTATACTTGCGCTACAGGAAATAAGAAGTCCTTCACGCTCAGTTGGTTAAGAATCCATGGGGTCGCAAAGAGTCGGACACACTGAGAGACTTTCACTCATGAATGAATGAATGAATGAAAGAAAATAACATCAGATGGTAACAAAGATATAGACACAAATGATAAACTCGTTGGTGAATATAAAGGACTAAAGGTATATATTTTTCTTTGTTCCCTTCTCTAAAGGTTCTTATGTTAATATTTTACCTGGAGTAATTCATATTACCTTTAAGTAGACTGTGACAGATTAAAAAGGCATGTTGAAATCTTTAGAACAATCAAATGCAAAGAAATATAACTAAAAAGCTAATAATTTAAATAATATACTAAAATTATTTTCTTAGTACAAAAAAAGCAGGAAAGGAGAAACACAGAAATAAAACATTTGAGCCAATTAGCAAATGAATAGCAAAATGGCAAACCTAACACAACCATATCAATAAACATATTAAATATAAATACAATAAATGGTCCAGTCAAAATGCAGAGATTGTCAAACTGGACAAGAAAGCCATTTCCAATAATATGCTATCTATAACATGCATACTTCAAATTAAAATATTGTTGAAAATAAAAGGATAGGAGAAAGATATGTCATTAAAATGGTAAACAAAACAAATCTAGAGTGATTATGTTAAAATCAAACAAAACAGACTTTAAGATAAGCAGTTCTACTATAAATAAAGAGGGCTCCATCATGATAAAATAGTCAGTACACTATAAATGTATATATGCCTAGTTACAAAGCTCAAACACATACTATGCCATGCCATGCCTGCTGCTCAGTCATGTCTTGACTCTTTGAGACCCCATGGACTGTAGTTCATCAGGCTCCTCTCTCTATGGAAGTTTCCAGTCAAGAATACTGGAGTCAGTTGCCATTTCCTACTCCAGGGGATCGTCCCAAACCAGGGATTGAACCCATGTCTCTTGAGTCTCCTGCACTGGCAGGCAGATTCTTTACCACTGCGCCACCTGGGAAACTATATCATGATGAAAGAGTCAATACACTATAATTGTATATGTGCCCAGTTACAAAGCTCTAACCCACACATAACGCAAAAGCTGACAGACTTGAAAGGAAAAATACATAAATTAACATGATAGCTTGAGATTTCAATACTAATCTCTTACTAATTGATAGAACAAGAAGTCAGAAAATGAGCACTAGAAAATCAAACCGACTTCACTCTACATTTACAGACTACTCCACCAAAAAGAGCAGAATTCACATTGTTTTCATGCACATCTGGAACATGTATCAATAAAACTTAGAAGATGAAAGCACAGAGAGTACATTTTTCAATCACAATGGAATTATATGAGAAATCTACAACTGAAAAGTATTCAGAAAATCTGAAAATATTTGGAAATTAAACACATTAATGAGCAATACATGGGTCAAAGACAAAATCATGAGCGAAATTAGAAAATATTTTGTACTAAATATAAATGAAAACAAGATATACCAAAATCTATGAGAAATACTTAAAAAGCAGTGTTTAGAGTGAGTCTTATAGTTTTAAATGCTTATACTAGATTTAAGTTTCCACATTAAGAAGCTAGAAAAAAGGGGAAATTAAGTCCAAATTAAGTTCAAGGAAGGGAACAGTAAATATAAGACTGAAAATCAATGAAATATAAAATAGACAAACTACAGGGAAAGTCTACGAAATCAAAAGCTGGTTCCTGGCAAAGATCAATAAAACTAATAAACCCGTAGCTAAACTGATCAAGAAAAAAGGAATATAAAACACAAATTAACAATACCAGGAATGAAAGAAGAACACCACCAGAGATCCTTCAGATAGAAAAGGATAAGAAAATACTATGAGCAACCTCATGCTAATAAATCTGACAATGACAATTTGGATAAAATGGACATATTCCTCGAAAGAAGTTGTCGAAACAGATTTAAGAAGAAATAGAAAACTTGAATAGCACTGTATTAATAAAAGACACTGAATTCATAGTTAAAAACCTTCCTATAAAGAAGACTCCAGGCCCAAATGACTTCACTGCTAAATTTTATCGTACATTTTAGGGCCAAAGAATACAAATACTACACAGATTCTTTCAGAAAAGGGTAGTGAACATTTTCCAACTCATTTTATGAGGTCAGTATTAACCTGATAACAAAATTTGGAGATGACATCATAAAAAAACTACAGGCAAATATCCCTCATGAGCACTAATAAAAAATCTTTAACAAAGTACATACAAGCAAGTGAAATATAGTAATATATAAAGAGAAAAATGTCTATTGATGAAAGCCTAGGTGCTGTGAAGTTTCATGTTACCATGCAAATTTTTATGTCTAACAGAAATGCAAATTATTTCTAACAGGAAAGATAACCCCAAAGATTATGGATTTACTGCCCTATAGAACATTAATCAGTTTTGTATCTAATTTGCAATCTTTTTTTCAACATTCTTTTTTTAAAATGCCTATAAATACCTGAGTTGTCAAATGCCTAACCCTAACCCTAACTTTTCTCTGCTAGTTCTCTCATTTTAACTTTAATGAGTTAAAAATTTTTGATACAAGTTCAATTTACAGTTGTATAAAATAATGTTTTTTAATTGTTAAAAAAAATCATACTTTGATGACTATTATTTAATGCTTCATTTGAGTGTCATTTCAAATCATCTCAGGTATACTGATGTAGTCACATATTTTGAGAAACCCATTAAGTTATACCTGAAATGAAAACTCGGAGGATTATTTCTTAGTATACCACACTTTTTAAAAATAACTTTATGAGTGTTCTGTGTTAGTGTCAGGGTTAGAGAATCTTGATGAAGAACTCATCCCTTGCATTAAATCCTTCAGGATATAGCCTCCTCATAAAACTGAGATGAGTTTCAACTTAGAAATCCATACTTTGTTTCTTGGATACTTCTTCTTCATCTCCAACTTCATCTTCAGTGACCTCAGACCCAGTGGTATATTCTTCTTCTTCTGAAAATAATGACTGTTGTTTCTAAAATAAAAGACAAAACATACCATATTAAAATTTTATCTTATCACATCACCAATGAATTCTTCCAAACACATTTATCTACTTATTCTGGATGAATAAGCCAAACAAAAACTGATAAAATGACCACTGTCTAGCACAACATTTGGGAAATAGATCTAAGAATTTCTACATTTAAGACAGGATAACTTTATATTAAATATTTAGAAAATTTACTATTTTCATAGGTTCTAGCAGAGTGATGGGCACATTATAGGTACTTAGTATTTGCTGAACTCCAACCCTATTTCTCAACTGAAAATATTTTCCTTGATAACTAAAATTAAGTTAAAATACAGTAATTGTCAATATTAATGTAGTCTCATAAACAAGCAATGGGAAAGAAATGGCAACCCACCCCAGTATTCTTGCCTGGGAAATCCCATGGACAGAGGAGCCTGGTGGGCTACAGTCCATGAGGTTGAAAAAGAGTCAGACATGACTTAGCAACTAAACAACAAATAAGTACATGTGCACATTCTCTGGGTGAATGTGGTCCTGGATTAAACATACCCACATCAGTTTCATGCATCCAACCACCCTCCTGTCTGTTATCACTGATACAAATTTCTATTCCATTCTTATGAATACTGGTGGCAGATGGCATAGTAACGGCAAACAGGTAAGAAAAAACAGTAAGTCAATCAATCAACCAAATAAATGGAACTTAACTGATTTGTTGTTTTGTTCAATATTCTAAATGTGACTTCCAAGTGACTTGTTTAAGAAGCCCTTTAAGAAAACTTAAGGGTTATGCAGCCAGATAATGGAGTATACGTGTTTTACAGTCCATGGAATTATCCAGGCCAGAATACTGGAGCGGGTAGCCTTTCCCTTCTCCAGGGGATCTTCCCAACCCAGGGATCAAACCCAGGTCTCCCGCACTGCAGGCGGATTCTTTACCAGCTAAGCCACAAGGGAAGCCCAAGAATACCGGAATGGGTAGCCTATCCCTTCTCCAGCATATCTTCCCAACCCAGGAATCAAACTGGGGTCTCCTGCATTGCAGGTGTATTCTTTACCAACTGAGCTATGAGAGAAGCCAATAATATTTTTAGTAAATGTGAAATTATAGATGCTGAAAAGGATGCTATACATTTAACTAACACCTATAAAATAAGGGTTTTCTATAATAGCTCAGTTGGTAAACAACCTGCCTGTAATGCGGGAGACCTGGATTTGATCCATGGGTTGGGAAGATCCCCTGGAGAAGGGAAAGGCTATCCACTCCAGTATTCTGGCCTAGAAAATTCCATGGACTGTATAGTCCATGGGGTCACAAAGAGTCAGACACGACTGAGCGACTTTTACTTTACTCGCTTCACTATAAAATAAGATACTTATAAGATTCTATTAAACTAAACTTTGATGTAGGGAAAAAGATTTATGAAAGTGAAATATAGTTGCTCACTTCTCACTTACCAGCTGCAGAGTCCAATTTTTCAGTGATAAGAACTATAAAAAAAGCCAAATAAGAAATTAATACATATGCATCTACTTAAGATTGCAGCTCCTTATTTTCATGTGGATATCAAAGAAGAGTTAGAGAAAGTTACAAGTATGGCTCCCTTCTAGGGTGAAATATCTCATCTAAAAATGATATAATACAATTTTTTATATTCCCTGCCTAGAAAAAGATGTGCATGTCTATAAAAAAAAGAAAATAATCAACATTTCCTAGTGTAATTTCTAAAGGACAAATAAATCACATACAGAGATAATATAATGTTATTTTGTGAATTATTTCACTTTTTAATGTTTATATTTTATAACAAATTAAGGAACCATATATATATGGATATTCAAGAAATTTAATTTGCTATTTTATATACAATTTATAAATAAATGTCAATAATTAAACACTAATAGTGATCTGAAGCTTATAGCACATTTTACATGGAATATTTCACTTTCTTAGGTAAATGCTACTTCAACTAACACAAAGACAGGACATTCACAGGCAAAGAGAGACTCCCTGGCTGTTAGTCACAGGAATCAAACACATCAAAGCTTTCCAATCACCTTAAAAACATCTCAGTTTTGAAACCCTGGAAAAACTAAATGCATTACTGAATATAATTTAAAAAAAGAGAATTTTTAAAAATTGTATTTGATTGTAAACCAAAAAAGTTTATAGGCTAAGAGGGGATAAAATATCCCATTCATATGATCTTTATTCTGAAAATCACTATTTGTCCATAATAAACCCTGAAGACTATATTTTCCCCCAAAATTTGATTATTAGTTCTCTGAGGGCAAGAAAATATCAGCAGTATAGTCCTGTTAATTCAGCATAACACTTTGTTATGATAGTCAGTAAATGTCTATTAATGAAAATTGCAGTATTAATTTAAACTGATCATAGTTCTGTCAAAGATTAAATATCATCAGTTGTTTTTATAAATAAAGAATAAATGAAACAAGCTACTTACAGCATTAAGCTCCCCACTCTTGGGGCCCCAAGGTGTATTTGGCTCCAGTAAAACATCACAGTCTAGACCCTTTTCATCACAGGGACCACCAGAATCACTTGAAAAGAAAAAGGCATTTTAGGAAAAAGTGTCCAATTTCTTAAGCTCTTTCTTTTTCTGCATCGTACCCAGGTCCCAGTAATGAAAACACAGTCTTAACCACTGGACCATCAGGGAATGCCCCAATTTTTTAAGAATTTAAATGCAAACAATACTGCTTTAACTGCAAATGTTCTATAAACCGTTCTTCAGAAATACAGTTCTCAAGTATAAGGTGTGCCATTCAACATTTACATTTCTTAATGCATCTCATGATTCCCTCAGCAGAAGTCACCCCATATGGGGGGAGCACTACTTACACCCAAGCATCATACCTGCCTGGTGTTAAAGTAGGCTACAATGGTGGATACTACTTTGAGAATAGCTTTTGTTAGAGGGTCCTTCTACCCTCAACCTGATAGCCTATTGCAACTGCAGAATGATGTAAGTGATTGCATTAATTAGTGAATCCAAGAAATTCAAACCTAGGCAAAGATAACTTATTGCAACCATCAGTTTTTTTCTAGTTCAATCAGTCAAGCTAAGATGGTCTTGAGTAACTTAGGAACATTTTTTAAAACCCTCAAAAACTGGATTGTGGGCCTCACCCTTTCAGTCACCAGGAACTCCTATTATCAGTTTCTCTTCCCCTTGGACTTCCAATATTTTGTTTTTTTTTCCCCCCCTTATCAAACAAACACATGCTTGCTCTTATTGTAAGCTAACACAATTTCAGTTAGGCTTTCTGAAATAACATAAACTACTTAAGGACTACCATTACTGATTGGGGGAAGCACTGAGGGTAGAAGATTCTAGGATGGGAACCACTGATTGAACAAAGCTACAGTACAGGGTTTCCCTCACCTCACCTAATTGTATCTTTAGCAAAAGGCACAAGGATGACATCTTTGTGTTTGTGCAGATCATCCAGTATTTTGGCAGTTGGACAGGACAGCAAATCTTCACCTTCACCTTGATCACGAAGAGTAACCATATGGTCCTTTACTTTACAACCCTGTTATGTAAAAGACTAAATCTGAGAGGCTGGTTCATTACAGAAACATTCCTTTAAAGATGATGGTTTCTGTTCCTTTTGGCTCTGTTACACCATCCCATGAATGAGTTTACAACTTTTTCTTAAGAAAAAATATTACTCATATAGAAAAAAGCATGAAACATAAATGTATACCTTAATATCCATTTAACACAATCCACACTAAAAAACAGAATACTGCCAATACTCCAGGATTTCCACAGGGCCATTCCCAACCAAAGTTAGTGAAAGTGAAAGTTAAGTGGCTCAGTTGTGTCCGACTCTTTGTGACCCCGTGGACTGTAGTCCAATAGGCTCCTCCGTCCATGGGGTTCTCCAGGCAAGAACACTGGAGTGGGTTGCCATTTCCTTCCCCAGGGGATCTTCCCGACCCAGGGATCGAACCCAGGTCTCCCACATTAGAGGCAGACGCTTTAACCTCTGAGCTACCAACCAAAATCACCTCCTATTTTTCAAAGGATATCCTCTACCTCAAGTTTTTTGGTACTTCCTTCCTTCCTTTTATCCTTTTACCACTTAAGGATACGTATCTAAACACTACAGTTTAGTTTTGCCTCATTTGTTTTAATGCTATGTTTTTGTGATTCAACCATGTTACTGCATGTAACTAATATATGCACAGTATTTCTCTATATGAATACTTATCATTTGCTTATCTATTCCATAGTTGGTGGGTGGCTTGTTTCCAGTTCAGAACTATCCTTAGTAGCAGTATTATGAACATTCTTTAACATGTTTCCTGATACACAAATGCTCATGTGTACCAAATTAAATGACTAACAGCAGTGTATCAAAGTGCTCATTACTCTACGCTCTTGGTAACACTTAGTAATTGTAGTTATTCTGGTGAGCATGTAGCAGTATTCGACTGTGGTTTTAACCTGCATTTCCCCAATTAAAAATGAGGTTGAGATCCTTTCCATGTTTAGTGGACAATGAGGAACCTCCTTGTGTGAAGTTCCTATTGTCTTTTTCTATTAATTTGTACAAGTTAAAAAAAATCTTAATATGAGCCTTTTACGGCTACATGTTGCTAATATCTGGTCCCACCAGTGAGCCTGTCTCCTCAGTTTGTCATTTAATGTAGCTAAGGAATTTAAAATTTCTTCCTTTATGGTATTATCTTTTAATAGCTTTATCAGCTTTGCCTCATATATAGGCTTTTAAAAAATATTTACTTATTTAAGGCGGTATTGGGTCTTCATGGCTGCGAGTGGGCTTTCTCTGGCCGCAGCAAGCAGGAGCTACTCTCTAGCTGCGGTGCGTGGGCTTCTCATTAAGGTGGCTTCTCTAGTGGCAGAACATGGACTCTAAGGCACAGGTTCAGTAGTTGTGGCACGTGGGCTTAGCTGCCCAGTGGCATGTGGCATATTCCCAGACCAGGGATCAACCAGGGATTGAACCTGTGTCACCGGCTTTGGCAGCTGGATTCTCAACCACTGGACTACCAGGCAAGTTCCACATACAGACCTTTGGGGAACTAGTTTGGACCATTTTTTTCCGGTTTTGATGTCCCAATGTCCCAGTACCTCTTCCTGGGAAGTCTGTCCTGTGCCCACTGCTCTGTAATGTCACCTCTGTCACAGTGAAGTATCCAGGTAGCTTCGAGTACAGAACTCCTCAGTATTTCTGGGGAACCGGTTCTAGAAGCCCCATATATACAAAAATCCATGGATTCAACCAACTGCATATTATATATATAGTACAGTACGTATTTATTTTTAAAAATCCAGGTATAAGTGGACCCACGTAGTTCAGTGTTGTCCAAAGTCCAAGTGTATTTCATTCTCTTGTATTGGTCCATCTGTTTAATCTTCATCAATGTCACCTTGTCATAATCACCAAGACTTACAATAAATTTTGATATTAAGCAGAGAAAAGTATTGGGTTGGCCAAAAAGTTCTTTCAGATCCCTAAGCTCTTATGGAAAAACCTGATAAGTCATTTTGGCCAACCCAGTACTTCTACCTTTGCATTCTTTGAGAGTCTCTTACCTATTCTTGGCCTTTTGTATTTCCATAAAAATTTTAGAATCAGCTTAGCAACATTCCTGATAAAAAAAAACCTGTTAGGATGTTTATTGAGATCACATGGATCATAGGTCAGACTGGGGAACATTTATTTATTTATCTTGGCTGTGCTGGGTTTTCATTGCAGTGTGTGGAATTTCTCTAGATGCCATAAGGGGGTTTCTCCAGTTGTGGAGCACAAGCTCTACAGTGTGAGAGTTCTCTAGCTGAGACACACAGGCTCAGATGACATGTGGCACAAGGGATCTTAGTTCCTGGACCAGGTTTCAAACTTCTGTTGCTTGCACTGAAAGGTGGATTCTTAACCACCAGATGTCCAGCAAAGTCCCACATCAGTGGATTTTGAGATAGCAAAATAGGAAAAGTTCCTTGATTTTGATTCCCATCGCAACTAACCTTTAAGAAAGACTACCCACAAATTCAATGTGGAAACAGATCTGAGAATCTAGCTGTTTTCTCTTAATTCAGACATTGAAGAGAGTTACAAAAAATGTCAAACAGTGTTATCTTCACTTATTTTTTTGCTTTGGAAAATAGTTATTTTTCATAAATATAAGCTAACATGTAGTGAGCTTATTATTCTTTTTTAATGAATTAAAATAAACTTTTTCTGTTTTAATTTCCAGTGATAAATAGTGATAGATATAACCCACAGAAACAAAAGCTCTCTAGGAATCTCAGCTTTTAAGATTTTTTTAGAGATCTTGAGAACAAAAGTTTGAGAACCAGTGTTCTAAATGATGGGAAGAATAATTACTAAATAATCTTTTCGGGGCACTGACATGTATAGGAAATCACACTGGTGGTTTAATAAAGTCTTTCTGTACATTAGAATTATAATAAATAGTAAATAAATCTATAATGATAGTATAAAAGTCTTCTGAGGAAGTTCATAATTTAATACATTTTTGTGATCAAATTAATAGAAAAATTTTCTGATGGTTCTTAAAATTACAGAATTGCTAAGTCAAAATTTTCAGTCAGACAGAGCCCAATACGCCAGACCATGGAGATATATGTGTGAAATAAGAATCAAAATATGTAGAAAGGAAAAAAACAGTCTGATCCAGCATGTTTATGAATACAGTAAAGGCAAAAAAAAAAAAAAAAAAGCAAAACTAGTCACTCTGTAATCTTGGACCTTAAATTGCTGGCCAGAAATATAACCTTTATAAAAGCAATCTTTATTCTAACCAAGAAAACTATCAAAATGTTTAATTAAATTGCTAATAATCCAGGCCTTGGGTCTTCACTGGAGTGAGTCATATTATAGCTTCCTGAGGAAATTATTCACCAGCTCCTTCCTCCCTTTGCCATTTCTCTCTGAGAACCTTTAATCTAGGGCAAAGATTGCCAGTACTTATTTTAATAATTGTGTACATAGTCCTTTATTTAGGGGGATTGTCTTAGAAAATGGTAAAAGCCACAGTTTTCTTTTCCTTAAACATAACTCATGGGAGATGGCTGTTCAGTTCAGTTCAGTCACTCAGTCATGTCCGACTCTTTGTGACCCCATGGTCTGTAGCGTGCCAGGCATCCCTGTCCATCACCAACTCCCGGAGCTTGCTCAACTCATGTACATCGAGTTGGTGAAGCCCTCCAACCATCTTATCCTCTGTCATCCCCTTCTTCTCCTGCCTTGAATCTTTCCCAGCATCAGGGTCTTTTCCAACGAGTCAGTTCTTTGCATCAAGTGGCCAAAGTACTGGAGGTTGAACTTCAGCATCAGTCCTGTGAGTGAACATTCAGTCAGGACTGATTTCCTTCAGAATTGACTGGCTGGATTTCCTTGTAGTCCAAGGGACTCTCAAAGAGTCTTCTTCAACACAATTCAAAAGCATCAATTCTTTGGCACTCAGCTTTCTTTATAGTCCAAATCTCACATCCATACATGTACTGGAAAAACCATACCCTTGACTAGACAGACCTTTCTTGGCAAAGTAATGTCTTTGCTTTTTAATATGCTATGTAGGTTGGTCATAGCTTTCCTTCCAAGGAGCACGGGTCTTTTAATTTCATGGCTGCAGTCACCATTGGCAGTGATTTTGGAGCCCCCAAAAATAAAGTCTGTCACTGTTTCCATTGTTTATCCATCTATTTCCCATGAAGTGATGGGACTGGATGCCATGATCTTAGTTTTCTGAATGTTGAGCTTTAAGCCAGCTTTTTCACTCCCCTTTTTCACTTTCATCAACAGGCTCTTTAGCTCTTCTTCACTTTATGCCATAAGGGTGGTGTCATCTGCATATCTGAGGTTATTGATATTTCTCCCAGCAATCTTGATTCCAGCCTGTGCTTCATTCAGCCTGGCATTTCACATGATGTACTCTTCATACAAATTAAATAAGCAGGGTGACCATATCCAGCCTTGATGTACTCCTTTCCCAATTTGGAACTAGTCTATTGTTCCAAGTCTGCTTCTAACTGTTGTTCTTGACCTGCATAAAGATTTCTCAGGAGGCAGGTCAGATGGTCTGGTATTCCCATCTCTTTCAGAATTTTCCACAGTTTGTTGTGATCCACATAGTCAAAGGCTTTAGCATAATCAATAAAGTAGAAGTAGATGTTTTTCTGGCACTCTCTTGCTTTTTCCATGATCCAACGGATGTTGGCAATTTGATCTCTGGTTCCTCTGCCTTTTCTAAATCCAGCTTGAACATCTGGGAGTTCACGGTTCATGTACTATTGAAGCCTGGCTTGGAAAATTTTGAGCAGTACTTTGCTAGTGTGTGAGATGAGTGCAATTGTGTGGTAGTTTGAACATTCTTTGGCATTGCCTTTCTTTGGGATTGGCATGAAAACTGACCTTTTCTAGTCCTGTGGCCACTGCTGAGTTTTCCAAATTTGCTGGCACATTGAGTGCAGCACTTTCAAAGCATCATCCTTTAGGATTTGAAATAGCTCAGCTGGAATTCCATTACCTCCACTAGCTTTGTTCATAGTGAAGCTTCCTAAGGCCCACTTGACTTCGCATTCCAGGACGTCTGGCTCTAGGTGAGTGATCACACCACCACCGTGGTTATCTGGGTCATGAAGATCTTTTTTGTATAGTTCTTCTGTGTATTCTTATCACATCTTCTTAATATCTTCTGCTTCTCTTAGTTTCCTACAGTCAGTCTCTCCCATCAGAAAGCTTCCACAAGCCTCTTATCTTTATCTGTCAGATGGCAGACAGAATGTAAACCACAACCACAGAAAACTAATCAAACTGATCACATGGACCACAGCCTTGTTTAACTCAATGAAACTATGAGACATGCCCTGTAGGGCCACCCAAGACAGATGGGTCATCATGGAGAGTTCTGACAAAACGTGGTCCACTGGAGAAGGGAATGGCCAATCACCTCAGTATTCTTGCCTCGAGAACCCCATGAACAGTACAAGGCAAAAAGCTATGACACTGAAAGATGTACCCCCCAGATTGGCAGGTGCCCATTATGCTACTGGAGAAAAGTGGAAAAATAACTCCAGAAAGAATGAAGGGATGGAGCCAAAGCAAAAACAACACCCAGGTGTGTATGTGACTGGTGATGGAAGTAAAGTCCAAAGAATAGTACTGCATAGGGGGATGACTGAGGTTTATGAAAATGATAGTGTAAGCCAGTATCACCCTCCCCCATCCCCATTTTATGCTCACCTATACCTGTTGGATTCAATGATCACTCATTTACAAGCAGACTTACAAATTATTATCTCTAGCCTAACCCCTACACAGTCTACACAGCAGTTAATGTTATACAGAATGATAACCTAGGTACACTGTTAAGTGAAAAAGGCAAATTACAGAATAAGATGAACAGTCTGATTTTATTTCCAGTGTGAAAAACAACATTTAGTTTGTGCCTAAAATGTATAAAACAAGGTCTCAAGGGAAGTTGTGAACAGTGGTTATCTTTAAGAAGAAAAGTAGAATGAGGGAGTGGTATGAAATGAGATTTCTACTTTTTACTATATTTCCCTATGTAGTTAAATCTTTTCTACATGAATGTATATTTACATTTTAAAAACAATAAAAGATGAAAATATTTAAATACAAAGTATTAATAAGTGCTGTAATTACAAAAGGTCAACCTTCAAAATCTACCTTTGTAAGCTGAGTGGGGTCAAATCGAAGAACTTTTTGGTTACAGCAGGGATAAATTCCAGTGCCAACAGAACTCAGCGAACTTCCTGCAGTAGGATAAATCACTGTCTCTGAGTGATACTGACAGTGTGAAAACTCTATGCACAGAAAAGTCTGAATAAAAGAAATACATAAAATCAAGTATTATTCCCACAGTGAAATTATACATCTCAAAAATACTCAAGACCAGATACTGTATGTTCCATCACATAAAATATACAGAAAAGGCACATTTCTAGAGCTAGAATGCAGATTTGTGGATGCCTGGGATTAAAAGTGAGACTAAGCTGGGGAGTGGCTGCAAATGGATGCAAGAGATCTTTTGGGGTGATGGAAATGTACTAAAGTTGGATGGTGGTGATGGTTGCACAATTCCAAATTTATTAAAGATCAGTAAATTGTACACTTGAATGAATTTTATGGCATGTAATAATACCTCAACAAAGCTATTAAAAAGCAAAATCAAAAACGCTATTTGAATTTCAGAGGAGTTAAATTGATCTTGATGTACATCTAATTTTATAATTGGCCAATCACAGAAGGTTTTCCAATGGAAAAAATTAAATAAAATTTTGCCTCCCTTATTCTTGGATATATTTTTTAAGGTAAATACTTAACATCACTCTGTCTGTGACAACTATGGAGTAACTGAATCGCTAGGGAAAAATTTACTGACGTTTAATTATAAGATTAATAGTTATGTCCAGATACGTTTGTAAGTTGGTAAAATGAAGAAAATAAAATGAAGAATTTTAAGCACTGATCCTGAACACAGAAGGTAGTCTGTAATTCAGAATTCTTAGCAGTTAGTTCCAATTATGATTTTCAAATAATAGCTTTCAATTAAAATTTTTTGAGTCAGGTAAAAGCTATAAGATGTATACTCATACAAAGTATTTTGCATACAAACTATTTTATGAGTTTATAAACTCCCCATAATAAATATTAAATATTATAAATCAATATTCAATTTGCTTTGAAGAAGGGGAAAAAAATCCTTCAAATTTTCTGCATTCTGACATGCTAAACAAACCAGGTTTTAGGAGCCTTTTATCTTTGATTATAAGTGACAGTCCATTGTGAGGAGGACAACTATATACCTATTAAGTAGGAAAAAAAAACCACCCAAACCAACCTGACAATATCAAGTGTTAGAAAAGATATAGGGCAACTGGAACTCCTATACATAGCTGGAAAGGATAAAAAGTGGTTCTGGGACTTTAGAAAACTGTTAGGCATGGTATAAATGTTAATTTACATTTACCATACAACCCAGCAATCCTATTTCTAGGTATATATTCAAGAGAAACATATTCACACGAAAGCCTGTATAGGAATGTTTATAGATGCTTTCTTCATGATGGCCCCAAACTAGAAGCACCTGCAGTCCTTCTTTGGTAAGTGGATAAACATACTATAGTATATTCCTATGATGAGCTACTGGACTTCCCGGGTGGCTCAGACGGTAAAGCGTCTGTCTACAATGCGGGAAACCCGGGTTCAAGCCCTGGGTTGGGAAGATCCCCTGGAGAAGGAAACGGCAATCCACTCCAGTACTATTGCCTGGAAAATTCCATAGACAGCAGAGCCTGGTAAGCTACAGTCTATGGGGTCGCAAAGAGTCGGACACGACTGAGCGACTTCACTATGACGAGCTACTACCTAAGGCTAAAAAGGAACAAATGGGCAGATACAACAACGTGAATAAATTTCAAATCCATTTTGCTACATAAAATAAACTAGAACCAAAAAGCTAAATACTGTATGATTCTATTTATATGACATTCTGGAAAAGTCAAAATTACAGAGACAGTAAACAGATCAATAAAGATCTAATTATTTTATAAAAGGATTTATTATAAATACCTTCAAATTGTAAGTTTTCTTCTGCTTTTAAGCCTTCATTTAGAAGAAGTGGACAAAACATTTTTGGTAACACAATTATTTTATTAATAACAAGAAGGGCACATCTCAGTAGCATTCTATCTGCAAAGGCGTTTCTGAATTTCTAAAGAAATTTATGGGCTAGCAGAGAAACAGTTTGGCTGGAAATAAATGAAAGGCAACAAGAATTCTGTATCTTTTTTCCATTGAAAAAAATGAATTTGATCACTTAAAACCCTGTTGGCTTTATAAAAATTCATCAAATCATTGATTGTTTCAGCAATGGAAATAAAAAAGAGGAAGAATCACAGTAACAGAAATGAGGTCAGATGCAAGCAATGTTTAATAGCACCATTGTTTCTGCCACTACTTTATTAAAAAGATGTCAGATATTGTACAAACACATCCTAATTAATTAAATAGCATATGTCAAAAGAGCCTGCTCTCAGTGGTTACACAACAGGATATTAAAAAAAACCTCACCTGATAACATCTTGAACAAGTTAGCCAGTTGACTGTTCCCCACAAGCGCCAATATACATCTCTCCAAGATTTTAATTCTTCAAAAAGACTATTCAAATATTCATGAACATCCCAAGTCTTATCTCTAGGGAATAAAGAGCCTCAGTTGTTATATTATTTCACAAGTAAGCAATATAAACAATTTGTTTTAAACAAATATTTTAAAATTTGTGGCTTATTTTCAAGAACACGCCTCAAATGATGGCTATGGAAGGGACTACACTGAATGCTAGATAAAATTTCATTTGGGAATTTTATTCTGTTTTTTTTCTCTGGACAAAAGAAAAAAGTGTCACAGACTGAATGCCAAATTATTTTACTACTCAAGATAAAGGGTTATAAATTTAATATAATTTAAGGACTTCCCCAGTGGTCCAGTGGTTAAGAATCTGTCTGCCAATACAGGTAACACGGTTTGATCTAGTGTCCAGAAACATCCCACATGCCACAGAGCAACTAAGCCCATGCACCATAATTACTGAGCCCGTGGACTAAGGCCTGCGAGCTGCAGCTACTAAGCCTGTGTGCCATAATAACTGAAGCCTGCCTGTCTAAGAACCCACTCAACTGCTACTACTGAGCCCACGTGCTACAATTACTGAAGCCCGTGTGCCTAGAGCCTGTGCTCTGCAACGAGAAGACACTGCAGTGAGAAGCCGACAGAAAAAGCCTGTGCACAGCACAGCAAAGAGTATCCCTGCTCTCCACAACCAGAAAAAGCCTGTGCAAGGCAGCAAAGACCCAGCACAGCCCAAAGAAAAAAGAGGTACGGAGTTTCTTTTAAAAAATAAACACAGTTTAAGCAGGCTAACAGTTGGGACTTAAGCATATGTCACTAAATGGAACATATTTAATTGTACATATCATAAATTATTGGCAATTTTAAACACTCCATTAATGTATTAGTTCTATACATTATTTTCAAAATTATTTTCTAGTAATGGAATAATAAAGTAATATACAATCAGGTCTCAGTAATATGCATTTTTTTCAATGATATAAATTTAAATAAACAAACAAGACTTAAAACTCCACTTGCTATGGTTACATCTAACAAGTTCCTATGCTTCTCTAAGTCCCTAATCTTTTTGAATTTTTGTTATTTTTGTCTTTAGTTCAAGACACAACAAAATGCCATCATGTTATTACAAATTACATCTGTTTTAAGTTATTTTAAGACATTTTTAAAAATGTCATCAACAGCTAACTTGCAGGAAAAAATACTTTGAATAAAACAACGAAACAGATATCAAATTTAGTATCTCTTTTCATACAGTAATATTGTTATTGTTGTTAAAATGGAAGTAATTTTCAAAAGGTGAGTCAAGTCTCAAGATAAAAAAGTATAAAATCCCAAGTGCTTATATTCCCTTTATTATATGAAGAGAAAAATGAAACATTTTAATGTTGACTGTGCGATTAATACTAGAGTCAAATGTCATGTTTTTCTCTGGATTTCCGTCTTAATGTTTACAATATGAAATTAACATTTGTAGTTTTTTCTATAATAAAAGTACTGCACATTTTTAATATAGGAAGAAAAGCAAAAAGCAAATGAAAATCATCCATAATACTCTCATTCAAAGGTAACACCACAGTTTCTATTTAATGAACATGTTTCTGGTTTAAAAAAAATAGAGTTTATTTATTTATTTGGCTGTGCTGGTCTTCCTTGCTGCATAGGCTTTTTCTCTAGTTGTGGTGAGCAGGGGGGTTACTCTCCAGCCGTGGTGCATGGGCTTCTCACTGTAGTGGGCCCTCTTCTTGCAGAGCACAGACTCTGGGCTTCAGTAGTTGTGGCCTGTGGGCTCAGAAGTTGTGGCTCACAAGCTTAGTTGCTCCACGGCAGGTGGGATCTTCCCAGACCAGGTATCGAATCTGTGTCTCCTGCATGGCAGGCAGATTCTTTACCACTGAGCCATCAGGGAAGACCCTTGAGTTTTGTTTTATGACCTGTTTTTTTCTTTTTCTTGGCTACCCACTTCAGTATTCTTGTCTGGAGAATTCCATGCACAGAGGAGCCTGGTGGGCTACAGTCCATGGGGTTGCAAAAAGTTGGAAACGACTGAGCAACTAACACACACTACATATTCTTTTACATTCTCAAAGACTGAACATTCAGAATCAATTAGATGTGCTAAATACAGATGTTTTATACAAATACAAAATATGTTTTGTGTTTTATACAAATACACAGACATATTTTAGTTCGAGTGCTTATTTTTTATTGATATATACCAATCAATGTCCTTATTAAGTGCTTTCATAAATCAACATTACCTCTCTGAATAAATCACTAGCAGTAGGACACTGTCAGAGAACACACATAATGTATTTTAAAGTTTTTGTTTTCCTGAGACATTATTCCTATTTATAACCCTTTCCACCTACTCCCCAACTCAGGATGAGAACTAGTTTTGCACTTAAGGGGAATGGAAAAGAACTATGCATTAATATAATACTGAAGAAGTATAAAGACTGAATACAGAAAATCCGATTTTTAAAGACAATTTGCCTCACTCTAAAATTCATCTGAAAATAAATCTGGTTCTCTTGTCAAATTCAATATAACACTTAAAATCTATCAGTGAAAAATCATTTTAATGGCACTGATCAGAACATCTTTCAAGATAAAATATACTTTTACAACAACTTTGTTTTGAAAGTACCATCTTTCTAAATCAAAGTTGGATCACATGAAGAAAAAATGTTGTCCCATTCCTTTTAGAAGTAGTTTTGCTTTATAAATACACCATTAATTCACATTTAAGAAGCTGTATTTTATTTTTACTACACCTTATATGAATGTATATAATATTTCCATGCTGATCCACATTGATTTTTCCAGGAATGCAAGGAATTCTTCTTTCTGTTTCTTTTGTTAGAAGTTTCTTACACAAACAGCACCTATAATAACACAAAGATACAATTAAAAAAAAAAACCTTGATTAAAAAATGGCTAGAGGAAATGAACAGACATTTTTCCACAGAGGAAATATAGATGGCCAACACAGACATGAAAAGATGTTCAACATCTAATCCTCAAGGAAATGCAAATGAAGACCACAATGAGATATCACCTCACACCTGTCAGAATGGACACCATCAAAAAGAACACAGATAACAAATGCTGGTGAGGATATAGAGAAAGGGAACACCTGTACATTGTCAGCGAGAATGTGAATGGGTGCAGCCACTGTAAAACACAGCATAAGGGCTCGCAAAAAAACGAAAAACAGAACCATCATATGATCCAGCAATTTCACTCCTGGGTACACATTAAAGAAACCTGATTTGAACGATACATGCACCCCAATGTTACCAGATGCATTATTTACAACAGACAAGACATGTAACAACCCACGTGTCCATTCACAGAGGAATGGATAAAGAAGATGTGGTGACCACACACACACACGCACACACACACACACACGAATACTACTTGACCAAGAACACATATACACACACACACACACACGAATACTACTTGACCAAGAACACATATACACACACACACACACACGAATACTACTTGACCAAGAACACATATACACACACACACACACACGAATACTACTTGACCAAGAACACACGAACACACACACACACACACGAATACTACTTGACCAAGAACACACACACACACACGAATACTACTTGACCAAGAACACAAGAACACACACACACACACACACACACACACACGAATACTACTTGACCAAGAAACCTGATTTGAAACAATACATGCACCCCAATGTTACCAGATGTATTATTTACAACAGCCAAGACATGTAACAACCCAAGTGTCCATTCACAGAGGAATGGATAAAGAAGATGTGGTGACCACACACACACACGCACACACACACACACACGAACGAATATGGAGGGCATTACACTAAGTGAAATAAGTCAGACAAAGAAGGACAAGTGCTGTCTGATATTACTTATATGTGGAATCTAAAAAATACAACAAACTAGTGAATATAATAAAAAAGAAGCGGACTAATATAGAGTACAAACTAGCGGTCATCAGTGGGGAAAGTGTAGGGAAGGGCAAAATAGGAGGAGGGGAGTGGGAAATACAAACTACTGGGTATAAGATAAGCTCAAGGATGTATTATACAACATAAGAAATATAGCCAATGTTTTATAATAACTGTAAATGGAAAGTAACCTTTAAAATTGTATAAAAATTAAAAAACAACAAAGAAAGATGATATAAAAAACATTCAAGAAGAAAATTTCAAATGTATTAAAATTAAAGAATTTAGCTGCAATATATACCATACTAAAGAAAAATATACCTGTATAATGTTGCTGCATTATTCCGAGAATCTGGATTCAAGTACTCAGGATCAAACAGTCTCTCAATCTTCTTACAAAAAAGTTTACTAGTAACAACAAATGACCAACAAATTAATTTTCTCTATCCACTTTACCAAAATTACTTGATAGTGATGAAAATAAACGCTGACCTATTTGCACACGTAGAAAATAAGACTAGTAAGTCCTTAGAGAGTCCTTCCTTGGGAATTTATAATACATTTTTTGCTGCTCTAAGTAAGTAAACCTACTAATGAGAATTGCTTGATCAAGAATCAATTTTCACAAGAAAAATGAGACACATGGATATCTACCTCTCTTTCAGTTCTTTGTTAAGGAAAATTCCAGATTGAGGATTTGGGAAGTTTAACAATCCTGGGACTACCAATCATTTCATACATGACCTTTGGCAACTTAAAATCTCTGAAACTTATTTTCTCCATCTAGAAAATGGGGCTACTAATTTCACATGCATAAGATTTTAAGAGGGTTAAATGAGATAGTATTTTTAAAGAGTGTCAGACATAGTATTAAACATTCAATAAATGTTAATACTTTACTATTATGCCTAATATAATGATCTGGACCTCCCAAGTGATGCTACTGGTAAAGAATCACCTGCCAATGCAAGAGATGTAAGAGATGCAGGCTTGATCCCTGGGTTGGGAAGATCCTCTGGAGGAGGGTATGGCAACCCACTCCAGTATTCTTGCCTAGAGAATGCTATGGACAGAGGAGCCTGGTGGGCTACAATCAGTGGTGTTGCAAAACGTCAGACATGACTAAAGTGACTTAGCACGCACATAACACAATAATGTTAGACATGAACTTAGTTTTTCTGTAATCATTCAGAGCAAACATGTGGAAAAAAGTTGTTTAAATCCAACCAACCACATTTCTGTCCTCATCTTACTCTACATGGTAGCAGCATTCCACATATTTGAACACTTAATTGCTTCCTCCTTTTTGAAACCCTCTTTCCTTTTGCCTTCCCTTTGACCCTGACTCTTCCTTCTCAGGCTCCTTAACTCTCCTTTGTTGAATCTTCCAAATGTTGGGCAGTCTTTATCACTATGCTCTTGTTAACAATCAGGAAATAAACAAAAATAGCATTTATAATAGCACCAAAAAATTCAAATGCCTAGGAAAAGATTTAACTTAAAAAAAGGAAAAAATGTCTCTATACCAAAAACTATAAAACACTGCTAAAATAAAGTTATACCATGTTCATGAACAGAAAGACTCAATATTATTAAGATGTCTCTTCTCAAATCTACAGGTCCAATACTAACCCTCAAATTTGCAGGTGTGTGTGTGGGGGTGTGTGTGTGTACGTATATGAGAGAAAAAGAAAGAAAATGGGCAGGCTAATTATAAAATTCATATGGAAACGCAAAGGACATAAAATGACTAAGATAGCAATCTTGGAGAATGGCAAAGCTGGAGAATTTTAGATTGGTGGTGGTAGTGGTGGTGGTTTAGTCGCTAAGTCGTGTCCAACTCTTGCAACCCCATGGACTGTAGCCTGACAGGCATCTCTATCCATGGGATTCTCCAGGCAAGAATACTGGAGCGGGTTGCCATTTCCTTCTCCAGAATTTTAGATTACTAGATACCAACAAAATATTAGAAAGCTACTCTAATTAAGACAATGTCCTACTGATAAAAGTATAGACAAAGAAATCAACAGAACAGAATGGGGAATTCAGAAAGAGACCTCACATATATAGTCTCCTGATTTATAGTAAAGGTGCCACTGCAATTCAATAGAGAACATACAGTCTGGTTAAGAAATCTCATTCAGTTCTGTGGCTTTAAACCTCATCTACTCATATTTTTATTTTAAGCCCCGAACTCTGACCTAAACTTCAGACTTACATCTACCTGCCATCCTACCTGAATGTCCAAGAAGTATATTAAATATATTAAATAAACCTAACGAGATCCAAACACATCTTCTGATTCCCCTCACCCCAGTCACTGCTCTATTAATGACACTATCGTTCACTTAGTTACTCAACCTTAAAACCTAGTAATTATCCTAAAATATTCTCTTTTCCCATATCATCACATTTGAAAATTTGTCAAATTTTTGTAATAACATACTCTGAATCCACCTACTTCCTTCCAGAGCCCCTGCCTCTACTCTAGTCCTAAGCTTTCCATCTCTCACTAGACCACTGCACTAAACTTCAAATAGGTCTTGCTTCTTATATCCTTATAGTCTTTTCTCCAGACAGAATAGATCGATTTCTTAAAAACAAACCAGATCATGCCACTCCTCTGCTTCCATTCCACCTAGAATAAAGTATACACTCCTTGTATGACCTAAACAGCGCCTAGTGCTGTTGACCTCATCTCACACAACTCTTCCCCTTTACCCTAAAGCCCTGTCTTGATCATTTCTAACATAATTCACCATCCTAATCTGCTTATATACGCCTCATACAAAGTAACTAATTTAGTTACTGTTTTTCACCTCGAGCCATCAGCTCAGAATATATTTTACTTCAGGCAGGTACGCTCAGTTGCTCAGTCATGTCGGACTCCTTATGCCTCTGTGGACTGTCCCACTAGGTTTCTCTGTCTATGGAATTCTTCAGGCAAGAAGACTGGAGTGGGTTGTCAGTTCCTTCTCCAGGGGATCGTCCCAGCTCAGGGACTGAACCCACATCTCCTGCATCTCCTACATCTCCTGCACTGGCAGGTGCATTCTTTACCACTGAGCCACCTGAGAAGCCCCATATTTTAATTCATTTAAAATAAAATGGAAATAGATTTCCAAATATATTCTAAATATAGAATTAAATAACACATTTTTTTCTAATAGGAACATTACCTTTAAAATTAAATTTAAAAAATTACCTCCTAAACTTATCTTTCTTGTCCTTTAAATCATCAACTTCATTGTGTGTAAACAGATCAGCTATACGTGTAAGAAGATTTGCATTAATACAGTTCATGTTGCATGGAGTAGCTACAATGGCATTCATATTTTTGTGGCAATACTGTATGCACTGTTCAACCTAAACAAAAAACACAGAAAATAAGTGTTGAAGATAGAAACAGAAACGATAATGTCATATTAATACTTTTCGAAGATAAAGATTCATTAAAGGCTTAATCCATGTATTGCTAGGCAATAACTTAGCTCTGCCTGTTTGCATTAAACTATACTGTTCCAAAGTGGTCTAGTAGGTCAAATTTATACAAACATAGCTAGAAAAAATTTCAAACTTCTTAGAATATTTTGAACAACAATGTAATGAACATCTTTCATAATTGTGGCAGATACAAATCTTAAGTCCACAAACTCAAGGGTACAGATATGTGACTTTCTATTACTAAACTTAGTGACAATTTTACGTCGCCATTTCTCTAACAGAAACAATTTCAGTCACTTTAGGGTTTTCTCAGTTCTGTTGTGCTTGCTTTCTGCCTTTCTTCAATGTCAGGTATATTTATTTACTTTACAAGGTAGATTGTGTTTTTGGGAAAAACAGCACTGGTTAATTACGTATTCTTCTAAATATTTTGCTATGACATAAAAATCATGCTTTAGGTCTTAGATTACAAAAATCAAAACTCAGAGACTCTTTTAGTCTCCCTTTTTTCTCTATAACCCTCCCCTGAAGCAATTAATACCAACAACAGAAGGGAGGGACTAAGGGTACAAAAATACAATAAAACCTCAAACAAATAAATGAACTTCACATCTGTTAACACAGTAAAGGAATACTCTGCGTAGTTTTGCCAGAGGTTAAGAGCAAATATTCATTTAAAACTACAAAAAACATAAAAAAACCACATTTGAATAATAAAGAAATTTATTAAAAGGAAAAAGAAGAAAAATATATTTAGTGTTAAGAGTCTGATATGTACATATTGTGCTTTTATGTTTCATCAACTATTTTTAACAACAGACATAAGCACGTGGTTTACACATACAAAATTACACCTTTCAGTAGTTGGGCATTAGTTTCTTAGTTTGCTTAACTATAAACAAAAGACACAAATAAGCAGTACAAGCTTAAATAATTATTTAAATAGTAAAACAAATATATTCCAATTAATTTTCTTTTAATTTGGTTTTATGGCCAAATCCCTTTTGGGGCAAAATTAATTCTGTTTAGTTTCATCTGATGCAACAGCTAACTCCTCCCTTGGGAATAAGTTGCTAGCTTTATAGGCATCCTGCGCAAACAATACACAGTAGCCTTAAGCCTTTCCCAACAGAACAAAGTACCTCCAAACACCAGCAGCTTTTTCTAATGAATCACAGTCTTGAATCAACAACTACTTTAGGAAGATATCTCCAAATTTTCTAGACACTTTAAGAAAACATCAAGTTATATGTTAAATCAAGCATAGGTGAATAGAAGAGTTGGATCTTTTGTTAATACTTACCAGTGAATCCATTTTCAAAAACTCTGAAGAAATAAGAATTGAAATGACATTTCCTGGCTCTAAAAAAGAGAGAGAGAGAAAATTAAATTCTCCTTTTGATTTTCATCTCAATCTCCTTAGAACAGGCTCCTTCTCACCTTAAAAGACGAGGTTACTTTAATAAGAACAATTGAATAAAATCTTACTATGGCTTATATGCAAGAAAGAAAGAAAATGCAAAGTTAAAATTTAGGGTATAGAGAAAACATATAGCAAATTTGCCCTGGAATTAGATTTACATCAAGTAAAAAGACTCCAGCTAAAGATATGATATATACTAATTCCTCCTTAACTAAACCAGATAATTAAAATTGAGAATATAACTCATCACACAAAAATCACAGTGAAGTTATTTCAAAAGTGGTTCAAATGCTTGTTATGAACAAATGCTTAATTTAAAAGATTCTTAAAGATAATAGAAAATTTACTATTGCAGAAATGAAAAATTACTTCCTACAGGCAGACTTCAAAGGCACAACCATGGAAAGGATATGCTGGCTGATGCTATCATTTCAGTAAACCTCAGTCATTTTCCATGAGTTATATTTAAGGAAAAAGAAACATTTTGATATTTACTATTATAGTCCTAAGACAGTCCTCCTAAATAAAGGACTATGTACACAATAATTATAATAAGTAATCCCAATCTTTTCTTAAATAACAGTTCTATATGGAAGGCTCTCAGAAAGAAATGGTAAAGAGAGGAAGGAGTTGGTGAAAAATTTCAACTATAATATGATCCATTCCAGTTAAGACCGAAGGTCTGGATTATTAGCAATGTAATTAAGCATTTTGCTAGTTTTCCTAGTTAAAGATTGCTTTTATAGAAGCTTAACATTTGTAGCTACTGATTTAAGGTTCAAGACTACAGAATGACCAAGTTTGCTCCACTTTTTTTTTTTTAAACTTTTGACTGGTTGAATATTCTGATTTAGCAATTTTGTAATTTTAAGAACCATTAGACACATTTTTCCCTTAATTTGGTCACAAAAATGTATTAAATTATGAACTTCCTCAGAAGACTTTTATACTGTCAGTATAGATTTATTTACTAGTAAGAAATTAGAAATATTTTTATATTACTGTAAATTGTAATTCTAGTGCACAGAAATACTTATATTAAACCCCACCAGTGTGATTTCCTATATAAGTTAATGCCCAAAAAAGATTACTTAGTAATTACTCTTCTTATTATCTAGAACATTGGTTCTCAAACTTTTGCTCTCAAGACCTCTTTTAAAAAAAAAATCTTAAAAGCTGAGATTCCTAGAGAGCTTCTGTTTAAGTGGGTTATATCTATCCGTATTTACTATACTGGAAAATAAAACAGAAAAAAATTAAAATATTTATTATTCTTTTTCAATGAATTAATAAACTCATTACATATTAACATAATTTTATGAAAATAACTGTATTTTTCAAAACAAAATGAAAATAACACTGTTTGACATTTTCTATAAATCTCTTCAGTGTTTGACTTAAGGGCAGACAGTTTGATTCTCACATCTGTTTCCACAATGAATTTGTGGGTAGTCTTTCTTAAAGGTTAGTTGCAATGGGAATCAAAATCATACTAAGAGCATTTCCTATTCTGCTGTCTCAAAATCCTCTCATTTACCTTATACTTAGAATGGATCTTTAATCTATGCATGATTTTTTGTTAACATCATGCATCAATCATTTGAAAGACACTGGTTTACTGAGTTATGCAGATCTTCCAAATGTTGAAACATTTCATTATACATTATATTAAAAAGTCTTATTTGTTAATAAAGAAAAGTCCTTAAATATAGAGCAAATATCAAGCACATGGAAGCAGACACAAGTTTTCCAAAACTCTTAATTCTTACTTGAAAGCATGAATTTTATCACTGGCAACAAATATTGTTAGTTATTTCCCTTTCATTGACTGGGTCACTTGATTCATTTTCAAAAAACTATCTGCCTGGGACATTCCCTAGTCCTAGTGCTTAGGATGCTGAGCTTTCACTGCCGTGACCTGGGTTCAACTCCTGGTTGGCAAATTGAGTTCCTGCAAGTTGTGCAGTGCAGCCAAAAGAAAAATTAAAAAATAAAAAAGGAGGAAAGTATCTGCCAGATGCTCAAGTGAGAGTCTATCAGCCATTCTTCCAAGTAAAAATGGTTTTGTAGGAAAGCAGCTAATTTAGCTTGCAACTCAGGCAACTGTACAAGTGCTTTTCCTTCAGACAACCATCATACTCTGGTGTGCAGCAAGAGTGCACTTCCTGCGTCATCACGTAGAATGTCAAAAGAATGTCTAGTCAAGAGTCAAGAGTTAATAAAATTAGTCATTGTTACTCATCAAGGATATTCCTAAGAGAAACTATTTTTTCCTTTTCTTTTTTTCCAATTTTTACTGTGAGCACATGGGTTGAAGAACACAGTGACCCCCTCATACAATGTGATGCTCCTTCCTTGATGTGTGCTAAAGCTCCAACAGTTCTATCCTCTATTACTTCTGCACTTTCAGGACAAATGTCAACACAGAGGGAAAAATGCTAAATAACATCCTGGCATTATTAAGCAGATTCCCTTGACCTTGTGGATCCCCTAAAAGGATCTTCAGGACACCAGCGGTCAGTCACCGTAACATACAGTGAAAACGGCTAATCTAGAAACCTGTCTATTTGCCATAAATTCACTAAAATTTGCTAAAAAAGAATGAGGTATCAGTTTCCTAAACGGTGATTACTAATCTGAACATAAATACTAAGGTTTGAACAATTTTCCACATTTCCTATTTTGCCTGAAGCAACTACCAACTGACATAAAAATTTCACTACAAAGTAAGTAATAGATTGTCTTTTACCTAAAGTGGGCATCTCACAATCTTTATTCTCCTTAGTGTTCCTTTTAACATATTTTATCAACCAGTTGAAAATGTGAACGTCACAATGAACTGAAATGTCCACCTCTTCCCAGCGCTGGGCATCCACAGATAAATATTCAGCAAAGTACTTCATTTCTGATATCAAAAGATCTCGTGGGCAAATAAAATCTTCTTTCAAGTTTTTTGCTTCATCACATACATGGATCACCATGTTTGGCCTTCATGAAAAATGTTACACAGAAATGAAATTATTAGAGTTTTAGTAGAAGAGCCAATAATATTGACATTTATTGGAAGTATCAGAACCAGATGTTTTTCAAGGTTTTAACCACATATCAGTTTTACAAGGCTTGACATTCAGAAGTTTACATTAGCACCTTTCTACCCTGATCTGTATCTGAAAACTTATGACTAATTTTAGTTAAGCTACTGACTTAGTAAAACAAAATTTTTTTACTATAGAACTTATAAAAGGTTTGAAACTTATTATTTTCAAATCATAATTATAGTATTTTTAAAAAATACTAATTCACAAAAAAATTAAATTACAATTTCTAGTTCTTGTGAGGAACATAAAATGGCACTTTTACATGGCAATGGATACAGAAAGGAGATAAAGATGAAACACTAGAATTTTCTTACTATTAGTGAATGGGAAAAAGTTAAAATTATTCATTGAATAGTGAATAATTAGCATAGCTATTTTGTTATTTTTAACAGCTAGAAAGCTTGTTTCTAGGCATTCAATAAATATAAATCAGTAAATGTGGTTTAAAAACTCAACACTACAATGTGCTTATTTACTTATTTAAAAAACAATTTTAAGAATAGGTTTATATATCAGAAAGACTACTTCAAAAATTATATACTCTTTGAATTTATATGCCCTTGAAAATTATATTACCTCAAAAAGACAGACTAGTGTGATCCACAGCTGCCTTCATGTCATTACATTACAAAAGGAAAAGATTAAATAGGAAGAGTTACACTAATCTACAATATGAACTTAATGTATATTTAAATGAACTTCAAAAATTTTTAACACAAAGAAATTACATCTGAAGTAACACTGGCAACAGAAAAAGGATTAATAATCAGTGCTTTGTCAAAATAAAGGAATTTAAGCAACTTTGCAAACTGCGCTTCCAAAGATATTACGGTCAAAATATAAACAGGTAATGGCTGGTATAATGAAACATGAAAGTTCAGTGAATTTTTGGGCCAAAACATGAAACACTAAATAATAACAGTAAAAAATCAACCGGATAAATTTTTATGCTACACAAACAAACCTATCAATCTACGTGAGGGGACTTCCCTGGTGGCCCAGCCGTTAAGAATCTGCCTTGCAATGCAGGGGACACGGGTTTGATCTCTGATTGGGGAACTAAGGTCCCACGTGCCATGCAACCAAGAAGAAGTATTTGTTGAACATTAAGAATATATTGTTTGAATATCTGTCACGGTAAAAATAAAATTTTTAAAAATCTATGTAAGTAAAGTAAAATTCACTAAGCTACAAAGGGTGATTTTTTATTTATTGTAGTAAAATATACATAAAGTAAATGCACTCATATTATTATGCAATTATCACCACCATCCATCTCTAGAATCCATCCCCAGAACTTTTCAAAAGGGTAAATTTTATGATATGTGTTATTAAAAAACTATCAAAACTGAAAATACTCAAAGGAACCTTTAGAGATAATGAAAATGTTATCTTCATCAGTTATATGGCTAACATTCATCAAAAGTGAATACTTAAAATATGTGTAGTTTATTGTATGTAAAATACACAAAACAATACAAAATTATTAAAACTTGCATGACATTGAAATACATATTTTAATTTTTAAATGTTTCTATAATGAGTAATTATATCCAAATAGTTCTAAAATACACATCCAATTTCTTTAATAAAGTTGTAGAACTAATGGCAGAGATTTTTCTTTGGGTTTTAAATTTTACTTTCTAAAACTTTATGTTAATGGATGTTATTTCTAATATTTATAAGATGAAAATGAATTTTTAAAGTGGAAAACTGTTGTCTAACTTATAAGTAGTATGAATAAGCCGTATGTTCACCTATTAAGCAGTTGTTGATAGTTCAACACATCAACTACCCTGATATCAATTGTTTCAGCAACTGTGTAATATGCAATTCCTAAATTATGGTAACTGATATATAAAATCATCATTCATGTATTTTATAATTTGAAGTTGATATTCATATTAAAAGCTTATCTAGCAAAGAACCAGCCTCCTACCCTTCAGATTCTTCAGTCTTTTCTCCACCATTATGAGTAGTACAATTTTCACTTTCTGAAGAACAATTCCTTGTGGAAGCTATACTATGTCTTCCTTAAATACAGAAACAAACACATACAAAAACAAAGGGGGGAGGTTAGCATTTCTAGCTGAAAATGGGTTTTTACTTATTGAATGGTTATACTATAAACGCATGGTTTCCAAGAGTAGCTAAAGATGGTATTTTGTTAGGTGCCTTAATATTTCTAAAGCTATATGAAAGAAACAGTATGAAAACCAGTCACAAATTGCTAACATTACACTAAAGATTAAAAAAAAAAAATACTAACCTGGTATGTAGGGACAGGGGTCAAATGTTCAAAAGCCTACAATATAGTTTCTCTTCCTGAAGCAAATTTTTGTATCAATATTCTGCTACTGCTGAGATTAAAACAATTCACTACATTGAAGATGTCTAAAACCAGCTATTATTTTCAACGTAATGTGGAGAACATCTCCTATACCCTGCTTTTGTGTTACCTGAAGCTACTGTTGACTTTCATAGAGGGGAGCTGTAAAAAAGGTATCGGGAGAGACAAGCAAGATTCTCTCAGTTAAAAAAAAATTAAGTAAAAGGTACAGGTCAAATTCCTCTAAATTTTATGACACAAATAGGCTAACACAATGGAGTAGTAGATTTTAATATAGTGAAAATCTTTTTTTTGGTAATAGTGTTTGCCCTATATGTTAACATCTAAATTTTTAAAAAATACAGCAAAGACAAATTTCTAAAGCTCAGGAAGATACAAATACTAACAGATTTTTCCTATTAAGGTTTCTATTACCCTTTAAATAAAGTTGACTGGAATGCATAATATTTTTCAGAATTATCGTAAGGACAGTACTGCATTTTGCTTTTAAAACCTTACCTGTTTTAGAAACTGCATCCTGACCAACTGGAGTCTCCTGAAATTCTCCTTGTGTGTCAAGAAGCGAGGATCTGATGTATGTGGCTAAAGTTTCAACAGGACTCTCTCCGGCAGCCATGAGGGGACTATACTGGTTGTCCACAGGTGAACTTCCACTGCTCTTCAGCTCATCAAACCTCTTTGCACACTGTAAAGGCATAAAGGAAAGAAATGCAGGTCTGGGGGATTTTAATCATCTTTTATAAGTGAAAAATTAATCTCTTGGGTAACATCTAGAAAACCAGTGCATATTTCAATACGTGAAAGCCTCTGACTTACTTTTTTCTTTTTTAAAATTCAGGGTAGATTTTTTAAAACATGCTGTAACTCAAAGCCCTAATATATTTATACACTTGTAGGAAAATGAAGAATGCCTTCACTAACCATATTTCCCCATGATCTATGTCTATTATCAGTTGACAATTTAAAAACTTTAATTAAAAACTTGGCTGTTATTTTCACACTTGAGTTTCCAACAGGAACAAGACGAAATTCTAACCTTCAACAGAAAACAAATCAAAAGGTATCTGATTTGTGATCCTAGATTTTCTTCATTAAAATAATGAGTCTTTGTTCTTACCAACAGTGAGGTTCACCTTGCACAAAATACTGTAGTAACGCTTAAAAACACTTTTAAATATATGGCCACGTATTTGGGCAGTTTGTTCTAGCACAGTGTTCTCCCTTAACTCATTTTTAGTCATAGAATGAATTTAGAAAGACCAGATTAGCAGTGAAAATACAATAGACTGGAAAATATCAAGAGTGCATTAAGTATAGTAAGGCTAAGTTGTTCATGAAAATGTCATTTCTCAGGTCACAACACAAAATGCCTTCCTTAATGTGGGTCTTTGTCGGATAGCACTTCTAATAGTATTCATGTTTAAATCTCCATCAGTAGCAATGTGGATGGCAAGTTATAGAGCAGACCAAGTAATATGGGAGGTACAAAAGGAGAAAAATATATACTATGTACACACATACATGGTAAGTGAATAACGCATTGAGTATGGCATCATTCATTTACTACACAAATATTTACCAAGTGCCCACTAGATATTGAGCACCTTTTTAATGAAGATTGTTTACTAATAGTATTATAGTACTATTACTACAAACAAATGCCTACTCAAGGTTTAGTCCTTTGAAAACACATTTAAAAGATATATAAGTAAAGGACTTCCCTGGAGGTCCAGTGGTTAAAACTCTGTGCTTCCACTGCAGGGGGTACAAATTTGATCCCTGCTCCTGCAACTAAGATCCTACAAGCCATGCAGTGTGGCCAAAAAAAAAAAAAAGAAATTTTTTTCAATTGGGTGAATCTGAATACGCAGTGGATATTAGACGATACGATGGAGTTACTGTTCATTTTCCTAGGTTTGACCATGGTACTGTAGCTAGGTAGTTACATAATAATATTCTTATTTTAAGAGGTATGCTGCAGTCTATGGAGTGATGTCTGAAACTTACTTTTATTTATTTTTAATATTTATTTATTTGGCTGCATCAGGTCTTATTTGCAGCATGTGAGATCTAGTTCCTGACCAGGGGCTGAACCCAGGCCCCCTGCATTGAGAGCTCAGAGTCTCAGCCACTGGACCACCAGGGAAGTCCCCGAAACTTACTTTTAAATGTCAAAAAAAAAAAAACAAAACAAAACTTATATAAAGAAATCAAGCAAATTATCTAGAATTACTGACGCCAAATAAAGGATATAGGGATACTATGCTCTTCTTTTAACCTTTCTATATGTTTGAAAATATTCACAATAAAAAGTTGGAAAAATAGTCAAATTCACAGATTGGCCTCATTTTTAAACCTAGCATGTAAAAGTCCAAAAGATGAAAAAGTATAGATTAAGGAATGACAATATACACTAAGTAAGTTCCTTCATCATTTCACAAAGACTTACAATCAAGGGCAAGTAATCTCTGTGGGTGTGTTTTCTCAGCTGTCAAAGAACAGGGTAGAACTTGGTTCATTCACTGATTCTGTAAGTATTGAGAGTATATCATGGGAAAGGCAGTAGTGAAAATGCTTAAAATCTACTGGATAAAATCGCTAATGTTCTTTCCACTTCTAGAAACCCAAGAAGATTCACTCACTTTAGGGTTCCTTTTAACAGCAAAAATTCTGAGGTCTGTGTTCTCAAACTAGAGATCAGAGATGAATTACCAGAAAGAGTACCCTATAAGAGTTTTCAGGTTGCAAGTTTTGATTCTGAGGATTACAGTAATAAAAATCATTTGAATCATTAGGATGACAGAATATTTTAAGACAAAGGTAGAAAACAGATTTAGTAGAGAAGAGATGTGTTAATGCCAAGGGAAGGCAAGTAATGTCTTGGTGCAAAACAAGGCTTCACCACAAGTTAGAGAGAGAAAAGTGGAGAAAGAATACAGGCTTTGAAGGGCTTTTGGCAACATAGGCTGAACACAAAAAATTTTGTGCCACAAAAGACTATATAATATTTGCATTATAATCGCAATTTAATTTCAGCAAAACACTATTACTGATCACATTAAGCTTATTAGTTTGAATTATGTTGGTTTGAGTTTTCAATTGTGTCTATAAAATGTAAAATTTGGTTTATGATTGTATAGGTGTGTTTATACCTGGTATTGTTAGTGCACATTTAATTTCCACTGTGAGAGTAATTTGGGTCATCATTGGAAGTTTTCAAGTTTTTTCCTTTACAAAGGTCTGTATATTACTCAATTCTGAGAAGCATAGCATTAGCAATTTAATAATAAAATTGGATTTACAAAAGTTTTATCTACCCATTCAGTTGTAAATATGTAAAATAAGTTGTAAATATGTAAAATAATTAAAATGAATTTAATCATAGCAGGTGGGTTAATAAATCATATATCTACATAGATTATACATACAGTCAAGCCATATTTTATGCATATTTAGTTTTTACATGCATATGAATATGTGAAACTCAAATACTTCTTTCTTAGTAGTTACACCTTTAAATTAGTCACTTTTTCTGATTTCTTTTCAGTAGCTATCTGAAAGACTACTATTTACCTCTTTGGGTGTTAATCCAGGCACAAGCCTTGCCACAGTTTCCCAATTGATGGCCTGGTGGATTCCAATTAATGGGTAAAGGATCATGTCCAATACCATCTGGTTGTTATTGTTTAGGAAATTGTTGTTTTCTGAATATCCACGACTCATCTTTTGGAACTAGAAATAGAGAAGACAAATTTATTTGCATCTGAAATCCAAATGTTTTCAGAACATTATAAATCAGTTATACTAAGAATTAACTGCTACTATAAAAAAGAAAAATGAAACTGAACTAAAAATCAACACAGACTATACAGCTCAAGTCTCTTCAAATATAATAGCACTTGAATATTATGGATTGGTAGATACATGGCTAGAAGGATGTGCGTGCTTAGTTGCTCAGTCGTGTCCAACTCTTTGCAACTCCATGGACTGCAGCCCATGAGGCTCCTCTGTCCATGGGATTCTCTGGGCAAGAACACTGGAGTGGGCTGCCCTACCCTCCTCCAGGGGATCTTCCCGACCCAGGGATCAAACCTACATCTCCTATGACTCTTGCACTGCAGGTTGATCCTTTACTCACTGAGCCATCGGGGAAGCCTAGAAGGATATACAGCTGGGTAAGTATGTGATTTTAAAAATATGATAAAATGTTAAGGATAGAATATAAGTGATGGGTATACAAGTGTTCACTATAAAATTCTTTTGATTTTGCTGTATATTAAAAGCTTTTCATAACAAAACAGAGAAAAAGTTGAATATAATATATCTTCATTAAAAAACCTCTTATGTGTTGCTGATTTATATTTTTATTAGCAGTTCATGGATGGTGGAGCTAAACAGTGGGGGAAAAAAGATAGTTACATGATAGTTTCATTGCAGTCCCAAGCCATACTTTCTTTCTCTGTGATTGAATGTCCATGCTACAATGAAGGCTGAGTATACTTAATTTGATAGATGTAATCAAATGAAACTTAGAACCAAGTTAATCTGACATTTTAGGATAAACATAATAGTTATTGTGCATGTGATTATGAATTACATATGGTGAGGAGATTATATTAACAAATGTAATTAGCATTATTTTTATATGTTTGAAATATTTTTTGTAAAGTCCTCTTATTTCTTTTCTTCGGAAGCAATGTGGCGACTGGCCTGACAAGGTTTAACCCTTACACACGCCCAAACACACCCTCTGACTCTCATACATAAAAAGCTGCAGCACCTCTACACACATATACACTCACACTCGCTCCTGCAGGGTGGTGGCTTCCTGCTTTTTCACTTGGCTCCCCGCCCTGGTCCTACTATCACATACCCTCTGGTTCAATCCAGGAGACCTTGACTCAGGTGATTAAGGGTGTGTCCAAAATCTTCAGGCAACATGGCGACAAGAAAAAAAGTCTCTAGAAGGCTTTCCAAAGGCATGTACCTCAATAAACATTTAGTGAGTACCAACTATAAGCCAGGCCAAGCACTGGGAATACCACAATAAATATGGCATGGTCCCTGTCCTCAAGGAGTTTACTAGCAGAGAGCTGAGGATGCAGGTAGACAAACAGATGATTTTAATATCATCTGCTGGGAGTCAAAGCACTGGGGAGCCATGCAAGGGCAGAGGAGGGACAAATAATAACTGCTGGTGTTGTGGAGGTGGGGATGACTGGTATTAAAGAGAAAAAGAATCTATCTCCTTCACCCTTAAGATAATTTTAAGAACTTCTTTATTGGGTGTTTACTAGGAGCCTGGAGCTGTGCTAAGGCTTTTATAGAACTTATTTCAATTCTCACCACAACCCTGTAAGATAGAGTCTTTCCCCAATTTTACAAGGTGAAGAAACACATTCAGAAAAGTTAAATAATTTGGACAAGGCCACAGAGCTACTAAGAGGCAGAACAAAGACCCAGGTCAAACTGACTCTCAGATCCATGTTCTTTCCATTACATTCGAGAAGTAGCGTATAGGGGAGATAGCAAATGGGAATGATGGCTTAGGGTTGAGAGAGACAGAGTCTAAACATTATGAAGTTAGTAATGACTCAACGAAGCAATTTCCAAAGCTTCTGCATGTGAGCCAAGGGAGGGAAAAGGCTGTGGTACTGAAGGAGAAAAGCTACTCCCTTCAAATTTAAAAAATTTTGAGAATTTATGTCAATTATACTTCAACAAAGCTGAAATTGTTAAAAAAATAATAATAACAACATTTACTGAGCCTCCACCATGGGCCAGGCATTGTATCTGAAGTTAGAATGTAAATTCACAGATGAAAAGATTTATAATTAGCCATGCTGCTGCTAAGTCGCTTCAGTCGTGTCCGACTCTGTGCGACCCCACAGATGGTAGCCCACCAGGCTCCCCCGTCCCTGGGATTCTCCAGGCAAGAGTACTGGAGTGGGGTGCCATTGCCTTCTCCTATCTATGACTTTATTGGGCTCTAAAATCACTGCAGATGGTGACGGCAATCATGAAATTAGAAGACGTTTGCTTCTTGACAGGAAAGCTAGGACAAACCTAGACAGTGTGTTGAAAAGCAGACACATTACTCTGCCGACAAAGGTTCGTACCATAAAGAAGGTGAAGCCCCAAAGAACTGATGCCTTTGAAATGTGTTGCTGGAGAAGACTCCTGAGAGTTCCTTGGACAGCAAGGAGATCAGATCAGTCAATCTTAAGGGAAATCAACCCTGAACACTCACTCGAAGGACAGATGTTGAAACTGAAACTCCAGTATTTGGTCATCAGATGCGAACAGCTGACTCACTGGACAAGTCCCTGATGCTGGAAAAGATTGAGGGCAGAAGAAGAGGGCATCTGAGGATGAGAAGGCTGGATGGCATCTCCAATCCAATGTACATGAACGTAGGGCAAACTTCGGGAGATGGTGAGGGATGGGCATGACTGGCATGCTGCAATTCATGGGGTTGCAGAGTGAGACACAACTGGGCAACTGAACAACAACAACAATGACTTTATTGATGCTGAATCTGTGCTGGAAATATAATCCCCCGAAACAAAACCGTTCTTATGGAAAAATGCTACCTATTTTAGGAAAGAAGTATAAAGCACAGATACACTGATGCACTACTACAGTGGAAGAAGCAATGCACACAGAAATCTGAAACTTAGGTTTGAGGTTTAACTCCACACAAACTAGTCAGAGCAGGTCACTTGAACTTCTGCAGTGAAATTAAGTGATGGTAATACCTATGAAAAGTGAAAGTAAAAATCGCTCAGTCATGTCAGACTCTTTGCACCCCATGGACTATACAGTCCATGGAATTCTCCAGGCCAGAATACTGGAGTGGGTAGCCTTTCCCTTCTCCAGGGGATCTTCCAAACCCAGGGATCCAACCCAGGTCTCCCAACATTGCAGGTGGATTCTTTACCAGCTGAGCCACAAGGGAAGCCCAAGAATATTGGAGTGGGTAGCCTATCCCTTCTCTAGCGTATCTTCCTGAGCAAGGAATCGAACTGGGTCTCCTGCATTGCAGGCGGATTCTTTACCAACTGAGCTATGAGGTATAACTCTAATTGACTTTATATAAATAATCAAAGAGATTATTTTGTGAAAGCACTGTGAAAAAAGCACCTCACAAATCTGATGCAGCATAAAATAACAGTACCTATGGTATGGACCTAACAGAAGCAGGAGATATTAAGAAAAGGTGGCAAGAATACACAGAAGAACTGTACAAAAATTATCTTCACGACCCAGATAATCATGATGGTGTGATCACTCACCTATAGCCAGACATCCTGGAATGTGAAGTCAAGTAGGCCTTAGGAAGCATCACTACAAAGCTAATAGAGGTGATGGAATTTCAGTTGAGCTATTTCAAATCCAAAACCATGATGCTATGAAAGTCCTGCACTCGATATGCCAGCAAATTTGGAAAACTCAGCAGTGGCCACAGGACTGGAAAAGGTCAGTTTTCATTCCAATCCCAAAGAAAGGCAATGCCAAAGAATGCTCAAACTACTGCACAACTGCATTCATCTCACATGCTAGCAAAGTAATGTTCAAAATTCTCCAAGCCACACTTTAACAATACATGAATCGTGAACTTCCCGATGTTCAAGCTGGATTTAAAAAAGGCAGAGGAAGCAGAGATCAAATTGCCAACATCCACTGGATCATCGAAAAAGTAAGAGAGTTCCAGAAAAACATCTATTTCTGTTTTATTGACTATGCCAAAGCCTTTGACTGTGTGGACCACAACAAACTCTGGAAAATTCTTAAAGAGAGGGAATACCAGACCATCTGACCTGTCTCTTGAGAAATCTGTATGCAGGTCAGGAAGCTACAGTTAGAACTGGACGTGGAACAACAGACTGGTTCCAAATAGGAAAAGGAGTACATCAAGGCTGTATATTGTCACCCTGCTTATTCAATTTATATGCAGAATACATCATGAGAAACGCTGGACTGGAGGAAACACAAGCTGGAATCAAGGTTGCTAGGAGAAATATCAATCACCTCACATATGCAGATGACACCACCCTTGTGGCAGAAAGTGAAGACTGAAAGAACCTCTTGATGAAAGTGAAAGAGGAGAGTGAAAAAGTTGGCTTAAAGCTCAACATTCAGAAAACTAAGATCATGGCATCCGGTCCTATCACTTCATGGCACATAGATGGGGAAACAGTGTCAGACTTTATTTTTGGGCGCTCCAAAATCACTGCAGATGGTGACTGCAGCCATGAAAATAAGACACTTACTCCTTGGAAGAAAAGTTATGACCAACCTAGACAGCACATTCAAAAGCAGAGACATTACTTTGCCAGCAAAGGTCCATCTAGTCAAGGCTATGGCTTTTCCAGTAGTCATGTATGGAGGTGAGAGCTAGAGTATAAAGAAATCTGAGCACCAAAGAATTGATGCTTTTGAACTGTGGTGTTGGAAAAGACTCTTGAGAGTCCCTTGGACTGCAAGGAGATCCAACCAGTCCATCCTAAAGGAAATCAGTCCTGAATATTCATTGGAAGGACTAATGCTAAAGCTGAAACTCCAATACTTGGCCACCTGATGGGAAGAGCTGACTCATTTGAAAAGACCCTGATGCTGGAAAAGACTGAAGGTGGGGAGGAGAAGGGGATGACAGAGGATGAGATGGCTGGATGGCATCACCAACTCAATGGACATGAGTTTGAGTAAACTCTGGGAGTTGGTGATAGACAGGGAGGCCTGGGGTGCTGCAGTCCATGGGGTTGCAAAGAGCTGGACACGACTGAGTGACTGAACTGAACTGATCACCTAGTATCAAGTTAAGGATAATGTGAGATGTTTAAATGTTAGAATGGGGAACTAACTAATGCAGAAACTCTCAGTGAAGCGTTAACAATGATTAGTACCATAAAACACTGATGCAGGACATCGGGTGGTAGACATAATAGATTTATCCTACATATTTCTGCATGAACATTAGAGAGAAACAAGAAAATTACAGCTTCCTAGCAACCAGACAGGTACCTTGCTGATGGCCCAGAATTGTGTTGCATATGGACCCTGGAGCTAGATTGCCCAAATTTTTGTCCTGGTTCCACCAGTTAAGGTATTATCTGGTTCAGATTACGTACTCTATGCTTCAGTTTTCTCATCTGTAAAACAAAGAATAATAGTAGCTAGGCCATATACTTTTGAAGATACACGGACAGTGTTACCTGGCACTTAGTACTAACCGGAGAAGGCAATGGCACCCCACTCCAGTACTCTTGCCTGGAAAATCCCATGGATGGAGGAGCCTGTTAGGCTGCAGTCCATGGGGTCACTAAGAGTTGGACACGACTGAGCGACTTCACTTTCACTTTTCACTTTCACGCACTGGAGAAGGCATTGGCAACCCACTCCAGCCTTCTTGCCTGGAGAACCCCAGGGACAGCAGAGCCTGGTGGGCTGCCGTCTATGGGTCGCACAGAGTCGGACACGACTGAAGTGACTTAGCAGCTTAGCAGCAATGTTTATAACAGTAACATTATCATTCCAAAGAGCCTAGGATTAAACAGATTCATAAAGATAAATGTAACAGATGAAAGGAGAGACAGTGACTTTCCAATGAAGTAAGCTCTCAACAAAACGAGTACAAAATCAGATCTAGATTCTTATCTAGTTACCATTTCCAGCAATACAACCTATGATTTCAATGGTCTTGGGTATAACACAAGGAAAATAATACCTACCTCTGATGTTATTGTAAGGATTAGACAATATATATAACACACTACCTGGCACACAGAAGGTGATCAATAATTATTTCTTATTTTGGCCACTTTACTGGCATAAAAATTTTCAAAAACTACTTTAAGAACTATAAAACACTGCCTTGAGCCCAGCTGAAAATAGATTTTACAGAACTTCATTGTTTTCTACTTGGGTACCTAGCGCATCATCACTTCATACCACACAATTTGAGAACTATGTTGAGGCATGGAGTATTTCATTATAATTCTGTTTGAGCCTCAATAGAAAACAGTCTGAAACAGAATACAGGGCAAGGATTTGGGTGCTGTTTTTTACTTTATTTCCAAAAAGATTACTTAAAAATTTCTAAAATATTTATTGTGGCCTACAGTGTGGAGGTACCTGTTAGCCAATCAAAAATACAATTCATATAAAATATTTTCAAACTTGTATGTGTATTCCACACCTGTATAAATACTCATTTATAATACATGTTTAATTTACATCATCTAACATCAACATTTTAGGAATCAGTGAACTAAAATGGACTGGAATGGGTGAATTTAATCCAGATGACCATTATATTTACTACTGTGGGCAAGAATCCCTTAGAAGAAATGGAGTAACCATCATAGTCAACGAAAGAGTCTGAAATGCAGTTCTTTGGGGCAATCTCAAAAACAAAAGAATGATCTCTGTCCATTTCCACAGTAAACCATTCAGTATCACAGTAATCTAAGTGTATGCCCTGACCAGTAATGCTGAAGAAGCTGAACTTAAACGGTTCTATGAAGACCTATAAGACCTTATAGCATCCAAAAAAGATGTCCTTTACATTATAGGGGACTGGAATGCAAAAGTAGGAAGTCAAGAAATACCCGGAGTAACAGGCAAATTTGGCCTTGGAGTACAGGATGAAGCAGGGCAAAGGCTAATAGAGTTTTGCCAAGAGAACACACTGGTCATAGCAAACACCCTCTTCCAACAACACAAGAGACCACTCTACACATGGACATCAGCAGATGGTCAATATGGAAATCGGATTGATTATATTCTTTGCAGCCAAAGATGGAGAAGCTCTATATAGTCAGCAAAAACAAGACCAGGAGCTGACTGTGGCACAGATCATGAACTACTTATTCTTAAATTGAAGAAAGTAGGGAAAACCACTAGACCATTCAGGTATGACCTGAATCAAATCCCTTATGATGATACAGTGGAAGTGAGAAACAGAGTGCCTGAAGAACTATGGATGGAGGTTTGTGACATTGTACAGGAGGCAGTGATCAAGACCATCCCCAAGGAAAATAAATCCAAAAAGGCAAAACAGTTATCTGAGGAGGTCTTACAAATAGCTGCGAATAGAACAGAAGTGAAAGACAAAGGAGAAAAGGAAAGATATACCCATCTGAATGCAGAGTTCCAAAGAACAGCAAGGAGAGATAAGAAAGCCTTCCTCAGCAATCAGTGCAAAGAAATAGAGGAAAACAATAGAATGGGAAAGACTAGACATCTCTTCAAGAAAATTAGAGCTGAGAAAGAAGAATGGAACTGGAGGAATCAACCTGCCTGACTTCAGGCTCTACTACAAAGCCACAGTCATCAAGACAGTATGGTACTGGCACAAAAACAGAAATATAGATCAATGGAACAAAACAGAAAGCCCAGAGATAAATCCACACACCTATGGACAGCTTATCTTTGACAAAGGAGGCAGAAATATACAATGGAGAAAAGATAATCTCTTTAACAAGTGGTGCTGGGAAAACTGGTCAACCACTTGTAAAAGAATGAAACTAGAACACTTTCTAACACCATACACAAAAATAAACTCAAAATGGATTAAAGATCTAAATGTAAGACCAGAAACTATAAAACTCCTAGAGGAAAACATAAGCAAAACACTGTCTGACATAAATCACAGCAAGATCCTCTATGACCCACCTCCCAGAATATTGGAAATAAAAGCAAAAATAAACAAATGGGACCTAATTAAAATTAAAAGCTTCTACACAACAAAGCAAACTATAAGCAAGGTGAAAAGACAGCCTTCAGAATGGGAGAAAATAATAGCAAATGAAGCAACTGACAAAGAATTAATCTCAAAAATATACAAGCAACTCCTGCAGCTCAATTCCAGAAAAATAAATGACCCAGTCAAAAAATGGGCCAAAGAACTAAACAGACATTTCTCCAAAGACATACGGATGGCCAACAAACACATGAAAAGATGCTCAACATCACTTATTATCACAGAAATGCAAATCAAAACCACAATGAGGTACCATTTCATGCCAGTCAGAATGGCTGTGATCCAAAAGTCTACAAGCAATAAGTGCTGGAGAGGGTGTGGAGAAAAGGGAACCCTCTTACACTGTTGGTGGGAATGCAAACTAGTATGGCCACTATGGAGAACAGTGTGGAGATTCCTTAAAAAATTGCAAATAGAACTACCTTATGACCCAGCAATCCCACTGCTGGGCATACACACTGAAGAAACCAGAATTGAAAGAGACACGTGTAACCCAATGTTCATTGCAGCACTGTTTATAATAGCCAGGACATGGAAGCAACCTAGATGTCCATCAACAGACGAATGGATAAGAAAGCTGTGGTACATATACACAATGGAATATTACTCAGCCATTAAAAAGAATACATTTGAATCAGTTCTAATGAGGTGGATGAAACTGGAGCCTATTATACAGAATGAAGTAAGCCAGAAAGAAAAACATCAATACAGTATACTAACACATATATATGGAATTTAGAAAGATGGTAATGATAACCCTGTATGTGAGACAGGAAAAGAGACACAGATGTATAGAACAGTCTTTTGGACTCTGCGGGGGAGGGGGAGGGTGGGATGATTTGGGAGAAGGGCATTGAAACATGTATAATATCATATGTAAAATGAACCGCCAGTCCAGGTTTGATGCAAGATACAGGATGCTCGGGGCTGGTGCACTGGGATGACCCAGAGGGATGGTATGGGGAGGGAGGTGGGAGGCGGGTTCAGGATGGGGAACATGTGTACACCCGTGGAGGATTCATGTTGATGTATGGCAAAACCAATACAATATTGTAAAGTATTTAGCCTCCAATTAAAATAAATAAATTTATATTCAAAAAATAAAAAAAACTATCATAAAGCAAGTATAACAGTATGGCCAGTCTAGTTAAAAGAAGGATGTACAGAGGAATAATAAATTTGCAATAATAAGTCAGGATATTGTCTTAAAGTAAATACTGAACTTCTACAGGGAACCCAGCAGTTTTAAGCCATAAATAATGTGAAATGTGGCAGTCAACTTTCAAAGGTTTTTCTAAGAGAGAGGGAAAATAAAGCTTCAAAAGGAAAGTTAGAGATTATTCTAAATTTGGGAGTGACACAAACAACAGCAAAGACTGAAAAGAAAGCCAATTTTTTTTTTTTACGTTTAAAAGGAAAAAAATGAGGAGGAAATACATTTTAACTTCATAAAATGTGAATCAGTAAATTTTGAGAAAATAATTTCACACAATGAAATTGGAAAGATAAAAATTCAAAGATACCCAACTGTGATATGCAAGCAGCAACAGGAAAATATGTTGACAAGATGATGGGCAAAAATGCCAGAGCCTCTGACAGAAGACTTAACCAGGATGGTAGAACTCAAATGCTATTACACAGCTTCTATGGAAGTACCCACAGACTTTTGCTGTTCTAGATTTTCTTGGTTAAACATTGTTTGAAATTTGTAGGCTATTGGTTGCTTTTGTAGAGCAGAAAATGATCCTGTTTGAAAAATAAATCTTACTTTAACAAACACTTAACATGGAAAAAAAGAAAATTAGAGATACTAAGGGAACATTTCATGCAAAGATGGGCTCAATAAAGGACAGAAATGGTCTGGAACTAACAGAAGCAGAAGATATTAAGACGTGGCAAGAATACACAGAAGAACTGTACAAAAAAGATCTTCACCACCCGGATAATCACGATGGTGTGATCACTCACCTAGAGCCAGACATCCTGGAATGTGAAGTCAAGTGGGCCTTAGAAAGCATCACTACAAACAAAGCTAGTGGAGGTGATGGAATTCCAGTTGAGCTCTTTCAAATCCTGAAAGATTATGCTGTGAAAGTGCTGCACTCAATATGCCAGCAAATTTGGAAAACTCAGCAGTGGCCACAGGACTGGAAAAGCTCAGTTTTCATTCCAATTCCAAAGAAAGGCAATGCCAAAGAATACTCAAACTACCGCACAGTTGCACTCATCTCACACGCTAGTAAAGTAATGCTCAAAATTCTCCAAGCCAGCCTTCAGCAGTATGTGAACCGTGAACTTCCAGATGTTCAAGCTGGTTTTAGAAAAGGCAGAGGAACCAGAGATCAAATTGCCAATATCTGCATGGAAAAAGCAAGAGAGTTCCAGAAAAACATCTATTTCTGCTTTATTGACTATGCCAAAGCCTTTGACTGTGTGGATCACAATAAACTGTGGAAGATTCTGAGAGAGATAGGAATACCAAACCATCTGACCTGCCTTTTGAGAAATCTGTATGCAGGTCAGGAAGCAACAGTTAGAACTGGACATGGAACAACAGACTGGTTCCAAATAGGAAAAGGAGTACATCAAGGCTGTATATTGTCACCCTGCTCATTTAACTTCTATGAGGAGTACATCATGAGAAACGCTGGGCTGGAAGAAGCACAAGCTGGAATCAAGGTTGCTGGGAGAAATATCAATAACCTCATATAGGCAGATGACACCACCCTTGTGGCAGAAAGTGAAGACCTAAAAAGCCTCTTGATGAAAGTGAAAGAGAAGAGTGAAAAAGTTGGTTTGAGGTTCAACACTGAGAAAACTAAGATCATGGCATCCAGTCCCATCACTTCATGGCAAATAGATGCGGAGACAATGGAAACCGTGATAGACTTTATATTCTTGGGGCCCAAAATCACTGCAGATGGTGACTGCAGCCACGAAATTAAAATACACTTGCTCCTTGGAAGAAAAGTTACAACCAACATAGTCAGCATATTAAAAAGCAGAGACATTACTTTGCCAGCAAAGGTCCATCTAGTCAAGGCTATGGTTTTTCCAGTAGTTATATATAGACGTGAGAGCTGGACTATAAAGAACGCTGAGCACCGAAGAATTGATGCTTTTGAACTGCGGTGTTGGAGAAGACTCTTGAGGGTCTCTTGGACTGTAAGGAGATCAAACAAGTCCATCTTAAAGGAAATCAGTCCTGAATATTCATTGGATGGACTGATGCTAAAGCTGAAACTCCAATACTTTGGCCACCTGATTCGAGAACGGACTCATTTGAAAAGACCCCGATGCTGGGGAAGACTGAAGGCAGGAGGAGAAGGGGACAACAGAGGATGAGACAGTTGGATGGCATCACTGACTCAATGGACGTGAGTTTGAGTAAACTCCAGGAGTTGGCGATGGACAGGGAGGCCTGGCCTGCTGCAGTCCATGGGGTCACAAAGAGTTGGAGATGACTGAGCGACTGAACTAACTGAACTGAACATCTAAATGTGAAAAACAATTTTTTTCTGTTGATATTTTCCGTACACAACTGAATCACACCAAGCAAGGGAAAACTACCCAGTATTAATTCCAATTAAACAGATGTTCAAGAAAGCATCCCTAGAGTCAGAATTCTCTCCGAGTAGTTGCAACTGTGCATCCCCTTCTGGAAAAGAAGTACAGACTTATCAAAAACTGCCAATAAGAAAAAGTTTGAAGCTCAAATTATACTATTACTAGATTTTACTCCCATTCATGATAAAATATTAAAAACATACTGTTTAGTATGAGAAATGTTATTTACCAAAAATAAAAATTGTTTACTACTCTAAATACACTTTTTAACACATCTCATGCCCTCTCCATTTCCACGATGGGAGTTTAAATGTACTAACAAGACAAACAGAGGTCCAAGACTGGCATCTGTTTTTCCTATTTTCAAATAGAAAAAGATCTGGTAGACAGAGACTTTCCCCCTAGGCTGAGAAGGATAGGTGCTAGAGGAGCCAGCAGGGCAGGTCAAAGGCTTCTGGCATAACAGAGGATGGGCGACAACACTGAGTCATCACCAGGGTAGAAGCCTTGTGCCCAAGGCTTTCTGACCACGAGAATGGGCCTCTGGCTTTCATAGTGAAGGAGAAAATAAAACCACAATTGAAACCTAGAAAGAACATATCAAAGCCCCGCAACCTTAGGCCCAAAGGCTCGCTGCACTGCACGTCCTCTAAGGCACCCCAGACCTTGGTGGTCTCCCGCCTGCCTTCGGGTGCAGAAACTCTGGGCGCTGAGCGGGTGAGGGGTGGACAAAGGCGCGGGGAAAGCAGTGGGCCGAGGCAGGGGAAGATGCAGGGCAGGGACTAGGGGTGGGGCCAGGACTGCAGACGCTGTGCTCCCTCAGCTGGTTCACTGGAGGGGCCGGCTTTGGGGATCTGGAGAAGGCAGAGCCAGCGGGCCGCTCGATGCACGTGGGGGCGGTTCGGGGGCACTTTCCACTAGCGAGACTCCGACCCGGCCCTAAAGCGGAGGAGGCCGCAGAGGGGGCCGCTAGCCGCCAATGGTAACGCCTCTCGCCGCACTTTCCGCCCCCAACCAGCCCCCGAGCTTCCTCGGCTCGTCACTCACCTCTAGGCCGCAATGGCCCTCGCTTCGCCCGCGTCACCTGCAGAGCCCCGCGCCATGAAGCGGCCGCGACCAGACCCTCAAACCCAACCGCTGGGGTACCAGCGCCGCGGGGCGGGGAACGCGGAGATTGACGCCGCCTGGCCAATCGCAGGCCAGCGCCGCAACGGCGCAGCCAATGAACGACGAGCTCCTTTCGGGCTGCAGGGAGCGGGTGCTGCGAAGAGCGGCTACTCGGCCTAGCGTTTCTTCCCTGCCCCCCTTCTAATTCTTTCTCAGGCCTGTCGCAGTGCAGCGTCCCCACCCTCCCAGCGTCCTGTCTCTTAGCAACCAGATGCCCTCTAGAGCCAGAACTTCACTCAGAATGATCGTCTCTGAGTCCAGAAGAAAGGGTGAAATGGGGGAGAAAGAACTCATACAGAATGAAGTTGTTGGTGGCTTTGATATACCCGCTTAGGTCAGGTAGAATAGGAAAATCGTATGATCTGAGGATGCAAGAAATATCTTGGGTGCAGCGTGGTCTTCATCAGGAAGCGTCTCTTGAAAAATGTAAATAGCTTTGGGTTACTCCTTGAGGTTTTGTACATTAATAGGTTCAGGAAGGACCTTACTTTGGTGACTACTACTGGGAACCTAGTCAGATGTGTAAGGCCCAGTCTTGTGGGGTAAATGCTACATGTCAGTATCTTTTCTCCTTTAAAATTTTATTTTAGTTGATTTACAATGTTGTTAGCTTCTGCTGTACAGCAAAACAATTTAGTTACTTTTTTCCATATTATTTTCCATTATAGTTTATTACAAGATGTTGAATATAGTTTCCTATGCTATGCAGGACTTTGTTGTTTATCCATTTCATATACAATAGTTTGCATCTGCTAATCCCAAACTCAGTCTAGCTCTCCTCCACCCTCTTCCACCCTTGGCAACCACAGATCTGTTCTGAGACTGTTTCATTGATAAGTTCATTTACAGTATTTTTTTTCAGATTCCACATATAAGTGATACCATATAGTGTTTGTCTTTCTCTCTCCAACTTACTTCATTTAGATTGATAATCTCTAGGTCCATCCATGTTGCTGCATATGGCATTATTTCATTCTTTTTATGGCTAGTATTCCATCACATACCCACACACACCACATCTCTATTCATTCATATGTTGAGGGACAGGTTATTTCCATGTCTTGTCTATTGTAAACAGAGCTGCTATGAACATAAAAGAAGCCATTTGGGCCTAAGCCATTTCATAATCCACGCCTGGCTGCAATGTTTGCCCTTAAACAGGTCTCAGTAATTAATGATCTTAAGGGAACAAAGGGAAAGCAGAAATAGAGAAAAGGCAGTCAAGCAATGGTGCAGTGGTAAAGCAATTTTAGTTCCTCCTCAAGGGATATATATAATAAAATTATATCTTTGAGTTCTGCAGGAATTAAGGCCCCCATTCAGGTGAAGGATGGAATGATGATGTTGACCCGCCTGACTTCAATCAAATAAGACTCGAACTCTGTTGACCTTTGCCCCAATTTTATGCTGAATTCTCTCTGCTCAAACCCCTTCATGAATATGCATATATCCTTAGCTTAAAATTTACCTATTTGCTGTTCAGGGAGACATCGCTTTGATAAAGATCCCGTGTTCTCCTTATTGCAACCCAATTTTCTAGTAACACTTTCACACAAGCTGAAACTCAGTTATAATGGTGATGAGCCAGCTTAAACTATGAAGATAAGAACCCACACAGGACTGACTGCAGAGCAGTAACAGAAAGAACCTGGGTTTTGATGTTTACCTTGTGAAGCAAAGCTGCCTAACAGACCCTAGACTGCCTGCCTACCTCTGGACTGTTACATGAGGAAAATGTTTGTCTTGCTTTAGCTACTGTATTTTATTTTTTCGTGTGTGTCTATTTGTTACAGAAGCATAGTGTATTCCCTAAAAGATAAGGCTCCTGAAAGTAGTGCACTGCAATAACAAAGATCTAAGATACATAGGACACTGGTGGGTACAAACAGATTGCAGGCTGGTGACTTTTCCCAAAGGTATTTTCATCCGCACTAACTTTAAAGACTGATTATCAAGCCCATGGCTCTGAGGGAAGTGGTTTAGAAAAGGTCAGAATGTGAGTTTGTTGTTGTCTGCCACTCCTTGGTTTTAGTAAGTTTTGACCAAAAGAAATGAAGTCAGTTAAGAATGAACCAATTGCAAGCAGAGATAGAATAGAGCTCTACTACTGGACTCCATCCATAACCACTCCTGCTGCTGATCCATATACTATCGTCCTTCTCTGAGGGATCAACTTAAATACTTATTAATAACGTCTGAAGTTTTTCCTCACTACTCGCCTGTCTTTTCTAGAACAATATACATCTACAGAATGACAGAGCTAGAAAGGATCCTTGAGAGAACTTCTTCAATCTTTCCATTTTAAGATCAAACAGAGAAAGTTTAAGTGACTTGTCCAAAGTCAAATAGCCACCTCATTCGGTTCACCAGTCTTTGCCCAAGGAAGAATCTTGGGCATTGTGCAGATGTTTCATCCTGAGCCCTTTTATGTGGAATAGGCAGTCTCACTTGAAGACTTTGATCCACTTCCTATCCTTCTCCAGTCTAAACCTTTTGTGTTCATAAGATAGCTATCCCTCTGTTAGTTTTAGTACAGACTAAATTGATCTAGGAGCTTCCTAGGTAGCAGAGTAGTAAAGAATCCACTTGCCAATGCAGGAGATTTGAGACACAGGTTCAATCCCTGGGTTGGGAAGATCCCCTGGAGTAGGGAATAGCAACCCACTCCAGTATTCTCACCTGGTAAATTCCATGGACAGAGTAGCCTGATGGGCTACAGTCCATGGGGTTCACAAAGAGTCTGATTTGATTGAGCACGTACACACAGGTTGCTTTAACAAAGAGATCCAAAATACAAAGAGACCCAAAATACAGTCACCGAAACAGGCCTCTGAAATGGCTGCAGATGACATTCTTACTTGCACAGCCCACAGAGGGAATGGGAGACAGGATAAAGAATGCATGCCCAGTACTGTTAGAGGCAGGATCCGGAAGTCACATGCATCACTTCCACTTCTATCCCAGTGGCTACAATGTAACCACAAAGGAGGAGGCTAGAAAAGGTAGAAACCATGTGATCAGCTACATGGCCAACTAAAAGGTGGGAGTTCTATTTTTGAATTACAGGAGAGTAAACACTGGGGGCAGGAGGAGAAGGGGACGACAGAGGATGAGATGGCTGGATGGCATCACTGACTCGATGGACATGAGTCTGAGTGAACTCCGGGAGTTGGTAATGGACAGGAAGGCCTGTCATGCTGCGATTCATGGGGTCGCAAAGAGTCGGACACAACCGTGCGACTGAACTGAACTGAAACACTGGTGGCCAGTGACCAGTCTCTACCCAACAGCCTGGTTTCTAGGATTATATCATACTCAGACTTCTATTACTCACTTCACTAGAATCATTTTTTTAATCTTTTTTTTTTTTTTTTGCTGTGCTACACAACTTGCAGGGATCTTAATTCCTGACCAGGGATCAAACCTCTGTGCCTCCTGCAGTGGAAGCACTGAGTTCTCACCACTGGATCACCAGGGAATTCCCTGAAATATTTTTAACTACAGTGAAATATGAACTGAAAAGGGACTTCATCAGCACTGCAAAAAACATAACATGGAAAAACGTTTATGGATAAAAGACAATAAAAAATGCAAATGCCTTTCAGACTTCAGCTACCATCAAATATTACTGGATAACATAATTTAAAATTAAACAGGGATGTCCCTAGTGGTCCAGTGGTTAAGAATCCTCCCTATAATGCAGGCAATGTGGGCTTGATCCCTGGTCGAGGAACTAGGAACCCACATGCTGTAGGGCAACTAAGCCCAAATGCCACAATGAAGATCCCACATTCCACAACTAAGACCTGATGCAGCCAAATTAAATTTTTTTTAAAAAAGAACTACTCTTAAAAAATTAAACATATCTCTTTATGACAAGGCAAAGGGTTGAATAAAACAATAATAAAAACAAAATTAATACAGTAAAGTGAAAGTTATCCATAAAAGCACGTTTCCTTCATCTGCTTTAAGGTCTGAAAGAAAAAGGGTGTGTTGGGGGCCATATTTACTTCCCCAAAATGTCCCATATCCCAGCATAGAGCTTTTTTTAAAAAAAACTACCATGAAGTAGAGGTCCCTGTTCACAATAACGACTTAAATTGATGTCAAATGCTCAGCCTGCAAGCCCTCCATCTGTGTACATAAACATACATAGTCCACACATACGTGCTAAGCGTGAGCAGCTCAGTGCTCAACATTGTCAAAATCTTGACTGCTTACTCCTGAACAGTAACTTTTCCACTTGTCCCTCAGTATCTGTGCTAGTAACAGGTAGAGATAATTTCCCCCTCTTCTAATGGGTTAAGAATCCACCTGCCAATGCAGGAGACCTGGGTCAGGAAGATCCCCTGGAGAAGGAAATGGCTACCCACTCCAGCATTCTTGCCTGGAGAATTCGATGGACAGAGGAGCCTGATCAGCTATAGCCCATGGGGTCGCAGAGTTGGACATGACTCAGTAACTACCACTTTCACTTTTTTTCATAGAAATCTCTGTTCCTATAGGGCACCATTTTACCTGATCTCCTAGCAGATCCTTAGGCCTTAAAGATAGCTCCTGATTCAAAACTGCATTTTGATAACATTGTTATTAAGAAGTACTTAATAACAATGTTAATTAAAAAGTACTTAGTAACAATGTTATCAAAATGCAGTGTTAACAATGTTAAGAAGTACTTAATAACAATATTAGTTAAAAAGTACTTAATAACAATGTTATCAAAATGCAGTGTTAACAATGTTAAGAAGTACTTAATAACAATGTTATCAAAATGCAGTGTTAACAATGTTAAGAAGTACTTAATAACAATGTTAATTAAAAAGTACTTAATAACAATGTTATCAAAATGCAGTGTTAACAATGTTAAGAAGTACTTATTAACAATGTTATCAAAATGCAGTTTTGAATCAGGAGCTATCTTTAAGGACTAAGGATCTGCTAGGAGATCAGGTAAAATGGTGCCCTATAGGAACAGAGATTTGGAGAAGGCAATGGCACCCCACTCCAGTACTCTTGCCTGGAAAATCCCATGGACGGAGGAGCCTGGTAGGCTGCAGTTCATGTGGTTCCAAAGAGTCGGACACGACTGAGCGACTTCACTTTCACTTTTCACTTTCCTGCATTGGAGAAGGAAATGGCAACCCACTCCAGTGTTCTTGCCTGGAGAACCCCAGGGACGGGGGAGCCTGGTGGGCTGCCATCTATGGGGTCGCACAGAGTCTGACACGACTGAAGCGACTTAGCAGCAGCAGCAGCAAGGAGTACTTATCACTTTAGCCAGAGACCTTATTATATGCCAGGTACTTTGCTTAATGCAGAATATCCTTTGGACCTCTCAGCAACTAAATAGATATTATTTTGAACTTACTATTACTGAGCTTCAGATTGAAAAGTGCATTAACCATTCATACTAAGAAATTAATTTTTGCTGGCTTTAAAAAAGTTGTTCTTTTACATACAAATGGAAAATGAGTAAAGGATTAAATGTTTAATCCTTAATACAATGGTTAAGAAGTGGGTTTTTCCAATCCATTTGAGTTCAGTTGCCTTATCATATACGGATGAACAATTTTCAAAGAATTTCAGACAGTATTGCCATAGACTACAAAAAAATACATTAAACTTCACTATTAAAGAGGTATCTGATTTTTCCTTTAATTAGTCAGAAGGCATTTAAGAATCTTCCTACATCTTACATTCTCCAGATGTTTGCTTTTAAAAGTTATTTTTATTTCTGACTGCGCTGGGTCTTCAGTGCTTCTCAGGCTTTTCTCTGGTTGCCGTGATCAGGGACTACTCTCTAGTTGCAGTGCATGGGCTTCTTACTGCATTGGCTTCTCATGTGGGGGACCACGGGCTCTAGGGTACACAGGCTTCAGTAGTTGTGTCTTCTTGGCTCTAAATTGAGCTTAGTTGCTCCGCAGCATGTGAGATCTTCCTGGATTAGGGATCAAACCTGTGTCTCCTATGTTGGCAAGCAGATTCTTTACCACCGAGCCACCAGGAATGCCCCCGAATGTTTGTCTTAATTTAAGGATCTGTGACGATCTGCAGCACATGAGAAAAATAAGACGAAATATACATGCTTGCTGGTTTTCTTAAGTTTACAATAGAAATTATGCTTTGTTTACTTTCCAGTATTAATATCTTTTCTTCCTTCTTGTTTCTCCTCAGGTTCCACTGGAGATATTGAGTGTCCCAGTTAATTTCAATGTAAAGATTCGTTTTTATAGTAAAATATTAGTTTTATGAAAAAGTCTCAAAGAAAACAAAAACATAGATATATCTGATATTTCACAATGTAACATTTGGAATAACTGTCTATAAAAGTCTGGAAATTGTAGAGGGCTTCTACTTTTGGCACTATGGTGGGCTACACATGAGACTTTCTTGTTCAACAAGAGAGATTCTGGCTCAGACACATGCATGAGAGCAGTACTGATCTCATATGAAGTAGGGGGAGAGGCAAAATCAATCAAAATGGGCAGGAAAGTCCAGGCAGAAGCGAGGGGTATGAGCACCCCTGCCCAGAGAAACTTAGCTGTGAGGATTCTGAGCTTTGGGCTCAGAAGTAGAGTAAGGGTGAGGGAAAATGAACTACTCTCACTCAAGATCTTCAAGAAAGGGCTGAAATGGCCCCCAAATAATGATGCCTCTATACCAGCAGCAGCAGAAGTGAATTCTTTACAATCAAGCCTTGACCAGATTTGGCCTGCAGAATTTACAGATTAACAAAGAATGAATTAATAAAGGTGACCATAAATGTGAAGAGGCCAGATACTATGCATGAGAGTCAGCACAAACAACAAGCATTTTAACTTCGAAGGACTGCAGGATCTGGAGTTCTTGTCAACATTAACATAGCATACTTGAACATGCAAATACTACATACATGAAAAATTAACCAGATTGCAGCAAAAAGACAGAGGTGAAAAATATGAAAGACAAAGATATGAAGGGTAGGATGAGGACTAAACATATGTCTAATATGAATTCTACAGATGACAGAAGATAATTGTAAAATTTCCAGAATTGATTAAAGATGCATCCAAAGATCCACAGATCCTAAAATCAAATGTATGCTGAATACAATGCATAAAATCAAGTTGCTGGGGGCAATTACAGTATCAATTCTAATTATGCCATCTAAAAAGTGTATGCTATCTGAACGATTGGAGTCTTTTCTCTGTGGTGTATTTTCCAACTGAAGCTTAATAAAGCTGGCTTTAAACTAAGATTTCCTCAAGTATGCTAGGTTATGAATGTATTATTTGTGTTTAAAAATCAACCAAATTTAAACTACACAAAATTTAAATAATAAAGGGCATATAGTTTGATGTTTCTATGTATTTAAATCTTTATTACTGTCTATTAGTAGTATAAAGAACAAAACATTGATGAACTATAAATATCTAGGGACTGCTAGTAGTTATGAATTTAAGCCATTAATTTACCTTGAACTGATTGTTTACTATTAACGTTACTGTTAATTTCATAATAGTCACTTATGCTCTTTTCAGAGTGAAACTTTTTGCCATTAATGAGAGTATTAGGAACAGGCAATTACTACTACAATTTATCCACTCACTCTTTCAATATAATTGAGTGCCTAAATTTGCCAGGTACTGTTTTCAAGTATGGGGATGCAGGAGGATACGTAATATGTGCTGCAAAGGAAAAAAAAAAAAAAAAAGCAGGAGGATAAGGAAATGCAGAGGGAGACAGAAAGGGTTGCAGGTTAAAATAGGTGATATGGATGGGCTCACTGAGAAGATGACTTTTGGGCAATAACCAGAAAGGTGCAGAGGGCCCTGAGGATATCCAGGAGAAAAGTGCTCCAGACATGAGAAAAACAAAGTTCAAAGCTCCTATGGGAAGCATGCCTCAAGTACTGAAATAACTACAAGTGTGGCCAATGTGACTCTTGTGAGGGAAGTCAAGTGAAGTTGCTCAGTTGTGTCTGACTCTTTGCAACCCCATGAACTGTAGCCTACCAGGCTCCTCAGTCCACGGAATTTTCCAGGCAAGAATACTGGAGTGGGTTGCCATTTCCTTCTCCAGGGGATCTTCCCAACCCAGGAATCGAACCCTGGTGTTCCACATTGTAGGCAGACGCTTTACCATCTGAGCCACCATGGAAGCTCTTGCGAGGGAAGCAGAAGGCAAAGACTAGAGGGTCAGATAGCTTAATACCGTGCGGACCAATATAAGGACTTCTGAGTTTTTACTGAGTCAAATATGAAGCCATTGAAGGGTTTTCAGCAGAGGAGTGTAATGATTAAGATTTTTTTAAAAAAAAGAATCACTCTGGTCCACTCTTGACAACAGACTATAGGTCTGGTGAGGTAAAGGCAGGAGCAGAGCCAAAAGGCTATCACAATAATCTAGGCAAGCGATGATGCGGCTTAGACCAGAGAGCAGGCAGTGGAGGACGGAGTACCTGAATGCAAAATCTATTTTAAAGTTAAAATGAATGGGATTTCCTGACAATATGGGGTATGAACGAAAAAGAGAAACATAGGATTCCAAAATTTTTGGCCTAAACAAAAAGGCAGAGTTGTCATTTACTGATACAGAATGGAGGAGAAATAGGTTTTGAAAGAAAAATCAGGATTTTTAAGCATGCTAAACCTAAGATGCCTAGAAGATACCAAGTGGAGATAGTGAAGTGGCAGGTAGAGACATGATTTTGGAATTCAGATAAAAGAAGAGATACAAACTCTAGAATCAAAACATATGGCATCATAAATCACTAGACTGGCTAACTGGTTAAGCTCATCAGGGAAGTGAGTAAGTTTACAGTAGTGGTCCAAGGTCTAAACTCTGAGGCCGTTCAATATTTAGAGGTAGGGGATATGAAGAGACATCAGCAATGAAGACTGAAAAAGAAGAGATTAATGATATTGCAGGGAAAGCAGAAGAGTATGGTGTCCTGGAAGCCAAGGGGAAAAAACAAAAAGATTTTCAAGCAGGAGGAAGTAATCAACTGTGCCCCTGTAAATCAGGTAGAACAAAGACACAGAACTGGTCACTGGAAAGCAGTGTAATGGTCACTAGTGACCTCAAGAAGAGTTGCTTTGATGGGGGGGGTGGTGGTGGGAAAAACCTCTTAATGAATTGAGTTCAACACAGAACAGGGGGAGGGAAGTGAGGTGGACAGCACTATGGATAAGTCTCTCAAGGGTGTATACAACATGATTAGAGAAAACTAGTTTGTTTTCTAGTTAAATACAAGAGATTAACTATTCACCTTATTCTCTTTTCCCTTAAAATCTCCCCCAAAACGACAATAAAAGAATCAGAGGTATTAAACCAAGTCAAAGCATAAAAGAGAAGACAACAATGAGACTTTCAGAAGCAGTAAAAAAGCAAATGAATGTGAGGTAACTGAATTAGCAGAGGTGATGAAATTATACCTGAGACTGGGATTTGCTGGCGACGGAATGAAACACCAACACTGCAGAGTGGTTTGAATCTTTGTATTTTAACACTTGCTTCTTACAGCTGCTTTATTTTATATCCCTTGCACAACAACTTACAGGGCATGTGGCCAAGCGCTATGATTCAGAGACTATACAGTGCGCAGGCGCAGGGCGAGATAACCTTTACCTTGGCTTATTTACTGCAGCTAAGACTTTGTTTTGGGGAACTTCCTTATCAACTTAGAATCCGTTTTGTCCCTGGGTCTGTTCCTTTTGAGGAATCAGAGAAACATCCTTGTGTGCAAGAAATGTTCTTTTCCCACGGGAACAAACAGGATTCTTAGCTGAACATCTCATTTGCAAGAATGTTCAGCTCTGGTTGAGAATCTCGTTTGCAAGCACTTCTCAACCTTCCTTATACCTAGTTCCCTACACTGGGCAGAACATCTTGTTCGCAAGAATGTTCAGCCCTGGTTGAGAGTCTCGTTTGCAAGCACTTCTCAACCTTCCTTATACCTTGTTCCCTACAGGGATTCTGACAGCTGTTTACACTGCAGAACTCTTGAAAGGCCCAGCACGAAAGCGTTAGGCACCACAACTTGTAGCCAGGCACAGTACACAGAAACGAGGCAAATAAGCAAGGCAGTGGCAATACCGGGAAAACCAGAAAGTCATACATGAAATGACCAACAGGGAAGAAAGAAACAATATTTACACGGTCATGATAATGTAAACATTTTCAGTGACTTGACTAAAATTAGAGTGCAAGGAGATCAAAAAGAGATCAAGCCAGTCAATCCTAAAGGAAACCAGTCCTGAATATTCACTGGAAGGACTGACACTGAAGCTGAAGCTTCAATACTTTGGTCACCTAATGCGAAGAACTGACTCACTGGAAAAGACCCTGATGCTGGGAAAGATTGAAGGCAGGAGGAGAAGGGGACGAGAGAGAATGCAATGGTTGGATGGCATCACCGACTTGACGGACATGAGCAAGCTCCAGGAGTTGGTGATGGACAGGGAACCCTAGCGTGCTACATTCCACAGGGTTGCAAAGATTCAGACAAGACTGAGCGACTGAATGGAATTGACTAAAAATTAAAACAATATTAGGAAGAGGGGTGAGAGGAAGAGTGGGATAGTAGTAAAGGCAGTCAAATCCTCCATGGAGGGTGGGAAGGAGAGGGTAATAGATAACCTCTAACATTGGTAAGTCAAAATAGCAAGGTGAGCACATTACTTACAAGTAAGAAGGTAAAAACAATAGTATGGAGTTAAACACAACTGATTCTGGGATCTGGACTTTGGAGTGAGGCAAGTCACTCACTGCTCTTATTTCCTTATGTGTTTTTAAAACCAGGTGATTATACTAATTTGATGATTAAACACATAAATGGATAAAATGTATACAGGAAATAAACAGCAACCTCAGACAAGTTATTTGTTCAATTAGCAAATATTCAAAATGAAAAATTAACTGGGATAAACACTCTAAGATATCAACGTGGGTGAAGAGGAGCAGAGACAACAGGTAAAGTGTATGGGTGGGGGGAGGAGGGAGAATGACTGTCAATACTTCTGTGTTACTGTAAGACTCCAATGTTGATAACTTTAAATACTGGTAGAGAAAGATAATCATAAATATGGTTAGAAATAACCACAATGAGAATAAAAATAGAATGTATAGCTTTCAAACTTGCAGAAGAAAATCTGATCTATTAAAAAGCAAAAACAAAAAAAGAAAGCATGCTAAGTACAAAACTTATAAGGTAGCAAAAATACATAAAATAACTGACAAAACCATGAGAATATATCAACAACTGGAGATTTTTACATGTATTTCTCTTAGAAACAGCAAAGAGACCTCCCCCAAGCAAATATAAATTTAAAATATACATTCACTTTCAACACAGTGTTCAATTTACCACAATTCCCTACTCTCTGTTTTCACATAGCAGTGTTTCTCTATAACACTGGTGCCTCTTTCTCCTTCCCTCTCTCTTACCAGCAGCTTCTTAGGTGAGGAGTGATTCAGCTGAATGGTGAGTTTGGAAGGAGAAACCATACACATGCAGCTTTCCACTCTCTCACTGGAGCTGCCTACCTATCTAAAGTTGAAGAGCTTTCTGGTCTGCTTCTCTGACCATTCTGTAAGTTTGGTGGGTCACTCTGCCTGAGACTGGATAGAATGTTTAAATCAGGGAAATATTAGCAAATCCTATGTGATGCCCCCTGAATTGGCTTTATCACAAAGTTCACTGAAAACAAACCCTGCCTGTCTGCTCAAAGCCTTCAATCAGCTGTTCAGCCTCTTATTCTTGAACATAAGCAGACAACCAAGGTTCAGCAGAAACCTGAGAGAAAATCTTTATTGTGATTGAGATAAAACATAAATAGACACACAGTAATACAGGGGGGAAAAGACTTCGTAGCAAAATAGAAACCTGAAAACAAAGTAACTTACAATCATTAATATCCTCAGATGGATCCTACAAGCTTCTAGAGGGGAAAACAAACAAAAAACAAAATAGGGCACATATAAAGGAACAAGAATCAAAACAGCTTCAAGCCTTCTCAGTGGTCACAGTGGAAGCTGGAGACAACAGAGAAATCCCTTCAAATTTTTAACGGAAAACAACAGCCAGCTTGGAATTTTATATCATACTATTATTTAAACCGAGAGCAGAATTAAAGACAATTTCCAGACATTCAAGGACCCATACTTCATCTCCCATAGAGCCTTTCTCAGGAAGCTGCTAAATGTGCTTTACATCAAAGAGTAAACCAAGAAAGACATAAGAGTAGGATATAGAAATAGAAAGATCATAGGACTCTTCAGGAAAATAAAAACAAAATCCAGGATAACTGTACCAGGCAGAGAGAGTGACCAGTTCAGATTTGTGCAGAGTGACTCGATACTTCAACATAATGCTTTCTTACGTGGTACCATATTTTAAAAAATATCTCACAATGCCTGGGTGAGCCTGACCTAAGTTGGCTTGCTGATGGTCTAGCTCTTTCCTTCTGCTCCCTGGATCTTTCAAGAACACACAAATGTTCTGCTTTGACCTACTTCTGAGTGCTGAAGGATAGCCACCAAAAGCTTTAAAGTGGAAAAGCCTAAGCAGCCCAATCCTCCTGATAGTGTTACAGGCAGGTATCTAGTTCTAGGTGCTGGCACATCTTTCAAAATATTGGGTGGGCCAGAAAGTTGGTTCGGGTTTTTCTGTACTATTGTACGGAAAAATCAAACGATCTTTCCCACCAACCCAGTACATAAAATGTGGATAACCCTAGGTTTCCTAGTATTAGCTCAATGACTTTCTCCAGAAAAGGCTTTTGTAAAATATCAGAGAAAATGAGGCCAGACCATAACCCAGAGCCCATTTTCAGCTTATATTCTTCTAGGACACCTCATCAAATAGTGGCAATTCTGCCTTCTGAACACAGTTATATTTCTGCATAATACTCCACTTTTAATCATCTTCTATACTCATTTATCGGAGAAGGCAATGGCACCCCACTCCAGTTCTCTTGCCTGGAAAATCCCATGGATGGTGGAGCCTGGAAGGCTGCAGGCCATGGGGTGGCTGAGGGTCGGACACAACTGAGAGACTTCACTTTCACTTTTCACTTTCATGCATTGGAGAAGGAAATGGCAACCCACTCCAGTGTTCTTGCCTGGAGAATCCCAGGGACGGGGGAGCCTGGTGGGCTACTGTCTATGGGGTTGCACAGAGTCGGACATGACTGAAGTGACTTAGCAGCAGCAGCAGCATACTCATTTATGGGCTTCCCTTATAGCTCAGTCAGTAAGGAATCTCCTTGCAGTGCAGGAGACAGGGTTTGATTTCTGGGCTGGGAAGATACCCTGGAGTGGCAACCCACTCTAATATTCTTGCCCTGGAGAATCCCATGGACAGAGGAGCCTGGTAGGTTCCCAGGCCACGGAGTCACAAGAGTCGGACACAACTTAGCAACTAAACCACCATACTCATTTATATGTGTATTTTTGATAAATCATTTCATTAAAAATAACATCAAGTAGGAATGCAAGAATAGCTCAATATTAGAAATCAACGTTATTCTCTATATTACTATAACTAAAGGTGAAAACAAAAGAACACCTGAAAAAAGGCATATATAAAATATCAATAAACGGGAACTTCTTTTGAAAAAGACTAACTAGCATAAAACTACAGCAAACATAGCATTTAACAGAGCAAGTTTAGAATCTGAAATAGAAATTTGATTAAAAAACGTCTGCTACCACAGCTCTGTCAAATAGAGACTGGCAACCTGGCCAAAACATTCAAAATGAAAGAAAGGTATAAGGCTTTTCAGGAAGAAATAAAATTCATTATTTGTATTTCACAGACAACCAAAGAGAATCACTAACTTTAGAACTAAAAAGCATTCATCAAAGCTACAAATACAAGATCAACATACCCTGATTTGACCTTATAAAAACGTTAATTCTAAAGTAATTTGTAAATTCAATTTCAATAAAAATTTCAGCAGCTTGTTTTTGGGAACTTGACTAAAAGGATACTAAAAAAAAAAAAATCGACAAAAGTTAATTCTATCAAAGTAGAACAAAAAGATTCAGCTATTTAGACATATTACAAAGTTATATTAAGACAATGTTAAACTGGGAAAGGAACTGACATCAATAAACAGAACAGAGAGCCCCAAGTTTCATGTTTATGACAAATTGGTATGTAGTGAAATGGGTGAAAAATGGATTTAACAGATGGTGTTAGAACAGCCTTACAATTCTACTCTTCATGCCCAGCAGATATTCATACTCACAAGACTTAAAAGGATATAATCTGGTACTAAGGTCACTTGGCTTGCCAGAAAGGGCAGAGTACAGTAAACCTGGCATCCACCTTAGGCAAGCTGCATATGCCACAGAAACCACTATGGTGTAAAAATCCCTGAGGGTGGGTTCCTCGCAAGCTTGGTTACCAGTTCTATCTTACTCAGAAATGTCAAAGCCTGTGCTTTTTGCAACCAAATATATGCTGCTGGATAAACAGCAGGCATTTCTTATATATCTTAACCCACAATTTCACGGAAATAGTGCTAACAAAGTAAATCCAAGATAATTTTCCTCTAGAGAGAGAGAAAAGTGGTTTTATTAATAACCCTTTTAATGATTAGCTGGAGAATAAGTTGAATTCATATCTCATACTATATCCAATAGTTTTGGATCCCAGAGCCCATGAGCCAGGCTGACATCTGCTCTTGAGGTATATTATATTACATTCTTTGATTATATTCTTCACAGCCAAAGATGGAGAAGCTCTATACAGTCAGCAAAAACATGACCAGGAGCTGACTGTGGCTCAGATCATGAACTCGTTATTGCCAAATTCAGACTTAAATTGAAAAAAGTAGGGAAAACCACTAGACCATTCAGATATGACCTAAATCAAATCCCTTACGATTGTACAATGGAAGTGACAAATAGATTCAAGGGATTAGGAATGATAGAGTGCCTGAAGAACTAACATTGTACAGGAGCCAGTGATCAAGACCATCCCCAAGAAAAAGAAATGCAAAAAGGCAAAAATGGTTGTCTGAGGAGGCCTTACAAATAGCTGAGAAAAGAACAGAAGTGAAGTGAAACGCAAAGGAGAAAAGGAAAGGTATAACTGTCTGAATGCAGAGTTCCAAAGAACAGCAAGGACAGATAAGAACGCCCTCCTCAGTGATCAATGCAAAGTAATAGAAGAAAACAATAGAAAGTGAAAGACTAGAGATCTCTTCAAGAAAATTAGAGACACCAAGGGAACACTTCATGCAAAGGTGGGCACAATAAAGGACAGAAATGTATGGACCTAACAGAAGCAGAAGATATTAAGAAGAGGCGGCAAGAAGACACAGAAGAACTATACAAAAAAGATCTTCATAACACAGATAACCACAATGGTCTGCTCACTCACCTACAGCCAGACACCCTGGAATTCGAAGTCAAGTGGGCCTTAGAAAGCATCACTAGGAACAAAGCTAGTGGAGGTGATGGAATTCCAGTTGAGCTATTTCAAATCCTAAAAGATGACGCTGTGAAAGTGTTGCACTCAATATGCCAGCAAATGTGGAAAACTCAGCAGTGGCCACAGGACTGGAAAAGGTCAGTTTTCATTTCAGTCTCAAAGAAGGGCAATGCCAAAGAATACTCAAACTACTACACAACTGCACTCATCTCACACACTAGCAAAGTAATGCTCAAAATTCCCCAAGCCAGACTTCAATAGTACATGAACTGTGAACTCCCAGATGTTCAAGTTGGATTTAGAAAAGGTAGAGGAAGCAGAGATCAAACTGCCAACATCCACTGGATCAATGAAGAAGTGACAGTTCCAGAAAAACATCTATTTCTGCTTATTGACTATGCCAAAGCCTTTGACTGTATGGATCACAACAAACTGTGGAAAATTCTTAGAGATGGGAATGCCACAGCACCTTACTTGCCTCCTGAGAAACCTATATGCAGATCAAGAAGCAACAGTTAGAACCAGACATGGAACAACCAACTGGTTCAAAGTTGGGAAAGGAGTACATCAAGGCTCTACATTGTCACCCTGCTTATTTAACTTATATGCAGAGTACATCATGCGAAATGCTGGGCTGGATGAAGCACAAGTTTGAATCAAGATTGCTGGGAGAAATATCAATAATCTCAGATACACAGATGACACCACCCTTATGGCAGAAAGCAAAGAACTAAGGAGCCTCTTGATGAAAGTGAAAGAGGGAAGTGGAAAAGCTGGCTTAAAACTCAACATTCAGAAAACTAACATCATGGCACCTGGTCCCATCACTTCATGGCAAATAGATGGGAAAACAATGGAAATAGTGACACTTTAATTTTTTGGCTCCAAAATCACTGCAGATGGTGATTGCAGCCATGAAATTAAAAGACGCTTGCTCCTTGGAAGAAAAGCTATCACCAATCTAGACATCATATTAAAAAGCAGAGACATTACTTTGCTAACAATGGTCTGCCTAGTAAAAGCTGTGGTTTTTCCTATAGTCAAATATGGATATGAGAGTTGGACCATAAAGGAAGCTGAGTGCCAAAGAACTGATGCTTTTGAACTGTGGTGCTGGAGAAGACTCTTGAGAGTCCCATGGACTGCAAGGAGACCCAACCAGTCAATCCTAAAGGAAATCAGTCCTGAATATTCATTGGGAGGACTGATGCTGACACTGAAGCTCCAGTACTTCGGCCATCTGATGCAAGGAGCCAACTCATTGAAAAAGACTCTGATGCTGGGAAAGACTGAAGGCAAGAGGGGGGAATGACAGAGGATGTGATGGTTGGTTGGCATCACCGACTCGATGGACATGAGTTTGAGCAAGCTCTGGGAGTTGGTGACGGACAACCCTGGCATGCTGCAGTTCATGGGCTCACAAAGAGTTGGAAACAACTGAGTGACTGAATTGACTGACTGACTGATTATATCCAAAACTAAACTCCAGTTAAATTAAATGTAAATATAAAACTATTAACACTGATGGACAAAGACCTAAAAAAATATAACAACTGGAAGAAAAATTTCTATTCCATCAGTGACACCAAGGAAAAGAATTAATAAATGACAAGCCTAAGTTATTTCCAATATGTGCACCTAACAAGGAAACATTACCTAGAATATAGAATTTCTTGCACTATAATCAACAAGAAAGAGAAAAATTAATAGAAAAATGGACATAAGTACAGGCCATCCACTGTCTATAAGTATAGGCAATCCATAGAATGGAAAACCAGAATGACTAAAAAGTATATACTCAGGGCTTCCCTTGTGGCTTGGTGGTAAAGAATCCACTTGTCAACACAGGAGACATGTGTTTGATCCCTGGTCCAAGAAGATCCCAGATGCCATGGGACAGCTGGGCCCACACCCCAAAACTACTGAGCCTGTGCGCCACAACTACCAAGTCCACACGCCACAACTACTGAAGCGTGCGTGCCTAGAGCCCTTGCTTCACAACATGAGAAACCAGCACAATGAGAAGCCGGTGCATCACAACTAAAGAGTAGACCCCAACTGCAGCAACCAGAGAAAGTATGCACGCAGCAATGAAGACCCAGTGCAGTCATTAAAAAAAAAAAAGTATATGTGTGGGCTTATTAGTAATCAGATAATGCAGATTAAGACAACGTACAATTTCATATACAGATTATACAAAATCAGAAAATATCAAGTGCTGCTGAAGATGTAGAGGAAACGATATTCTCATGTCTTGCTGGTGTAAGTGCAAATTGTACAACCATTCATGTGAACAATCCAGCATTACTAACTGAAATTAAATATGCATATACTCCAAACACCAGCCATTCTACTCTAGGACATATATACCAAAGAAACTACAGGGCAGAGTCATAAGAAACGTACAAGTTTGTAGAAGTGTGAAGAGCTGGAAATAACCTGAGTATCTATGACTAGAGGAAAAGATAAGCTATAGTATGTGAATATAACAGAATAATATGCATCAGAAAGCATGTTATATACAGTAAGATGAATAGTTCTTAAAATCCAAATGTTTTATGAAAGTTAGAAGTAAAATGAGTTTTATACGATAATATCACATATAAAATTGACAGTTATACAAAATAAATGTTATCAGTTTTTTAAAGAAATATGTGAAACATTTAGAAGATGGCTTGGAAGGATAAACATTAAATACAGAAGAGAGTGGAGAGTATGGAATTGCAGGCAGCAGATGAAAAAAGTATTAGGGTAAAATGAAGCAGAATAAAACTATAGATTTTCTAGACCAATGATACTGGTGTCATTATTAGAGTGTAATCAATAACTGAGTCAATTCTGAGCATGTGAAATTCTTAAAAAACAATAATTTATGAGAGAAACACTGTTAGGTTAGAATACTTAAAACATTACTTCTTTAAATGTGAAAAACTATTCATAGGGCATAATATAGTAAGTACTCCAGAGGATTCATGACTTATTTGTCTTAATTTAAAAGAAACAGTTCCTTCTCCCAAATGAGATAACCTACATAAAAACAACATACAATATGAAAGGATACTTCAAGGCAATGCTTAAAACACAAAATTTCTTTGTGTTGAATAAATATTCCACTGCATTTTTCTAGGCTGTTCAAGTATTCAGCAAAGTAATTTAAAATTACATTTCAGGCAAAGTTGGAGAAGGCAATGGCACTCCACTCCAGTACGCTTCCCTGGAATATCCCATGGACTGAGAAGCCTACCTACAGTCCATGGGGTCGCCAAGAGTCAGATATGACTGAGCGACTTCACTTTCACTTATCACTTTCATGCACTGGAGAAGGAAATGGCAACCCACTCCAATATTCTTGCCTGGAGAATCCCAGGGACAGAGGAGCCTGGTGGGCTGCGGTCTAAGGGATCACACAGAGTCAGACACAACTGATGCGACTTAGCAGCAGCAGCAGCAGCAGGCAAAGTTATAAGTACTAGTGAACTAATTTCAACTTTTAATTATGTGTGAATATGAAATTTGAAATTGATATAAATACCTTGTGCCATTTTAATAGGATGTGAGTTCAAATAAACATGGAAAAAATTACAAAATATATAGCTGCCATAATCTCTTTTGATTTACATTTAAAAAAGCACTCTTACGTGAGGCAGATATAGCAGCTATCACCAGTTATCAATGAGGAAACTGAAAAATAATCTTACAGTAAGTAAACCTCACAGTTAAGTATTGTCCAGACTACAATCTAGGTCTCCCAAAAACTAGATCTGAGGTCTTTTTTTAAAATATAAATTTATTTATTTTATGAGGTCTTATTTTAATACATTATTGACTGGAGATGTATCAATACATTTTTTAGAGAGTGATATAATCAGCATCACTGTGAAAAGTTGTTAGAGCTTGAAATTGATCAAGGGCTCATTATACAACTTATGATTGTCATTATCATTTCCCATTTTGCTCTGCTGGGTTTTTGTTCCAACCTTGTGTATATTTAAAATGCAAGTTTATTTCATAAAATTTTGAGGAAGAAGCATTTTTCAGTGAATTTTATGTAGATACTTTCTCTTCTCTGATTGTGTAAGGGACATATACACTAGTGTCTCAGAAGATGATAGTTCTTCAGAATACAGTTCTGATTCAGATAGAAAAAAGAATAAAAAAGAAAAGAAAAAAAACCTGTGATGGATTCTGACACGGAGAGTGAAAATGAAACTCACTGGGCTGGAGACTTTACAGGTATGTCAGGTATAACTACTGGATGTAATAACCCGAAGGGTGCTAGTGAAATAACAGAATTAACTTTTGGGTGGCTGAAATAAAAACTGCTGGCCATAGGTGTTAGTTTCTTCAAAAATTCCCTGGTCAATAATGAGTTAACTCATCTTCAAGGTAATTTTTATATAAGTGTAAATTCAATATTTTCTTTAATCACAATAGAAAAGACACATGGATCTGCAGTAGCTAATATACACAATGATATGAAGAAAAACAGACTTTTACATTAATTGCAATCCTGTAAAGCAGTTAACAGTTTGTCTTCAGAAAATGTCAATCAACTTTAATATATTTTTATTTGTCCAATAAAATAACTTCACAATCTATTAAAAATAAAATGTTATCTGCATTTAATATTTATTCTTAGCACAAGATAAAGGACATCAGTATTCAAGTGAATATATGACACACTGATAGACTAAATCAAATACCTAAATAAAATGTTAAAACATGAAAATTTATAAAGCTTACCTTTTTCCTTTCTATACTGATAAACTACAATCAGAAAAAAAATTAAATGAAACCTGTTTTATTGTTGTTACTTGTGATTATTGTATTTAATTGAAAATGTTTTTGTTTCAGTTTGTAATTTCTACAAAGCAGTCCTTAAACAAGTTTCTACAAAGCAGTCCTTAAATAAGTTTCTAAAAATAACAATATTGAAACCTAAAACTGTCATGATAAGAAAGGTTACAAAATTTCTTTGCTTATTCCTAAATTCCTTTTCTAGATTCTTATTAGAAAAAGAATTTTTAGACACAAATAATGTACATAAAATATATGTTGCAATTTAGCATTCTTAACCAAAAAAAAAGTAAAATTGTTTTTGTCATTTATTTTGTGCTATACTCTTGTCCCTATACATCTTTAATAGCAATCATAAAGACCCCTTTTCTAATCTAAATAGCACCAACTCAAAATTTCACCTCTACTTGCATTCAATTTAGATGTCTCAACATCAAATTTGATAATGTTTTATAAAAAATTTGTTTCAAAAACAAAATTTCCATAAATGACTTTCTAACAAAGCAGAGCAGAACCTCTAACTATAGAATACAAATGGAAAATAGTATATAAGTAACTTAATCTCCTCAACTGGAAGGTCTGAAGAACTAGGTGTTAGAAAAATACGTCTAGGTAACAATTTTACTATTTTATTACTTTTTTCTGCATGGGGTCAACACTGTATTTTAAATAATACATTACTTACTATATTGTCACAAAAGAGTTTCCCAAGAAGCATTTAGTAAAATTCTATGTTGATTATTCATATACTTGGTTCCGAATGTTTTAATTTCAACTATTCCAGAATTACTTAATTGTTGAACATAAACTCTATAAGAAAAAGATCAAAGTCTTCATCAAATAATTTCAAGTTTTCAACAATATCTGTAATATATTTTTATACTCTGTATAACTGATATCTTTGTAATATGACAATAGCAAGTATATTAATTTTCCAATTTTGTGGGGAAATATTCAGTGTACTGAAATTTAACTGTACCTAAAATCATTCCTAAACAAGTCAAATAATATTATCATATTCTAAATGGCAATTCAGCATTTATAGTCTCAGTAGTAAAAACTGAACCTAAAAGAAGTATGTACCTAATGTGATACACTCTCAATGTTTAAGGAATAGCCTGAATATGGAATTTAAAAAATAATTTTAATAGGTAAAAGCAGAGAATCTGTGAAAAAATTTAAAATCATTACTGCTAGAATTGAGTTGCAAACTTAAAGAACTTGAGTCTAGGCTGGAGAAAAACAAAGTAAATCTTTCAGATTAAGAATTCTAATTCACCTAGGATGAAAACTAGTCATACATATAAAAAGTCATATGACCCTCTGAAGAAAAGGAAGCAATCTGTAAGAAAGATAAATTATAGCCTTTTTACTAGCAAGGAAAACTATTCAGGCTAACTATCACCCTGGAACCATTTCCTTCACAATGCTTTTAGCAACCTTTCTAAGATAGAATTTTCAAAAATACAATAAAACATAATAGCATTAATTGTTGTTGGGTGAAAACATTTTACTACTGTCTAAAGCAAACCCAATACTGGATGTAATACACATCAGAAAATTTTTATTATTCAGTTTATTTAAAGTTGTAGAAAAATTAGCCTGTTCTCATGCAGTCACTCAATTCCTGAGGATTCCAAGTCAATTAAACTAGAATTTTAAAATGTATTAGTGATCCCTACTGTAGCAAACTGTATTCTACAGTTCATCAATCTTACTCTTTCAGGAGAAACACAGGGTTTCAAATAAGATGAAAATGATAGTCTCCATAATCTTATAATCTAGGCTAAACAAATATCCTCATGGTCCAATAACTCGTAAAACATAACCAGGTCACTAGACCAACATACTAGTGTACAACTTTAATAACTTCTAGCAGCAAAACATCTTAAATAGTCATTAACAAATGTTTTCATTGGATTGTAGATTAATTTCTTTGTAAGAAGAAATTTTTAAAAAGTACTGTATAGTTCAACTTCAGGCAAACAATGAAAGTTATCAAAGATCTTGTTTATCTCCATTTTTCCCAGTGGAATCAGATGCAACTGGAACCTTATTAGTTTCAACAAAAACAGATTCAAAGGCAGCTTCCTGGTCATCCAAAGAATCAGCAGCTGTGGCTCCTTTAATTAGTGTTGTGTTGGTAAAAGACTGTTGCTGCTTGGAAATTTTACTGGATTCCACTGTTTTTCTACCTCTTCTTTTACCAAGAATTTTGACATAATTAGCAGGTATAAGTCCTGTTGTTTGACCATCAAGACTGGCCAGAAGCCAACCACGCACTCTGGGTTGTTGCTCTGATGGAAGAAAAGACAGCCTTGTAATTTTAACATACTTTGAAGGTCCAACAGAATATTGATAGCAAAATGTTAAAATCTGTGTTATACTTACATAATATAGTATACTCATAAATAAATAGTGCACATGAATATTTAAAATCAAGATGACTAGGCTCAATTCTAGGATCCCTTCTTATAACATTTTTAATTTTGTATTTATGAAAATTTTTTTCAGCCTTTAAGAACATAAAGTTTATGTCAGTGGGTGCATTCATAGAGAAAAAAAATTCAGTTCTCTCAAAAGCTGAAAATTAACATCAATGTCTTTCGTATTTTAAACTGAAATTTAAGGAATGAGTATCTCACTACTTCTTGATAAGTTAGAGTGAGTATAGAAAATAGATACATTCATTTATATAAGCCAGCTTTCTTTATATATTTTTGGCTGAAATTTAAAAAAATCCATTCTATGTGATTACGATTCACAATCCTGAAGGACAATGAATGTTAATTTTAACCCAAGGTGGGCAAAAATTGAAGACCTCAGTTACCTACAGCCACATAACAAAAAGTTAATACTCTAAGCTTAAAGTAGAAAAGATTATTTAAATACTCCCACCTATTTAAAAAGAAAATTTACTGAAGCATAGTTGCTTTACAATATTGTGCTATTTTTATTTATGTCTTTAAAAAGCTGTTAAGTTTTAGTTCAAAACTGTAATTCCAGCATAATATGACATTTTCATGTTTCTCTATAAGAAGGAAAAAAAGTTAAATTAACCATGTCTGTGACTGATTTTGTTCTAAATGCCCTAACATATCTATGTTAGCAATGAATAAAGAAGCAAAGCCAAAGTGTTAAAAGGCACTATTAGTTAAAGAATAATTTGAGACATAAAATTTTTCTGGAATATTATAATTGAAAGAATCCACATTTGATCTTTACTTTTAATTTATTAAAACTAATTATCTGTATCTTCCTCTAACAATATATCTTAAAAAGAAAGAATTGTTTTGAAATGTAAGTAAATCACTATTTTGACTAGAAGAAAAACATGAATATAATACCTAACAGCCAGAATTTTTCTTAAATTTACCTTATTTAAAATTTTTTCTTGGAAGCCTAGGTTTTGTGTGTGAAGAGATGAGGCAGAGATTTAGTAAATTTGATCCAAGATTTTCAACTAGTTACTGAATTAAACTAATCATTTGAACACTGAAGATGTTTCTTCCTTATGTAAAGAGTGACTAACACCAATAAAATGGCAGTTTCCATTAACAGATCACATGGATTAAAATATAGGTTCTGAAGTCAGATAAACCTGGGTTCACAGTCCATCTCCATTACAGTTTAGGTAACACTGGACAACTCACTCATTCTGAGTTTCAGTTTTCTCATGTGTAAGCCAGGAACAGAATAATAACAGTACTTACTTCCCAGTATTATTATAAGGTTTAAATGAAATATGTACAGTGTCTAGTATATTTATTTTTTTCTTTTTTTGACCACTCTGCAGTTAGTGGAATCTTAGTTCCTCAACCAGGGGTTGGACCCTGGCTCTAGGCAGTTTAGAGTACTGAGTCCTAACCACTGGACTGCCAGGGAATTCCCCCCTGGTACATACTAAGCATTCTTATTATTGTTACTAGTATCTTTACCAACAAAATGTGACTTTTCATAGCAAAAACAATCCCTACAAATACACACATACAAAAAATCATTTTTTGTTTTTGGTAAATCTATAAAACTTCTGATCATTAAGTGGAGGAAAAGGCCATTTTGTTTGGAGCCATTAAAAACTATTAGCAACCTGGTCTGAAAATTAACCTGAATGTCTATAAATTTCTGGCTGAGGTTCTTTAATACTTTACGATAATAATTCCTAAATATTCATGTTGAAGTCTCTAAGGCAAACATGATTCAAGTAAAAAAGCAACACTAGTCTCAGCAACAAAAGACCAACAGGGATGTCTTAGATGATGCCAGGCAATTACTTTGGTTTATTAGGTTCTTCACATTTAGTGCTTACCTCATGTTTTGGGTTTGGTAATTAACTTGGAATTCAAATGTTTTAAGTTTAGAAGAGATCATATAAACAAAATCTTTCCTTATCTCAGTGAAATATTGGAACAACTTTGCTGAGACATTTCTCTCCCACTCCCCCAGATTTCAAAGGTTTACACTGACAAAAAGAAATTCTAGTAACTACCTCTGAGTTAACTAACAATGACCAAGATCCTTTTTGTCCCCCACGATGCTTTAATGCAGTTTTCAATACATTTACAAATTCTAAAAGTGCACAGGTAATTCCCATTTATTCATGTTTTCTTACCTTTGAGAGCTAAGTTCAGCATATCACCAGCACGGAAAGAAATTTCTTCTTCAGATACAGCAACAAAATCATATTCTGCTCTAGCAACTACATGGTCATCCTCACCACTTGCCCAGTTGGTATTGTCTATAAACCAAATTAAGAATTAAGATTAGGTTCAGTTCAGTTCAGTTCAAGTCGCTCAGTCATGTCCGACTCTTTGCGACCCTATGAATGGAAGTTAAAAAAAAGATATTCCAGTGGCTGTGGTTTGCAAGCTATATAAACTTATTTACCAAGAGAAGAGCTGTCCCGCAAAGTAATTTCCACAATTAACACTATGTAAGATCAATAATATGTTCATTACAATATCTTTTATACAGTTTTTTCTTTAAGTTCCAAATTCTAGTTTCCTTATTTTAAGCCAGAGGTTGGCAATTTTTTTTAATAGAGTAAAATAATTTTTTTTTTTAAAGAGTAAAATAATTTTGATAGGAAATATTTTAAACTTTTTAGGCCATGAGGCAAAATTGAACGTGTTGTGTAGTTTCTTATAAAATGACAGAAAAAAATTTTCCATACATTTTATGAAAAATTCAAAATATAATAATTGAGTTCTTTTTTTGTAATATAGATCTATTGTAAAGAATGGAATCTTTTTGGGGTAGGATATTTCATTTAATTTGGGGTTCAAAGATAATATTTTCTATCATCTATTATCGATTGCAAATATACATCTGTTGACACTAATTTGTAATGAAATTTAAGGTATCTCATTTTGGAAATGTTTTTTCAAAGATATGCATTGCTAAATTCTAATGCCAATTCATTGAATATGTGATTTTAATAAGCATATTCATCCTAAGAAGGTGAACATCATAGAAGTTAAGTTCTCTTGATATTAACCTTTTAACATGTCATTTCATTAGAAACTAATCACTTTCAAATGAACATTAAATGGAAGGTCTTCAATGGCAGTTAAATGGGTTCTGAACTATGGACATTTCCTCCACACTTGCATGGAGGTCCAAAAACACCTCTGAATTGTAGAATGACATAGAAAAGTGTAACTGCTGCAAATTCATGTGGGAACGGAAATCTTGTTTCATTAACTTTTGACAGCCTATGAGGTATAAAAGCAATGTGACATTACTTGTGATTCAAACAATATTTGTTGTAAAAGTAATTTTACTCCAATGCTATTTTGCCTTACAGTTTTAGGTTGGATTCATTAAGAAGATTACCAAGTCTGCAGCAAAGACTGATTTTTAAAGCCACTTAGTGTTTTCTAATAGTGGCTCATAGTGATTCTTGTTTTTCAGAAAAATTTCAATCTTGGCCTTGATCCTCCCAAAACAGTAATAAAACTTAACCACTGAGTGCTCAGTCATCTCACTGCTGTATGGTAGGGCAAGTCAGTATCTTCAGCTTCTTCAGATAAGAATTCACAGAACTGGTAACAGTTATGTCCACAAGAATGGCTGAAGTTCATCTTTGACATTACTAGTTCAATAAGATATGATAAGTTCAAATATTTTCTGCAGTATATCTGCTGATGAAGAATACTATGAATAACTATAGGCTTTAAAAACTATATATTCAAAATTCTGTAAATTTTGTCCTGCCCAGTCTTCTGTTACACACAAATTTTTACCATTAGTTACAACACATCTCTGTAGATGTAACTTCAAGTTGGATTAGTGTTTTCCAACTGCTTTGAAAATACTCATCTGTAGTTGTTCCCTGCAGTCTGTTCACAGAGGCAACATCTTCAACCACTTCAAACTCAACAGGATTCTTCCAATAAACTACTGAACAGTATCAATATCTACTGGGTCTTCATAAGCCAAGTAAATCCATTCAAGCCAAGTAAATCCATTTGCCTAGTTTTAAAATGACTATTGCTGTTGTTTCAAATACTCTTCCAGAAACTGTTCTCCCTAGAATAACAGTCTCAAACAAGTTTACTTTCTCTGAACATATTTCCTTGGCTGTTGCAATAACCAATGGTAAACAGATTTCCTTGCTAATCTGACAAAGCAGCCCCTCAGAAACTTACTTTGATTGCAGGCTTATTTTTCTTTGTTTGCTCCTTCTCCCCAACCCTGTTTTCAGGTGAGGGAATTCTGTTCTGATGAGATATTCCATTTTGAATTTTCTGATTTTTCTGACTGTTGACTTCCTGTTAGTTGGGAATACTGTGATGAGTGCTCAGTCTGGGAATGGTGATGTATATTGTGTCACTTTAACATAGCTATGTTGTCACTGCATAACAAATGCAATGCTTTTTGCCACCTAATTCAATATATTCAATCCAGACAATACTGCGCCTTCAAAGTGTGACATTCAAAGTATACTTCACTGTTCCTTTCTCATGAGGCATGTCTACACTCATAATAAAAAATATGTACTGCAGTTTAACACTACATGTCTCACTCAATACATTGTCAAGTTATAATACTGAGATATGCAGTGTGTAGAACAAGTGCAAGGCAACAGGAGTACCAACAAAGACAGGGTTTCTGTTATAAACTAATCAACTCTGGTCTTTCAGTACATAAGCAGCCATAATAAAATGCACATGAATGAATGTGGCTATGTTCTAATAAAACTTTACTAATGGACACATGCTCCCTCTCTGGCCTCAGATTAAAAAATCACCTCTCCTTTTCACCTGTCTTGGATTGTTTCCTTTCCTACTCTCTTACAGGAAACTGCATCTTTTGACTCCTCTCTGTGGAAATTAAGATCTTCCATTTCTAGGTTCCAATATAATTTCTCAGCCTTACTTTCCAGTATCCTTCTATCCAATATTATAGGACAGTTGATGAACAATTCTTATAGTTCCTGCCTATATACTTTTGTTCAAGCTATTTCATCTGCTTCACAGTCTTGTTTTTTTCTTACATAACTGATGGAAAAGTATCTGTCTTTCCAAAATCTAACTTAGATGCTACTTCTTTCTAGATACGAATAGTCAAAAAACGTCAGCTTCAATTCTAAATAGAGATAATACTCTGTACCAGTTGACAGAATAGGGGCTTAACAGTCAAAAGATGCCTCATTTTGGTTTTGGCTTATTAAAGATGTGACCCTGAGCAACTACTTCTTTGAACTTTAGTTCTATCACTTGTAAAATGAGGATAATTCCTCTTAGGATTGTTTTAAGAATTAAATGAGTAAAATACTCAAAATACATAGCAGTGTCTTTCATATAAAAAAGGTTCCATAAATCTTAGGTTTCTCACCAACTGTCATACTCCTTACACTCTTTATGCCTCACTACAATTACCTATATATGTACCTCACTTACTTCTCTCTCAGTACATTTTAAAAAGGATAGGGGTTTAATTCCCTATGTTATCTCTGTATCTTCTACAGCATGAAGTGTAGTACTTTCTGAACAGCAGTTAAGTCATGTGTGCTGTTAAACTGAACTAACCAAGAATAAAACAAGTCTGTTTTTGCTATATGTTCCTCTTCCAGTTTTGAAGTTCTTAACTGAAAAAAAAAATAACTCAATCAAAAGATTAAATACAAATGAATATAAAAAAGCTAATTAACTAAGTTATTAAAATTTAAGATTTATACATATATACAGTATTTTTTGTTTCGATGTATACCATTTTTTAAAGGTCTTTATTGAATTTAGCATTGCTTCTGTTTGGATGTTTTCGTTGTCTGTGAGGTATGTGGGATCATAGCTCTCTGACCAGATATTGAACCCACACCCTCTACGTTGGAAGATGAAGTCTTAACTGCTGGACCACCAGGGAAATCCTTGTTACATGGTCGTTAAACCCATTCTATTACTCTTACCTGTTACTTCATCACTGTGAGTAGATAGCAGTTTCCAGATGAGGTAAGGACCACCAAGGATAACGGCAAAGAATAAGAATATTGGCCAAGATTTTGCTGAGTTAGCTGCTCTGTCCTCAGCACCAAGACAAGCCACAGTTCCTTCACTTTCTGCCCATAGGTCCTCATTCTCCAAGCCTCTTCTTAAACCTATCATCCACTGTAACCGTCTATAAAGATATCTTATAGTCCTAACTAATGCAAAAGCTGAAAAAACCTTTGTGAAGTGTATTTTTAATCGGGAAAAGTGGTTTGCCACATCCAATACAGCCCTGAAACTGTTATAGACAGCTGAAAAAGTAGCATCCATCATCATGCTGACAGAGGCAAATGCATGCACAATGCTTTCAATGGACTGAAATGCACCTCTGCTGCTTTCTTCAGCCTGCTGAACGAATCTACTAGGTGGAAGATCATCTATACGAAGGCGGTTATAGCCCAGCCCGTTATATCCATAACTATAAGGGCTATAGCTTCCATAAAATGAATTTCCATAGGCACCATATCCAGAAGAAAATGAACTGTAAGCAGGTCTGAAAGTGTTCAAATTGCTGCTTCCTGTCTGCTGTGATGGCCTTGGAAGAATGGGTGGTGGCACTCTGGTAAGTGTTGGTTGTCCAGGTCTTGTCAATAAAGTAGGACCCAAATCAGCAGATCTAAAACCGAAAAAGATTCAAAATTGTAACTTAAGCACACAATAAATTCATTCAAAGTAACTACTAAACTTGCTATATAAACAGTATTATGGTTCTATTGAGTTCAGTTCAGTTGCTCAGTCGTGTCCAATTCTTTGCAACCCCATGAACCTCAGCACGCCAGACCTCCAACTCCCAGAGTCCACTCAAACCCATGTCCATTGAGTTGGTGATGCCATCCAACCATCTCACCCTCTGTCGTCCCCTTCTCCTCCTGTCCTCAATCTTTCCCAGTATCTTTTCCATTGACAGCTCTTCACATCAGGTGGCCAAAGTACTGGAGTTTCAGCTTCAACATCAGTCCTTCCAATGAACAACGAGGACTGATCTCCTTTAGGATGGACTGGTTGGATCTCCTTGCAGTCCAAGGGACTCTCAAGAGTCTTCTCCAACACCACAGTTCAAAAGCATCAATTCTTCTGCGCTCACCTTTCTTTATAGTCCCAACTCTCACATCCATACATGACTACTGGAAAAACCATAGCTTTGACAAGATGGACCTTTGTTGGCAATGTCTCTGCTTTTTAATATGCTATCTAGGTTGGTCATAATTTTCCAAGGAGTAAGCATCTTTTAATTTCATGGCTGCAATCACCATCTGCAGTGATTTTGGAGCCCAGAAAAATAGTCAGTCACTGTTTTCACTGTTTATCCATCTATTTGCCATGAAGTGATGGGACCAGATGCCATGATCTTCGTTTTCTGAATGTTGAGCTTTAAGCCAACTTTTTCACTCTCCTCTTTCATTTTCATCAAGAGGCTCTTTAGTTCTTCTTCACTTTCTGCCATAAGAGTGATGTCATCTGCATATCTGAGATTATTGATATTTCTCCTGGCAACCTTGATTCCAGCTTGTGCTTCCTCCAGCCTAGTGTTTCTCATGATGTACTCTGCATAGAAGTTAAATAAGCAGGATGACAATATACAGCCTTGACGTACTCCGTTTCCTATTTGGAACCAGTCTGTTGTTCCATGTCCAGTTCTAACTGTTGCTTCCTGACCTGCATATAGATTTCTCAGGAGGCGGGTCAGGTGGTCTGGTATTCCCATCTCTTTCAGAATTTTCCACAGTTTATTGTGATCCACACAGTCAAAGGCTTTGGCATAGTCAATAATGCAGAAATAGATGTTTTTCTGGAATTCTCTTGCTTTTTCCATGATCCAGCGGATTTGGCAATTTGCTCTCTGGTTCCTCTGCCTTTTCTAAAACCAGCTTGAACATCAGGAAGTTCACGGTTCTTGTATTACTGAAGCCTGGCTTGGAGAATTTTAAACATTACTCTACTAGCATGTGAGATGAGTGCAAATGTGTGGTAGTTTGAGCATTCTTTGGCATTGCCCTTCTTTGAGACTGAAATGAAAACTGATCTTTTCCAGTCCTGTGGCCACTGCTGAGTTTTCCACATTTGCTGGCATACTGAGTGAAGCACTTTCACAGCATCATCTTTCAAGATTTGAAAGAGCTCAACTGGAATTCCATTACCTCCACTACCTTTGTTCGTAGTGATGCTTCCTAAGGCCCACTTGACTTCACATTCCAGGATGTCTGACTCTAGGTGAGTGATCACACCATCGTGATTATCTGGGTCATGAAGACCTTTTTTGTACAGTTCTTCTGTGTCTTCTTGCCACCTCTTCTTAGTATCTTCTTCTTCCCTGGTGGCTCAGACGGTAAAGCGTCTGCCTGCAATGCAGGAGACCCAGGTTCAATCCCTGGTTTGGGAAGATCCCCTGGAGAAGGAAATGGCGACCCATTCCAGTACTCTTGCCTGGAAAATTCCAAGGACTGAAGGGCCTGGTAGGCTACAGCCCATGGGGTCACAAAAGAGTTGGACATGACTGAGCGACTTCACTTTTCTTTTCTGTTAGGTCCCTACCATTTCTGTCCTTTATTGAGCCCATCTTTGTATGAAATATTCCCTTGGTATCTCTAATTTTCTCGAAGAGATCTCTAGTCTTTCCCATTCTATTGTTTCCCTCTATTTCTTTGCATTGATTGCTGAGGAAGGCTTTCTTATCTCTCCTTACTATTCTTTGGAACTCTGCATTCAGATGGGTATATCTTTCCCTTTCCCCTCTGCTTTTCACTTCCTTTTTTTTTTTTTTCGCTTCCCTTCTTTTCACAGCTATTTGTAAGGCCTCCTCAGACAGCCATTTTGCTTTTTTGCATTTCTTTTTCTTGGGGATGGTCTTGTTTCCTGTCTCCTGTACAATGTCATGAACCTCTGTCCATAGTTCATCAGGCACTCTATCAGATCTAGTCCCTTTAATCTATTTCTCACTTCCACTGTATAGTCATAAGGGATTTGATTTAGGTCATACCTGAATGGTCTAGTGGTTTTCTCCACTTTCTTCAATTTCAGTTTGAATTTGGCAATAAGGAGTTCATGATCTGAGCCTATTAAATCTAATAAATAGGTTCTACTAAAGATTTTCTAGAGTAAGGAATAATCTCTAATATCCAAATGCTTAGAATCTGTGTTAAGAAGAAACTGGATAAGATAAAATGGCTGACTAAACTCTTTTTCTTGTTTACTTGTGCTTGCATTAGTAGTAGTATCTTCAACCTGGGGTTTCTTTTAAAGACGTATGTCCATTTTCTCAGTTAGTTACAACTTGGTATCTATCCATCCTCACACCTAAAATGGCACTATCTTAACCACTGTAGTTTTATAATAGCTCTTAATAGCCAATAAAACAAGTCTTCCAACAATATTCTTCACCTTCAGCAGTGTCTTGGCTATCTGACCCATTGAATATCCAGATACATTTTAGAATCAGAGCTTGAAGTACTATATTGCTCTCCCTGCAAAAGCCCTATTAAGATTCTGATTTGGGATTACACTACATTCATAGATTAATTTCAGGTAGCCAACATCTCCAAAATACTGAGTTTAAACTTAAGATTATAACATATGCTCCATTTACTTATATCTTAAGGATTTTTCTCAATAATTTTTTTAAAATAACCACCGAGTCTCAGTGTTTTATAGTTTACTGTGTGGAGGTCTTTCTTTAGATTTACTTATATATATTTGGGGGGTTTTGATGTTATTGGAAATGGTGTCTTTCTAAAATTTCTCTTTGTTGCTGTTATATAGAAATAATTGATTAAAAAAATTATAGTCCTTGTATCTAGCAACCTTATTTTGGATTCTTTTGTATTTTCTAGAATCTTAAATATCTGTGGTCATATTGTATGTGAATAACAATAGGTTTTCTTCCTTTTTTCAATTCTTATAGCTTTGATTACTAAGGCATTGCATCTAGGACTTGCAGTACAATCTTGAATAAACAGAATGATAGAAGGCATCCTAGTCTCATTCCCAGTCTCAAAGGGAAAATTTTTAAGATGGCACTGCCAATTATTATGTTTGCTATAGGTTATAGATCTAGTAGTTCCTTTTCTATTTTTAAGGAATGTACAGTACAGTGGTGGTTCTAAGTGGAGGATATTCCTGACCCAGGGATCGAAACTGTATCTCTAGTGTCTCCCGAACTGGCAAGTAGATTCTTTACCACTGGCACCACCTGGGAAGCCTAGTGGTTCCAATATCAACTGGCAAATTTCAACAATGCAAAAACCACAATTACTTTCACACCAACCTAATATATAAAAAATCAATAACTAATAAGAAACTACTGTATAGCACAGGGAACTCTACTCAGTACCCTGTAATGGCCTATATGGGAATATAAAACAGTGGATACTTGTATATGCATAATTGATTCACTTCCTGTACATGTGAAACATGACATTGTAAATCAATTATCAGTTCAGTTCAGTTCAGTTGCTCAGTCGTGTCCAGCTCTTTGTGACCCCATGAACTGCAGCACACGAGGCCTCCCTGTTCATCACCAACTCCCGGAGTTCACTCAGACTCACGTCCATTGAGTCCATGATGCCATCCAGAAATCTCATGCTGGATCATCCCCTTATCCTCCTGCCCCCAATACCTCCCAGCATCAGAGTCTTTTCCAATGAGTCAACTATTCGCATGAGGTGGCCAAAGTACTGGAATTTCAGCTTTAGCATCATTCCTTCAAAAGAAATCCCGGGGTTGATCTCCTTCAGAATGAACTGGTTGGATCTCCTTGCAGTCCAAGGGACTCTCAAGAGTCTTCTCCAACACCACAGTTCAAATGCATCAACTCTTCGGTGCTCAGCCTTCTTCACAGTCCAACTCTCACATCCAAACACGACTACTGGAAAAACCATAGCCTTGACTAGACGGACCTTAGTCGGCAAAGTAATGTCTCTGCTTTTGAATATACTATCTAGGTTGGTCATAACTTTTCTTCCAAGGAGTAAGCGTCTCTTAATTTCATGGCTGCAGTCACCATCTGCAGTGATTTTGGAGCCCCCAAAAATAAAGTTTGACACTGTTTCTACTGTTTCCCCATCTATTTCCCATGAAGTGATGCGACCAGATGTCATGATCTTCACTTTCTGAATGTTGAGCTTTAAGCCAACTTTTTCACTCTCCTCTTTCATCAAGAGGCTTTTTAGCTCCTCTTCACTTTCTGCCATAAGGGTGGTGTCATCTGCATATCTGAGGTAACTGATATTTCTCCCGACAATCTTGATTCCAGCTTGTGTTTCTTCCAGTCCAACGTTTCTCATGATGTACTCCTCATAGAAGTTAAATAAGCAGGATGACAATATACAGCCTTGACGTACTCCTTTTCCTATTTGGAACCAGTCTGTTGTTCCATGTCCAGTTCTAACTGTTGCTTCCTGACCTGCATACAGATTTCTCAAGAGGCAGGTTAGGTGGTCTGGTATTCCCATTGCTTTCAGAATTTTCCACAGTTTATTGTGATCCACACAGTCAAAGGCTTTGGCATAGTCAATAAAGCAGAAATAGATGTTTTTCTGGAATTCTCTTGCTTTTTCCATGATCCAGTGGATGTTGACAATTTGATCTCTGGTTCCTCTGCCTTTTCTAAAACCAGCTTGAACATCAGGGAGTTCACGGTTCACGTACTGCTGAAGCCTGGTTTGGAGAATTTTGAGCATTACTTTACTAGCATGTGAGATGAGTGCATATGTGTGGTAGTTTGAGCATTCTTTTGCATTGCCTTTCTTTGGAATTGGAATGAAAACTGACCTTTTCCAGTCCTGTGGCCACTGATGAGTTTTCCAATTTGCTGGCATATTGAGTGAAGCACTTTCACAGCATCATCTTTCAGGATTTGAAACAGCTCAACTGGAATGCCATCACCTCCACTAGCTTTGTTCGTAGTGATGCTTTCTAAGGCCCACTTGACTTCACATTCCAAGATGTCTGGCTCTAGATTAGTGATCTTAGCGAGCTGGCTCACTAAGTGCAGCCGAGAGGAGCTACCCTGCGTCTGAGGTCAGGGGCTGCGTCTGAGAGGAGCTACCCTGCGTCCGAGGTCAGTGGCGGCAGCTGGGACGAGCTATCCCGCGTCCGAGGTCAGGGGCGGTGGCCAAGAGGAGCTACCCAGCGTCCGAGGTCAGTGGCGGCCGGGAGGAGACACCCCGAGTCCGAGGTCGGGGCGGCGGCCAAGAGGAGCTACCCCGCGTCCCAGGTCAGTGGCGGCGGAAGAGCTACCCTGCGTCTGAGGCCAGTGGCAGCCGGGAGGAGACATCCCGCGTCCGAGATCAGGGGCGGCCAGGAGAAACCACCTCGCGCCCGAGGCCAGGGGCAGTGACCTTGAGGAGCCACCCTGAGCTCGAGGCCAGGGGCGGCAGCTGGGAGGAGCCACCCGAGGAGTGGTGGCTGTGCAGGCACAGGAGGGCCTAGAGGAGCTATCCCACGTTGAAATCAATTACACTCCAATAAAAATTTTTTTTAATGCCAGTTGAACTAAATAGTGTGTTTAGGGTCAATGTTCTACATGCTGGTACAAATTTCCTATCTTGTTGTGGACTGCTAGTACATAGTTTGAAAAATAGTATCCACCCCACAGATTCTCAGTAGCTACAGAACACACCTGTGGTGTCTAATCAGTTTCTAACCCAACAAGTTATCACTCTTGATTGCTATTTTTGTTCTAGAAATTCCCTTCCTTTTTTAGTAGTTTCCAATTCTCTGTCAAAATTCTTCTTTTATTGCCCTCAACGTATTAAACATAATTTAAAGTCTCTTTGAGACACAGATGTATAGAACAGTCTTTTGGACTCTATGGGAGAGGGCGAGGGTGGGATGATTTAGAAGAATGGCACTGAAACATGTATATTATCATATGTGAAACAAACCGCCAGTCCAGGTTCAATGCACGATACAGGATGCTTGGGGCTGGTGCACTGGGATGACCCAGAGGCATGGGATGGGGAGGGAGGTGGGAGGGGGGTTCAGGATGGGGAACACATGTACACCCATGGCGGATTCATGTCAATGTATGGGAAAACCAATACAATATTGTAAAGTAATTAGCCTCCAATTAAAATAAATAAATTTATATTTAAAAAAATAGAGTCTCTTTGATAATGCCAATATCTAGAGTCCCTATGAATCTTTTTTTTCGTAGCCGTTTACTTAGCTAACATTTATGTTGTATAATGTCCTCCTGGGTCTGGCTATTTGATATTTCTGAGCATCAGCAATCATTATTGTAGCAATAATTTGAGATTCTGGATGATGTTCTCTTTCTCTAGATGTGCTTCATTCTAGATATTGTTTCTTTTTAAAAATTGAAATGTAGTTGATTTACAATGTTTTGTTAGTTGCAGGTATACAGCAAAGGGATTCAGCTATATATATATACACATGTACAATCAAAGCTATGGTTTTTCCAGTAGTCATGTATGGATGTGACAGTTGGGACATAAGGCTGAGTGAGCACTGAAGAATCGATGCTTTTGAACTGTGGTGCTGGAGAAGACTCTTGAAAGTCCCTTGGATAGCAAAGGAGATCAAATCAGTCAAATCCTAAAGGAAATCAACCCTGAATATTCATTGGAAGGACTGATGCTGAAAATGAAGCTCCAATACTATAGCCACCTGATGGGAAGAGCTGACTCACTGGAATAAGACCCTGATGCTGGGGAAGATTGAAGGCAAGAGGAGAAGGGGACGACAGAGAATGAGATGATTGGATGATATCACCAACTCAATGCACATGAGTTTGAGCAAACTCTGGGAGATAATAAGGACAGGGAAATCTGGCATGCTGCAGTTCATTGAGTCACAAGAGTCAGACATGACTGAGTGACTGAACAACAAAATAAGTGCACACACATATACGTAACTGAACATATATATTCTTTTCCAGATTTTTTTTCTATTATACGTTATTACAAGATAGTGAATGTAGTTCCCTGTACATTAGTTCCCTGTGCTATATACAGTAGGTCCTTGTTGTTGTTTATCTATGTTATATACAGTAGTATATACCTGGATAGTGTTTTCTGAACTATCCTTTAGTTTGGTTCAGGCACGCTTCTAAGGCTACTATCAATTCATAATGTCCTTTTTAATTTCAGGAATTGATTATTTAAAGCTGGGCATCTGTTTCTATCAGGGCCTGTCTACTCCTTTTATATCCTTATATCTAGATGTATCTTTTCAGGGTCTAACATAAATGCATGGGTAATTTATCAGTACTCCTCTTGCAGGGCATCTGAACTCCAACCATGCTTCAAAAAAGTGCTATTCTACTAGCTTCATTATCTAAGCTACTTTTTCTGAAATCAGCAGAAGCTTATATGGAAAAACTGTGTCCAAAGGCCACATTCACTTTTATGAATTTTCAGCTTTCCTGAATCTAAGCTCCATAAATCTTTACTTTCTTTTTTGCTCTAAAATGCCTTCTAGCAGATGTTTTTATATTCTGCTTACCTTTCAACTTGTCCTCAATTACTTTTTTCCCCCAAATTACTTATTCTGCCATCATCAAAAGTACTTCCTATAATTCTTTATCCATATTTTATACAGTTGTTGCTGTTTAGTCACTAAGTTGCATATGATTCTTTAGCGACCCCATGGACAGGATCCTCTGTCCGTGGGATTTCCCAGGCAAGAATATTAGAGTGGATTGTCATTTCCTTTTTCAGGGGATCTTCCCAACCCAGGGATCAAACCTGCATCTTCTGCCTTGGCAGGTGGATTCTACAGTATCTTACATTTACTTATGCATCTGACTCTTCCTGTAAACAGTGAACTCCTCAAAGGCACAGGAGTTATCCTTGCTTCTCCATCACCTACTATAGAGCTTAGCAGATAAATAGGTACTGATACAAACACTATAGGGTTTACCAGGTGGCTCAGTGGTAAAGAATCTGCCTGTGTTAAAACCAAACTGAGTACATATGCACACATACAAACTCTATGTGGAGTCTTTCCTTAATAAGTATTTCATAAACAAGAATCACACAGACTATTAATATAGATTTTCTTTATATATCCTTGTATTGTTTCATAATTTCATATACTATGTATGAAATGTAGCATATTCCTCTTACTCTTCTTTGTTGTTGTTTTTGGCTGCCCTGCTTGGATTGTGGGATTTTAGTTCCCCAATCAGGGACTGAAACTGGGCTCTCAGCAGTGAGCGTTTGGAGTCCTGACCACTGGACCATCAGGGAATTCCCTCTTCTTTGGTTTTAATGGTCTCTGTTTCTGGCGTACACAGATACATTCAGTGGGTATATATGGTTTTGCTTTATGTTACAACAAGCATAACTAAAGAAGCCTATGGTTAGAAGAACAAAAGATTTTTCCATAGTGCTGAAAGAGCAAAAAGTCTCCCCCACCAAGTTTTTTACCTTGAAAAGTTTCAAACAGGAAAGAAAAGAGAGCATGAAAGAAAAGTACAATGAATATCCACATACCTTCCATCTAGATTCAACAACTGCTATCATTTTGCCACACTTGCTTTCTCTTTCTCGCTCTACAGTATTTTAAAAATTCTTGAACTATTTGAAATTAACCTGCAGACCGAATAAATTACTCCTAAATCTCTCTCCGGGCATTTCCTAACAACAAAGACACTTCATACAAAACAGTAATACTGGTTTCCCATCTTTGAAAATTAACAAATCAATATTCTCTGTTACTCAATAGATAATTCAAAACATGTCCATTACTCTATTATCTTTGTCTAAATAGCTTTATTGATATATAATTCTTATACCATAAAATTCACCCATTTAAAGTGTAAAAAGCAAGATTTTTCATATATTCACAGAGGTGTACAACTATCACTATACGCAATTTCAGAAAATTTTCATCATCCCAAATCGAAATCCCATATTCATTAGCAGTCACTCCGTTTCTTACTCTCCTCTAATCCTGGGTAATCACTAATCTACTATCTAGCTATAGGTTTGCTTTCTTTGGACATTTCGTATATAGTTGATCCTTGTTATCTGTCATACTTATGTTCCCATAAAGCTGGAAACACTGAATTAGCAAGTACCAAACACTGCTCAAGAAGGAAACGAGTTAGGTTCCTTCAAGCTTCTGGTCAAAACATTTCATCTGATCAACACATATACTTGTTTTATACTTATATGTTTCTGTTATATAACTACTTTAATTATATTGTTGACTCATTAATAATGAACTCCTGGCCTAAAGCACAATTCAAGTCCGAAAAAAGTTTATCTAATGCTAATATTTTTTCCATAAAAGCTTCCTAAGAATACTAGATAGCACTTCACTACTATGCTTATGGGTCAGTTTAAGACTGTGAAATCAACAAAAGTGTGAAAAATGTGGCTGGCACTTAATAGATTTTGAAAGACACCTGTTTACAGTATGTGAGCTGAAGCAAGAAGCCAGAGTGTTGTGTTCGGTTTAGCCTCAGCAAACAGATGACTCAGATATTTCACTGCTGTGTGTGTCTGAAAAGATTATGAAAATGTCTCAAGTACTGATTTCAGACTTACAAATAAATTTCAGTGAGTAGGAGAGTTTGTAAATAGGGAATCTGCAAATAAGGAGGATCTACTGTAAATGAAACATACAATATGTAGCATTTTGTGACTGGCTTCTTTCACTTAATGTTTTGAAGGTTCATCCATGCTGTAGAATGTATTAGTACCTTCAGTTCAGCTCAGCAGTGTCCAACTCTTTGTGACCCCATGGACTGCAGCACGCCAAGCCTCCCTGTCCATCACCAACTCCCGGAGTTTACCTAAACTCATGTCCATTGAGTCAGTGATGCCATCCAACCATCTCATCCTCTGTCATACTTTTCTCCTCTTGCCCTCAATCTTTCCCAGCATCAGGGTCTCTTCCAATGAGTCAGCTCTTTGCATCAGATGGCCAAAGTATTGGAGTTTCAGCTTTAACATCAGTCCTTCCTGTCAACACCCAGGACTGATCTCCTTTAGGATGGACTGGTTGGATCTCCTTGCAGTCCAAGGGACTCTCAAGAGTCTTCTCCAACACCACAGTTCAAAAGCATTAATTCTTCAGTGCTCAGCTTTCTTCACAGACCAACTCTCACATCCACACATGACTACTGGAAAAACCATAGCCTTGACTAGACAGACCTTTGCTGGCAAAGTAATGTTTCTGCTTTTTAATATGCTGTCTAGGTTGGTCATAACTTTCCTTCCAAGGAGTAAGTGCCTTTTAATTTCATGACTCCTTTTTATTACTGAATTGTATTTATCCATAGATTGGTTGTTTCTACCTTGGGGCTATTATGACTAGAATGATATTCCTGCGTCATACGGTAACACTGTGTTTAACCTTTCTGAGAACTGCCAAACTGTCTTCCAAGGCAACTGTACCATTTTACATGCTCACCAGCGGTACATGAGGGTTTCAATTTCTCTACATTCTGTCAACACCTGTCATTATCTGCCATTTTTTTACAAACGCCATCGTAATGAGTGTGAAATGGTATGTCACTGTGCATTTGATTTGCATTTCCCTAATGGTTAATGATAGAGTCTCTTTTCATATGCTTACTGACCAGTTTTATATCTTCTTTGGAGAAATGTCTATTCACATACTGTGCCCATTAAAAAAAAAATAGGCTGTTAGTCTTTATCATTGAGTTGTAAAAGTCAAAACGTCGTTTATATATTTTTGGGGGGGGGGAGACAAAAATTCAATTACGTCTCACACATTGCATTTGGTTGGTTGTGTCCTCATTCTCATCTAAAAACAACAATAATGTCCTGGACTTTCAGAAGAGTCCAGCCAGTTTCCTTAATGAATGTCCCACGTTCTGAACTTGTGTTTCCCCTAAATGTTGTTTAACTTGTACCCCACCTTCTGTATTTCCAAACTAAAGTATGCATCGAAAGGTCTAATCTAAAGGTTTTGGCAAGCATAAATCATCAGGGAAGTTTTTTACCTCAGACTGAATCACATCATTAAAAAAAGAAACAAAACTATAAAAAGGGTCAGTGGACTGCCAAATAGTGTAGTACACCCAGGTTTGGATGAAGCAGCTCAGTGTGTAAGTGTTCCACTCAAATGAAACTACTTCATTGAGGCTAGGCACTAGGAAGAGCCACCTTGGTTCATAAAAATTTGCTTACAGTGGTAAAAATGATTAGAAAATTTGCTAACAACAGATTACGAGTTTTAGAAAGTTACGGAACTAAGACGGGGGAAAGAAAGTGAAAGTCGCTCAGTCGTGTCTGACTCTTTGTGACCCATTCTCTAGGCTAGAATACTGGAGTGGGTAGCATTTCCTTTCTCCAAGCGATTTTCCCAACTCAGGGACTGAATCCAGGTCTCCCGCATTGCAGGCGGATTCTTTACCAGCTGAGCCACAAGGGAAGCCCAAGAATACTGGAGTGGGTAGCCTATTCCTTCTCCAGCAGATCTTCCCGACCTAGGAATTGAACCTGGGTCTCCTGCACTGCAGGTGGAGAGACTCTGATAAAGCATTGACAGGGGAGATTCTGATAAAGCCTCAAACCCGGGAAATGAAACAAGTTAACAACTGACTCAGTGACTTAATCTGTGATATCCTTAATCTAAGCCACCATCTTTATACCAGATTCTTACGTGGGGAGTGGGTGTTGAGAGGGAGGTAGACGCAGCAAAAAAACCTACCCGGCACAGAGTACTGAATATAGAAGGGAAAGGTGAGACAACAGAACTCACAAATTCCTACTCAAAATGGTCACATTAAAAATATTCAAAACTATATACAAGAAGAAATAAAAACACTAGGACACCAAAGTAACAAAAATCAACAATAAGAATTAAAGGTCATTCAAGGAAAAACTTAGTTTATATAACAACAAAGATTTTAAATATGTTTAGAATGGTCGAAGAGATGAGAATAAGAATTAAAGATTGAATGAATTGATTAAAAAAGTCAAAGACATAAGTGAAATCATAACATCTGTAAAATAAAAAGTGAAAAAAAGATGTAAGTATGAAAAAATTTCATTAGGACTCTTATACACAATGCCCACAGACACAAGGATCTTGTAACTATGGGGCAAAAAGAAAATTAGCTGTTGTACAAAAAAGAACAGAGAAGAAATACAGAACTTGGGGAATTCTACTTCAAGTATGGCATTCTAAGCAACCAGATGAACCCTTCCACAGAAAACTATCAGAAAAGCTAGAGAGCCCATTTTAGATGTTTCTCAAGGGATGGGAGCCAGTTCCAGAGATGGCTGACAGTATGAGAAGCTGAGCAGAGCTTTTTAAAGCTTCTTTGAGCTAAGGAGACAAAGACTAGAGTTCAGAAGCCCAAAGAGGAGGGACAAGGTAATGCCCACACTTCAGACTGGGACTTTAAAAGGTCATATGCTAGGGGTAAGGGGGAAAAGGGTAACAAGAAATAGACTAGCCCAGGCAGAAACTGAAAACCACAATTTCAAATTAGTTCAAATTTGAAATTATTAAAATGACCCTGGACTGCTAGTGGCCCAAGGGGGCCTGTCAAAAGTAAAACCCTCTGTGGGAAGAGACCATCCTAGGCCTCAAGTCGCCTTACATTGTCTATATATAATGTCCAGCTCTCACTGAAAAATAATTGAGCCTCTAATACGACAAAACTACATGTTAAAAAAAAAAGAGCAATGTCAGACAATAAAAATGATATATATTCAGATAATGGAATTATGAGGCAGAGACTTTAAATAACTATGCCACAAATACTCAAGGGGAAAAAAAGGCAAGATTGGGAATTTCAGCAGGGAATAGAAACTCTAAAGCTGGATCAAATGAAAATCCTAAAACTAAAAAAAAAATAAATAAATAAAGTACCTAAAACTATGAACTCAATGACTGACTCATTTAATATCAGATTAGATGACTGAAAGAAAAACAGCAGCGGACTAGAAGAGTGCTCAGAAGAAAATACCCAGAATGAGGCATGAGTAACAAAAGGACACATACCAAAAAGAGTGTAAGACATGGAGAGTATAGTGAAAAATAGAGCACATATATATAATTAGAGCCAGAGAAGTGAAAAGATGATGAGCAGAAGTGATATTTAAAGAGGTAATGCTTGAGCCTTTCCTAAAATCAATGAAAGACATCAAGGCAGATTCAAGTTATCTATGAATTCCATTAAAAACAATATAATTAAAAATACATTAAAGCCCAACAAAGTATAACTGCTAAAAGTTGGGGGGGGGGTGGTAATCTTGAAAGCAGCCCGAGCAAAAAAAGAGATTCCTTCTGAGGGAGCAAGAGTAAGACAGGGATGACTGAAACTGTCAGAAAGCTGACACAAAAAGGAAGCCCCCAAAAATGTAGGTCCCCCGATGACAATGCTGAGTTAGCATATCTCTAGACTTCCTGTCAACTACAGAATAACTGTGTCTATAGTCCAAAGCACAGAAAGTCAGACACCGTTACATGTAGCAGAACTACCCATGATATGTTTAATAGGAATTCTAGAAGAGATGGGAAAAGAATAGTGCTCACACAATATTTAAAAACAGGATTGGTGAGAGTTTACCTGTAATAAAGACATGAATCCTCAGATTGGGCACTGTGGGTACCAAGCACAAACACTGTAGCTGCTGAACAGGAGAATACATATACATACATTAATCTGAACATTTGAACCCAGATTCAATCCCAAAGAAGGGCAATGCCAAAGATGTTCAAACGACTGTACAAACGCACTCATTTCACATGGTAGTAAGATCACGCTCAAAATCCTTCAAACCAGGCTTCAGTAGTATGTGAACCAAGAACTTTCAGATGTTTAAGGCGGGTTTAGAAAATTCAGAGGAACCAGAGATCAAATTGCCAACATTTGTTGGATTGTGGAGAAAGCAAAGGAATTCCAGAAAAACATATATTTCTGCTTCAATGACTACGCTAAAGCCTTTGATTGTGTGGATCACAGCAAACTCTGAAGTACTTAAAGACATTGGAATATCAGATCACCTCACCTGTCTCCTGAAAAATCTGTACATAGGTCAAGAAGTTAGAACCAGACATGGAACAATGGACTGGTTCCAAATTGGGAAAGAAGTATGTCAGGCCCTATACTGTCACCCTGCTTATTTAACTTCTATGCAGAGTACATCATGTGAAATGCTGGGCTGACTGAAACACAAGCTGGAATCAAGATTGCTGGGTGAAATATCAATAACCTCAGATATGCAGATGATACCACTCTAATGGCAGAAAATAAAGAGGAACTAAAGAGCCTCTTGATGGAAGTGAAAGAGGAGAGTGAAAAAGTTGGCATAAAGCTCAACATTCAGAAAACGAAGATCATGGCACGTGGTCCCATCACTTCATGGCAAATAGATGGGGAAAAAGTGGAAACAGTGATAGATTTTCTTTTCTCGGGCTCCAAAATCACTGTGGACGGTGACTGCACCCATGAAATTAAAAGACACTTGCTCCTTGGAAGGAAAGCCATGACCAACCTAAACATCATATTAAAAAGCAGAGACATCACTTTGCTGACAAAGGTCCATATAGTTAAACCTGAAGTTTTCCCAGTAGTCATGTACGTAGGTAAGACCTGGACCATAAAGAAAGCTGAGGACTGAAGAATACATGCTTTTGCATTGTAGTGCTGGAGAAGACTTTTGAGAGAACCCTGGACTACAAGGAAATCAAACCAGTCAATACTAAAGGAAATCAATCCTGAATATTCATTGGAAGGACTGATGCTGAAGCTGAAGCTCCACTACTTTGGCCACCTGATGCAAAGAGCCAACTCACTGAAAAAGACCCTGATGTCAGGAAAGATTGAAGGCAAGAGGAGAAGAGGGCAGCAGAGGATGAGATGGTTAGATAGCATCACTGACTCAATGAACATAAATCTGAGCAAACTCCAGGAGATACTGAAGGACAGGGGAGACTGGCATGCTGTACTTCATAGGGTCACAAAGAATCAGACATGACTTAGTGACTGAACAACAAAGAGCCTAATAAAGCTGCAGAGAAGGAAGATATTAGGTAAAATTTTGAAAAATGCTCAGGTAAAGTCTGTAAAGAAATAAAAACTAGACTCCATAGAAAAAATTCTGTAGCTTTAAAACTTTGATACCAAACCAGAAAGATACAAAGAAAGTAAATTAGAGGCCAAATTCACCTAGGAACATATATGCAAATATCTTAAAATATTATATTTCAACATTGTATTTTTTTTAATCAAAATTAAGCAGAGTTCATCCAGAAATGCAAGGATGATTCAACACTGGACCATTAAGTGATGCAAGAAAACAAACAGTTATAATAAAATAAAGACACAAAATATCCCAACAGATAAAAATAATTTATAAAATTTACTCTCCATAATAAAAATCCAAGCAAGGTAGCAAAATAGAAGTTTGCTGGCTATCTATCAAAAACAAAAAGCAAACATCGTAATTGATAGCAAGACTTGAGAATAATTCCAGTGAAAGCCTAGACCAATAGAAGTTCAGTTCAGTCGCTCTTTCATATCCGACTCTTTGCAACCCCATGGACTGCAGCACGCCTGGCTTCCCTGTCCATCATCAACTCCCGGAGCTTGCTCAAACTCATGTCCACTGAGTCATCCAACCATCTCATCCTCTGTTGTCCCCTTCACTTCCTGCCTTCAATCTTTCCCAGCATCAGAGGTCTTTTCCAATGAGTCAGTTCTTCCCATCAGGTGGCCAAAGTATTGGGAGCTTCAGTATCAGTCTTTCCAACAAATATACAGGACTGATTTCCTTTAGGATGGACTGGTTTGATCTCCTTGCAGTTCAAGGGACTCTCAAGAGTCTTCTCCAACAACATAGTTCAAAAGCATCAATTCGTCGTCACTCACCTTTCTTTGTGAGCCAATTCGCACATCCACACATGACTACTGGAAAAAACAGAGCTCTGACTATACAGACCTTTGTTGGCAAAGTAACATCTCTGCTTTGTCATATGCTGCCAAGGTTGATCATAGCTTTTCTTTCAAGGAGCAAGTGTCTTTTAATTTCATGCAGTCACTATCTGCAGTGATTTTGGAGTCCAAGAAAATAGTCTCTTGCTGTTTGCATTGTTTCCCCATCTATTTGCCATAAAGTGATGGGACCAGATGCCATGATCTTAGTTTTCTGAATGTTGAGTTTTAAGCCAATTTTTTCATTCTCCTCTTCCACTTTCATCAAGAGGCTCTTTAGTTCTTCTTCACTTTCTGCCATAAGGGTGGTGTCATCTGCATATGTGAGGTTACTGATATTTCTCCTGGCAATCCTGACTCCAGCTTGTGCTTCAGTTAGCCTGGCACTTTGCATAATATACTCTGCATGGAGGTTAAATGAGCAGCATAACAATATACAGCCTTGACATACTCCTTCCCCAATTTGGAACCAGTTCATTGTTCCATATCTGGTTCTAGCTGTTGCCTCTTGACCTTCATACAGGTTTCTCAGGAGGCAGGCAAGGTGGTTGTTATTTCCATCTCTTGGGGAATTTTCCACAGTTTGTTGTGATCCACACAGTCAAAGGCTTTAGCATAGTCAATAAAGCAGAAATAGATGTTCTTCTGGAATTCTCTTGGTTTTTCGATGTTCCAACGGATGTTGGCAATTTGATCTCTGGTTCTTCTGCCTTTTCTAAATCCAGCTTGAACATCTGGAAGTTTTTGGTTCATGCACTGTTGAAGACTAGCTTGGACATTTTCAGCATTACTTTGCTAGAGTGTAAAATAAGTGCAATTGTGCAGCAGTTTGAACATTTTGGGGCATTGCCTTTGTTTGGGACTGGGATGAAAACTGATCTTTTCCAGTCCTGTGGCCACTGCTGAGTTGTCCAAATTTACTGGCATATTCAGTGCAGCACTTTCACAGCATCACCTTTTAGGATTTAAAATAGCTTAAGCTGGAATTCCATCACCTCACTAGCTTTGTTCATAGTGATGTTTCTAAGGCCCACTTGAGATGCACTCTAGGATGTCTTACCGTAGGTGAGTGATCACACCATCGTGGTTATCTGGGTCATGAAGATCTTTTCTATATAGTTCTTCTGTGTATTCTTGCCAGCTCTCCTTAATATCTTCTGCTTCTGTTAGGTCCATACCGTTTCTGTCCTTTATTGTGCCCATCTTTGCATGAAATGTTCCGTTGGTGTCTCTAATTTTCTTGAAGAGATTTCTAATCTTTTCCATTCTATTGTTTTCCTCTATTTCTTTCCATTGATCACTGAGGGAGGCTTTCTTATTTCTCCTTGCTATTCTTCTGAACTCTGCATTCAGATGGATATATCTTTTTCTCCTTTACCTTTTGCTTCTCTTTTTTTCTCAGCTATTTGTAAGGCCTCCTCAGACAACCATTTTACCTTTTTGCATTTCTTCTTCTTGGGGGTGGTTCTGATCACTGCCTCCTGTACAATTTTACGAACCTTCATCCAGAGTTCTTCAGGCACTTTGTCTATCAGATAGAATGAAAAGCACAAGCACAGAAAACTAAACTGATCACATGGAGCACAGCCTCGTCTAATTCAATGAAACTATGAACCATGTCATGTAGGGCCACCCAAGAGAGGTCATGGCAGAGAGTTCTGACAAAACATGGTCCACTGGAGAAGGGAATGGCAAGTCACCTTAGAATTCTTTCCTTGAGAACCCCATGAACAGCATGAAAAGGCAAAAAGATCTAACACTGAAAGATGAACTCTCCAGATTGATAGTTACCCAATATGCTACTGGAGAAGAGTGGAGAAATAGCTCAGGAAAGAATGAAGAGGCTAAGCCAAAGCAAAAACAATACCTACTCATAAATATGACTGGTGATGGAAGTAAAGTCCAATGCTGTAAAGAACAACATCGCGTAGGAACCTAGAATGTTAGGTCTATGGACCAATACAAGGATGTTGGCTATTTATGCTGGCTTATTTATAAATGACAGGATTGTCAACATGGGATTTAAAAAACTTCAACCAAATCATCAGGGCAAATTAAGAGTCTGACATTAAGCTGGATATAATATCTGTATCTTATAAAGGATAGGGAAGAACTTCATGGAAACTACAATAAAACATTAGACAAGGTAAAAAAGGATAAAATTTTCACCAACTTTACCTTACACAATACTTATGGATGAAAAGACTTATTTATATATAAATGGAATTTCCAATAAAATATAAAGTTCCAATAAAAAATATCCCAGTAAGTCTTTTTATAAAGGCTAAATGTGACAAAAGCAATTATGAAGTACAGCAATGCATGAAGGATTCTGACAAACCAAATATAAAAACTTATTATAAAGACAGTGTGGTGTTAGCATAAGTATAGATAAATAGCACAACAGAACACATCACGTGCTGTGTGCTAAGTCACTTGAGTCGTGTCTGACTCTTTGTGACCCCATGGACTGTAGCCCACCAGGCTTCTCTGTTCATGTAATTCTCCAGGCAAGAGTACTGGACTGGGTTGCCATTTTCTCCTCCAGGGATTTTCCTGACCCAGGGATCGAATTGGGGTCTCCTGCATTGCAGACAGATTCTTTACTGTCTGATCCACCAGAAAAGCCAGAAATATAAAACAGATCCTAAATTTTATTATCATCAGAGAAGTGCAAATTAAATATTTCACACACATTAGATTCATAAATACAGTACTATAAAATAACATCAAGAGTTGAAAAAAATATAGAGAAACAGAATACCTTGCTAGTGAAAATGTAAAAATTGGTATACAACCACTTTGAGGAGCAGCATGTAAGAGTCAATAGTTGAGGATAAGCATATCCTTCCAACTAAGTAACTCACCTCTTAGAAAACTTCATGGAAATGTGAACAAGGAGAAAGACACAAGAATGTTTACTGAAAGTAGTAGTAGCTTTAAACAACTAATTCTCTAATATCTGAAACAGAATACAGTTTACTTCTATGTAACAGAATATGTATGCTCAGTCGTGCCTCTCTTGTCACTCCATAGACTGTAGCCCGCCAGGTTCCTCTGTCTGCGGAATTTTCCAGGCAAGGAGCAGGTTGCCATTTCTTCCTCCAGGGGATCCTCCCAACCCAGGGATCGAACTTACATCTCCTGCACTAGTAGACAGATTCTTTACCACTGAGTCACCTGGGAAGCCCCTATATAACAGAATATTCTATGGCAATTAAAACGTACTACAAGAATACATCATTTTATAACGCCTTGCTTTATCATGCTTTGCATATAGTGTGTTTTACAAATTGAAGATTTGTTGCAATCCTGTGTCAAGACAATCTATCTGCGCCATTTTCCCCCCAAACTTTTTAAAATTTTGTATTGGGGTATAGCCAATTGACAATGTTGTGGTAGTTTCAGGTGAAGACCAAAGGGACTCAGCCATACATATACGTGTATCCATTTTCCTCTAAACACCCCTTCCACCCAGGCTGTCTGCGCCATTTTTTTTTTTTAAACAGCATTTGCTCACTTTGTGTCTCTGAGTAACATTTTGGTGACTCTCACAATATTTCAAACTTTTTTGTTATTATTATATTTGTTATGGAAATCAGTGATCTTTAATGTTACTACTCTACTTGTTTTAGGACACCAAGAACTGCACTCATAAAACAGCAAACTGTCAAAATACATGTTGTGTGTGTTCTGACTGCTCCACTGACCAGCCTTTCCTCCAAAGTCTCTCTCTTTGCAGGATCCTCTTATTCTCTGAGACATAAAAATGTTGAAATAAGGCTAATCCACAACCCTACAATGGCCTCTAAGTGTTCAAGTCAAAGGAAGAGTCAAAAATCTCTACATCAAAAGCTAGCAATGAGGGCTTCCCTGGTGGTACAGTGGATAACAATTGGCCTTGCAAGGCAAGGGACATGAGTTCAATCCCTGGTTGGGGAACTAAGATCTCACATGCTGAGAGGCAACTAAGCCCACACATCTGTGTGCCACAATGAAGATCCTGTGTGCTGCCACACAACTAAGACCTAATATGGCTAACATAAATAGGTAAATATTTTTCTAGAAAAGAAAACAGTTAGAAATGAATAAGCTTAGTGAGGAAGGCATGCCTAAAGCCAAGACAGGCCAAAGCCTAGGCCTCTTACACCAGTTAGCCAACTTGTGAATACAAAGGAAAAGTTCTTGGAGGATATTAAAAGTGCTACTCCAGTGAACATGTGAATAAGAAAGTGAAACAACCTTATTGCTGATATGACAAAAATTTTAGTAGTCTGGCTACCTCAAATCAGTCATTAATATTCCCTTAAGCCAAAACCTAATCCAAAGCAAGGCCCTAACTCTTCAATGCTGTGAAGGATGAGAAAGGTGAGGAAGCTGCCGAAGAAACTTCGGAAGCTAGCAGAGGTTGGTTCACAAGGTTTAAGGAAAGAAGCTGTCTCTCTAACAAGGGAATGCAAGATAAAGCTGCAAGTGCTAATGCAGACACTCTAGCAAGTTATCCATTAATGAACGTGGCAATACTAAATAATAGATTTTCAACGCAGACAAAAAACAGCCTTTTATGAGAAGAAGATGCCATTTAGGACTTTCATATCCAGAGGGAAGTCAATATCAAGCTTCAAAGCCTCAAAGGACAATCTCTTGTTAGGGGCTAATGCAGCTGGTGACTTGAAAGTGAAACCAATGCTCACTTAGCATTCTGAAAATCCTAAGACCTTTAAGAATTATGCTAAATCTACTCTGCCTATGCTGTTATCAGTGGGACAACAAAGTCTCCACAACAGCATAACTGTTAACAATATGGTTTACTAAAAATTTTTAAGACCACGGTGCAGACCTCGTGCTCAGAAAAAAAGATTCCTTTCATATTACTGCTCACTGACAACGCAAGTGGTTACCCAAGAGCTGACAGAGGTGTACAACAAGATTAATGTTGTTTTCATGCCTGCTAACAAACATCCGTTCTGCAGCCCATGGATCAAAGAGGCATTTCAACTTTTAAGTCTGATTTCTAAGAAATAAATTTCATAAGGCTATAGCTGCCATAAATAGTGATTTCCATGATGCACTTGGGCAAAGTAAACTGAAAACCTTTCTGTAAAGTTTTCTTAACAGCACCTTTTAGATGCCATTAAAAACATCTGTGATACCTGGGACAAGTTCAAAATATCAATTTTAACCGGAGTTTGGAAACAGATGATTCCAATCCTCATGGATGTCTTTGAGCAGCCCCAAAACTCCAGTGAAAAAAGTAACTGCAGATGTGTTGAAAACAGCAAGAGAACTAAAGTGGAGCCTAAAGATGTAACTTTATTGCTGTAACCTCATGATAAGACTTCAATGTGTGAAAAACTGCTTCTTATGGATAAGCAAAGAAAGTGGCTTCTTCAGATGGCATCCACTCTTGGTGAGGACATGAAGACTGTTGAAATGACAACAAAGGATATAGTCTATTACGTAAATCTAGTTGATAAAGCAGCATCAGAGTTTGAGAGGCTTTACTCCAATTTTGAAAGAAGTTCTACTGTAGGTAAGATGCTATCAAATAGGACTGCATGCTACAGAGACATATTTGAGAAAGGAAGAGTCAACCAATGTGTCAAACTTCACCATTGTCTTATTTTAAAAAAATGCCACAACCACTCCAGCCTTCAGCAATGGGGATAAGACTCTCTACCAACAGAAAGATTACAACTGGTTGAAGGCTCAGATGATAGTTTGCAATTTTTTTTTAGTAATAAAGTATCTTTAAGGTATGTACATTATTTCTTTAGACAAAATGCTACTGCATAGACTTCAATAGAGTGTAAACATAACACTGGGAAATCAAAACACTCATGCGACTTGCTTTACTGCAATATTCCACTTATTGCAGTGGTCTGGAGCCCAATCTGCATTATCTCCCAGGTATGCCTGTACAGCTTATATGAATGAAAAAAATAAAGTTCAAATAATACTTAGTGGAAAAACACTTTGCAAATGATAACATACAGTTTGATAATATTTATTTAAAGTTTAAAAAAATACTAAATAGTAATACATACATACATATGTAATGCACACACAAACCCAAATACTAAAGTATAAAAACATTGGTGGTGGTGGTTTAGTTCCTAAGTTGTGTCCGACTCTTGCGACCCCCATGGACTGTAGCCCACCAGGCTTCTCTGTCCATGGGACTTCCTAAGCAAGAATACTGGAGTGGGTGGCCATTTCCTCCTCCAACAAAAACATTATGCACAGTAAACACCAAATAGGGACAGTGGTTACTGTAGGAAAGAAGAATGGGAGGGTTTAACCGTTACTCTAATTTTTATTTTGTAAAAGACCTGTGGCAAGTCTGGCAAAATGTTATTAACTGCTTAAAGCTGGGAGTTAATACATGAGTATTTATCATCTTAGTCTCTACCAGTCTCTAAATGTTTAACACATTACAATTCACATTTTCTTAAAAAGTGGGAAAATGATTAATTTTACATAAACAGAACTTAACCAGAAGCAAGAATAAAAGTTTGCTCTTCCCAAGAGCAGTCCAAATTTTTAAAGAAAGTCAACCAAAAAAAAAAAAAAAAGAAAGTCAACCACTCATAAAAAGAGGTAGCAGAATGTGTCACCCAGCTTAACAGCATAATTAAACCTTATTATTTATGTGCCTATCATCATTAAGTAAAGTAGCAATTGTGCTCAAACATCTTAATAAAAGATAACAAGATTTCAGAACATAGCAGAAATTCATTCCAGTATGTTCAGAATTTCTTTGTAAGGAAACGTACCATAGTAGGTGATCTGACATTCCAGTCTCACCATCTGAATTAAGATGTCCAGATCCACAGACTTAGAGAAGGAACTTATGGTTACCAGGGGGCGAAGGGTGTGGGGGAAGAATAGAGTGGGAGTCTGGGACTCATACGTACACACTACTGTATTTAGATAATCAACAAGGATCTACTGTATAGCACAGAGCAAGCTGCTTAATATTCTGAAATAACCTAAATGGGAAAAGAATGTGAAAAAGGATACATGTATATGTATAATGAATCACTTTGCTGTACACCTGAAACTAACACAACAGTTAGGTTCCAATATAATATAAAACTATTAAATTTTAAAAAATTAAAAAGAAGTCCAGATCCACCCAACACATATCACAGAGGCTGTGAAATTCTCTTTTATTCTATTTTAACCTTATTTGAGTTGTAGATTCATTTAACACTGATTAAAATCAAACAAAAAACCATAAGCCTTAGGAAAAAAAAAATCACTCGCTATCTAGCACACAAAGGCCACCGTTAGGCCTCAGTTTTGAACTCTCCCTTTTTCAAGTTGCTTTCACAAATCTCTATCCGAAACAAGGCTGGGTTATGCTGGAAAAGAACGCAGAATACAGGCTTGAGTTGTAGTTGCGTAAAAGTGACCTTCTGGGCTTTCACCAACTTGTCGAGAGATAGTTAAAGGCTTTAGAGACTTTGCTCCCTAATAAGAGGGGCTGGGCAAATGTCTCTCTCACCTACAACGGACCGAAAGTCTCTTTAAGGTGGAGATGGTGGGGGAAAAAGAATCAAGCAGTCCCTCAAAGAGAAGGGACACTGAAAAGAGAAAGGTACCTGCCCCTCGCTTCCGAGCACCCACAGCCACACAGGCGCACAGGAACCCCCTGGAAAACGTCGCTATCGAGAGCTGCCGAATCAGAAACAGCTGTCTGACACCGAAACGACCCCTGCAGACGCCCCGGCTGCACCTCGACCCTCGAAGGGTACGGGTGGGAGCTGGTGGAGAGGGGGAGGGGACGCCTCAGCACCAACAACGGCCTCAACCGCCTCCTCCCAAGTCCGCGCTGCGGCCCACAAAACTTGCGACTTGAAAAATCGCACACTCACTGGAAAGTGGGGCCGGGTCCTGGTCCCGGCCCGGTCCCCGGAATCCGGCGGGTCTCCCAGGGTTTCGGGGGAGGCGGCGGCTGGGACGCCATCTCCGCCTCCTCTCAGCTCCCGCTCGGAACTGGGACTCTCCAGGCCCCGGGACACCGGCCGCTAGAACGCCAGGCACAACTTGCAGAGCGCCGAGCCCTCCACCCGGACCGCCCCCGAAGTCAGGATGTGGCTCGTGGTGCTTTGCTGCTTGGGATTACAGTCTAGGTCTATACCACTAATCCATGGGAAGAAATGCTCTCTTTTTATTTGTCCTAGAAAGAATTTCCATTTTAAACCGAGGATAAGAGTTCATCGATATTTCCGGCAGCGGCTACACTGCCCCAGCCGTCGGAGTCCCACGGAGGCTTCCCTGAGACAAGTCCCGCACCCTCCCGGAGTAATGCTCCACGCACTTCTCCCCCCGCGGAAGAGGCAGGGTGTGTTGCGACTGGCCAGGCACCTTGACTGATTTCCTTGCCAACATGCAGGGGAGAGAGAGTTCTCTCAGTCCTCGCGTGAGGGACCTGGTACTTTCGTTCTAAAGCTCTTGTTTCCTCGGGGAACAGAATTGCTAGACTCAATAGGTGCGTTGTCTTTAGTCTTCCCCGTTCTCTCGGAGGGCTGGAAGGGGTTAACTTTCAGGCTCCGGCGTCCTGGGAGAAGGTGAGGCTAGGAGGTCTGAGGTGAGGGGTTGCGGACTGGGTGCCGGAGAGGTGTGGGTGGAGGGGATCGTTGCCTTCCTTCTGGAGAGGCTTTGATAGCAAGGAGGGGTGCGTGAGAAGTTTTGGGGATCTGAGTGAAGGGGAGAAGGGCTTGCTTGGTTGGCCGAAGACTCGAGGTTAGACCTGGGGATGAACTTTCCAGAAATTAGATTCCACTGCAGAGCGTATCGGTAGCGCGATGCAGTTACGAGCACCTCCTTATTTAAAAATCCACACCCCACCCCACAAAACGAATGACCCCCTTCTGTATGGAAATGAGTTTTAAAAGATCCCAGGATGTGAGACTCAGCCTGGGTATTTTCCTGCTCCTTTGCCATAAATAGTTTCTGTAATCGTCGGAGATAGGACGAGAAAATTCATCCTCTCCTCTAGTAAACCAGGGACCGGGCGAGTTACCGCTGGTTTGTGGAGAAGAGACTCTAAGGATCCTGACACCTGGGAAGAGGTTCTGTTCCAATATGTTCCAGTTCTTTGTGTACACACGTAAACTAAAAGCAAATATCTTGAAGGCAGCCAACAATGAAAACCTTACAGCACAGGATGTATTTCTCAAGGCTTGCGTTCAAAGATAATAAATCTAATATACAATAACTGATTTCTCATGTTTTATGAAATCCTTTCATTTCAGCGCTGTACATTTGAAACCAAATTTAAGGCACAGCGTATTTTCTCCCAATAGTGTTAACGTGCTTGGGAAGTCGCTAGATGGTTGCCAGATGAAAATGATCTTGAGAAGTTTCTAAATCCACTAACATGCAGGTCAGGAAGCAACAGTTAGAACTGGACATGGAACAGACTGGTTTCAAATAGGAAAAGGAGTACGTCAAGGCTGTATATTGTCACCCTGCTTATTTAACTTATATGCAGAGTACATCATGAGAAACGCTGGACTGGAAGAAACACAAGCTGGAATCAGGATTGCCGGGAGAAATATCAGTCACCTCAGATATGCAGATGACACCACCCTTATGGCAGAAAGTGAAGAGGAACTAAAAAGCCTCTTGATGAAAGTGAAAGAGGAGAGTGAAAAAGTTGGCTTAAAGCTCAACATTCAGAAAACAAAGATCATGGCATCTGGTCCCATCACTTCATGGGAAATAGATGGGGAAACAGTAGAAACAGTGTCAGACTTTTTTGGGAGGGGGGGCCTCCAAAATCACTGCAGATGGTGACTGCAGCCATGAAATTAAAAGACGCTTACTCCTTGGAAGAAAAGTTATGACCAACCTAGATAGTATATTCAAAAGCAGAGACGTTACTTTGCCGACTAAGGTCCGTCTAGTCAAGGCTATGGTTTTTCCAGTAGTTGTGGTTAGCATATTCAAAAGCAGAGACATTACTTTGCCGAATAAGGTCCATCTAGTCAAGGCTATGGATTTTCCAGTAGTCGTGTTTGGATGTGAGAGTTGGACTGTGAAGAAGGCTGAGCGCCGAAGAATTGATGCATTTGAACTGTGGTGTTGGAGAAGACTCTTGAGAGTCCCTTGGACTGCAAGGAGATCCAGCCAGTCCATTCTGAAGGAGATCAACCCTGGGATTTCTTTGGAAGGAATGATGCTAAAGCTGAAATTCCAGTCCTTTGGCCACCTCATGCAAAGAGTTGGCTCATTGGAAAAGACTTTGATGTTGGGAGGGATTTGGGGCAGGAGGAGAAGGGGATGACAGAGGATGAGATGGCTGGATGGCATCGCTGACTCGATGGACATGAGTCTGAGTGAACTCCGGGAGATGGTGATGGACACAGAGGCCTGGCATGCTGCGATTCATGGGGTCACTGAGTTGGACACGACTGAGCGACTGAACTGAACTGAACATAATTATAGAAGATGGTTTTGTTCTGCTGTTTAAGACCTCTTCAATTTACTCAAGTCGGGAGGTTTCCTAATTCTGAACAGGTTTGAGAATTTTTTACAGCTAAGAAATTATGATGTGTCATTTATTGACTTGTGTAATACTTTCGTTCTAGTCAACCCACTAGAGGAACAAACTCTTTAAGCGGAAGGAAAGGTTAAACACATTTTAACAGAGTAAAGTCTCCAGGGAAACCTTCGGTACAAAGTGTCCTTTTTAACATCACTCATGGATTTATTTTTTGGTCAGGAGGGTTTATTTGTTTCTCTTTCTAGTTAAAGCTTAATTCTCAATTAAATGAAATCCTTAACCTTAGCTAATGGAAAGGAGGAGAAAAGATAAAGGGGCAAGATAGAAACAATTTCTCTGTGAGGCCAGTGCATCAGGGATACACTTTAAATGCTGACAATCAGTTTCTTAAAGAATGCCAACCTGTTCTCAGCACCAAACTGTTAGATTAAATGGGCTGGGGGAAGAGATTCAGATCTTTTGTAAATAATGGTCACAAAGAGCTTCATTTTGTAATGAGTGTTCTCCACATTTTCTTTACTTTCCAAGCTCCAATTTACTTCAGTTCAGTTCAGTTCAGTTGCTCAGTCGTGTCGACTCTTTGCGACCCCATGAATCGCAGCACGCCAGGCCTCCCTGTCCATCCCCATCTCCCGGAGTTCACTCAGACTCACTTCCATCGAGCGGGTGATGCCATCCAGCCATCTCATCCTCTGTCGTCCTCTTTTCCTCCTGCCCCCAATCCCTTCCAGCATCAGAGTCTTTTCCAGTGAGTCAACTCTTTGCATGAGGTGGCCAAAGAACTGGAGTTTCCGCTTTAGCATCATTGCTTCTGCTACTGCTAAGTTGCTTCAGTCATGTCTGACTCTGTGCGGCCCCATAGACGCCCACCAGGCTTCCCCGTCCCTAGGACTCTCCAGGCAAGAACACTGGAGTGGGTTGCCATTTCCTTCTCCAATGCATGAAAGTGAAATATGAAAGTGAAGACGCTCAGTCGTGTTCGACTCTTAGTAACCCCATGGACTGCAGCCTACCAGGCTCCTCCGTCCATGGGATTTTCCAGGCAAGAGTACTGGAGTGGGGTGCCATTGCCTTCTCCTTAGCATTATTCGGCAACCCTAAATCAGTGTTTCTCGATCTGGGTGTCTGAAAGTTCTCACTGGTGTGTCCAGACAGACCTGATTTCCTTCCCTGCCTCTCCCTCCCGACTGCATATATTTAACTGAATTAGAACCCAGCCACAGGCAATCTGTTTGTAGTCTTGCCGGCTCAACTGATTTTTATGGTGGAGAATTCCATAGAATTATCTACCTGTCTTCATTATTTTCTGTCAAGGATCTACTCTTGATAAGTGGCCACAAACATTTAGAAACTTGCATTTAGTAGTGGGTTTAAAAGGTTAGAAAACATAAACTGATTCTAAGAGTCACATCGCCATAGTAAGCAGTTGGTAAGAGCTTCACTCTCCCACTAATATTAAGCAAGTTTGTTTGAATTATGACATTGCACAAATTAAAGGTGCCAGTCTTTTATCAGTACCTCAGTACCATTACCATGCAATTATGGTTTTATAAAACATCACTAGTTCCTCATTTTAAATTAATGTAAGCTGATTAATTAATCAGAAGACCCTGCCCCCAAGAAGAATGATTTCATAATTTAATTTTTATTACCCCTCCTTCCAAGCAACAAGAGCCCATTCTCTATGCAGTATTTACTTCTAAGTGAGTTTTTTCAAATTGAAAAGTAGTAAGTTGTTTTAGACAACAATTACTCTGAAATATTTTGCATTTAATTCATTTTTGTTGGACTTTTTACTTGTGTATGATAAGAATAGATTGTTCTCACTTTGCTAATAGTTTTTTGTTGTTGTTGTTATTATTTCATCAGAGTAAAATTGACATTTTTGAATCTACTGATCATTTTATTTTGAATACTTGTCTGCTTAACTATCATTAAGGACAGTCAGGTATTATATAACATAGAATGATCTGATTGTTTTTTCTAGCAAAAATATAAAATATTTATTTTTGGCTGTAGGGATCTTCATTGCTGCACCTGCTTTTCTCTGGTTGTGGCAAGTGGGGACTGCTCTCTTGTGGCATGTGGGCTTAGTTGCTTCGCAGCATGGCGAATCTTCCTGGATCAGGAATCGAAACTGTGTCTCCTGCATTGGCAGGCAGATTCTTTACCACTGAACCACCAGGGAAACCGCTAGCAAACTCATTTTTTATTTCTAAGAGGAAAGTTGATCGAATTTACTACTCTGTGTTCTCAAACAATACTGAATGTACAAAATAAAAAGCAAAATTACAGTCTCTACTCTTGTTTTCATTATCCTCCTCAGAAACAACCATATTTTATTTGTTTTATTTTTATTTCTTTTGATTGATTTAGTTATGTTGATGCACTTATCATAATCTAGAATGTTGAATCCTCGATGACTAGAAACTTTTACCTGATCCATCTAATAAATTGCCTTCAAGTTTATGTTTCAATATGTATGTAATGAAAGCAACGTTATTGGAAAGTACCAAATAGTGATTTCCAAATATGAATTTTTTATCCTTAAAGAGTCTTATCCTTAAAGGTGACCATATATTTGTCTGTTAAAGTAAAGCACAAAAGATGCTCATTAGTTTTACTTATTTTCTTTTCTAGTTGCAGTTACTGAATATGTTTCCTCTGACTGTGGAAAACAAGCATGTGGCCCACTTGTTGCTCAGTACTGGTACCTGTCCAAGATGTATCTTCAGATTCTGTGGTGTGGATTTTCATGCACCATACAAACTTCCCTACAAGGTATTTTCTTTCTTTCTAAAGTTAAGAAAGGGTCTCTATTTTTAAAGTCAGTAGCTGTGTATTTGAGAGCAAGTATCTTCATTAAAAAACTGTAATGAAATAATTACTGATAATGATAATTTTATAATTTCCATTACTATGTAAATGTAAGTTCCTTCTTAAGTGATTATGTGTAGCATTTAATGTAGTAGGAGCTTTGTGGAACAATTCCCTGGTACATTTAATGTTTGCATAGACCTTTCCTAAAGACTATCTAGATAGAATATCACAAAATAGTGTTTCTCACCAGATTTTAGTAAAATATAACAGAAGTGGGTGAAAGCATTATGAGTTTGGTTGCCTTTTTTTCTTTTCCTGTTTACCACTTGCATTTACAAATAGGGGTACTTGTAACTTTCTAGAAGTAAATGCTTATCATCTATCATCACTTGCTGCTATTCATAACAAAAAAGTAATATACTGAGGTCTTTGATATTTATGGTAATATAAGAGAGCTTTGACATTTTATAGAATATTTCATATAAGATATATAACATTTTGTGAAATATATTTTACTCCAATAGTGATGTTCATTTAAGAGGCAGATAGTAATTATCTATGTATATAAATATGTACTTATATAAGCAGTACAAATTCACACACACGCATGCCTGCACGCTCAGTTTCCTGTAATTAAAAAAAAAATTTCCCAGGGACTTCCCTGGCTGTCTAGTGGTTAAGAATCTGTGCTTCCATTTCAGGGGGCATGGGTTCAATCCCTGGTTGGGGAACTGAGATCCCACATGCTGCACATGGCACAGACAGAAAAAAAATTTCCCAGGAGTTAGCAGCAGCAGTCATTCCTTCTATGTATTAATCGTTTCTATTATCTTGGAAATTAGAAATTATGTCCAGTATTCATATACAGTTTTATATGTCAAGTGCTCATATAATCCTCATAATAACCTATCAGGTAAGTACATACTATGGTTGTCTCTATTTTCAGATGACGAAACTGAAACACAGAGAGGTTAAACAACCTGCCCAAAGTTACACAGCTATTAAGTGAGCAAGCTAGGATATGAACTGTCTGTCTGAATCCAAAGCCTAGAATTTGGAGCTAGAAGACATGGATTTGAACCCCAGTTCCACCACTTTCCAGCTTCAGTTTTCTCCTCTGTAAATGGGATTGATGATAACATCCACCTCACAGGATTTTAAGGGACAATATCTAATAACGTATGTGAAAACACTTTGAAAACTGAAAATGGTACATATGCTATGATAACTAATAAATATATCTATCATTTATATGCATAATTACAAAGTAGTAAGATTGAGTTTATGTAACTCTCTTCAATTATTTTCAGATACATTGTTTTATACATATGTTGTAAGTTTTGTATAGAGACTTAGTGTTACCAACTAATATATCATTTTATGTAAATAAACATGAAAATATCTGAGGACTTTATTGGGTAAATATACTTATATTTTGGTATTTTCTAATCATGTCATATATGTGCACATACATATTAATATATCTGTACAATGTTCATTGACATTATAGATCTTAGGTAATAATAAACATATTTGTGTGGGCCATAATATACCTGTATGTGTATATATGTATGAGTACATATTTCTCTGTTAAAGATGTAATAGGAAAACTAATGTCTTAATAAAATGAATTAAATTTGTTTGAGTGAAAGATTTTTCCCTTTGGAGTCAGTAAATTATAATGTGAGTGAATTTCAAAGGGATATTTATTCAGCAACTGAATAATATCTGCCTAATTTAGACAAAACAGAAGAAAAGTCCTCAGAATATTTAGATGAGTGGAATGTCTGAAATATGAGAATGTTTGAAACCAGTGCCACAATTTACATTCTGATACTAAGAATGACAGAAATTAGGGAAACCAGAATGTAGTAAAGAGCTTTTTTCAATAATTGCCTGTTAGTGGTATGTAATTATGATGTCAAATTTCAGCATTGCCAGCATCTGTTTACCTTTGTGTAGTTGATTGCCTTGAAATTATTTTTACTTAGTAGACTTTTAATCTAATTTTTTAGATTTCATATTAAACATTGTGCATATGAGATTTTCATGGTTGTGAGATTTTAAATAACCTAACATGAATGGAAATTCAGTTTGCATTTCTACCTGTTAATAATTAGAATTGAAGTTTTTTGTTTTGTTTGTTTGTGTTGCTGAAATTAGCAAGTGAATGATCATTCATCAATCAAAACAGAACTACAAATCAAATTAGTAAATTTGTTAATGGAGCTTTTCCATCTCAGATTTAAGAATTTAGTTCCACTGATGTATGAAACCCTTTTGAAAAAATATTCACACACATATTATAGGAACTAGGTAAATCTCGTCTAAATTCTCCTGAAAGCCAGTGCTGGTTAATAAAACAAACTGTTGCTCCAGAATTGATGTAAATCAGCATTGTATAAGTCTATGAGATATCATAATTTTCATTCCTGTTAAGGATATTGTCAAAGAGTCATTATATTTTCTTTTAAATTAACTTTTCAGGAGTTGCTCAGTGAACTACAAAAATTTCTGAAAGCTGAAGAAGATGAATTAGTTTCTGAAATTCCAAACCCACCTCCTAAGAAAATTCGACTCCAGGAACCAGAAGATCAGATTGATGGGATGGACAGTCTGAGTCAAAATGGAGAGGGAAAGCTCTCAGTGACTGAAGATGGAAGCAGTTCTTCCAAGAACTCGAATTTAAATGTATGCAATGTATGCCTAGGAATTCTTCAAGATTTCTGTGAAAAAGAGTTCATTAAAAAGGTACACTGGTTTTTTTAATCAATGTGTAATATATAAAGATTTTCTATTCTAAGGCCTGTATCCAAAGGAAGAATGCCATTCATTTTAACTCATTTCACACAAATGGATCATTGGAATATTTTCTTAATTTTTTTAAAAAATGAAGTCTACTATTCTCAAATTACCTTTTTTATCAACATGTCTGAAAAAAATCAATGAAGTATCTATTCATGTATTTCTGTTATGAGTGCTGTTTAATTGAACAAAATATGGCAGTTTCCCTTTTGCTGTTTAACATAGCTAAGGAGTTAGAGAAACAGTTCTTTTTGAGACTTCTCCATGTCTAGAAAAGATGAGTATTACAGCTTTGTGAAAGGTACATGATTGAAGGTGAGATTGCTTTTTGTTGCCAGGTGTTAAGAGTGCCTATTTGGCTTTATTTTGTTTAAAATACTTTCTGAATTATCAGGTGACTTAATAGAAAAGTATTTTGACATTCGATAGATTGTTCTGCAGGTGAGTCCTGGCTCTTTTGGTGCCTGTGATATCAAATATTTGATTTCAGGGTGTTTCTGAGAGTTTCCTACTCAAAGATAAAAGTTTAGAAGTTTTGCAGTGCTGTCTCTTGGACCAAAAATTTAAGTTATGAAGATTCTTATAAAATTTTCAGCAATTCTTAGAAATCTGTATAACACTTTTTTTATGAAATAAAAAATACTTTCTATGTAATACTTTTTTAGGTGTGCCAAAAGGTTGAGGCCTCTGGGTTTGAATTCACCAACTTGGTATTGTCAGTCTCCTTCCCACCGCAGCTATCTGTAAGAGAGGTAAGGTCATTTACATTCATAAAACAATATGTGAAGTATGCAATAGAATTCCTAAAAAATAGGGAAGTATAAATATTCCTTACCATCTTATGTTTTCACAATTTGTGTATTTATTGAATGACTGAAAGCATTATATTATTATAAATGTTTAATAATGTTGAGTGAATGAATGAAAAAAGGAATTATTGGTTCAAGTTAGTCTATCCCTCACAGGATTGCCATCTTTTTTAAAGGTCCTTATTCAGTAGCGACATTCATTGAGCATTAGCTCTGTGTGAGACATGGTGGTCAAAGAGATTTAACCAGGACTTCAGAGATCTTTGGGGCTTCTCTCTCAGTTGGTAAAGAATCTGCCTGCAATGCAGGACAACCCAGTTCAATTCCTGGGTTGGGAAGATCCTCTGGATAAGGGATAGGTTACCCACTCCAGTATTCTTAAGCTTCTCTTGTGGCTCAGCTGGTAAAGAATCTGCCTGAAAAGTGGGAGACCTGGGTTTGATCCCTGGGTTAGAAAGATCCCCCGAAGAAGGGCAAGGCTACCCAGTATTCTGGCCTGGAGAATTCCATGGACTGTATAGTCCATGGGGTCACAAAGAGTCTGACATGACTGAGTGACTTTCATTACTACTACTACTACTCAGAGATCTTTGGGGCCAAATGTATGTGTTTTATAATGGTCCTAGGCTAAGGTCATTTTAATTTTGATGAGCCTTCTCTTCCAAAGTAAAATATAAAAAGGTGACACCTCTTTTAGTCAATGGAAAAATGGAGAGAAAGTACTTTATTTTAACTTTTTTCTTTAGTAAGTGAAAAAAATAATAGCAGGCATTATCGTAACATTCCTGTGTGTAGAAACTGATGTGAAAACAAAGCTATCTTTCCTAAAACTGTTAAATGTAGCTAGAGAGAATGACCTCTGTAATCTTAACTTATAACGAGCTGTAAACACAACCATTTGTATGTATGAAGTATCTTTTCCCCAAGAATCCCAAAACTTCACCTTTCGTCTGTACCATCACTTTCTTTGGGTGAGTATGTTTATTAGCCATACTTCAACAACTTAAGACTTATTGAAGCTGAATAAATGATAGAGAAGAGGTGGGGTGTGAAGAAGAGGAGAGTGATTTTCAGTAGTATCTCTGCTGATGACAAGATAACAGAGCAAATGGAAGAGTAAAGGGGATGCTGATGTGATACCAAGGTTCATGAACACTTAAAGTGATTTTCTAGTCAGTCATCAATGCATTTCTCACTGATAGGTCCAATTCTGGTAGAGAAAAACAGACTTTGAAAAGCTAACTGATTCACAAAAAGTTTCAGTATTTGAGTAACAGAGATAAGAAAAGAAATGTATTTTCTAAGTGTGGTTATATATCTTGCTACCAACCTCTTCATCTGAATGTTTATGTTTTTACATTAAAATTTGTAGTGTCCGTTTTTACCAAATATGTGATTTTTTAACACTCTTAACTTAATATTTGTTGAATACTTATGAAGTATTTATATTCCATATTAGAAATAGAAGATGCTTCTTTAAATAAAAAGTAGAATTATTCTTCATAAACTCTTCTTGCTTTTTATAATTGATTTTTAATCATTAAACTCTTAGCAGAAATATATAACTAATCCAATTATTGGGGAATTAATACATTAATACATTTAATGTATTAATACATTTCCACAGTTTAGTGTATAAAGTTTTTCCTTTGTATTAATGAGTAATATATTTTTACCCATATTTTCTTAAGAATGATAACTATTCACAAGTTTGCAGTATACTGTTTTTGCAACCCAGATATTTTCAGCAAATCATGTTTATGGTTCACTTTGTCATTTTCTTTTATTATTCTGTTTTGATACTTACTTTTATTGCTATCTCTTATTATTTCTTTGGACTTGAGTTATGTTTTATTAGCCAAGTGGGATATAAATTGCTTTTCAAACTAGTTAACTTATTTGTTACTCGACCCAGTTTAAACAAACTATACATCTTCAGAATATTCTCGTATTTTAAACATAAATTTTGTGCATCTCTATTGCCGTGTTTCTTCTATGTTGTCAGCTTAGATCTTATAAAACTTGGAACTTATTTGTCTATATCTAAAATTAACTATTAACCTATGTGCTATTCACTGATGCTGGTTATCTCATAATTCATGTTGGAATATACAATTGAGTCAGTTGAAATCATTCACCTTTTTCCTACTTCTAAAGAAGAAAATTATGATCACAGATAAATTGATTTGAAAGCAAATTATTTTTCATTAGCCTGGTAGTATTTATTATATTTTACAGAAGAACCTAGGAAAGGGATGAGCTTAAATAAAGAATTTTTTTTAATTAAAAATCAAACTGTTAAATTTATATTCACTCTTCCATATTTCTGGCCCTACCAGTTCCTTTCTGGCTAAGCTATAGTTTTAGCTTATCATCATTATAAAAGCGCTAATTTAAAAGCTCTGGAAGAAAAACTTGCATTTAGTATAATCACCATCATGTTCACTGAGTTTGGGAGAATATGGAGGGAGGGATGGAGTACAGTTCCTGTACATGTTTTCCTAGGAACTAGCTGGACTAGTTGGTCTGGTCAGGACAGTTACAGACTAGCATTGCTAAAGAGTGGAAAAACAAGTGATGAACTGACAAAAACACCTGTTAGACATCAAGTAAAACATGATAATGGAATAAATGGAGACCGTATCCAGGGATTCACAGAAGATAACAATATGGAAGCTAGTTGGATATAATATTTAGATGCTCCAAAGCCTTCATCAGATCAGATCAGATCAGATCAGTCGCTCAGTCACGTCCTACTCTTTGCAACCCCATGAATTGCAGCACGCCAGGCCTCCCTGTCCATCACCAACTCCTGGAGTTCACTTCATAACAGCATACAAAATTTGGATGATAAAGTTAGTTATAAGAGAAAGTAATAAATATCTCTTAGCTATCATGGTGACTTTCTGAAATTGGCCTTACCACTTGAATGTAACTATGGAAGGATTTTTTTTTTTTTTGCAAGATTCAGATTTGTTTAAAGGAGAGATGTAATATTGCAATGTGGCAAGAAATTATGTACATGCATTGAGATCTGAGATCCTGCAAGTGGAAGGATGCTGAACACCCAGAGAAGCATAAAAAGAGAAACAGCATCAATGACAGGAGTGGAACTGTGTTGTATGTCCCTTGGTCAAGGGCAGAAGTGATGAGTTGCACACATGAAGAGAGTCATGAAAGTATGCAGTACTATGAGGGACTTTTGGTGTTAAGGCACTTGGTGGAAATCACAATTTAAAGCACATTGTCTTGACAACTTTTGAATTGGAACAGTTTACTTTCTTAAAGTAGTTGTTCTCAAACTTTGATGTGCATAGGAATCAGTTTCCTAGGCCCCATCCCCAGGGATTCTGATACAGTAGGTGAGTGGGACGCATGAATTTGCATTTCTAACAAGCTCCTGGGCAATGTTGGTGCTGCTATAAAGACCACATGTTAGGAACCACTGCTCTAAAGGATAATGGGGGAACTAATCTACTCCTAAGTGAAAAAACCTTTTAAAATTTGTATTCCTGATAGGATGGGAGAAGTAGGCGTAATTAGAATATATACTAGACTTTTGATATGTAGACTTCAAACAGTTAAGAAGAAAAGGCAGTCAAAGAAAAACTGGCATAGGAATCTGGGCTGGAAAATAAAAGGATTGGGAAATTAAGAGAAAGTGCAATTCAGATTTTAGTTAAAGCCAGGTTATCCGTGTGAGTTCCCTGGCAGTCCAGGTATGAAGATTTGTGCTTTCATTACCATGGCCTGGGTTCAGTTCCTGGTTGGGGAACTAAGATTCTGCAAGCCATGCTGCTGCTGCTGCTAAGTCGCTTCAGTCGTGTCCAACTCTGTGCGACCCCATAGACGGCAGCCTGCCAGACTCCCCCATCCCTGGGATTCTCCAGGCAAGAATATTGGAGTGGGTTGCCATTTCCTTCTCCAATGCATGAAAGTGAAAAGTGAAAGTGAAGTCGCTCAGTCATGTCTGACTCCTAGCGACCCCATGGACTGCAGCCCACCAGGCTCCTCTGTCCATGGGATTTTCCAGGCAAAAGTACTGAATGGGGTGCCATTGCCTTCTCCGTGCAAGCCATGAGGCATGACCAAAAAATAAAGCAAATTACCCCAACCAATAAAATAATGTTTAGGGAGAAAAATACATCCTGATGAAGAAAAAATGGAGGCTATCTTCTCTCACTTTCTGTGTGTGTGTGTGTATAAACATTTGTATTTATATATTTGTTTGACTTTTTTATTTGATAAGTTTCAGAAGTAATAAGACTAACCTAATGAATCGTATGTGTGTATTATCCAACTCCAACAGTTAATTTGTTTTTATTTTACCAGCCTGAGATCAATTTTTAAAAAATATAGAAAAGGTGAAGTCAAATTAAGGCAAATGTAGAAGGAGGCTTAGATCTATAATAATAGCAAATGGAAAAATGAGCACAAACTTGCAAGAATTGCTAAGGAAGACTCAGGGTACTTAAAGTTATATTTAGATCAACAAAGTGATGGAAAGGGGAATAGATCTGCTTTTTGATACTGAAGGTATACTGCTGATGCATGATATAAAGAAAGCAGAACCCTGAAGATCCTATTTTGTTTGTTAAGGAAAGTGAAAGTGAAGTCGCTTAGTCATGTCTGACTCTCTGCAACCCCATGGACTGTAGTCTGCCAGGCTCCTCCATCCATGGAATTTTCCAGGCAAGGATACCGGAGTGGGTTGTCATTTCCTTCTCCAGGGAAAATGACTTGCAAATGAAAAGGGTCGAATGGTCACTGCTAAGAGAATGAAAGCTCCACATGGTCAGTTCAGTTCAATTGCTCGGTTGTGTCTGGCACCCCATGGACTGCAACACGCCAGGCTTCCCTGTCCATCATCAACTTCCAGAGCTTGCGTTTGAGAATGTCCATCAAGTTGGTGATGCCATCAAAGCATCTCATCCTCTGTCATCCATTCTCCTGCCTTCAGTCTTTACCAGCATCAAGGTCTTTTCCAGTGAATCAGTTCTTCACATCAGGAGGCCAAAGTATTGGAGTTTCAGCTTCAGTATCAGTTCTTCCAATGAATATTCAGGACTGATTTCCTTTAGGATTGACTGATTTGATCTCCTTGCAGTCCAAGGGACTCTCAAGAGTCTTCTCCAAAACCTCAGTTCAAAGCATCAATTCTTCAGTGCTCAACTTTCTTTATAGGCCAACTCTCACTCCATACATGACTACTGGAAAAACCATAGCTTTAACCAGATGGACCTTTGTTGGCAAAGTAATATCTCTGCTTTTTAATATGCTGTCTAGGTTGGTCATAGCTTTTCTTCCAAGGATAAGTGTCTCTTTATTTCATGGGTGCAGTCACCATCTGCAATAATGTTGGAGCCCAAGAAAATAAAGTCTCCCACTGTTTCCATCGATTCCCCATCTATTTGCCATGAAGTGATGGGACTGGATGCCATGATCTTAGTTTTTTGAATGTTGAGTTTTAAGCCAGCCTTTTCACTCTTTTCTTTCACTTTCATCAAGAGGCTCTTTAGTTCTTCTTCACTTTCTGCCATAAGGGTGGTGTCATCTGCATATCTGAGGTTATTGATATTTCTCCCAGCAATCTTGGTTCTGACCTGTGCTTCATCAAGCCCAACATTTCACATGACTCAACCTGCATATAAGTTAAATAAGCAGCGTGACAATATACAGCCTTGATGTACTCCTTTCCCAATTTGGAACCAGTCCATTGTTCCAAGTCCAGTTCTAACTGTTGCTTCTTGACCTGCATACAGATTTCTCAGGAGGCAGATAAGGTGGTCTGGTATTCCCATCTCTTGAGGAACTTTCCCCAGTTTGTGTGATCCACACAGTCAAAGGCTTTGACATCATAGTCAATAAAGCAGAAATAGATGTTTTTCTGGAACTCTCTTGCTTTTTCAATGATCCAGTGGATGTTGGCAATTTTATCTCTGGTTCCTCTGCCTTTTCTAAATCCAGTTTGAACATCTGGAAGTTCTCAGTTCATGTACTATTGAAGCCTAAGTTGGAGAATTTTGAGCAATACTTTGCCAGTGTGTGAGATGAGTACAGTTGTGCAGTACTCTGAACATTCTTTGGCATTGCCTTTCCTAGGGATTGGAATGAAAACTGACCTTTTCCAGTCCTGTGGCCACTGCCGAGTTTTCCAAATTTGCTGGCATATTCAGTGCAGCACTTTCACAGCATCATCTTTTAGGATTTGAAATAGCTCAACTGGAATTCCATCACCTCCACTAGCTTTGTTCATAGTGATGCTTTCTAAGGTCCATTTGACTTTTCATTCCAGGATGTCTGGCTATAGGTGAGTGATCACACCATTGTGGTTATTTGGGTCATGAAGATCTTTTTTGTATAGTTCTTCTGTGTATTCTTGCCATCTCTTCTTAATATCTTCTGCTTCAGTTAGGTTCATACCATTTCTGTCCTTTATTGTGCCCATCTTTGCATGAAATATTCCCTTGGTGTCTTTAATTTTGTTAAAGAGATCTCTAGTCTTTCCCATTCTGTTGTTTTCTTCTATTTCTTTGCATTGATTACTGAGGAAGTCTTTCTTATCTCTCCTTGCTATTCTTTGGAACTCTGCATTCAGATGGGTATACCTTTCCTTTTCTCCTTTGCCTTTCACTTCTCTTCTTTTCACAGCTATTTGTAAGGCCTCCTCAGACAACCATTTTTGCCTTTTTCTTTTTCTTGGGGATGATCTTGATCATTGCCTCCTGTACAATGTCACAAATCTCCGTCCATAGTTCTTCAGGCACTCTATCAGGTCTAATCCCTTAAATCTATTTGTAACTTCCACTGTATAATCATAAGGGATTTGATTTAGGTCATACCTGAATGGTCTTGTGGTTTTTCCCTACTTTCTTCAATTTAAGTGTGAATTTTGCAATAAGGAGTACATGATCTGAGCCACAGCCAGCTCCTGGTCTTGTTTTTGCTGACTGTATAGAGCTTCTCCATCTTTGGCTGCAAAGAATATAATCAGTCTGATTTTGGTATTGACCATCTGGTAATGTCCATCTATAGAGTTGTCTCTTGTGTTGCTGGAAGAGAGTGTTGCTATGACCAGTGTGTTCCCTTGGCAAACTCTGTTAGACTTTGCCTTACTTCATTTTGTACTCCAAGGCCAAACTTGCCTGTTACTCCAAGTGTTTCTTGACTTCCTGCTTTTGCATTCCAGCCCCCCATGATGGATGTTAGTTCTAGAAGGTCTTGTAGGTCATCATAGAACTATTCAACTTGAGCTCTTTGGCATTACTGGTTGGGGCATAGACTTGAATTACTGTGATATTGAATGGTTTACCTTGGAAACAAACAGAGATCATTCTGTCATTTTTGAGATTGCACCAAAGTACTGCATTTCAGACTCTCGTTGACTATGATGGCTGCTTCATTTCTTCTAAGGGATTCTTGCCCACAATAGTAGATATAATGGTCATCTGAATTAAATTCACCCATTCCAGTCCATCTTAGTTCAGTGATTTCTAAAATGTCAACATTCACTCTTGCCATTTCCTGTTTGATCACTTCTAATTTGCTTTCCTTCATGGACCTAACATTCCAGGTTCCTATGCAATATTGTGTTTTATAGTATTGGATTTTATTTCCATCACCAGTCACATCTATAGCTGGGCATTGTTTTCACTTTGGCTCTGCCTCTTCATCCTTTCTGGAGTTATTTCTCCACTCTTCTACAGTAGCATATTGGACACCTAGCGTTCATCTTTCAGTGTCTTATCTTTTTGCCTCTTCATACTGTTTTTGGGGTTCTCAAGGCAAGAATACTGAAATGGTTTGCCATTCCCTTCTCCAGTGGACCACATTTTGTCAGACCTCTCTACCGTGACATCTGTCTTGGTTGGCCCTATAGGACATGTCTCATAGTTTCATTGAGTTGGACAAGGCTGTGGTCCATGTGATCAGTTTGATTAGTTTCTCTCTTCCCTTTGATAGATAAGGATAAGAGATTTATGGAAGCTTCCTCATGGGAGAGACTGACTGTGGGGGAAACTGAGGGCTCAGTAAATCTTAATCCAATTTTCTGTTGATGGGTGGGGCTGTGTTCCCTCCCTGTTAATTTGGCCCAGGCCAAACTATGGTCACTGTGAGGATTGTAATGGCGGCCTCCTTCAAAAGGACTTGTGCATGCACTGCTGTTTTCAGTTCCCCTGACCCCTCAGTAGGCCACTGTCGACCCACACCTCTGCCAGAGACTCCTGGACACTCACAGGCAAGTCTGGCTCAGTCTCTTGTGGGGACTCTGCTCGTTTCTCCTGGCTCCTGGTGTGCACAGAGTTTTGTTTGTGCCCTCCAAGAGTCTGTTTCCCCAGTCCCCAGTCCAGATTGTTAAGCATTTCCAAATGGGTTCAGGTGTTCAGATCTGGATGAATTACATTCCAGAATAGATTGAGAAGAAACTTGCAGCCTCTATGACCATTGAGAGGTTTCAAAAGCAGATTTTCCAAATGTCTGGAGACAGATGAGGGCAGTTGTAACTTTCCAAAGCTAAGGAAAGTTGGTTTTGTTACCTACCAACTGGTGACCTTGAATCTAAAAGCCCGGCAAGATTCTAGATCAGAAACTAAAGAGTAAATTGTGGACAGTGAGGATAAGGAAAACTTAGTTGAACAAATTCACTAAAGTCAAGTCACGTCTGTATTATTTCTTGCATTTGCAGTCTAGTGGGACTGGTTTGTCTGTGCGTGCTCAGTTGTGTCCAACTCTTTGCAACCCCGTGGGCTGTAGCCTGCCAGGCTCCTCTGTCCATGGGATTTCCCAGACAAGAATATTGGAGTGGGTTGCCATTTCCTTCTCCAGGGGATCTTCCCGAACCAGGACTGGTAGAACAGGGGAATGCAGTAGCACCTATATGACTGGGACTAGGCATTTGATCAGGTTTCTTTCCCATGGTAACTTCCTAAAAAGTGGCAGGAAATGTGACCAGGATGTGAAAACAGTTGGGTGGATTTTGGTCATACCCAGAAGGAGCTGATTAATGACTGGTATCAGACTGGATGTTTTTCCAAAGGTGCTCTGCAAATCAACCACTTGAAACTCACTTTAGGAAAGATGTCAAAAACATGGTAGGCCTTGTCTCAGACCTCCTAAATCATGATCTCTAGAGAGGGGTCAGAGAAGCCCCTCCACAAGTTAGGTACATATTAGAATTCAAGAATCACCAAACTTCAGGGACATTTCTGGTGTGCTATAAGACTCTTTTCATACCTTGTCCTGTTCATGATTTCTATCATTGGTGATGGAACATGTGATGATGAGGAACCCTTACTGTAGTTGTGCATGACAGAGACTTAAGAGTATAACAGACAGGTTAACTGTTAGAATTGAGGTCCAAAAAGATCTCAAGAATAGGGAAAATCTAACAAGATAAAATTTAATAGAATTAAACATATGTTTTTATACTTGTGTTTAGAAAAACAACTGCCAAGTAAAGGATGAGGCAGGAGTAGCTTCAGAGCTCTGTTTATAGCAAGGCTTAGGGGTTTTAGTTAGTAGCCCAATGTGAATTATGGATGTGATTAGATAAACTCTTTGGATTTCACTCCAGATATTAGAAGTATAGCAAGGAGAAATAAGAAGGACTTCTTAAATGAAAAATGGAAAGAAACAGAGGAAAACAACACAATGGGAAAGATTAGAGATTTCTTTAAAAAAATTAGAGCTGTCAAGGGAAGATTTCATACAAGGATGGGCATGATAAAGGACAGAAAACGGTAAGGACCTAACAGAAGCAGAAGGGATTAAGAAAAGGTAGCAAGAATACACAAAAGACCTCTACAAAAAGAGGTCTTAATGACCCAGATAATTGTGATGGTGTGGTCACTTACCTAGAGCCAGACATCCTGGATTGTGAAGTGTGCCTTAAGAAGCATTACTACTAACAAATCTACAGAATTCCAGTTGAGCTATTTCAAATCCGAAAAGGTGATTCTGTTAAAGTGCTGTACACAATATGTCAGCAAATTTGGAAAACCCAGCAGTGGCCACAGGACTGGAAAAGGTCAGTTTTCATTCTAATTGTAAAGAAGGGCAGTGCCAAAGAATGTTCAAACTACGGCACAATTGGGCTCATTTCACATGCTATCAATGTTATGCTGAAATTCCTTCAAGCCAGACTTCAACAGTACGTGAACTGAGAACTTCCAGATGTACAGCTGATTTAGAAAAGGTAGAGGAACCAAGATCAAATTGCCAACATTCACTGAATCATGGAGAAAGGGAGTTCCAGAAAAACATCTGCTTCTCCTTCATTGGCTATGCTAAAGCCTTTGACTGTGTGGATCACAACAAACTGTGGGAAATTCTTAAAGAGAAGGGAATACCAGACCATCTTACCTGTCTCCTGAGCAATCTATATGTGGATCAAGAAGCAAAAGAACCGGATATGTAACAACTGACTTCTTCCAAATTGGGAAAGGAGTATGGCAAGGCTGTATATTGTCATGTTAACTTATATGCAGAGTACATCATGTGAGATGCTGGACTGGATGAATCATAAGCAGGAATCAAGATTGCCAGGAAAAATAGCAACAACCTCAGATATGCAGATGATACCACTCTAATGGTAGAAAGTGAAGAGGAAACTAAAGAGCCTCTTAATGAAAGGGAAAGCGGAGAGTGAAAAAGCTGGGTTGAAACTCAGCATTCAAAAAACTAAGATCATGGCATCTGGTCCCATCACTTCATGGCAAGTAGAAAGGGGAAAAAGTGGAAACAGTGACAGACTATTTTCTTGGGCTCCAAAATCACTGCAAATGGTGACTGCAGCCATAAAATTAAAAGATGCTTGCTCCTTGGAAGGAAAGCTATGACATACCTCGAAAGTATATTAAAAAGCAGAGTCATTACTTTGCCAACGAAGGACAGTATGGTCAAAGCTGTGGTTTTTTTCCAGTAATGGATATGAGAGTTGAACCCTAAAGAAGACTGAGTGCTGAAGAACCGATGCTTTTGAATTGTAGTGTTGGAGAAGACTCTTGAGAGTCCCTTGGACTGCAAGGCGAACAAACCAGTCAATCCTAGAGGAAATCAGTCCTGAATATTCACTGGAAAGACTTGCTAAAGCTGAAGTTCTAATACTTTGGTCACCTGATTAGAAGAGCTGACTCACTGGAAAAGACCTTGATGCTGGGGAAGACTGAGGGAAAAAGGAGGAGGGGGTGGCAGAGGATGACATGGTTAGATAGCATCATTGACTCAATGTATGTGAATTTGAGCAAACTCTGGGAGATAGTGGAGAACAGAGGAGCCTGGCAGTCTACAGTCCGTGGGGTCGCAAAGAGTTGGACATGACTTAGTGACTGAACAACAACAATTTGCAAAGGTTAAAATGACAGTCCTTTTTTCACTCAGTGCTGGTCATTCTGGAGTCCCACATTCAGATAGAATGTTCTACTTTATGAGGAACAAATACAGATGGGAATGCATTTTGTAGTAGTCCATGTACTAATCCCCCGAACTAGTGAATATGTATCCATACCTTAAAAGAAGGGACTTGGCAGATGTCATTAAAATTAAGGATGCAGAGATAACAGCCACTTCTGCTGCCGCTGCTAAGTCGCTTCAGTCGTGTCTGACTCTGTACAACCCCACAGATGGCAGCCCAACAGGCTCCCCCATCCCTGGGATTCTCCAGACAAGAATACTGGAGTGGGTTGCCATTTCCTTCTCCAATGCATGAAAGTGAAAAGTGAAAGTGAAAGTGAAGTTGCTCGGTCGTGTCTGACTCCTAGCGACCCCATGGACTGCAGCCTACCAGGCTCCTCTGTCCATGGGATTTTCCAGGCAAGAGTACTGGAGTGGGGTGCCATTGCCTTCTCTGAGAGATAACAGAGATTATCCGTAATTATGGGCTTCCCTTGTGGCTCAGCTGGTAAAGAATCTGCCTGCAATGTGGGAGACCTGGGTTCGATCCCTGGGTTGGGAAGATCCCCTGGAGAAGGGAAAGGCTACCCACTCCAGTGTTCTGGCTTGGAGAATTCTTGGATCAACTCTTGAATCGCAAAGAGTCGGACACGACTCAATGTGCTCCTTCAGTTGTGTCTAACTCCTTGCCACCCTTTGGACTATAGCCCGCCAGGCTCCTCTGCCCATGGTATTATCCAGGCAAGAATGCTGGAATGGGTTGCCATTTCCTCCTCCGGAGGATATAACCCAGGGATCGAACCACAGTCTCTCCTGTATTGGCAAACAGATTCTTTACTGCTGAGCCATCCAGGAATTTTCTAGTTGGGCTCAACCTAATCATGTGAGTCCTTAAAAGTACCCTTCCTGGCTGACATGGTGGTAAAAGGAAAAGGTGATTGTGGAAGAATGGTCAGAGAGATGCACTGTTGCTCCCTTTAAAGATAGTGAGAGGGAGTCATGAGCCAAAGAAAATGAGTGGTTTCTACAAGCTAGAAAAGGCAAGAAAACAGGTCCTCCTAGCCTCCAGAAAAGAATGTGGTCCTGTTGATACAGTGAGACCAGTGTCAGGCTTCTGACCTAAAGAATACTAATATACTAAATGTATGTTTTAAATCACGAAATTTGCAGGAATTTGTTATAATAGCAGCAGTGGAAACAAACACACATTTAGATGAGTGTATTTGGAATGGTGGAGACATCTGACCCCTAGTCGCAGGAGCTGCTGCCAAAGGAACTTGCGTTACTTAGTTTGGAGAATAGACGATTCAGGGGGATGAATTTGCTCTGCTTAAATATTTGAGGGATTTTCTCCTGGAGAGATAGAGTAATTTTCAGCCCTAAGTGGAATTATCCTGTTTTCAGGTACAGTGAGTTTTCTGTCACCAGAATGTGTAAACCAACGCTGGGCAACTACTTGGCAGAGATGTGCACCATATAGTTGGTTAGACTAGAGACTTTGCTCAGCCTTTTTAAACTATAAGATCCTGTATAGTTTTTAGAAAAATATAGTGTTACCTTATGTTAGTGATTGATTCCTCTAAACATCTCCATCACATTTAATTATTGCCATAATAAAATTACAATAGAATGAATAACCTAGACTTATGCTAATATTAGATTAAACTTGAATTGTAGGAAAAGAGCATTCCAATTAAGTCCTTTTAAAAGTAAACAGTTAAAAAAAAAAAGTTAAGTGCTTTAATATAAAAGTCCTGTTTAGGTTTACCTTTCCCAGTCCAGTCCAGTAGGGGGCAATATGGTACTATCATTTTGGCATAGTGGCCCCACCAGAGGAGCTGCATGTGGAAACAGTTGTTTGCTATTGACTTTGCTTTGTTTTTCATTTTTATTGGTGTAGAGTTGATTTACAATATTGTGTTAGTTGCTGCTGTGCAGCCAAGTGAGTCAGTTATACATATACATATATCCACTCTTTTTTAGATGCTTTTCTCACATAGGTCATTACAGAGTATTAAGTAGAGTTCCCTGTGCTATGCTATACAGTAGGTCCTTATTACTGTTGACTTTGCATGGATTTAGTGTCCCTTAAATGTTACTTTGGTTTTATGAAACAGCTACTTCTCTATATGCAACTTGATATAGTTTGGATTTTATTTGTCAACTCAAAACCTTTTCCCTTCCCTTTCATTTGTTATACTTTGTAATAGCCCCAGGCTTTGCACTAAGTACTATAAATTATACATAACCCCGGGAAATTAGCCAAAATTAAAAGCAGTACAAAATTGTTTTGTTTTTTTTTTCCTTAAATTCTGACAAATGGGTATGCAAAAGACTTTGAATTTTAAACCTGTGGGTTCTTAACCGGTTTGTAATGTTACCTCATTAAGAATCTAAAGAAAGTAATGACTTCCTTGTCCTAAAAATGCACATATTCAAAAATTTGGGTGTATTTATCAGTTCAGTTCACTTCAGTCACTCAGTTGTGTCCGACTCTTTGCAATCCCCATGAATCTCAGCACTCCAGGCCTCCCTGTCCATCACCAACTCCCAGAGTTCACTCAAACTCACGTCCATCAAGTCGGTGATGACATCCAGCTATCTCATCCTCTGTCGTCCCCTTCTCCTCCTGCCCCAACCCCTCCCAGCATCAGAGTCTTTTCCAATGAGTCAACTCTTTGCATGAGGTGGCCAAAGTATTGGAGTTTCAGCTTTAGCATCAGTCCTTCCAATGAATACCCAGGACTGATCTCCTTTAGGATGGACTGGTTGGATCTCCTTGCAGTCCAAGGGACTCTCAAGAGTCTTCTTCAACACCACAGTTCAAAAGCATCAATTCTTCGGCACTCAGCTTTCTTCACAGTCCAACTCTCACATCCATACATGACCACTGGAAAAACCATAGCCTTGACTAGACTGACCTTTGTTGGCAAAGTAATGTCTCTGCTTTTGAATAAGCTATCTAGGTTGCTCATAACTTTTCTTCCAAGGAGTAAGCGTCTTTTAATTTCATGGCTGCAATCACCATCTGCAGTGATTTTGGAGACCCCAAAAATAAAGTCTGACACTGTTTCCACTTTTTCCATCTATTTGCCATGAAGTGCTGGGACCAGATGCCATGATCTTCGTTTTCTGAATGTTGAGCTTTAATCTTCTTAAACTCCCAATCATTAACCTAGGATCTTTCTTAACTGGACACTCCAGTAATTTTACCCTCTATAATTGACTCATGTGCTTATTTTGTCTAAAGGGCAGTGCCTTTTCTAATTATGTTTAGCTCATAGAACAGAATTTGATGATATCTCTTTGACTTCGAGTACAGAGAGATACAGTTTCAAGTTCATGTTGTATATACAGGCCTAAGCTGGCTCTCTCCATTCATCAACCCAACTCTCATTTAACATGCGTATTTTCTACTTTTTGTTCATTTTTCATGACTTCTCAATTTTTATTTGTATGACAAACATCCTGCCTAAATCAGTTCTTGTTCTTTCTTACCCACCATTTAGTATAACACCAATTTAAGGTTCACTTCAATCGACAAATTTTCTAGGTTTACTAAGGAGTTTCCAGAATCTGTAGCTTTATTTTTTGGTTGGAATAGTTAGGTAGCATGTGCTGCGATCTCTATATGATCCATTTATCCATGCAATGCATTTTTACAAGGTTGCTGATTGAGGCATTGAAAAACATGCAAAATTATAGCAATCACTGTCTCTGCCTCTTAAAGATTTTTCAGTACTCTTTATGGATGGGTTGGGGGGAAATAACCTTGCTAATGTTTTGCATACATAGGCTGCAGCATTTTAAACCATTCAGAGGACAGGCATCAACTGAAACCCATCTTCCTTATAAAAGGTAACCCCAATAGCATGCCTCTGTGAGCACATCAGTATATGAACGTCTGGTCAGGCCACCACCCCAGGTGTAAATGCATTAAAATCTCTAGTGGAGAATCTCTAATGGAGAGCCAGCAGTTCCCCACTTTTCAATCTGAAAATTTAACAGATCCCCAGTGTCTGTGAATTGGAAAGAGGATATGTTTGGGTGATTGGGATTACCTCACTAGTCATCTCATCTCATGTGAAGAGGGAAAAACCAAAGCTTGTCCAATGTGTCACATTTATTGGAATTTGGATGTGTCTCCCTGATTCATGCTCTTTTTTTGTTTTAAATCTGTGTTGTCTCTCCATCTTTTATATTTAGGTGTGTTTTATTTACTTAACTACCTTGGCTTTATGGGCATTGCCTTTTCCTAACTACTGCCCTTGTTAAATCATACACTCGAAAAAGGTCAGGGGACACAAGAATGATACAGTCCAGGCAGAGGTGTTGCACTGGGGGCCTTGGGACTGGACATGGGAGCAAGTTTAGGATTCTGTTACTCGATCTACAAGTGGGACGTGTGTTCCCAGGGAGAAAGGATGAGTGACATGTGGTTAGTCAAGGTTTGTACAGAACCCAAGTTCTGGTTAGGGTGAGCAGTCAGGAGTCTAGCTGTCAGGGAGTCAGAGTAAGTATTGAATGGTTTAATAACTCCCAGTTGGAGGATAAGGTGCAGGGAGGCCAACAAATAAAGCAAAAGCCCTTTCCTAAGGTCACTGAGGCTTGCAGCAAGGAGGAACAAATCACATTCCTGCGAATGAGATGGCATGGTGCAATAGAACTAGGATCAAGACTAATTCTAAAAGCCACCACAAAAATAGAATGCATGTTGGGTTCAGGAATGCTATTGGCAGAGTATTCAGATGTATGTTTAAATACTTGAAGATGCATATGGTTACTTCCAAGCTTTGCTTTTTTCTCGGCCTGACCCAGCTAAGCACTGGTAGAGGAGGCAATGGGAAAGAAAAGGTTGCTGTGGCCAATCCACCAGTGTGGGTGGTTGAGAGGGAGCAGAGGGTGTTAAGAGCATTAGGCAGCCTTGAAATTTTGAAATTTATTGTTCTAATTTGTATGGTCTTATTCTCATGAACTGTCATATTTTTGCATCTTTAAATTTTATAGTGAGAAATGGTTATATAAAAGAATTAAATAGGAATACAAGATATAAAGCGCATCTTTTTTCTATTTCCCCATCGAATGCTGTTGCTACTTAGCACATTGCTACTTACCAACTATTTCCTTGTCAAACGTTTTCTTTTCACTCAGTTTTAGGACTGTGTGGCTGAGTGGACTAAATTTCAGAAAAAAGGGAACTTCTAAATTAGACTCTGCCTTTTTCAGATTGGAGTTTCTCTTGTTACATAGAGAAGTCATCTCAGTTACCCTTTCTGCTGAGATCAGCTCCGTTGTTTTAGACTTAGTACTTCCCAGCTATTAAATTATTATTCCTGAGAAATCACTCATAATAATTTATATGTATAATATAAATGTATATATGTATATAAAGTGATCATTTATTTGTGAAACAGCCACACCACAATGTGTGCTGATGTTTTAGGAGCAGCAAGATATCACCCCTTTCCTGGGAACACAGGGAGCAGTAGCTGCCACCATTTAGTATTTGTAGGATGGCGTGCTGCCTGTGCTGTCTCATTTAATTGTAACAGCCCCGTGAAGTAGGTGAGGTTATTATCTCTATTTTATAGATGATGAAACTGAAACTCAAAGGTACACTGCTAATAAATAACAGAGCTAGGATTTAATACTCATGGATCCAGCTCCAAAGTATATGCTTTTGATTATTGCCATGCCTGGTGGTGGAAATGGTAAAGAATCCACCTGCTGATGCAGGAAACTCGAGAGACTCTGGTTTGATCCCTGGGTCAGGAAGATCTGCTGGAGAAGGAAATGGCAACCCATTTCAGTATTTCTTGCCTGGAAAATTCCATAGACAGAGGAGCCTGGTGAGCTACAGTCCATGGGATTGCAAAGAGCTGGACACGACTGAGCATGCATAATCCATGCCCTACTTACTGCCTATAATGTGATTTGGTCAGCTAGATATCAGAAGTAGGTTATTGTATATCTATGTTTACAGGAGAGACCTCGTTTAGGTTTTGATCTTCACACTCAAAAGGGCCATTATCTTCAAACTTAATGAAAAGATTCTTGATTAAACAATATATATAAAATTTAACAAGCATGATGATAAACCAACAGTTTATTTGGTGATTCTCTAAGACTACCACTTTGAAAGTAAAATTAACATTATATTTTTTAGCACTTCCTCACCATGATTGTATTCAAGTTTTGTTATCAGTTGACTGTACAGAAGAGGTTTTAAATAAAATATTTTATCAAGGCAGATATCTCTATTATAGAGGAATTTCCAGTCATTTTTGTGAGGAGCCACTTCTGATTTTCCTTTGATCTTAAGACAGTTGTTCAGCCTGTGTGATAATGAATTATCATGTTATTCCCTCCATAATTAGAGTTATTATCGGACATGTCAGTTAGGCTCTTCAGTGATGTTCTTTTGTCATGTGTATATCCAAATGTCCAAGAAGAGGGACCTGGTAGCAGCCTGAAGTCAGGCAAATCCAGCTTCACTATTGACTATGTTCATTTAGTATTATTTACAATAACCAAGATATGGAAACAACTTAGATGTTCACTGAAGGATGAATGGATAAAGAAGATGTGATATAAATACACAATGAAATATTACTCAGCCATAAAAAGAATAAAATATTGCCACTTACAACAACATGAACAAACCTTGAGGATATTATGATAAATGAAATAAGAGAAAGACAAAACTGTATGATTTAACTCCTGTGGAACTTAAGGAAAAACAAATGAACAAATAAAGCAAAAGAAAAACACATCCACAGATACAGAGAACAGATAGGTTGTTATCAGAGGCAAAGAGGGTTGCAGGGTGGGTGAAATAAGTGAAGGGGCCAAACTGTGGTGATGGATGGTAACTAGATTTTTGGTAGTGATCACTCTGTAGTATATACAGATGTCAAATTATAATGTTGTACATCTGAAACTTATATAATGTTATATACCAATTTATTGCAATTAAAAAAGAATGCGAGACAGCAAAAGAGACACAGATGTATAGAACAGACTTTTTGACTCTGTGGGAGAGGGAGAGGGTGGGATGATTTGGGAGAATGGCATTGAAGCATGTATAATATCATATAAGAAATGAATCGCCAGTCCAGGTTCGATGCAGGATACAGGATGCTTGGGGCTGGTGCACTGGGATGACCCAGAGGGATGGTACGGGGAAGGAGGTGGGAGGGGGGAGTTCAGGCCAGGGAACACGTGTACACCAGTGGTGGATTCATGTTAATGTATGGCAAATCCAATACAATATTGTAAAGTAATTCGCCTCCAATTAAAATAAATAAATTTAAATTTTAAAAAGTAAGTAAATAAAAAAGAATCATAAAATAGTTTCCATTTAGATTTCAGTTCTCATTTAGGATTTAAATTTTCCATGAAGCTGGTGTTATGTGTTTTAATAATATAATATTCATTTGTTATTACCACTATAAATTTCTATTAAAAACCATGGGAGAGTGATTTTGGTGAGACTTTGGATCATATTTCTGAAAGCATTACCTATCAAGGTGAAATTCTTTCCTGATGAAGAAAGTGGGCATGTACGCTCAAGTCCTAGTGAGTAAATCAGTAATGAATGCTAAATTGGTATTTCAAAAGATTTTTTAAAATGAAGACATATAATCAGGGCACTTCTGTTGGATCACATTTTTATTCATGATGCAACTTGAGTTATTTTGCAAATAAGATTAAGATGCACCACACGTGTCTTCTGAAGAGCTTTTAATCACACTCACTACAGGTATAGTGTAATAAGTCAGAGTGAGTGTTCAGATAAACAATATCAATTAGCATAGAGATTTCTTTCTCTGAGCTTGTGATATAGTAGGTATGTAGGATAGCTTGTTGGATATCTTAGAGAGTCTTTTTCTAGTTTGTTTTATCTTTCATATTTCTCACATTTTAAGTAATTGCCTCATAGAAAACACAGAGGTTAAATATTTTCATTTTCTTTTCAGTAATGTACTGTTTTTGTATTCATCAGCATTTAACCCCTTCCTTCTTCTCATAGGTAACCATTGTCTTTACACCTCAAGCTAGAATTGAAATGGATGTGATCTTGAACTTTATATAAAATGGAATCATAACATGATAAATCTTTTGTCTGGCTTCTTTCACTTGATTTTATTTTTGAAGAGATCCATTCATAGTGCCATGTGAAACTGTACTGTGTTATCATGGCTGTACAGTATTCAGTTGCATGTATATACTACAGTTTATTCATACTACTATTAATGGATATTGAGGGCATTTCTAGTTTGGAGCTACTTTCAGCGGTGAAACCATCAGCAGTCTCATAGCTTATCTTACACACATGCAGGAGTTCATCTATGATATATGCCTGTGACTAAATTTGTTGAGTCATAAGGAATACATTTCTTTGAGCTTACCAGATTATGCCAAACAATTTTCAAAGAGGTTCTACTTGTTTCCATTCCCATCAACGGTGAATGAGAGTTACAGTTATGTTGTATCATCATTGACTCTTAGTATTGTGTCTTTTTAAAAAGTATTTATTTATTTGGCTGCACCATGTCTCAGTTGTCGTACCTAAAATCTTTGATCTTTGTTGTGGCATGTGGAATCTATTTCCCTGACCCCCGGGATCAACCCCAGGTCCTCTGCGTTGACAGCACAGAGCGTTAGCCACTGGACCACCAGGGAAGTCCCAGTATTGAGTTTTTTTAATTTTGGTATTTCAGTGAGTGTTAATGGTATCTCCTTTCATGTATATGTTTCAACTTATAACTATGAACAGTAAACTGTACCCGGTTAAAAACTGGTTTACTGCATTTTGATCAATGAATATATCCAAGTAACCATCACCAAAATCAAGATATAAAACATTTCCAACCTATGGAAACGTTTCTTGTGCCTGTTGCAGTGCTTCCACTCCCAACTCTAGCCAACTACTGATCTACTTTCAGATATTATAGATTTACTTTTATGGACAATTCTTTGTGTGGCTATATGTCATCATTTTTCTACCTTGAAGTGAAATATCTGGGTCATAGGGTGGCTTTGTGCTCAACCTTATGAGAAACTGCTGAATGATTTTTCTAAGTGGATTTATCAGTTTAAGTTTATGTCCCACCATCAGTGTATAAGCATTCCACTTGCTTCACATCCTTGTCCATACTTGTTGCTGTCCTTCCCTTTCATTTGAGACATTCTAGTGATTGTGTAGAGGTTGTGGATTTGTTTTCCTAATGACTAATGACTTTGGCCACCTCATGCGAAGAGTTGACTCATTGGAAAGACCCTGATGCTGGGAGGGATTGGGGGCAGGAAGAGAAGGGGACGACAGAGGGTGAGATGGCTGGATGGCATCACCGACTCGATGGACATGAGTTTGGGTAAACTCTGGGAGTTGGTGATGGACAGGGAGGCCTGGCGTGCTGCGATTCATGGGGTCGCAGAGTCAGACACGACTGAGTGACTGAACTGAACTGAATGATACTGGGCATCTTTTCATGTGCTTACTTGCCAATCATATATCTTTGTAAAGACTCTTCACATTTGGCTTTCTTAACAGATATTTTGTGCATCTAAAAGAGATGGATTGTCTTCTTTTCATTGAATTGTAAGAGTTCTTAATATGTTTCATGTACAAATTTGTATTATAAATATGTTGCCAATATTTTCTCCCATATTGTGGCTTGCTCTTTAGTTTTCTTAATGGTATCTGTCAAAGAGGAGAAGTTTTTACTTTTGATTAAGTCCAGTTCACCAGCTTTTCATTCTTCTGATTCATGTTATTTGTGTCTTGGCTAACAAATCTTTGTATACTATAAGGTTGCAAAGATTTTTCTCTTGTGTTTTATTCTAAAAGTTTCTTACATTTAGCTTTTATGTTTAGATGTATGATCCATTCCAAGTTAAATTTCCTTGTATTGTGAGGTAAAGGTTGATGAGTTTTTTTCCCCTAGTACCATCTCATGTTTCTTTTCCCATTGATTTTCTTCCTACCTTTGTCAAAAATAAACTGACAGTGTGCTTGAATGTGTATATAAATGTATTTGTTCCCTATTCTCTTCCATTGACATTGGCCCATTCTTTATGTCAGTTCTATACTGTCTTGATTACTATGACATTATAGTATGTCTTAAAAACATATAGCATAAGTCTTTGAACTTTGTCCATTTTAAAATTTGCTTTGCTTTGACTATTCTAGGTACTTTCCATTTCCATACTAATTTTGGAATCAGCTTGTTAATTTCTTAAAAAAAAAAAACTTGCTTAAATTTTCACTGGAATTGCTTGAATTTATAGATAAATTTCAGAGAAGGCAATGGCACCCCACTCCAGTACTCTTGCCTGGAAAATCCCATGGACAGAGGAGCCTGGTAGGCTGCAGTCCATGGGGTCGCTAAGAGTCGGACATGACTGAGCAACTTTACTTTGACTTTTCACTTTCATGCATTGGAGAAGGAAATGGCAACCCACTCCAGTGTTCTTGCCTGGAGAATCCCAGGGACAGGGGAGCCTGATGGGCTGCTGTCTATGGGGTCGCACAGAGTCGGACACGACTGAAGCAACTTAGCAGCAGCAGCATAGATAAATTTGACAAGAACTGACTTCTTAACAATATTGAATTTTTGTAACCCATAAATGTAGTATATTTTTTCATGTATTTTGATCTTTAATTTCTTTCAACAATGGTATATAGTTTTTAGTTGTGCAGATTTCACACATAGTTTAAATAACTTGTCCCTAAGAATTTCATTGTTTTGGGTGCTCTTGTTAGTGGAATTAGAGTTTTATTGCATTTTCCAATTTTTCATTGCTGATCTATAGAAATATAATTGGTTTTTGCAGACTTGTAACTACAAATCTTGCTAAACTTTTAAAAATAGCTCTAATAGTTTTGTTGTAGATTCCTTAGGATATTTGACCCTTTTTTAAAATTACAAATTCATTTTCTTTAGTTGATATTGGGTTATTCAAGTTTCCTATCGCATCTTGTGTCAGTTTTGTTAATTTGTATCTTTTGAGGAATTTGTTTCATCTACATTGTCAGATTTACTGTCATAAAGTTTTTCACAGCATTCCCTTCTTATCGCTTAATGTTTCATTCCATGACAGTGTAATTTGTATCTTCTCTTTTTTTCCTCTGTGATCTATTCAGCTGGAGACTTACCAATGAATGTGAATGATTTGTTCAAAGAACCAGCATTTGATTTCATTGATTTTCTCTATATATGTTTCTATTTCATTGATTTCTGTTCTCTATTGTTTTCTTCCTTCTACTTATTTTGCCTTTAATTGTTCATTTTCTGTTTCTTATAATTGGGAGCTTAGATAGTTTATTTTAGGCTTTTTTCCTTTTGTGCTATAATAGCAGAGTTGATTGTGGGCTTCCCTGATGGCTTAGTGGTAAAGAATCTACCTGCGAACACAGGAGATGCAGGTTTGATCCCTGGGTGGGGAAGATCCCCTGGAGAAGGAAATGGCAACCCACTCTAGTATTCTTGCCTGGGAAGTCCCATGGACAGAGGAGTCTGGTGGGCTATAGTCCCAGGGGTTGCAAAGAGTCAGACACGACTGAGCAACTCAGCAATAGCAGAGTTGATGAGGTGCTAGATGCTTATGTTCTGCAAAGCCTAAAATGTATGCTTTCTGCTCTTTTACGTAAAAATTTTCCAGCCTTTGCTCTAGGGACTATAATAAGCATCTTTATCCTAACTCTATCAGGTAAATATTGTAATCTTACAACATTATATTTATATTTACTGTTCTTAGTACTATTATTGTATATTTGTTATGTCCATATACGTTTTAACCCTACAATACTGTGCTATAATTTTTGCCCTGAAAATGTATCTTTAAAAGAAGAGATGAAAACAATGTGCTCAGTTGCTTAGTCATGTCTGACTCTTTGTGACCCCATGGTCTATAGCCTGCCAGGGTCCTCTGTCCATGGAATTTCTCAAGCAAGAATACTGGAGTGGGTGGCCATTTCCTCCTCCAGGGATCTTCCCAACCTAGGGATCCAGCCTGCGTCTTCTGCATTAGCAGGTAGATTCTTTACCACTGAGCCACCTGGGAGGCCTGACACCTACCTATTATATTTACCACAAATTTACCGTTTCTAGTGCTCCTCATTCCCTGGAGATCCAAGTTGCCATCTGGTGTCATTTCCCTTCATTTGACTCATAACCCACATTGAAAAGACCCTCATTTTACCTTCTACAGGAAAAATAACTAGCCTTTTACAGGAGTTAGGGAGGGGCATTCACCTGGCTGAATGGAGTGGTATGGTAGATTTGAGGGTCTACGTCTTTTTCAAACATATTTTTAGTCAATCTTCCTTTTTCTTCCTTCTATCCCAACTTTGAGAATTCCGTGATGGTGTTTACCCTTCAAACTTCTGTTAGTCACAGAGTATCAGCTTCCCATTCTGCCTGGTTGGGATTCAGCTTTTTTGTGTGTATATGTGTCTTTGTCTCTTACCACTCCTCTGCTTTCCAGCTTCCAGATTTCCAATTACACTCCCACTGTCCCCATTCTGGGTACAAATCTCATTATGTGTTTTATAGAATTAGCAAAAATATATACCTGAATTTGCTCTTCTTTACCAAGAAATCAAAATATATTTGCTTACTTTTAAAATGTAAATTTTTGCATTTGTTTCATTTTAATTATTATATTACATTATTTTTATTTATTACATTAAACAAATTACTAAGATCAGAGTGTACTGTCCTGTTTGTTTCATCTGTGAGGTTAGAAATACTTTTTTTATACAATAACAACCCTTAGAGTTGACTCATTGGAAAAGACTCTGATGCTGGGAGGGATTGGGGGCAGGAGGAGAAGAGGACAACAGAGGGTGAGATGGCTGGATGGCATCACCGACTCTATGGACATGAGTCTGAGTGAATTCTGGGAGTTGGTGATGGACAGGGAGGCCTGGCATGCTGCGATTCATGGGGTCGCAAAGAGTCGGACACGACTGAGCGACTGAACTGAACTGAATGAAAATCTATCAATTAAGTTCAGACAAATACACACAAAAAATTATTTGTGGTAGAGTTTATATTCTTTTTTTTGAGAGTTAATAGAAGGACTCATACCCAATAGTGATCCTTACAATGTTTGCATATTTTAAGTTTATATAATGGAGGAGTGGTAGATAGAAGTAAAGGGTAGAAAAAATTCATTATCAATTAGACTCATGAGTGTATTTAATAATCATTTTTGATAGCTCATGAACTTAGGCCTTTTTAATTTTTTAGTTGTTGTAGCATCTATTTTTATATCATATTGTATCAATTAGTGGTTGTATATGAATAGTTCATCACTCTGCCATATTCTAGAAATGCATTTGAAATTTCCCAGCCAAAATGCCAAAGCTTAGCATTAGATCTTGCCATTAGATAGGCTTCCCCAAATTATTCTTAGGGATCTGTGGTTCCTTTTCCCTCTTTTTTCTCTCATCCTCTCTATCTTTCTACCCCTTTCCGTCTCTCTTACCTTCCTCCCCTCCCTCACTGCCTCCCTCCCTCTCCTTCCAAATACACAAGGTCACCTAATAAAGATTTTGACAGGATTTAAACTGGACAGGATTGAAGGTCCCAGGGCCCCTGCCTTTCTCCTTTCCCCAGGGACTTACTGCATTTTGTTGTTGGGTGTATGATTTGATCTGCCTTGGTCATTTGCCTTTATGTTTTGCATACCTGTTAACCAGCATTCATAGCTAGAAACTGGCCCAGAGCAGATGCTGTTCCATACTCAAATTCACAACAAATGACCTTCCTTAAACTTTTAGACTAAAACTAGAACTGAAAGTTTGGAAGGGGCAAGGCTTGAGGAAATCCCCCTTTTTGTTTAATGTGCACTACTGGACTGAGTTAGGAGACCTGCATTATAAAAACTACAACTAACATTTTGGTAGAATATCTCATTTAAATTTTCATTTATACGAGAAACAGCATTCTGACTATTTTACAGATAAGGAAACAAGCAACTAAAGGGCATATAATCGCCCTCAAATGACTTGCTGCTAAGTAGGAAGAGAACTTGAACCCAGTTCTATTTCAGAATCCCATGCTTTTTCTAGGATACTTAAAAAAAAAATTTTTTATTGGAGTATAGTTGCTTTACAGTGTTGTGTTAGTTTCTGCTGTACAGCAGAATGAATCAGTTATACGTATACGTCTGTCCTTTTAGATTTCCTTCACATTTAGGCCACCACAGATCACTGAGTAGAGTTTTCTGTGCTGAACAGTAGGTTCTCATTAATTATGTTTTATGCACAGTAGTGTATGTATGTCAGTCCCATCTTCTAGGATACTTTTTGACCTCTTTCCTGTCCTGCTTCTGATACTACTTAGGCAAGTCCCTGGGGAGAAAAAGTGGTTGGCACACTAAACCTTACCAGATCAGAGGAGTTTATCATGTATTTGAAAAGATTTTGTTTGAAGTTTTTGGTACATTGCTTCAACACATTTAGAAAACCTTCAGTATTGATACCTTGACTGATAATCTATTTTCCAAATTATAATAAAATTCATTAACAAAAACAGGATCATGGTGTGTGGGGTGGGAGGGGGTGCATGTGTTGTGTGTACATTTTACCCTTTACAAAACATTCATCCTATCATCATAGCACCTCTAAAATGAGCTATTGCATTTATGGCAAATGAGGTTTACATTCAAAATGGACAGCTTTTGTCTTTGAATTAATTGAAATTTTGATAAGTATTTCTAAGTTGCCCTCCCACAAGATGTTACCAGTTAACAACAGTGTCTTACACCCTTGTACCCTCACCCAAACTGGGTATATCATATTCTTTCACATTCTAAACTGCATGCAAAAGTTATCTTGTTTTAATTTATGCTATTTGATTTTCAAGTGAGGTTTCACATTTCTTTTGCATGTATGTTAATCATTAGGGTTCCTTTTTATCTGATTATTTGGCTGTTTAAAACTGATTTGTGAGAGCTCTTTGGACATATTGTTATTGATCCTTTATACAGTTTTTCTTCCAGTCTGTCATTTATTATTTACCTTTGTTTATAGTCACTCAGAAAAGTTAAGTTTCTAGTTTTTATGGAACTTTTCAACGAGGAGCAAATGTCTCTACAGTGTTTCAGTTCTTCATTTGGGCTTACAATTATTTTATCATTTTCATCTCACATTTCATAAATTTATTCCTATGTGTTTTGTTTTTTTTAAACATGTTTGCATTTTTTATTTAAAGGCAATCTGAGTAGGGTTCCTTTTTTTCATAACATTTTCTGTTTGGTTACTAGGAAAGCAATATGTGTATGTTTGTATGTCTTGATATTTATCTTGTAATTGCCCAATTTTCTAGTCTCTATTAAAAGCCTCTTGATGAAAGTGAAAGAGGAGAGCGAAAAAGTTGACTTAAAGCTCAACATTCAGAAAACTAAGATCATGGCATCTGGTCCCATCATTTCATGGGAAATAAATGGGGAAACAGTGTAGGACTTTATTTTTTGGGGCTCAAAAATCACTGCAAATGTTGACTGCAGCCATGAAATTAAAAGATGCTTACTCCTTGGAAGGAAAGTTATGACCAACCTAGATAGCATATTCAAAAGCAGAGACGTTACTTTGCTGACTAAGGTCCATCTAGTCAAGGCTATGGTTTTTCCAATGGTCATGTATGGATGTGAGAGTTGGACTGTAAAGAAAGCTGAGTGCCGAAGAATTGATGCTTTTGAACTGTGGTGTTGGAGAAGACTCTTGCGAGTCCCTTGGACTGCAAGGAGATCCAACCAGTCCGTTCTAAAGGAGATCAGTCCTGGGTATTCATTGGAAGGACTGATGCTAAAGCTGAAACTCCAATACTTTGGCCACCTCATGTGAAGAGTTGACTCATTGGAAAAGACTGATGCTGGGAGGGATTGGGGGCAGGAGGAGAAGGGGATGACAGAGGATGAGATGGCTGGATGGCATCACTGACTCGATGGACGTGAGTCTGAGTGAACTCCGGGAGTTGGTGATGGACAGGGAGACCTGGTGTGCTGTGATTCATGGGGTCGCAAAGAGTCGGACACAACTGAGAGACTGAACTAGACTGATTAAAAATTCTAGTGTTTTTCTTTTTTTGGTTAATTATCTAAATATACTGTTACTTTATTTGCAAATAATGATCACTTTTCTACTCTTTTTCACTATATATATACATATATATATATATGATATATATGTCTATGTGTGTTTGTATGTGTACTTATCTCATAGACTTGATTAGGACCTCCAAAACATGTTACATAATGGTAATACTAATAGTGACTCTTGTCTTGCTCTTCAGTAATAGGAATGTTTCTGAAGTTTTAGTAGTAATTGCATTGTTAACTCTCTTCTTATATATATTCTTTCTCTATTTAAGGAAATTTGCTTCTATTTCAAGTTTAGTAAGTGTTTTAATAAAAAATGAGTATTTACAGTCATTATATTTTTCTTTTAAACTATTATTGTAGTCAAGTAAATGAATTGGTTTTCTTTTGTTGTTTTCCTAAATAACATTTTTTAGCCTGATTTTATTTAAATAAAAATAAAAATTTGACTATTAATATTTTATTTAGGATTTTTATATATATGTGCGCATGCATGCTCAGTCACGTCAGTCGTGTCTGACTCTTTGTGATGCTATGAACTATAGCCTAACAGACTCCTCAGTCCGTGGGGCTCTCCAGGGAAGAATATTAGAGTAGGATCCTTCCTCCAGGGAATCTTCCCAACCTAGGGATCAAACCCAAGTCTCCTGCATTGGCAGGTGGGTTCTTTACCCCTAGCGCCACCTGGGAAGTCTGTATGTATATATATGTAAATAAAAATAGCCTCTTATCTACTACTTTAATGCTAACTTTGGTTTGGGTATTAAATTATGCAAATATATTACATATTAGATTATGGTTTGGATATTTGTGTAATCCTTGTGGATTTAATTATCAGGCTTTCCTTTGTGCTTGGAAAATTTTAGCAAAAAGAAGTGATTTGTTCTGTTTCTTGAAGTTCTGATAGACTATTCTTAACAGACTATTTTAGGGAGTACTAAGGGGATAGCTTTATTACTTTTTCAATTTATTCTCTTCAAGGTTATTGGTCTATATGATTTCGTTCATTCATCTTAGTCAGATTGTAATTATTTGTATGTTCCTTCAAAATTGTCCGTTTCAGTCACATCAGTAGTTCTCATAAGTGTGGTGTAGAGACTACTCAGGGTCCTTGTAAGAGGTTCATGAAGTCAAAAGTATTTTCATAGTAATATATAATTATTTGCCATTTTCATTCTCATCCTCTCAAGAGTATACAGTGGAGTTTTCCAGAGGCTACATCATACATACTGTTGTAGCAAATTGAACGTAAAAGCAGATATGAAAATCCAGATGTCTTTTTTAAAGAATTTAAAGGCATAGTATTGCTCCTTGGAAGGCACAGTATACTAAAGAAATTGCAAACATGTACTGCATTGCCACTATTGTCACTGAATTATTTTGTTTGAACAATATAGTACTTTTAAAGTGTTATTTATGTTCGCATGTAGTAGATTTATCACTTTCTTATCAATTTTAGATGAGTTCAGTTCAGTTCAGTCACTCAGTCGTGTCTGACTCTTTTTGGGATTAATATTTTAAAAATTTGTAGTTTTAATTGCTAATATGATAAATATTGGTAGATATAACCAGCACAAACAAAAGCTATATTGGGTTCTCCAAAAATTTTTAAACTATTAAAAGCTCTGAAACCAAACTAATTTGAGAGTCACTGATCTAGATTTAACAGGTTTTTTTGAAAATGCACATACTCATCAACTCTTTCTTGACGTCTTCTTTGAATGGAATATTCTGCTGTATAGGTGTGTGTGTGTATGTTTGTATATATGTTTGCATCTGTATGTACACATACATATGTGCATGCATCTTTGTTTTTTATGTATTCATTGTGTATTTCTTCATGTGTGCTTGTGAGCAGAACCCCAGTGTAGATGGAAGAACTGGCCCTCTTAATATTTTGGGTCTTTTTTGTGGCTGACTTGGTCCACAGGCCAAGGTTACAGAATTGATTTAGGTACATGAAGTGGCCAACTTCTGATTAGGCCTGGATGAAAGGCGTAGAGTTCCGAGCCGTAGCAGGGAGAATGGGAGGCTCCCCCGGGAAGTTGCTATCATAGGTCAGCCCCATCCTCTGACGGTTGCATTGGACTTCTTGAAACCCGTCTTGTGTCCAAGGTAGGGATCAGAAAAGCCCCTAGATTGAGGCTGCTATGTACAGTATCTTGGCCAATATGAATCCCGTGGTCAGTAGTTTTCTGGGATCTGCAGTCTATGCATGTCAACTGTCCGTCCTGAGTGTACCCTCTCCCCAACTTCCACCAGGCTGGACTATTTCATCTTCTTATCCATAATGACCAGAAGTCTCTGGATCTGAAGGCTAGTGCCTGTGGAGACGTACTGCAGGGCACAGGTGAGATGCCTGGGTCTGGTACCTCCTGCCTGCCCACTATGCACTGGGAGCTCCTTCTTAGAAGAGAATAATCCAGCACAGTGTGAAGCAGAGGATTATAGGCCAAGACCTAGGACAGAGTTTTAGCTGGTAAAGCCCCAACTTACTCTTCCAGCAAATGGGCCACAGACTGTTGACCCATTAACAGACTGGTTAATTTGAAGGCATTGAGATCCTAGAAACAACCCTAGTCTTTCTCCTTGCTGTACCTGTCAATATAATTTCCCTTATCCAGAGGCAGGTTAAGCAATTGCTTGGATTTTATAGTGGCCTCCTAAAAACTGTCCCTACTTCCATGCTTGTCCCTTACCACTTTAAAAAGTAAATCTGTTCATGTCCTTCCTTAGTTTACCCTCCATGGCTCCCCATCTGGCTCAGAGTGAAACAAGAGTCCTCTGATTGCCTGCAAGGGCCTATACTGGCCCTGCCCTACCACTGCACCTTAGTTCTTTGACTTCATCACTAGATACTTGCTCTCCTCCCGGACTGGCCTAGCCACATTGAACACAACAGGTGCACTTCTGCCTCCTGGTCTTTGCATTGCTGTTCTCTCTGCCTAAAATACTTCTCCCTCAGATATATGTATGGCTTATTCCCTCACCTTCTTCAATTTTTTTTTTTTTTTTGCTTCTCAGTGAGGCCTTCCCTTGCTACCCTATTTAAACTTGCAAATTGCTCTTCTTCCATTCCTCTTTCCTGTTTTAGTTTTCTCCACAGTAACTGATAAATATCAACCTCAGATATGCAGATGACACCACCCTTATGGCAGAAAGTGAAGAGGAACTATAGAGCCTCTTGATGAAAGTGAAAGAGTAGAAAAGCTGGCTTAGAACTCAGCATTCAAAAAACCAAGATCATGGAATCTAGTCCCATCACTTCATGGCAAATAGATGGGGAAACAATGCAAACTGACAGGCTTTATTTTCTTCTGCTCCAAAATCACTGCAGATGGTGACTGGACCCATGAAATGAAAAGATACTTGCTCCTTGGAAGAAAAGCTATGACCAACCTAGGCAGCATATTAAAAAGCAGAGACATTATTTTGCTGACAAAAGTCCATCTAATCAAAGCTATGCTTTCTCCAGTAGTCATGTGTGGATGTGAGAGTTGGACCATAAAGAAAGCTGAGCACTGAAGAATTGACGCTTTTGAACTGTGGTGTTGGAGAAGACTCTTGAGTCCCTTGGACTACAAGGAGATCAAACCAGTCAATCCTAAAGGAAACCAGTCAATCCTAAAGGAAATCAGTCCTGAATATTCTTTGGAAGGACTGATGCTGAAGCTGAAGCTCCAATACTTTGGCCGCCTGATGCAAAGAATTGACCAATTGGAAAAGACCCAGATGCTGGGAAAGATTGAAGGCAGGAGGAAAAGGGGATGAGAAGATTGGATGGCATCACCAACTCGATAGACATAAGTTTGAGCAAGTTCTGAGAGTTGGTGATGGACAGGGAGACCTGGCGTGACACAGTCCATGGGTTGCAAAAAATCGGACCTGACTGAATGGCTAAACTGAACTGAACCGATAAATGGATCATTTCTTATTGCATTTATCACATGAAATAGCATGTGATTCATTTATTTATTTTGCTTGTTATCTGTTTCTTGACTATAAATTTTACAAGGTCAGGAATTTGTGAAAAACAAAAAACCTTTGAGGTTGAGATAATATACACAGAGAAAGTAAGAGAGAAAATTATGTTCCACAATAAATAACAGTATATTCCAGGGACTTCCCTGGTGGTCCAGTGGTTAAGAATCTACCTTCCAATTCAGGGGACACAGGTTTGGTCCCTGGTTCTGGAACTAAGCTCTGACATGCCACTAAGTTGCCACTTAGTTGCCATGGGCAACTAAGACCCAAAGCAGCCAAATAAATAAATAAATATTGTTTAAAACCAGCATATTCTGTACTTTTTACATGTTATCTGAGAGGAAAAACAGAAAATGAGAAAAAATAAAACCCTTCTCCGCATATGTGATTCTAGTCCCTTTTCATTTCTAATGATCTTTGTCTATGCTAAGGTTCAGGAAGTGCTTTTCAAACTTTTTTACTTATGTACCCTTCTCCAGTCCCAAAAGAAGTTTGAGAAACCATGTGCTTCCTTCAGTTCAGTTCAGTCGCCCAGTCATGTCCAACTCTTTGTGACCCCATGAATTACAGCACGCCAGGCCTCCCTGTCCATCACCAACTCCTGGAGTTCACTCAAACTTACGTCCATCGAGTCAGTGATGCCATCCAGCCATCTCATCCTCTGTCATCCCCTTCTCCTCCTGCCCCCAGTCCCTCCCAGCATCAGGGTCTTTTCCAATGAGTCAGCTTTTCACATGAGGTGGCCAAAGTATTGGAGTTTCAGCTTTAGCATCAGTCCTTTCAATGAACACTCAGGACTGATCTCCTTTAGGATGGACTGGTTGGACCTCCTTGCAGTCCAAGGGACTCTCAAGAGTCTTGTCCAACACCACAGTTCAAAAGCATCAATTCTTCGGCACTCAGCTTTCTTTACAGTCCAACTCTCACATCCATACATGACCACTGGAAAAACCATAACCTTGACTAGATGGACCTTTGTTGGCAAAGCAATGTCTGCTTTTTAACACGCTATCTAGGTTGGTCAGGAGAAGGCGATGGCACCCCACTCCAGTACTCTTGCCTGGAAAGTCCCATGGATGGAGGAGCCTTGTGGGCTGCAGTCCATGGGGTCGTGAAGAGTGGACACAACTGAGCAGTTCCCTTTCACTTTTCACATTCAAGCACTGGAGAAGGAAATGGCAACCCACTCCAGTGTTCTTGCCTGGAGAATCCCAGGGATGGGGGAGCCTGGTGGGCTACCGTCTGTGGAGTCACACAGAGTCAGAGACAACTGAAGTGACTTAGCAGCTTAACAGCTAGGTTGGTCATAACTTTCCTTCCAAGGAGTAAGCGTCTTTTAATTTCATGGCTGCAGTCACCATCTGCAGTGATTTTGGAGCCCCCCAAAATAAAGTCTGACACTGTTTACATTGTTTCCCCATCTATTTCCCATGAAGGAAGGAAGGAAGGAAGGAAGGTCGCTCAGTCGTGTCCAACTCTTTGCGACCCCATGGACTGTAGCCTACCAGGCTCCTCTGTCCATGGGATTTTCCAGGCAATAGTACTGGAGTGGATTGCCATTTCCTTCTCCAGCGGATCTTCCTGACCCAGGGATTGAACCCAGGTCTCCCACATTGTAGACAGACGCTTTACCGTCTGAGCCACCAGGGAAGTCCCATGAAGTATGTTTAAATTGACATCAGAAATGTTTCAATGTAAGTTTAAATAACAAAGAATATTGCTTTTAAAAATGTTTCCATTGGGAATTGTTCACAGGTGAAATTATTTGAGATTTTCTTATGGTAAGTCCAGCCCACCTCCCTCTTAAATGAAAAAGGTAATAGAGATAGGTAAAATATGTTCAGCAAAATGTTGATAACTTGAAGCTGGCTTGAAGGGCACATGGAAATTTGTGCACTATTCTTTCCACTTGTGTTTGTGTTTTGGTTTCTTCCTTTCATGTTAGAGATTTTCTTCAAATGACTTATGGTCTCTGTGCATTCATTTAAGTACAGAACATTAAAGGTGATTGAAAGTTATGTGTGGGATGGTGGTGCCTGTTGACTGAGTTTTATTAGAAGAGAACAGGTAGCAAATTGACTTTTTATATGAAAGGACCATATCACATTATCTGAAAAATTTCCCTCAAAAACTATCCAGTTTGTCCAGAGAAGAATCCTCTAGTCTTCCATCAAGAAAGGTATAAGCTCAGCAGCCTGAGTGCCAGAGCAAGGTAGGAAAGGGGGCTGCCGTTCTCTCTGTTCAGACTGTAAGCTCTTATGGACCCCTCCTATTTTCCTTGCAGGGCTTCACTCCAGCTGTCCTCTTGCCAGGGGCTCCTTAGTGTAGACACTTCTAGTTTGGTTTCCCAGAGTATACGTCTCCTATTGCTTGGTGTCAGGGAGGGAGTCCATCTGTTCTTTATACAGGCCTTCAACTATTCCCCTTCTTTTTAGCCCACATTTCACCCTCTATTGTCTTAGGTTTCCAGTCCTCAGCTTGGCTTGGCTTGGAGGAGCTAGTGTCTCTCTTTGCCGAGACTGAGGGATCAGCTTCCTGGGCTCTGCTACTCTCCACTCCTGCATTCCTTTTCTTCTGTACATTGAGAGTTGGGGTGATGAGTCTTCTTGTCTCATTGTAGATGGAGTGTCTTTTTCTGTTTCTCATTCTCCTTATTTTGCAGTGATTTTCCGGAGAAGTGAGCAGAAAGGGCCTTTTTCCACTATCTTGAAGCCAGAAGTTTGATTATTTTGATAATATTCTTTTAATATATTAAAAAAGTAATATCTAAAAGTTAATTTTAAACATGCAGTAAAGAAATCTTTATCCCTAAGAATATTAATACATTTAGTGCAAATCAAGTTCAACATATGGAATGATTCCAGTCTTATAATTTTCCTAATTTGAATTTTTTTTTTTTTTTTAGATGTACTGCTCGACTTGTAGGATCTTAGTTCTCTGACCAGGGATTGAACCTAGGCCCTTCGAAGTGAAAGCCCAGAGTCCTAACCACTAGACCACCAGGGAAGACCCTGGAATAATTTTAAAATAATTCTCTTTATAGAGTTCTTGAGTTATTTATTGAAGACCTTTTTCAACAATTAATAGGTTATCGGCAAGTTAGTTTATCTCCTTAATATTCCAAAACTTAAAACTTATTTTTAAAATGCTGTTTTTCTTGGTAGTTGTTTTGAAGTAAAATTGTATTTATGGCTATTGAAATTGAGCTAGTTGATGAAGCCTCTTGAATCCGCAGGTTCACTTCACATTAACCAGCATAAGTAGAGGTAGAGAGAAGGAACCGAAAAGACAGAGCAGCTGCAATGAATGAAGGCTTGGGGACAGATAAAAATAAAGACAAATAAGGTTCAGCCGTGTCCTTCAGTGTCATATGCTAACTGGGTGGCAGTGGATGCTAATTCTCTAAAATCAAATTCTAAGAGGAAACACCTTTGCACTCTCAGCCTCACCCAATTACTAACAGATATTTGTTGTTATCTCCATTTGACTGATGTCTTTAACTCTAGAGTTACCTGAAATTCAGTTGCCAGGTTATCTCCTCATTAGCATATGACACCAAAGGACAAGACTGAACCCTGTTTTTATTTATATCTGTCCCAGAGCCTTCATTCATTGTAGCTGCTCTGTTTTCCGGTTACTTCTCTCCTCCTCTACTTCTATTCCACCTTCCCACCCACAAGAATTTTTTCTTGTAATTATTTCCAATCAGATCCTTCAGAGGTAGGCAAAAATTATCTAGAGTATTGGAAAATGCAATGGAAATTCTCCTTTTTCTTCCCCAGTTCCCCCCAGATTCTCCTTAAAACTCACAAAACAGAAGTAGTAATGCTCTTGGAAATTGTATCAGTAGAGCTGTACCCTGGTGGCTCAGATGGTAAAGAATCTGCCTGCAATTCAGGAGACCTGGATTCAGTCCCTGGGTTGGGAAGATCCCCTGGAGGAGGGCATGGCAACCCTCTCTAGCATGCTTGCCTGGAGAATCCCCATGGAAGAGGAGCCTGGAAGGCTACAATCCATGGGGTTGCAAAGAGTCAGACGCGACTGAGAGACCAAGCACAGCACACAGCACAGAGCTATATCTAATTTGACTCTGCAGATTCATTCTATCTTTGCTGGTTTGTCCTTGCTTTTTTCCTCTTGCTTTGTCACAAATAGAATGTTCAATGTTTTTAATGTTATCTAAAGGTTTTTTTTTTTTTTTTATTGCCAACAGTAGTAGGAAAATTTGGAGTGAGGTCATATATCTGGCTTCGTTTTCTTTTTTCTCAACCCTGTAGAGAAAGATAATGTAGAGGATTGAGGTGGATTTTCAAACATGGCTAAAAACAGATCTTTTATTTATCAAAAGAGACACTCAGACTCTGTGTTAGTCATTACATCACAGGTCTGACATCAGAGATTCTGGGGAACAGAAGAGTGGCAGGGAGGTGATGGTGATGAGGAGACTTGGAGGTAGGTAAGTCGGAGAGAGAGAAGGAAAGAGAGTGTGTGTGTGTGTGTGTGTGTGTGCTGGGTGGAGAAGAGCAGAGGGTCATGCCTCTAGCTGCTCACACTACTATTGTCATTTCCCTGTAGGTACAAGTCTATATTTGCATTATCCTTGCTGTCATAAATGAGCCCAAGAGATGTGTAGGATTCAAAAGACCTTAGAATTTTAAGGGCATTGGTGGTAATTTAGAAACACCAGCATCAGTGTTGATCACCAAGCCCTGCCGGTCTGCGTCTTCTTTATCTCTTAAAGCTGCCTCCTCTTCTCCAGGCCTACCACCACTGCCATATATATGATTTCCCACTTGAATTACTGCTTTAGTTTACCAAATGTCTTCATTTCCCTTAGTCACCATCTTCTTCCTCTAACTCACACTGCAACCTGAGTGAGAATTCCTGAAGACAAATATGATCATGCTACTCCCTTGCTTAAAATCCTTCTGTGGCTCCATTTTGCCTTAAGTGTAAAATCTAAACCCCTTACCATGGGTTCACTAGTTCTATAATTTTAATCCTGTTTCCTCCTTTGTACTTTGCAGCCACACATCCTCAGCTCTTTAGGGACCAATAACCTATAGTTCCCAGGAGCTTCCTGATGCTCTGTGGCCTTTGCACAACAGTTTTTCCCTGTTTGGATTGTATTTTCTCCACTCTTCTCTCAGGTAATTCTCAATAACTGATTCTTCAGAATTCAGATTAGATGTTACTTCTTGATAGTTTTAATAACAAGACTGAACTGAGGATGCCTTAAATGTCCCCTCAGAATATTTCCCTGTCACAGCCCCTACCACTCTGTATTTCTATTTTTACTAATCTTATTAATCATTATTATTATTATATTACCATTTGGGGGCTTCCCTGATAGCTCATTTGGTAAAGAAAGTGAAAGTTGCTCAGTCATGTCCAACTATTTGCCAACCCCAAAGAGTTGGCTATTGTGAATAGTGATGCTATGAACATAGGGATGCGTGTCCCCTTTTGAATGATAGTTTTGTCCAGGTATATGCCCAAAAGTGGGATTGCTGGATCCTATGGTAATTCTATTTTTAGTTTTCTGAGGAACCTCTATTCTATTCTCCATAGTGACTATACTTAATTTACATTCCCACCAACAGTGTAGGAGAGTTCCTTTTTCTCCACATCCTCTCCCAGTGTTTGTTACTTGTAGACAAACAAGTTTGAGTTTGTCTCAAAAAATGAGTTTCCTTTTTAATGATGGTCATTCTAACCAATGTGAGGTGGTACCTCATTGTAGTTTTGACTTGCATTTCTCTTATAATTAGTGATGTTGAGCATCTTTTCATGTGCCTACTGGCCATCTGTATGTTTTCTTTGGAGAAGTGTCTGTTAAGGCCTATTGCCCATTTTTCAGTTGAGTTGTTTGGGTTTGTTGTTGTTGTTGAGTTGTATGAGGTGTTTGTATATTTTGGAGATTAAGCTCTCATTGGTTGCATTATTTGCAAATATTTTCTACCAGTCTTTTCATTTTGTTTATGGTTTCCTTTTCTGTGTAAAAGCTTATAGGTTTGATTGAGTTCCATTTGTTTATTTTTGTTTTTATTTCTATTGCTTTGGGAGACTGACCTAAGAGAACATTGAATAATTTATGTCAGAGCACATTTTGCCTATTCTTTCTTCTTGGAATTCTATATTGTGACGTCTTATGTTGAAGTCTTTAAGCCATTTTGAGTTTATTTTTATGCATGATGTGAGCGTGTGTTCTAACTTCATTGATTTACATGGAGCAGTCCAACTTTCCCAGCAACACTTGTTGAAGAGGCTTTTTCCCAGTTTATATTCTTGCCTCCTTTGTTGAAGATTAATTGACTGTAGGTGTGCACACCTACAGTGTGTGGGCTTTTATTCTGGGCTCTCCATTAATCTGTATGTGACAAGTGCCATTTTTAATACCTCCCCCCATCTCTCATTCCTTCCTTCCTGCCTGCCTCCCCTGCTTGAACAGCCTCAATTCCTGGCCTTACTATAACCCATTGTTTGTTTCATTGTTTGCTGGTGAATGAGCCCCTAGCTCGAAACTCTAAGATTAAAAGCCATTCCCAGGCATAGAATTTCCATGATATGTGTATTATGGGTATATGCTTCTGTATGTGTGTGTCTGTCTGTGTGTTGCCAAAGTGCACAAGCACTTTAGTAAGCACGTTATTGAACTACCCATTTAGCAAAGCTGAGTCCAGGATTAAATTCTGTGGGTCCTGAGTTTTTAGGAGGTGACATGCTACCTTTGGTATCAAGTTTGATTAAACTTGATAACTTTAAGTGGTTCTATTGGAGAGGAAGAATTAAATTTCTTACTCCAGAGAAAGAATTTTTTCCCCTGACTAAGGAGTAGAACATTTATTAAAAGTATCTTGGTGACCTGAAGGAGAGGAATGTACTTCTTTTATCTAAGCAGAAGTCCATGGCATTATTAGCACGTGGTAAAACTGAATAATTGAGCAACACTGACTACTTTGCGATTCAGCCTTCCAGCCCTTGCTGTGTGATTAGTTCAATCCAACCCTGCTGGCATGCTTGAGCAGGGAGCCTGCAGGGGATTAGGAAGGGAAAACCCTTTAACAAATTTCAGGTACTAAAGACATTTGATTTAATTTAACATGTTACACATGGTAATCTGGTTTCCCTTGGCAACCTCCACCCTACACTACTTTATAATCAGAGGATGGCAGGGTAGATTACAGACTAGATGGCATCATCTGGAAGGGACCATAGAGAACAGATGTCAAAAGAGGAAATGAAGAGGTCACTAAAAAAGGACAGAAGAGTCTGAGTCCTCTGAAAAAAAGGACAGATAGTTCTCTATAGTACAGGTACCCAGGAGGGTTTCATTGATGAGGGAGGTTCCAGGACTGCCTACAGCAGAGCAGTCTGGGCTGTGAAGGAAAGGGATCAAATCTCTTTAAAGGGAAATCTTTAAAGGGATAATAATTTTATTATTTGTGAATTACAGATAAGGTTTTAACTTAAAAATGACAATAATAGGTACCATTTATTAAGTACATGCCAGAAATCTTACTTGGTTCTTTGCATACATAACTTCATTAAATCCTTATCATATCTCTGCAAGGGGAATATTAATATCCCTTTATAGATGAGGAAACAAGTATTTATTGATCTCTTAAAGTATGGAGACTGAAGAAAGGTGGGGTAACACTGACTCCAAGGTTTCAACTTTAGAAGACCATTATTTATTTTTTCTATGATCTTAGAGTCCTAGAAGTCTTAATAGCCCCTGTTACAGAGCAGTATACCCACTAATGTCCATTAATGGTGACCTTTAGCCATCCAGAAAAGTTTAAATTACAGTCATCTTTAGTCTTCTTGTTGTTCAGTTGCTTAGTCATGTCCGACTCTTTGCAACCCCATGGACTGCAGCATGCCAGGCTTCCCTATCCTTCACCATGTCCCAGAGCTTGCTCAAACTCATGTCTGTTGAATCTGCCATCCAACCATTTCATCCTCTGGCATCCCCTTCTCCCACCTTCTATCTTTCCCAGCATCAGGGTCTTTTCCAATGAGTGGGTTCTTCACATCGGGTGACCAAAGTATTGGAGCTTTAGCTTCAGTCCTTCCAATGAATATTCAGGATTTATTTCCTTTAGAATTGACTGGTATTATCTGCTTGCAATTCGAGGGGCTTTCAAGAGTCTTCTCCAATACCACAAGTTCAAATGCATCTTTGGTGCTCAGTCTTCTTTATGGTTCAGCTCTCACATCCATGCGTGACTACTGGAAAAACCATAGCTTTGACCAGATGAACCTTTGTCAGCAAAGTAATGTCTCTGCTTTTTAATATGCTGTCTAGGTTTGTCATAGCTTTTCTTCCAAGGAGCAAGTGTCTTTTAATTTCATGGCTGCAGACACTGTCTACAGTGACTCTGGAGCCCAGGAAAATAAAGTCTCTCACTGTTGCTGTTGTTTCCCCATCTATATGCCATGAAGCAATGGGACTGGATTCCATGATCTTAGTTTTTTGAATGTTGAGTTCTAAGCCAGCTTTTTCACTCTCCTCTTTCACCTTCATCAAAAAGCTCTTTAGTTCCTCTTCGCTTTCTGCCATAAGGGTGATGTCATCCGCATATCTGAGGTTGTTGATATTTCTCCTGGCAATCTTGATTCCTTGATTCCAGCTTGTGATTCATCCAGCCCAGCATTTTGCATGATGTACTCTGCATAGAAGTTAAATAAGCAGGGTGACAATATACAGCTTTGATGCCCTCCTTTTCCCAACTTTGAATCAGTCTGTTGTTCCATGTTCAGTTCTAATTGTTGCTTCTTGACCTGCATATAGGTTTCGCAGGAGGCAGGTAAGGTGGTCTGGTATTTCCATCTCTTAAAGAATTTTCCATAGTTTGTTGTGATCGACATAGTCAAAGGCTTTAGTGTAGTCAATGAAGCGGAAGTAGATGTTTTTCTGGAATTCTCTTGCTTTGTCTATGATCCAGCAGATGTTGGTAATTTGATCTCTGGTTCCTCTACCTTTTCTAAATCCAGTTTGTACATCTGTACAAACTGTTCTCAATTCATGTATTGTTGAAGCCTCACTTGGAGGATTTTGAGTATGACCTTGCTAGCATGTGAAATGAGTGCAATTGTACGGTAATTTGAGCATTCTTTGGAATTGCAGTGAAAACTTACCTTTTCAGTCCTGTGGCCACTGCTGAGTTTTCCAAATTTGTTGGCATCTTTGTCTAACTCTCTTATTTTACACAGTAGGAAATTGAGTGCCAGACATCTGGTAAACCCTAAAGCCAGTTCTTCCAACTCCTTAATTTGTGTATTCCACCATGACCATACACTTTCAAAGAAGGCTTGAGTAAATGGAAGGCCAGAGGAAGGGGTCTTGCAGCACTATAAATGATATTAGTTTGAGATAGCGAAGTAAACAGACTAATAGATTGGAAGGTACTCATGAGACTTTTAGGCACTGGGAACAGTTGTAGTTCTTACCTAACTAGTGATTAATTTATTCTGCTTAGCTAATATCTGATCAAATTGATGCACCTAATGTTTCTAAATGATCCTAAGTCTTTAGAAGTCTCTGGTGCCCTACCAGCCATTTGAAGTTTAAAAGGACATATGAACGACAAAAGCTGTCTCTCCAGGTCTTAAAATGGGTGACTGGCCCTTTTTGTGACATGTAGAAGCAGAGACTTACACATTTATGCCTCTGTCATGTTCACAAAATGCCATATATATGAGGCAGGCCATCTATTACCTTTCTTTAAGGTGAAAGCTATGGAAGTCTAATGGCAAACTGAGAAATCTGGTGTCACACACTTAGTATACAAAGCATTTTACATGAATTTCACTATATCCTCATAACAATTGTGATTGTAAATGTTATTGTTTTCGTTTAGGCAACTTTTGTCAGTTTTTAAAATTAATCCTTCCCAGAACATTTTCCCTAGCATTTTATTGAGAAAAATTTCAAACCTATATTAAAATTGAAAGAATTGTACAGGGAACACTCATATACCCACTTAGATTCTACACTTATTTTTCTATATTTGCTTTTTTTAATATACCTATACATTTATCCACCCACACATCTTAGTTTTTCTTGTATTTCAAAGTGAGTTATAGACATTAGTACATAATACTCCTAAACACTTACATGTGGATATCATTAATTTGATTTTAAAATGTTAGCCCTATTAAAAAACAAATAAACTGAGTCCTTCAAATCTGTGTTTTGGGGACATAGTATGTACTCATTCAGTTTGGGCTTTCCCCCATGAAACAGGAAGATATTTTAAGAGAAAAATGTGAGCTACCCGTATTAAAAAAACACTTGTAATTTATTAATGAGAAATAGAAATCTGTGGGGAGGAGGGGGATACCCCTGTTGAATTCCTAGGTCACAGCAAGCCAGCACTGCAAATGAGGCATCTTAACCTCATTTCTGATTTTAAATGAGACTGAGGTCATTGGCACATTTCTGACCAGTAAGTCCTCTTCTACAGGGGAGAGTTTGATTAGCAAATTGCTTAAGCACTTTAGTAATGATATTGGAACCAAATTTCAATGAACATTTTTCCCTTTTCTCTTCTTTCTGGGTGTGACTAAATTGCCTACAGCATGCTGCTTGGTTGCTGGTAAAACAGGAAATGGGGTAAGTAATTTACATAGGGAATTTTTACTACCATTTAAATTTAAGCTACTTCATTCTTAAAGTACTTTTACTATTACTCTTTTTTTAGAGTAAGTTCACTAGCTACTAGAAAAATTGGCACAAAGAAAAATTTTTATTTTATATATTTAGGTGTTAACCTTGTTTAACTGGTTTATTGCATAGCATATTAGTAGTCTCATTTTTTTGGTAGATTTATCATGAACATAAATGTGTATTTTATAATCATTATGCACTTATATAATGTAGTTTGGCAGCTTATTTTAAAGGAACACATTTTATGCTGGTCTTAGAAACTAAATTATAAACCTAATTATGCTATAAAAGATACATAGTAAAGTCCTAGTTAAGGCAGAACAACAGTAAGTTTATACATAGATAAGACATAGAAAACATAGGTCCACCGTCCTTTATCTGAAACCCTTGGTGGCAAATGTGTCTTGGAATTTAGAATATTTTAGACTTTGGAAATGTAATACAGCATAAATACCATATATGATATATCTCTCTCCTCTGGGGTAGTACTGTATTATCAAGCATTAATATTTCTTCAGTGAAGCATACCAATATTCACACCAAATTTGATAAACAAAGCCTTACATGTTCAAGTCAGAGTTTGGTTGCCAACTGAGTTAAGGAAAAAGCTCTTTAATTTCCCAGAGATTTCTGGATTTTGAAACTAAAAATTTTATACCAGTATGAAAAGGGCCAAGTGACTATTGGAGGTTCCTGTGTACTCCTGAAAGAAACCCACAGAGATAAGTACAAATTTCTGTATCAGAATCTCATACTTGGTATTTTACAGAAAATTAATTCATCTGGCATTTTTGTGTGTGTTGTATTTCACATCTGCATTTTTAAAAGGGTAGTAACCACATATTTATCAAAGGTTTTGGGGTTCTGTTAGGTTATGTTAAATTAGTCTCAAATGCTTGTGATTCTGGCATAATAAAATTTGATCCTGTGTTTGATAAGTTTTTTATTAATAGCATAGTCAGAGCATGATGTTTTTTAAATGTTTCCAGTTTCCATCCTCCTTGGTTATTGTAGTTATTTCTTATTGAATGATTTTAAACCAAGGTTAGCTCTTCCAAAAGATCCTGATCAATATAGGCATACTAAAACAGGAAAAAAAATGCAGAATACTACTCTTTCCTCTTAATATCCCTAGTTCATTCTATAATAATAATGTCAAAAGGCTGTGGAGGGATTGCCATTAAAGAATTGATTCAAGGAATTTAAGGAAAATGGTATTGGATATTTTAGTTCATCTTTGCTTAAGAATGGTTATCCTGTTGTATGTATAGAAAAAGTGATTGTAATTGATATCCTCATCATTAGTTATCTAACAGAGGAGAGGGAAATGCAGTTTCTAAGTATTAAATTGGTACTGAATTTACCTTAATGACTACTGATTCCTCTAAAGGACCACCAATCATAAGCTAAGGACCTCTGTGAAAACATTCACCCTAAATTATATTAGAAAAGCTATTAGCCACATTCAGCTTGCAGGATTGAAAATCTGGTGTTTTAAGTACTGTATTTTTGCCTTAAAGGTGAGGCTAAGGTTTCCAAAATGTCTGTTAGCCCTTTCCTATAGTTCATTAATCTGGAAGGAAAAAAATACCTGTAGTTGAAGTTTTTAAACTGGAGTAAGGTGTTTTAAATTGAAACGTATTTCAAAAACCATGAAGGACCTAAAATATCAATTTTCTTAAACACATAATGAGTAATGTTTTAATCTGTTTTTAGGATTGGCTTTGGCTACAATCCTTTGTATTTTAGACTCTCTAGAGTCTAAACAGTTTTAAAGGTTTTCCATTCTTGAGTTTTCTGTTTTCACCTTTTTATTCTTTAAAATGTGTGCTCATACCTTAATTATTTACTTTCAACTGTGATGCTGTTTTATGCAAATATCATTAGTTAAACTGTTGATGCAATATCAAGATAGTCTTTGAAAATTCCTAAGATGTTTCTGATATTCAGAGAACTAGGAACAGTTTATGAAGCTCAAACACTTAGTGTTTGAATAAATTCATAAGTGTAGAGAAGTAATCTAATTTTTTGTCAGATGTAGGGCTTATCAGAGTCCTTCATTGTTAAACCACAAACCCAAAGCATAGGAAAGCATTCAGTTTAACCAGTTATCTCAGCTGGATTAAAATGGGTAGATCAGCTATTTCTTAATTTACATTTTTAGAGTAACAGTGGTCTTTATATATTGTGTGTATATAATTACATTTTTAGATCAATTAAATTTAGCAATTAACAAAATTATTTTTGATTTTCTACTCATAGTTCATAGTGTCTTTGGGTGTTGAAGAATTAAATACAGTAGATATTGACTATATTGTCTTTTTTTTAGTGAAAATTGGATACTAAAAGAAATGATTCACAAGTTGGCCTAAACATCTCTTTTGTTAAAAAGCAGTCCTGTAAATAGCTGTAACTGATTTAAAATTTTAATTATTTGAATGACATGGGCCTGTTTATTAGTGATATTTCAGAGTAGAGCTGTTTAAATATTACCATATCATGCTTTTCTTTTCTTTCACTTCAGTTCCTTTCTATCTCAATTTTAGGTTACAAACTAAAAGCTAGAATTCATAATTAGGACTTCCCCAAACCTATTTATTGGCTATGAGTAGATTTGAGGGGAATGTAAAATGTTTATTAAGACACGCATATGTTGTTAACTTAATGAACATTTTAGAGCACTGATGCTTTAGGATTTAATCTTCTTTACCAGTAAAGAGGAGTACAGCTTTTACATTGATTTCCCAAAAGTCAGTCCCCATTATCAGGAAGAAAGTAGATGTAAACATTTTTGGTCTGGGTGTAATTATTGTAATAGACAGTTTGTAATTTCTGAGCAATAAACAATCTTCTCTATTCCTTCTTTCCATCTTCTGATATATAAATCCTGGAATCTGGCAATTTTATCTCAGAAAAACTCATTTGTATGCCTTTGTTTTTGAAACTTCAAAATTTGTCCATTAAAAAAACAAAAGTACTTTCTTGATTCTACTAGAATATAGGTCCATGAACTGAGGAAACTTTGTCTGCTTTGGTCTCTGCTTTCTATCTAATGTGTAAAATAGTGCCTTCACATAGTAGGCACTCAATATATTTTAATAATCGCATAAATTCTTGCCTTCATAAAAATGATGTTTTTCATATCAGTGAATTAATTTTTATGTTATTCAGAAAGCAGAGTCTGTCGCTGGGAAGAAATGATATAGTTCAGCTAAAAGAAGCCTACAAATGGATAACTCACCCCCTGTTTTCAGAGGAACTGGGTGTTCCCATTGATGGAAAGGTATTGGGTCATCAGCATTGTTAATTTTATTCTCTGGTTTTACTAGTTTTACTTCATTATATGGCAGAGTTTTGGTTAGCCAAAAGAATCTTCTTTCAATAATCCAATAAAAGGTTTTTAAGCTTTTACAGTTCTTAATTTGAGGTTAAAATTGAGATTAAAGTTTTTCTTTTTTAAATTTCTTGGTAATCAAGACACTTATAACAGGTGCAGTGTACCCTAACTGACCTTAAAAGGTTAGAAATGAATTTGTGCCTTTAAGTATATTTATAGTTTAATTAGACAGATTTACTGATATAAAGCTATACATAAATAACTATGAACAAGTGTGGAGTCAACTCTGGACTATTTAATTTCGGTTGTCTGTGGCTAGTCTTGTTTTCAAATATGTAGACAGAACCTATTCAACTATAGGGAGCATGGGCTCAACCTATCCCGCCTTGTTGGTATCTCAAATCCCTTTAATTTTAAGCAGACTGCCTTTGAAACCAGAACACTTCCCATCCCCTCTATTCCAGGGTAGACCTTGCTTCAGCCTTTGAAATGGATTGAATTTTAGGAAAGAGCTCAGTAGATTTCCAGACGTGGAAACAGGACATATTCCCAGCTCATCTTAAATTAGATTTTAATAGTATGGCCTCATTGCTTCATCATTTTGCTTGAAGGAAATTCCCTGGGTATCAGACATACCCCTATTCAAATAAAATCACAAAACCATCTTTCAAAGCTAAACAATGAAAAAATTTTCCTCATTCTGAATTATGTAGCTCTGTTTCCCTCTGTTAGTAAGAATAAACTCTGTCCTTTAAACTGAATACTGAAAGAATAGAGAATAAAACCACTTCACAGATAGTATGAAGAGGAAACGAGGTGATGAAAGTACTTTGGAAATTAGAGAAGTCATTGATGCAAAATATTTTTACCTCAAATTTCAATTTGAAGCACAGATAATTTTACATGTTGAATCAGTGAGAACAGAAAATAGAAAACAAAAGATGCAGTAATGTTCTAATAGGTTCAGCGTGAATGAAATTTTCTTAAGTAAAAGGAATATGTTGTAATTTTAATTTTTATTTTGTTGATTTGAGTAGAACAAAAAAAAATTAGTCCTTCACTATTGTGATTAAGAGTTGCTAATAGGCCTGCTGACGATCCAATGCAATCAATAAATATAAAATTCAATAAAAAGGAAGAATTATTATATGACATTTATATCTTTTTTCAGTGTGAAATTTTGTATAATCTCCATGGAGGTAAATGTATATAGAGTATGAAATTGTGCTTCTTTGTGTGTACAAGGATATTCATTGTAGCATTTTTAAAAAAATTTTTTTTAAATTTATTTTTAATTGAAGGATAATTGCTTTACAATGTTGTATTGGTTTGCCATATAGCAACACTGTACCTTTTTTTTTAAATGGTAAAACTTAACTACAACTTAAATGTCCAGCAGTCCTTAGAGTTGAAAAGATGTTCATGACGTAATATTAACTGAATTAAGCAGTTTTCTAAATGTCTAATATACGAAGAAGTACATATATTTATGTTTATATTCTTAAAAATCGCTAGAAGGGAACATGTCAAACTGTTACTAGTTCTACCTCAGTGGGGTGGGATTGAAAACCCATTATTTTATAATATTATTATGTATTATATTTTTAAGGAAACAAAAAATTAAAATCTTTCTTTTAAAAGTCATATCTATTAAAAACTTTGAGAACTTAATAAAGAAACCTCATACAGAGTTTTTAGGCATGTGCATAAATAATAGTTGCTAATTCTAATCATAGTACTGACAGGAGTATGTCTTCGTTTGTTTCATTTACCCCTTTCCAGTTCCCTGAGTTCTCATTCATCTTCGTATCTAATTTATATACTTTACAAAGAAAATCATACAAATTTAATTTGTTTTAAACTTGTTTTTTGTAGGATCACTAGTGATTGAGTTCTAGGAGTTAAAAAAAAAGACTATTTCCTTTACAGCTGCCCTGTGACCAAGCTGATTTGAAAACAGTAATATTTCCAGTTTTCCTTGTCACTTTTTCTGAGCCAGTCTTTGAGAGTTAATTCTGTTTCCATTGATAAGTTGTTAGATGTTAGTTTCTTTTTGCTCATTTTTAAACTGTCTTTATAATTTTTAGAGCTTGTTTGAAGTGAGTGTGGTCTTTGCTCACCCAGAAACAGTTGAGGATTGCCACTTCCTGTAAGTTACAACTTAACATTGCCAATTGTGCAACATTATTAATACCTTTTGATTTTCATGAAAATAGTTTTGTTCTTCTTTCTAGGGGGCCTATCAGAACTTGTTGTGTCTCTGAAGGTTTAAAGTGTGCTCTCTGATATGAGTCTAGACAAACCAATGTGGCTCATATAGGGATTCATTTTGTCCGCTTCTGATATCCTGAGTTTAGCAGCTATGTTGTATAAAATATTTGAATTTTATCCACCCTCAAATAAACTCATTAATCTTTTATATTAACTTGAATTTTGTTTAGACGTGCAATATGCCCAGATTGTTTCAAGCCAGCCAAAAACAAACAGGTAAGGATTTCTGCTTCTTATTCTTTAGTGAGTTTTTTCTGAGCTGAATATTCACATTAACAACAAAAAGGATATGCATTAGAAATATTGGCAATCTGTTATACTAAGAATCAATCTCAAACTATTTCCATTTGCTACATTCCTTTTTTTTTTAAACTCTCAGCACCTTTGTGTGTGGCTCAGAAGTCGTAACACACATTCTCATGCTTGTGTCAGTGTCTGAATTGTTTCCCCAAAATCACATCATCTGGGAGAGTATGTTTTCAGTATCATCACGATTCCAAACTTCTGTCTAATATTTGTTTTCTAGAAATTGGTATTTTGAAAATATAATCCAAAGTAAATTGTTTCATTTAGGACAGTCCTGAGTTAATAGAACCTATTTCAGACTACATTTGCAAAAGGGTTTTTTATTTAAATTCTCCTTACTGTCTGATGTGAGCTGGCCTTCATGTTAATGAGAAAAAATAGTTAGCTTGTATTTTTAGTTTCTGTCATGCCAAGATGGAATGGCCTGGCATGTTACTGACAGGCTGTTTTTCACAGCCCAGTTACTTAGCTGGTTTTGTGTAGGCTCAGAGATTCTAGTTTTACTGACTGATGTTGTGGTTGTTAAACATAACTGATGTTTTGCTGTTGTGGTTGCTAAAAATAATATGTTTATCATCAAAGATACATCTTTTGGTCTTTCCTCTTACTTTGACTAATTGCTGGATCTTTTAGTACCTGGGGGAGATTGGAGGCTTGGGGAGTTTGTAACATTTGCCAAATGCCCTGTGCAGAAGTAATCAGAAATACAGATCAAGCCTAAAACCCTGCTTCCCTCCTTTTCTCACATCATGGTACATCTAGAACATCACCATGTTTGGCCAGCACCCTGAGGTTAACAGGTGAAGTTGCTCTAAGTTGTGAGCAGTAGGCCGAGGGGTTCTCATTGTTCCAGGCCCTTCCCCTCAACCCTCGTGACCTAGAAGGACCCGGGTACAGCTGTAGCTCACTGCTTTGCCATACCAACTGGGAAGTTCTGCCCAAATGACCTGTGAGCCATGTTTATGTAAAGATCTAGCTTTATTTTTTGTCATCTTTGAGCAAGTATGTAAGTACCAGCATCAAATAATAGAGTAAGGAAATATTTGTCAAACCATCACAGACATCATGCCATTTGGCTAGTAGGTATTGTTTAGTCTTAAGTGTAGTTTTCCTACATCATGGCTGGGAATAAGTTGAATGACCTTTTGAGATTCTTCCAGGGTTAAGATTTCATATCTTAACAAACAAGCACTTAATTTTGAATTCTAATCCTCTGACAGAGTATGGTTTAGAAAATAATTTCTTTTGTTGCTGAACTGTTTAGATATTTACATTGTTCCTATTTTCAGTCAAGTGTAGTTTCTCATAACAGAAGAAATAATTGTAACTTATCATAGTGACCACGTGAATATGCCCTAATTAGTTCTAGTATGTCTACCAGGAAGTTTGGCTTTTCTTATTTTGAGAAACCCAGAGTGGGACATTTATAGATGCTCTTCTATTCAATATAGTGGATTTTATTTACTTTGTCTGTAGTTAGTGGGTGATACTGAATTGCTGGATGTCAAGACATGCTAGTTGGCTCTGTTTTACCCCTTATCCTGGCAGCCAACTCCTAAATTATGTACTGTGACCCTTGAAGGGATGTAGAGAAGAAAAGAGAGATGGGTCCATCTAAATTTCTTTTGAGGTCTCAGAAAAAATATTTGAAGCACATTTCCTGCCATGTCATCATTTTTTTGTATTTGAAAAATACCACATTTTGAGGGGAGTGGGCTAGTGCAGTGAAGAAGACGTATTCTGTGAGATCCACCTGATGTTACAGACATAGCCTAAATTGAAGAGAAGCCTCCAGTCCAGAACTGACAGGATGGACACTGCTGTATTTTCTTTATTTTCTTGAAGCTATTAAGTATTTCTCACTTTTAAGTATGGTTTAAAACGATTATAATTTCTCCAACCATGTTCTGTTTCACCTCTGATGTTTTCTTATATAGGTAATAAAATGTTTTTTTTTTCTTTTCATTTTACCCTATATAGTCAGTATTCACTAGAATGGCAGTTATGAAAGCTTTGAATAAGATAAAAGAAGAGGATTTCCGCAAGTAAGTAGAAGTACAGAAACAAGAAATAATCATGGAATTTTAGAATAAAGAGAACGTTAGAAGTAATCTGGATTATCTCTGAAACAAGACTGGATGTATTTTCGGGACCAGAATTGTGTCTTAATCTCCATTATATCCCCAGTTCCTGGCTCAGTATCTGGCATGTAGTGGTGTTCAATAAATGTTTCTCAAAGTAATATTTGGATTTATGAATCATGTCCAACTTGTTTATCTTTTAGAAGAGGATGACTTAGCGACTTTACAGCAACAACATTGAGGTCCAAAGTGGAGGTTGACTTGCCTAAGATTGAGTGTTGGATGTTGAGCCAGGTTTCCTGATTCTCCAGGCTAGTACTAGCCCCATTACATCCCTCATCCTGGATTTCCTGTTATCATACATCTCCAGAAGAGAGAGGAAAAGGCTCATGAGTTTCCTTTCTTGCTAAAGTATGCTGAACTACAATAAATCTTACATTTTAATACTCAGTGTGTTCATTTCATTAATAAGATATTATCATAGTTATCCTTCCAAAATAGCCTTGAATAAACTTCAAACAAGGAAGCTATGAGGAAGGTTTCATATATTTTGCTGACTAAACATGTCTCAGAATAGAAGTATTTTTATTAAGTTTTTTGTTGTTGTTGTTTTGACCATGCTGTGTGGGATCTTAGTTCCCCCACCAGGAATCAAACTTGTACCCCTTGCAGTTGAAGTGTGGAGTCCTCACCACTGTACCGCCAAGGAAGTCCCTATTAAACTTTACAAACAAAAGACAGTTACTCTCTACAAGCAGTAGTGCCTGAGTTTCTAAGTGATTTCTTTGTTAAGACATCTTGGGAAACTGGAAATTTCAACACAAGCATTTTGGATTAAACACACATTTAGTCATTTATAGAGAGACTCCAGTTCTTGGAAGTTCCCAGCTGGTGGACAGAGAATAAAGTCATACATTGCTTTCTCCTGTCTGTCCTCAGCTGGATTGAAGTTTCTTAGCTAAAAGACAGAGTCAGCCACATTTCACTTTTTCTGGCTCTGTGGTCTGATTTCCAAGATCATAGTTGAAATGAAAAGAGAGAAAAAATGGTGGACTACCCTCCCCACCGGTGTGCCATACTCACATGACCAATCTCTGACTGCACACCAGCTTTACCCAAATGATTGAGGATTTTGTAAGCAGCAGCAAGTGTTCATGGATACTAAAATGAACCCAGAGAGGCTTCTACTACATATGTGTGGATTTTTTCCCCCGAAATCTCAAGGTTGATGTTGAAAACTATCATCTGGGAACATGAGGCCTCCTGAGTCTGAATGTTATTAGCAGAGCCCTGATTTACTTAGTGCAGTTCTCATGTATTAAAAGTGGTCCTCCAGAGGCCCAGAAGACCCTAACATTCCCAAAATTTAAAATTCGGGAGAGGCTTAGTCCTTGAGAGACTCAGGCTCCGTGCATCTCAGGCAGTGCTGATTCATCTTAGTTATGTGGTTCAATTTCATGTCTGGAAAATAGTAGCTGTAAAATTTATTTTGTTTTGCAGGCAGTTTCCTTGTCCTCCAAACTCACCAAAGGCTGTATGCACTGTTCTTGAAATTGAATGTGCTCATGGTGCTGTTTTTGTGGCTGGTAAAATACTTAGTCTAGAATATACTTACACTGTCAATTGTCTCTCCTTTCTGAAAAACTCAATTAATTTCTCCTCTGTTTCCTTCTTCTTGTTGTTATTAGTTTCTGATTAGTTAACTCTTTTAAGCACTAGACCTGATAGTCAAGTTTATTTAGATTTTATAAGTATTCTTATGGATCACTAAAGAGATTTGATATTTAAAATGCCATGCCAAAAGGAAATGATACATCCCAGATTTTAAGTTTACATCAGAGATGGCCAAATAGAAATATGGGTAGATGTACAGACCAAAAACTAATCGAGAGAACAGAGAGGATGTTTTACAACATGAAGTCAGTCCTGGGGAAAAAAAAAATTTATCTGCAGAGTGGCTAAACACTTGGCTTCTGATTGGAAAAAAAAATTGTTGCATTGACTTTCCCAAGAGGTAAATCTGGTTAGACAGTTTTTGTTTTGAAAGCTATAGCTATTTCATAGTAATAGCTGAAATGAAATCACTCTTTAGTCTTGACTATAATACCCTGCCCTGGGGTAATAAAAGCTACCTGCCTCAACGTAGCTTTATTCATAAAACAGTGAGTCATATTCTGTTAGGGTGTTTTCTTTTTTTTTTTTAACTTATAAAAACTTCAAAATTTCCTGTATTTGAACTCTTTGGAATACATTATCACCAATGACTCTTACACTGAGAGTATTATCAATCAGGCGTAAAAGCAGTAGTTGCTCTTTTTTTAAGTGATCCTTGGTGTGTTCCATAATATTGTAACTTGTTCAGTCACTCAGTCAGGTTAATAAGTATACTGAGCATTCCTTTAGATCTCATTGATGATTCATACCATGTCTTTAGCAATCTCTTCTATTGCTACCTTAAATTTTTTCACTGAATTATGTGTATGTGCTAAGTCACTAAATTAGATTATAAATTAGTCGAAGGCTAAGCCTTGTTTTGTATCTTAGCCCCTAGAATATTGGCACTTAAGTGGATAGTTGTTACTTTCCTTTTTATTCTGCTGTGTTAATCACACCATCCCAGCCAGGTAACCTTTATATTTCTTTGTCAGGGAGATATAATAAATACTCCAGGAATCTACCACAAACTCCTTGGATAATTGATGGAGAAAGGAAGCTGGAATCTTCAGTAGAAGAATTAATTTCAGACCATCTTTTGAAAGTGTTCAAAGCAGAAAGTAAGTGTTATAATATTCATATTTTAAATACTTGTTCACAGATAGACTTATTGGAGGTGGCAGGAAAGATTTCTGGATTTTGTAAACCACCACCAAGTCTGGGCCCCTTGCCTGGCAGCTTCCTGTGAACAGGGATTGCCATGTCCTGAGCTCCTCTGCCCACGGCTGGATTTGAGCCAAGCTGCCCTAAGATTTCTCTGTTCTCTCAAGACAACTGCCTTTTCCTGGGCAAATTCAAAACAATTGAAACTACTTTAAATGAATGCACTTAAGCTCTGACCTTGGGACACCTTAGCCTCAGCCTCTTATTGGGAATATGAGGAAATTAAAACACAGCTTCTATATCCATTGCTTATTCAAGAGTAACCACTGGCAAATGCCTGGCTTCCATCTTAACAGCTAAAATGTCCTAGAATAGAGTTCAGACCTAGAGAAGATAGATCAACAGCAACCATTTCACAAAGACTTAATAGTAGTGTTGTTGTTTTAATTTCTTAGGTATTAACAAGCCCAGGTTTGTGAGCTGAGTCAGACCCTGTCAAGAATATGCTTTCTTTGTCTCAGTAGGCCTGTCAGGTCAAAGGAGCAAAAAGCATCGTGATTTCACCCAGGATTAGACTTAGAGAAAGGGGACTAAGATTTCAATCAGAGGAAATCATGTATATCAGGAAAAAACATAGTCAGTGAGTAAGTGTATCATACTCTTTGGAGTAGGTCTCCTAGCATAATTAGAACATCTTTTTTGAAAGACCACCTAGACATCCATCTTTCTTTCTGGCAAACCTGAGACAAATGTGCTTTAGTAAAGGCAGACAAGTGATCGAAATGAGATGCCCTGTCCCTCCAGCTTTCTGCTTGTCAAAAGGAAAGAGAAGCACTTCAAAGCCATATCCCTTTTATCATTTGTTGCCTGTGAGGTAGGTGGGCCCTTTTTAAAAAGGCTTTTAGGAACTGTTTACTGAATGGAAAAGAAAGTAACCTAGCAACCTAACATTTTCCAAAATCTTAACAGTAAAGACTCAGGGCTATTGCCATGAACTTCTACCTACTTAATTTAATATTTACACTTTGGTTATCTCATAAGACTTATTCAAGTTACAAAGAAGTGAAAATAAAGCGTTAGCATGAAAAGTCTCTTTCAAACTCTTGTTGGGGGCCACCTTATTTCCCTTCTGTAAGAAGATACAAGATTTAGTTCTGATTTTTTGGGTTCCAAGGAATCCTCCATTACCAAGAGGGCTATAGAGGGGTTCTGAACACCTGTATGTTTCCCCCTTGCAATCTTTCATGAGGTAATTCCTTGTTATAGTCCACTTGAGAAGGAAAAAAAAAAATTGTCCCCAAACTGAAAAGAAAGCAAACTCTAATTGTATGTTTAGGAAATTTATAAAGAGCCACTTGAGAAAAAGCAGACCTCTGGGCCTCTGTGCTGATTGGCTCCTTGTCATGAAATAAAACCTTGTTGTCTGAAATCCCTGATTAGTAGCATCAGTTTGCTAAACTTGTGCTTCTCAGATATATTACTTGTCACTTCTGTGATTCACATCTGACAGCTCCGGGAAGATGGTTCTGACTGTTGAACCTCTACACTTTACAGCTCTCTGAAAATAAGCCAGTATTGCATGAAGCAGCCTAACTACTTCTATAAAGGGTCCTTCCCCTCAGTGGGAGATACAAACTTGTTTTCATTCACTTCAGACTGGCACGTCATATTCTCTACTTGCCAGTTCTCTAGTTAATAAGTGAAACTTTGACACACTCTCAAAACCAATGTGTCTAAGAAATGTTTTCCCAATACATTTATTACTTCACTTATTGAATAAATATTTGTCATGTCAGTTGCCTGCTGAAAACTGGTCAGTGTTTCAGCTACAGGGTAAAGTCCAAACTATTTAACTTGATATTCTGAGGCCATCATCATCTGACCTCTGCCCTTCCTTCAGTCCCATTGTCTGTCTGTCCCCAAGTATGAGGGTCACTACAGACCACTGAACCCCTTATCATTCATGTCCTTGTTTTTCCCTATCATTGTCGTTCTTGATCATTCTTGTTCTTGGTTTTGTTGTTGTTTGAAATATCTGTTCCATTGAGAAGTCTGTAGAACTCACAGGATTTGGGGGATAAGGCAAGGCATAATATGAGCATTTTTTTTAATTTATTAAAATTGGAGGCTAATTATTTTACAGTATTGTAGTGGTTTCTGCCATACATTGACATGAATCAGCCATGGGTACACATGTGTTCCCCATCCTGAACCCCCCTGCTGCTGCTGCTGCTAAGTCGCTTCAGTTGTGTCCAACTCTGTGCAACCCCATAGACGGCAGCCTGCCAGGCTCCCCCATCCCTGGCATTCTCCAGGCAAGAACACGGGAGTGGGTTGCCATTTCCTTCTCCAGTGCATGAAAGTGAAACGTGAAAGTGAAGTTGCTCAGTTGTGTCCGACTCTTAGCAATCCCATGGACTGCAGCCTACCAGGCTCCTCCATCCATGGGATTTTCCAGTCAAGAGTACTGGAGTGGGGTGCCATTGCCTTCTCCATGAACCCCCCTAAATTTCTGTTATTCATAATTGCATACAAATAAAGTTCTAAAGTTTGCCCTCCAAAGTATTTCTCAGTGTAGGGTCCAAATTTGCAACATTTTTTCTAAAAGAAAATGCCCTTTATCCCTTAGTCTGGATTTATTGTTCCTTTGGGCTTCTCAAGAGCCTATTTTTCTGTACTTCTTTCTTGTTGATGGGCTGGAATTTTGGGGAAGCTCTTTGGGCTAGTTTATGAATTTGAGGTTTCTGATCTGATTGAGGAGTCACGGGAAGATCTACGTCTCTGTGTTCTGTTCATTCCCTCCATACTATCAGCCACAGGTTACGGCTCAGTCACTGTAGGGCCCTAGTTCCCTGAGGTTGGATTGGGGATGGAGGTGCGCAGGTATAAGACAAACTACAGCCTGCTTGTGGTAATGTTTGCCCTGGTAAAATCATCCGTTGGTTCTGGATCTAAGAAAGTTGTCATGGAAGCACCCCCCCCACCCTCTGCTCCACTCCATATTTCCACTTTCCCACCCCAGTATTTGTAGCTTTTAGTCTGTGATGATCCATCTATCTTAAAATATATACTAGTTTTATTGTGGCCCCAGCTTAAGTTTGAATTTGCTTTTAGAGTCAAACTTTTTCTTTTCCCTTCCTTTCATGGAGTTTAATTCTCAAATACTGCTTTTATTTTGTTATCTTTTAAGAAAAAGAAGAAAGATTTTTCACCATAAGTTTGTAGCCAGTTTGGTAGCAGGGCCTTTCTCCAAACAGTGCTCTGCCTTTGGCTTTCCCATGGGATGGTGGCATGGGATGATAAGAAAGATCTGGCTTTTACCTCCCTTTAATTGTGTTACCTTGGGGAAAGTACTTAACCTTTCAGAAGCTTGGTATTCTTTCATTTAATACTTACCTCATAAGGTTACAGAAAGGAATAAATGAAATAATGTATGCAGAATTTTAGCTCAGTGTCTAACATGTAATAAGTACTCAATAAATAGTATTTATTATTATCATTGTTATTTTCAGTAGAGATTAGGACTAGAGTTTTGATGATAACTATTCCTTGGGATTCTCCTGTAGATTAAGACAAATTGGGTTTCTACCAAGGGTGGGAATGAAAGCCTAGGACTATTATGTCGCTGATTTTTTTTTTTCTTTATCTGCTTTCCAAAGGCTTTAATTTTTCTTCCTCTGGCAGAGAAGATGTAGATGTGAGAACATTAGGAAATGGTAAGATTACGACCTCACTTGACTAGAACTAACTTTCAGATTATCACCCTTTTCAGGCAGTAGGTTTTCTGTAGTCACTTAGTCAGAATCAAAGTTGGCAGAGCCCAGAGCTTCTCCATGAGAGGAAGCCTTGTGGATTTTGGAGCTACCCTTGTAAATTATATGATTATGTTTTAACAGGGATCATTTTTTCAGAGGCCATTTTTATTGCATACATATAGGTTATAAGGGACTTTTACAGTTGTGCATTAACAAACAGGTACTTGATTTTTTCCGAAAGTCTGATTATTCATTGTTCCTTTTAATAACATTTCAGTACCAGTACAGTTTTCAAAGTGTACATCTTCGTTGAAAAGATGTTCCTGCTCTCTTAGCCTTCATTTTTCTCATTTTATATTATTGCATTACAAGAAAGATGATGAGAGAGTAATCCTGAATTATTCTAGATTTATAGTCCTTTCTTCTCATGGAATCTCAGCTTTTCATTTCACTAGGCTAGGAGAATGTATTTCAACTTGGTATACCTGGGCATTGCTGCATATAACAATGTTACATTAGTGTTACCAAGTCATTTAGTGACTGTTTGGACATGATTTTGTAAATTAACACAGGCTCGTTCATGGACTTTTGGGAAAGCAGTCATTTTCACATATTGCCTGTGCTGGGGTTTAGCAGCCCCCCAAAAACCCCTTGATTCTTTTCACACATTCTTCCCTCCCCCAGATGTAGTCATGTCACTGAACTTTCCGTCCTCTAGCGCTCAACTCGTTTTTTCACACCTCCTAACCCTCTTGCATTAGCCCAAATGTTAACTCCATCAACACGTTTCTGTTTCATGACGGGGTGTGTGCTGCCAGGAAGGCCCTTTGCAATTGAGCTGGTGAATCCTCATAGAGTACATTTCACTTCACAAGAAATTAAGGAACTTCAGCAGGTAAACCACTTCATGACATGGAAATTGTCATGTTTCTGCAACTCTGTAACTGAACTAGAGTTGCTAATTGTTTTTCTTTTTCTAATACTACAGAAAATTAATAACTCATCTAACAAAATCCAAGTCCGTGACTTGCAGCTTGTCACAAGGTAAGGGTAGGCTCACTGGTGATGTCTCAAGAGGGGAGTTTTGGTTACAGATCATTTATCTGATAAGGGATTTGTATCCAGAATATATAAAGAACTCCTGCAACTCAGTAATAAGAAAACAACTCGATTAAAACTAGAGACAATGTTAAGTGCACATTTCTCCAAAGAGGATATACAAATAGCCAGTGAATACATGAAAAAGTGTTCAGCATCATTAGTCATTAGGGAAATGCACATCAAAACCACAATGAGATCCCACTTAACAAAAAAGACAGAAAACAGCAAGTATTGGCGAGAATGTGGAGAAATCGGATCCCTTGTACATTCCTGTGGGATGGTAACTAGTACCACTTGGGAAAACAATTTGGCAGTTTCTCAAAAGGTTAAATATATAGTAGCCATCTGACCCAGTAGTCCCACTTTTGCTATATACCCACGAGAAGTGAAAATGTACATCCACACAGAGACTTCTGCATGAATGCTTATAGTCACATTACTCACAATAGCAAAAAAGTGGAAACCACAAAAATGTCTATGCATAAACAAAATGGTATATCCATACAGTGGAAAATCAGTGGTAAAATATCAGTACTTTACTTTAAAATACTGATACATGTGGCAACGTGGATGAACCTTAAAAACATTATGAAGAAGCCAGACATCAAATACCACATATTGTACATTTTACAGTGTTCATATTTTATATAAAATGTTCCCAGTAGGGATGTCTATAAAGTCAACTAGTGGTTGCCAACGGCTGGGGGAAATGGGGAACGAGAAGAGATTGCAGTTGGGTGTGGAGTTTCTCTTTTGGGGTGATTAAGGTGTTCTAAAATTAGACTGTGGTAATTGCTGCACAGCTCTGTAAACGTACTAAAAATCACTGAATCGTTCAGTTAAACAGAGGAATTGTATGTAAATTATATCTCACTAAAGCTATTTTTAAAGAAAGAGAAGTTTGGGGCAAGGCTTATCTGTATTTTATAAACTCAGACAAACTTTCTTTTATTGTTTTTGTTTAGAGAGGCAATAGGACATATGAAAGAAGGTGAAGAAGAGAAGACCAAGACCTACAGTGCCTTAATATGGACAAATAAAGCAATACAGAGGAAGGACATTGAATTCCTAGATGACATAAAGGTAGTTCAGTGCTCTAATTCTTCTGTTTTTCTACTAACTATGAAAGTCTTTTGTCTTCTCATTTATTGCCAAGTCATAGCACACTGGCTTTGGGGACCCTTGAGTTGTTGCTGTTGTTTAGTTGCTAAATCATGTCCAACTCTTTTTCAACCCCTTGGACTGTAGCCTGCCAGGCTCCTCTGTCCATTGCATTTCCCAGGCAAGAATACTGGAGAGGGTTGCTGTTTTCTTCTCCAGGGGATCTTCCAGGCCCAGGGATGGAACCCATGTGTCCTGCATTGGCAGGCGGGTTCTTTACCACTGAGCCACCAGGGGCTGTGAAACCTGGTTCTAAATTCTGGCTCTGCCATTTACTCCTTAAATGACTGAGTAATTCATCTAACCTGTCTGAGAAGCAGTGTTGCTATTGATTAGGAGTCTGACTCCAAGAACAGATAACCTGTGTACAAATCTTGGTTCTGCATTTCTTGGTTGTATGACTTCGGATGAGTTGCTTAGCTTCTTTGTGCTTCAGTTTCTTCATCGATAAAATTAGTTAGAAGAATTAAACAGGTTTAGTCACATAAAGCCCTTATGATAGGATCTGGCATATAGAAAACCTTCAACAATGCTATTATTATATTTGACCATCTGCAGAAAGGAAATAGAAAACAGAATTTATCTAATAGAATTGGTGCTCAGATTAACTGCACAGATAAAACATATTGTAAATCAGTATGTCAGGGGGATATATGTAGGGCACAAATGTTTTGGCACATGCTAGATTTTCCTTCACATGAGGATGTTGCTCTTGAGGATCTACATGTTCCTTTGAGTATTTCTTCCCACCTGCCCCCACCTCTTCCTGTAAAGATAACTTACTTTCACATGCAAGGAATGAGCAAAAATGGGCACAAATATGTAGTTATCACAGCATTGTTTAAATGGGCAATGTTTTGTAAAAATCTAGAGGGGACTGGTTTAGTCTTATGGCTTATCTGGTATGATGGACTATTACTAGCCAGATGTTAGAAATTTTATGGAAGATGAATATTCATTGACAAAGGGAAATGTTCCTGATGAATACTAAAGGGGGGAAAAAAAACAAGCTATAAGAATATAAAGGACTTCTATGGTGGTCCAGTGGCTGGGAATCCGCCTGTCAGTGCAGGGGCACAGCTTTGATCCCTGGCCTGAGAAGTTCCCATATGCCGTGGGCAACTATGCCTGTGTGCTACAACTAGTGAGCCCATGCACTCTAGAGCCGTGGTCTAAAACAAGAGAAGCCACAGTAAATAGAAGCCTGCACACCACAACTAGAGAGTAGCCCCTGCTTGCCACAACCAGAGAAAGCCCGTGTGCGGCAACGAAGACCCAGCACAGCCAAAAATAAGTAAATTAAAAAAATAATAAAAGAATATATAGAGGATGATACATTGTGATTTAGACACACAAAGTGTGTGGTTATATATACACATATGTATGACTCTGTACCAAAAAAATGTATGGCAAAAGAAATACCATAAATAGGATTTATACTTATGAAAAACATAAATACCCAATAGAGAAAACTGGACAAATTATTTGAACAGACAGCTGAAAAAATGGCAACTCCAAATGGCCAAGAATCATTTGAAAAGATACTTTACCTCTAGACTAAAGCAACAATGACATCACTTTATTCTTCTGAGGCTAAGAATGTCTGTCGGTTGGAGGGAGAAGGCTAGTTACTTATATTTTCAGTAGAAATATAAGTGTTTTAACCTTTTGGAAAACAATGTGGCAGTGACTGTGAAAATAAAAGTTTAATGGTCTACCCAGTACTTCCCCTATTGGCAATCTGTCCTGAAGAAATAAAACTTCAGTGTATAAGGATATGTGCACAAGGATGTTTGTTGACTTTGTTCAGAGTGTGAAAATCAACAAAACTGTAAACAAAGTAAATTTCCTTTGATAAGGAAATGGTAGAACATGTTGGAATATTATGCAGCTGTTTAAAAAAAACTAAAACATGTGATCCCATTTAATTTGTGTTGTTGTATGTATATATGTCTAAAACTGTTGTGAAAAAAAGATGTAGGTAGGTCTACATCTATGACTTGTAGGAACATCCATAACACTGGCAGGGGAAAGCAAGGTGCAGAATAGTGTTTATTTTAATAATGAGTATTTTGGTGAAAACATACAGGTCACCTACTGAGAGAAGTTCATCTATAAAATGACAGGTGGACTAGATGATCCCCAGTGGGCCCTCCACTTCTTGTCTTCTGTGATTCCATATCTAAGGCCCTTTGGCTTTTGGCTCTATTATTGAGAGTCTTTAGAATGAGTTATACTAAGACAAATTTCTTTAAGATTGTGAAACAAATTTCTAAGCCTCTACTCCATGACATGCATACATGTCATTGAGAATGCTGTGGGGAAAATAGAAACCCACTTTAACAATAGAGTGACAGTTTGGGAGTAGACATAGAGCTAATTCAGAAATAATGCTGAGATGATTGTTATAGGTACACCCTAGGTAGTGAAAAGGTCTGTTTTCATGGACCGCAGCCCAAGTGGACTGATGATAACTGACATCTAATCATTTTCTTAAAGTGCTAGGGTTGAAACATTTTTCAGATATTCCTGTTGGCATCAAAAATATAAAAACTGATTACTGCCCCATTCTGAAAAAAAGTCATTTCAGATTTACTTTGTCTCCTCTTTTTTGAAGGGCAATCTAGTTTGTGTGTGTGTTTTCTGGCTGCGCTGAACCTTCACGATGAAGACGGGCTCTCTCTCTAGTTGCAGTGCACGGGTTTCTCACTGTGGTGGCCTCTTCTGCTGTGGAGCACAGGCTAGAGCTTGGGCTCAGTAGTTGTGTCACAGGTCCAGCTGCCCCGGGGCATGTGGAATCTTCCCATACCAGGTATCAAACCCATGTCCCCTGCACTGGCAGGCAGATTCTCAACCACTGGACCACCAGGGAAGTCCAGGGCAACCTAGTTGTAAGGAAGAAATCATTTGTGTATCTTTATATGTGTTTCTGAAAAATTCAGCAGTATGGGAAAGCAGAGCACAGTGTTGGAGTAAATGAAGTGGTTTCATTTTGTTTACTAAAAAACCAAGAGACCAAAAAGACACACGAGTGTGTGTCAGTCTGAGTGTTGTGTCGGAAGCGGTGGTGTGTCTTATGGCTCAGCTTTAACTCCATTGCCTGCTCCTGGGTCAGAGTCCCAGAAATGACTCGTAAAGGAAACGGGAAGGGCACCCCGCACCTAGTCACACCTTTAAAGCCCAGCTGCTTCTGTGCCCTAAAGTGGAGACCATATCTTTATAGATTCTATAATAATTCAGCCTTGTCCTTTTTCTTTTTTTTGGTCTTTTTGACCAGAGTAACGTTAGACCTTATGGAGACAACTTACCTCATCCGAACAAAGTGCTTCTAAAATCAAAGAATTATAGAATCGTAAAACCCACAAGTTAGGAGGAGCCATTGACTCACTGCTCTGATAAAAGCAAGCAGTCATACCATTTCGAGTGTAGTCTTTGTCAGAACCTGCTCGTCTTTCTTGGTGGAGAACTAGATAGAGGAGAGGCCAGACAGAAATCTTTCTTTTCTCAGCATGGCTTCAGGCACTTACTAATCACATAAATCAGGAAGGAGTTGTTCCAACAAGAAATTGCAGAGGATTCAAAGTTCTTGTGAACCTACATTGCTGGTTATGCCCAGTATCTATTTTTAAAATGGGGAATTAGTTGGCCTTTTACAATATTAACCTGTATTTCTTTATTTATATCTTGTGACATAAAAGGACATCTCTAATTGTGAGAAAACCAAGCCTTTGTCCCTAAAAAGCTGAGCTGTAGAAAAAAAAAAACATGCAATGTAATTCTCAAGTAACCTGAACTGGGCTGACAAATATTGAGAGGTTCTGATTTACTTATAATTATTATTCTGAAACACCACCCTAGACAGTGATGCAGCTGTTAATTTCCCAGATATTTCCTTTTATAGAACAAAAAGAAATAACCTTGTGAATAGGTTTATTATTATCCCTACAACATGGACACTGCCCAGGCGCACAAGTGATGCTGATGTCCATTTTTCTATAAACACCATTTCTCACCTCAGTATGAATTTCTCACTGTTAGGTCACTCTGCTGGGTTAGGAGGAAAAAAAGTAAGACCATTATCTTCTAGAAGGTCTCTGTTTAATGGGCAGGATAACACTCCAGGGTCCAATCAATTTTTCAATGTTAGAACAAAAGAGACCTTGGGTATCATTTACTTCAAATCAATGATACTTTTTTTTATTTGTTTTTAAATGGTGTACTGGGGCCCAGAAGATAAGTAATTGTGGACTAGATTATAGGAAGTCCCACAGAGTTTGAACCCTAGAGAGTACAATTTATTACAGTATTAGTTTCTATCCTGATAGTAATAGATGGGATCCTTAAGAAAACATCTATAGTGAGCCAGGGATGGCAAAGGAGATGCTAAGACAGGCTTCACTGGGCAGGAAAGCTGAAACATGGTTCTCATATCTTTCTCTAGGACTTAAAGATTGACCAGAAAACACCTTTACGGGTCCTTCACCGGAGGCCCCTGGCTGTGAGAACTCGCATCATTCACTCCATGGAGACATGCTATGTGGACGAGCACCATTTCCGCCTCTACCTGAAGACTCAAGCTGGAACGTATCTTTTCACCCTTGTGTAGCACTAATCCTTCCAGATTCCTATTGGGAGAATTCATGCCACCCTGGGAAAGAGGTTCAACCTTATCTTGAAACTATTCAGGAAAGGTTTGGGTTGTAGAAGAATCTTTTTTGTCTATCTGAGGTATTTTGACCTATTAAATTTGTTTTTCAAAATGACATTGTAAATCACGAGGCAGCAGCCAATTCAATGTGAACCTTAAAATAGGTAGTGTCTTACACAATGCTGAGGTACTGAGAGCATAGTAAGGGCTCAGAAAACACATTTGATTGATTCATGCCTTTACACATTTTGCAGGCCACATATTGACAACCACATTTAGGTCCTTTCAGCATTCTGCCCCAGATGATTAAACAGGGGTGATGGATGGGAGTGGCCCCACTTCACATGCAGACCTTCACGTTATCTGGCCACTGGCCCAGAACAAGAGAACAGTCCCAGTTTAAATCATGTTAGTAATCTACTCTGCTTTGTGTGGTTTTGTATCAGATCTTGAGTGAGTGAGTGAAGTCACTCAGTCATGTCTGACTCTTTGCAACCCCATGGATTATAGCCTGCCAGGCTTCTCCATCCATGGGATTTTCCAGGCAAGAGTACTGGAGTGGGGTACCATTGCCTTCTTCAGGGGATCTTCCCAACCCAGGAATCGAACCCAGGTCTCCCGCATTATAGGCAGACGCTTTATCATCTGAGCCACCAGGGAAGTCCTTGTATCAGATCTTAGTTGCTGGGTTAAAATATATCAGGGAACTGCCTTTGCCTTAGTTTTAGTTTATTTTTCAGAAGTGCCCCAAGTTTTTATTTGATTTTTGGTTTGATGCTATTTTGTGATTGAATAACATGAAGTATGAAACCTTCTATTTGGTACAAAACTCATGACAACTTATTGGATATAATAACAGGGGGGAAATAAGTCAAGTTTTAATTACCAAATACCATTCTTACTGTCTTTCTGTTATTAGTCTGCTACTCCTTTCCATCAGTCTTCTCTCCCCTTCTCTTTACCTACTCCACCCCAGGACTGACCAAGCTGAAATAAGTACAGGTTATTTACTCCAAAAATCTGAATTTTTGTAGTTTCAATCAAGTGATGACCTATTTAGACCAGGGGACATGGAGCACATTTGCTTATTGTAGATGGACAGTGGGTAGAATTTCAGAGAAATCACAGATATAAAAGACATACATTTTCATCTAATTTTAGCATTTGTTTTGATGTGCTAAGAAGAAATGCAGTGGTCTTATGGAGAAGCCAATGTCTTTTCAATCTCACTAACATACTTTTAGAATAAGTCTAAGGCATTAACCAAGGAAGACTATTACATGGTAAAACTTTAGATTCCATAATTCACAGAATTATGTGAATTTTTCTCGTATATTGCTCAGTATACCAAACTAGTTCATTTGACTTATACTTCATCCCTCTGGCTATGAATAAAAACTATTATGGACCTTTTAATTGGTTATTCTGGGACTTTTTCTCATCCTCCCTCATCATTGCTACTCAGAAGTAGCACTCTCTAAAGAGGTGAGTGAAAAGGGACAGTTGAGCAATTATGAGTTTAGCGAAGAAGACAGTTAACTAGATAACTATATACCTTACGTTTGAGTCAAAATATTTGGTGAAAGTACAGTGAACAAATCATCATATTATGGTTTTAACTTTATATTTATCATCTGAGAATAAACTTTTATATTCAAATTATATTACATTTTTATACTAAGTGCTGGTTTATAGATAACATAGGCTAAATGAGTGTTTACTGAATGCTGGCAAAAACATCTCTCTCAGGTAAAATACAGTTAAGATTATAATAGAGTTCTGTGTAAGGAGTATTAAGGTAATCTGAATAATTCTAGGATTAGTCACTGACTTTGAAATTTGAAAATCTATAAGAAAAATACACACACAAAAGCATTAGTTCTGTTGCCAACCATGCAAGAATTGCAAACAACTAGAATTTAGAATCCTTATGAAGGGCCTTCGTTAAGTCTAAATATGTACATTGTCTTTCATCCTACTGCTATTGTGTCACTGGGTCATGTTACAAGAGAAGCCATCAATAATGTCACCAGGAGTGACCCTGTGAGAACCTACCATTTGGCAGATATCTGCTGTCACTACTAAAAAATTATGAGACCAAGAAGATGGTAAAATAGAATTTGTGGCAAAAAAGAAAACAGCTGAAGTTCTTTTTTTAAAAGTATTGAACTACAGTTAATTTTAAAAATCCATATTCAAACTTTGGCACTTGGAGATGAGCCAAAAGAAAAGTCATGACTCTTGGTAAGTTTGGTGTAAACATAGGCTCTAGGCCCCAGTGTTGGCTCCCAGACTGGTAGGAATCAGTTTGCTATAGCTTGTTTATTGCCATAGCTATATTTTCTAAGATATACGTCCCAATCACGGCTCAGAAATAAACTCCCTTCTGTTGCATTTCTGCTTTTGTCATTTCCCCTCCAACCTGTCAAATCTCACCTAACAGTTGGTATTACACAACTATCTTCATTTTATCCTTAAACAAACCTCAGCTACATTAAAGAGTTTGTACATGGAGACTTTGGAAGAACCAAGCCAAACATTGGCTCTCTGATGGATGTGACTGCAGACATTCTTGAGCTGGATGTTGAGGTAAACCATTTTATTGTGGAAATGCCTGTTTATACACTGAATTCAGCCAACATTATGCTCTTGCAGCACTAAGCCAAATAGTACTGTTCACTTTAATAGATATTTGAAATTGGTCTCGTTTATGATTCTTACAAATATATAGCTAATTGACTAACTGTGCTTTACATATGACATGAGACCCTGGAACCACGCAAGGAAAGAAATTTTCAGTGCCCTTCACATATCCTTTGGTATCTTTTGTAGAGAATTTAAGACAGCCTACTCAGAAACAAGTAGGGATAGAAAATGGGATGAGTCAATGGTTATATATAAAAGCAGTCCCATAAGGCTTCTATGAGGACACTTCCCTGGTGGCTCAGACGGTAAAGTGTCTGTCTACAATGCGGGAGACCCGGGTTCGATCCCTGGGTTGGGAAGATCCCCTGGAGAAGGAAATGGCAATCCACTCCGGTACTATTGCCTGGAAAATCCCATGGACAGAGGAGCCTGCTAGGCTACAGCCCATGGGGTCACAAAGAGTCGGACACGACTGAGCGACTTCACTCACTCACTCACTCAAGGCTTCTATGATACGGTATAAAAGAAATTCTCCGTTCATATCGTATGAATTGAAATCACATTACATTCTTAATTAGAAGGATGGAATAAATGGATCTTTCAGGAAATTCTCCATATTTTCCTCATGTGAGCACCAATAGGTATTGAGTCACAAGTTGTACACTTTGGTAAATATCTGATTAAAAACAGCCCCCTAGCCCACAAAAAAAAGGGGGGGGGGATTTTTGCACTTGGGAATCATCTCAGTATAAATGAAAAGAAGTGGGTATAATTACCTGGTGTGAAAACAGCCATGGTAATCAAATGATCACTGGAGCATTATTACCTTACCAGCACTTCCCTTGAGTTCTTTCGGGTTAGATTTTATACACCTCCTGTGGGACAACCAGTGATAGCACCTTGAGGGTTGCAGGGAATCTTCTTAGTAAGACTCTCATTTTCAGGAAGACAATCTTCTCCTAAAGAAAATTCCAAATGCATTCATCTTCTCTGACCTTAATTCTTAGGATAGCTTAGGAGTGTCAAAGAGCCAAAGGCCAGAGTTTCCCAGCCTTGACCGTCCACTACAATCACCTGTACAACTTTAAAAACCCAATAAATATGCCTACTTTCCCCTGTCCTCAACACACACTAGATACTGTGATCAGTAATGTTTGGTTTTCAGGCTTGCAAAACCACCCATAAATTTATATATAGGTGTTTGGTTTATGGCTATCCTCTGAAATGAAACCAAAGTATTTCTTGGCATTTGTAAAATATATAGATACACACAATACTTATTTGGGCTTTTCTAATAATAATTCCCAAGTCTTGTATTGACACATAGATTAACTTAAAAAAATAATTTTTAGTAAGTCATTTCAGGTTTTACACTTTAGGCATTAAAAACAATGTGGGCATGGTAGTTTTGTTGTTTGCTTTTTGTAGTTTTTGTTTGTTTGTTTTAACTTCTAAATTAGGCCCTCTAGGTAGTTAAGGCAAAGTGGAATTTCATACTTCTAATGCCCGGGACATGATATTTTATGTGGAGACCAATATTCTGCTACTGTAATTCCATTATAACTTAAAGATCAAGGTTTTGTTCTAGAAGAGCCAAACCAGGATGAGTAGAGATAGATAAATTCAATTTTAAAAGAAACAAAAATTCTATTAATGTGAATGCAAAAATTTCTAATCCTTTTCTAGTTTCAGGTGATCTTTCATAATGATTTATTTCACATTTAGTTGCTAAGTTACAAACATTGTTTAAGTATAAAGACTACTTTAAATGTACTACTTTATTAACATTTATTTAACATTATTTAACATTGTAAGTATAAAGACTACTTTAAATGTAGTACTGTTAAATGCAGGATGGGAAAATGAAGACTAAAAGTTGCTGAGACTTCTGAGGGAAAGTTGGTATTGCCCCCTGCATTCATTCATTTTCCCATAAATAACATTTAAAAAATTTAAATATACTCTTGACTTGTTTATAAATATACTATAAACTTGATCAAAAAGTACAATTAAATAACTGGCTGAGTAACCAAACACTCAGTGAATTCAGGAAGAGACCTCAGGTCCAAGAACCCCAACTCCTACAGTGGATTTTAGAGTGTTAAATTGAGATGTTCTGTGGCTGTTTTCTTCCAATGCAGTTTCCTCTGTTGCATTATGTTAAAACTGTTAAATATGTACAGCATTACCAGTAAATGCTTACTAGAACAATAATGTGTTAATGACTTGTTTTCTTCCTTCTAGTCTGTAGATGTTGATTGGCCCCCTGCTCTGGATGACTAGCTTTCATACTTGGAAACAAAGAGTAGGCTTTTCCAGCTCAGCATGGACGTCCATCCAGCATACACTGTAAAATGGTTGTTTCTACCCACCACCAAAATGGTTGTTTTTCCAACGGTGTCTTGGAAATCATTTGGATCATGTTGATCTATATATTTTTAAATTTGTTGTAACATCTCAGGATCTAACTATGTGTATAATTTGTGTTGAATTATTCTAAGGATGTCTTATGATTTTTCTCCAATCCCCAACAAGCCAAATTATGAATAATGAACCATTCATTTAGTTACAAAAACAGGATACATTCTCTGATAATCTGAGAAGCTCTAATTTCTTTCAGCAAAATTTCCCTCCATAAGATGTCAAAATCATGTTTTAAATTTTTTAAATAATCTTGATAAAAGTTACCTCTAGATTTATGCAGCACAGTATCCTTATAATATTCTAGGATATCAAATGAAAATCTGACATCATTAATACTTTTCCCAGTAAGCTTCAAGCAAGCGATTACCAATAGAAATACTGTTTTGGTATGATCTGTCAAAATCTTAATGACTCCAAGTTACTCTTCTGACAATCTAGAATTGTCAGTATGTTTCCTGGGGGAGAGGAAGTAACACCTTAGGAATTGAGGCATACCATGTTAAGAGACTTTTAAATGAGGAGACACAAGTGCCTTCAATGACTTTAATCCCAGGGATAAGATTCTGAAAAACTGACTTGCTAAACAAAGGTAAGCTGATATTATTCCAGAGTGCTTCAATATATTATCTAATTGCAAACATCTTCATCAGGTAGATAAGAGTATTATCATCTCCACTTTATAAATATGAAAACCAAAGAATAGAAGTTAACTGATTTATCTCAAATTCATCTAAAGTTCCATATCTGGGACTAGGACTGAAGTTTCCTGGTCTCTAGGGTCGTTTCTAAAAAACCTTATTATTGAGCACCTCCTACATGAAGGAGGCACCGAGAATGTCATTTTAATGCACATAACCATTGAGAACTGACTTTTGGAATTTAGATACCAAATCAAGCTTACGAAAAAATAGCCCAAGTAAATTTCATGTGAGCTCATATGATTACCATTTGTTAATTAGTTAATCACCAGTTGGTACTCTGAAAAGGAAAATCATTAAATAAGCACAACCTAAAGAAAATGGATGGATCATTAAAAGTTTCAGAAAGGAGTCTTGTTAAAATTTCAGATATAAGTGCAATTTTCATCACCATGATTCAACTTTCTGTACTTATTTTGGAACACGTGTGACCTAGATAGTATGGATTACTCAGTTTCCCATCTCTTCATTAAACATGCTTTAGAACTACCCTGGTGGTACAGTGGATAAGAATCCTCTTACCAATGCAGGGTACATGGGTTCAACCCCTGGTCCGGGAAGATCCCACATGTCACAGAACAACTAGCTCATATGCCACAACTGCTGAGCCTGTGAGCCACAACTACTGAAGCTCGAGAGCCTAGAACCTGTGCTCTGCAACAAGAGATGCCACCGCTTATGAGAAGCCCATGCACTGCAATGAAGAGTAGCCCCCGCTCACTGCAACTAGAGAAAGACCACTCACAGCAACAAAGACAAAAAAAAAAAAACAAAAAAACAGAAAAACATGCTTCAGAGATACTAAGTTGTATTATTAACCTTAGGAATCAGGAAAATGCTTTAACTGACATGAAAAAATTTCATATGTGAATGAAAGTGAAAGTCACTCAGTCATGTCCGACTCTTTGTGACCCCATGGACTGTCCATGGAATTCTCCAGGCCAGAATACTGGAATGGGTAGCCGGTCCCTTCTCCAGGGGATCTTCACAACCCAGGGATCGAACCCAGGTCCCCTGCTTGGCAGGCAAATTCTTTACCACTGAGCCACCTGGTAATAGCAAATAACTTTTTCATTGTTCTCAATGCCAGAAAATGAGAAAGGGATAATAGAAATAAACTTGTGGTAAAAATGTAATTGTGTGAATGTTTCTTATTTTCTAGGGAAATTTTGCTACAAGAGAGATTTAAATAATTTGAGAAATAGTCTTTTGTAGGTTTCTTCTTGGCTCAGCTTTGCATTTAGTAGATGTCCAGATGGAAGAATTAAGAACCTCTTTAGCAATTATTAGAAGACTTATTATACTTACTCTAATGGGATTATATAAAATTTCAAGAGGAAACAGCTGTATATACTTATTCCAACTATTCATGAGACAGACTGTTGAAAATTAATTTAGGTCTTCATTTAATTAGAACTGAAAACATTAATAGAGTCCAAAAAATATATATTTTTTTGCCTATATAAAAATATTCTTAAATTAGTTTTGTGATCTTCTCCTATTGTTTAAATGTATGTTTTTGGTTTTTCAGTAACACTTAAGGGAAAGGGCCCTTTGTACTTTAAGTATATCTTTGTCCCCAATACAGTCTTGTTTTGTTTAAGAAAGACACTGAATAGCTGGAAAAGTGAAAGAAAAAATTGCTAAAATGAAAAATTTCCCTAGTAAGATGAGTGGTTTCATTTACATTATGTGAAATCAATTTAGAAATTAAATTTCTATTTCTATAAAAAGCATCTTATTTAAATAGATCTTTTCTTATGGGGTTCTTCTGTTCTGATTTTTAACTCCATATAAGAAAATGAACTTTGATTAAGCTTTCTTTAGTTGATTTTTTTTAAATGATAGCCTTTATTATTATAGAGAAAATACATTTTATAACATTTTTCCATTTTTTTCATTTTGAAATAACTTCAAACTTGTAAGAAAAGTACAAAGACTGTTTTTTCCTGAAATATATCACCTCAAATACACTAGGTGTGTAATTCCTACAAATAAGGACAAATTCCAACAAACAAGGACATTGTTCTACTTCATCACAATGTAACTATCAAAGTCAGGAAATTAACACTAATATTACTATTTTTTTACCTTTATTATTGGTTGTGGCATGCAAACTATTAGTTGTGGCATGTGGGATCTAGTTCCCTGACCAGGGATTGAACCCAGGCCTCTGCTTTGGGAGCATGGGAGTCTTAGCCGATAGACTATCAGGGAAGTCCCACTAATACTACTATAAATTAATCCACACACCTGGTTCAAGTTTCACCAGTTGTCCCAACTATGTCCTTCATAGTCAGGAATGACACTCTGCATTTAATTAAGTTTCTTTAATCTTCACTGTGGTGTTGGAGAAGACTCTTGAGAGTCCCTTGGACTGCAAGGAGATCCAACCAATCCATTCTGAAGGAGATCAGCCCTGGGATTACTTTGGAAGTAATGATGCTAAAGCTGAAACTCCAGTACTTTGGCCACCTCATGCGAAGAGTTGATTCATTGGAAAAGACTCTGATGCTGGGTGGGATTGGGGGCAGGAGGAGAAGGGGACGACAGAGGATGAGATGGCTGGATGGCATCACTGACTCGATGGATATGAGTCTGAGTGAACTCCGGGAGTTGGTGATGGACAGGGAGGCCTGGCGTGCTGCGATTCATGGAGTCACAGAGTCGGACATGACTGAGCGACTGAACTGAACTGAACTGAATCTTCACCAATGTGATACAACTTGTCTTTCCTTGATTTTCATTAGTTTAATGTTTTTGAGGATTTCAGGCTATTTTGTTGACTATTCCTCATTTGGGCTTGCCTGAAACAAACTGAATCTCATACTGAAAACTGAGTTTATACCAGTACTTCCAATTCCAACCTTCTTCTAGTTTCTCCCTTATAATTAGGTTTAGCTTGCACCTTTCTAGCAAGAATACCCACAAATGGGAGATTACCGTCTTACATCTTCTCAGATGTCACATGATTTGATACCTGCAGTTACTGGTGACTGGGCTTTGATCAGTTAATGAAGGTGATGTCTGCCAAGCCCCTCCAATTTTAAGTTAACCCTTTTTTCCCCCTTTAATAAGTATCTTGTAGGGAGACCATCAAATTTTTCATTCACTAGTTTTAGCATTTATTGAAGACTTTCACCTGAACCAATCACAACGATTGTCAAATGATTTTCTAATTCCACCATTCATTTTATATTTACTGGTTGGCATTACACTGAATCCACATCCTTCTTGGGGATTCATGGCTTCCTATTTTATTTGATGGTTTATAATTTGTTACTGACATTTATTTTTATTTCTAAAGGTTGACTTGGCCACTGGATACCCCTTCCAGCTGGCTCCTTTGTCCTTCTGACATATCCCCGTCATTCCTAAAGCATGTTCTTACTTTCTAATATAAAGACATTTCAGGCTTATCTTGTATTTCATCTGCAGCCCTGAAATGGCCATTTCTCTATGAAGAACTGGTTCCTTTTCATGGAAAATGATGGAAAAAAGATCTAGGCACTAGGTGTGCCCATTGCTACTGTGGCATTGCTGCTCCCAAGCCCTCTCATGGCATGCATGTGTACACATACACCTATATATTTACCTACACATAGCACGAGCTTATACCAGTACTTCCAATTCCAACCTTCTTCTAGTTTTCTCCCTTTCCGTATTTGCAGTTCCTTTCTGACAGAAATCTGGCCCCTATTAGCCTTAACATTTTACTTAATAGATCATTCCCCTTAATAAATAACCAATCTATTGCCACATCCTTATTCAAGATCACTGAGATTCCCCTCCCTCCTACCCTCAAATGTTCCTAGGCTCCACACTGTAATCCCACACTAGGCCAGCACCTTTTCTCCCTGTGGCAGATGTAACTCTTATCTTGTGCAGAATAAGCAAATGATTTTTGTTATGAATTGTTCAAGAAGGGAGAGACACAGGGAGCAAGTAAGTTAGGAAGGCAGAAAATGAAAATCTTTTAAAAAGGTATTTTGGTACTATACAGAATTATCATTTTAAAGGACAGTTACATATGCAAATATATTCAGCTATAGCATTCCATAAAAATGTCTACTGTTTCTAAGCAACCAAAACTGCCTTCTTCTGTAAGGCGTATGCTATAAATATAAGACAATCTCAAATGTTTTAAAAGTCAGATAGCAAATTTCTGTACGGCTTTAGAATTTTTTCCATTTATTATATTATCAAGAAAAAAATCATTGTATACAAGATATTACAAAGGTAATAAAATATTCTGTACAAAAGACATTTTGACATTTTAAAAATGAGTTCATCTTTTAAGTCTCAACATTAAATAATTAAACACTGAGAACTTTTAAAAATCATTTTTTCAGTGCTTCCAAATTCATTAGTCATTAAGAAGCATATACAAATATTTAAACAGTTAAAAAAATAGAACAGTGATTCTGTGGGGATCGAGAGTCATCATAGTTAACAGTATTTTTAAGTACACTTTTTAAAAATGGAAATCATCTAGAAAAGGATTCATCTGGTTTGTACCATGCATTTAAGAATGCCCATTACCCAAAAACTTGGTGTTTTCCTTTCTGTCTCATCTTAAAGCTGTCTGAAATGTGCACCATGTGCTCAGTTGTGTCTGGCTCTTTGCCACCCCATGGACTGTACTACTCTGTCCAAGGAATTCTCTGGGAATGAATACTGGCGTGCGTTGCCATCTCCTGCAGGGGATCGTCCCAATCCAGGGATCAGTGACCAGTATTTTTATCTAATTACCCAATAAAATCAAGTGTGTCACCAATGAAGTCTCCCGAGACTAAATTTCAGAAATAGATCCTCAAACACTCCAACTTATTTTTCACTACATTTTATGCAAAGCTATAATGTTTGATTAAAGTTTAAGAAAATAAGATGAATGTTTGCTACCTTTAACAAAAATTTGTATTTTATTGATCTGCCCGTATTCCTGAGAACTTGATTTACTGAAGCACCAACATTTTGCACTAATTACTGTTTATTACTGATAACATATAGGTGTTTAATGATTATTTATTCTTTAAATTTCTGAAGTCCAATAGTAAACTGAAGTTGTAGAAATAAGACATGTAAGAATAAAGAGTATAAATGCTACTCCTTTTAAATATATAATTACTAGTATGTTGTTTTTTTCAAAACTATAGACATTTAGAATAGAAAAAATATTTAGAAGAAATAATTGTTTTGTACCTGTGTTTTATTAGTGAAGGTAGTGGGGACATGATTACTATTGAGATTTGACATTACTCATTGATGTTAAGTTTGTACTTTAAACTCTGCTAAGATGTATTAGTTAAAATATTAATTTGACTGAATCTTAGACAAAGGCATAAAACTGGACAAAACAACTCATATATTTATCTCTGATTCGCTGCCCACATCTGGGCTTATAATGTAAAAAGCATGAAATTTTCTGTTACATGCAATGCAAAAAGCATATACTCCAGAAGCAAAACAGATCACAAATCTTTCACTGGCCACTTCATTAACTATGATGAGACTCCTTTTTAGGAATATAGTCATAATACTCGCAATCTGTAGTCAATTTTGGCAAAGAAATTAAGAGTTAGAATTTGAGAACTAGACGTCATTAATTGACCTTATCTTCAGTATACAACAGGAAATGTTCTTGAAAGGATACGGCCAAATGCAAGTCCTGCAGACCTGGCCTTGGCAATAGCTAGCCATTCTAAAGAAAAAGTCATCTCAGGGTTCTTACTAAAGAATCTAACCCACAGTGATTTGTCACTCTGTGAATTGGAAGAAATGTCTGGATTGGATCTCCAAGATTATCAGGGCCATAGGATATATGCATATGTTGGTTTACTAACGATATTTGATTTGTACTATACAGTTTACAGTGCTTCTTATGCATTATTTTACTTAATACAACACACCTTGTGAGGTAAGTAAGCTGGGAACCATGTGTTTTATATCTGAAGACATAGGCCCATAGGAAGTGCCATCTGCAAAATAGTATATAACTTCTAAGTGGCAGAGCTGAAGACTCAAACCCAGATGTCCTGACTGAAAATTACTCTTTCCATTTCTGTTCTTTACCACCACACAGTAATTTTTTAAAATCCCTCAATAAATCAATTTATGGTAGAAGAAATTATTTGGGACTACTAGGCACCCTGGATCACCAATTCTAAGTCTCTCTTAACATGGACAGCATAGTTCGTTTTTCTGAAGCATTAGGTTAGAAATAACCCAGCTGTTTGTTGTCCACTAAGGCTTTGAGTAGGGAAGCCCAGCTACCAGTGCTGAACGCCAATTAGAGAGTAGGTTCTGATGACAGAAATCAGATAGTGGTTTTCAGGTTCTTTCCTGGCAAGTGGCAGGAAGGAAACTTCTGGGGATATAGAAATGATTATTTACATATGTCAAAATTCACCAAGCTATAAATTTGAAATTAGCCTACTTTATGCACTTTACTGTATGTTATCCCTCAAAAGAAAAAGACTGACATCTTTGAGAGCAAGTCTGTTGTTTCATTCACCTCTATGTCATTTCTAGCCCCTAACATGGTGCTTTGCACATTAGATATTCAAAAATGTCATTGGTTACATTAATACTGGAGTTTCTGTGCAAGGGGAATGTGCTGAGGGAGTGCACCAAAGATGAGATTAAACCTGCCACATAGAGAGGAGTAAGCCCAGAGATACGAGACAGTTATCCTAAGAACTGTAAAATTTCTACCTAATACTCTCGACACTATAGGAGGTAGAGGGTAAAGTATTTCACAAACCTGGTATGCACTGCTTTCCCTACCAGACTAAATACCTTTCTCTTTAAAAATCATATACTTGTCCACATTTTTTATAATCACATCTATGTCAGTTTCATTCTTTCCCTCTCTTAATATTACCATTTATTTAGCACCAACTAGGGATTGTGCTAAGTGATGGAGTGCTAAGTGATTGTCCCAAAGGTGAATGAGATAAACTATGTCAGTGTATAACTCAGTGTGAGGAGGTCTGCAGTGGGGACATGTGCAAAGCTGTGCCTCGGCTAGGGAGGCAGGACATAAACCACACAGCTCTCGAAGGCCATTTGCTATGGCTGTGAAGAGCAGAGTAAGAGTGAATACCCTGTCAAAGGCATGGAGGCCTGGTGACCTGAGAGAGGTTTTTGTTTGTTTTTCAAGGAATGCTAACTACAGAATACTGGATTGGAAGTATGGGGATTTTTTTTTTAACTGGAGCAATATGGAAAAGATTCTTGTGAGGGAAGAAGAATGAAGGCCTAAACTAAGAAAGAAGCAGGAGTGAAGCAGGGACAAATGCAAGAGAGTTTTTTAGAAGGCAAATCCAAAAAGACGTGATAACTCTTTCAGTGTGAGGACAAAAAACAATAAAATATGATTCCGAGGTTTCTATTAAATATCTTCAGTGGCAGGGTACATGGTAATGCCATTAACGAAAGTAGAGAATGTGACAGGAACAGCCAGTTCTTGAGAGAAAGCTGAAGCTTTCTTCTGGGCACTCTTGAACTTAACCAGGGGAAAAGATAGCAACAACCGAGCACTGGGATCGAGAACCTGGAACAAAAGTCAACCTCAGAGAGGAGTACCCTAGGAGGGAGTGGTCAAGAGGACAGGTTATGAATAGAGCAGAGTGAGGGCTGGTAAGAAGACACTAGATTTGACAAGGGAGGGTGTCTGGTTACTTCCCAGAATATCCTAAGAAAATAGGAGGAGCAAAGAGAAAGCCTGACAGGCTAAAGAATGACTGGGAAGTGAGTAAACAGGCTGAACGCACTTCATACAGCTGGACAGTGCTGGACGTGAAGGGAGGGAGCATGACAGCAGTGGGAAAAGTGTTTATTCTTGCTCTTTTAGGCGAGAGAAAACATTTACTGTGTTTATGCAAGAAAAGCACTAAATGTTACATGAGGATACAGAAACAAGATGGGAGAGAAAAGGAGGGATCTGCTATATAAAAAGAGCTTACAAAGCAAGAGGTCCTTTTTTCCTCAAAACTGAAAGTGGGGTGATAGAAAAACAGATGAAAGTATAACCACATTTAGAGAAAAGAAGCTGCCGGTTTTTAATTATAAAATAAAATTTATGATCAATAAATAGCACCTGAAAAATAAAAAAACCTTTGGAAATACTCTGAATACAAACATAGCAGGACCTTACTTCCACTTAAGACAGGAAAAACCCTGCAGAACAAGTTGGTTGTTTCAGTTAAAATATCCATTTAGCTATCCTAACAGTGTTTAAGCTGATAAGTGCAAGTTAATACAAAATTATAGGATTCTGTATTTTAAAAAGAGTTCATCATCTATAAGCTACTATCTGGAGATATCCTGGGTTCATATTTTGAACAAGAAAGAAATTATGCCTTCAGATTTTTTTCTGGTACGTTCTACTAAAGTATATTATATGCTTATGATTTTTGCAGTTGTATAATAAAAATATGTCATTCTGAAATCATAACTCAGAAATATTAATGAGTTAATCTTTATTGCTTCTCAAACTCTACTGACCCACAGTCTTATCTTGCTCTCCCTTCTCATTTCCTGGTATCACTCAACTCAGAATTTTAATTTTTATGACATCCGCACATTCCTCATTTTGACAAAATTGACTAGTTTTTAATCATTCCAGTTAATTTTTGGTTTGGTTGGATATTATGCTATGCTCAGTCATTCAGCTGTGTCCTACTTTTTTGCGACCCCATGGACTGTAGCCCACGAGGCTCCTCTGTCCATGGGGATTCTCCAGGCAAGAATACTGGAGTGGGTTGCTATGCACTTCTCCAGGGGATATTCCTAACCCAGGAATCAAACCAGGGTCTCCTGCATTGCAGGCAGATTCTTTACCAGCTGAGCTACCAGGGAAGCCCCTATATAAGTGAAAAGACATTGTTTCTAGCTAGGAATATGCTCAACAATTGTGGTAGGGTCTAGTTGTAAAATAAACTAGGTCTTTAATAAATTACTTAGCATCACAATTAAGATTACTGTCCAAATTCTATAGTCATTTTGTCACTGGAATTACTTTGCTTTCAAATAGTTTTGAAAGCAAAGGAGTTATTACTCATCAACCTGAATGATTGATTCTGATATACATGATTCTGATATAATAAACTGAATGTCACATGAAACAGACTGAAACGTCACATGAACTATAAAAATCATAAACATTTAATAATTAAAGCTATTCTTTCTTTCAAAAACCAAAGTTCTATTAGTAATACTTTGAATGCTCAATACTTACTAAGTGTTTAATATGAAGCAGACACAGTTCTGCAAATGCAGGATTCAACAAAAACAAAACTTTGCCCTCACGAAGCTTATATTCTAGTATAGGAAAACAAATATAAACAAACAAACGAGTCAGATCATGATAAGTGTTACAAATTTAAAGGAGGGGAGACATGGAGTACCAATGTATATATAGTCAAGGAAGGCCTTGATCAAGTAACAGCTGAGTGAGGCTGAAGGATGCAAGGTGTGAGCTACATATACAGCTGAGAAAAACATTAAGGGCAGAGGGAATACCAAGCCCGAAGGGCCTGAGGCAGGAGTGTACTTGGGTGTTTTGGTCAAAATTCATTTTTATTCATAGAAAATACACTTAATTCCAGTTGTTATACTTAAGTGAAAGTGAAAGGCACTCAGTCGTGGCCAACTCCTTGTGAACCCATGGACTATACAATCCACAAAATTCTCCAGGCCAGAATACTGGAGTGGGCAGCCGTTCCCTTCTCCAGGGGATCTTCCCAACCCAGGGATTGTACGCAGGTCTCATGCATTGCAGGCAGATTCTTTACCAACTGAGCTACCAGGGAAGCCATTGTTATAATTAAAGTTTCTAATTAAAAAAAAAAAATCACCTCTTAATAATCCTGTTTTAACTAAGACAATGAAACTGTGGCTTTAAAAAAAAAGTACTCAGCACCATTTACTCATTTAGTTTCATTAGCTGCTTATAACTGAACTTGGTGAAGAGGAGTGCTGAAGCCAGAGAGCCTGGAGTTGAATGAGAAGGGGAAAATGGTAGTGGATGAGGTGAGGAGAGGAAGGGAGTGTGGGCCTGCTAATTTTAAGGACTTTTGTCTCTACTCTGAGTGAGATGGGGAGCCACTGGATACTTTTGAGCAAGTGAATATGATTTCATTTGTTTTAGAAAGAACAACTGTGGCTACTGAACAGAGAATAGACTTGGAGGAACACAAAGATGTAAAGAGAGTTTGGGGAAGTGATAATTCAATCTAGGCAAGAGAAGATATGGTCTGGAACAGGATATTAACAGCAGAGGTCAAAAGAGGTGGTCAGCTTTGGATATATTTCAAAGGTGGGGCCTACCAGATTTGTTGGGGGATTGGATATATGGGAGATAAGAAGAGAGAAGCAAAGATGACTCCACTGTTTTGCATATGAGCAACTAGAAACATGGCACTGCCATTTATTGAGGAAGGACAAGCAAGTTTGGGAGAGAAGATTAAGAACTCAGCTCTGAGTGTGTTGAGTTTGAGCTTTAATTAGAATTTTATGTAGACATGTTACACAAGCTGTTCTACATACACACACACGTGCACTCTCTCTCTCTCTCTCCAAGTCTGGAGTTCAGGGGTGGGTCTAAGCTAGGGGTAAAAATTGGGAGTTGACAGCATGAAACTGTATGAGATCACAGTGAGTTGGGACACAAAACAAACAGAAGAGGAAAGGTCCAAGGTAACTTCTTCCTCTTAAAACATGGATGTAATTTTGCAAAACTTAGCAATGGCCCCAGGACTGGAAAAGGTCAGTTTTCATTCCAATCCCAAAGAAAGGCAATGCCAAAGAATGTTCAAAACTACTGCACAATTGCCCTCATCTCACATGCTAGCAAAGTAATGCTCAAAATTCTCCAAGCCAGGCTTCAACAGTACGTAAACCGTGAACTTCCAGATGTTCAAGCTGGATTTAGAAAAGGCAAAGAAACCAGAAATCAAATTGCCAACATCCACTGGATCATCAAAAAAGCAACAGAGTTCCAGAAAAACATCTACATCTGGTTTATTGACTAGGCCAAAGCCTTTGACTGTGTGGATCACCACAAACTGTAGAAAATTCTTCAAGAGATGGGAATACCAGACCACATGACCTGCCTTTTGAGAAATCTGTATGCAGGTCAAGAAGCAACAGTGAGAACTGGACATAGAACAACAGACTGGTTCCAAATTGGAAAGGAGTACGTCAAGGCTGCATATTGTTACTCTGCTTATTTAACTTATATGCAGAGTATATCAATGAAATGCTAGGCTGGATGAAGCACAAGCTGGAATCAAGACTGCTGGCAGAAGTATCAATAACCTCAGATATACAGAGGACACCACCCTTATGGCAGAAAGTGAAAAGGAACTAAAGAGCCTCTTGATTAAAGTGAAAGAGGAGAGTGAAAAAGATGGCTTAACACTCAACATTCAGAAAACTAAGATCATGGCATCTGGTCCCATCACTTCCCAGTTGGTGTTGGACAGGGAAGTTGGTATTGGACAGGGAAGCCTGGTGTGCTGCAGTCCATGGGGTCACAAAGAGTTGGACACGACTGAGCGACTGAACACAACTGTAAAGCTAATGTCAAGCAATTTTAAAGGTATAGATCTAAACTGCACAAAATGTAGAGAACTCCCATACCCTGAAAGCTTACTTGAAAGCTTACTGCCTTCTCCTCAACTTAGCATTTTATTTTATTTTTTTTTAATTTTTTATTTTTATTTATTCATTTGTAAAGAGTATTAAATTTGTTACAGTATTGTTTCTGTTTTCTGTTTTGGTTTTTTGGCACACGAGGCATGTGGGATCTTAGCTCCCCGACCAGGGATCAAACCCACGCCCCCTGCATCGGAAGGTGAAGTTTCAACCCCTGGACAGCCAGGGAAGTCCCTCAACTTAGCATTTTAAAGGAAGTTTGAGTTACATGTAAATCTAGCAACTCTAAAAACCCTCAGAAAACCCCTTAGGGGTCACCTTGGGGTTTATTTTAGGGGTCCCCCAAAATAAAGGAATTAATTTTTCCAATGACATAGCCATTACAGGTTTTACCTTAAATTTGCTTAAAAGCAAATATCAGTTCATTCATTTAACTAAGAATACATTAATACATTATAAAAGAAGCATAAAAAAGCATACCTGAAAAAACTGAAGACTTGCTCTAATGTTCTCCCTCAGTCTATCCTGAGGAAATGAGGCAGACTCTCAGGATAGAATTCGCACCACATTCTGTTATTATTAAATGTTTCAAAAGAAGAAACAGTAAAGCTCTTTTAAATTTCTATTTTGGAATTTCCTTTCTGACTGTTTCCAAATTTGTATTCTACATACCCAAAGTATGTATGGGTTGTTTCTACATACCCAAAACAACCCAAAGTTAGTTGTTTTTTTTTTTAATGGAAAACTTGATTTTATTCATTATTTAACATGTCAGATTCATCATACATTGGTTTATGTAAATTTCCTTTGCATGTAGGACTCCACAATGCATCATAGCCCAGGAGTTCAGTCTGTGGGATTTATCTACTTTTGAAGCAAAAGCCTTCTGGAAATGAATACTAGACTTTTCCTAACTCTTCCTGAAGTTAGGAAATGAGTTCCTCCCTCTCTTTTGGTTACAGCTTCAAGCACTGAACGTTTGTTGTATTTCAACACAGTCTGTCTCAGCAAAACAAGAAGCTCCCAAGCAAAGATTGTCTGTTAGAGGAACTCCTTACATACCTAGTTATAAGTACAGCTGACCCTTGAACAACATGGGGGTTGGGGTACTCACACACCATACAGTGAAATATTTGTGTTAAAACTCTACAGTTGGAGTAACACAACATTGTAAAGCAACTATATTCCAATTAAAAAAAAAAAAACTGCATAGTTGGTCCTCAGTCTCCATGGTTTTGCATCCAAGAATTCAGTTCAGTTCAGTCGCTCAGTTGTGTCCAACTCTCTGCGACCCCATGAATTGCAGCACGCCAGGCCTCTCTGTCCATCACCAACTCCCAGAATTCACTCAGATTCACGTCCATCGAGTCGGTGATGCCATCCAGCCATCTCATCCTCTGTCATCCCTTTCTCCTCCTGCTCCCAATACATCCCAGCATCAGAGTCTTTTCCAATGAGTCAACTCTTCGCATGAGGTGGCCAAAGGACTGGAGTTTCAGCTTTAGCATCATTCCTTCCAAAGAAATCCCAGGGTTGATCTCCTTCAGAATGGACTAGTTGGATCTCCTTGCAGTCCAAGGGACTCTCAAAGAGTTTTCGCCAACACCACAGTTCAAAAGAACCAATTCTTCGGTGCTCAGCTTTCCTCACAGTCCAACTCTCACATCCATACATGACCACTGGAAAAACCATAGCCTTGACTAGACAGACCTTTGTTAGCAAAGTCATGTCTCTGCTTTTGAATATGCTATCTAGGTTGGTCAGAACTTTCCTTCCAAGGAGTAAGCGTCTTCTAATTTTATGGCTGCAATCACCATTGGCAGTGATTTTGAAGCCCAAAAAATAAAGTTGACACTGTTTCCACTGTTTCCCCATCTATTTCCCATGAAGTGATGGGACCAGATGCCATGATCTTCGATTTCTGAATGTTGAGCTTTAAGTCAACATTTTCTCTCTTCTCTTTCACTTTCATCAAGAGGCTTTTTAGTTCTTTTTCACTTTCTGCCATAAGGGTGGTGTCATCTGCATATCTGACGTTATTGATATTTCTCCCAGCAATCTTGATTCCAGCTTGTGCTTCTTCCAGCCCAGCGTTTCTCATGATGTATAAGTTAAATAAGAAGGGTGACAATATACAGCCTTGATGTACTCCTTTTCCTATTTGGAACCAGTCTGTTGTTCCATGTCCAGTTCTAACTGCTGCTTCCTGACCTGCATATAGGTTTCTCAAGAGGCCGGTCAGGTGGTCTGGTATTCCCATTTCTTTCAGAATCTTCCACAGTTTATTGTGATCCACACAGTCAAAGGCTTTGGCATAGTCAATAAAGCAGAAATAGACATTTTTCTGGAACTCTCTTGCTTTTTCCATGATCCAGCAGATATTTGCAATTTGATCTCTGGTTCCTCTGCCTTTTCTAAAACCAGCTTGAACATCTGGAAGTTCACAGTTCACGTATTGCTGAAGGCTGGCTTGGAGAATTTTGAGCATTACTTTACTAGCATGTGAGATGAGTGCAATTGTGTGGTAGTTTGATCATTCTTTGGCATTGTCTTTCTTTGGGATTGGAATGAAAACTGGCCTCTTCCAGTCCTGTGGCCACTGCTGAGTTGTCCAAATTTGCTGGCATATTGAGTGAAGCACTTTCACAGCATCATCTTTCAGGATTTGAAACAGCTCAACTGGAATGCCATCACCTCCACTAGCTTTGTTCGTAGTGATGCTTTCTAAGGCCCACTTGACTTCACATTCCAGGATGTCTGGCTCTAGGTGAGTGATTACACCATCGTGATTATCTGGGTCATGAAGATCTTTCTATACAGTTCTTCTGTGTATTCTTGCCACCTCTTCTTAATATCTTCTGCTTCTGTTAGGTCCATACCATTTCTGTCCTTTATCGAGCCCATCTTTGCATGAAATGTTCCCTTGGTATCTCTAATTTTCTTGAAGTGATCTCTAGTCTTTCCCATTCTGTTGTTTTCCTCTATTTCTTTGCATTGATCGCTGAGGAAGGCTTTCTTATACCTTCTTGCTATTCTTTGGAACTCTGCATTCAGATGCTTCTATCTTTCCTTTTCTCCTTTGCTTGCTTATCTTCTTTTCACAGCTATTTGTAAGGCCTCCCCAAACAGCCATTTTGCTTTTTTGCATTTCTTTTCCATGGGGATGGTCTCTACGCCCCAACTGTGACATAGTAAAGAAAATCTGCATATAAGGGGACCATAGGTTCAAACCTATGTTGTTCAAGGGTCCAGGGGTATATGAATATGGTATAGTCTCAGTCAAGGAAACATAAAATGTTACATTTATAAAGGTAGCATCAAAATAGTTACCTTTAAAGGATTTAATTCTTAAATCACCATTTATATCTTACAAGTTAACTTGAAAAAATTCAAATGGAAATGAATCACTCAATTGTTCATTTTGCATAGCTCCAATACCTGAATACTGACTATTTTGACCAAAACTATGACTGTTTGCATTAGTACCATTTGACGGTCCTGCCTCATTTATCATACTGTTATCTGCACAATTAAAGTCAGATCCCTCAAATGCCTCTGACTGTGCAATAAAAGCAGTAGTACTAGAGCTGGTGACTGTTGACATACTGGAAGAAGACATCTGATGGAGCTGTCTCAAGTCTCTTGGGTCTAACACTGAATTACAGGAAGGATTTTCAAGATTCATGCTCACAAGTCTGGGATTATCGGTCTCCCTCATGCTGTCATTACTGGGTGTTATCATGTTCACAGGGCAGTTAGGCAGCATGCTGGCATCAGAAATACCATATAAGTCAGCTGGTGATACAGATGATGCTTCCATTCTACCTATGTCATTAGCATTGTTATAAATGCAAGCATTAGAAGCATTCAGATCACTCATTTCCAGGAATGGTGGGATAACTTGTGAATTAGAGGAAAGTGTCCCTGTTGAAAAACCACTCAGTGAATTTGTATTGACTGAGCGTGAGGTGGGGTGGGCGATTGATGACCAGCCTGAAGAAGACTGAGTACCCATTGGTAGTATGGCTGAAGCAGGATGTGACAATGTACTTGAGATGGACGCAGAGGAGGAATAGTAGGATTCTGCTTGACTTGAAACAGGCCTGGTAGTTTCTGGCAAAACTGCACCATGAGAAAACAAGTTTGGTTCTGTGGGGAAGGAAATGTAGTTTTACAAAACTGAAATGAACAAAATTCTAAATTAAAATTATGTAAACACTCATAAAAAAATTTTCAAGGAAATCAATGTAACACTTCAAATAAAAATGTTAAATAGGAGATAATTATTAGATAAGTCCAAAACTGAATTCCATAATACTGTTTTACAAATGCCTATAAAATAATTTGGTAAGTTATTTTGGCATAGAAAATTTCATTTCAGTTAAATGTGGAAATCTAGCTTCTGAGGCCTTATAAAGGTATTTTTGAAATGTGAAAGATAAATGTCAGAATTTCACTTAATGGGCCTCTAAATATTCAAAATCATTTCATATTCTCTTCTTCCAGGAGAAAATGGAGGGATGGAGGAAACATTAAGGATGATTGAGAAATCTACATAAATTTCTAAGCCATATTATGATATAACTCACACTAATGTTCTATAAAATTTTCAGAAAAAAATGCAGTAGTATATTTAATTACATATTATATGACTGCTGTACATATTAAACCAAGGAAAAGCATTGATTTAAGAACATAAAAAGAAAAAAAAAGACTTCTAATTAACCCTGGATAATGATCTAAACCAGAAATTGGCAACTTTTTTTCCATAAAAAGCCAGATAGTAAATATTTTAGGTTTCATGCATCATGCAGCCTCTATTGGAACTTCTTAACTCTGCAGCTATAATAGTACAAGAAAAGAACCATAAACAACATGCAATCAAATGAGCTGTGTTCTAGTAAAACTTTATAAATAAATATAGGTAATTGACCAGGTCTAAACCACTTCTTTCATGACACGCTGTAATTAGTACAATTACCATCATAGGAATGAAATGTAATTTCTCAAACAATAAATCCCCAAACATAATCTCAGTTGCTAACAGGACTTTCAGAAGCTGAGATCAATTCATTAAATATTCATAGCATGAAAAAAATATGTAGGAATGGAATAAATCAAAGACTCAGTTTTCATTACTAAGAATAGAATTCTAGTATATTGTGCAAAACACTGGTCTCTCTGATCACAAGGAATACGGTATCGGGCATAAAATACCTTTTTTGATGAATCTTCCTTCTCCAGTAGGTCCTAGGGGACTAGGTCTAGGTCTTTCAGGAAAATTAACTCCTGTGATAAATTTTTTCCATTATTAAATATAATTTGAAAAACAACAGTATACCAGTTAAAATTTGAAAAACTGAATAAAGAAAAAAAGAAAAACCCCAAACCAAATTTACTTAAATACCAATCAAACCAAAATATTCTTACCACAATCCTGCCACAGTTTCTGGAAAAGCAGAGTTGTTTTCTGTTTCTTTGCTTTATTTCCATACGTGTCTGGTTAGAAAGAAATCGGGAAAATGTGTGAATATCAATGAGTATGCTTCCTCTCCTTTAACACATATATAGATGTTTTATTCCTACATAGAAAATGCTTTAAATAAATGTACATAACATGGATTTCTATGTGTCACAAAGTATGTCCCAAATCAGTAATAAAGGGCATTTTTCTCTTAGTAAAAAATAGTTTATAATATTCATCTTGTTTTATTATAACACCTACAGGTTAACCAATGGTCAATTAATGGGCTAAGGGCAGATTAGGACCAAGATGGAGACCACTTTCTGAGTGGCAAGTTTGCCATCTATCAAGAAGGTACAATAAGGACCAAAACAGAATCTCAAATATAAAACAACTTCTGATAAACAGGTTAGATATGTTGAAATTATCCCAGATACCTTTCCTAAGAAAGAGATTCAAAGAGCACAAAGATGAATCAAAAATCAATAAAAAACTTTAAGGAAAAGAAAATTGTGAATACATAACATGACTATATTCTAATATATCTTACAAAACAATGTTCTTAGCAGGACTAAGAAACACATAAACCATTAACACAAAAGGTCATACCCTTTTCATCTGGCAGGTATCTAAAGTCCATAGATTCACTAACTTCCTGATCGGAAGGTCGCCGCAGCTGCATCTTCACTGTTACGGGTTCTGTTATAGCTTTGCAGTATGGCGGAGTCTTGAAAACAATGGCTACTTGACGGTGTACGTCAGCTTGTGAAAAGACACCTTTTGCTTCCCACTCATTCAACACAAACCGAACTTCTATGTCGTCTAGTGATTACAAAAACAAATAATTCAAACACAAAGTAAAATGTACCAATCACTTTAAAATATATTCTGAATTCAATGAAACAAACAAACAAAACCCAAAAAATACCTTTCTGAACTTTGTCACAGAGTAGAAATATTTCATCTCCTCCTTTGACACTTCCACAGTTCTTATTTACACGACAAATCCTTAATTCTGCAGTATTAGGAGCACCTAAATACAAAGGATTTTTTTTAATGGGTTGCTACCTTAGTAATTGAGTTAGACAAGGTTGTGGTCCATTTGATCAGACTGGTTAGTTTTCTGTGATTGTGGTTTTCAGTCTGTCTGCCCTCTGATGGAGAAGGATAAGAGGCTTATGGAAGCTTCCTGATGGGAGAGACTGACTGAGGGAGAAACTGGGTCTGTTCTGATGGGTGGGGCCATGCTCAGTAAATCTCCAATCCAATTTTCTGTTGATGGGTGGGGCTGTGTTCCCTCTCTGTTATTCACTTGGGGCCAAACTATGGTGGAGGCAATGAAGATAATGGCGACCTCCTTCAAAAGGTCTGATGAACGCATTGCTACACCCAGTGCCCCCAACCCTGCAGCATGCCACCGCCAACCCACAGCTTCGCCAGAGACTTCTGGACACTCAGGGGCAAGTCTGGGTCAGTCTCTTGTGGGGTTAGTGTTCCTTTCTCCTGGGTCCTGGTGTGCGCAAGTTTCTGTTTGTGCCCTCAAGATTGTTTCCCCAGTCCTGTGTAAGTTCTGGCGGCTCCATGGTGGGGTTAATGGTGAGCTCCTCCAAGAGGGTTTATGCCATACCCAGGTATGCTGCACCCACAGCCTTGTCTAACTCAATAAAACAAAAGACACACCGTATAGGGCCACCCAAGATGGATGGGTCATGGTGGAGAGTTCTGACAAAACATGGTCCACTGGAGAAGGGAATAGCAAACCACTTCAGTATTCTTGCCTTGAGAACCCCATGAACAATATGAAAAGGCAAAAAGATAGGACACTGAAAGATGAACTCTCCAGGTGGGCAGGAGCCCAAAATGCTACTGGAGATCAGTAGAGAAATAACTCCAGAAAGAATGAAGAGACGGAGTCACAGCAAAAACAACACCCAGCTGTGGATGTGACCAGTGATGGAAGTAAAGTCCGATGCTGTAAAGAGCAATAATGCATAGGAACCTGGAATGTTAGGTCCGTGAATCAAGGCAAATTGGAAGTTGTCAAACAGGAGATGCCAAGAGTGAACATCAACATTTTAGGGATCAGCAAACTTAAATGGACTAGAATGGGTGAATTTAACTCAGATGACCATTATATCTACTACTGTGGGCAAGAAAAAATAGAGGAGCCATCACAGTCAACAAAAGAGTCTGAAATGCAGTACTTGGATGCAGTCTCAAAAATGACAGAATGATCTGTTTGTTTCCAAGGCAATATCAATATCGCAGTAATCCAAGTCTATGTCCCAACCAGTAATGCTGGAGAAGCTGAAGCTGCATGGTTCTATGAAGACCTACAAGACCTTCTAGAACTAACACACAAAAAAGATGTCCTTTTCATTATAGGGGACTGGAATGCAAAAGTAGGAAGTCAAGAAACACCTGGAGTAACAGGCAAATTTGGCCTTGGAACAGAATGAAGCAGGGCAAAGGCTAATAGAGTTTTGCCAACAGAACGCACTGGTCATAGCAAACACCCTCTTCCAACAGCACAAGAAAAGACTCTACACATGGACATCACCAGATGATCAACACCAAAATCAGACTGATTATACTCTTTGCAGCCAAAGATGGAGAAGCTCTATACAGTTAGCAAAAATGAGACCGGGAGCTGACTGTGGCTCAGATCATGAACTCCTTACTGCCAAATTCAGACTTAAAATGAAGAAAATAAGGAAGACTACTAGACCATTCAGATATGACCTAAATCAAACCCTCACGATTATACAGTGGAAGTGATAAATAGATTCAAAGGATTAGATCTGTTAGAGTGTCTGAAGAACTATAGATGGAGGTGTGTGACATTGTACAGGAGGCAGGGATCAAGACCATCCCTAAGAAACAGAAATGCAAAAAGGCAAAAATATTTGTCTGAGGAGGCCTTACAAATAACTGTGAAAAGAAGAGAAGCGAAAGGCAAAGGAGAAAAGAAAAGATATACCCATTTGAATGCAGAGTTCCAAGGAATAGCAAGGAGAGATAAGAAAGCCTTCCTCGGCGATCAATGCAAAGAAATAGAGGAAAACAACAGAATGGGAAAGACTAGAGATCTCTTCAAGAAAATTAGAGATACCAAGGGAACATTTCATGAAAAGATGGGCTCAATAAAGGACAGGAATGGTATGGACCTAACAGAAGCAGAAGATATTAAGAAGAGGTGGCAGGAATACACAGAACTATACAAAAAAGATCTTCACGACCCAGATAATCACAATGGTGTGATCACTCACCTAGGCAGGAATACACAGAACTATACAAAAAAGATCTTCACGACCCAGATAACCACAATGGTGTGATCACTCACCTAGAGCCAGACATCCTGGAATGTGAAGTCAAGTAGGCCTTAGGAAGCATCACTATGAACAAAGCTAGTGGAGGTGATGGAATTCCAGTTGAGCTATTTCAAATCCTAAAAGATGATGCTGTGAAAGTACTTCACTCAATATGCCAGCAAATTTGAAAAACTCAGCAGTGGCCACAGGACTGGAAGAGGCCAGTTTTCATTCCAATCCCAAAGAAAGGCAATGCCAAAGAATGCTCAAACTACCGCACAATTGCACTCATCTCACACACTAGCAAAGTAATGCTCAAAACCACTATGGTTTTCCCAGTAGTCATATATAGATGTGAGAGTTGGACTATAAAGAAAGCTGAGCACCAAAGAATTGATGCTTTTGAACTGTGGTGTTGGAGAAGACTCTTGAGAGTCCCTTGGACTGCAAGGAGAGCTAACCAGTCCATTCTAAAGGAAATCAGTCCTGAATATTCATTGGAAGGACTGATGTTGAAGCTGAAACTCCAATACTTTGGCCACCTGATGCGAAAAGCTGACTCCTTGGAAAAGACCCTGATGCTAGAAAGATTCAAAGTGGGCGGAGAAGGGGACGACAGAGGATGAGCTGGTTGGTGGCATCATCGACTCAATGGACATGACTTTGAGTAAACTCTGAGAGCTGCTGATGGACAGGATGGCCTGGCGTGCTGCAGTCCATGGGGTCGCAAAGAGTCAGACACAACTGAGCGACTGAATGTTTTATTCCTTTTTGATGGAAAATTTTAGGAAAATAATTTACAGGATAGATAGCAATAAAAGCTTTAGTGTATAAACAAGTAAAGGACACTCAATACCTTAATCTTCCACATCTATCCCTTTCCTTTCTTAATGGCGTTGCCTTGGTTTATTTAGAGCCTTATGATTTCAATTGTAGACATTAACACATCTTCTAATTAAGTCTCCCTGCTTGTAAACTGGGATTTTTCCTATCCATCCCATACACTCTCATCAGATTGAACTTTTAAAATCATGACCATAACCCTATGGCAATGCAGTTTTCATACTTCCTATTATCTCGTCAACATTATTCCAATAATTCCCTGGCATTCAAAGCTCTCCACGATGAGGAAAGTCCGATTTACCTTACCTTTATAACTCTACGTTCCACTATCTTTTCGCATGTAGAACTGGTATACTCATACACCACTGGTGGGCACATATGTAAGAGTATACATACACAGAAATATTTGAGGGCAATTTCATAATCTTTAAAACTATAAATATCCAGATCCTTTAATCTACCATTCGCCAACATTTCTGCTTCAACAAATTTATGCTAGGGACATCTGCACAAGATAGGCACATATAGGATATATTTAATGCAGTACAATTTGTTAAAGAAAAAAGAAAAAACTTGAGAGGGAAACAAGCCAAATACCTTGTAACAAGCTAGTGATTTATAAAAGTGTGATACAGTTATATCATATGCAGCTACTGAAAAGAATAAGGTACCTGAAAGGGAAAGAGGTTCAAGATATGTTTCTAACAGGAAAAAAAAAAAAACAGTGATGATTTTCAAAAAGTTGCCAAAAAATAGATGGTGTGAATGATGATGATGAGATGAGGTATTTGTTGTATATATAGTAAGAAGAAACTGATGAAATATCTTTGGAGAATGAGATTATAGGAGGTTTACGCTGCTTGTTGTCTACTCCAGCTAGATAACATCTACTCCATAATGTTTGAACTTTCCCATAATGAGCATACTCATTTTTTTAAATTGCCAAGATACTTTAAAATTTTTTAAAAAGCTAACATTGGGACTTCCCTGGTGGTCCAATAGTTAGGAATCCTCCTGCCAATTCAGGGGACATGGGTCCGATCTTAGGCTGGGAAGATTCCACATGATGCAGGGCAACTAAGCCTGTGCACCACAACTACTGAGCCAGTGCCCTACAGCCTGTGCTCCACAACAAGAGAAGACACCACAATGAGAAGCCTGCGCACCTCAAAGAAGTAGCCCCCACTCTCTCCAACTAGAGAAAAGCCTGTGCAGCAACAAACACCCAGCGTGGCCAAATAAATAATAAAATAAAAAGGCAAGGCTACAAATACAAGAAAAACAAATTACTTACGGTTGTCATAAATTGGGTTGGAGACAACAGGAGGTAGAGCAGTTGTCAAATTACCATGTTCATCAGGGAGGAAAACTTGAAAACATAATCTCACCACGTTGAGGTCACAATCTTCAATATCAAGCAGCTGTTGTGCAGGGACTAAATAGTACATTTTTTTAAAAATAAGAATATAGAATAGTCACATAGAACTAAAGCCCTGTTAAGTCCTCCTCCCTGCCCAATACAGCCAATAACCTTTAGTAGCATCTAAATCTGTACTAACAAAAATACAATGGTACACAATCTCAAGCCAGCCTTTCATGCTTTTCATCATATATTTCACTATCCATCATAATTCATAAGTAATGGCCATGGTCAGGGAGTAACTATCCCAGTCATCTGGTATTTAAAGCAGAACCCCAAAGTTGCATAAATCAAATTTTTACAAAAAATGGTTGTAGGTTTTATACAACAGAGACTAGGCATTCATTCACTAATTTAACAAATACGTATTTAGTTCAGTCATGCATTAAGGACTCTGCAAATTATCTCCAAAATCTGCATAAGAATTACTCCATTTTACAGATGAGGAACTGATTTTAAAGAAATGAAATTACATATCTAATGTTTCACAGCTAAGAAGTGGCAGAGAAGAATTCAAAACTCAGGCCACTGAATCCAAAGCCTATGCTCTTAAAAACACTGAACCCTATTACAAAATTTTACATATGTGTTGCATAAAAATGACATACACAGGAAACATAGATCAATATTTTAGGGGTCAAATACAAGAGGATACTAGATGAGTTAAGTCAGCTAATTTCCTTAAGAAATTTTATGTGCAAACTTAACTTTCCTCAAAAGAAAAACAAACAAAAATAAACGAAAAACCCACAGCAGGAAAATTTTACAGTTCTGAAAAAAATTTTTTTTAACATGCTTTGTAACATAATTTATAATGACAGTCTGTTAAACTGCTATTTAAAATAAATCTAGTTCCAAAGGAAAATATAACTGCCTTTTCAAAGAATACTATAACGTGTAGCAATCAACTATAACTAACAGCCATGTTTATAAAAAGCATGAAATACATATATTAAATTATATGACAATTTTATTTTTCAAAAAGCATTGAAACTTGAAATATGAAATTTGAAAATGGTTAAAACCCAAATTCTTTATTCTCACAGTTAGCAATAATAAAAATGATAATACATTTTTGACTGTTTTTATGTAAACTATACTCAGTAGCTTTCATGATATTAAAAATTTTTCCACTGTCAGCATTCTTAAGCCTACAATTCCAAAGAGCCTACAAAAACATATCTGTACAACTAAAAGGTCAAATGTTATAATACAAACACCTGTATCACAGCAATCTCTGCCGGCACAATTAGGTAGGCAATGAGAGATCCACATCATCAAAATAATTTTTTAACATTATAAATTTATAGTTTAAGGCAATATTTCTCAATTCCTAAGAGGAGTAATCAATACACACAAAAATAAATTAGAAAAGTGCTCTGACAAGTGTAAAAACAAACCTATGTGAATGGATAAACTAACTGTGACAGCTATGTAATAAAAAAGAACTATGAATATAAACACAAACATGTATGTATCTCAAAAATGTTACATGAGCAAAAGGAACCAGATATAAAATATCTATCACATGCTTTCATTTGCATGAAAATTCTAGGAAAGATTAATTGATGACAAAAGAAAGCAAATAGCTGACTGGAGCCAGAGAGGGGAGAGGGAATTGACTGGGATGTAGACAAATTTTGTAGTAATAGTGGAGGTAGTAGACATATTTCTCATCTTGACTACGGTGGTGTTACATACATCTGAGTGGATCCCACTGTATATAAATAAGACCTCAAGAAAACTTTAAAATCTTTTAAAATAGTACATGGAGGAAAAATAAATTGGTTAATAAACCAGGAATGGGAATAAAGATATATTTATTATAAGTCAGGATCAAAGAAACCCAGAGAGGTAAGTTCAGGATAAGAGGCTTCCTGTTTTCCAGATATATCTTACCAATTTAGAGGCAACTAAGAGGATGAGAAATTGAGATGAGCTTTCAAAAGACTATAGATGAAAAATAAAGGAATGTAGGGTCTGCCAAAGATAGAAAATATGATAAATGCCCAGTGCTTTAGCTGGGGCTCTTGAGAAGTTAAACCCAGAGTAAGGGTGGACTGGATGGAAAGATACCAGACCTCACAGGGATAAAAGCCCAGCTTCAAATAACCTAAATCATTCACTAATTTCAGATGATCTCAGACTTCTAGTGTGACTAGCCACTTACCACAAGAAAGCCTTCTGAAGGGAGATTATATCCGAGACATCAAAACTTTGTGTATAAGGTGACTGGTGAAAGTGAAAGTTGCTTAGTTGTGTCTGATTTTTTGTGACCCCATGGACTATACAGCCCATGGAATTCTCCAGGCCAGAATACTGTACTCTATTTTAAATAAGCAGGCATAAGAAGAAGTGAAAGTGAAAGTGTTAGTTGCTCAGTCATGTCTGACTCTTTTTGATCCCATGGACTGTAGCCCACCAGGCTCCTCTGTCCATGGGATTCTCCAAGCAATAATGCTGGCGTGGGTAGCCATTCCCTTCTCCAGGGGATCTTCCCAACTCAGGGACTGAACCTGGGTCTCCTGCATCTCCTGCAGGTGGATTCTTTACCTCTGAGCCACCAGGGAAGCCCTGGCGTAAGCGACAAAGTAAATTTCTTTTTAAGACAAGGAAAGAAACATATAGAAACAGACCACAAACATTCCACATAATTAAGTTTTCAGACACATGACTTAAAATAACTATATTCAATATATTTAAGGAGTTAAAGATAATACTGAGAGTTCAGCAGAGTACTTGAAACTATTAGAAAAGGAACCAAGGAAAATTTAATAGAACTGAAAAACACAATAAACTGAAATTTAAAACGTCATCAAATTTATCAACTGTTTATAAAACTTCATGTCTTATCTTTTTATAGAAACCAAGGACTAAAATCTACAACATTTTATACTGAGGTTTATATATATAAATATATATAATTTTTTTCTTTTATACCAAGAATTTTTAAGGTATTCATCTACACTGAAATCTAAGGCATTTGAAAGCTGATTTTTATACATGGCGAGAGGCAAGGAATCCAACTTTCCTCAGCTTCATTTATCAGCTATCAATACTTCCTCCCTTTCTCTTAATCTGACATGCTACCACTGTTGTTTGCTAAAGTTTCATATTTTCATAAGTCTGTTTCTGGGCTCTCAGTTTTACTCTACTGGTCATTTAGTCTATTGTTACCACAATACTACTTAATTAGTACTTCTTCATAACAAACCCTAATATCTCATAACTATTTCTTCATAATAAGTCCTAATAGCTGATAAGGTCAGTTTCTCATTGCTGTTCCTCTTCTATAAATTATCTTCCTTTTCCTGTTCAGAATCATATTATCATATTTACTGAAAATTCTTGTTGGGAGTTTGGAATTTCACTGACCCTATATATCAATTTGGTAAAAAATGCCATCTTATATTATTGATAATAGAGAACATGATATACCTCTCCATCTATCTAGGTGTTCTCATAATGGGCTTCCCTAGTGACTCAGTGGTAAGGAATCCACCTGCCATTGCAGGAGATGTGGGTTTGATCCCTAGGGTGGGAAGATCCTCCGGAGAAGGAAATGGCAACCCACTTCAGTATCTTTGCCTGGGAAATCCCATGGACAGAAGAGCCTGGCAGGCTATTGTCCACCAGGTCACAAAAAGAATAGGACATACTTAGACGCTAAACAACAAAACAACAATTATCTCATAATAAAATTTTGAAATTTTCTCTAAAGAAATCTTGATCATGATTTCTTAGATCTGTTGCTAGGTATTTTATATTTTCTGACAATATTTCCTTTAATTATTTGCTGCTGTCCTATGGAAATGCAACTGACTTTTGTATGTTAATTTTATATGCATTTACCCTTTTATTAATAAAGATATTAATAATTTCTATATCCTTTTGCATTCTCACTGTAAATAATAGCTTCCAATAGCTGGTTTTATCTCCTCAGTTTTGACTAGATCTCTGTGCACTGGTTACAATCTCCACTACAGTGCGAATAGAAGCAGCAAGAGTGCACATCCTTTCCTCATTCCTAACTTCAGAGTGAATGCTTCCATTCCCTCCACTTAGATAATGTTTACTGTAGGCTTTTTAATACAAACATAGCATAATACAAAAGGCCTTGTTTAAAAAATTCTGCAATGTGAAAAATGATAGTTGCAAATCTAACAAAAGTAAGCATGAGACTAATCAAATTCTCTTAAATTTCTCTTAAACTAGTTTAAAATTTCTCTTTATACCTTATCAAAAGGATAAATACAAGGTAACAATTATTCTCCTTAAGCCACCTTATAAATAAATGTCACTCAGTCTTAGGAGCAGTGTATATGCAGTAAGAATTTTATTTTTATCAAAAAGATATGATCATGATTTCTTCTGAAAGTAGGGATTAAAATTTTTAAATCAATTATAACACCTACTAGCAAAAGAGATGTGACTTTTCCAATATCCTAATTATTGCTAAATATTACTAAAATTTAAAAAGTGACTAATGGGGCAAAAATATACAGTACACAGATTAACAATTTTAAGAGCTATGTCTCATTTAAGGAAGAAAAACAAAGCTTAGTGATAATTCATTTAATTTCTGTTACTTAAAATATATAGATATAATACAGTAAAAGCTAACATTTAAGTGCTTGTGTGCCAGGCAAAAGGTAAATGGTCACAGCAATCTACCATTCATTACTTATTCTTTCAACATATTTACTGGGTTTTTATTATGTGCTACACACTAAAACAAATGCCAAATAGAGATATGAAAAGACAGTGCCTGCCCTTAATAAGATTAGTGTCTGGATGAGAAACAGGTATATAAGCTAAAACTATATAATGTAATAACATGAAAAGTGTTATAATGGGAGTATGTTCAAGGCATATGCCTTTATACTGAAGGCATATAAGAAGTGTCCCAAGTTCTGCACAGGGTAATAAAGAAGGCTTTCTAAAATGATTGCAATGAAGAAAGGATAACAAAGTACACAAACGCTTTTTCTTCCTTCTTGCTTTTTAAGCTTTAAGTTGTGAGGAAAGGCTCTTATTTTCTTGTATTTAACCACACTTTAGAGAGGAGAATCTATTAGAGACTATCTGTCTTTTTAAACTGCATTCCCTTTCAGACTACCAATATAAAATTATCCTCCCAAACTTAACTGTAAAATAGTCTTTGTGCTCCCCTAACAACTCAATGGCACCCCACTCCAGTACTCTTGCCTAGAAAATCCCATGGATGGAGGAGCCTGGTGGGCTACAGTCCATGGGGTAGCACAGAGTCGGACACGACTGAGCAACTTCACTTTTACTTTTCACTTTCATGCACTGGAGAGGGAAATGGCAACCGACTCTAGTGTTCTTGCCTGGAGAATCCCAGGGACAGGGGAGCATGGTGGGATGCTGTCTATGGGGTCGCACAGAGTCAGACACGACTGAAGCGACTTAGCAGCAGCAGCACCAGCAGCAGCAACAACTCAGTGTCCTCTGTACATGAAAAACAGTATAAAGTAACTAATAAAAGTAAGAGAATTGTGAATTCTTTATTGTAAAAATCTTATCGCTTTTAATCACTGAATATTAGAATTCCTTATATGTCATTACATAGCCAGAAAGTGATAGCTAAAATTTCTTTCCCTGCTTTTGCAGTAAGAGTCCCCCATGAAGTCTGTCTTTTTTTTTTTTTTTTGGTGCCAGCTAAATGAACACAGTTAAAATTTGCTATCAGTGCCCTTAATTAAATTCCTCCATCTAATTTAGACTTTAGCACATATTAGATAATTTGAACTGGTATTTTACATGAAGCCTCAAGTTTAATACTACTTAACTACTGTATGTCCCTTTCTGCAAGAGAGAGCTACTATTTTAAAGAACTAATAGCAAGAAAGAATTCACCTTAAACATCCTAGATACACACAAAAGCAAAACCATTTTTAATAGTCTTTGTATTTTCACATACTTGATCTTTAGGAAATGGACTGTCATAATCAGATTGTCTATAGACCAGAATTGGTAGATCCCATTCAGCTAAACATTTTCAATTCCATTGTTTCTAAATATCATAAATATATAACACAAAGTCAGATACTAATCTTGTAATTCTTTATCAGTAGAATCTTCCTGTGTTAAGTGATACATCTATTTTAAAAAGTGTCAGTTCAGCGTGGCAAATTCCTACACAAGTGGTAGAATTTACTGGTATATTCTGAAAATAACACAGAATAAACAACCAAGAAAGGGTAACTCTACATTTGAGTTCACATTACTTCCATTAGTTTTTAGTGTTTTGAGTTTTTCAAGGGGATTAGATATTATATGTTTTGCTTAATATTAGAAATGCACATTTTAGGTTTTATTTCAACAGTCTAGGGAAAACAATAAAACACAGAATATTTATTTCTATTACAAAAACCACATCAGAATAGAGAATGAGGTGACTCTAACCATTCTATTTAAATTTATAACTCATCCCCCTAACTACAGATTCCTGGCTCCTTACACTGCTGTTTTTATCCTTTAGTACTTCTAGCTGTCTAATAAATTATATGTGTGTATGGCTGCTCAGCCATTCAATCATGTCTGACTCTACAACCCTAAAGCCTGTAGCCCAGCAGGCTACTTTGTCCATAAAACTTTGCGGGCAAGAATACTGGAGTGGGTTGTCATTTCCTACTCCAGGGGATCTTCCCTACACAGGGACTGAACCCATTATCTCTTGCACCTCCTGCACTGGTAGGCAGATTCTTTACCACTGTACCACCTGGGCTTCCCAATAAATTATATACCTGTTTATTAAGTTTAATTGTTAACTCCTAGTCTCTCTCCCTAGAATATAAGTTATTCAAAGGCAGGAAATTCTGTCTGTTCTATTCACTGACTTATCCTGAGCACCAAGAACAACCTGGGACTATAAGGATAAAATAAGGTAAAAATCTGTCAAAGGAATGAATGCATAAGTAGTTAAGATGAGTAACCTACTGTATACAGGGAGAAAACACACTGCCTAAAGGTACTTGGCTGTAAAGATAAATATCTAATATAACAGTAACACAAATACATTGTTTATGTGCCAAAGTCAAATATAAATAAGTTCCATTAGAGACACTGTCTACAATAAGCATGAAATCATCTCAGAAGACAACTGAATGACCTAATAGATATCATAAAGCTTTTTTGTGATCAATTGCTAAGTGAATGGTATAATTAAGGGGATAGGACTTTGGGCTCAAGAGAACTGAAAAGGCATTTCAGATAAGGAAAGCAAAGGAAAGCAATTTGAGTATTTTTAGTAGACAAGTACAAACAAAGCATGTTCATTCAGTTATTTATTTATTCTGTCAACATATTTTAATTATGTTTCTTCTGTGTATCTGACACTGGTCCAGGTACCAGAGATGCACAGAAGAACGGTTCCTACCTTTCAGAGTCTCACAATTTTGTGAGGGAGAAACATATAAATAAATTTATAGCAAACAGTGTTAGAAATATAAACAGCACTTTGGGGAAACAGATAACTTCGCTCCAAGAAGGTCACAGAAAGCATGAAAGAAGTGTCCCTTAAATTTGAGGGATCAGCAGAAAGAATTTACCAGACAGATTAAAGCATTTCATGCAAGGAACTGCAAACAGAAGAACACAGAGGCAAAAGATGATACCTAGAGATGATGCTGGAATGGAAAACAAGGATCAGAATATAAAGGGCTTTAAATGCTATGCTTGAGAAATTCAATCTAGCCAGTATATCAGAGTTCCTCAAAGTATGGTCCATCGATTACCAGCATTAGAATGATCTAGGGCAGAAATTTTTGAATTGTACTTTGAGACCCAGTAGAGTACATCATGAGAAATGCTGGGCCGGAAGAAGCACAAGCTGGAATCAAGATTGCCGGGAGAAATATCAATAACCACAGAGATGCAGATGACACCACCCTTATGGCAGAAAGTGAAAAGGAACTAAAAAGCCTCTTGATGAAAGTGAAAGAGGAAAGTGAAAAAGTTGGCTTAAAGCTCAACATTCAGAAAACGAAGATCATGGCATCTGGTCCCATCACGTCATGGGAAATAGATGGGGAAACAGTGGAAACAGTGTCAGACTATTTTGGGGGGCTCCAAAATCACTGCAGATGGTGACTGCAGCCACGAAATTAAAAGACGCTTACTCCTTGGAAGAAAAGTTATGACCAATCTAGATAGCATATTCAAAAGCAGAGACATTACTTTGCCAACAAAGGTCCGTCTAGTCAAGGCCATGGTTTTTCCTGCGGTCATGTATGGATGTGAGAGTTGAACTGTGAAGAAAGCTGAGCACAGAAGAATTGATGCTTTTGAACTGTGGTGTTGGAGAAGACTCTTGAGAGTCCCTTGGACTGCAAGGAGATCCAACCAGTCCATTCTAAAGGAGATCAGCCCTGGGATTACTTTGGAAGGAATGATGCTAAAGCTGAAACTCCAGTACTTTGGCCACCTCATGCGAAGAGTTGACTCACTGGAAAAGACTCTGATGCTGGGAGGGATTGGGGGCAGGAGGAGAAGGGGACGACAGAGGATGAGATGGCTGGATGGCATCACCAACTCGATGCACATGAGTTTGAGTGAACTCCTGGAGTTGTTGATGGACAGGGAGGCCTGATGTGCTGCAATTCATGGGGTCGCAAAGAGTCAGACACGACTGAGCGACTGAACTGAACTGAACTGAGTTCTAAAATTAATTTAGTGGGTTAACTAAGCTTCTTCTTAAAAAAAAAAAAAAAAAAAGAAATGGAACAGAACAGAACAGATGGAGGGCGTATTGCGTGTACTAAGAGTTCAGGGCCACTGGTCATAAAATTAATTTACTGTGTTGGACATGCTTTTTCTATTTAAAAAATAAAATAAAATGGAAAGGAATAGATTAGACAGTATATTACATGAAGTAACAATATTGCTTTTTTTTTTAATCTATGTGTGTATCTATTGAGTAGAGAAATAAAATCTATTTCTTAATGTGAGTTGTAGTTAAGAAACATGGATCTAGATGTTTTTTTAAAATGCAGCACTCAAGGCCCCACACCAGACTATCAAATTAGGGGAAAATGTGGCCTGGATTCTACATTTTTAGCAAGTAACTAAGAGGGTGCTACGCACATTCAAATTGAGAGTCACTGGTGAAGATGATGTGGAGCCACTGAAGGATAATAAGCACAATTCTGAAATGATTGATACTGGTTTCACAAGAATATTTCTGGACGTAGAATGTACAAACTGCCTGTAGGGTGATCAAGACCAATGGTGGTGAGAACAGAGAAGGTTGACTGAGAACTGGTCAGGGTAAGTGAACAAAACAGTTTTTCTGGAATAGAGTTAACAGTGGAAGAGAAGGTAGGAAACATATGTTGGAGCTACATGTAGAAAATTTCCAATTTAAGGCCATTTAATTTTTAGACTATTTAAGGAACCACTGGAACTTTTTAATCATAGTACTATGCTAAAGCATTGTTCTAAGATTATTTTAATGAGGGCAGGGAGTTATAAAGCATAGTTGAGATAAAATCATGCACCTGAAAGCCAAGGTAACTGTTTTCAAATCTTAGCTCTACCAGGTATTGTTTCCTTAGGATAAATTTCAAAAGTAGAAAATGCTTGGGTCAAAGTATGTTTATTTAAAATTCTGCTTCATTGCTAAAGTAAAAGGCCAACTTTTAAATTAAAGAGGCCATCTAGTCTAGACATAGTATGAAATAGGCATAATGTAGTATAAAACAAGGAGATTATAAATAATAGCTACCAGTTACTAAGTATTATTTGTATGTCAAGGAGTAAATGTTAAGTAGCTCATGTACACTATTTTATTTTATCATTACAGCACTGCTTTACAGCAAAGAAAAACAAAGCTTTGGTTACTTAACTTTCCTATGTCACACAGTATATAGCAGGGGCAGAGCTGGAATTCAAACCCAAATCTTCTGAACTCCAGTGGAAAGGGTATTAAAAAGGAAAATGCAGAATGGCAGATGGGCCACTGCTGAAATAATTTTTTTCTTTTTACCAATCCAGAACAAGGCTTGGTGTTAATAGCATGTACTTACACGTCACTTAGAATAGTTCCTAGTACATGATAAGTGCTTCACATATTTTACTTCATTTAATTCTTATAACAACCTATGAGGTAAGTGCTATAATTATCTCCACTTTATAAATAAGGAAGTGGAACATAATCAATTTAAGGAAAAAGCATCACACGAGCGTTCAAAGTATATATTCAATTGAGCCTTTTTAGTAAATTGAAAATAACTTAAATGTTTATTAATAGATAATAAGATCAACAAATTAAAGCCTAACTAAGCCACAGAATACTGTTAAAAAGCAAAATAGATTTATAAGTACTGATATGGAAAGTTATTTAAGATATATTCCTGAGTGAAAAGAAAGAAACAGTAGATTAGGAAGTGTAACATGATTCCATTTATATTTAAGAATGTATAAATACATGACACATGTAAAAAGGAAATTCTAGAAAAATTTTCATCGAATTTAACAGTAGTCTCTTACAGTGAGTAATACTGAAGAGGAAGAAAGGGACTTTTGCTTTTTGCATTATACTAAATAGTATGAAAAATAAAGATCTAAAGAAAAGAGATATAGACCTTATAATTCACAAAACACTACTTATCTATGAGCATATTCCTTAAATTATCATGATATCACTTAAATTATTTTTAAACATCTGAGAAAAACACAAACCAACACTATAAGCATATTTTAAATATGACAAAGAAATCTATTCTTTGAAAATTGTATAGCTGTTCAATACCTGAATTATGCATATTTAAGTGACTGCAGATGACTTTACAAAGGAGACTACCGTGGTGCAGGGTGTCAGGAGCCCTCACCTTTACTGTAGCAATTGTGGCACAGTTACCAGGTGCCACACCAGACAGTGCCATTCCCAATAAAATCCATTCACAGTGAATTTCTAGTAAATCCACTAAATAAATACACTATGAAGATATTTTACATGGCCTCTACTATTTCTATACTACTATTCCTAAACTACTTCACCATTGAATATGCCTTGAGTTAAATGCATTCCAATACCTCATAACCACAGTGCCTATTCAATATTCAGCAAGGGGAGTATAAATTATCTGCTGGTATGGCAAAAGAAAAGCCATAATCAAAGAGAATCAGAATATTTTTGAGAAGGTTTTATTACAGAAAACTACAGAAAACAATTCACAAAGCCTTGTCTGCATAAGAAATTTTTTTCAACACTGAAGCATTTTAAACATATTTCATTCCTCAGATACTGTGTAAGACAAGTATGTAAGTGAACACAGAACTTAAGACAGCTTTTAAAACACAGGTTAAAGATAGAAATAGAAATCACTTAACACAAATAACTAAATATCCAAATAATAGAAATAATTAAATCAAACATACTCACCATTGAAAGGATTGATTCCTGCCCTCATTCTTGAAATAATAGCTTCTTTTACTTCTTTTTTTTTCACACATCGAATACCCAAATTTTGAAAACTAGAAGGGAAACACAAAACTTTCAAGAGCTAACACAGGGACACACAAATGAGATTTTACTAAAGAATACTGCAAAAATCAAGCATATATCCAACACTGAGGAGTCATCATAATGTCAGATGGAGATATTAAAAGCATGAAATACATTTCCAATTCCTATGATAAAGATGTGAGGATAAAAAATGGGGTTATATTTCTAAGAGAACTGTTAAAGAGTAAAGTAATATATACTATAGTACTTTTATATACAGTGTTTTACAGTTATATGTTACTAACATTCCTGCATCAAATATATCAAAGTAGACAAAGATTAATTGGAAAGCAACACCAAAAAGCTAAAATTCACCTCCCCAAAAAATTCATAATCAAATCAATAGAATCTGTACATTTGATAATATAAAACAAAACTTATAAAAAGTTACCCACAGGCTGACACCTACATGTATAGTTTTGCTGAGCTCATAAAAATGCTGACTACATGTTTTTAAAATGTGTGCAGACTACCAACATTTAAAACTCAGGTAAATGCATATAAACATTCCTGCTTTCTCTTGAATATTTTAAAGGCAACAATAGACTGGCACAGAAACACCTGCCTGGAGCTAAGTACCTGCAGACCCATTCACACAGGGTTTTCCAGTTGGCTGCAGTGCCTGCTAGTCCTCTTATACTTCAGCCTCTCCACTCCACAGACATCTGGTTTCTGACTACAAATGACTTCACTACTAACAGCAGTGGAATATGTGTTATGCCTTATCACATGAAGTTATAATAATCATTTATCATAAGAAAACATCAAACTATGTATTTTTTTTCATTAGACAGATATTTAAAACTAAATAATATTTAACCAGAGTTTCAAAATGTCATTTATGGAAAATTTCTCAACAGCTACAAATACTACCAATTTGCATATGTGTAGTACAGATGATGGTGGGGGGAACTCCCCTACCACCACTAGTCATACTTGTTCCCACATGGAAAAACCATGACATCATTAAAATTGGGTGGGTGTGAATAAAGAAGCAAAACTTGGTTATAATAACATTACTATTTGCTCAAACTTCACATGGCCCTTGGCAACAGGAGGTCACTTGCCGTGTTTGCCCCCTCTATGCTCTGTTGTCTTACTGTTCATGCTTTTCATATTTACCACCCTTGTGATTTTTAACACCTAAAATATCTTTAGCACTTCCTTCTTCTGCCTCCAATAATTAAAAAATAAATCTTGAACTTGTAATCCTTTCTTGAACCCTAAAACCATATTTCTCTTAAAAGTATTCCACTTCTTTGAAAGATTCTTATGTTGGGTCTCACTTTTTCTTTGACAAAAGATTTTAAAGGACTCTTTGTTTTAAGATATTTACACATTACTTGATAGTTTCATCTGAATAATCCTATTTGAGTGCAACTCACACATAAATTTTGACATAAGGAAACCAAGATGACAGAGATTATCTGAGTCAATTATTCATTCATTCATATTCATTCAACAAGTTCTGGAGTTCCTACTATGTACCAAGGACTGTGATGAGTAATGGGAATATACAATCCCTCCTCTCATGGAGCTCGGAGTCTAGAGCAGGTGTAAACAGTTTGAAGGGGCTTGTGTGTGCTGGTTAGTCGCTCAGTCCTGTTTGACTTTCTGCAACCCCATGGACTATAGCCTGCCAGGTTCCTCTGTCCATGGAATTCTCTAGGCAAGAATACTTGAGTGGGATGCCATTTCCTTCTCCACTGAAAGGACTTGCGTTGGTCAAATCTGTGTCAATGTGAAAATCAGAATAATAATGCTAGTAATAGATTAGCATTCAATTATAATGCATTGACTATAAGAATCCATGAGTCTGGACTTCCCTGGTGGCTCAAAATCTGCCTGTCAATGCAGGAGACACAGGTTAGATCTCTGATCTGGGAGGATCTCACATGCCATGGAGCAACTAAGCCTGTATGCCACAACTACTGAGCCTATGCCCCAGAGCCCAGGGAGCTGCAACTACTGAAGCGAGTGAACCCTATAACCTGTGCCCCACAACAAGCGATGCCCACACATCGCAACTAGAGAGTAGCCCCTGCTCTCTGCAAATAGAGAAAGCCTGTGTGCAACGAAGACCCAGCACAAACAAAAATAAATCAACAAAATTATCTGTCAAAAAAAGAATCCATGAGTCTATACTGGTATTTTTTCAACTGAGGCAGGGGAATATGGGTAAGTTTTTCTTTACAATAGAATGCCAATTAATATCACCAATGGGAAAAAACTAGTATCACCATCTCCTGTAGTGTTACTTTGAGAACAATACAGCATCACCTCTGTAGATTTCTCATCCAAAATATTTCATGTTAACATGAACACAATCATGAGCAACCACTCAGACTAACCCATGTTGAATAACATTCTTCAAAGCAAATAATATTCTTCAAAAATGTTAATGTCATGAAAAACCAACACAAGTTGAGAAAATATTCTAAGTTAAAGGAGACTAAATCAGCATGACACCCAAATACAATGGATGATCCTTAACAGGATTTTGGATTGAGGGGCAAGGTTCAGTTCACTTCACTTCAGTTGCTCAGTGGTGTCCAACTCTTTGTGACCCCATGAACCACAGCACGCCAGGCCTCCCTGTCCATCACCAACAGTTTTCATCACCACTGAGTCAGTGATGCCATCTAACCATCTCATCCTCTGTTGACCCCTTCTCCTCCTGCCTTCAATCTTTCCCAACATCAGGGTCTTTTCAAATGAGTCAGCTCTTCACATCAAGTGGCCAATATAATGGAGTTTCAGCTTTAACATCAGTCCTTCCAATGAACACCCAGGACCGATTTCCCTTAGGATGGACTGGTTGGATCTCCTTGCAGTCCAAGGAACTCTCAAGAGTCTTCTCCAACACCACGGTTCAAAAGCATCAATTCTTCTGCGCTCAGCCCTCTTTATAGTCCAACTCTCAGATCCATACATGACCATTGGAAAAACCACAGCCTTGACTAGACGGACCTTTGTTGACAAAGTAATGTCTCTGCTTTTTAACATGCTGTCTAGGTTGGTCATAACTTTCCTTCCAAGGAGTAAGCGTCTTTTAATTTCATGGCTGCCGTAAAGGCATTATTGGGCATCACTGGACATAAATAAGGTAGTCCAAAAATCTAACTGCCTATACCTAAAGATCAGTCCTGGGTGTTCACTGGAAGGACTGATGCTGAAGCTGAAACTCCAATACTTTGGCCACCTGATGCAAAGAGCTGACTCATTGGAAAAGACCCTGATGCTGGGAGGGATTGGGGGCAGGAGGAGAAGGGGACGACAGAGGATGAGACGGCTGGATGGCATCACCGACTCGCTGGACGTGAGTTTGGGTAAACTCCAGGAGTTGGTGATGGACAGGAAGGCCTGGCGTGCTGCGATTCATGGGGTCGCAAAGAGTTGGATACGACTGAGCAACTGAACTGAACTGAACTGAAGGCTGACAAAGAAGAGCCAGAGAAATAAGAAGTAAAACAGAAGAGTCTGTTCTCAGAAAACAAGGAGTAATTATGTTTCAATAAGTCAATAATCTACAATGTAAAACATTGGGAGGCGAAATAATACAAATAGGAAGTATTCCTTGCCAAGTTTATACAACCAGATAGTTTATGCTTTGTGCTGTTACTAAAGTATATTTTCTAAATGGTTACTACTTGTATTTAAGGAGGCTACTAATCTTTTCCTGTTGCAATCAGTTTCATTTTTTTCTCACAAGCAATACATGTTCATTACAAAAAGAATTATAAAATGAATATGAGTTAAAAGAAGCACATAAAACCCCACAATTCTTCCTACCCAGAGACAGCTGCTATCAACATCTTAGTGTTTAAACTATCATGTATATGTACACACTTACTTTGAAAAACTAACACAACATTGTTGATCAATGATACTCCAATATAAAATTTAAAATTTTTAAATTATTTATCACACTTCATTGTAAAGCCTTCTTTTATTTATCTAAATATTGGGAACATCTTTCTATACAAAGACATTTTTGCAGTGTTATTTTTAAGGCTACATAGGAGTTCACTGCATGGAGGTACCAGTTTAACTAATCTCCCTCTGTTTTATAATCCGGATTGCTTCTAACTTTTTGCCATTACAAAGCTTCAATGAACATCATTACAGCTAAGTTTCTGAACATGCTTAATTAGATTATTTCCCTAGATAAATCCCAGAAGTAGAATTGCTAGTTCAAGAGACATTCATATAATTTCAGGCTTTGCTGAAATTATAGTGCCTACCAGAAAGATTTTATTTATTTACACTTTCACCAATAGGATGAAAATGAACCCAGCAGCCTCACACACAAAGTACTATATATCTATTTTAAATTTTAAAGCTATTGTTGTATGTTAATGTTATACTGCCTTTTTCAAATAAAAATCCCAGTTTTCCAGGTGATTTTTTCACATCTGACAATTTTTAAGTTAGAGAAATCCTTTCATAAATTGTTCAAACTAAGAAAGAAAACTGCAGCATAAAATAAGTTTATGTTTACTTTTAGTTACAATAAAGAAGTACTCCTACTACCATCATGGGCTTCTACTAATAAAAAATGAAAGGGTAGTTCTAATGTAAATGATAAGAGAATGCAAATATATACTACAGTAAATAGAAGTACAGTGAGGAATTGATTTATTCTGCCAAAAAGTAACAGAGGTACATAGATAGGAAACAGGAGAATCCTATTCTTATACTATTCCTAAAAATGTCTGTGACTATGTACTTACAACAAAGGTCTGCGTTCTTGCCCAAATTCTGCTTCATAGTAGCCATCTCTGCAGTCTTTTCCTACTAAATCATGAGGATGAGGTTTATATGGGTCATTCTTTGTTACTAATGTAATTCTCACTTTTCCTTTTCCATAATAGTTCAAAATCTGAAAAGGGGGGAAATTAAATATGTGATCCATAAATATGTCTCACCAACAACTGAATTATAAAATTTATATCAGTACCAGAATTTATACTAAATAGTTCAATTTACATCATATAGTTAGCACTGGATAAACTACAACTGACTGGTAACTGCAGTATGCATGAAACTTTCCAGAGGATACCAGTAGGGAAGAATTTACCTCTCAGTTCCTTCGTATATCATTTTGTGCCCTAATTTCAACTGTTTATATCATCTGATTTTGCTTATTTTCCTTTGAAAACAAGTCAAAGTATACTAAAATAGTATCACAGTGGATGAGGAAATTCTAAGGTGCTGAGTCACTGAATGCCATGCTGCTATATTCATTGCCATACCATTGCCATGCCATACCATAACATCCCTTCCAAGTATATATTTAAGCCACAATGGAAATGATAGTACATAAATATGATCACTTAAGTAACTTAATACATGACATTTCATTTCACAAAAATATTTGTTAATCAGTAAGCATATCCCAAATGTTCACTGTATAATAGGCAATAAATCAAGCTGAGTTTTGCAAAATTAAGTTTTCACACAGAACACTGAGAATGAAGAGAAGAGTTAAACATGGGAGAGGAAGGAGGAGCTTGTGGGAAGGAGTTAGTATTTACTTTGGAAGCTAGCAAATTTGTAAGCACAAAGCAGGAAACATTAAAAAAACAGCATACAAGGGAGCAAGGCAGTTAAGTAAAAATGGGTGGCTTCACAGGTAAAAGGGCATTAAAATCCTGAACTCTGAATTTAAACTTAATTTGAACAGTAATCAGAAAGTATTTATTGCCTTTCTGAATAAAAGAGAAAGTAAAAATTTAAGAGTATAAGGTTGGAAATTCCCTGCCAGTCTGGTGGTTAGGATTCTGAGCTTCCACTGCAAGGGGCACAGATTTGATCCATGGTTGGGGAACTAAGATCCTGGAAGCAGTGTACTGCAGCTAAAAAAAAAAAAAAAAAAAAGTGAAAGGTAGGCTAATGTAGAACTCAAGCTGCAAAGCTGTTCAGAACATGTTGTTATGGCAAGGATACAGATCATAGAAATATTTAAGAGACTATATAGAATAAGCTGAATTATGGAGAAGAGTTAAAAATTGCTCTTATAGGAAAGGATTACTGTTTTCTTATTTACTTTTCAGTAACATCTCTCCCATTTTAATATTAAAAAAAAAGACTTAGATTTAACTCAAATCTACATTGCTAACAAAAAATGTGATAAAAGATTGGAATTTGGAATTCAATATGTAATTTTGCTACTGGTTTGTTATATAACTTAGCATTTTCTTAAAGTCCAATAGAGTAAATTTTGTAAATAATGTAGTTATAAAACAGTAGCTTAAAATCTACTGATAAAACATTAAATAATGCTTTTCAAAATGCCCTCTGCCATTAAGGTTTTAAACTGTCATTTAAAGAATAAAAAAATCATTAAAAATGGAAGAAAATTTATATACAAATATAAACATAGCATAGTTTATAAATACAGTATATTACCAAAGTCATTCTGGATTATAAAATTACTTTCAAATTTTATGCTAACATGAAAACACTGTATTTAAAAAGTGACAATATTTCAAATCAGTCAAGGCAACCGAGAGTATCAGGGACAAGCAATAAAGATAAGGAAAAAAAAGACAAAAATGTTTTCTTTATCCATAGCCCCTAGATTAGCCAACTGACTGCAGGAAGAATTCTAAGTCAGTTCCCAAATACATGTTTTTAAACTCCAGAACAATTCTGCCCGCCTCTGGAAGGAAAGAAAGCTTTTTCCTCATTAGCTTTTTGTCCCATGAAAGTGATAATCATCCAAAAGCTGCCAATGTACACTAACCACTGGATATCACTTAGAGTAACACACAAGTATAACTATCTGCTGGAATGAAGAGTCCACACTGTACTTAAGAAATGTCCCAAGCACGCTCTCCACTAGGGATTAATTAAAAAGAAAAAAGAGGGAAAAAAAAGAAAAGAAAAGCTGGTGGAGATCACTGTGAAGAAGCTGGATCTTTAAATAATTGCTGTAGCTAAAGTATGAAGCAACTAAGAGGCATACACACACACAGGAGCATTCTATTACCTGGATGGATGGGTATGTTCTGTTGTTGTCTGTGCTGTGCTCCCCTGGAATGCTGCCTGCTGATCGCCCTTCACATTTGTATCTAAAACGCATTCCCCTTTGCCTGGGTTGCTCAATTATCTCTATACGTGTGTTAACCCCACCTGGAAATTTTAAAAGGGGGAAGAGTGAAATTACAATCAAAATAATAATGGATTTTAACCATTTTGCTTTTTAGAAAACAGTAGTCTAAAAAATGTTCCCTCTCTACTAAATAACAAGGTTGAAATGCAATTATCCAAGACTGGGTGTTGAAGACACTCCTCTCTCATTCAAACTGCAATCCCTTACTGTGTAAACACAAGTCATTCAAATCATATTTACTGGCTAGCACTTTATCGTTTAATATCTATAACTAATGCTACCATGAAGTTCTGTGATAACCACTTCAGAGATACCCACTTACATGAGACCAAACAGAAGGGTTTTCCCCCAAAATTCTCCAAGAAGTGTCAAGAAGCTAGTCTTCAGAAGTACAATATTATATTCCAAAAGTGACTTTGCTTGATTTTACATTAGGCTTATCTTAAGTGTACTAAGACTGTTCATTGAAAATAAAAATGCAGAAGGAAATGTTAAATTTTTCTAATATCTCCATTGGACTCTTCAGGACTTACACATAGTACATCAAAACAACTTCCAGAAGGGACTTAGGTTCAAAAGAATTTTCAATCAATCCCTCTAAAGTATAAGACACTATAGAGGAAAATAATTATTTACTTTCTGTAATGAATGTAATTCAAAATATACCTTTAGAATGAACTACTGACATACCCAACAATGTGGATAAATATGTAAATATGTTCAGTGAAAGAAGTCAAATCAAAAGTGCACATAATTTTATGTGTTATGATTCCATTTATATAAAACTCTAGAATATGTAAACTAATCTATAATGAAAGAAAGCCGATCACTGGTTGCCTAAGAATAGGGATGTGGAGTGGATGAGGAACTTTGGAGGACAATAGACATGTTAATTACTTGACTGTGTTGATCTCAAAATTGTATAAATATGTCAAAAGTTATCAAATTGCATACTCTATAAACAGTGTACATTAGTTATATGCCAATAAAGTTGTCTAAAACATATGCACCTTTATCCCCTCTTATTATCCAAATCATTGAAATGACAGTTAAATAAAGCACACCAGTGTGCTTACAAGTAGGATATTAGCAATGCATCTTTATTTCGGGGGTATAAAGATGTCTTCCATGAAAAAACCCCAAATCAAAAACCACAACCCCCAAAAAAACCCCTGCCTCGATCAGTTTAGTGATTTCTAAATTCCCACAGTTAGATATCCATTTATTTAACTAAAGGCTTATCCTCTGTTAGGATGCAAGCAAATCTTCAGAAAGGGTAACACAGTGGGTCGTATCAGTGCAATATGGGGAAGAGGCCTTTTGAGTCCAACTCAGCCACTTCCTAACATTGAAGACACTGGAAATATCTCTTAAGTTTCCTCCCCTATAAAATGGACATAATAACAATAACACCTATCACATAGGGTGTTGTGAAGATCAGGGATAACATGTTTCTTACCAAGTGTCAGGCATATAACAAATATTCAATAAATGGTTTATTCTTATTCTAGATGCTTTATTGAAAGCAGTAATTTATAGTGGTACCATGACAGTATAACAACTGCTACTTTCAAGGATCTTACAGAACAATGTGGCAAACAACACGAATTATTAGACTATAGAGGAGGGAATAAAAAAAATTTTGTTTATGCTAACAAAATTCTGCATAAAATGATAATAAGAGCAAAAGAGTCAGGAAAGCCTATCCTATGTCAAGGAAAACAAAAGTTACTGAAATACTGGGTGGGGAGTTAGGAGGAGGAAGGAAGAAAGGCAGGCATTTCGAGGGAAAGGGAAGAGGGTGTTCAAAGGTGGTGGCACAGAAAAAAAGAGCTAAAGAATCACACGACAGCCCCAATGGAGCTGAGATACACTTCTACCCTTAGAAAGAAAACCAGAACCAGAGTACATCTGGGGATTGGGATTTCACTCTGAGTGACAGAAAATCAATTAATGGTTTTATGCAGGGGAATCACATGATCAGATTGACATTGTAAAGTAAGAATTATGGTGGCAGTAGACAGACTGAAAAAAGAGAAAGCAAGGTGATCAGTTTAGAGGCTGTTACAGCAATGTGGGAGATGATAAGGGTATATGAGAAATTTGGTAGTGATAACAGGAATCAAGGATTATTTACAAGACAAAATTGATAGTACTTGGTGACAATGAACATTAGGGTTAACAGAAAGTATCGCTGATGGCTCCATATTTTCTAAGTATTACTGGCATCTTTAATTCTATTGTTTGGTTTAGATTCTTTGTGCTTGAATTTACTGTCTATCTGTTTACTCTAAACACAAGGAGCCAGAGAAAAGTGACTTTAAGCTAATCAAATTTATAATACTTATTTCAATTTTACTGAAAAATGTAAGGCATACAGATGAGTATTTCAATTTCACACCCTTGGGAGGGATAAATCGGGAGACTGCAATTGACATCTATACAGTACTATATATAAAACAGATAACTAATAAGAACCTACTGCACAGCACACGGAACATACTCAACACTCTGTAATGACCTGTATGAGAAAAGAATCTAATAAGAGTGGATATACGTGTGTGTACATATATATATATATTTATACATGTATATATATATATATATGTATGACTCACTTTGCTGTACAAGAGAAACTAACACAACATTGTAAATCAACTATGCTCCAATAAAAATTAATTAAAAAAAAACAATTTCACATCCTTATATATATCCTCATATATTTCAAATAATCAAATTCACATTTCAGTTTCAAATATTTCACATACTTGCATATCCTTGTAGGAGTATTTAAAAGAAAGTACATTTTCCTCTTAAAATGAAGTTCAAAATACTCAACAGTATTTTTTAAGTAATATCTTAAATCATCTATGCGGTTGAACTAAAGGTCAAATAAATCCCTGCCCACTGCTTACTTAAAGATGTCTTAGTGGGAAGTTGATACAGAATGACATCATTAATGATAAGTGGCTAACTTTTAAGGGAGGAGTGTGAATAGAAGTGCTAGGCTTAAAGTGAGCATTCAAATATTTTTCATTGGTTACACAAAACTTCCTTAAACTAGAAAGTGTGTTTAAGAAAATAGTTTGTGGACAAGAGAACAGAAAAACAGTTGTTGAAACATTAAATAAAATATTTTTAAAAGATGTTTGAATACTAAGAATGACATATATTAGTTATCATATAATATCAAGTACTTTTAAAACCCCTGAACTCTCTTTCTGTTGCAGAAGCTCTTTAATGGTAAAAGTCTGACAATCAGAGTCTATTGTAATATTCTCCATTCCCCTAGCTGGAAATAATCTCCTGCTCTAAACTACTGCAGCATTTTGTTTATGGCAATTATTGCAAATAACTGTGAGGGAAGACTTACTGTTTTATTTCTTCTTAAAAAAAAAAAAAAAGCTATTTGTTTTATTTCTTCAAGCTACCTGAAGGCAGGAATTGTGCCTTACTCCTCAGTGTCTTGCACAGATATTCAGGAAATATCTGTGGAATGAATGACTGAAAATCTGGAGATCTTGTTTTGTTTGTGTAAATCACGCAAACATTGAAGGACTATATTAATAATTATTTGGATTTTCCTTATTAGGTTCTACTACTAGGAAAAATAAATGCATAGTATATCATGAGAAACGCTGGGCTGGAAGAAGCACAAGCTGGAATCAAGATTGCCAGGAGAAACATAAATAACCTCAGATAAGCAGATGACACCACCCTTATGGAAGAAAGTGAAGAACTAAAGAGCCTCTTGACGAAAGTGAAAGAGGAGAGTGAAAAAGTTGGCATAAAGCTCAACATTCAGAAAACAAAGATCATCACATCTGGTCCCATCACTTCATGGGAAATAGATGGGGAAACAGTGGCTGACTTTATTTTGGGGGGCTCCAAAATCACTGCAGATGGTGATTGCAGCCATGAAATTAAAAGACACTTGCTCCTTGGAAGGAAAGTTATGACCAACCTAGACAGCATATTCAAAAGCAGAGACGTTACTTTGCCAGCAAAGGTCTGTCTAGTCAAGGCTATGGCTTTTCCAGTGGTCATGTATCGATGTGAGAGTTGGACTATAAAAAAAGCTGAGTAAAAAAAAAAAAAAAAAAAAGCTGAGTGCCAAAGAATTGATGTTTTTGAACTGTGGTGTTGGAGAAGACTCTTGAGAGTCCCTTGGACTGCAAGGAGATCCAGCCAGTCCATCCTAAAAGAGATAAGTTCTGGATGTTCACTAGAAGGACTGATTGTGAAGGTGAAACTCCAATACTTTGGCCACCTGATGCGAAGAACTGACTCATTTGAAAAGACCCTGATGCTGGGAAAGATTGAAGGCGGGAGGAGAAGGGGATGACAGAGGATGAGATGGTTGATGGCATCACTGACTCAATGACATGAGTTTGGGTAAACTCTGGGAGTTGGTGATGGACAGGGAGGCCTGGCGTGCTTCAGTCCATGGGGTCGCAAAGAGTCGGACACGACTGCGTGACTGAACTGAACTGACTAGGACAAATGTTGTTTGTAAGTACTAAAATCACTATACCTTCATACTCCTCATATCTACTCATATTCTAATTTCTTTATGTTTATAACTTAAAAAAGCTTCCCACTTATAAATCATTTATATCATGCCTCTGTACAGTGTATCAGTGACTTCCTTCCTCAGTACCCTGTTTTAAAGCGCTATCCTTCCTGAAGATAAAAAGTGGTGAAATGCAATCATTTATGGAGTGGAAGACAGTAAAACATAAATTAGGGAATTGTAGAGAAAATGAGTACTCTTAACTATGATTATCTCAATAAAAATGTCTTTAAAACTGGTTCTAAGCAAGTAGATCACTGTACTTTTCTTTAACCAATATTATGCAAAGCTGGGATTGACTCCTAAATTTTTAATCATACTGTAAAATGCTAATGCAGACTAGAACAGTATCTGAAATATAGCCAAAATGTTTGCAAGATATATTTATGTTTTTATTTGCACTTAGGCAAGAAAGAGTACTACTTGATTTTTTAAGATTAAAAAAAGAAAGTACATTAAAGAAAAGAAAAAAGTAAAGTATACTGAAATAAAAGTTAAAAATGGATGATCAATTGTCAGACAGGCAGATTATTAACTAAAACTTTACAGGTAGCACTGGGAACCAGCATTAGTCGAACAGTGAAAAAAATGTTTATTGCAGTAATTAAAACACTCTTAATTTTAAGACACTTCTCATTTGATCCTCTTAATCTCATAAAAACAGGACAGCAAATATTATCCCATTTCACAGTCGATAAAACTAAAGTTCAAAACTATATGAAGTTATAAGAAAAAGAAATTATGAATGATATTAGTAAATATGACAGCTGGGATCCTGAGGGGGGGGGACATCAAATTTAACAGAACAACAAGCATAAAAATAGCTGGAGATAAAGTCACAGTAACTGATACAGCAAATGAGCTAAAATAAATGCAACTTAGTTTAAGAAAATAATGCATCTTGTTGGATCCTATTTGGATCCAACAAAATTCCTAGAACAGAGTTCATTTGGGACTATATATCAGAATCACATAGGTAGCTTTTTAAAAAAATACATACCCTGACCGCACCTGAGATCTGCTGAACTGAAATAGAAATCAATCTAAAGCCTGGACCTATTTGTGGAAAAAACCTTCCAAGCAATTTGAACACACTCCTGATTAAGAACCACTGCCCTAAAACATAAAGAGGTGGAAACCACAAGGTACATACCTAGAGAAGCAATCCCCAAATTCACGTACTAGGATGAGCCAGGTGATGGATAAACTAGGCACAGGAATTCTGACTACCTGTTAACTCTCTCCCTCTCTCAAACGTTTTACCCAAAAGCAAGCAAGAGAAAAAGTACTATTATAGAGACAGCCTTCAATTACACTGATTTATTTAAAATATACCTTTTACAAAATTAGTTATTGTAACTACCATCAGTAACATTTCTCCCAGGACAGTATGCCAACGTGACACACCACAATTTTGAGTAACCGACTAGAGTATGCATCTCATTCACTGAAGGACTGGATGACAGACTGCTGTAGACTCAAAGGAGCAAATGGAGCTAACAATATATAATTTTCCAAATATCACCTCTACTCACTTTGGAGAAAAAAGAAAACACCTATTATTCTTTCCTCAAACCTAGGAACCCAACTGAATTATGCTGCTCTTTCTTCACCTCAAGACACAGGTGAGTTTTTTCCATTTCTTCCCAATTATGATAAAAATTTAGAGATACCATTTCCTACATAGATGACATTACATCCAATTAACAAAAGGGCAAAGAAAACTCAAGACTCTTCCCATAAGGTCAGACGGAGACTAACACAGAAGATGCAGAAGAAATCAGACAAAGGATAGGTGGGTAAGTTATATCAATCAAATTACCAAAAGGACATGTGGTTTATTTCCTAAACAATTTTTTATTTACTTTTTTCTTCAGAATGCTATCATTTAAGTGGACCAAGGAGATGGCCTCCAAAGATCACTGTCAACTTCTACTTCCCTAGTTTAAATACATACAGAACCACTTCAACATATTTACAAGTAAATAGGAATTCTTACATATTCTTAAAAGGTATATTTTCTATCTAGCATCTGGTTAGTCTATTTTTATGAAAACTTAATGTTTCATAAAATTCTATAATTGTTAGGTTACTTAAACAATATTAAATGCCAAATGTGCCTAATAGCACCTATTTCTTAGAGTTCTGAGTCCCAAAACAGCTCCACTACAGAAGAAAACTAACATTTATGGGCATATATTACCTCATTTGCTCCTATTAAGGCTGCATAGTTAGACCCATTTTCAAATCACAGAGGGGCAGAACTAGAATAAAAACCAATCTGAAGTCCAGGTTTACTCCAATATATCAGATTAACTCTCTCATCTGGGCTTTAAGAATCCAAATAAGGGATGTGCAGAATACTTGATTATATATGTACCATAAACTAAATAAGAGACGTAAAAAAATCTGGCAAAGAGATCCTACTGCTAGAGAATCCACTGCTGTTGGGGTATGGAGTGGAGGAATAAGTCTTGAAAAAAATATAACTTCCAGGATGAAATAAACTAGAGAAACTAAATCAAAAATATACGGCAGGACCAAATCATCTGGGCAATTAAGACTGCCATATTTAAATATAAAAATTATAGGATGCCCATTTAAATATGAACCAAACAAACAATTTTTTACCATACATATACTCCGTGCAATTATTTGGGTCTACAAACCCAATCATTTGCAGAAAACACAGCTGAGGGAAAGATGGAATAAAAGGAAATTATGAGTCCCTCAAATTACATTTGAGAAAGATACTACACACACCCCAGGTGTTCCTAATTATGACTCTCCTCTGATTCCTCCCCAGTCATTTCACTAGCTCATTCCCTTCACTCTATGTCTATCATATATCACCCTAATTCCTTTATAATACTGTTATCTTGACATTTTCACATACTGCACTTCTGAAGCAGCCTTCATGTTTATGTGTTTAGTTTTTTATACAAAAAAAAGCATTTTCTTTACCTACCAATTTCAGCATCCAGTTTTATCATCAAAGACTGTGTCATACACTGATTTTTCCTCCTTACTCAAAAGAGTTCTCTTGAAATTTACACTACAAAGGTGATAAGCAGCGGGTCTGCAGATATAATTTCTTCGTGTACTTCCTATTACATGATGTAGCAGAATGATACTAAAGAAAACTGAATATACTATATACAAAATAGATAAGCAACAAGGATATACTGTACAGCACAGGGAATTATATACAGTATCTTGTAACAACATATAATGGAATATAATCTGCAAAAACAACCCAGTCACTATGCTGTACACATGAAACTAAAACAATACTATAAATCAACTATATTCCAATTTAAAAAATAATAATTTTTAAAACTGTAAGTAAAAATAAATTATCTAAATTTGAATACATATTTTACCAAAGACAGTACTATTTATTAGTAAACAAAGCACACAAAAACATTTGCACCTTCTACTGGAATAAGGAGAAGCTTTAAATTCAGACCAAAATATAGCTAATTTTATTTACCTTAAAACAGATTAGAATCATAAATATACAAGAGTAAGGACTGCTTATGTATACCTTGGATGGGACTGAGAACTTCTTTTTAATGCCTATCCTAATTAATTGTGTCAAAAGAATGGAATCAAGGTGTAATTAAAAAAAAAAAAGTAATCAAGACAGCTTGATAGAACTCGAGCTGTGAAATCCTAAATATGACAGTTTAACTGAACAAAATTTAGAATCATACATATAGTCCCAGTTATTCATAGTACTTATATAATTTTATTTATGAGATTATGATGTTACTGTCATATTATACAGACCATATATTCAACTACAGACACCTATTTACATATAACATCCGGTGAGAAATGAAGAAACAGTCTTAAATGCTTGGTAATCAATAAAAATACTTTCTGAGGTTTTTATACTCTGTACTACAAACTATAAACTAGACAATGGTAAACTAAGCAGAAGTTTTTTTCAGTTACTCTTTTGCTTAAATTACTGTTTCAAAACAGGATGGGAGCTTATAATTTTGTGAATCTTTTTCTCTAAGATTTTTACAAATGATTAAGGAAAGTACACCCAGATTTTTCCTTAGTAGTTTTCAAACAACAGAATTACAATTTAAATAACTTGTTACATTTTAAATAGTGTCATTTTAATATAATTCCAGAAAAGGGGAGGGTGATAATTACCCTTTAAAATTTTCCCCCCTCAATTTAGGAAATCAGTCCTCTCACTAAGACAAAAACAAGTGTCAGTTTTAAACAAGTTTAAATTGTACCACATTTTTAAATGATGTGGGTCTTACAATAGTCCATATAAATGGCTAATTCTTCTTTCTCTCTTTTGAATGGATTACAAGTGTTACATTCACACCATATATCAACAAAGTTTGGTTAAATTACCAGAAGGCTGATTTTTCTGTTTATTATGCTAACCATTCTTTAACTTTCATACAAAATCCTTCTGAGAGTCAATAAATTAACCAAGTGTTTCAATCATCTTTGCACTTTTAATCTCAACATGGTCTGAATTTATGAATTTACAAGATTATCTGAAAGTTTAGGGTCACTGAAGTGGCTAAAGAGAAAGTTGAAATATTTTAAACTACATTTGTATTCTCAACAGAAAACCACAGACAAACTGAAATCAAATGTCATGTGAACCACCCCAATTTCCTTTTTGGCCTAGAGCAGTAGCTACCTCTTTGTTCTGCTCAACCCTGTTTTAAAAAAAAAAAAGTCCTTTATGCTTTCTACTTCCTCTTCTCTGGTAGTCCTCAGTTTTCTACTGTGGGTCACTGAACCAGGGTGTTGGGAGGATGCAGGTCAAACATAAACAAGCCTCCTTCTTCAGCCTCCTGTTGTCTTCAGCCTCTGCGTTAATCCACACTTTAGGCCTCCTTGCCTCTGCTCACTCTTGCAGGGAAGGTGCCTCCAAGAACCGTGACAGACTCCTGTGAAGGTCCCACTCCAAAGCAGCCTACTTGATTTAGTAACCCTTAGGTTGCAGGCTAACCTAAACCACAGCTGGATGGGGAGGCTCCCTCCCGCATCCTTTAAGCAGTTTCTAGGTAAAGCAAGAGATCCCCGCATTTACTGTCTACAAATAAGTATTCACGTAAGTGACAGAAAGTTTTCATTCTCACCCGTTACTTTAAAGCACGGGGATCCTAAAAATCCTCTTTTCCCCTTCCTTCCAACAAAAGAGAACAAAACTCGATTTCTGCTCCATAAATTAAAAAGTACGCACTTTACAGTAAAAATGATCCACTTGTTGAAGCAACATTTCCACTTAAGACTTGTTAAAATACCACTGGTGATTTTTAAAGGCGCGTCACATTTGTCCAACTGTCAGCACAACTGCGATCACCTCTTGGCAACTGATGAAACTGAACTTAAAAAAAGATAAGCTCTCCTGAGACCGGAAGGTTCCTCATTCCTATTCTAAAACGAAACACCACCATTTCAACTTAAATCAATTTAAAAATACGGGAACTCTTTCGTCCTCCTTTATTTAGATTCTTATTACTTCCTTAATCCAAAAACAAAGTCTTCTGGAAGGTCTAAGGTTCCGGCTATTACAATGGCATCAAGTTACAGAGCGTGACTTCGATTTCGCACGCAAACCCTGAACCAGGTCACTTTTAAAAGGCTGACAAACTTACCAGAGGCGATTTTAAAAACAGAATGAGACATAACCAAAACTGGGCCCCCGAAACCCTGAGTAGTTAGATCCTCGGACGCACTCCTTCGCTCCCCGCTGTCCTGAACCCTGCCCACGCCCGGCCGTCGGTAGCCCGCGCCGGGAACACTCACCTGAGGCCATTGCTCCGCTCACAGCGCCGCCCCGCTCCGAGCGTCCGGACCGGAGGCCGCTACAGTCACTCAGCCCGTCAGTCAGTCGGGCCGCCCAGGGACCTCTGCTGGCGGGATCCCCAGTCCCCCTGACCACCCCCGGGGCCTCCTCCTCCTCCTTCCCGCCCTCCTCTGGGTTTGCGGCTCACACCTTCCCACCCGCTTAATCCTCGCGCTCCGGTCACCCGGCGTCGCTCGTCCAGGTGGCAGAAGCCAGAAGACGGAGCGCAGCTACAGCGGAGAGCAGGTCTGCCTGAGAGGCGGACAGCCCAGCGGGAGGGGGACTTCCAGAGACTGACGTAGGATCCCTCACCTCCGTACCCCGGGGCGGGGGCGGGGGCGGAGGCAGAGCGTCCTGCGACCGGCGCGCGAGCGTCCGCCGACCGCTGCCGGGCCCCGTCCCGCCCATGCCCCGCCCACCCACCCGTCTCCCGAATGCCGGGTGGGCTCGGGAACCGGTCGGGGAAGCTGCCTCTCCGGGAACGTAGGGAACGCTGGGAGCCGGGGAGTGACGGCCCCGAGCGTGCGAAAGCCGCCGGTCCCCGAGAAATCCCCCTCCTCCAGGATGTTCTTGGGCGCGTGGCTTAAAGTTCAGGAGGGGTGGGAGGGTGCGGTGACGTCGAGAAGGGCCGGCTGCCCTCCCGCGAGCACTTCGGGGCGGGCCCTCCCCTCCCAGGCTAGGGGGAACGACGGTCGGGGTTTTCGTTGGGTGGTTCCCCCTCTTCCCTCTGTCGCACATGCAAATCTCCGCCCCCGGACCGGCGGGCGGCGCAGCGCGGGCGTCCCGGAACGCCCTCGAGGGGAAGTGCGGAAGCTGCCGCGGCCTCGGTGAGCCTGTAATTCAGGTATTTGCATACGGGGACCCCCGCAGTCTGATATACCTTTGCAACATCTCCTTTGTGAGGACTCTGTTAACGTACTTGACAAACTAAAAAACTTTTCAAGCTAGTAAGGTCCGCAGTGTGAGTTCGTTTCCTCGTTACTCAGTGCTCCAAGTTAATGAAGTGGACACCCCATTGGGATTTGACAGACTCACAAGGAAAGGACGAACGTGTAGCATCAGAATCTAGGATAACTTTTGTTTCCTTCCTGTATAAAGAATTTTGTATGTGTCAGTTTAGTTACCCCCTTTATAATGTATTATTATCCTCATTTTATAGATGAGGCAATCAGGGTTCAGAGAAGTAACTTGCCTGTACATCAGAATGCTAGTAAGAAAGAACAGTTTAAACTCAAGGTTTCGGACTCCAGAACTCCGTGCTCTTTCCACTTTCCTTTACCGTTTAAAATAAGTATGGAGGGGCAATGGGAGCTATCAGCCATACAAGTGCCCAAACTGGAGGCCCCAGTTGGGAAATAATTAAAAATAAACTCTCCTGTCACCACCCCCAACCAAAGCATCCTTTCCACAAAATATAGAAAACAATGAAACAGTTTTATGATTAGCATAAGCCGTAAACCATATTGTGATGCACTTAAGAGACCGCAAAGAGAAAAAGGAAATCTCACTCGTTTATATCATCAGATAGATGCAATCAACTACAATGCCTGTTGTCTTTCTCCCAAGGGAAAATAATCGGAATTACATCTTGGAGCTAAAACTCGAGGTTGAAACGCCCAGAGATAGGTAGCCAGGGCCCCATCTTCCTTGATGTTCAGATTTCAAAGGGATAGCTCCAAGACCCCCAAGAAAGATCTTAAGGGGGTGCAAAACCTGCAAGAAGCTTATTTGGCTTTTTAAAAGGTGTACAGAATCCGTTAACAGTTTCCTTTTTTTCTAAAAGCATTGCTAAATGAAAAGAGAGGAAAATGTTTTCTGTTCTTTTTGGCGCTAGGCAGAGTTTTCAGTGTAATCATTTTAGACTTGTATTTACCCTTACCACCCCAAACGTCAGGGCTATGTGAATGAACTAAACATAATGTTTAAGAATCCATTAGGAGAATGAGAGACAAATAGGAATGGAAAATATTTTTGCATGTATTTTCTTATATTTCACCTCCAGAAACTGATCGACTTTAGGTGCTTCTTAATAGAACACAATAATGTTTGCTTGCAGAAGAGTTTGGAGCCAGACAGAAAATCTCTCCCAGGTGCAGGACCCCAGAGTTCTAAAACCACTCCCATCTGTGAAATCACAAGCTAGATCTTAGGAGATTTAGTAACACTACACAATTTTGAATTCGTTTTATTTTTATTTTCCAAAGACTTAACTTATTTAAACCTCCTCACTAACAGGAACGCATGTTTGTATTTATTTCCAGAGCTATTTGTATTTGTCACATGAGTAAGCCATAGGTTTATATTATCTCACCCTTAAAAGGCTTTTTTGAAAACTCTCACTATTTTAAAAACTTGCTAGGACTTCTCTGGTGGTCCTGTGACTATGACTCTGCGCTCCCTTTGCAGGGGGCCCAAGTTCCATCCCTGGTCAGGTAATTAGATCCCACATGTCACAATTCACGTGTTGCAGCTAAGACCCAGTGCAACCAAATAAATAAATAAATATTTTTGTAAAACTTGCTGAACCCTTGTATCAAAGATCCAGCCCACATCTGAAAAGTGAAACTATTTCACTTGTGCGGGATAAATTTAATTAGAAAAAAAGGAAGATTACAAGACAAGGTAATGGATAGACTAAAAACAACAATAAATGTGAATAGTTATTTTTGTTAGGACTTATCCTGGGAAAAAACAGTGTATTACTGTAAAGATGATTGGTAACTAGTTGGTGGGGATTATAATGAATTGTTGTTGTTTAGTTCCTAAGTGGTGTCCAACTCTTTTGCACCTCATGGACTATATGTAGCCTACCAGGCTCGTCTGTCCATGGGATTTCCCAAGCAAGAATATTGGAATGGGCCATCATTTCCTTCTTCAGGGGAACTTCCCGACCTGGGGATTGAGCTTACATCTCCTGCAGTGGCAGGCAGATTCTTTATCACTGAGCCACCAGGGAAGCCCAGTATAATGACCAGCATGTGGCGTTTTTCTTCAAGTGCTTGCAGTTGTTGATATTATTTATTCAGTCCAGCAAATATCTACTCTGTACCAGGTGCTCTTTAGATTGTGGCACAAACACTAATAAGATAATCAACTATTCCTCAGTTAAAAAAAATATATAAAGACAAAATCTCTGCCTTTATGCAGCTATATTTCACATGAAAGAAATCAAGCATTTTAACACATAAGATCATCTCAAATACTATAATTGAACTATTTTATTTCTTTATTGTTGTGAAGTAAATAAGGTAATGGGATAGAAAGTGACTGAGAGGGAGAGGCATACTCTGAAGAGGTGCCATTTAAGCCAGGTCCTGAGGAACAAGAGACATCCACAGAAAGATTCAGGGAAAGGGCCTTCCAGTTGGTGGAACCAAGTATGAAGTCCATGGGACAGGAAAGCATCAATTTGAGGGACTTAGAGGCCAATGGGACCAGACCAACTGAAGGAGGTTGCAGAGATAAGCAGGGTTATGGTAAGGAGGATGAATTTTATTCCAGCTGCACAGAGGAACCTATGGAGAGTTTTAAACACATGGTGGATTTATGATTACGTTTTGAGAGGTTTACTCTGGAGGATGTGTTAAACTGTTAGGGGCACTGTAGGATAACTAGGGGCAAGAGTGAAGGTAGAGCAGCAGAGAGGCTGTTGCAGTGGCCTATGGGAGAAGTAAAAGTGATTTGGATTAGTGTTCCAGCAGAGGATGGTGAAAAGGGGTCATATTCAGTAAGATTTGAGTGAATATTCAGTAAGAGCTTGAAGGCCTTGCTGATGGATTGGATGCAAGTGGAAGAGGAGAAAAAGGAATCAAAGATAACTCACATTTTTGGTCTGAGAAACCAGGTAAAAAGGAGGCTGGTGAGAAAAAGCTCTAAAAGGGAAAACCAGGAGTTGTGTTTTAGACATGTTAAGTTACAGATACCTATTAGACATCTGGAGTAGGTAGTTGGATATATGTAGAACTAGTCTAAGGGGAGAGGTCAGAGTTAGAAATAAAGGTGTGTGAGTCAGCAACACTTCACTAAAAAGAAAGAAAGAACATAGAGAAAAAAATGAAAACAAGCCCAAAAAGATGAGTAGAAAAGAAGCCACTGCCCGTGAATTAGGAGGAAGACCAAGAGACTGCTTCAAAAAGGATGGAAGTGGTCAGCTGTGTTAAATAATGCTGAGACTGCAAAAGATGAAAATAAATAAATGATTGCCTTTGGCAACATGAAGGTCATTAATGACCTTGATGAGAGCCATGTCTGTGGAATGGTGGGAATGAAAGCTGAAATGGAGGAGGTTGAGAAGAGAAATGATGGAAACAATGAGTATATAGAATGCTTTGAAGGCTGTTAATGAAAACAGAAATGGAGCACTAGCTGGAGGGGGATGTGGGGTTGTATTAGGCTAAGGGCTATAAGTCCCACCTCCCTGTCAACAAGTTAACCAAAGGTTATTTATCGCTGAGTCACAGTCCATTATAAATTGAGTGGCTTTCTTCTGGAAGTAATCCGGGAGGCTAAATTCCTTTTATCTTGTAGCACCAACATGTGGCCTTCAAAATCACCTTGGAAAAGGAAAAAGGGTAGAGAATCATGAATGGGAGACTTTTATGGGCCAGACCTGGAAGTGGAATACATTACTTCTGGTCTACTTTCCATATGGCCTCCACAAGGGGGCTGAGAAATATAATTTGAGAAATGGAATTTAGTTATGTGCCCTGGAAGTAGGGAAGATATTGAACATGAGTAATAACTAGCAGTCTCTGGTACTGAACTCTTGTTTTGTTTAGAGAGGGTGCAATTAAATCATGTTTGTAAAAGATGAGACTGACTTACTAGTGAAGGAGAAATTGGCAGTGATTGAGAGGAAGGGAGTCATGAGGATGGGAGAAAGGGTGAAATCTAGAGCACAGGTTATAGGGTTGGCCACAGTTTGGAATGCAGACATTTCCTCTGTGGTAACAGGAAGGAAGGCAAAACCTGGTAGACCTGATGGTATGGAGATGAAGTAGTCAGTCGCATTCCTTTTTTTTTTTTTTAGTGATGAGGTTATGTTCAGCTGAGGGTGGAGGGAGACAAGGAAGAGAAGTTTAAAATGCAATGTGAAAGTGGAACATTATATATCTCTGGCTGTACTGAATGACCAGTTGAAATTTGTGGTCATAAATACAGTGTCAGAGTAGTACACAGTATTTCATATGTGGTTGTTCAGTTCAGTTCAGTTCAGTCACGCAGTCGTGTCTGACTGTTTGCGACCCCATGAATCGCAGCACGCTAGGCCTCCCTGTCCATCACCAACTCCCGGAGTTCACTCAGACTCATGTCCATCGAGTCAGTGATGCCATCCAGCCATCTCATCCTCTGTCGTCCCCTTTTCCTCCTGCCCCCAATACCTCCCAGCATCAGAGTCTTTTCCAATGAGTCAACTCTTCGCATGAGGTGGCCAAAGTACTGGAGCTTCAGCTTTAGCATCATTCCTTCCAAAGAAATCCCAGGGTTGATCTCCTTCAGAATGGACTGGTTGGATCTCCTTGCAGTCCAAGGGACTCTCAAGAGTCTTCTCCAACACCACAGTTCAAAAGCATCAATTCTTCGGCGCTCAGCCTTCTTCACAGTCCAATTCTCACATCCATACATGACCACAGGAAAAACCATACCCTGGACTAGACAGACCTTAGTCGGCAAAGTAATGTCTCTGCTTTTGAATATGCTATCTAGGTTGGTCATAACTTTTCTTCCAAGGAGTAAGTGTCTTTTCATTTCATGGTTGCAGTCACCATCTGCAGTGATTTTGGAGCCCAAAAAAATAAAGTCTGATATTGTTTCCACTGTTTCCCCATCTATTTCCCATGAAGTGATGGGACCAGATGCCATGATCTTCGTTTTCTGAATGTTGAGCTTTAAGCCAACTTTCTCACTCTCCTCTTTCACCTTCATCAAGAGGCTTTTTAGCTCCTCTTCACTTTCTGCCATAAGGGTGGTGTCATCTGCATATCTGATGTTATTGATATTTCTCCCGGCAATCTTGATTCCAACTTGTGTTTCTTCCAATCCAGCATTTCTCATGATGTACTCTGCATATAAGTTAAATAAGCAGGGTGACAATATACAGCCTTGACGTACCCCTTTTCCTATTTGGAACCAGTCTGTTGTTCCATGTCCAGTTCTCACTGTTGCTTCCTGACCTGCATACAGATTTCTCAAGAGGCAGGTCAGGTGGTCTGGTATTCCCATCTCTCAGAATTTTCCACAGTTTATTGTGATCCACACAGTCAAAAGCTTTGGCATAGTCAATAAAGCAGAAATAGATGTTTTTCTGGAACTCTCTTGCTTTTTCCATGATCCAGCGGATGTTGGCAATTTGATCTCTGGTTCCTCTGCCTTTTCTAAAACCAGCTTGAACATCAGGGAGTTCACGTATTGCTGAAGTCTGGCTTGGAGAATTTTGAGCATTACTTTACTAGCATGTGAGATGAGTGCAATTGTGCGGTAGTTTGATCATTCTTTGGCATTGTCTTTCTTTGGGATTGGAATGAAGACTGACCTTTTCCAGTCCTGTGGCCGCTGCTGAGTTTTTCAAACTTGCTGGCATATTGAGTGCAGCACTTTCACAGCATCATCTTTCAGGATTTGAAACAGCTCAACAGGAATCCCATCACCTCCACTAGCTTTGTTCATAGTGATGCTTTCTAAGGCCCACTTGATTTCACATTCCAAGATGTCTGGCTCTAGATTAGTGATCAGATCATCATGATTATCTGGGTCGTGAAGATCTTTTTTGTACAGTTCTTCTGTGTATTCTTACCACCTCTTCTTAATATCTTCTCCTTCTGTTAGGTCCAGACCATTTCTGTCCTTTATCGAGCCCATCTTTGCATGAAATGTTCCCTTGGTATCTTTAATTTTCTTGAAGAGATCTCTAGTCTTTCCCATTCTGTTTTTTTCCTCTATTTCTTTGCATTGATCGCTGAAGAAGGCTTTCTTATCTCTCCTTGCTATTCTTTGGAGTTCATGACTGAGCCACAGTCAGCTCCCAGTCTTGTTTTTGTTGACTGTATAGAGCTTCTCCATCTTTGGCTGCAAAGAACATAATCAATCTGATTTCGGTGTTGACCATCTGGTGATGTCATCACCAGACATCACCATGTGGTTGTTAACCCACGGTATATCAATGGGTTTCTTTCTAAAAAAGAAGACAAAGAACTAGGAAAATTTAAATCTGAATGGAAATATGAAGGAGGGATGCCGAGTAACTCTGAGCTCACACATACATACTCCCTGGGAGTGTCACCCACTCCCATGATGTTACCTGTTGTACCAGGACCATGTATACAACCTAGATTTTTTCATGGGTTTCAGGCCTGTATATCTGATTATTTATTAGGAGACTCATAGATATCCGGGATTCAATCAACACAACATCTTCTCTTGAAGTTTACCCTTACTCCCATATTTTTTGTACCACCATCTACCCAGACACAAGTTAGAAAGTTAGGAGCCATCTTTGACTCTCTAACTGTCCTCCACCTAACCCACAATGTAGGATCATCAAGTCCTGCTGATTTTACCAGTCCAATATGAATCCATTGTTTTTCCATCTTAACTGACATTGTTCTGTTCAAATCTTCATCATATCTCACCTGAACCACTGTAATCTCTATTTGCCTGTCTATATCTTGGTCCCATTTGAAAGCCTTTCAGTCATATTCAAACCCATTGCTGCTTCAATCCTCTGGACAAATGCCCATCAGAGCACACCACTCTTGTGCTTTAAGGCCATTCATTAATCTTAGAGCTATCATTATCAGAATGATTCAGATTAAAAGGACAGTACCAAGTGTTGGTGGGGAGACAGAACAAATGGGATTCTCATAAATTTTTTTTGTTCAAATATAAATTTGTACAACAGTCTGGGAAAATTGGCAGTAGTTCAGTTCAGTCACTCAGTCGTGTCCAACTGTTTGTGACCCTGTGGACTGCAGCATGCCAGGCTTCCCTGTCCATCACCAACTCCCGGAGCTTGCTCAGACTCATTGTCCATCGAGTCAATGATGCCATCCAACTATCTAATGCTCTGTTGTCCTGTTCTCCTGCCTTCAATCTTTCCCAGCATCAGGGTCTTTTCTAATGAGTCAGTTCCTCACATCAAGTGGCCAATGTATTGGAGTTTGAGCTTCAGCATCAGTCCTTCCAATGAACATTTAGGACTGATTTCCTTTAGGATGGACTGGTAGGATCTCCTTGCAGTCCAGGGCCTCTCAAGAGTCTTCTCCAATGCCACAGTTCAAAAGCATCAACTCTTCGGTGCTCAGCTTTCTTTATAGTCCAACTCTCACATCTATACATGACTGCTGGAAAAATCATGGCTTTGGCTAAATGGACCTTTCTAGCAAAGTAATATTTCTGCTTTTTAATATCCTATCTAGCTTGGTCATAGCTTTTCTCTGAAGGAGCAAGTGTCTTTTACTTTTGGTGGCAGTCACCATCTGCAGTGATTTTGGAACCCCCCAAAATAAAGTCTGCCACTGTTTCACTGTTTGCCCATCTATTTGCCATGAAGTGATGGGACCAGATGCCATGATCTTAGTTTTCTAAATGTTGAGTTTTAAGTCAACTTTTTCAAATACTTAATGATCCAGCAGTATTAATCTTGGATATATTCCAAACAGAAATAAGTGTCTGTATCTACCAAAAGACAGATAAGAATATTTAAGTCATCTTTATTTGTATTATCCAACAATAGGAAAACAACTCAAATATTTATCAGCAGCAGAATGTATCCATGAATGTAATATATTCATAACATAGGTTTATCCCAAATTATGAAAAAGAATATACTATTGCCACATAATATGGGTGAATCTTATAAGTGAAAAGTCACATACAATAGAGTATATACTATATGAATCCATCTATATCAAGTTCAAAAACAGATAAAAATAATTGTTGTAATAGAGGGCAAAATACTAGGTGTCTTTGAGGGTAGAAATTGATAAGAAGTGGCCCTGAAGGAGCCTTTTGAGTTTCTGGAAACATCCCACATCTTGATCTGGGGGATGAGTGACAAAGACTCTCTCCTTGACCAAACTCTTGTCAGGCTCCTCTGAGCCCTCTTGTCAACTCGGCCTCATCCTTGACCTTTAACAACTGAAGGTTCTCAGCACGAGTAATGTTGTCAACCCTTTCTTGCTAAGAGACTTGAGTAAACTCTAGCAAAGTTTCTGATAGCTCAAGGCGGCAACCCTAAGATGACAACTTCAGCTCCCATAGGTTTTCAACTTGAGAAAACTGAAGGTTGCCAAAAGAAATTACTGTTTATTCCAGCAAACACTTAAAGTAAGGGCCACTATCTCCCAGTTTCTCTCTCTCTCCACACGCCCCCCCCCCAGCCCCGCCCCCTGCCTTTCTTCGTTTGGTTCATCCCTCCTCATCCTTTAGACCTTGGTTCATTCCTCCTCCAACTTCTTCACTTGATTCATTCCTGCCCCATCCCCCACCCCCCACCCCCCACCCCCACCAACCCCTCACTTCTTCACTTGGTTCATTTCTCCTCATCCTTTAAGACTTAGCTTACAGGAAGCCATTACAGGTTCCTCTGGTCAGATGGGCTGTTTCTACTCTGGGCAACATAGTAGCCAGCAAATCATCTACCGTTCATTTTACTGCACCGAAGTACAGGTCCTATGCCTGGCTCCCATGCGTGTGGGCTAAGTCACTTCAGTCGTGTCTGGCATGTGGACTGTAGCCTGCCAGGCTCCTGTCCAAGGGATTCAATAGGCAAGAATACTGGAGTGGGTTGCCATGCCCCTTTTTCAAGGGATCTTCCCCTACCCTGGGATCGAACCCGCATCTCTTATGTCTCTTGCATTGGCCGGGTGGTTCTTCACCACTAGCGCCACCTGGCCTGGCTCCCTTACTAAACTATAAAATCCTTGAAAGCTGCTGCTGCTGCTGCTGCGTCACTTCAGTCGTGACCGACTCTGTGCGACCCCACAGACGGCAGCCCACCAAGGCTCCTCCATCCCTGGGATTCTCCAGGCAAGAACACTGGAGTGGGTTGCCATTTCCTTCTCCAAGGCATGAAAGTGAAAAGTCAAAGTGAAGTCGCTCGGTCTTGTCCGACTCTTAGTGACCCCATGGACTGCAGCCTACAATGCTCCTCCGTCCATGGGATTTTCCAGGCAAGAGTACTGGAGTGGGTTGCCTTTGCCTTCTCCGATAAAATCCTTGAAAGCAAGGCCCCTTATTCCAGATGGCTATCACATAGCAGATGTTCAATATTTGTTGAATGAATTATCTTGTCTAGAAATCAGCACCTTTGTTTCTCCGCCCAGGTGTGGTTATTGAAAATGCTACCAAAAAAAAAAAAAGAAAAAAAGAAAATGCTACCATGTCTGGGCTTTAGTGTGTGGTGTTGGTGATGGACAGGGAGGCCTGGGGTGCTGCGATTCATGGGGTTGCAAAGAGTCGGGCACGACTGAGCAACTGAACTGAATTGATAGCATATACCTTACATTTGGATAGCTCTTCTGAGCCTACAATGAATCTTATTATAAAACTTTGTTATATCTATTCAGTTTAATGACAAATGTCTTCTTTTTCTTTCCACAACAAGATTTAAAATGTTTAAGCCATGTTCTTTAGTATCAAGAGTAATACCTTTCTGCCCAACCAGATCAGTGTTCACTGTTTTATAGCAAATATTTATAACATTCCCTTTACTACCCCAAAATGAAAGTCTTACGTATAATCTACCTTACATGTATGTTTTCAAACAAAAATAATGCCATAATAGCAATATCAAGGCAAAATAGAAAGCCATTTATGAAAAATAATATTGACTTTAATATGTAAATATTTGGGCATGACTACATTAAAAGACCATAATGAAGATTTTAAATGTTTGTACTTAAACATAGAATCACAGGCTACAAATGCAGCCTGATACTGATGTGTTGTATTAGTAGGCTGTCACAGTTGCAATTTTTCAACTTTTAGAAAATTTTTCTCATAAATATTTCTTGATTTATACAGTACAATCAGCCCTCTGTATCCATGGGTTCCATATCTACAGTTTCAGCCTATAACAATTTGAAAATAATTTGGGGAAAATATTTCAGAAAGCCCAAAAAAGCAAAACTTGAATATGCTGTGCACTAGCAACTGTTTGCATGGCATTTCCATTGTATTGAGTATTATTAGTAATTTAGAGGTGATTTAAAGTACATAGGGAGGATTGCTTTAGGTTTTATGCAAATACTATGCCATTTTATGTAAGAGACTTGGGCATCTGAGAATATTTGATATGGGGAGAAGGGTCCTAGAACCAATCACTTTTGGATACTGAGGAACAACTATACTTGCATTACTGGCAAATTCATATGTAAAATGGAATTGTGATCTAGGCTTGTATTATAGATAGACTTTTCATGTATATGAATGTAAATTTTTGGTGAAACATAGGAAGGTCATGAAGATGGGAGACAATTCTCGGCCATGCTAGACTGTCCTTTGCAGAGAATCTAGCGTCTAGCATTCCTGACTACCCCTGCAGTAAATGTCAGAGGTATTCCTATGTAATTGTGGACTATTTGGTCATAGCGTTCCAGAATATCCCCAATGGTTTGGAACACTGGTTCTTGAATTTTGGTGATCAGAAGAATCACTTCTTGGGAATACATATGCTTTGGTTCCACTCTCAGAAATTCTGGTTCAGTGGGTAGGGGAAGGGCCCTGAAATCTATATTTTGAATTGATTACCCTACAAGTGAGAGAATCATAAATAATATTTAATGGAGGCTGTGAAAAAAAGTCTGTTGAATTATCACTGTTCCATACTTAACTAAGGGCCCTAGCTTTGCAAATAACACAGACCTTGGATTTGAATTGTAGACAGTAGTACACATCTCTCTCAATACTTTAACATGCATAAACAATTATTTTTACACTGCTCTAATAATCAGAATGATCCTGTTCATCAGATTCAATGCATCTCTTTCTTAGAAAATTTTTTTATTTTTTCAAGTTTTAACGATTTTTTTTTATGTGGACCATAAGTCTTTATTGAACTTATTGAAGAAATGATATGCTTCCGTTTTATGTTTTGTTTGTTTGTTTGTTTGTTTTGGCTGAGAGGCATGTGGGATGTTAGCTCCCCAACCAGGACTCAAACCCACTCCCCCTGCATTGGATGATGAAGTCTTAACCACTGGACTTCCAGGCAAGCCCCAGATGAACATGACCACATGACTTCTCTTCAATACCCCTTTTTATTCATAGTTTATGCAGATATTTTACATCAGTTTAGGCTACAGGGTTATTTTACAAGAAATTAAGCTTTATCAAGACTACGATAGTCCCAATTCAAGTACTACTAGTCAGGACATATAGCTGTAATAGCCGGACTCAGTTCTTAGGAATGGATTTCACTGTATCTCGTCACGGCTCCTCCCCTGTTTACTTGCTTTCTATGTGGGCACTGTTTGAGATCTCCTAAATCCACGTTCACAAATTAGGACATTATAAAAGACAAAAGTAAGGGAAAAAACATAAAATGTAAATTTTTATAAATTTTTTAAAAAACATAAAAATGAGGACTACAAATAAGCTTTGAAGAGTCCTGGAATCAATTTCCACTTTCTTCAGCATACTGAAGCATTCCTTTAAAATGGCTGCAATACTGAAAAGAGAAGGGTGGATGTCATTTGGCTAAGTGGAGAGAAGAGAAAGAAGGAAAACCAACACGTTGGAGCAACCAGGAAAACTGAAGCAGAGGGTGTGTGGTAGACAGTGCTGGCTGACTTTTCTTCTTTTTTGGTGTTGACTATAGCTTGGTATATATGATTGCCCAACTACATTCTATCTCTCAGCTTCCCTTGAGTAGAAATACATGCCCATCCATTCCTAGGCAGAGCCTTTCAGATGGTGAGCCTGCTTTCTTGTTTGCCTTCCCTCAAGCTAATGAGATGTCCTGTTATCCAGATTTAGTTCTAATATTAAGGATGCTGTCCTAGAGGTTAAAAATAAGATGGAAGGAATCTGTATGATTACATGGGTTCTGAGAACTGGAGCTCAGACATTAAATTGGGAAATTAATCTCTTTTTCTCACCTATTGCATTTGAATCTCTTTGTTATAGCAGCTAGCATTACAATAACTAATATTATGAGTACATATTGGGAAATAGAAGTAAGGTTAAAACCTGGTAATGGAGAGGTTACAATGCCAGGAGGAATAGTTTAGTTTTATCTCCTTGTCATTGGAGAAATATTCCAAATTCTTAAACTAGAGAGTGCTGTGATGGGGGCCGTATCTCAGGAAAATCAGACTGGTAGCATTTAAAGACTCCACTAAGTAGTTATTGCAGTCAAACAAATATGAGCCTGAAACAGACCAGAATATTGAGTGTGGAAATGAAGTAAAAAACAAGAGGAAGGAAAACAAGAGACATTACAAAGAGAAGTGATTAGCCTTGGTGACCAACTAGACGTACGGTATTAAGAAGAACCAGGAGTCAGAGAAAAGGCCTAGATTTCTAATCTGGAAAACTGCTGATGCAGCAAGAATTTCCTGCATTTACCAGGAAAACAGAAATACATAGATTAACTTCAAAACTGTATAGATTGTTTGGAGTGTGGCAGCAAACACAGATCGGCTGCCTGTTTTCCCTTGTATCCACCACCAGTCCCTAAAATAAGAACCTCTAGCCCTGATGAAACTTGCCACACTTACCTATTTTCATTTGAGGAACTGAAATGTGAGGCTTGTGAACACCCAGAGAATTGAAATCTTAGTATCTGAAAACTCTAAAAAGTGTCACAAAACATTCATTTGTCAAGTCTCTCTCTTTTTTTAATCTTTACATTGTGTAGGCCTTATAGTTCTGTATGCTAGTTTCACGTGTATAGCACTGCTTGAAAGCATGACGCAGTACACTAGGTTTCTGTAAAAGTAGTGTTAATAGCTGTTGTGTCACAAGTTTGTGATCCAATAATTACTCACACAGATTTAAAGTTAGCATTTTTCAGAACTGGTACTAAAGTCATTTGCACCTTAAAGTCATGTGATGTTTCTGATATGTCTTAACAGAGGATAGTTAAATTTTAAGGTTGGAAGGAATTGTGTAGAACATTTAGTTCACATCCTCATTTTACATATGAAAAAACTGAGGCACAGAAAATTTTAGTGCTATGCCCATATGATACAGCTAGTTTGCTGAGCTGGAGCTTGAAACTAGACCTCCAAACCTATAGTTTGGATCTTTTTTCCATGTCACATTACATTTCCAAATATGATCTAAGATAGGAAACAATATAAAAATATTTGATAGTTACCTCACAGCCGTAATCTTATCAGTAAAAATGCTAACATATGGAGTATTTCATATTCACAGGCTCTGTATCTTTTAAGACCCTCATTATGTGATATTGTATATCAACTGTCCCTCAATTAAAAAAAAATAAGTCCCTCATGCTATTTTCCAAAAGTTCTCAACTGAACACCATGAGAACAGTTAAAATCAGTACTTTGACTTTTTTGTTAAAGGCATTGACTGTCATAGCCGTTGTCTGTTCCTACAGTGGTCAGTACTGAGTGCCCTGAGTATTGAGATGTTCAGTAAATATCTAATGAAATATAAATTGTTATACATTGCATCACTGCAGTATTGATATGAGTAACAATTTATTACCACTAGATACTATTAAAAAAGAGAGAGCGAGACAAACACACACATACACAAGGCTACAACTCTGCCGCCCAGAAGTTGTAAGTAACCACACCTGCAGAGAGGCACTTGTTGTTTGGTGCTAAGTCATGTCCGACTCTTTTATGACCCTATGGACTGTATCCCTCTAGGCTCTTCTGTTCATGGCATTTTCTAGGCAAGAATACTGGAGTGGGTTGCCATTTCCTTCTCCAGGAGATCTTCCTGACCCAGGGATTGAACCTGCATCTCCTTCATTGGCAGGTGGATTCTTACACTGAGCCACCAGGGGAGCAGATAGACACAGTAACAATGAAATTAAGACAGATACCAAAATCTCAGATTAATATCATAGAAGCAAGTTGAGTCAACCAGTTAACAAATTCGTCAATAATATGCAAAGCCCTTGAATTTTTATTAAACTTTTAATTAATTTATTTTAATAGTCCATCAAAAATATACATATAAGGGACTCTCCAGTGGTCCAGGGGTTGAGGCTGCACCACCACTGCAGGGGGAATGTGTTTGATCCCTGATTGGGAACTAAGATCCCAGATGGCATGCAGTTTAGCCAAAAATATATATGTATTTATACAATGAAAGTTGTAGAAAAGATGGCCTATAAATCTACCTGATTAATACAAGTATCACCTGTAGTGCTTGTGTGAGTATATGTGTTTCCTTGCAGGACTTTTTCATATGCAGGCTTTGATTTCTTTCTTCTATTATTTGATTATGATAAAGAATTAAAGCAGAGAAAATGAGAATCAGTTAAAAGTAACTTCACTTCCAGCCCTGGGGAAAAAAGAGTAATGGTTTGGAGTGTATCCTCGATAAGTCTTATTACCTACTGTATACAGCTTCAACCATGACTATTATGCATACATAAAATTTGGTAGCATTTTTTTTCACTTGGTAATTATACCATCCACATTAAATTATGTTGCTACATAGTTTTCATACTAAGCTCTTTAAGGAAGGAAGCTGGCTTGAGAATGGATGTCCTAGCAAACTGGGAATAGTTGCAAGGTTTGCAGGTCTTACTGAGGATAAGAAACAGATTTTGTGTGACCAAGGAATGGGAAAATTGGAAAAGTAGGAAATTATAAGCAGAAAGTTGGGCTTTTTAAATTATTACATATGAAAAATTTGTATTTTGTTATCTAACAAATGAGATTGAAAAAAAAAATTTTCACCTATTAATAATCTATTCTATTACTTTACTATTTCATCTAATATTTACAGATTACTATCAAAATCTCTAATGAGGCTCAAACTATATTAAACCTAATTTTGAATATTCTAGATGAAACTTTTTCATTTTTATGGTAAACATATATACATTTTTATTTAGTACTTAACTAATGTTATAGATCAGTATTAAATTTTTCTTTCAGATTACTGGATATATTTTTAATATGTTTGCCTTAGACTGTTTTTTTTTTTTTTCTTTTTTGGCTGCCCCACATGGCATGTGGAACTCTCCTGACCAGGGTCAAACCTGTGCCCCTGCAGTAGAAGCACAGAGTCTTAAACACTAGACTACTGGGGAAATCTTGTGTTAGACTTTTTTAGAATTGAAGTGTAGTTGATTTACAGTGTTGTGTTAATTTCTGCTGTATAAAGTAACTCAGTTATATGTGTATATACATTCTTTCCTATATTCTTTTCCATTATGGTTTATCCCAGGATATTGAATATAGTGCCCTGTGCTATACGTTAGGACCTTGTCCATCCATTCTATATGTGAAAGAAAGTGAAGAAAGTGAAGTCGCTCAGTCATGTCCCACTCTTTGCGACCCCATGGACTAGTAGCCTACCAGGCTGCTCCCTCCATGGGATTCTCCAGGCAAGAGTACTGGAGTGGGTTGCCATTTCCTTCTCCAGGGGATCCTTCTGACCCAGGGATCGAACCCGGGTCTCCCGCATTGTGGCAGATGCTTTAGTTTGCATCTACTAACCCCGAACTCCCAGTCTTTCCCTCCCCCATCCTTTCCCCCCCTTAGTAACCACAATCTGTTCTTTATGTCTGTGAATTTGTTTCTGCTTCACAGATAGGCCATATTTTAGATTCAACATATAAGTGGTATCGTATGGTATTTGTCTTTCTCTTTCTGACTGCTTCACTTAATTTGATAATCTCTAGGTCCATCCATGTTGCCTTAGACTTTTGATAATATCACCGAAATAGGAGGGACAGAGTACAATAGGTTATGAGATATTCTCTCTTACTTGGCTGAGCTCAGATGACCTTCCCTTCTGTCCAACACTGTGTCATGCTTTGTCACCTAGGCGTCAAAAAGGACTGCTTGTGCCAGAAATCTCACATAATCTGCCATGACTTCAGTATCTTTATCTTTGGCTATAACCCCTCCTATGGGACTTTCCAAGTGGCTTAGTGGTAAAGAATCTACCTGCAATGCAGGAAATGCAGGAGATGAGCGTTTGTTCCCTGGGTTAAGAGGATCCTCTCGAGGAGAATGTGGAAACCCACTCCAGTATACTTGCCTGGAGAATCCCATGGACAGAGGACACAGTCCACGGTGTCGCGAAGAGTCGGACACGACTGAAGCGACTGAGCACACAACCCCTTCTTAACTCCAAACCATCGTTAGGCTGATGATAGCAACAAATGCCATCCCATCTCCTCTTGTCTCTTGAACATGCTTGCACAAGAACTCTTTCATACACCTGCAGCCACAAAAGCATACTTCACCAACACATGTAGAGGAAGTAGACAGTGAAAGTGGCATCTCACTCCATTTTTAGCATTTGAGTTTCCGTGAGAATACCCTGATAATCCACGAGAGAAACCTCACCCCCTCAACAAAGTGGAAGATGGATTGGAGGAAGTGGAAGACTAGAGGCAGGTGAATAGTAAGGAAAATAATTGTAACAATTGCAGGGAAAGAAAATGAGTGCTTGAATTAAGGCAGTAGCTTTGGGGGAATAGACAACTAGGAAACATAGGTAAAAAGAACTGCCAGGTTTCTGCTTTGAGCCACTGTATTAATTGTGGTGCTATTCAATGATCTAGGAACCCCACAGGAGGGGAATTTCTTACTTTGTATTACATTAAATTCAATAGTAGAAGGTTCCCCATCTATTATTCTTGCTTCTCTTCCCTCTTTTTAGCAGAATCTTGATTTTGTTTGGGTAATTTGCCGTGCTACAAATGCCAAGTGCATCTTTAAGCCAATCATGGTAATACCATTCCTGAGCCACAGACTGCTTTAGGAATGGGCAAATGATACATGTCTGAGCAATGTAGCAGGATGGGAAATTTGCTAGAGAGATTCTGGAATGATTTTTTGTTCATTCACAATAAAAAGAGACACCTAGGAATTCACTGGACTTTGCTGTGTCTGAGAGTGACAAGTGGACCAGAGAAGCCATTTTAAGAGTGTAAGTTAAAAATAAAGCTGACATACTGAAGATGTTACACAGCCAAAAGATTTAGTGGGAATCTGAGTTTTTGATGACACAGTTAGCTGCTGAGTTGAAACCATCAGATCCCTTGTTATAAAAATATTCTCTTATGGTTTAAGCCAGTTAAGTTGAGGTTCCTGTTGCCCGCAGCCCCAAACAATTTAAGAGCTATAGAACTGTCCCTAAAAGGAAGAATTTCAGTTAGGCATGTGACCGGTGGCTCAGAACAGTTCACTTCAGAGTGAAGTGAACTCAGACCTCTTTAAGGTCTGAGCTCCTGGAAAATGGTCTCCACTACAATATGTATTTCCTTAAACTGGATATTTAATTCTGTTAATATTAAGACATAGTATTTTAATTTTCACTTCCTGTATTATACTTGCAGTTACTGTATGCATACTATTGCTCAAGACCACTGGCAGATTCAGAAATAGAACACAGTGCCTAGGCCAAAATGGAAGTTTACAACTTCGACAAAGAGTACAGGAAATAAAAGTCAACCAAACAGGAAGTAGACAGAGTAGAACAGAACATCCAGAAATATTTGGGCCTGGCGCAAGAATTAATCTGTCTACAGGACGCAGAAGTACCAAGCAAAATATGTGGAGCTGATATCTTTCATTTGTAAACATTTTAAGGGATTGTGAAAAAAGGAAAAAAAAGGCAAGTCATGAAGAAGCCAGAGGAAGAGAGAAATAGTGTCTCTTACTGGAGTATCTATTGTATAAACCAAAAAAAATGTCTTCTGCATAGATAATGGCAGCCTGAAAGACATTTCTGCAAATTCTTTGACCTCCTAAAGAGTGAATTCACTCCTAAAGAGTGAATTCTGTGGCCCCTCTCTTTGAATCCAGGCCAAACCTTAGTGACCAGTTGACCAGAAAACTGTGGCAGAAGTGATATGCAACCTCACAGGGTAGGTCATAGAAGGTGATACAGAGTCTACCTGGTTTGCTGGGCCCTGCATTAAAACCATGAACTTGTAAAAAGTTTTGCCACCCTGAGACCACCATTCTGTGAGGAAGCACAAGCTAACTCATGCAGACAGACCACATAGAGAGGCCTTTTGACATGGAGAGAGATGCCCGGCCATCCCAACTCTGCGAATATTTGTTCTTCCAGCTGCTGCCCCTGAATGACTTCAACTGCTTGAGAGATCCTAAAGGCAGAACCACCCAGTGGAGCCCTTCCTGAATTCTTGACTCACGGAAACCACAAGAGATAATAAAATGATTATTGTCATTTTAAGCCAATGAGCTTAGGGGTGGTTCATCATGCAGCAATAGATATTCAAAACAATAAAGGGGGTGATTTAAATAGTATGGCTCTTTAATAAGTAAAGGAAGAACCCTAGGACCATTAGAAGTCATTATAGCTAATTACTGTAACAAAGAGAACTGCCAGTTTCCAGTCAGAGGATCTGTTACCCATAATTTAGGCAAATAATTAATTGGTGAGGCCAAATAATATTAAAAAAATCTTGACTCTGAAAGAGCTTCACTTTAGTTAATATGAAATGTTTAAAGATTATGTTGTATTTCTCAAAGGCAATTTGTGTAAGTAATTTTTATCACTGTTCCTTCCTATTGCAGAGATTCATATTATCAGAGATATATGGGGTGATCCCTGACATGTCACAGTTTAGCAACTCAAAAGCTACAAGCTGGGAGGTTTAGGATCTCTGTGCACCAAGTTCCAACTTCCTGACCTCAGGACATTCAGTCATGTAATGTTTCTGTAAGGAAAGTCCAGGATATTTTTAGTCTACTAAATACCAGGATGGGAAAGATGGATGTCAGAGAAATAAAAGCTTTTTATGGCTCACACATCTAGTCTTAATTCTTCTTGTTCTTAAAGGATTGAAAGAAAATGAATTTAAAAATTCATATAACCAAAGCAAATTTAGAAAATTAACATGGACAATCTGTATGAAATGTCCAGAATAGACAGATCCATAGACACAGAAAAGTAGACTTTTAACTATGTATTTATTTTTATTTATTTGTTTGGCTGCTCTGGGTCTTGGTTGCAGCATGTGGGATCTTTCATTGCGGCGGGTGAGCTCTTAGTTGCAGCATGTGGGATCCAGTTCCCCAGCCAGGATCAAACCCTGGCCTTTGCATTGGGAGCCCAGTGTCTTAGCCAGTGGACCACCAGGGAAGCCCCCAGAAAGTAGGTGAATGTTTGTCTATGGCTGGAGAGTCTGGGCTTGTGTGACATGGGGACTAACTGCTAATGGGTCCAGTGAGTAAGAAATTTCTTTATGAGGCACTGAAAACATTCTGAAATTGATTGTGGTGATGATTGCAAAACTGTGAATATACTAAAAACCATTGAACTGTACATTTCAGGTGGGTGACTTATATGATATGTGAATTATATCTCAATAAAGCTGTTATAAAGAAAGTAACAAGGGCAAAAAGTTTATTGTTAAATGAAAACAGATAAAAATCAATCCTACTTATCATAATTAAAATGTTTTCACTGATGCTTAGAAATTTCCTTGGCTAAATGAGAACACAACACCTGAGATTCCTCTAAAGGACAGAGTTTAGCAAAACTTTTTCTGTAAAAGGCCAGATGGAAAATATTTTAGGCTTTGAAGGCCAAGAGGCACAATCATAAATATTAGGTAGGTATTCACATAATAAGCGAGAAAACAAACTTCTGCACATTTCAAAATGATAACGTTAAAAATACAGGAATAATTTATGCTGGAGAAGGGATAGGCTACACACTCCAGTATTCGTGGGCTTTCCTTGTGGCTCAGCTGGTAAACAATCTGCCTGCAATGCAGGAGACCTGGGTTCAGTCTCTGGGTTGGGAAGATCCCCTAGAGAAAGGAAAGGGTACCCACTCCAGTATTCTGGCCTAGAGAATTCCAAGAACTGTATAGTTCATCCGGTCGCAAAGAGTGGACACGACTGAGTGAATTTCACTTTACTTCAATTGAGTATATTTTTTGTAGTATATTTTTAGTACAAATATACTAATGAGAAAAATGGAATTCTTTTTTAGGAGACAAGATTTCACTTAATTGAGATTCAAAGTTAATGTTCCCTATCCTCAAATCAATTGCAAATATTCTCCTGAAAATAAAAGTTCTCAGCTTGTGGCCCAAATAAAGATAGTCAGGGGGCTATATGCTAACCCTTGCTCTAGAGGACTAAGTTCTAAAGGCTGATTTATTGGTTTGCTAGGGCTTAACAAAAACCAGAAACTGGGTAGCTTAAGACAGTGGAATGTATTATCTCACAGTTCTAGAGGCCAGGGACTGGGAATCAGTCTGTTGTAGAGCCATGTTCTCTCCAGCGGCTCTGAGGGAAGACACTTTGCTTCCTCTGGCTTCTGGAAGCCCCCCGTGTTCCTTGGCTTGTGGCAGCAAAATCCAAACTCTGCCTTTATCTTCCTTTAACTTTTAATTTTATATTGGAGTATAGCTGACTTACAATGTTGTGATAGTTTCAGGTGAACAGCAGACTCAGCCATGCATATACATGTATCTATTCTCCCCCAAACTCCCCTCCCATCCAGGCTGCCACATAACATTGAGCAGAGTTCCCTGTGCTATACAGTGGGTCCTTGTGAGTTATCCATTTTAAATAAAGCAGTGTGTACATGTCAACCCCAAACTCCCTAACTATCCCTTCCCCTCACCTATCCCCACATCTGCCTTTATCTTCATGTCGCTGTCTTCCCTCTGTATCTGTTTCTTATCTTCTTATAAGGACAGCAGTCATACCCTAATTCAGTACAGTCTCATCTTAGCTAGATATATTTGCATTGACTTTATTTCTGAATAAGACCACACTCATTGGTACTGTCAGTGTGTAACATGACAAACCTGTGAACACAAATCTGGTGTTCATCAATAACATCCTTGATGCTACAGTATATGATAAGGAGGACACGTCTGACCCAAAGATCCTCTGGAGCTTTCAGCCCAAGTCCATTGTTGTAGGTTGAATTGTGTACCCCCAAAATATATGTTCAAGTATTCCCTGGTGGCTCAGTGGTAAAGAATCCACCTGCCAATGCAAGAGACCAAGAGATGTGGATTCAATCCCTAGGTCAGAAAGATCCCCTGGAGAAGGAAATGGCAGCCCACCCCAGTATTCTTGCCTGGAGAATTCCATGTACAGAGGAGCCTGGTGAGCTAGAGTCCATGGGGTTGCATAGAGTCAGACAGGACTGAGGCAGCTTAGCACACATGCTTGCACAGCTGCACTCACTATGCCAGCACATTTGGAACACTCAGCAATGACCACAGGGCTGGGAAAGGTCAGTTTTCATTCCAGTCCCAAAGAAAGGTAATGCCTAAGAATGCTCAAACTACCGCACAATTGCACTCATCTCACACGCTAGTAAAGTAATGCTCAAAATCCTCCAACACAGGCTTCAGCAATATGTGAACCGTGAACTTCCTGATGTTCAAGCTGGTTTTAGAAAAGGCAGAGGAACCAGAGATTAAATTGCCAACATTCACTGGATCATTGAAAAAGCAACAGAGTTCCAGAAAAAAAAAAAAAAAAACAACACATCTATTTCTGCTTTATTGACTATGCCAAAGCCTTTGACTGTGTGGATCACAATAAACTGTGGAAAATTCTGAAAGCTATGGGAATACAGACAAACTGACCTGCCTCTTGAGAAATTTGTATGCAGGTCAGGAAGCAACAGTTAGAACTGGACATGGAACAACAGACTGGTTCCAAATAGGAAAAGGAGTACGTCAAGGCTGTATATTGTCACCCTGCTTATTTAACTTCCATGCAGAGTACATCATGAGAAATGCTGGGCTGGAAGAAGCACAACCTGGAATCAAGATTGCCAGGAGAAATATCAATCACCTCAGATATGCAGATGACACCACCCTTATGGCCGAAAGTGAAGAGGAACTAAAAAGCCTCTTGATGAAAGTGAAAGAGGAGAGTGAAAAAGTTGACTTAAAGCTCTACATTCAGGAAACGAAGATCATGGCATCTGGTCCCATCACTTCATGGGAAATAGATGGGGAAACAGTAGAAACAGTGTCAGACTTTATTTTCCTGGGCTCCAAAATCACTGCAAATGGTGATTGTAGCCATGAAATAAAAGATACTTACTCCTTGGAAGGAAAGTTCTGACCAACCTAGATAACATATTCAAAAGCAGAGACATTACTTTGCCAACAAAGGTCCGTCTAGTCAAGGCTATGATTTTTCCAGTGGTCATGTATGGATGTGAGAGTTGGACTATAAAGAAAGCTGAGCACAGAAGAATCGATGTTTTGAACTGTGGTGTTGGAGAAGACTCTTGAGAGTCCCTTGGACTGGAAGGAGATCCAACCAGTCCATCCGAAAGGAAATCAGTCCTGGGTGTTCATTGGAAGGACTGACTTTGAAGCTGAAACTCCAATATTTTGGCCACCTGATGCGAAGAGCTGACTCATTTGAAAAGACCCTGATGTTGGGAAAGACTGAAGGCAGGAGGAGTAGGGGATGACAGAGGATGAGATGGTTAGTTGGCATCACCGACTCAATGGACATGAGTTTGGGTAAACTCCGGGAGTTGGTGATGGACAGGGAGGCCTGGCATGCTGCGGTTCATGGGGTTGCAAAGAGTGGAACATGACTGAGTGACTGAACTGAACTGATGCACAGTATTTGAAAATTCATTTATCTAAGTTTGAGCATAAGGTGTCAAAAATGACTTTCAGGTTTTCAGCACAGGCGACTGGGTGGAGAGTGATATGGTAGAATGAAATAGGGAACATTGAAAGAGGTTTAGGGTAGGAAGAAGAAGAGCATAAATTTGGTGTTGATATGGTTATTCTGAGAAACTTACAAAATGATAGGACAGCTGAATATATGGGTCTGAAACTGGAGCTATACACTTAAGAATGGTTGTTGGGATTTAAGGGAAACAATGAATAATGCCCTCTACCTACTGAGTTCAGAAACAACTGAAAAATAGACCTTGAGGAACAAAATCGTAACTTTTTTATTTGATAAGCTAAATTGTATAGTTGTAAAAAAGCTAGTGGAGGTGATGGAATTCCAGTTAAGCTGTTTCAAATCCTGAAAGATGATGCTGTGAAAGTGCTGCACTCAATATGCCAGCAAGTTTGGAAAACTCAGCAGTGGCCACAGGACTGGAAAAACTCAGTTTTCATTCCAATTCCAAAGAAAGGCAATGCCAAAGAATGCTCAAACTACTGCACAATTGCACTCATCTCACATGCTAGTAAAGTAATGATCAAAATTCTCCAAGCCAGACTTCAGCAATACGTGAACCGTGAACTTCCTGATGTTCAAGCTGGTTTTAGAAAAGGCAGAGAAACCAGAGATCAAATTGCCAACATCCACTGGATCATGGAAAAAGCAAGAGAGTTCCAGAAAAACATCTATTTCTGCTTTATTGACTATGCCAAACCTTTTGACTGTGTGGATCACAAGAAACTGTGGAAAATTCTGAGAGAGATGGAATACCAGAACACCTGACCTGCCTCTTGAGAAATCTGTATGCAGGTGAGGAAGCAACAGTGAGAACTGGACATGGAACAACAGACTGGTTCCAAATAGGAAAAGGAGTACGTCAAGGCTATATATTGTCACCCTGCTTATTTAACTTATATGCAGAGTACATCATGAGAAAAGCTGGACTGGAAGAAACACAAACTGGAATCAAGACTGTCGGGAGAAATATCAATCATCTCAGATATGCAGATGACACCACCCTTATGGCAGAAAGTGAAGAAGAACTAAAAATCCTCTTGATGAAAGTGAAAGAGGAGAGTGAAAAGTTGACTTAAGTCAAGCTCAACATTCAGAAAACGAAGATCATGACATCTGGTCCCATCACTTCATGGGAAATAGATGAAGAAACAGTGGAAACAGTGTCAATTTTATTTTTTGGGGCTCCAAAATCACTGCAGATGGTGACTGCAACCATGAAATTAAAAGACGCTACTCCTTGGAAGAAAAGTTATGACCAACCTAGATAGCATATTCAAAAGCAGAGACATTACTTTGCTGACTAAGGTCCATCTAGTCAAGGCTATGGTTTTTCCTGTGGTCATGTATGGATGTGAGAGTTGGACTGTGAAGAAGGCTGAGCACTGAAGAATTGATGCTTTTGAACTGTGGTGTTGGAGAAGACTCTTGAGAGTCGCTTGGACTACAAGGAGATCCAACCAGTCCATTCTGAAGGAGATCAACCCTGGGATTTCTTTGGAAGGAATGATGCTAAAGCTGAAGCTCCAGTACTTTGGCCACCTCATGTGAAGAGTTGACTCATTGGAAAAGACTCTGATGCTGGGAGGTATTGGGGGCAGGAGGAGAAGGGGACGACAGAGGATGGGATGGCTGGATGGCATCACTGACTCGATGGACATGAGTGTGAGTGAACTCCAGGAGTTGGTGATGGACAGGGAGGCCTGGCTTGCTGCGATTCATGGGGTCGCAGAGTCGGACACGACTGAGTGTTGGACTGAACTGAATCTGTACACAAAATTGGACTTTTAAAAATCTTCCCCCGAATTTAACCTGTTGGCCTCCACTGCTTATCTTCCTATTTCAGAAGCAGAACCTGCGCTAGTCAGATGGTGTCGTTTAGGAGCGAGGTCTTGGGTACTTGCTGCAGGGGGCATGGATCCAGAGAGAAGAGAGGAAAAAGAAGCACCAAAGCCCCGGTGAGTCACTCCCCCTGAGGGAAGGACTGAATGCTGCAGCAGGAAGCAAATGGTGCACTTAAAGAGGGGATTGAAGGGATTATAAGCAAAGCGACTTTTTGCAGAGATGTGGGCAAGGCTAAGGATACCAACAAGGGATGTAAAAGCATTCAGGAACTACTACAGGGAAGTTATAATTCTCGGGACAAGAGGCAGGAGCTCCTACCAGAACTCAGGAGAGCTGTCACTGAGGCAGAGGGAGAAGCCAGTGCCCAAAGTATGCCCTGGACTGCCCAGCAGGAGGGATAGGCTGGGGCTGGGGTGGGGAGAAATATTCCTCCTACTCACTCTTCCCACCGTTCACACTCCCTCCCATTGACTAAACCCACAGGAAACCAGAGAACTACAATGACCAAGGAATGTAGTCTGTTCAGCAGGCAGTCTGCCCAGGTACCAGGTAGGGCAGAAAAGGGCAGGAGTGGGCAATCAGAAAATAACCAGCATATGGATAGTAAGGGCTGGAGCGAGGGCAAGAGGTGTCATTCTGCCTTCCTGGCAGGGAACTTCCCTGAGGTGAGGGTTGGAGACCTGTTTTCCTGCTCTTGCCTTTATGAGGTTAACTTCTTCACCTTACCCTCAACCACCCACTACTCCTTGGAGTCCCTCCTTCAACCGCTGATTGGTAGTTTGGCCTTTGCTCCAAGAATGCTCTGAAATGGGAGTAGAACAGTTATTTAATGATGCTTTCAATGCCCGCTGCAACCTAGAGTGGAAACTCATCACTATCCCCCTTACTACCCCATCTTTGCTCAGCTATATTGTCCAATTGATTTACCAGAAGATAGGCAATGGGATCAGAGAAGGCAATGGCACCCCACTCCGGTACTCTTGCCTGGAAGATCCCATGGATGGAGGAGCCTGGTAGGCTGCAGTCCATGTGGTCGCGAAGAGTTGGACATGGCTGAGGGACTTCACTTTCACTTTTCACTTTCATGCATTGGAGAAGGAGATGGCAACCCACTCCAGTGTTCTTGCCTGGAGGATCCCAGGGACGGGGGAGCCTGGTGGGCTTCCGTCTATGGGGTCGCACAGAGTCGGACACGACTGAAGCAACTTAGCAGCAGCAGCAGCAAGCAATGGGATCAAAAGACAATATAAACATGATAATACGATATTTGACAATGATGCAACGCCAATAAAGTTGAAATGTCTCAAATAACCTTCTTCCATTACGGTATCTCATTGATTCTAGGAAGTGAATTTTTTCCGCCTTTTAACCTCTCTAAAATTGGGAGTCATATTACAATCTCCTCAGTCAGGCAGCTGTTATGATAGAGACGTCATGGCCTGCCATGTGCATCAAAACTGGATAAGAATGGGTGTCAGCAGCTTGGAAGAAAACCCAGCAGACAGAGTGGCATGTTGTTATAAAATGCTCCCTCAGCAGTACTGTTGATGCAGAGGATGATGCCACCTGGGATCATTCAGGCCACTCTGAGTTAAAAAGCGTTTCCACCATAGAGACAGAAGGTAGATTGGTGTTTGCAGGTGCTGGGAGAGTGAGAGCAATGGACTTGGGAGTGACTGCCATTGGATACAGGGTTTCTTTGAGGGATGCTGGGAAGTGTTCTGAAATAGGTAGTGGCAATGGTTGCACAACTTTGTGAACATACTAAAAACCATTGAGTTGTATACTTTTAAGGGGTGAAATTTATTCTATGTGAAAGATATCTCATTTTTAAAAAGTGATCCAGAACATTGAGGGAAGCTGGATAATGGAAATATGGGAACATTTTGTACTATTATTGCAAGTTATTGTGACTCAAAAATTATTTCAAAATAAAGAGCTTAAAAAAGACCTTTTGGAATACCATCCAAAATGGAGGTCTTATATTTTTAAAAGTCTGTGTTCAATTAAATATAAAAGCTTTTGCACAACAAAGGAAACCGTAAGCATAATGAAAAGACAACCTATAGACTGGAGGAAAAGATTCTGCAAACAGTGCAACCAACAAGGAGTTAATTTCCAAAATATATGAATGGCCCATACAGCTCATTATCAAAAGAACAAACAACCCAGTCAAAGAATGAGCAGAAGATCTACATAGACATTTCTCCAAAGAAGATATAAAGATTGTCAACAAGCACAAGAAGATGCTCAGTGTCACTAACTATATATTAGAGAAATGCAAATCAAAACTGCAATGAGGTATCACCTCACACCAATCAGAATGGCTATCATTAAAAAGTCTACAAATAATAATGCTGGAGAATCTGTGGAGAAAACGGAATCCTCCTACACTGTAGGTGGAGCTTAAATTAGTGCCACTATTAACAACAGTTCAAGCTGGTTTAAGAAAAGGCAGAGAAACCAGAGAACAAATTGCCAACGTCCGCTGGATCGTGGAAAAAGCAAGAGATTTCCAGAAAAACATCTATTTCTGCTTTATTGACTATGCCAAAGCCTTTGACTGTGTGGATCACAATAAACTGGAAAATTCTGAAAGGGATGGGAATACCAGAACACCTGACCTGCCTCTTGAGAAATCTGTTTGCAAGTCAGGAAGCAACAGTGAGAACTGGACATGGAACAACAGACTGGTTCCAAATAGGAAAAGGAGTACGTCAAGGCTGTATATTGTCACCCTGCTTATTTCACTTCTATGCAGAGTACATCATGAGAAATGCTGGGCTGGAAGAAGCACAACCTGGAATCAAGATTGCCAGGAGAAATATCAGTCACCTTAGATATGCAGACACCACCCTTATGGCAGAAAGTGAAGAGAAACTAAAAATCCTCTTGATGAAAGTGAAAGAGGAGAGTGAAAAAGTTGGCTTAAAGCTCAACATTCAGAAAACGAATATCATGGCATCTGGTCCCATCACTTCATGAGAAATAGATGGGGAAACAGTAGAAGCAGTGTCAGACCTAATTTTCTGGGCTCCAAAATCACTGCAGATGGTGATTGCAGCCATGAAATTAAAAGATGCTTGACCAACCTAGATAGCATATTAAAAAGCAGAGACATTGCTTTGCCAACAAAGGTCCGTCTAGTCAAGGCTATGATTTTTCCAGTGGTCATGTATGGATGTGAGAGTTGGACTGTGAAGAAAGCTGAGCTCCGAAGAATCGATACCTTTGAACTGTGGTGTTGGAGAAGACTCTTGAGAGTCCTTTGGACTGCAAGGAGATCCAACCAGTCCATTCTGAAGGAGATCAGCCCTGGGAATTCTTTGGAAGGAATGATGCTAAAGCTGATGCAATTCATGGGGTCACAAAGAGTCGGACACGACTGAGCAACTGAACTGAACTGATGAACAACAGTATGGAGATTCCTTTAAAAAATAAAAATAGAGTTACTGTATAATCCAAAATCCCTGGCTTGTAGCCAAATAAAACTATACTTAGAAAAGATATATGCACCCCCAATGTTCACAGCAGCACTATTTACAGATGCCAAAATATGGAAACAACCTAAATGTCTGTCAGTAGATAAATGGATAAAGAAGACGTGATATCTATATCTATATATACACAATGGAATATTCAGTTCAGTTCAGTTCAGTCGCTCAGTCGTGTCCGACTCTTTGCGACCCCATGAATCGCAGCACGCCAAGCCTCCCTGTCCATCACCAACTCCCGGAGTTCACTCACACTCATGTCCATCGAGTCAGTGATGCCATCCAGCCATCTCATCCTCTGTCGTCCCCTTCTCCTCCTGCCCCAAATCCCTCCCAGCACCAGAGTCTTTTCCAATGAGTCAACTCTTTGCATGAGGTGGCCAAAGTACGGGAGTTTCAGCTTTAGCATCATTCCTTCCAAAAAATCCCAGGGCTGATCTCTTTCAGAATGGACTGGTTGGATCTCCTTGTAATCCAAGGGAGTCTCAAGAATCTTCCCCAACACCACATTTCAAAAGGATCGATTCTTCGGCGCTCAGCCTTCTTCACAGTCCAACTCTCACATCCATACATGACAGTAGAAAACCATAGCCTTGACTAGACAGACCTTAGTCGGCAAAGTAATATCTCACTTAAATATGCTATCTAGGTTGGTCATAACTTTTCTTCCAAGGAGTAAGCGTCTTTTAATTTCATGGCTGCAATCACCATCTGCAATGACTTTGGAGCCCAGAAAAATAAAGTCTGACACTGTTTCCACTGTTTCCCCACTATTTCCCGTGAAGTGATGGGACCGGATGCCATGATCTTCATTTTCTGAATGTTGAGCTTTAAGCCAACTTTTTCACTCTCCTCTTTCACTTTCATCAAGAGGCTTTTTAGTTCCTCTTCACTTTCGGCCATAAGGGTGGTGTCATCTGCATATCTGAGGTGATTGATATTTCTCCTGGCAATCTTGATTCCAGGTTGTGTTTCTTCCAGTCCAGCTTTTCTCATGATGTACTCTGCATATAAGTTAAATAAGCAGGGTGACAATATACAGGCTTGATGAACTCCTTTTCCTATTTGGAACCAGTCTGTTGTTCCATATCCAGTTCTCACTGTTGCTTCCTCACCTGCATACAGATTTCTCAAGAGGCAGGTCAGGTGTTCTGGTATTCCCATCTCTCTCAGAATTTTCCACAGTTTCTTGTGACTATGCCAAAGTCAAAGGCTTTGGCATAGTCAATAAAGCAGAAATAGATGTTTTTCTGGAACTCTCTTGCTTTTTCCATGATCCAGTGGATGTTGGCAATTTGATCTCTGGTTTCTCTGCCTTTTCTAAAACCAGCTTGAACATCAGGAAGTTCATGGTTCACGTATTGCTGAAGCCTGGCTTGGAGAATTTTGAGTATTACTTTACTAGCATGTGAGATGAGTGCAATTGTGTGGTAGTTTGATCACTCTTTGGCATTGCCTTTCTTTGGAATTGGAATGAAAACTGAGCTTTTCCAGTCCTGTGGCCACTGCTGAGTTTTCCAAACTTGCTGGCATATTGAGTGCAGCACTTTCACAGCATCATCTTTCAGGATTTGAAATAGCTCAACTGGAATTCCATCACCTCCACTAGCTTTGTTCGTAGTGATGCTTTCCAAGGCCCACTTAACTTCACATTCCAGGATGTCTGGCTCTAGATAAGTGATCACACCATCGTGATTATCTGGGCCATGAAGATCTTTTTTGTATAGTTCTGTGTATTCTTGCCACCTCTTCTTAATATCTTCTGCTTCTGTTAGGTCCATACCATTTCTGTCCTTTATCGAGCCCATCTTTGCATGAAATATTCCCTTGGTATCTCTAATTTTCTTGAAGAGATCTCTAGTCTTTCCCATTCTGTTCTTTTCCTCTATTTCTTTGCATTGATCACTGAAGAAGGCTTTCTTATCTCTTCTTGCTATTCTCTGGAACTCTGCATTCAGATGCTTATGTCTTTCCTTTTCTCCTATGCTTTTCACTTCTGTCCTTTTCACAGCTGTTAGTAAGGCCTCCCCAGACAGCCATTTTGCTTTTTTTGCATATCTTTCCCATGGGGCTGGCCTTGTTCCCTGTCTCCTGTACAATGTCCCGAACCTCATTCCATAGTTCATCAAGCACTCTATCTATCAGATCTAGTCCCTTAAATCTATTTCTCACTTCCACTGTATAATCATAAGGGATTTGATTTAGATCATACTTGAATGGTCTTGGCATCCGGTCCCATCACTTCATGGGAAATAGATGGGGAAACAGTGGAAACAATGTCAGGCTTTATTTTTGTGGGGCTCCAAAATCACTGCAGATGGTGACTGCAGCCATGAAATTAAAAGACGCTTACTCCTTGGAAGAAAAGTTATGACCAACCTAGATAGTATATTCAAAAGGAGAAACATTACTTTGCCGACTAAGGTCTGTCTAGTCAAGGCTATGGTTTTTCCAGTGGTCATGTATGGATGTGAGAGTTGGACTGTGAAGAAGGCTGAGGCTTGAAGAATTGGTGCTTTTGAACTGTGGTGTTGGAGAAGACTCTTGAGAGTCCCTTGGACTGCAAGGAGATCCAACCAGTCCATTCTGAAGGAGATCAGCCCTTGGATTTCTTTGGAAGGAATGATGCTAAAGCTGAAACTCCCGTACTTTGGCCACCTCATGTGAAGAGTTGACTCATTGGAAAAGACTCTGGTGCTGGGAGAGATTGGGGGCAGGAGGAGAAGGGGACGACAGAGGATGGGATTGCTGGATGGCATCACTGATTTGATGGACATGAGTCTGAGTTAACTCCGGGAGTTGGTGATGGACAGGGAGGCTTGGCGTGCTGCGATTCATGGGGTCGCAAAGAGTCGGACACGACTGAGCGACTGAACTGAACTGAACTGAACTGAATGGTCTAGCGGTTTTCCCTACTTTCTTCAATTTAAGTCTGAATTTGGCAATTAGGAGTTCATGATCTGAGCCACAGTCAGCTCCTGGTCTTGTTTTTGTTGACCGTATAGAGCTTCTCCATCTTTGGCTGCAAAGAATATAATCAGTCTGATTTCAGTGTTGACCATCTGGTGATGTCCATGTGTAGAGTCTTCTCTTGTGTTGTTGGAAGAGGGTATTTGCTGTGACCAGTGCATTTTCTTGGCAAAACTCTATTAGTCTTTGCCCTGCTTCATTCCACATTCCAAGGCCAAATTTGCCTGTTACTCCAGGTGTTTCTTGACTTCCTACTTTTGCATTCCAGGCCCCTATAATGAAAAGGACATCTTTTTGGGGTGTTAGTTCTAAAAGATCTTGTAGGTCCTCATAGAACCGTTCAGCTTCAGCTTCTTTAGCATTTTGGTGGGGAATAGACTTGGATAACTCTGATATTGAATGGTTTGCCTTGTAAACGAACTTAGGTCATTCTGTCATTTTTGAGATTGCATCCGAGTACTGCATTTCAGACTCTTGTTGACCATGATGGCCACTCCATTTCTGCTGAGGAATTCCTGCCGGCAGTAGTAGATATAATGGTCATCTGAGTTAAATTCACCCATTCTAGTCCATTTTGGGAGAAGGCAATGGCACCCCACTCCAGTACTCTTGCCTGGAAAATCCCATGGATGGAGGAGCTTTGTAGGCTGCAGTCCATGGGGTCGCTAAGAGTTGGACACGACTGAGCGACTTCACTTTCACGCCTTGGAGAAGGAAATGGCAACCCACTCCAGTGTTCTTGCCTGGAGAATCCCAGGGACAGGGGAGCCTGGTGGGCTGCCGTCTATGGGGTCGCACAGAGTCGGACACTACTGAAGCGACTTAGCAGCAGCAGCAGTCCATTTTAGTTCGCTGATTCCTAGAATGTCGACGTTCACTCCTGCCATCTCTTGTTTGACCACTTCCAATTTGCATTCATGGGCCTGACTTTCCATCTTCCTATGCAATATTGCTCTTTACAGCATCGGACCTTGCTTATATCACCAGTCACATCCACAACTGGGTATTGTTTTTGCTTTGGTTCCATCCCTTCATTCTTTCTGGAGTTATTTCTCCACGGATCTCCAGTAGCGTGTTGGGCACCTACTGACCTGGGGAGTTCCTCTTTCAGTATCCTATCATTTTGCCTTTTCATATTGCTCATGGTGTTCTCAAGGCAAGAATACTGAAGTGGTTTGCCATTCCCTTCTCTTCCCTACTCAGGCATAAAAAAGAATGAAATAAGGCCATCTGTAGCAACATGGATGGACCTACAAATTTTCATATTAAGTGAAGTAAGTCAGACAAAGACAAATAATATATGATATCACTTATAGTGGAACAAAAAAATGATACAAATGAATTTACTTACAAAACAGAAATAGACTCACAGATATATTAAGAGACACTTACAGTTACCAAAGGGAATAGTGGCGGGTGGGGCTGGAGAAAGTGGGGTTACATTAGGAGTTTGGGATTGACATATACACACTACTAATTCCAAAATAGATCAACAACAAGGACCTACTGTATAGCACAAGGAACTATATTCAATATCTTATAATAACCTATAATAGAAAAAGAAAAAATATGTGTTCACAATCTGCTTATAGACTTATATGAACTATCTTTTAGTAGAAGTAAAAGGATATTCAACAAAAGCTCTTTTCCAACTCTGAAAACAAACATAATTCAGAATATTTGGATTCTGAATATAAAGAGCTTCTAAGAATACTTTAAGTTATTTTACTCATATTTTCCTTTTTAATATATACACTAGAACAATATATGATAAAGATCTATGTCTAAGTCCGAAAGAGCTTGTTAAGAAACTATAAGATAAACATTTTAAGAGACAAGTGTTGTGTTAAACTTTAGTTGGCATTTTCTCCCCCATTCTTGGTAGTGTATTGCTGCTACTAAGTCGCTTCAGTAGTGTCCGACTCTGTGCGACCCCATAGACGGCAGCCCACCAGGCTCCCCTGTCCCTGGGATTCTCCAGGCAAGAACACTGGAGTGGGTTGCCATTTCCTTCTCCAATGCATGAAAGTGAAAAGTGAAAGTGAAGTCTCTCAGTCATGTCTGATCTTAGCGACCCCACGGGCAGCCCACCAGGCTCCCTGTCCATAGTATTTTCCAGGCAAGAGTACTGGAGTGGGGTGCCATTGCCTTCTCTGTGGTAGTGTGTTAGATGTTATGAAATATAGTATTACATCTCCAAGGAGATGTAATAAAAACTCCAAAATCAGATCTCCTTGCTCTTGTAAGGTAAAGACCACAGACATTCAGGTCCACAGTTGTCTTCTAAACAAACTTTCATATGGTTCAACCTCAGCCATTCAGGTCCACAGTTGTCTTCTAAACAAACTTTCATTTGGTTCAACCTCAGCCCAGGGGCCTCACTCAATACCTAGGAATAGTGGGGTTCCCTCAGTGGTTGCAGGCAAAGTCTCTTTCATTCTCTGCCTTTAGAGTCCAAAGAGTTAATAGAACACGGATTTCCCAGCACCAGTCCCACACCCAAGAAACTTAGAAAACAGGAGCAAATCTGCTGGCCTGCCTGGCATTGAGACCACAGCTCTGCCTGATTTAAGCAGAAAAGGAATGTATTACCAGTTCTTTGGGCTGCTGGGGGAATCGCAGGGAAGACTGGAAAACTTGGTGTGACCTGTGAACTGGTCCTGAGAAGACACTGTTGTCAGCAGCTGAGCTATAGACACCCAGACTTGGGGAATTCTCTGCTGGGTTTGGGTCTGTGTATCACTGACTCCTGATTCAAAGTCCAGGGTGGGCCAATATCACAGAATAAACCTTGGCCATGTGGCTGCATCCTTGTCATATGGGTTCAAGGAAAAGTAGCCTTTTCTGCTTTTATGAAAGGAGATAGACTCTACCACTCACCAAGACTCTTGAGGAGGAAGAAGAGTTTTAAATGATGGGCACATAAAAATCAAAGTGAATGTCCACTTCAGTCAAAATAAAGTTCCTGGAATCTCAGCACACACGTAATACTGGCACCACACGTAATACTGGCTGAAGATCCTGGCAGGGGTTCAGCAGTATTTGGGGGAAGAGGGAAGAATGAGAAAACATGAAAGAGAAAATCATGTCCATCAGCCTTGTCTGAATGCCTCTCAGTCTATACATCACTTGTCTATGGTTCTTGACCTGTGAACTTTATATGATGTTGGGAGAAGTCTTTCATTAAGAGGTTGATTATGGCCTAGATTTACTATATCATATCTGGAAATGGAAACCTTTCTGGCTCTTACAAAATTTAGGAATTTTTAATGATGCTCCAGGATTTATTGGAAGCTTCTTTCTTCCCCATGTAAAACCCCTTAATTTCTATTTCCCCTGTGTCCTCGGACCAAGGACACAGCCACAGCCACATTCCCTCTTGTGAGCAGTCATTGCAATGGTGTTCTGGTAAACTGGTTCTCTTCTCTGTAAGAAACAAAAAGCCCTGATGGATAGATAGCACTTGCCAATTTTCTTGGTGTAAATACTCCCACTGTGGAAGGTTTCAAACTACCAAAGTTGGAGCTTGCAAAATCCCTGAATATTTTACTCTCAGCTTCTATGAGCCCTTACAAGTCACAGGAATTTCTTGCCTGGAATTTCTCAGGCCTGTAACACAAGCCTCCTAAAAAAGCTGTTCTGTTTGCTTAATCTGGAGACTCACACACAGTAGATTCCTCAACTAAAGCTGCTACTGAATGTGTGTTCCGGGAGGGCAGCGATGTTTGTTCACTGCTGTATTCCTAGGGCCTGGGACAGTCCCTGGCACACAGAAAGTTCTCAGTACGCATTTGTTGGTGGTGGCAGTTCTGAGGCTCTTCCCTGGGGTAGAGGAGTACAACCACCGCTTCTGTGTGCTATTCCACAAAACACTGTTTTTCTCTTGGGTCACAGGCAGCAGAGATTTTCCCTATGTCCTCTTTTTCTGTGAAGCGGCTCATGTCTCTGATCATGTTTGTGTCTATTGTTCCGCTTCTCTTTTCAGGAAGACTCAGCCACACTTTGAACATTTTAACTCACTTCTTGAGTTGATCATATCCTTCTTTATCACATCGGCCCATACTGTTTGCTGTATGGATTTTCCTCTTTATTTCCGTATGCTTTTGAGTCAAGACACTTGCTCTTTTATATATTCCTTGAATTTTATCTTGCGGGGTCCTCCCAGTGAGACCTCTGCAGTTAGGAGTTTTAAGTCTGCCAGAAACGTGGCTGTTGACACAGATCTGGTCCTCCTTTAGCTGCCTTCCTGGGTGGGTGATCCTTCTTGGCAGTGTTGTCCTACCGGGCCAGTATCTAAGGCCTGGACTGTATCTGCCGCTGTCCTGCCTGGTTTGCCAGCAGCTCATCTCACCTTCCTGTGCCTTCCCTGAAAGTCCCCCTTCAAAAGTTTCCCGGGTACATGCTCTCAAGGTCCATACCGTGCATATGTTCTCTGCTACAATAATTGAGCCACCTTGAAACTCTGGTAACCCCAGCAGCATTCTATGCTCGTCTTCCCAGATCTCCCTGCTCATATCTGGCCACAGCTGTGTGTCTACCTGGTGGGACTGTCACAGTCTTTGAAGGGTGATTCCCCAAGTAAACTCACTGTTGACTCCTCATCTGACCTTTTAAGAGGGCACTTCTCAAGAACTTCCTGGAACTGTGCTCCTGCTTGGGGCTGGCAGGTACAGATTATTCCAGTCTATTCTCTGAAAGCTCAGCTCCCTCAGAGTTCTTTGGATCCCAGCCACCCTTTCTGGTCTAATAATAACCAAAACAAGCAAACAGAAGGGTTTCTAATACCTTCCTTGAGAGCAGTTAGGTCCAAGCTTATCTCCTTTCATCTTTTATGTTGGACTAGCCTGGCCTCCACCATCAAAGCCTATCTCTTAAGGAAATCCTTCTCTCTACATGGCAGTGGGTGTAAGACCCAGTGCTGGTTAGGCAGAATCGACACTGGCTACAGACATCCAATGCATGTGTCTGGCTAACACAGCCTGGCTCCTTTATATTTCTCTTTTCAACCATTCTCATTCATCTCAAGGTCAAAGTTTTGTTAGAGAAGAAGCTCCTCATGACTCTTGCTAAAGGACAGGCAGGCCGGCTTTATTCAGGACTCTGTGGTAGGTGTGGGAACCAATGGGGCTTTGCAGTAGGGGAGAGATAGTGGGCTCAACTTTCAATATAACACAGAAAAGTGAGAATTTATAGCCAAGGAGCAGGGAGGGGGAAGTCAGTGGATGGAAAATGACTGAAATATCAGGGGTAAGGTTGGAGGTGGATTTTTGGCTAAACCATCCTAACAGAGTTCTTGCTAAAGACAGGCCAGGGTGATCAGACCTCACCTGGGGGATAGTGGAAGGAGATCAGAAATTGAGATGAGGTTAAACTGACCTAGCAGGGTTCTTGCTCATGTTGGGCAAAGCAGAGGTGAACAAGGAAGCCTAGAAGTCAGGGCCTAGTTGAAAAGAGAGTTCAAAAGAGCCAGAATGGAGTTTAGTCAAGCAGAGAATTTTGTTAGTTGCCAAACCAGTCCAGCTCCTCCTTGATTCTTAGAGACACCATGTTCTTGGCATTAGGCCTCTTACTACTCCTTCCTAGTCTTTCGTATGCTAATATTTTCATCAATGTCCAAACAGATGGCCTGCTGTCTGTAAAATAAGGTCCCCCTTTCCTCTATTTGCTGATGAAAATCCACAACCCACTGTGGCTCAACCTCCAAATCTGAATCTTTGACCAAAGCCATGGCCAGGCTTAAGCAATAAAGCTAGAGAGAACTTTGATCCATGTGATTGTATTTGAGGGTGACTCTAGGGTTCTGTAGTTCTATTAGTTATTAAGGAATCGGGAGGTTAATTCTACCAGTTGGCCCTTGGCTCTAAAACTGGATTCAGTTCAGCATAACATAAAGAGGAAGAGAATTTGAGGCAGATGACTTAATGCACCTAAAGCTAAAGTGGCATAACTAATATAGCCTAACCCAGACCTCAGACCAGCAGCATCACCTGGGAACTTGTTAGAAAATGCAAATTCACAAGCCTTACCCCAGACCTACTGAATCGGGTGGTGGGAGCCCATGAAACTATTTTAACAAGTTCTCTAAGTGATTCTTATGAATGTTAGCATTTAGCCACAGCTCTCATCCAAGTGGAGCTTAGCTCCGTTTATAGGAAGTTTCATGTGAAGCTCAGCTTCCTTTGGGCTGTTCCTGTCTGAGAAATATGGCAGGAGCAGCAAGAAATTTTCCCAGCCACTAACACCTAAATACTTTGTTCACTGAAGCTCTGCATGTTTTAAGTAACAGAAAGACTCATCTAATCCCCACGTTGGGTGTAGCTACTAAGATCTGTAAGTTGCAAAAGCCTGCAAAGCCTGTGCATGCCAAGGTTTCAAAGGCCTGGCTCTGCCAAAGTCCTATGACATGAAGTCTCTTTAAACTGCTGTGTCTTAAAGCAGTTGAGGACCTGGAAGCCCTGTACTTACTAAAAAGTATGGATACCTCCTACCCCTGCCACACCTGAAGCATCACTCTCTCTGGATAGATCTTTAATCTCTAAACCCGTATGCTTATGCCTTTTCCTTAAGCTCTCCTGGTTTGGGGGTGGAGTGAAACAAATCAAATCCCCGTCTTCTGAGTTCAGAACCAACTGAGAAGTAGAATCAAGACACTCCTGCTGCTGCTGCTGCTAAGTCGCTTTAGTCGTGTCCGACTCTGTGCGACCCCATAGACAGCAGCCCACTAGGCTCCTCCGTCCCTGGGATTCTCCAGGTAAGAACACTGGAGTGGGTTGCCATTTCCTTCTCCAACGTGTGAAAGTGAAAAGGGAAAGTGAATTCTCTCAGTTGTGTCCGACTCTTAGCGACCCCATGGACTGCAGCCCACCAGGCTCCTCTACTCACGGGATTTTCCAGGCAAGAGTATTAGAGTGGGGTGCCATTGCCTTCTCCACAGGACACTGCTAGGGATCAATAATAGATCGACTTTGCTGCTGATCAAGTTGGATTGGAAAGTGCAGCTGGAGATCTGCAGCCATTGCTGGGGTTCTGCCCACCGCCCTCTGCCGCCCTGGAATTGGACACCCCCCACCACCACCACTCTGCTACCCACCTCCGGGCTGCTGCTGGGGTAGTTGCCAGAACCAGCGGCAGGGTTCCCAGAGCTAGTGCTGCCTTTCCCTCACTTTCCCAGACGGCTCCTTTACTTGCTCTTCAAAGAAGCATGGTGAGTTGTGGGAAGACAGGCAGAAGAGGGGCTGTAGTCCAATTCCTTCTTGAGGACGGAAGAGCAGGTTTGCCCTGCCCATGGGAATGGTATTTAAGGTCATTGGCACTAATGAGAGTCTAGAATGGGAAGAGGGGAAGGTCAGGACTGAGACTCACATTTAAGCATGGTTTCAAGGAGGAAACCACAGCCGAAGGCACTGAGAGGAGAGGCAAGAGAGAGGGGGAGAAAGACTAGGAACGTGTGGTGCCACAGAGGCCAGGGAAAGAGGATTTTAAAGAGAAACTGATCATCAGGGTCCACGGTCCTGAGGAGCCTGAAAAATGTGGAACAGAGCTGTCCCTCAGGTTTAGGCACTTGGGACCTTCTGGTGACCTTACTGAAGGGTGGGAAGGGGAATCAAATTAGTGCTTTTCAGTGGAGGGTGTCCAAGGGGAGAGTTTCATAAGGGGTACAAAGCTTGCTTGAAAACTGATGGAGAAGGATGGCCATCTGTGCTTGTGAGGTTGCCATGGAGGTAAGTAGCCTGTGGCCACCCTCCAGGCCAGATGTCTTGGGTACAAGGCTCTGTCTCTCTGCAGGACGTTTTCCTAATTTGAACAAAGATGCAGTGTGAGCTAACAGCAACCCTAGATGGGAGGATAATAGTAACCAAGATAGGGGAATAAAGGATAGTAGCAATACCAGCAGCAGGTAACTTCAGGTCAGTTCAGTCGCTCAACCGTGTCCGACTCTTTGCGACCCCATGAATCGCAGCACGCCAGGACTCCCTGTCCATCACCATCTCCCGGAGTTCACTCAGACTCATGTCCATCGAGTCAGTGATGCCATCCAGCCATCTCATCTCTGTCGTCCCCTTCTCCTCCTGCCCCCAATCCCTCCCAGCATCAGAGTCTTTTCCAATGAGTCAACTCTTCGCATGAGGTGGCCAAAGTACTGGAGCTTCAGCTTTAGCATCATTCCTTCCAAAGAAATCCCAGGGTTATCTCCTTCACAATGGACTGGCTGGATCTCCTTGCAGTCCAAGGGACTCTCAAGAGTCTTCTCCAACACCACAGTTCAAAGGTATCGATTCTTCGGAGCTCAGCTTTCTTCACAGTCCAACTCTCACATCCATACATGACTACTGGAAAAACCATGGCCTTGACTAGATGGACCTTTATTGGCAAAGTAATGTCTCTGCTTTTGAATATGCTATCTAGGTTGGTCATAACTTTTCTTCGAAGGAGTAAGCGTCTTTTAATTTCATGGCTGCAGTCACCATCTGCAGTGATTTTGGAGCCCCCAAAAATAAAGTCTGACACTGTTTCCACTGTTTCCACTGTTTCCCCATCTATTTCCCATGAAGTGATGGGACCGGATGCCATGATCTTCGTTTTCTGAATGTTGAGCTTTAAGTCAACTTTTTCACTCTCCCCTTTCACTTTCATCAAGAGGCTTTTTAGTTCCTCTTCACTTTCTGCCATAAGGGTGGTGTCATCTGCATATCTGAGGTGATTGATACTTCTCCTGGCAATCTTGATTCCAGCTTGTGCTTCTTCCAGCCCAGCGCTTCTCATGATGTACTCTGCATAGAAGTTAAATAAGCAGGGTGACAATATATAGCCTTGAAGTACTCCTTTTCCTATTTGGAACCAGTGTGTTGTTCCATGTCCAGTTCTCACTGTTGCTTCCTGACCTGCATATAGGTTTCTCAAGATGGTCTGTATTCCCATCTCTTTCAGAATTTTCCACAGTTTATTGTGATCCACACAGTCAAAAGCTTTGGCTTAGTCAATAAAGCAGAAATAGATGTTTTTCTGGAACTCTCTTGCTTTTTTGATGATCCAGCAGATGTTGGCAATTTGATCTCTGGTTCCTCTGCCTTTTCTAAAACCAGCTTGAACATCAGGAAGTTCACGGTTCACGTATTGCTGAAGCCTGGCTTGGAGAATTTTGAGCATATGCAGAGTTAAAGCTCAACATTCAGAAAACAAAGATCATGGCATCCGGTCCCATCACTTCATGAGAAGTAGATGAGGAAACAGTGGAAACAGTGTCAGACTTTATTTTTTGGGGCTCCAAAATCACTGCAGATGGTGACTGCAGCCATGAAATTAAAAGACGCTTACTCCTTCGAAGAAAAGTTATGACCAACCTAGATAGCACGTTGAAGAACAGAGACATTACTTTGCCAATAAGGGTCCATCTAGTCAAGGCCATGGTTTTTCCAGTAGTCATGTATGGATGTGAGAGTTGGACTGTGAAGAAGGCTGAGTGCCGAAGAATTGATGCTTTTGAACTGTGGTGTTGGAGAAGACTCTTGAGAATCCCTTGGACTGCAAGGAGATCTAGCCAGTCCATTGTGAAGGAGATAACCCTGGGATTTCTTTGGAAGGAATGATGCTAAAGCTGAAACTCCAGTACTTTGGCCACCTCATGCGAAGAGTTGACTCATTGGAAAAGACTCTGATGCTGGGAGGGATTGGGGGCAGGAGGAGAAGGGACGACAGAGATGAGATGGCTGGATGGCATCATTGACTCGATGGACGTGAGTCTGAGTGAACTCCGGGAGTTGGTGATGGACAGGGAGTCCTGGCGTGCTGCAATTCATGGGGTCGCAAAGAGTCGGACATGACTGAGTGACTGAACTGAACTTACTAGCGTGTGAGGTGAGTGCAATTGTGTGGTAGTTTGAGCATTGTTTGGCATTGCCTTTCTTTGGGATTGGAATGAAAACTGACCTCTTCCAGTCCTGTGGCCACTGCTGAGTTTTCCAAATTTGCCGGCATACTGAGTGCAGCACTTTCACAGCATCATCTTTCAGGATTTGAAATAGCTCAACTGGAATTCCATCACCTCCACTAGCTTTGTTCATAGTGATGCTTTCTAAGGCCCACTTGACTTCACATTCCAGGATGTCTGGCTCTAGGTAAGTGATCACACCATTGTGATTATCTGGGTCATGAAGATCTTTTTTTACAGTTCTTCTGTGTATTCTTGCCATCTCTTCTTAATATCTTCTGCTTCTGTTAGGTCCATACCACTTCTGTCCTTTTTTGTGCCCATCATTGCATGAAATGTTTTCTTGGTATCTCTAATTTTCTTGAAGAGATCTCTAGTCTTCCCTATTCTGTTGTTTTCTTCTATTTCTTTGCATTGATCACTGAGGAAGCCTTTCTTATCTCTTCTTGCTTTTCTTTGGAGCTCTGCATTCATATGCTTATATCTTTCCTTTTCTCCTTTGCTTTTCGCTTCTCTTCTTTTCACAACTATTAGAAAGGCCTCCCCAGACAGCCATTTTGCTTTTTTGCATTTCTTTTCCATGGGGATGGTTCTCAGGAATCCCTCAGAAGAAATGGAGTAGCCATTATGGTCAACAAAAGAGTCCGAAATGCAGTACTTGAATGCAATCTCAAAAACTACAGAATGATCTCTGTTCATTTCCAAGGCAGGTCACTTAGTCACCTGCAAAGACAGGACTAGAAGAGTGGTTGGCCATTATGCTAAGGATCTTATAGGTCTCTTGGTATTTGTTTTCCTGTAACATTAATCAAATTCCATAAGTAAAAACATGTTATTACTAAGGTACATTTAATTTATGTTAAGATTAAATTTAAAAATTTTATTTCCACTGAAATAAATAAATTAGGATTAATGATAAAACCTTATTTTAAATTGGCTCTAGATAATTTAGATATGTAAGCTACTTTTTAAACACATGCAACACACACACTCCAGTTCTATTAAACAGCCAGATCTTAAAAGTCTAAACTTTGGATACTATAGTTAGAAGTCAATTAATCAACAATTTCAGCTAAGTGAAAATCTACCTAATTTTTGGTGTTAAAAAGTAAGTGAAATGATAATATAAAGATTTATTAGGAAATGATTAGATAGAGGAAATAACTAGCCTACACAAGAGAAAGTATAGTGATCAAAAGTGCTGTATATGTGGTTGCCAAAACAGACTGTTTCCTGAGAATAAATTCATACAAAACAATTACTCTACTTTATAACATTTATGCCAGACTCCCTTTTAGCAGATAAACTATTATGCTGGGATGAAATAGACTTTAAAACAACATGAAACAAAACCCAGCAAGGACTTATGAAAATAACTTCTAATAAGATTTTGGCCTTTTCTTTGTATGGGGTCCAACGTGGAGTGATCTTTGCAAAAGTCTATTCTAGGGTTAACAGTCCATTGGCTTGACTTATTAACTTTTAAATATTTAAACATATTATTTTGTAGGCCTCCCTTTACACTCGAGCCCTGCTGGTTGTAAGTGACTTGTCTTGTACTGGACTCTATTCTGTAGCACATGTGGGGCTTTGATAGATCAGCCCTAGAGCCACTGGACCCTAACGAGGTGGGAGTGTGGGGCAGAGCTGTCCTAACCACAGCAGGGCAAATGCTGTGGTAGGTGAGTGGCAGAACAGCCTTTGGTGGCCTCAAATTCTGCCTGGGGAGTGGCTGCCTCATCGGCTTGTGGCAGGAGGCCCTGCTGGAGACTGCAGTTGGCCATTGTTATCACTCAGCTGGGGGGTTAAGGAAAGCAGTCCATCCCCTCCTGTCAGGCACTGGGGCACTGAGCATCCCCTTTACCCTCTCCCTCCTCTAATAGGAGAAATGGTAGATGCTGGTTGTAAATAGCTTTTATTTTTTCTTGACATATGCCATTCTCTGGTGGATGGAGGGGAGAGGTTGTGATACAACCTAAAAGAAACTCCGTTAGTTATGCAACAAGCCAGAAGGATTCTTTGCTTTCGGAAGTGATGAACATGAGAGGGACCAGAGAGCCAAGACAACAGTCAGGAAACCCGCTTCAGGGCCCAGTGGAGGCAGAGAAGATCCAGGGCAAGTCCAGTTCCTGTGGGTGGTGTGTGGCTTGCAGCCCTCTCCCTTTCATTTGCCTCTCTCACCTCCCTCCTCCTTTCCTCACCCCTTCTCCAGGCTCCCAGGCTCCTTTCTTGTCTGTGTCCTCATGAAGGCATATTAGAGGGATTACAGGGACAGGCATGGCTAGTCTTTGTTAAATAGAACTTTCAGAAATAAAGGGGAAAACCAACACTATTTCCCCCTTCAAATAAGTTGTATTTCTCTTGGGCCAAAGAACTCCTGGGGATTTCCCCCAGGATCTGTTTTACCAACGCTGTTTGTTTTGTTTTTCATTGGTGAGTAGGGACTCTTTCATTCATTCAATCAGTATTTACTGACTTGTATTATATTAAGCAAGCCTTGCTCCAGGGGCTGGAGAAATTGGAGTAAACTGAAATGACAGAAATCCTGCTCTCGTGCCCTATACATTCTGCAGGGAGAACACACAGTAAACAAGACAATAACAACAATGATAATGTGTTAGTATTGTGTTGGATGGTGAGAAGTGCTAGGAAGATGAAGAAGGGTACAGTATGATGTAGGGTGGTCAGGGAAGGCTTCCCTGAGGAAGTGAAATGTGGAGGAGAAATGTGGAGGAGACGGGAAGAGGCACGAGGATTTCTGGGGTGAAAGCATTCTCAAGGTGGACAGGAGCAAGTGCAAAGGCCAGAGGCAGGAGCACACCCAGCAGGTTTAGGGATCAACAGGCCAGCCAGGGTGACTGACTCAAAAACAGGATGAGCACAGAAAAGACTAGAAGATGAAGTCAGAAAGGTGTGGGTGTGTGGGTGGGGGATTGTGGAGAGCCTTTTTAAGCCCTCTGATGTACTCTGAAGAAGATGAGAAGGTTGTGTTGAGAATAAGCTGTCCTGGACATGGGTGAAATCAATTCGGAGGTTATTGAAATAATCCCAGGAAGAGAAGAAAGTATCTTAGACCATCCTTATACGTAGGATAGTATCAAAAGTAACAGAGAGGGAGAGGAGTGGGGAGATTCTGGATCTATTTGAAAATATAGTCAAAAAGTTTTGCTAATGGGTTGGTTGTGGGTGTGAAGAAGAGAAAAGGGTCATATGGAATGTCAAGGTTTTTGACTTAACCAACTAGAAGGGAGTTGCTGTGAACTGAGACAGAAGGCTTCAGGGTTGCATGTTGGAGAGAAGATCCGGAATTTGGCTGTGGGAATTTATACCCTAGATCCCTGTTAAACAAGTGAAGGGCCAAAGAAGGCAGATATATGAGTTTGGAATTCTTCAACAGGATTGGAGCTGGAGATTAACTTTGGGGGGAGCTGGGCATCAATGAAGAGATAGTATTTAATGCCAAAAGATGAAGAAGTTTTTGAGGAAATGACAGTAGATGGAGAAGATAAGTCCAAGATGTGCGTCCTGGAATGGTATAGTGCTCACAACTGGGAAGAAGAAAAACAAGCTGAAAGACAGCAGGGCCAACCAGCGAGCTGGGAGGAGAGTGCAAGTGTGGTGTCTGTGCAGGAAAACGAGGGGAGAACATCTGTTGGAAGAGGGCCCACTGACCATTGCTGACAGAGTGAGTAAGGTGAAGACTGGGAGGTCAGAGTCACTGGTGACCTTGAGAAGAGTCCCATCAGTTGAGTCGGTGGGGCGGGGGGTGAAGTCTTGCTGGGAAGCTTCAAGAACAAATGAAGAGGAAAGATTGTGGCCAGGGAGTACAAACAATGCTTCGAAGGCCATTAGTTGTAAATGAGAAGAAAAACTAGAGCTCAAGCTAGAAGAGGACATAGTGTGAAGAGAGTTTTCTTAAGTTTAGAGGAAATAAGCACATTTGTACATTGATAGAGAAGATCCGGTAGAGAGGGAAAAAGGGAGGATTCAGGACAGGTGGGCTCTACCTGGTAGTATTAAGAGCATCTGCGTTGTATTGACTGCTAGTATGTGTTAAGTTTTCATATATGTTATTCACTTCTTAAAATATGATATATGTGTTATGGTTCCCTCATCTTATTAATGAGGAAATTGAGACTCAGAGAGATTCAGTTTCTTGTCCAAGGTCCTCAGGAGAGGACAGAGAAGGGCTGGGTCAGAGCCCAGTCTGTCTGAGGGAAGCTCAGGCCATCCTGCTCCTGGGCCCACAGGCTCCCTTCTGATTGTGGAGTTTCCCAGACACTGCAGGGGCACATTCACCATTTTACACCCGTGCCTGGGGAAGAATCTGTACACTTCTCACAACCATGACCGGAGACTTCAGTCACAGGGGAAGTCTGAATCATTCTGCTTTTTCTTCTTTCCTAAACCCTGGGACAGGAGAAAACAGAGAAAGTGTCTTGGCATCTGGTTTGCCCCAAACCTCTATCCATTAGACATCTAATGAATAATGCTATGCTGGGTGTTGGAACATACAAAGGGATGGAAATCAAGAGTCCTGAGTTTTAGTCATGACTGTATAGCTGTTTTACTTCTGTCACGTCAATGAACATTAAATCTTAGTGTTCTCAGTAGCCAAAGGGGAATAAGAATATCTGTCCTGCCTGCTTTTTGGTTGATTGTGAAAACATCTTACTACATCCCCTCTACCCCTACTTCTCCGGCCATCCGTGAGTTCATAAGCCATTTCCAAAGTGTATCACATAAAATGGTACTGGTAGCTCTCAATACTCGATGTGCAGCAGAGGCTGGGGAGCTTATACAAATACTATTCTCCTGCTAGGATATGGGGGCACCTAGACTTCACAGGCATTACTAATGCAGTGTAAATTGGTATGACCATTTTGGAAAGCAGTTTGGCAGCATCTATTGAAACTGAACAAATACCTCCCAGTGATCTAGCATTTTCACACCTAGATTTAGACCCAATAGAAATGTGTACACAGGTGCATCAAGAGACACGTATAAGGATGTTTGCAACAGTATTATTTGCGGCCACTCATGCTGCAAACAACTCAAATGCCTGTTGTAGAACAGACAAACTGTGGTATATCATATATGAGGGAATGCTGAACAGTCTTGAAAGTTTGCAAAATACAGCTGCAATTGCATGAATGAATCTCACAAATATAATGTTCAGTGAAAGGAACCTGATAGCCCTCAAAATATGAGAGATCAGAGACTTCCCTAGTAGTCCTGTGGTTACGGCTTCACCTTCCAATGCAGGAGATGCAGGTCCCTTCTTGGGGAGCCGCTAAGCAAAAAAAAAAACCCAAAACATAAAACAGAAGCAATGCTGTAATAAAGTATTCAATAAAGACTTTAAAAATGGTTCACATCAAAAAAAATCTTCTAAAGAAAACATGAGAGATCATATAATCAGGAAAATCTTAAATCTTATTGGTGTTAGAAGCCAGGACAGCAGTTATTGGGGAAGAGGGAATGAGTGATTATACAGGGAGGGTATAGAAAGGGCTTTTGAATTGCTGGTCGTATCTGTGTGTATATGTGTGTGTGTGTGTGTGTGTTTTCCTCAGTGATGGTTATACAAATACAAATGTTTTGGATGATTGACCGAGCTGCACACTTATGATTTGCGCACTTTTTTGGTCAATGTATTTAATTCCGATTGAAAAGCAAAACTGCCACCCAGTTCCCATCCAGGACTGATTAAATAAAAGTTCCTGGGAGTAAAGCCCTGGCCGGGGCATTTTTCTGAGTGGATCCTGGGTGGAGAACACTGCCCCCTCCTCGCCCGGCCCCACCTCTGTTGGTGTCCTTCTCTCTAGAAGGGAAGACCTCCAGTTTCGTGTCTGGGTGCTGGCCGCCCATCCCTTGGAGGGAAGGGGAAGGGGTGGGTGGAGAATACAGGGTTCTCTGCTGGAGAGAAGGCGCTGGGTGTGCTGATGGCAGATGGTAAGAGTGGCCTTTGAAGACCTGCCTCTCAGGGGAGAGAGAGCAGTCAAACTTCTGGAACCTGCAGAGTCAGTCACCTGGGAGTATGTTTGAACTTCATCCTTAGACTTGCTGAATGAGAAACTCTGGCAGGGGGGTGGGGGTGGGGCTGTAATCTGCTTTAACAGACCCTCCAGGTGATTCTCCTGAAATTGGAGAGCTACTGCTCTAAAGGGTAGCAAGAGACCGATTTGGTCAATTTGGCGATGGAGATGCATCTCAGGTGTTTTGTTGGATATGTTTGGTTTTTGCCCTCTGCCTCCCCAACGAGTCTCGCCCACATCAGACCTACACCAGTAGTTCTCAGTCTTGGCTGAGGAGCTTTTAAAAGTCTCTCCCCGTTGGGCCTCAGGCATCCAGGTGCTTCTGATGTGTGCCAGGGCCGACACACGCTGCTCTATATTCAGGTACTTTGTGGTTGAGACAGACAATTGTCACCACCTGCCCCCAAAGTCTTTGGGTTGTTTCCTGCCAGGCCCTGAAGCAGAACTCAGGCCTCCACCGGCTGCTTGACCAGATCTAAAGGTGTTTCCTGAGGGCCGGTTTGGCCTTGCTTGCAGGTATATCCGCAGACCGCAAGAACACAGGGCTGAGACACTGACTCCTGGCATGCACTCAGCCAGCACCAGCTACGGATCAAACACCAGTTCTGCTGCCCGTGCCAGATGCCCACTGAGATGATGTGAGTTAAACCGCTTAGTTCGGTGCACAGAGAAAATACTCTTATCTTTGTTATCTACAGTGTATGGATGCCTTTTCATTTAAGCATCCTGCTTGGAAAGGCCCATCTTGGTTGTTTCATCTTAAATTCTGTATCTGTACCCCTGCCCCTCCACAACTTTCCTACAAAGCCTGCTTGGAAAGGCCCATCTTGGTTGTTTCATCTTGAATTCTGTATCTGTACCCCTGCAACCCCCCACAACTTTCCTACAAAGCCCAGGAGGGACCATTCACATTCATGAGGGTTGTTTTAAGTCAGTGGTTTTTAAAATGTGGCGGTTTGCAGGGGGCGGGAGGATGGGCAATCAGTAGCATGAGTATCACCTGGGGAATTTATTAGGCAAGCAAACTCTTGTCATGAGAAAAAAGTTAGTAATAATAAATAAAGGGGGCTTACATACAGCTTTTTGTATGTCAGTCATTCTCCATGAAGTGGTTGTTTAAAAAAAAAAAGGAAAATGCAAAGTATTTGGGCCCCACCCCAGAACTTCTATATCAGAGGCTGAGGAGCTGTGGCCCAGCGACCCGTGTGGGGTTCCAATGTCAACTTTGAAAACTGTTCTGAGCCTGTCAAGACTGCTAGAAATGCAGAATCTCACCCCCCACCCCCACAAGCCTGTGGCTGACATACAAACCCCAGGTCATTGGGATGCAAGCACTGCTCTAAGCCCTCTCCCTGTATCCAGTTAAAATTTGAACACCAGAAAGGTGTGTCCTTGGATAGAAGCTTCTCAAGTTCTTCACAGAAATGCTGTAACAGGATGGTAATCCAAGCGTAAGCAACAAAGGCCTGAAAGACTTTTCTGTATCTGTGAAAAACAATTTCTTCTGCCTTTTGTCCCCCTCAGATAAGAAATTGTCCTGGCGATTTTCTCTGAGGTTAGTGCAAGCACCTCTGTCTGTTTTTGAGAAAGAAATTGAAGTTATGAAACCCCTTTATACTAAGTTGCCAAGACATGTAGATTTTACCTCGGTTCTAAGCAGTGGTCCTAGTGTATATAGCTTCTTTCATGTAGCCCTTGCTTCTCCATAATGTGATCTTTGTATTTTAATTCTTGTGTTAACCTTTCATTGTGACTGCCTTTTTAAAAACTGTGAGTAGGCTCAGATGTTGTGTGAGATGACGATGGCGTCTGTCTGATACCCTAGAACATCTCTGCCTTTATAAAACACAGCAATTTCAAGAATTCAGTTAGAATTCCTTCTGCTTCATGGAGTTTCCTGGCTGCTTTCCACCACAGTTGTAATTCATATGGCCTCAGATAGTGTTATATACACCGCATGTTGCCCAAAATTTTGTGAGGTAATGTTTGTAAAGTGCTTGAACAGAGTAGGAACATAGCGGTGGTGGTGATTTAGTCACTAAGTCATGTCCGACTCTTATGACCCCACGGACTGTAGCTTGCCAGGCTCCTCTGTCCATTGGATTCTCCAGGCAAGAATACTGGAGTGGGTTGCCATTTCCTTCTCCAGGGGATCTTCCCGACCTAGGAATCAAACCCAGTCTCCTGTATTGCAGGCAGACTCTTTACCAACTGAGCTTCAAGGGAAGCCCTAAGGAACATGGTAGATACTCAAAATTTGATGATTACCATTCAGTTCAGTTCAGTTGCTCAGTCGTGTTCGACTCTTTGCGACCCCATGAATTGCAGCACGCCAGGCCTCCCTGTCCATCACCAACTCCCAGAGTTCACTCAAACTCATGTGCATCGAGTCAGTGATGCCATCCAGCCATCTTATCCTCTGTCGTCCCCTTCTCCTCCTGCCCCTAATCCCTCCCAGCATCAGGGTCCTTTCCAAAGAGAACTCTTCCCATTAGGTGGCCAAAGTATTGGAGTTTCAACTTCAACATCAGTCCTTCCAATGAATACCCAGGACTGATCTCCTTTAGAATGGACTGGTTGGATCTCCTTGCAGTCCAAGGGACTCACAAGAGTTCTCTAACACCACAGTTCAAAAGCATCGATTTCTTGGCGCTCAGCTTTCTTCACAGTCCAACTCTCACATCCATGCATGACCACTGGAAAAACTGTAGCCTTGACTAGATGGACCTTTGTTGACAAAGTAATGTCTCTGCTTTTGAATATGCTATCTAGGTTGGTCATAACTTTCCTTCCAAGGAGCAAGTGTCTTTTAATTTCATGGCTGCAGTCATCATCTGCAGTGATTTTGGAGCCCAGAAAAATAAAGTCTGACACTGTTTCTACTGTTTCCCCATCTATTTCCCACGAAGTGATGGGACCGGATGCCATGATCTTAGTTTTCTGAATGTTGAGCTTTAAGTCAACTTTTTCAGTCTCCTCTTTCATTTTCATCAAGAGGCTTTTTAGTTCCTCTTCACTTTCTGCCATAAGGGTGGTGTCATCTGCATATCTGAGGTTATTGATATTTCTCCCGGCAATCTTGATTCCAGCCTGTGCTTCTTCCAGCCCAGCATTTCTCATGATGTACTCTGCATAGAAGTTAAATAAGCAGGGTGGCAATATACAGCCTTGACGTACTCCTTTTCCTATTTGGAACCAGTCTGTTGTTCCATGTCCAGTTCTCACTGTTGCTTCCTGACCTGCATATAGCTTTCTCAAGAAACCTATATTGTCATTGTTTATATATACTTATGTGGCCTTCCTACCAGACCATGAGCCCCTTTGGGATGAGCAAAGGGCCTTGTTTATTGTTGGATTCCCAAATAACCTGGTTCTTGTTGCACTCACAATAGTTTCTTACACATAACATTAATGAGAGAAAACATGGAGTGCTTTCAAAAGGAAAGTTATTGCCATTGTTGGAGCATTGGGTCTCAGCCAACCCCTCCAAAGGGAGAAGATATTATGCCAACAAGAACAACACATCCCTTAGCCTCAGTCCCGAGGGCATCAGAAAAAAAAAAAGGGAAGTGAGGGATAAATGTCACCAAAGTTGTCAGTGAAACTCAGTTCAGAAGAAACTCTGACCAAAACCAAAATGGAACCAACTGAAAATGTTAATGGTCATTTTTAGTAAGTCACAAGAATTGAAGAAAAGCTATTTTAATAAGCAGAATGATTTCATTTTCCACATAGCCTAGGAAATTAAAATCTAGACAGTTTCTTTTACTTTGTCTCGGGTCTACTTTGCACCACTTTCACAGAAAGCAGTATGGTTTCACCTTCAATAAACTGTCAAAACAAGAAGCAAAAGGGATAGTGTCTCAAGTATTTGTTCACGGGAGAAAAACACCACATTGGATGTCATATGTGGGGTTATTTGACATAGTATTCTGGGGAGGGGGAAGAATTCAGGCAAGAGAAGAAAATTAAGAATCAGGTTTGCATGATGTGTAGAAGTGGGTAATGGTGAAACTAATGAAGTTGGAGATTCAAGCCCCTTTGCTTAGCCCCAGCATCTTCCAAAGCCCCAAGTGGGACCCTCACGATTTTGCATTTATAATTTGGCTTTAGCGTTCGTAAAATGGGCTTCCCAAGTCGTGTAGGTTTTAGGCTCTGCAAAACCAGGACTGCTCGCAATGAAACACCTCTCTATGTCTGTAGCTCTTGCTTTTCAGATTTACTTTTTTTTTTAATTTTTTTTAGTTTTTATTTTTACTTTATTTTACTTTAAAATACTGTATTGGTTTTGCCATACATTGACATGAATCCACCACGGGTGTACATGCGTTCCCAATCAGATTTACTTTTAAATAGTCTTTTGGCTCTGCCTTGCTAGATAGGTGATGCAACAACTAGGGGGTTTGATAATGAGGAAGAAGGTCCTTGGAGACCCTCTTGGAGGGGAGATGGATCCCCACAGCTGAGACCAAAGTGATGAAATGTAGATGCTAGAGTGTTTTCCTTCAAGGATTATCACAGTCACTTTAGGGTAGAGATTCGAAACCATAGCTTAGTTCCCGCCCCCCTCCCACCCCCTCAGAACCAAGAGACATTTGGCTGTCATAAAGGGTTGGGGTGGGGAGGGCTGCTACTGGCATTTAATTGGTAGAAGCCAGGAGTGTTGCTAAATATTCTACAATACACTAGCCAGCCCCCCACAACAAAGAACCGTCTGGCCCTAAATATCAACAGTGCTGTTGTTGAGAAATCCTGTTCTAGTGTACTTGTTTCACTGTAGGTCACTGACAACACAGGTTGTCCAGATGAAATGATCAGCAGAGTAAGGTACCTTCTCCAAGGCCTTTTGCAGTTTGGTTTCCCCCATAAACCATTGTTTGCACGTATCTGGCTCTTCCTTCCTTAGTACCTTCCACCCCACGGGCAACATACAGGCAAAGGCTTTCAGGACAGCGGCTCTAACTGAAACAGTGGCGAAAACCTGGTTCCAGCTCTGTTATGTGAGAAGCAAGGAGTGCCTCCCTGGGGGTCCAGAAGTGGTACTTTGTTGTGCAAGTCCTGATCCAAAGATCCACCTCCCTAAAACTAAAACAAACAGCTATTTCCCTGACAACGTGAATGTCAAGGCAATGCCAAGGAAATGTCCACACCCTGAAAATCTTTAAAAAATATTTATTTGGCTGTAATAATCTTATTAATAATTACAGCATGTGGGATCTTTGATCTTTGTTGCAACATGCAGAAACTTTTAGTTGCAGCATGCAGGATCTAGTTCCCTGACCAGGGATTGAACCCACCCCACCCTGCAGCGTGGAGTCTTAACCCCGGACCACCAAGGAAGTCCCCCACACCCTGAAAATGTTGATCCTGCTCCTAGGCTGCAGAGCTCTACTAGTTTAAGTCCAAGCATGACCAATGAATTGCCTCAAATTCCTGCCCTTTGACCTCAGCTCGTCCTCCCTGCTTTTTTTTTTTTTTTAATAATTTTTCTTATTTTATTTTTGGATGTGCTGGTTTTCCATTTCTACGCGGGCTTTTCTCTAGTTGTGGTGAGCGGGGGTTACTCTCTAGTTGCAGTGCGTGGCATTCCTTGGTGGCTCGGTGGTAAAGAATCTGCCTGCCAGTGCAGGAGACATGTTTCCATCCCTGATCCGGGAAGACGCCCCAGAGCAACGAAGCCTGTGAGTCACAGCTATTGAGCCTGTGCTCTAGAGCCCAGGAACCACAACTCCTGAGCCCATGTGCTGCAGTTACTGACGTCTGAGTGCCCTAGAGCATGTGCTCCGCAGTAAGAGAAGTCACCACAATGAGAAGCCTGTGCTACCTTTTGACCAGCCTTCTAGTCACCTTCTAATTGTGTCTCTGTGTGATTCTCACAGCAACACATTTCCCCCAAGGCCCCGAATCTTTTTCTCCTTGTTTCCCTTCTGCAGATGTCCTTGCCTCGTGCTTTCTTGAGATGAGTAACAAAATAATCATAGCTGCTATCATTTATGCGGCAGCCACAGCCCTAGGCTGATACAATATGTACCCTTCATCAGCAAGCTGAGTATCAGTAACCCTGTTTTGCAGATGATGAAACCAGAGCTTAAAGAGGCCTTGAACTTCTTCCAAGTTACAGTGCAGACATTTGACCCCAGGACTGCGCATCTCCAGGTTGAATTCCTTGTACTTCTATCTTCTTCCCTGATAATATGTCTCTGTCTTGATCCCTGGGTCTTGGAGGAAGAAAAGTTCTTTCAACCCAAAGTTTCCTCCTCCATCTTGGTCTTGATTTCCTCCTTTCTGTCTGCACCTTTCTTCTTTGGCTCTGCCCCTTCTCCTCTCACACGGCTCAGTCCCTCCCCCCTACAAAGACGCACGGTGTCCCTGGCTTCTCCAACACATTGCTGCGTCATCTGCCTCCTTTGTTTCACTGTTAACTTGTTGATTTGGCCACCTTTTCTGCTCCTTTGTGAGCTTTTTGGCCTGTCCTGTCACCTGTTCCATGAACCAAGCCTGCGCCTTCCCTGGCTCTGTGTGGCCTTGACTCCCTTCTACTTCCTCCTGGATGGGCACCTGGACTGTCTCCTCCCCTTCTATTTCTCTGCCTGGAGCAGTGCCCTGAGTAGCAAAGGTGATGGTGATGACCTCATCTTCAGAACTGGGCAAAAATCAGACAAATCCTTCCCAGGGCTCAGGGAGATGGCTGAAGCAGGGCTCCCAGGGAAATTCCTTTGGGCTGGAGTTCTGTTCAGCAGAATGACGATATACTCTTACCATTTTTAGAACAGTGATTACCAAATGGAAATACCCTATTTCACTAGAGACTGAGACCCAAAGTTACTAGCTTCATATCTAAATGTCATTCAGCTCTTCACTGTAACCAAAGCTCTGAGAAATAGAGACACATGACCTCATGGTAGGGGATTCAATTCCTGTTTTTCCTTCCTGTTTGTCCTCTGTTCAAATAAAAAAAGAAATACCTAAAAGAAATAACTTCTTGGTACTGTTATCCTGATAACATATTATTACTACGTCTGTGGAGATAAAGTTAAATGAAATAATAAATAGTTTTTGACTTGTTGGCATCAAATGCTGTCAGTTTTTATTGGCATCAAATGCTGTCAGTTGTTAAAGACAAGTAAGTAACATCTAGGTACTAAGTCTGAATTTGATGGCAAAGATCCCTTCTCTGGGTAACTCCATTCTCATACCTTCTCCACTGAAATGTCTATAGGAATTTCCATGCATTGGTATTAGTAAGTTTTTGTCTAACATTCATCCATCCATCTATGGGTTCATTCCTTAATTTAACAAATATTTATCAACTGTGTGCTCAGTCCTTGGATAAGATAGACAGAGAGCCTGTCCTCAGGGAGTGTAGTCTAATCCAGCATTTTAAATTCTGTGTAATATTTTCAACAGACACTCACCCCAGACTTGGGGTAGCTGATCAGGGACATTTCCAGGAAACAATAATATCTAAGGTAAGGCCTGAGTGTGTTAGGTGAAGGTGGAGGAGTGAAATTGTGGGGAGGGGTTGTCCCAAGGAGAATAGCATTTTAGAAGGCTCATGTCAAGGGAGAGAAAGTTTTAGGGAACTGGAAAGAAGTCATTCTCAGTAGAATAGAGACGAGAAGAAGAATGGAGAGAGGTCATCACCATAGTTAATACTTTAGATCAGCAGTCCTCCAGCGTTTTGGCATCAGGGACAGGTATCGTGAAAGACAATTTTTCCATGGATTTGGAAGGGTAAGAGGTAGGATGGTTCAGGATTTGGGAGCCACTGGGAGTGGCGGATGAAGCTTTACTTGGCCACCTGCTGCTCTCCTCTGATTGTGTGGCCCAGTTCCTAACAGGCCACAGCACAGGAGTTGGGGACCCCTGCTTTAGATACATCAAGTGGGTACCATTATTATTCCCATTTTGCAGATATGGGAACTGAGAGGTTAAAGTAGTTTTCCCAGGGTCACCCAGCTCATATGTAGCAACTGTCAACACAACCCAGGATCTGTGCCCTTAGCTGACACAATACTGCCTCCCATCCTACCTTTGGGATATTTTCCAAACTTCCTCCCAGCAATGATTTGGGGACTCCAGGAGAAAAAAGTAGATTAAGGCAGTGGTTTTATATTTAATAGGATATCTGAGAGGAAATCTTAACCAAAGAAAGCCTGCCCTCCTCCATCTGCTACCCTCTGTAAATCAGATTAAGGTATGGACTTCCCTGACAGTCAGTGGTTAGGACTCCTAGCTTTCACTGCTGAGGGTGCCAGTTCCATCCCTGGTTGGGGACCCTGCCAGCCAAAAAAAGAGACAAAAACAGATTAAGGGTAAAGACACTGCTCTCCTTTAAGGGGATATTTTTACTTAAATAGAGGAGAGGCCACAAGTTTTGAGCACCCTAACAAGTCCAGTGGATGGAAGATGGAGTAGACAGTTTAGGGTAGTGGCCCAGCCTGTGCCCCTCAGGGGATCAAGTAGGTAATGGGTAAGAGATTACCTAGTCATGTAATTGGAGGCATCTTTTTGGCCTGGGAGAGTTAGTATAAATCAATGAACTCTTAATTTTCTAGGAGAGAATGAATGACATAGGCTCTTAAAAGTTGCACATTAGAAGTTTTTTCCCCCCTCCCATTATTAATGACATAAGTGAAAATCACTCAAATTGACTCATGCAGAGGTAACTGAGTTTTCTTTAATTCTCTGACTGATCTAGAACAAATAATGGCTTCATATCCCTTAAGGGAGAAACCAAAAGTGGTTTATTGCTATAAACTTTGCAAGTAAAACTTCAAAGTGATGAAGTATGTAGATAGCACACTCAAGCTTGGAGCATGGTGATACAACTTCTCAAGACTGGATAATCTCTTGTGGACAGTTACTGACTAGTTCAGTTAAACCTTAAACCTATGAGAGTACCATTAGTTCACAACTGATTTTTCCTAGAATCAAAACATTTCAGTATGAAATTTACTATATATCACCTTTCCTGAGTAAAATGCTTACTTCTCCTGTTTCATCCTGGTTGCCTCATTCCTTCTGAAGAAAGTAGATGAGGGAAGGTGATGTTTTAGGTGCTGAGACTGGCTTGAATCAAAATGCCTATCTCTAGCACCTCCTGTGGTAAAAAGAAGGAGGTTTGAGCATTGTTTGCCTTGTTTATTCTCAAAACTGGTAAAGCTGATAGTTTGCATGTATATAATTGGTTGGATTAGAAAAGGAGCTAAGGAACTTTGGAGGCACTTATGGCCAGTGATGGTCCATAGTTAGTTGGTTTAGTCAGTTGCCTAAGTACAGAGGATGATGTGTGTTTCATATCCTTGTTTATATCATTGACTGTGTGGATCACAATAAACTGTGGAAAATTCTGAAAGAGATAGGAATACCAGACCACCTGACCTGCCTCTTGAGAAACCTATATGCAGGTCAGGAAGCAACAGTGAGAACTGGACATGGAACAACAGACTGGTTCCAAATAGGAAAAGGAGTACTTCAAGGCTGTATATTGTCACCCTGCTTATTTAACTTCTATGCAGAGTCATGAGAAACGCTGGGCTGGAAGAAGCACAGGCTGGAAACAAGATTGCTGGGAGAAATATCAATAACCTCAGATATGCAGATGACACCACCCTTATGGCAGAAAGTGAAGAGGAACTAAAAAGCCTCTTGATGAAAGTGAAAGAGGAGAGTGAAAAAGTTGGCTTAAAGCTCAACATTCAGAAAAGTAAGATCATGGCATCTGGTCCCATCACTTCATGGGAAATAGATGGGGAAACAGTGTCAGACTTTATTTTTCTGGGCTCCAAAATCACTGCAGATGATGACTGCAGCCATGAAATTAAAAGACACTTGCTCCTTGGAAGGAAAGTTATGACCAACCTAGATAGCATGTTGAAGAACAGAGACATTACTTTGCCAACAAAGGTCCATCTAGTCAAGGCTATGGTTTTTCCAGTGGTCATGTATGGATGTGAGAGTTGGACTGTGAAGAAAGCTTAGCGCCGAAGAATTGATGCTTTTGAACTGTGGTGCTGGAGAAGACTCTTGAGAGTCCCTTGGACTGCAAGGAAATCCAGCCAGTCCATTCTAAAGGAAATCAGTCCTGAGTGTTCATTGGAAGGACTGATGCTGAAGCTGAAACTCCAGTACTTTGGCCACCTCATGCAAAGAGTTGACTCATTAGAAAAGACCTTGATGCTGGCAGGGATTGGGTGCAGGAGGAGGAGGAGACGACAGAGGATGAGATGGCTGGATGGCATCACCAACTTGATGCACATGAGTTTGGATGAACTCCTGGCATTGGTGATGGACAGGGAGGCCTGGCGAGCTGCAATTCATGGGGTTGCAAAGAGTCAGACACGACTGAGAGACTGAACTGAACTGAACTGAGGGAACTCAAAGTTACGTGGAAAAGGGATACGGTTTATCAGTTAGTCCTCTCTGCCCAAACCATTCCCCTCATCAAAAAATGGACAATAGTTTTTTGTTTTGTTTTGTTTTTTTCTGTCTTTGGCTGTGTTGCATCTTAGTTTTGGCACTGGGGATCTTTGTGTGGCAAGTGGGACCTTCAGCTGTAGCATGTGGGATTTTTTTTTTTTTTGGTGGCACTGCACAGAGTCAGACACTACTGAAGCGACTTGGCAGCAGCAGCAGCAGTGCAGTCTCTAGTTGTGGCATGTGGGATCCAGTTTCCTGACCAGGGATCAAACCCAGGGCCCCTGCATTGGGAGTGTGGAGTCTCAGTCACTGAACCACCAGGGAGGTCCAACAAGAGTTCTATTGGCCCTTTCCCTACTGCTTAAAACTCCTTCTTCCACTTGGCCAGATTTGATTTGGCTGTTTCTCTCAGGTACATGGATAGAGAGTTTGGTTACAAAATTCTGTTTATTGAGTTATTGTATAGATAATTTACTGTTTCATCACTTTGAAAATAACACTTTTTTTTCCCCATTGGGACATAGGCTCTCTGTCTTTTAGAAACATATTGTGGTCAGAAACAACCATCAGCAATAAGCCTTTATCTTGGTTTGTCTTTTACCATTGGGTCTCCTTGTCACAGCAGCTAGAAAATGTATGACATGGTGCTTCGACTTTGTGGTCGTTGAGAGAGTGAGGAGGAAAAGAAGGAAAGTGAACAACCTAACAAATCCATCTCTGACCAAGTGAATGACTAAATGAACCCAACTCTGAGCAAGCCAATGGCTCTGAAAGTACTTGAACAATGAATGTGCGTGGGGGTTCACATTCCACAAACGTTTATTGATTCAAGCAGATGGAGGTTTTATGAGCTGCACACTAGGAAGAAGCAAGGTCTGACCTTGAGAACTCAGATTTAGGACTCACCCCAAAGTGGGTGAGTGCAAATGTGCTGCAAAGACGCCACAAAGACCTGAGGCTCACCTGCAATTGGCAGCTGCTTTGTCTTTTATTATTATTATTATTTTACTTTACAATACTGTATTGATTTTGCCGTACATCAACATGAATCCGCCACAGGTGTACATAAGTTCCCATTCCTGAACCCCTCACCCACTTCCCTCCCCATACCATCCCTCTGGGTTATCCCAGTGCACCAGCCCCAAGCATCCTGTATCATGTGGTACAGTAGATAGAGTTATTTTCCTGAGGCCTCAATTGGCCTCAGTGTATTAATAAACTATAAAAGGACAGACTCAAAGTGACTTTGACAAGAGGGGATTTATTGGAAGGCTTGTATAACAGAGGATGGCTCAACAGCTCAGTGACAGAAAGGGCAGGGCATCAGATGGAAGGAAACCAGCGTAACTCTCCCTCCCTCATTCTGCCCCTTCCTCCCACAACCCTTCTCTCTAGTTAGCTCTCTACAAGGATCCTTTCTTCTCTCTCCCTGCAGAAGGGATCGTCCCCACTATGGGGTGCCATAGCCTCACATCTACCAGCTTCTTGTCCCTGTCTTTCTCTGTCTTCTCAAGAGGCTTAGCCTCCTACCTGGCCATCCAATGTTGAAATTCCTCGAGGCTGTATCTTATGTCCTCTTACTTCCTCTGACAGAGATCTTATTCATGCCCACAGAAATTTTATTCAATCACCATCTCTACTTAGAGGGGTCCCTTATTTATTTTCTAAAACAGACCTTCCTCCAAGCTTTAAGAGTTTGTATCCACTTACCTAACTGCTGTCTGCTCTTGGGCATCTCAAAGACATCTGAAGCTTTCCTCTTCTTTCTTGGTAACAAAATTCTCCTCTTGTTGGAAGTGGAGATGTACCTGGCTAAAGAGACCACATTTTCCAGTTTCTCTTTGCCGTTGGGGATGGACAATGAGATGGAAGCAGAAGTAATCGAGTTTCTAGGGAAAGTCCTTTACAAAAGGCTGACTCAGCTGGAAGTTTTGCCAGTTTTGCCCTGATGCCATCCTCTTCCTCCTGCCTGAAATGTGGACGTGATAGCTAGTGCTAGGGCACTCATCTTGAGAGTATGAGGAGAACTTGAGGATGGAAAAGAGCACTAACGGGTGGCAGAGAAAACAGTGGAAGGAGCCTGGGATAAAGATGCCTACGTTCTATCTACAGATGGCTTTTAGGTAAGAAATGATAAATGTCTGTCTTACTGAAGCCACTACTATTGTGGGTCTCTATAATTAGAACCAAACACAATTCCTAATTAGAGCCTGAGGTGTAGGCTCTTCCTATACCTCAACTCTCATCTGGCACCAGGATTTGCTCCACCCTCTCCCTCTTCTTAAGTGATGGCCGTCCTCTCTCCCTATGCTCCCCACCCTCTCTCCTGCCGCTTAGGCTTCTCACATGCCATTTGCAACACCTATTTCTCAGCTCAGTCATCAACTTTGCTAGGTCAATCCTCCTGTCATAGGTCTCAGAATACCACCAGCCTCTTTTTTGTAGTAACTGTCCCTGTTGTAATTTCACAAGCTAGGGGAGGGACCAGACTAGTCCCTCACACTAAATTGTAACCTCCGTGGGGGCAAGACCATGTTTTTCCCTTCTATTACCATTGCATCCTTTATTTCTAAGCATAATTTAGCAATAAGTGCTCACCCTCCCTCCCCCCAAAAAGTAAAATGAATGTACCAGAAAGGAATTACTCAGATTTCTCTGAAAGTAAAATCGCTCAGTTGTGTCTGACTCTTTGCAACTCCACGGACTGTAGCCTGCCAGGCTCCTCCACACATGGGATTGTCCAGGCAAGAATACTGGAGTGGGTTGCCATTTCCTTCTCCAGGGGATCTTCTGGACCCAGGGATTGAACCCTGGTCTCCAGCACCACAGGCAGACTCTTTATCATCTGAGCCACCAGGGAAGTCCTCAGAAATATGAACCAGATATTTAAAATATGAACCATCTCTGGTTCATATATGGTTCAAATATGAACCAGAGATGGTTCATATTTTAAAGAATCCCAGGGAAGAATTCTGCTGGTTTAGTTAGGGCCAAGTTTTTACCTCAGACCAAGAGCAGACTCTATAAGAACATGGCTGCCCTCAGTCAAATCACATCTTTGGATTAGGGAAAGAAACAGTGCTAAAAGAAGGGAAAGGGGATATGTACATGTCCACCCCTTTGGGGACATTTTTTGTGCTTATGGCAACCTACTTTTGGAGGGGAAGGTGGAGGGAGGAGAGTTCACAGTATAACCTAGCTTAGGTCTTGCATGCCCTGGGTGGGAACCTGGTCCCCAGACTATTGTGTATAATACGGGGACCACCTCGGTATACTCCCTCAGGGTCTATTCCCATTCATGGTTAATAGATCATAAGGATGAAAATTCTTATTTTATCCATTTTATGACTTCTGATCAATTCAACCAGCCCTGAAAATATAAGCTCTTCACTTTACTTGAAGCCCTTCCCTTTCTGGCCCCTGCTGCCCTCTCTGACTCCCTCCTGTTTCTCGATGCCAGAGTTCAGCCCTGCCTCGAGCACTGCTGTTCCCTCTACCTGCAGCTCTCTGTTCTTAGATCCTGGTGAGGTTGGCTCTGAGGGAGGTGGAGCCAGCAGGGCTGCTGTGCAGACTTCTGCAGATTGTACGATGTACAAAGGTGCTGGACTAAGGGCAGAAATTCAGTTCTAGTGCTGCCACCAAGCTGTGTGCTCCAAGAAAGAGGAGCGTTTCTCCTTGCCAAAGAGACTCCTGTAGCAAGTCCAGGGTCCTTGGGCTGAATCTGGCCAGAGGGAGATCTGTGTTCACTTGTACACAAGTGGGACCATAAAGAAAGATGGGACCATAAAGAAGGCTGAGAGCTGAAGAATTGATGCTTTTGAACTGTGGTGTTGGAAAAGACTCTTGAAAGTCCCTTGGACTGCAAGGAGATCAAACCAGTCAATCTTAAAGGAAATCAGTCCTGAATATTCATTGGAAGGACTGATGCTGAAGCTGAAACTCCAATATTTTGGCCACCTGATGCAAGGAACCAACTCATTGAAAAAGACCCTGATACTGGGAAAGATTGAAGGCAGGAGGAAAAGGGGATGACAGAGGATATGACGGTTGGATGGCATCACCCACTTGATGGACATGAGTTTGAGCAAGCTCCAGGAGTTGGTGACAGACAGGGAAGCCTGGCATGCTGTAGCCCATGGGGTTGCAAAGAGGCGGACACAACTGAGTGACTGAACTGAACACAAGCAAATAAAGCTGGTGGTAGCCCAGCACTTCCTCATCAGAGCTGGAAATTCTTCTCCTCTATTGGATGAGGGTGACTCTGGGGCTGAATTGACACTGAAGCTGAAAATCTTGCAAGTGACTGGAGGTGGAGAGAGCTCTGTGAGGTGATCCTGAAGGGAGCTCTAGCTCTGCCTGTCCCTTGCATTGGTGCTCTTGGTTTAGACTCTTCTTCACATCTTGTACGTTTTTGTCTCACACGTATATTCTAAGCCCTTATCACGTGCCAGGAGGAGGGATCCATGGTGACCAGGCTCTGCTCTTTGGGAATTTAGAGGGAAAGAGATACAAATCAGATAATCACACTGACAACATTTTTTTAAGGATAATTTTTTAAATTTTATTTATTTTTATTTTTGACTTCACTGGGTCTTCATTGCTGCATGCAGGCTTTCTCTCCTTGTGGCATGTAGGGTCTACTCTTTAGCGAAATGTGCAGGCTTGCTGTGGCTTCTCTTGTTGCAGAGCACAGGCTCTAGAGTGTGTGGGCTCAGTAGTTGCAGCACTTGGCCTCAGTAGGTGCAACTCAAGGGCTCCAGAGCATGTGCTCAGTAGTTTTGGGGCCTGGTTGTCCCGAGGCATGTGGAATCTTCCCAGACTCGGGGTTGAATCCATGTCCCCTGCCCTGGTAGGTGGGTTCTTAAAAACTGGACTGCCAGGCAAGCCCCACATCAACAACATTTACTATTAAAAGCTGTGATGAGCCCAGGAAGGAGATAAGGGTGGGACTTTGAGAGCTCATGGTAGGGGGGACTAGGTGAAGGCTGGGATGTTGGGAAGACTTCCCTGAGGAAGTGACTCAAGCTCCAAATGGAAGGATGGATGGGTAGGAGGTGACTGGGCAGGCAAAGGATGAGACCTGATATGGAAGATAACCTGGTCCAGAGGAGACAAGAACCATGGGCCCAGCTCTGAAAGCAGGTCACTCTAGTGCCCAAAGATATTTCCAACAATGCTTCTGGGATTTTAAGAGTATGACACTATTCATCACTGAAGTTCCATTTACAGATCATTCTGGTAAGTCATCTTTCAGGGACCATCAAGAGTGTGACTCAGTGGTGTGCTGAAGCAGCTCCCTTCTGCTCTCCAGAGCTGACTGTACATATCTCTTCCCAATTTCACATTCAGTGGCATAGCCTTGGTAGCTTGAAATTGGTCATGGTGGGAGTATTTACACCGAAGAAATTGGTGAACAAATTCAGGCTTTTTTTTTTTTTCTTGCAGAGCCCATGTTAAACAGTTACTAGTAGGGTACTTAGCATGAAGCACTTCTCACAGCCCTGGAGAGGTTACCCAATTCATAGTGCAGCATAAGTCTTCTTGAAAAAGTTGAATTTATGACAATGTGACATGGTGGCCTTTGGATTCTGCCAGAGAGAGCTGGGGAGAGACACTGCCGACCCATCAGAGGTATGATTTCTGCCACTCATGAAGGTTTCCTGGCAATTGGCTTTCAAGACACAGAACCTCAGAAGCTCTGTTACCTGAGGGTGATGGAGGTAGTCAGATTGGGAGAGTCACATGCCTGCTGACTCCCTCCAGGGTCAGAGACTGTTACCGGGTCCAGTAGCCAAATAGTTAGAGCACCCCAGACCTCCGCCCTCCCCTCTTTGGACTAGCAGGTGGTTCACGACATAGGCCAGACACAAATTATGTGTGTAATTCAACCCCCTGCTTTCTGTCCCTGCAGTGGTGTGGGGAGGGCTTGATTCAGATCACGAGTCTCCTGAGAGCAGCAACTGACTTAGTCAGCCTCATGTTCTTCACACTTCTGACCCCATGCCTGGTACTCAGCGGTCTCCCTAGATGCTGGTTTTTGAATCAATATCCCCATGAAAGAGAACCCAGAAAGTCTAAACAGCTAGATCCCCTGTTCACCCTAGGCCTTCACTGGTCTTTATGCTTGCCTTTCTGGCAACTTCCCTTTAGCCTGCTGAACTCAGTTTGGGGGAACTCTGAGACACTGTCCCTCATCCCCCGAGACTGGTGAGCTGCCTGCACCATGCAGCGTTGTCCCCAGTTCCTGTCCTCCTAGGTCGTTCCATCATGCCCCCTCTACTGTGAGTGTCCGCATCTCATGGCCCCGGCATAGTGTTAGGCACAAAGTGAAAGTCACTCAGTCGTGTCTGACTCTTATGGCCCCATGGACAATATACAGTTCATGGAGTTCTCCAGGCCAGAATATTGGAGTGGGTAGCCTTTCCCTTCTCTAGGAGATCTTCCCAACCCAGGGATCAAACCCAGGTCTCCTGCATTGCGGGCAGACTCTTTACCAGCTGAGCCAAGCCCAAGAATACTGGAGTGGGTAGACTATCCTTTCTCGAGTGGATCTTCCAGACCCAGGAATTGAACTGGACTCTCCTGCACTGAAGGTGGATTCTTTACCAACTGAGCTATCAGGGAAGCCCAAAGTTAGGCACAAAATCGGTGCCCAGTAAGTAGGAGGGGCTGAAGCTACTGCAAACAACTTAAATTTCAGGCAAGATGGGAGAGCGCTGCACTCTACAGGTTCCTTCCTCACGCCGAGTATACGAAGGGCAGCAGAGTATGCTACCCCAAGATGTGCCACCTTGGCGTAAGGACTATTTTGAACTGCAGGCAGTTGAGAAGCGGATATAAGAAAAGCTCTCGTTTGCTCCATAATTACCTAAAAGTAGGACCGAAGTTCAGTAAGGTGTCCCTTTCCCCCTCTCTCCCAGAAGGGACTGAAGTTTATCGCTGGAAATACCTCTAGACCCTTACCAGCTTGGAGATGGCACCAGAGGACTCTGCCTAACAAACTCTACTAACAAGACTTTGCCTTTCATTGGTTCCTGCTCTGTATTTGCCTTCCCACAATTTGCTGCCATAGAAATTTAAATTCCTTTTCCTTTTCTTGTCACTTCTAAAAGCATATTGTTGTTTTGTTAAGATGTCACAGAGCCCAGCTGTAATCACCCCTTTGAGTTACCCATCACTGGTGCACTGCACATATTAGTAAACTGTTTCTTTCTTTCCCGTTAATCTGTCTTTTGACAGCCTGATTTACAGGCTCCAGGTAGAGAACCTAAGAGAGTAGAGGGAAAAAGACTTTTTTCCTTCCCTAATATCATACACTTCCCTGGTTGCTCAGATGGTAAAGAATCTGCCTGGAATGCAGGAGATCTTCCCGACCCAGGTTCAGTCCCTGAGTCCGGAAGATCCCCTGAAGAAGGGAATAGCAACCCACTCCAGTATTCTTGCCTGTAGAATCCCATGGACAGAGAGGCCTGGTGGGCTACAGTCAATGGGGTCGCAAAGAGTCGGACACGACTGAGTGACTAACACACACAGTATCATATATTCCTTATATTCTTTCTCTCTCTTAATCCTTACAGTTATTCCCATTTTACAGAGAAGGAACTGAAGATCAGAGGTGTTAAGTAATTTACCCAAAGTCACACAACTCCACAGGAGCTAGTACTCAGGTACAGATATGATTCTCTGCCTCCCACACACAGTGATGTATGGTGGGATGGAACCAGAGTACTCAACTGCAGCAATGAAAAACTGTTTAGTCTCAAGTGTTTCTTTCTTTGCTTTTTTTCCTTGCCTCCAACATCTGGGCCTTCATTCCTAAGGGCCAGTTTGCCTACAGATTGATTCAATTTAAGCTTATGGGACACAAGATCTATTCCTGTTGCATTTCTCACATTTTTTTTTTTTTCAGGGAACCTTTTGCTACATTTATTCCATTCACTCCAAGTCCTTTAGGTTTATGGAGAAGGAACATGCAACAAGATGCTGTTGGAGCCAGTAAATTCCTTCTGCTAAAACTCTTGACCATTGTGTCTTAGAGTGGAATGCCAGGACAACATGCACCAGAAATACCTGAGGGGTTGGATAAGGGTCAGTTTCTCAACTATGCTCCATAGTAGGTCTCTGTGTGGGAAATCGACCTCTTAACCAGGCACCTCTGGTTAATTTTGTTTAGGAGCTTTCAAGGACCTGTTTAAAACTTTACCTTATAATTGGCAGAGATAAGCCCACAAATCTCGAGTGTAGAGCTAGAATTATTATAAAGTACGTGCATTTTAACCTGAGTAAACCTATGTAGCAATCAGTCAGATCAAGATAGAGGAGGAGGAAGTTTCCCTCTACGTCATCCCAGAGGTAACTGCTATTCTGAATATTACCATGGACTAGTTTTGCCTGGTTTTGAACCTCACAGATGTGGAATCATACTGTTCTGCTGTTGTGCCTGTTTTCTTTCATTTACATTGTTTTAGCAATTTATCCATGTTGCTATATGTGCCAGTTTTTATTGTTGGTAATATTCTATTGTATGAGTATATCCTAATTTATTTATCTTTTCTCTTATTAAAGATCACTTACATTGTTTCCAGTTTAGGGCTGTTATGATTAAAGTTGCTAGGAGCATTCTTTCTTTCTTTTTTTTTTTTTTTAGGTGTTTCATTTTTTTAACTTTTTATATCAGGATATAGCCAATTAACAGTGTTTTGATAGTTTCGGGTGAACAGTGATGGGACTCAGCCATACATACACATGTATTCGTTCCCCCCCAAACTCCTCTCCCATCCAGGCTGCCATATAACATTGAGCAGAGTTCCATGTGCTCTACAGTAGTTCCTTGTTGGTTATCCATTTTAAATATAGCAGTGTATAGGTGTCCATCCCAAACTCCCTAATTATCCCTTCCCCCCATCCTCCACCTCAATCCCCCTGCCAAACATCAGTTCGTTCTCAGTAAGTCTGTGAGTCTATTTCTGTTTTGTAAGTTCATTTGTATCATTCCTTTTTGGATTCCACGTATAAGGGATGTCATATGATAATTCTTCTGTCTGACTTACTTCACTCAGGATGACAATCTCTAAGTCTATCCATGTTGCTACAAATAGCATTATTTTGTTCTTTTTAATGGCTGAGTAATATTCCATTGTATATTTGTACCATATCTTCTTTATATCCATTCCTCTGCTGAGGGCAATTAGGTTGCTTCCATGTCTTGGCTATTTTTAAAAGTGCTATAGTGAACATTGAGGTGCATGTATCTTTTCATAACATATTTTTCTGTGGATATATGCCCAGGAGTGGGATTGCAGGGTCATGTGGTAGCTCTATTTTAGTTTTTTAAGGCACTTCCATGCTGTTCTCCAGAATGGTTGTACCAATTTGCATTCCCACCAACAATGTAGAAGGATTAGGAGCATTCTTTTTTTTTTAGGAGCATTCTTGTACTTAGTCTTTTGATGAACGCAGTCACTCATTTCTCTTTTTAGGTAACTGCATATGATTGAAACTACTTCAGGCTTAAGGTTTGACTGTGAGAGGCAGATGGGAGTTGATTTATAACTAGGAGCAAGAAGTGCAGCACTGGGCAGGATGTTGGCAATCACCATCAAAACGGAACAAAGTGCCAGGGTGGGATCTCAGTTGCTGATTCTAGCTCATATATTCTTTTTCCCTTTTTTAATACTTTTTTTTTTTTAATGTGGACCATTTTTTAAAGTCTTTATTGAATTTGTTACAATGTATTGCTTCTGTTTTATGTTTTGGTTTCTTGACCATGAGGCATGTGGGATCTTAGCTCCCCAATCAGGGTTTGAACCTGCACCCCCTGCATTGGAAGGCGGATTCTTAACCGCTGGACTGCCAGGGAAGTCCCCTGCAGCTCATGTATTCTTAATAGGCAATACTGCTCCCAAGGTGTTTCTTAGGTGGAGGGGGGTGAGGGGCAAATGTATGTGAAAAAAAAATCTTATATATTGCAATGGTTCATGCCCTGATATATGTTGATATACAGTCATATCATGGGAAGAAGGGCAATTAGGAAAAAAATTGCCTGACAGGGTTCTTTAAGAGGAGGTAATGAAAACAGCTTGGGAAACACTAGTCTAGCTGAATGAATACATTCTCCTGGCTCCAACATCTGGATTCTAAGGAGATTATCACTCTTTTTGGTCCAGGAGGGGAATTTGGGAATAAGTAGCAGTACCTACAGATGTTCACAGAGAAACACAGCTAAATTCTTTGTGTTTGTGTTGGGAGGGCCTGGGACTTGTAGGTACAAGGAAGATAACACTCTGAAAGGACAAGTGAAGAACCAGAGTCCATGAAGATCTTGCTGTAATCAACACAGCAGCCAACTGGCCCGTGAGAGGAAAAGTTTATTTTATTAGCACCTCTGCTGAGGAAGGAAGTGATGAATGTCTCCACCAGCCCGCTGGGTGTCTTGTAAGATCAGATCTTGCCTGGAGGAAGCTCTGGAACCACAATATAGCCACCACAGTCGAGGCTTCCTCGGCAGCCGGCACCCATTGTTCTCCTTTAGCTCATGCGTGATGTTTCCGCCCCAGCAGGCCTTCCCTGGTGAGCAAATGGAAAGAAAATAAAAAATCTGGAAAGAATGAGCGCATCAGAGAGCAAGCGGACACCATGCACCAAGCTGCGATGTTAGCCCCTACAGTAGACAGGAAGAAAGGGGGCTTGGAGGGAAGGAAGCCCCTGTGCTTCTCCTTAACCCATGTTCTCTTTTGCCCAGGTTTCTCGGGGTGGGGGGTGCCACTCACCCCGACTTGCTTCTGAGGGGTATGTGAGTAGCTGTGAGGAGTACCCCTGGGGGCCGTGTAACTCCTAATCCCAATCCCACTAAACCCCAGCACTGACTTCAGCCCCTAATTACACACAGTGGCAGTGTGATAGGTACAGTGGCCAAACTCACTTGTAACCTGTGCGGCCTTAGTGAGTTTCTTTCCCTTTCTTAAGCTCTCTGGGCCTCTGTCTCCTCGTCTGCAGGATGAGGGTGGCAATGCTGGCCCCTCCCTCATCGTTATGAGGGCGAGACTAGTGAACATGTGTCAGGAGCTCAGAATAGAGCTCCGCACAGTTTCCTCTATGAGCAGTGGCCTGAGGATAACTCGCAGTGCTATGAATGGCTGCACTGTTACTTATGATAACAGATGCCTGTCCCCAAGCTGCATCCACACTAGGGAGGAGACCACCTTCTAATTTCTTATTCAACTGCAAGACTGAGAGGCAAGTGTTATTTTAATAATTTTCCCAACTCCTCTCTAGACTTCAGGCAGGGGTATTGCTGCCCCCTTGGGGCTGTCATTTCTTGATCGACTCCTTTTTCCCTCCCCTCTTTTCTCCCACTCAACAGCCAGGCTCCAGAAGAGGAGGTGGGGATAACCACTGTCCTTGGGGTGGGGGCGGGGTACGTAGCTAAGAGGAAATTATGATGGAGCCTGATGACTCATGACTTGCTGTGGATTTGGCCCACTGGGGTGAGGTCACGGCACAGAGAGGGACTCAAGCCAAGGTCTGCTGGTCTAAGAAGTAGAGCTGCTTTCACGTGAGGGCTGCTCCCTGCCGAGGCGGTGGTTGTGGGCCCTGTACACCACGTCCTCTTCCTTTCCACGCTCATCACATGGAATGATGAGCCTGGCTGGTATAAATGCAGGTTGGATGGGTTCATCTGGTTGTTGGCATAGCTTTCAGAGGCCCAGCTTCTTTGTTCTATGTCCAGTTTCCAAAAGATCCTCTGACTTTTCTGGAAGATTGTTCAATGATTTGTTCTGCGTATCACAGGCTGAGCTCTCCAGGAAGTAGGCTCTGCAACAGAGGTTTGCCTGCACAAAGTTTCCTGGGGAGTGAACCAACACCAGTAGCGAGAGGCGAAGGAGCAGGACGGATGGAAGGAAAAGCTGAACTTTGATGCTCTCCCAACAGAGGCTTCAGCTGATGTCATGAGGAGCTCTGGAGCTAGGATGGCCCTTTACAGTTGGAACCCAGGGCAGGCTTTATACCCCCACTGACCACTGGATACAGGCTTCTCTAGGAAGGTGCAGAGAGGCCTTGGGGTAGGCGGCTCGCTGTAGACCAGGGCCAGCTCTAAGGATCCTACCAACACTTCCTGAAGCTGGGTTAAAGAACCCCTCAACCCGGGGCGAGACCTGGGCAATGCACCTCGGTGTCCAGCACACTAAGCATGGGTGGTAGACCTTTCTACCTCTTGTGTGTATGTTAGTCGCTCAATTGTGTCCAGCTTTTTGCGATCCCATGGAATTCTATGCAGTCCATGGAATTCTCCAGGCCAGAAAACCAGAGTGGGTTGACATTTCTTTCTCCAGGTGATCTTCCTTACCCATTGCAGGCAGATTCTTTACCATCTGAACCACCAGGGAAGCCTACCTCTTGCCGCTGTCCAAATCCTTCTCATTTTCTAAGAGCTACAGAGTACAATGACTGAAGGTATAGACTTCAGGGGACTCAAGTTCAAGTCCTGTTTCTACTATTCATTTGGCAATATTTATAGTGTATATTTCAGGTGCTGTTCAATGCACTATGGGTACAAAAGTAGTAACCCCTTCTCTCTGGAGCTTATATTCCATGTGTGGCAGGGAGACACAGGCAATTTAAAAAAGGAATACACATACACACATGTACACTTAATATATATTTGATATATATTGTATAAACTCTATGCATTATATATAATAATCAGTGACATGGAGAATGTGAGAAGGGTGTGGGGGTGAGGGAATGTGGGAGGCTTGGTTGGTGCAGAGGTCAGGAAGGCTTCCTTCCCTGAGGAGGTGACATTTGAGCTGAGACAGGAGGTGTGGCTGTACAGAGATCAGGGAGTGAGGAGTTCAGGTGAAAGGAACAGCTGTGCAAAGGCCCTTTGAAGGGAGTGATCAGGGAGCACCAGGAGGCCAAGGTGTTGGGTGGAATAGGAGGAGGAAAATGGAAGAGGGGAAGGGAGGGGTTTCAGGAGGAGAGAAACTCAGAAAGGTTTCTAGGCAATATCCACAAAAGCGAAATGTAGAGACAGAAAGCAGGTTGCCTGGGGCTGTAAGAGGAGGGAAGATTGGGGAGTGATGCCCAGGGGCATGCAGTTTCTGTATGAAACGATGGAAATGGTCTAATATCCATTGAGATGGTAACTGCACAACTCTGAGAATGTGCTAAAAGCCACACCGTTGTGCACTGTAAGTAGGCAAACTGTATGGTATGTGAATTATATCTGAAAGAGCTATTTTAAAAATAGAAGCAGTAGATCAGGTATGACCTGACGTGCCATCTGAGGGTCTGAGATGGGACGCCCCTGGAAGGCTTTAAGCGGGAGGGCAGAATAATAGGATTTACACTTGAAGAGAACCTCTCTACTCTGCTGCTGCGTTGAGAACAGGCTGAAGGGGGCAGGGAGGGAAGCTGAGAGGTGGCTAGGAAAGGCAATAATCCAGGTGGCAGGTACTAGAAGTGGCATGGCAGGGGAGTGGGTGGTCGAATTTAGACACCTACGGATGGTGTCCATAGAACTGCTGGGAGAAGGTTGTGAAAGAGCAGAGTCACTTTTTTTTAGTCCTAACTGGTAGAGTCGAGTGGCCATTTACTAGAATGAAGGTGGCTGTGGGAAAAACACATTTTGGGTGGAATCACGAGTCTGTGACTATGTGAGTTTCAGAGACCCATGAGAGATGCTAGAGGTGGTGTGAGTTGTGTCTAGAGTCCAGCACGGGTGCCTCCGGGCTGGAGAGGGATTCTGGGAGTTACCAGCATACCGATGGATTTTAGTCATGATACTGGTTGAGACCTTAGGGAGGAGTAAAAACACAAGTGATGGCCAAGACTGAACCTTTGAGCTTTAGTTTTCCAAACTTGGATGATCTCCCTGGCACAGCTGTTGTGAGTGTTGGCAGGAGCACAATGAGTACAGTGCTCTCTCCCGCGACCTCTTTGAACTCAGAGTTCCTCAGATACACTTCCGTCTGCTTAGTGTCTTCAGCCTTATTTTATTACTTTATCCAGTTCAGTCCTGAGCACCGACTCAGCCTCCCTGCTGGGAACACCAGCTGCCTAAAGATCCTTGCACTGCCTACCCTCCAAGGATGTACCTTCCAGTGGAGAAAACAGAAAACCCCATCAACATGATAATGTATGGCAAACTCAAGGCGGGCGGTAACAGACGCGCCGCCAGACTAGAGCTTCAGTTCAGTCATTCAGTCATGTCCGACCTTGCGACCCCTTGGACTGCAGCTTCCCTGCGGTGGTTGGATGGCCTCCCTGTCCATCACCAACACCCAGAGTTTGCTCAAACTCATGTCCATCAAGTTGGTGATGCCATCCAACCATCTCATCCTCTGTTATCCCCTTCTCCTCCTGCCTTCAATCTTTCCCAGTATGAGGGTCTTTTCCAATCAGTCAGTTCTTCCCATCAGGTGGCCAAAGTATTGAGGTTTCAGCTTCATTATCAGTCTTTCCAATGAATATTCAGGACTGTTTTCCTTTAGGCTGGAGGTGGGAGGCATTAATTCAGATGGGAGACATTTGTGAGGGTCTCACTAAGGACGCAGAACATGAGCTGGAGCTTAAAAGTTGAAAAGGAATCTATGGGAGAGAGATGGGGGTAGAAGGGAGGGCAACCCAGGTTGACGTGTCAAAAACCGAACCACAGGGGTCTGTTTAAGCAAAACAAAGCAAAACAATGTGTTTGTTCGGCTGCATCAGTCCTAATTGTGGCCCACCGGATCTTTGTGTGCCGTGCAGTCTTTCTTTGCGGTGCATGGGCTCTCTAGTTGTGGCCTATGGGTTCAGCGTGCAGTCTCAGTAGTTGCTCTGCATGTGCTTAGTTGTTCCACGGCATGTGGGATCTTAGTTCCAAGACCAGGGATGGAACCCACGTCCTCTGCATTGCAAGGCAGATTCTCAACCACTGGACCACCAGGGAAGTCCCCACAGGAGTCTTCTGTGGCCGAAGCACAGTGTTCATGGTGATGGGATGGAGGAAGCTCACTCTGGCTTGAGCCAAACTGGAGGTGTTGGCAGAAGGCACTCATTTAATAAACCTGCACCCAAGGGCACACCTTGAGTCATTTGGTTACCCAGAACTGCTCACCTCTGAGCATAGACCTAGGGCGTTGGACTCTTCTCAATCTTAAACCCATTAACCAGCTCATCAGCTTCATTGAGGCTACCTTCCATTTTCTACTCAGCCAGTTGTGACCTTCTGACCACCACCTGTTTTCCTCCTCTGCTCCGTCACTATAGCCTATCTCTTGCTGGCATCTTCAACTGATTGGGTTCTTTGGCTTTCTACTCCATCATCTTATAAACTCCCTGCTGCTGCTGCTGCTGCTAAGTTGCTTCAGTTGTGTCCGACTCTGTGCGACCCCATAGAGGGCAGCCCACCAGGCTCCCCCGTCCCTGGGATTCTCCAGGCAAGAACACTGGAGTGGGTTGCCATTTCCTTCTCCGGTGCATGAAAGTGAAAATTGAAAGTGAAGTCACTCAGTTGCATCTGACTCCTTGCGACCCCATGGACTGCAGCTTACCAGGATCCTCCATCCATGGGATTTTCTAGGCAAGTGTACTGGAGTGGATTGCCATTGCCTTCTCCTATAAACTCCCAATCCTGGTCATTTCAATAACCTCTTTCTCTTCTATTTCAGGGTGTCAGGGACATAGTAAATGTATGTCCTATTACAGGTCAAATGTAAATCCTATTATTCTGGACAATAATTCCTTAACTGCATTTTGCAGTAGCTTTAACTTTTTTTTTTTTAATCACTCATCTCCGTTGGGCTCTTAAAAATAGGGGTCCACTCTTTCATGCGTGCTTAGGCAGCTAAATTTCCCATCTTCCACTGTACCCACCCCAAAATTTTGTTCTTTTTTTCCACTTGCTCTCAGCACAGAAGATGGGAGGGTTTCAGGCACGTGCTCCTTCAAACATTTGCCTTCACTACATGCAAACATATCTACTTCTTGATATTCACTGTCGCATTCAAAACTTGGTGGCTTAAATAATAACAAACATTTATTATCATACAGTTTGTGCACTCTGGCTGTGGTTTAGTTGGGTGCCTCTCCTTCAAGGTCTCTCATAAGAGGGCAATCACACTATTGGCTGGTGCTGAAGGACCCTCTTCTGGGGTCCCTAATGTGGGCCTTTGCATAGGGCTGCCTACACATGGCAGCTGATACCCACTAAGGGGGAGCAATCCAAGAGACAGCAGTTTAAGAGTGCCCAAGATGGAAGCCACAGTCTGTTTATAAACCTGAACATCCTAAGTGGCTTACCATCACTTCTACTGCATTCTGTCAGAACTGAGCCAGTAAGTCTGGGCCGCACTTAAAGGGAGGGGATTACACAAGGGCGTGAGTACCAGGAGGCAGAGAGCCCCAGGCACCATCTTAGAAGCCGCCTACTCCCTTCTGCCCCTCTTTCCATATTCCTGCTCCCTACCTGGGCTAGTTCCTCAACATGTGCCGATGTTCCTGACCTCTGGATCCAGCTGTATCAAGTTTCCACAGTTGTCCCATTGCCTCCTCCTCCTCTTGAGGCACTTTCAGGAATCCCTCTTCTTTTAATTCATATTTATTTTTGGCCGCATGTGGGCTTCCTCCAGTTGCAGTGAGTGGGGGCTACTCTTTGTTGCGGGGCGAGGGCTTCTCATTACAGCAGCTTCTCCTGTTGCAGAGCATAGACTGTAGGCTCTCAGGTTCAGTAGCGTGGTGCATGTGCTTGGTTGTTCCGAGGCATGTGGGATCTTCTTGGACCATTGAGCCCGTGTCTCCGGAATTGACAGGTGGATTCCTCACCTCTGGACCACCAGGGAAGTTCCAGAAGTCTCTTAAATTAAAAAGAAACCTTCCCTCCACTTCCATCTATGTATGACCCCGGATTTCTCCCTCCTCCCTCTATTGCTATTCTTGAGAATGTGACATTTATTCCTTGCATTCAGGTCCACCTCCACAGCACTGCTCTACTAAGGTCATCCTAAATGCCAGATCATGTGGCTACATTTCAATCCCTGTCTTGGTGGACTTGTGCAGGATTTAATGCTATTAGCTCCACACTGTAGCATATCTTGCCTTGCTGATTGCACTTTTTCAGCTCCCTCTTTTGTTGCGGGTGCTCAGTCATGACTCTTCACGACCCCCTGGACTGTAGCCCTCCAGGCTCCTCTGTCCATGTGATTTTCCAGACAGGAATACTGGAACAGGTTGCCATCTCATTCTCCAGGGGGTCTTCCCGACCCAGGGACTGAACCCACATCTCTTGTCTCTCCTCCCTTGGCAAGCGGATTCTTTACCACCATGCCACCTGGGAAGCCCGTCTCTCTTCCCTTACTCCAAGCTCTGAGATTGTCCAGGCTTTTGCCCACACTCCTTGGTTTTACTCCCTCTGAATCCCGTGTTCAGTACTCCCAGCACCTCTGTGTTCTGATAACTGTGGTCAGACCTGTGAATCTTAGTTTTCCAACTCTGAGGTGAAGTAATTAACACACTTTTTGACTTTGTTTAAATCAACTTCAGTCTCACAGAGAGTCCCCATTCTACTGTGTTGGCAGGAAATTAAGTCTCCGTAAATGTCCCCCCTTCCATCCAGGAGTATGTCAAGGTTGGCTCCTCCTGGAAGGGCCCCTCTAGGCAAAGCCATTCATTGGTGTTTGGTTCTGGCTGATAATTGTTGAGATGTTCCCTAGTCTGGGCCTGTGGTTCCTCAAAGCCAGTGACCTGGCTGCTTGGAGCAAGGGAGTGCTGCTGGGCCTGGGGTCCAGCCTTTTCAACTACACTGATTAACTGCCTTCACTGAGGACTTGTCACCTCTCTGGCAAGTTGACTCAGAGCAGCATCCAGACCCCAGTCCTGCGGACCTGCTGACATTTCCCTCTCTTCCCAGTCAGTCAGTTCAGTTGCTCAGTCATGTCCGACTCTGTGACCCCATGGACTGCAGCACGCCAGGCTTCCCTGTCCATCGCCAACTCCAAGAGCTTGTTCAAACTCATGTGCATCAAGTCAATGATGCCAGTCCAGAGTCCAATCTCCTCTCTTCCCTTATAGCTCTTCAAGTCCAGGCTGCAGTCTGAGGGGTCCTTCTGTGCATTGGTATGCACAGGTTACCAATGATTGCTCTCTCACCCTGCAAAAACATCTCAGGAAAGGAAACCCTAACAGGTCTGACACCTGCTTGAAATGCAGAGGAGAGAAAAGTACAACAAAGAGAACATGCACTAGTCGTGTTGAAAGTTTGGAAGTGGTTTCAAAATATAACACCCTTCCCCTCATGAGTTTGTAGGAGAGAGATGGAGATCAAAGACATTCACTTATTACTGATAACGCTGATGGAGACCATTGCTCTGGGTCTGCCCCAAGTGGCCTGCTCTACAAACCACCCCACTACAGTCCCCAGAGAACCAATCAGTACGCATGGGGTAGATCTAGAGTGTGGAGCCCCCAGGGCTGCACTGGCTTTGTTCCTTTCCCAACTGACCAATCAGAGAAGTTGTCCTCTCCCCGTGTCCCTACTAGAATCCCTGAGGCTAGTTCCCCACTAACAAAATGTCTGTAGAGTTAACCCTACCAGCTGTGCTGTCTGAACCTGCAGGCAAGGCCTCTCTCCTAGGCTCCAGACCAGGATGGGAACACCTGGGAGATTTGGGGGTTTCTGTTCCAGACCACTGCAATAAAGTCAGTCCAAACAAGTTTTTTTTTTTTTTTAATTTCCCCATGCATATAAAAGGCATGTTTATACTCTAGCCTGTTAAATGTGCAATAGTAATATGTCTTAAAAAAAGGACATACTTCGATTAAAAAATACTTTACTGCTAAAAACTGCTGACCATCATCCGCACCTTCAATGAGTTGTAATTTTTATGCCCATGGAGAGTTTGAAATATTGTGAAAATGACCAAAATATAACAGAGACAGGATGTGAGCAAATGCTGTTGGAAAAACAGTGCTGATGAACTTGCTCAAAGCAGCGTTGCCACAAACCTTCAATTTGTTTTTTTTCACTTTTAAAAAATAATATCTGCAAAGTATGATAAAATGAGCTATGTCTGTATTTCCCACTGTCTACTGCACATCTCCATGGGGACGGGCTTGAGGCAGCGCGGATTCGACACTGCCAGGTCTGAATTCATGACCCTCTCACCATTCTCAGAATTGATTAATGACAGAACAATATCTTCCAACCCAAGGGGAAGTAGAAACTATCCTCTACTCTGTCCCTGATCTGGTTTGTCAGCAGAGCCCATCCATTCTACCCCAAAACCCTCTTGAAACCTGTCCCCTCTCTGTGGCTGTGGGTTCCTGCTCTCCCCATTTCTTAGCTAGACCAACAGCAAGAGCCTCGCCATCTGCCTGCCCACCCCACCACCCCACTCTCATCCACAGGTAGTAGGACTGCCAAGCTTTCTGACCTCTTCTCACACCTTTCCCCAAATTCCTCTAGCGCTCCTTCCCCACAGCCCTACTCCACCATCTAATGTCCACAGCCTCCATCCTTCACACATGTGGTTTCTTCCTCTGCCTTGCTTTTCACCCTCCCAAATCCCCCAGCTGTTTGTCTGCCTGAAAAGCTTCAACTTGTCCTACAACTTTAACCCTAAGGTTATTCTTCCCAGCACCATCCCTGACCAAGGCAGAAGGAAGGGGTCCCTCTGTTGTGTTCCCACACGGCAGTGGAACCAAGATATCAGACCACCTCCTGCCAGTCTGAGGGGTCCTTCTGTGCAGACACGTTTCATCTTTGTTTGTGACCCGGGTGCCTAAGTTAGTGCTGGGGGGAATGTTGGGGGCTCCATAAACTTTCGTGGAATGAGTGTCTTGTGGCTCTTGTCTCCCACTGAGACCATCAACGTAGCCTGACAAGCTGCATCCTTTCTTCCCTCCTTCCCCACCCCTTCACCTGGTGACCCTGGTGCAGCTAATGGGCTCCAGCACACAGGGAATTTAATGGTGCTTTCCCTCTGGGGTTCTCAGCTGGAGGCAGGAAAAGCAGGCGTGCCTGCAGGCGGTGAGTGGGCCCTGCTAGAGGAGTGGCTGCTTTGTACATCCTCAGGGCCTCCTGCGGATCAGGCTCAATCGCCTTCACTTCCTGTGCTCAGGGAGATTAGATACTGCCTAATCAACGCCGATGTTTTCTTTTCTTAATATTTGAAACTACAGAACACCAGTTGCCATCCTAGTGGGTGGCTTTCAGAAATCCCCTCCTTTCTGGTGTTTGACTTCTTGTGAGTTTCAAGAAACCAATCTATTTGGAAAGAACCTGCACTTAGCAGTTCTTTGAATTGCCCTGAAGCCCAGGCAGGAAGTGACTTGGGATCTGGGTTAGAAAGTCTTGTCTCAGTCCTGGGAGAGGCAGGTGTAAAGCGGTATGTCTGGGGGTGGCTGTGGCCTTGGATCGTTCCCGTGGCCACCTCTCCATGCGTGGCAGGTTTCCCAGCTGTAGTCTTACCTGAAATCAGAGGATGCTTGTTTAAGCTGGAGCATGTCTACTGCACATTGGTGATGTAGCTGCCCTGCTAGGTGCTCCATGAGTCCTGGAGGGCAGAGACCTGTTTCCCCAGCAAGACCGAAGGAGTAGGTTGCTACTACTCCTATCTCTCTGATGGAGAGATAAGTGGTCCTTGCCCTGCCACCAAGCCCCTTGAAACATACTTTCTGGGAGAGTTATTTGGAGAAGGTAACTGTTTGGGGCTTCCCTGGTGGCTCAGACAGTATAAAGAATCTGCCTGCAACGTGAAAGACCCAGGTTGGATCCCTGGGTCGGGAGGATCCCAAAGGGATCAATAGACATTCTCCTCTTAGCCTAACCTTTTGCAACCTTTAAGCAGACTGAAGAACAAGCCAGTGAAATGCTTTAAAAATTAGTCTTATATGAAAGTGTTAGTCACTCAGTTGTGTCCAGCTCTTTGCAGCCCCATGAACTCTAGCCCGTCAGGCTCCTCTGTTCATGGGGATTCTTCAGGCAAGAATACTGGAGTGGGCTGCCATTCCCTTCTCCAGGGGATCCTCCCGACCCAGGGATCCAACCTGGGTCTTTCACATTGCAGGCAGATTCTTTATACTGTCTGAGCCACCAGGGAAGCCCCAAACAGTTACCTTCTCCAAATAACTCTCCCAGAAAGTATGTTTCAAGGGGCTTGGTGGCAGGGCAAGGACCACTTATCTTTCCATCACTGCAGGGGAGGTAGCAGCCTACTCCTTCGGTCTTGCTGGGGAGACAGAGGTGGCTTCTTCCCTGATTCTTCGGATGTGGTTTAGGAGAAGCCGACGCCCATTCAGGGGGAAGCACCATGCACAGTGCATGACGCGCTGTCGTGTGTAACCTTTTCACGCCTCCGTTACTTCTTGAACCTCGCTATGTCCCAGGAGCTTCTGAATCTTTTAATCCTCTGAGCAGCTCCTTGAGGTAGGTTCTGTTATCATAACCATCATTTTCAGAAGAGAAAACTGAGGCACACGGAAATAATTTCCACAACTTCTACTGGTTAAGTGGAGCTGCAGTCTGAGTCTAGGTAGTCCGACTGCAGAGTCCCTAAACCAGTGGCCCCAACCTCTGGGTCTGCTGCCTGTTAGGACCTGGGCCACACAGCAAGAGGTGAATGGTGGGTGAGTGAAGCTTCACCTGAGGCTCCCCATCGTTCCCCATCACTCGCATTACCACCTGGACCACCACCCCTCGCCTTTGCTGCGGAAAAATGGTCTTCCACGAAACTGGTCCCTGATGCATAAGAGGTTGGGGATTGCTGCTCTAAGTCATTTTTTGATGCTGCTCTGGTGACACAGGTATTGACAGTCTCACTTTACACATTAGGACCTGGAACCCAAGGTCCCACAGGTAGAGGTGGAACGCACAGCTCTCTGTCCCAAAGTCTAGCACATTCTCTGACTGCGTACTCTTCGGGTAGTGGATACACTAGTTTAAAAGGCAACACATTCTACAAGTCTTAAAAAACAACAAAACGTCACTTCCTTTCCTATTCTTCAGGCTTGATTTCTGCTCCCTAGAGCCATTTAAGACTTTTCTCCTATTATTTATTCCTAGTTACTATTTATGTTTCTGTTATTTCTAAATAACATGCTTACCCTATTCTGGACTTTATGGTTTTAAATATTTTCTACTTACTACCACTGAAGATTTCATTCTCTTACACCCTTATCCTCCCCCCTCCCTCCTCCACCCCTTCTCATATAGTTACAACTTGTGGCTTGTTCAATGTTCTCTACTTATTACGACTGTCAATATTTATAGCTCATCCATGTGATAGATTGTAGATACATTTCCTGTTTGATTGCCCTGAAATTATGTCATTAAAAAAATTATTTGTTCTCAAACCCTGAGAGAAGTGTTAATATCCTCTATGATAAAACGTATCAAGCAAAACTTCATTTTCACTTTTCTTTGCTAAATTCCTCCTGGATCACTTTTCTCCCTGCTCTTAGACTGATGGCTAAGGAATCCTCAAACTCTTATTCTGGGAGATTAATGGTCTGTGTGTCCATCCTATTTGTAGAACCTGCCAATCTTTGGGAATAGTTTCATATCACAGTTTCCCAATGAGGTTTGAAAGGCAAGTGTTTCAAGTGGGAGAAAACAAAGCACAAGGGGGTCAAGTGTCTGTGGAAGGTATACAGATATAAATGGCTGAGCCTGGGCAGAGAGGGGTTTTCCTGAGTCTTGGCCCCAGGCTCCCTGGAGGAGGCCACAGTGTCCCCTGCAGCCTGGCACAAATCACTGCTGTTGACCAGGCATCCCTCAAAAGTTCCAGACTCCACAGGAGAATGCTGTGTGGCAGGAATTTGATCCACACCTTCATCTAAGTTCTCTCATAAATGGGAGATACAATTGAGTGCTAGTCTGCCGGGTAACAGTTACGCAATTAGGAGCTGATCACATAAACCCTCTAAGCCTCAATTTCCTCATTTCTAAAATAAGGACAACAGAGCTGCCTCATTAAGATCACTGTAAAGATTAAGCGCCATAATGTTTTACAAGGCACATCCCAAGTGCTTAGGAAATGTTAAACATCTAAAATTATGCTCTAGAATTTCACAGGAGATGGGAATGTTGATACTTTCACTGTTGGAAGCCAACTATGTTGGGATGTTGTATGAAAGCTCTGTGTGTACAACAGAATTTTCTCAATGAGTAATTGATACATCTCACCAGAGTGACTTTTGGTTAACAAGATATACCTGTCATTCCTTAGTTTATCCCCTAGTCCACCATCCAGGGGTTGATGACACCCCTTGGCCAGCTAAAGTCAACTGACCAATACTAAAATAAAGATCATTTGAATGTTCCAATTTTTGCCCTTTGCTGATCTTTCAGCTTTCATATTTTTCCCCCCTTTTGCTATCAGTTGATGCAAATATGTTTTTGGTTAACCTTTTTCCTTAGGAGAAAGGCATAGCTATATTTCACCTACTTCTCTTTCACAGTTTATACTATTGGTCTTTCTGGTACTATTTCCTTTAATAGTTTGCATTCTAGAACAGACTGTATGAAGATGATCCAAATTTGACATGAACTTTGGGGAAGAAAACTTCCAATGTAGTGTATTCCAAATTGTATTAACAGGTCACAACTCAGGAGAGATAGTGAAAGCACCTTAGTCAAATCATAGCTAGTGCTTAAAATAGCCACCTGCATCTTGTCACAGTAAGGAAAGCATTTTGTGAAACTTGCTTCAATTATGTATGTGTATATACATATATAGATTACACATATTCATATATGTATAAATGTGCTGGCTTAAGCATTACAGTTGAAAGAGCTTGAAAAATGTATCTTAACGATCTTCACAGTAAAAAAAAGTTGAGAAACATACTTTAATGATTTTCACAAAGTTTTGTTTCTTAGTTTCTTCATCAGGCCTTTCTATTCTAGATAAGCCTCTTCAATTTAAGAAGAAAATTATCAAAAACCAACCAACTAAACAGGACTAACTCAGCTTCTTCTTCAGGAATTTTCTGGGCACTCACTACACAAAGATTCTTGGATAGAGGCCCCTACTCCCAACTTGCAACCTCTCAGGGGAAAGCAAGTAGGTAAACAGAAAAATTATGTAAGTTAAATAACTGAAATGTTGAAAAGTAACACGATACAGAGGTAGGATGATAGACTGTGATCAGGTTATCATGGAAGGTTTTATGTGGCCATTAGGCTCAAAATGTTAGTAATCAGAGATTGGAAACGAAGGGTTTTTAAGGACTAATAAGTAATAGTTTGGCTGGCTCCTATGGTTTGAAAGATAGTTTTTAGGACATGTGCTTTTAAAAGCATCTGATTCTATCTTGCCCATAATAGCTTAATGCATGCAGTCAGATCCATGAAGAACCTGTTATAATGTTAACGTAACACATGAAGCATAGTATGCTAACTGTGTTAGATCCTGGGAGCAATGAGCTGCCCTCATCAGAAACTCCCGCTTTGGGTATGGTTAGGCGGCACTCCAATCAGCGTACTTTACAAGCGACTATTAGAAGTCCTTCTGTTATCCACGCTCAACCCATACAAAAGGCTTTGCTAATTACCTTAGTAAATGTCAAGTGTGTTTCCACTGGTGCCGTGGCTTGCTAATATCTTGATGCAGACACAGATTCTTATTTGTTCAGTACTAGATTCAAGATAGGTGTGCTGACTACAAACAAGTCACAGTTCATTAACAAGAAGGTGACAAGATCTGTAGCTTGTACTTCTGTGGACAGTACCCAAGATCTGACTGCTAAATGCACTGCTGTTCAGCTATTAGCAGAGAAGTCTGCTTGCCTGATGCTGACCAAAAGGGTGATAGAATTTTGCCCCCAATGTTTGAGGCAGACGCTACTGCTTGCTAATGTTTAATCAGATATTCCGTGTAAGGCAAACTGAGTATGAGCTTTGTTTTTGTATTAAGCAAGTAGTGGATCCCATTATCTGCCAAAGAGTCTGAGAGGTAAATGACCAACTAACTGGCTGTCAGTGTGAAATATAAGTAAAGACGTCTGGTACTTTTAACTTACTTCCAAATAATATCAGTCAATCACCAATACCTATTTATCAAAGCAAGTTTATTATATTACTTATTCCAGACAGATAATGAGGCTTGTGTGTACAACTAAGAAATTAAGACAATCCAAATAAAAGGCAGGAAAATTAATATGAATTACACAAACAGCTAACTAGAAAGGAGCAGCAGCTGCATTCATTTTACATTAATACTGTGAAGTGATGTAGCACCATTTACCTCAAATATATCCTAAGTACTTTTTAAGGTAATTACTTGGGTCCTTGCTAAAAAATGCAGCAATACATTAAAAAATTAGAGCAAGCCTGATGATAATCTTATGTTCAACTAACTTCAAATATAAAACTCCAGAAAAAAATAGGAAATCTGGGAAGGCTCTGACCTTGTACAATTCTTTTAAAAAATCCTAAGGAAATAGTTACCATTTTTGAGACTGGCTTTTTTCTATTGCTTGCACTATATTCATCACTATTATCATGACTTAAATTCCAAGCTTTGGAAGGTTTAATAGGTACTTATTTATGCATTCATATAATTTATTAAAAAATTTTTTTACACTAAAGTTCTATTTCTTGGTCTGTTCAGTCTGAACCAATGGAGGAATAAGAAATTTAAGGCTACCAAATCAAAGGATTAGCATCTTTAATTATTATTTTAGGATCTTTAATTATTAATTCTGCTTTTTACCATTTCTAATGATTATTCTAAGCTATTCTACTCTGATCATTCCTACACTGAAATTTGTTGGTTTGACCCTGTTAATGAATTGAAGTTAACATGAAGACATTTATAAATCCAATCATAAGGCTTTTTCTAAATACTGATAAAGTTTCATCTGAGATATATAAAGAAAACTTGAAAAGAGAAATTCAGTATTTCAGAGTCTTTCATTAGCCCACTTTACTAGTTAAGAGCCACAGTACATTTTCAGAAATATACCACAGAAAAATCTTAAGAAAATTCCAAAGTTTGGGATTATTCAATCCTGTAAAGCTGTGGTCCCTAACTTTTTTTTTCTTAGTGTCATGAACCATTTTGAGAACTGATGAAAGTATGAACTTCCCCTCAAAAATATGCATATGAACAAAAGCTTCTTATATATATTTGCAAGGGATTCCCTACAGTCCATGATCTTGCAAGTTGGGAGTTCCTATTTTGAAGTGGTGGACACCGTGGAAAATAAGTTTAGCCCATTTTGACACTGTTCGTCTTCACTTCTCTGTTCCTATATAGGACAGTAAGCATTTTAATGTTACCAAATTGCTGTCTTAAGACAAAAATTCTTATTGTAAACACAGTCTTGTAAAATCCTCTTCCCCTAATTTTACAAGGTTTTAAGCCATGTATCCTGTCTCTCAAATTAGTTAAATCCCTAAGGTTTAAACTAGCAGATAATCGTTTCTTTGATATATTTTATTCTTTAGAGCCAGTCACTGAAAAGTAAGATTAAAATTTAATACTGTCATGAAAATGAATGTGTTGTCCACATACAGAACAGGTTATTTGACTTTATAAAGTATATTTCTAGTTATACTTGAAATGAAACACATCTTAGAATCAAACACATTCACCTAGTGCCTCTGAACACAGCACATAATCACAGACCATTCCTTCCCCACCTCTTAACTTACTTGGAACCCCATCTCCTACCATGATAACAAAATGTACAGCTGACCCTTGCACAATGCAGGAGGTAGGGGTGCTGAACCCCTCATCCCAGTTGAAAACACCTGTACTGCTAACTCCGTCTCAAAAACATAGGAACTGATACATGACTCACCCAAGGGCAGGAAGATGAAAGAGTTTGGATAGAATCAGGACTCAAACCCTAGTTCATTTGATTCTACATATTGTGATCTCCACCTACTTAAAGATCTGTAAGATAAAAATACAAGTACTATATTTATTGAAAAAATATGTATAGGTAACATATAGGACCTGTGTAGTTCATACATATAGGACGTGTGTAGTTCAAATCTGTGTTGTTCAAGGGTCAACTGTACTGATTGTTCTACACACTGTTTGGGATAGAAAACACTTCATTTCTGACCAAACCCACCATCTCAAAAGCATCTCATCAATTCCCCGAACCAGTCAGCAAACAGGTTGAAGAATGCTGTCTCTGAGGAGTTAAACACTCGGCTATGTCTTTAACCCCATGTCGAATGGACACTTAAAACAAGAGATATGACTATACTACAGTACAAAGGTTAGGCCTGTTGCTTTCTTATTAAAGAGAAACTCCACTAGTTACTCCAAAGAATTGGTTACATAGTAGGTGAAACTTGGATGTATGTATGAAGAATTCTTAAAGCCCTTAAAGAAGTTTTTAATGTTTTGAGTCACATGACAATTATTCAGTCTTTTCCTAATCATGTACTTTTGCTCAAACAGAATATTTATAAAACAAAGCTCAAAATACCTGAATAAAGGAAAAGGGTCAGCTAAAAAAAGTTTTGCCAAGGAAGCTACTATTTGGTCATGGGATTTCATTCTTGTCTTTTCCTACGTAAAAAATAAATAAAGGAACAACCATTGTTTTCTCCTTGCTATTCTTTAACTTTCACAAAGGAAAACTTAGAAGTAAACACTAGAATTTCCATTTCAGAGATGTAGGCAGGGGTCAGGAACAGGAGGGGAGAAGGATACTGCTTTCTGACAATCAGAATTCAAGTTATTTCAGCTCAATGGTAAAGGGCTTGCAAGAAAAAATGGACTATGACTCCAATGGCTAAATGGCATCCCGTGTGTCCTGTAAACTATACAACTAAGGGCTTCTCCCTGCACTATTCAAATGTACCATTCTGTTTTTCCTACTAGACCTGCTAAATGGTGAGTGCAAGCTGAGGAAGGTAATATATACCAGCATTCCTGGCTGTGTAATCTATACATTTTCATTTCAATTCAAGCATAATCCATATTTAAAAAATTAGACTAAAGAGAGACAGTAAAGGTTTTAAAGTTTTCTCTTTGAAAAGATGGTATCTTACAGTACATACAAAAATACTCTGAAAATACATACGACTTCATTTACAAAACACTGAATCAACATATTACAAGAATTACATGGTTATGGATTTCAATAAATGGAGCATGCATTCATGAAACTTAAAAAATATTAAGAAAAGGACTGAAAAAAGCAGTGTAAAAAAAGACAACTCATATTTAAATAAAAATTACAAAGGTCCTGAGCCAATTAATGGTTGGTAACAATGTCATCAAAAATGCCTTTAGGTCTCAATAAAATCCACTGCTTATTTCTGCATGCCTAGTCCGTGAAGAAACTGAAGTTGTGGGGGTACGTAATGGTCAGGAATTATCATGCCAAGTTAAATTGTACACGTCAAAAATACAAATTTGCCATACTTAAAGTATCTTTATTGTTGATGCCGGATTGAGTTGCTCCTCAGTAAAAAATACCAGTCAACTAACAAGAATGGCATGAGATAGGTTATGTAACAATTTCACCATTCATATACTGACTTTCAGTATTCTGGTTATATTTTGATTCTTAATAAAGATGCATTTCAAAGGCCTCCACAGGAGGCAAAATATAGAGAATTTATGGTGCCCAACTCTTATGTAATCACTGGACTAATCCTCCCTGGTAACTATGCAACATTTGGACAGAAAGGCACAAAAAAATAAAATTTAAATATTTCATGTGCCAATCTGAGAAAAAATAATTTAAATCAACAGAACAGACAAAAAGTACATCTACACAAATGAGGAAAGCAGAAAAGATACCTCACATTCATTTATCTCAGGTTTCACAAAGTGGCTTCAATGCTAAAGTAAATGTGTTAACATTTGGAAAATTACAAGACTTTTTTTTTCTTCAAAATTTTCAGTTCTATACAATGATTACAACGTAAGACTTAAAAAAAAGGGGGGGGCGGTGGATATTTCAGGACTTGTTTTATGAGTGTCCAAAGAGCCAAGAACTGGTTCCCATAACAGAGAAACAAGCATCGAAAGTTAAGGCAGTAAAACCTCCAACGCAAAGCCATAAGACTGCAGATGACAATTTGATAGCAGGTGATCCTCAGAGAAGTGTATGTAGCAATCAATGAGAGAATGCTACAGCATCTGCAGGTCAAAGTGTGAGAGTTCAAAAAAACACTTCAAGGTCGTTAGGCGGATGACTGTAACTTTCACCTTATCTTATGTGTGACAGCTCACTCTATTTTTAAGAGTGGCTGCATCTATGCCACTAAATGATTGCATATTCACTTTAGTAAGGAGGCACTGCTTTTACCGATTTAGGGTCAGCCGAATGGAATTTTTGATGACACGGATGTTATTTGCTGGAACTGGAGATGATGAATCTGGTAGTTCTTTGCTGGGCAGTCTCTGTTAGAAAGAAATAGAAACAAAGAAGGAAAAACAAATACATATTATAAAGGTCCACTGAGTGAACAGTAACAAAAGTATGCGTTTTTTGCCAAGAGCTCTAAGTTCCTATACACTCAAGTATTCGTTGAATACTTTTTCCCAACGTTCATAGGTACTCCTTGTTTGGGGGAATTAAAAATAGGTGAAAAGCAAAGGGACAGGGAAAGGGCAGAAGTGGGAGGGCTGTATGAATAAAAAAGAGGGCTGTGTAAAATCAATCGACACTTCTACACTGAGAAATGCACAAAGAACAAAATCCTCCTCAGAGTCAATGGTAAAGAGAAACAGGAAGACTAAACACGAAATTCTCAGGGTGCAAGGTGAGAAATGAGTGTGTGATACAGAGGGAAACTTGATATCGAGTTATATCCCTCAATTAGTTTCTGTACAACATTCATGGAGAATAACCCAACTTGTGAAGTAATTAAGTTTTTAGGAAAACTGACTTTGCAGTCAGGGTAGGTAACTTTAGTGATGGTACAATTCAGCAACATCTCTATGAAGGCTTTTGAAGGCACTGAAGATGATTACATAATGAAGGCAAGTCTATGAAACTGAGAAACAAAGATAGAAACCTAAAATACAGATAGTTGTGTGATGGAAACAGTATGTTAGCTTCAAGTCATTACGAGAAGACTGTAAGAAGTAATTCTCCTTTCACGTTACCTCGGCTAAACCATTACATCATACGGGCATCCATTAAAAAAACACAAAAAATTTCAGACATGCATAAAAGAATAAAAAGGATGATGAAGATGCCACAATGAAGACTCAGACATTATTAAAGTTTTGCCATAGTTCTTTGGGTTATACCCCTTGCCCTTTATGCTTGAAATCTTTTAAAGTAAAACTCAGACATTTCATTTCACACTTTAATATCCACCTCAAATTTTTTTTTCCATTACCATACATTACATAATTATACACCTCTATTTTTTGTAACTCGCTCTTATGTTAAACTGCACAAATTCTACAACTAATAGAAAGTATGAGGACATTTTCTATTTTGCTTTAGAATTGTCAATACATCCTGAAGAATCTGGCAGGGTGACAGTTGACTACAATGAGAAACACGAGAACCTACATTATTAGCTAAAATGTTTAAATTAAGATTTAGGGGCTCTTTAGGTCATGTTTCAAAGATACTCACTCTATACACCAGTATATTTGGTTCCTCCAAAATACTAGTAAGTATGGTCTCCAACTATCAAGCCTGATTTTTATCAGTAAGCAATGGAGTTCAACAAAAGACTATCAAGTGTTGGTAGGAATTACTGTGCTGAGCACTAAACTGCTTCTTTAAAAATAAAAACAAAAGTTGAACATACCTTGAATAAATCATGAAATCTTAGACAACTCCCTCTTTTCTAGACTTTTGAGATACATACACATTTAGGCTCATATACTCTGCTATTTCCATCCCCAACTTCCAACTACACTGCTGATGTGGAGGACACAGACAAAATCTTACTAACGCTTTCTTTCACCTAGTGCTAGGCTCTTCTTAATGAGCTTTTTGTACCTGTAGATTACCTATGAACTCGTACTTGTGTATTTTACTTACAAATCAGACTGTTACCTTTTTGCGTGACGTATCAATAGTTGGAATAGGCATACATTCTCCTCCAATGGCATCCTAAAAACAGAATTACATACAAGTGAAGATGTTCCTATATGCAAATATTTATTTCTACATGATATAAGCCATAACTAAAAGTTAAGAGATAAATCTGATCTACTTTTGAATATAGTACTCTTCCTGATACATGGCTCTTTAAGCATTTTTAAGCACAGTATTAATATACTTACTACTGATTTTCTTTTTCTGTCTTCAGCAGCACGTGATTCCTTAAACGTTGATTCAAGTCGAATAAACTAAAATATAAACATTAAAATGAGGTGCTATTATTACCTATTAAACAGGTACTATTTATTTATAGGTGTTATTTATTACCTATAAAACCATATAAGTCTATATAAAATGAGAAACTAATTAGTGACCAGGCTGATGTCAAAACTTTTACAAATAGGTTTGGTGAGCAAAGATAATTTAAATCAGATTGAATTTAACTGACACTCTTAATTTCTACAGTTTGATCTACTGAGATGATAATAAAATACTTATACCACCACCTACTGGAGGCAGAGGAGATCACCATTATAACTCAATAAATATTTAGTTACCAATAATGACTTTTACGTAAGCCAAGGAGAAACTCAGACTAATCATTCAAATTTTTAGACACATTATTAATTCGAATTCAGAATGAACAATTAGTATTATCCTATTAGGGTTAGGTAAATATTCTTTTTAAACGGTCAAATCCTAATGCAATACTAAGGTAACTATGAAGAACTGTGAGCTTCTTTAGCACTATTTTAAGTTTACTTCGAAAAAATAAATTCACTACAGAATCACCACTGACTCTGTAATCCTACCTTTTCTATGTCTTTCAACCTCTTAGAGGACCCATCTACGGATGGGGAGTGGGGTCTTTTAGGCGTAACATTCTTAGTTACATTTGAGATCCCATTTAGATGTGGCTGCCCCTGGACAGGGTTGTGAGGTGTGACCCTAGGAATGACATTTCGTCCTACTACCGTAGGAATGGTACACACAGCCGGGGGTGATACAGCTTTTAATGCAGCGTCGACTTCTGAAAAGGAAAAAAGAAAGGTTTTAGTAATTAAATACAGATGTAATAGAATCGTTAACTAAGAAAAGTATAGATACCTACTTGCACCAATGACAGGAATAGATAGCCCTTGAGCTGGCGGGACACTCAGTGGCTTTTCCATGATTACAGCAGCAGGCTCAGCATTATTCCTATAAAAAGTGTTAAATTATCATTATTAAATTATTTAAATAGTATGTATTTAAAACCTTAACTAAATGTTTAAATTACTTCTTTCAAGTACTCCTACTTTCACATTTCACCAAAGGAAGAAAAAACAGTGGGGAAAGGAAGAGGACCCAGTGAGAATTAACAGCAAAAATTAAAGAGAAAACCTGGACATTTCTATTTACTTACCTATTAATATTCCCACATATTCATAAACCTAGACCACTTCCCACAGGATTACCACAAACTGTCAAGTAATTCTAAATAAGAAACTGACTAGTAACTCACAAAATAATTTTTTTTTTTTTACAGTTAAAGATATTTAGCAAAAGTACACAAGTTTACATTATCCTCAAATAAACTGAAGACTGAAAGGAAAATTTTGAAATGCAGACCTCTCTGTCTCCCCTGAAGGAGGAATATCAGGCTTGGAAGGCTTGTTTGCAGACACTGGGGAATTAAAAGGTGTTTCATTATCAGTGTCTCTGGAGCTGTCCAAACAATTGCTATCCAGAGATGATCTTTTGGATTGAGGTCCACTTGAACTTCGGGTGACATCAGATAGACTTTGCTGAAACAGGGGAAAAGCTTTTAGGATTTCAAAATGTAAATGAAAAAAAATGGTTTCAATTCTGAAGTACATATAAAACAAAAGATATTTTGTGATTAATGAAGGTTAAGATTTTAGTCCTAGATTGAATTGCCTGTACTTTCCCAAACCTTCTCAATAGGGTTGGATGCTGTAAAAATGCAGATTTGGGCCCAGGATCATGTGTCTGGGTTCAGACTGGAGAGGTGAGTACAAACTCACCTTTTTCTTCTTCTGAAGAATTTCTGCGGGAAGGTAGTGATGAAGTTGTTTTTTTTTAACATGAGTTGCTTCAATTTTCATTCCCTCCTTTAGCATGTTTATATTGTTTGCCTGTCTGTACACTGTAACAAAAGTCAGTATGTTAAAATGGGAAACTCCTTTCTAAAGAAAAAGTGCTATTTTCTTTTTCTAAAATACAAACATTCAGTAACTCCACATTACTACACAAAAACACATTCTTCTTACAGAACAAATACTTCCAAAACATTTTCACAACATCACAATCCTTTTCAAGTACTGACTAGTTTCCTCATGTCCAACTTCTAAGACTTTCCCATAATCAAATCAAATCTCACTAACAAAATTAATGTATGGAAAAAAGTTTTCCTAAATCTTGTTTTCTGCTATTTTCCCTAAGGGCAATCTCTTCTCATTACTACCTGCCCAAATCTGAGCTAACCCTAATGCCATATATTCAAGATGCAATTTAAGCTCTCCTCCTCCATGAAGCTTCTTTTACTGTATGAGTCACAGACTGTCAGACATGGGAAACCATCTACAAGTACATCTTTATCATCCAGGTAGGTAAACAAGACTCAACAGCCTTGAATGCCCTGCCAATACTGAAATACACATAGCCCCAGATTCCCACTCTAGTGCTTCTCACCCTTGTAAAAGAGTCAGTTTTATTAACTATTATATAAATTATTTAGTGTATGTTAACTGTGAATACTCATATGATAAGCTAACTGAAGAGAGGGGTTTCTTCTGCACAGTATCTACTGTGAAATGCAAATTATATAATCTCTTAGGGCCTCAATATCTCTATCTGGAGAACATTTTATATATCTGTAATAAACAGAGATTCCCAACCCCTTCCTTTTGGAAAAAAAAGAGTCCAAATTAGAATGGAAAAATTTATATCTATGTTTCCATTCCAGATTGCTTATAAAACCCTTAGGAGTGCATGTTCAATGTGCAGACTTCTGGCTCCACTCCCAGAGCCTATGATTCAGTAGTTGTAAGGTGATGCAGAGAAACCTGCATTTTCATAAGTATGAGTGCTAGTTCAAAAGAAAAACTCAGATGAGCTAACCAAGAATATTAATAGTATAAATGTAGTTTCCACATTATTAAGACAACCTCACATTTATAACAAATATATTAAGATATTTCACAGAGATAGTCTTAGAAGATGTGAAAGATTCTTTTCACTGATTTTGAAACATATTCAGTAAGCCTGTACTGACTGATACTTATTTCATGTAAAATAAAACTCAAAGAGCAAGTAATCTTTATGACTTTGGTTATAAATACTGGCTGTACACACTAAAAATCACCTATAGAGTTTCTTTAGTCTTTTTGTTTTAAAAGTTAATATAGTCACATGGTACAAAACTCAAAGGGTTCATGAGTATACAGTGAAGTTGCCTCTGTTAGACACACCCAGTTAGTTCCTTGACCTAAAAGCAATTCTACCAGTTTCTTTTATTAAAAACTATATATCCTTCCAGAGAGAGTCTATGATTTTTAAGCAAAAATGCATGCATTTCTTTACTGATTTATATAAATGACACTATACCGTACCTACCAGTCTGCACCTCCCACCTCCCACAAGAGGTCAGGTAAATTGTCTCATCATGCCTTTACTTTTTTAAGGGCAGCGCATAGTTTCATAATATAGATGTTTCATGTTCATTTAACCAATTGTGGAACTTTATAAAAATATAGCTAGCCAGATCCGAGACAGACGATACTGTATTACAGCCAAGGTTGAGTGCCACAGCTCTATGATGACAAAGTCTTACCTGTATCAGTAAATGACTGTATATCGTATGTCAAGTCTATATTAACACTTTCTGCATTTTCTACTCTCCGAAAAATTATTCCAAGGAACCACATTGATACATAATTGTTGCTATAAAATAAAATTTAAGAATTTCCATTAATTTTTAATAATTTTACAGATGCTTTTTGATAATTAAAACTTGGTCTCTATGGAAGCACAAATACAAATTTCAATGGTTTGGCCAAATTCTTTAAAAAAAATGCTAAGTTATCCTGTGTTATTATAAAGCAGATTAAATGCTTTGAAAATGACTAACTAAATATGTATTTAAGGATGCTCCAAATACTGTGATGGAGATTTTGTTGAAGTCTGTGGGCTACCAACATAGCATGTACTTGGTTGGGGTTTTTTTTGGCCTCATCATGTGGCTTGTGAGATTTTAGTTCCCTGACCAGGGATTGAACCTGGGCCCTGGGCAGTGAGAGTCAGAGTCCTAACCACTGAGCCACCATGGAATTCCCAACATGTACTTAGTTTTAATGCATGATCACTTATGCTCAAGTATACAATTTATCATCCTCCATCAGTGCCTGTTACATAGCAATAACTGCTATGTAACATGGGAATCTTATAAGTGATCTTAAATATACATATGTCAGGTAACATTATTTAAGAAATAAAATATTAAAAAATAATTAACTTACTCTTTATGATGTTCCTTATTTCCTGGGAATGACTGGGGATTTACATGGGCAAGAGTAATAAATTCATTCCGTTCCAAATTTCCCACAAGTACACGTATTTTAGATTCTACTAAGCCAACCCTAAAATAAAAACACAGACAAGAATTTTCAATGTTAAATGTGGAAGCTATATCCAAGTAAACCAAATAGCATATTAGCTATGATGATTTTGTTGTTCAGTTGCTAAGTCGTGTCTGACTCTGTGACTCCATGGACTGCAGCACACTAGGCTTCCCTGTCCTTTACTATCTACCAGAGTTTGAGCAAACTCATGTCCATTGAGTCAGTATGCCATCTAACCATCTTATCCTCTGCTGTCCCCTTCTCCTCCTGCCTTCAATCTTCCCCATCATCTGTGTCTTTTCCAATGAGTTGGCTCTTCTCATCAGGTGGCCAAAGTATTGGAGTTTCAGCTTCAGTCCTTCCAGTAAATATTCAGGACTGATTTCCTTTGGGACTGACTGCTTGGATCTCCCTGCTATCCAAGGGATTCTCAAGAGTCATCTCCAGCACCACGGTTTGAAACCATCAATTATTTGGTGCTAAGCCTTCTTTATGGTCCAACTGTCACATCCGTACACGACCACTGGAAAAACCACAGCCTTGACTATACAGGCCTTTGTCAGCAAAGTGACGTTTCTACTTTTTAATATGCTGTCTAGCTTTTCTTCCAAGGAGCAAGAGTCTTTTGATTTCATGGCTGCAGTCATCATCTGCAGTGATTCTGGAGCCCAAGAAAATACAGTCTAGCACTGTTTCCATTGTTTCCCCATCTATTTGCCATGAAGTGATGGGACCGGATGCCATGATCTTCATTTTGTGAATGATGAGTTTTCAGCCAGCTTTTTCACTCTCCTCTTTCACTTTCATCAAGAGGCTCTTTAGTTTCTCTTTGCTTTCTGCCATTAGGGTGGTATCATCTGCATATCTGAGATTGTTGATATTTCTCACAGCAATCTTGATTCCAGCTTGTGATTCATCCAGGCAAGCACTTATGGTGTATTCTGCATATAAATTAAATAAGCAGGGTGACAATATACAGCTTTGAATACTCTCTTTCCCAATTTTGAACCAGTCTGTTGTTCCATGTCCAGTACTAACTGTTGCTTCTTGACCTGTATACAGGTTTCTCAGGAGGCAGGTAAAATGGTCTGGTATTCCCATCTCTTTCAGAATTTTCCAGTTTGTTGTGATCCACACAATAGTCAAAGGCTTTAGCGTGGTCAATGAAGCAGAAGTAGATATTCTTGTGGAATTCCCTTGCTTTTTCTATGATCCAAATGATTTTTGGCAACTGGATCACTGGTTCCTCTGCATTTTCTAAATCTAGCTTTATACGTTCATTAAAAAAATTCAGTCCAATGTATTAAGAGACCCTGTTTAGAATACCATTCAAGTAAATGAAAAGTTACTTAGTGAATTCTGTTTCCTTCCCTTTCTTTTTCAAGAAGGACAGATCTATTTAATGCATTCTTGATCTAAAATACTGCCTTTTAGGGCCATAAAATAGTCATGACTGGAGCATGTATGTATATATATGTGTCTGTATAGACATTATGGTTATATACTAGGTATCAGAATCATTCAAATGCCTCACAATTTTGCTTAAATCTGACTCGAGAAGTGACAAATAGCAAAAGTCTGTGCATATATCCTTATGTCATTTTCAATTCTGAAACATTAATTTGATAGCATTTCTTAAACACTGATACTCCATGGTCAAGTACAACAGTCACTATGATATTTAATAATTGAAAAGTAAGAAAGTGTTTTAGAAATGATAAAGCATCATATAAATATGTTATCATTACATAGTAGGCAGAGAACTTGAAATGCCTTACCACTCTAGATGATTTTCTTCTGTTGATGCACTGGCAGTCAATACTATATAATGTCTGTGAAGAATTTTCAGCAACAATTGGGGGGGAAAGCCAGAAATTACTGTTAGAGTCTGCCTTTCCATCATTACTTTTTCTTTCTCCCTCCCAATGAACAAAAAAGCTAACACAGGCACACATTTATGAAAATTAAAACATGCTCTGATTTTCACAAAATTAATTCTAGACCCTCTAATTAAAAACAATTCACTAAAACCAAAACCCCACAAATACTGGGTTGATACTACTAGAGTATAGACTTTATCACCCAGAGTTTCTGCTAACCTATTCTCTACCTCACTTGAACTATTCAAGTGACAACTGTCACCTATTATGTATTAACTTTGTAAGTTTAATATTCTTCCTTACACACACACACACACACACACAAAATGCAAAATTTCAAATACCTATACTTTTGGAAAAAATTTGGTGGCTCAAGTAGTTTGGACCAATCTGATTTCCCCTGAAGAATTTCATCTGTGACTGCAAGACCTAAGTAGAGAAAGAAACACAGATTCTGAAAACTCAGCATCATAGATCCTGTATTACCCTTCCCTCAAAGCTCTAACCCCACCAAATCACTAAGTTAAAAAAAAAAGTATAAATTTATTATATTCTTTCTTAGAACACAAAAGTCAGTTTCAACCAGACTGGAGTGGCTCCATTTTTGGCCTTTTAATATTATCACATACTCTGCAAAACCAATTACTGAAAAAATACACATTTGAAAGAATTTTTAGAAATAAAAGGCATAACTGCAATAGAATAAAATTGTTGTCAACCAAAACTTGTGGGAATATGTATAGGGCAACAGGGCTAACAGGTTTACCTTGTTTAAATTCTTCTACCATTACTGTTCGAGTTGATGTGGACACATTATACGTAGAATTCTGTTGTGGGTAGGCAGGGGTGATTATGGGCATGAGATGATACCTATCTGATGGATTTACCTGTGAAATTAGAAGCAGAATAACTGATCTAGTCTCCTATTTCAGTTGTCCTCACTTCATTTCCCCACAAGTCTGAAGAATATGAAATATATTTTAATACTACATTTCCTCAATTCTAAGAAAAACATTTCCCCTCCCCAATTACATTAATTTCTGAAGTCAGATGTGTATGATAGTCAAACTTAAATTGATGGTACACTTTATAAACAATGGTCTTTTAGAACCAAGGAAATATAATAGTAAGTGCAAAGAGGATTATCTGGTCCAATGGTCCTCTATCCTCTTTCCACACCTTCCCCTTGGTTACCCAGGAATGAGTACTCTAAAAGCAAATTAAAATGCAAGGGTAGAGTTCTGCTATTGTCAGACCATGAATCTGCTTTAAACTGTACTGCAAAGTACATGTTTTATATATGTCAGTATTTTATTATTAGTAACTAATTACTTGTAAGACAGCTTTAAACCACAGATGATGACATCCTGGTTGATACAACCACTCATCAAGTCTTATACGGGTTATTTTTAATGCTGTAACATTTGGATCAGCATTGGAGACACAAATTATCTGCACCAAAAAACACAGCAGAGGGAGGGAAAGGACTATAGTCACATAGAAGGAAGATGAACAGGAACAAGGGGAATTATCCTTAACTAGATTTCACTTTACAGAAGTGTCCTTTTCCTAGAAAGCTTTAATAAGTTACATACCCGAGGATCCCAAACTGGCAAATTCAAATTGCTTTCTTCCGGTTGCTTCAGCAGCACAGGATTTGGCCATTCCCTAACATGAAATAGGAAAATAAACTCATGTAAGACCTCATTTCAGGAACTACATGAAATGTTAAAAGCTGCTTATTTTAAAGCAGTGATCTCTGAAAGGGCAAATACTGCTTTGCCCATTAACTTTAACTAATTTAAACCTGAATTTTTTCTTTCCTTCTCATTTGCTTTCATGGACTTAACTCTGATAATTTAGTAACAGCAACAGCTAACATTTATTGAGAATACTCCTAACAAATACATGGAGCAGCTATGGTTATCATCTCTATTTTACAGAGGAGGAGATTTTAACCTATATAGAGCTAGTAACTGGCAGAGCAAAGACCACTCTCACTAGCTACAGGCCCACATTTACAGACCCCCAAGAAGAAAGCACCATCTGGTATCCCATCATTTCCTCAAATTTGATGTTTAAAATTTAACTTTTAAAAAGAAATGTAAGACAACAGAAAAAGTATACGCATAACTCTTAATTTCCAAATGAGTATACACATAGGCAGAAGTTAGTAAGCAGAGAAAATATGTACATGACTACTTACCATTTGGAAAAAACTAAGAAGAACTTATGAACTAAAGTAGAAGCTGCTGCATTTGGATATAATTGGCAAGTTCTTGCAACCAGCATTGCCCAGGAGACACCACCAAGGAATCCCAGCATGTTGGAATAAATACCACGTCCTAGAAAATTAATACAGTTGTTAATTATTGTTAGGACCTACTATCCATGACATTCACATCTAAGGAACAGTTTGAAGTTTAACTGCTCTCCTAAGATTTGCTTGGAACTCTTTTCCATCATAGAAACATTAAAATCAACAAGCAGACCTTCATGACAGGCTCATTCTTGTTAGTAACCCTAAGTCACTCATCTTATCTCCTACCTTGCCCTCCAATACAGAGTGCTGTAAGGTAAAAACAAAATGTTAAAACTATCACTGTAGGTTCTTCCTTTAAAAAATTTACTGCACACCTATTATATACTAGACTGCTGACGATGGCGATAAAGATGATTAAGATGGTTCTGCCTACAGAGAACTTGAAAATAAGTAAGGATTTTACTCTTCAAGTTCTAACTCATTCTAACTCCCTAGTTGAAACCTAAGATGTAGAGTCAGGGGCTTTTAGTTTTCATCTATGGAAGAAAAGAAGAGTCACATCTGAAAAAGAAATAGCCCCTCCAAAACGTACTGTACCTCAATCCCCCAGAGTAGTTTCCTATGTCTGTCTACCATGAACAACTGAAAATTATAATTTTATAACTCAAGGTAAAATTAAAGACTGGATACTTACGTTTTGCCCATAGTTTAACTGCTCTTAGGGTGAGTCTGAAAGTTTCTTTATTTGGCACTAAATGCAAAATTTCATCAGTAACTCTACATCCTGAAAAACATAAAGCATTCATTTTTCATTATGCAACAAATTCCAGTTAATTCAAACAGCCTTTTAACTTCAATTCTCAAATGCTAAAAATATCAAAGATAATAAAATATGAAGTTTAATTTCTCCATGTAAATTTAGCCCTTATATAACAGAAATCACTTTGCTTATAAAGAATCACACAGCACATGGGTAATGCAATCTAATATTAAAATAAGAGATGAATCTGAAATATATTATTTTTTTCCACATCTGGCTTTACTGTTAGTCAAATGCCTCTAGGTTAGAAAACTATTATTGCTTTAATGCAAACCTTGTCCACAAATACTGTAATCTATTGCTGCTCTCTGGAAATATAGCAAAACACAATGATTAAGTTAAAGAAGATACTATAAACCAGTAGTTCTCAAGGTGTGGTCAGTGGACTCTGGGGACTGTTAGGTCAAATCTATTTTTGTAATATGAATGTGTCCTTTGACTGTTTCACCATGTTAAATTTGCACTCATGGTGTGAAACCAGTGTTGGGTAAAACTTCTGGGATCTAAGCAGTGAATCAAAGCTGTGCCAACAAAGTGTATTAGCAGACAATATTATCTTCACCACAAGTTTGCAGTTAGAAAACAGGAGAGGAACTTGTGTGGTGATGTCTGAACGTGTTCAAGGTAAGCTAACTATGTTCTTTTATTCAGGGAACATCAGTTTTAGTAGGAAGAATGATTGACAGACAACTGTGGTTATTCATTTTTGGGTATTTAGCAGACATTTCCTAAAAAAATGAACAAAATGAGCCCCTCACTTTTAGAAAAATGAAAAAAATGAGCCCCTCACAAATGATGAAATTTATTGAAATAAAACTTGAGCTTTCAAGTAAAAATCAGAATTTTGGACAACTAGTATTTGCTACTATGAGCGTGACAGCTTTCTAAGACCTAGGCTTTTCTGATGAGATTGGTGGTGACAGTGATGAATGTGATTTTTAAAAAATTATTTTATAGTAAAATGTGTGTTAATATTTAGAAGACTCAAATTAACTTTGTGAGCCAGTATTTTCCACATACCTAAGGCATGATAAGACAGAATCATGCATGGGTAAAAGATCCATTCAAAGAATCAGACACACCAATATATTTTAATGTAACAAGCAGACCTTTTGTAACAGTGTACAAAAGTTAACTGATAACAGTTTCAGGTTCTATATTCTAATCAACACATAAAAAAGATCACTTTTAATTCATCAGAAAAGGGAACAAATTACTGATGTATGCTACAAACATGGATAAACCTCAAAAACATTACGCAAAGTAAAAGAAGCCAGACACAAAAGACCACGTATTATATGATCCCATTCATATGAAATATTCAGAAAAGGCAAATCTACAGAGATAGAAGTAGTTGTCGGCAACTGGAGGTTGAAAAGGGGAATAACTGCAAATGGGTAAGAGGGATCATTTGAGAATGATAAATGTTCTAAAATTCTACTGTAGTGTACAACTGTGAATATACTAAGACTACTAAATTATACACCTTAAAAAGATAGATTTTATAGTATATAATTATACGTGAATAAAGCTGTTAAAAAGCCTGCCATTCTCACACAAAAATATATCTATATTCACTTATAAATTTATTACAGCTATTTTTAAATGGACTAAGTAAATACCTTAAAAATTTCTCAGTTTTTATTTCTAACATGATATATTGATAAATATAATTCACGTAAATGGAAGATCTTGGGGTAGGTCCTCAAAAAATGTTTAGAGTGTAAAGGGGTCCTGACACGAATAAGCCTGAGAACCACTGCTATAAACATTTCAAATCTGTGTTTTATGATGCTTAAATGTGATCAGATTACTTGTATAAAGAAAAGTACATCATTTTAAACTAAGGCTAATTCTTGTAATAGTTTTGCAAAAAGATCTCTATTTGTCCAATTGTTTTCAAGCAGGTTTCTGAAATTTCTTTTTAGAAGCTTACCATTTAGGCTGCGAATACACCTTATATCAAGGCTTCTCAGTCGAGAGTCATCTCTTAGATCTAAATTTTCTGATATGGTCTGTATTGCCAATCTTGCAAAGACTAAATCAATCTTTGGAAAAATGAAAAAGAGAAATATTACTTTTTCTCCTAGTCCATTCTTCCTCTCTTTCCCATCTCAAAAATGTAAAAAGTTCTAATTACTAGTTTGGTAAGTTCTACCAAAATTTCCAAAGGCCTATGCAGGCAACACCACATTGGAAAATCACTGCAACGTTTTGGGAGAACAGTTTTCAAATGAAGGGAAAGCATTTTAATTTTGCCAAGCATTTAAAAAATAAAAAATCAAAACCATATGAGTGAAATTTCTAGATAAAGATGGTAGATTCAACACATTTACTTTCATTCCCTCTTGAAAGCCCACTGAAATACTGGCAAAATTTTGTTTTGTTGTGTTCTAGTGTTATTGTTTTTAAAGGCATAACCTACTAGGTCAAAGAACACAGTAGGAGACAACAGCAAAAACTATGAAAGCTGGAAAACAAATGTTGTTGGACAAATGTAACAGACTGAGCAGATCTAAGAAAGCACAAAAAACGTATATAGGAAATAAGGACAAGAAGCTGTAAATAAACTCATAAATAAAAAGGAACACTAAAAGAATAAAAAAGCATTCTTAGAAAATAAAAGTATGATGGCAGAAATGAACAAAAGAAAAGTTTAAAAGATGAGACAAGCCCAAAAAGGAGAACAAAATACGAAGACACAGTTATAAGCAGGAAGGAAGAAGTTTGTTTGTTTGTTTTTTTAAAAAAGGCAATCCTGGGGGTACAAAAATGTTAGGAGTTCCAGGAGGAAAGAAAACAAAGGCAGGAAACACAACAGAATTCAATACAATTTCCAAGAGCTGAAGGACAGGTATTTCCAAATCAAAGGAACTGAGTGCCTCAGCACATTTGTTTGTAAAGACACATGGCAAAACAAAGTGTATTACCATGAATTTTATAATGATGAAGACCAGGTGGCAAAAAGAAAACCACACAGTGGCCAAAAAGACAGAACAGGTCACATAAAAAGGATGAGGAATCAAATTGGTTTCACATTCCTCAACAGAGTATGGGAACTAGATGACAAGGAAGCAAACAATGCCTTCAAAATCCTAAGTAAAATTATTTCCCACCTAGAACTCTATACTTAGCCAACATATCAATTTGGTGTGAGAATAGAATAAAGACATTTTTAAATGTGCAAGATCTCAAAAATATGCGCTCTTTTTAGGGAAGCTGGTGGATGAGTGCCTCTAAAATGAGAGCAAGTCAAGAGAAAAGAAAACTAGAGAAGCAAAAGGAAATCCCAGGATCAGTGAAGAGAGAAGTCAGGGTGACAGCTGTGTATCACTAATGGAGACCAGTCAGAGTACATCTGAATAGATGAGAACAATCAGTGAGACATTTTCCCAAGATATTAATGACAGAACACCTGAGAAATCCAAACCTATTTAATGGAGATTTAGACAACCAGGAGAGACTAAGTTTGAATTAGTAAAAGTATAAAAATCAAGGAAGCAAAACACAGAACATTAACTTCCGAGAAAACAAGTCACATAGCAAAGAATGGTAACCTAGTACATTTTGTGCTTAGTTTTGAACAGTATTATAAGATGATAATAACAAAAACAATCAATACTGCTCTAACTAAAACTATAATAATATAATTATTTTAGGAGATTATCGGAATGAGATGGATGTATATAAAAATAACGGGGGCAGGGATAGAAGAAGTTGGTTCACCTTCCATGGTGAGGAAGGATTCCCCATGACTAGACTATTTGATTCCTTAAAATATGGGCCTATGTAAACCTGATTTTTAAAAAATACAAAACAGTACCAAAAAAACACCCCATACAAGTTAAACAGTTCAACTGTAAAGTCAGAAAAATAGATAACACTTACTTCAATTCCATCAAATTCGAATTTTATAACAGGAACAAAGGCATCTTCTACAGCCTGCAAAAGAAGAAAACAATTACAAGAAATAAGGTGTAATCTTTTCTCTGTTCTTTCCAAATGCCAATAATGTGAATACTTTTTCTCCCAATTTCTAACTCAGTAGAAAATATGAAAATTTTCTTGGTTTCTCATTCTAGGTAAGCAAGCACTTCTACATTGTGACTGTGTTATCTAAGATATGCAAGATATCCATCGGAGTAGTTATCTAAGTTATTATCCTTCTAAAAATACTCATCAGAATCTGGTAGGGAAAAATGCTATCATTTGGGTATTTACTATTTGTTGGAACTTAAATTGAAAACTGATTATTTACCAAGAGCACTAGTGTAAAAAATTAAAGTATCAGATCTCATCACTAATTTAGCAAAAAAATCTATGCAGTTTGGATTTAGTAGGAATGTTTCTCTAAGCCCTCCTAATTTCTCCACCTAATGAATTCTTAACCTCCTCCTCCATTCCCAGAAACCCAAATAACAAGATCCTCTGAGCTTCACCTTATCCAAGCACTTGAAATTACAGCAAAACCGTTTGTTGGACTTGCCTGGTGGTCCAGTAGTTAAGAATCTGCCTGTCAATGCAAGGGACACACATTCGACCCCTGGCTGGAGAAGATTCCACATGCTTTGGAGCAACACAGCCTGTGCCCCACAACTACTGGGCCCAGGTGCCTAGAGCCTGTGCTCTGCAATAAGACAAGCGACTGCAGTGAGAAGCCGAGGGCCGCAATGAGGAGTAGCCCCTCAGCTCGCCACAACGGAGAAAGCTCATGAGCAGCAATGAAAACCCAGCACGGCAAAAATAAAAAATAAATAACTAAAAATGTTTAGTTCCCCCAATCCCAGAATCCCATAAACTGTGTTTTGTTTACTCTTGTATTTTGTGGGACTAAGGCCATATTGGATGAATCACTGCTGAAATTTTATTTGCTGAATGAATAGCTAGATATACACACTAAAGAGTTATTAATAGAACCTTACACATAATGGGAGCCACAATTTTATAGGCAACAACCATTTACCAGATATTACAGTAACTGATTTATATAAATTATCTCATCAATCCTCCAAAAAACTTTATAAGAAAGTTATCACTAGACTGTCATTTTATAGCTAAGGAAACAGACTCAGAGAGAATAGGTAACTTGACCAAAATCCACTATTTAATATGTGGTAGATTTTAGACTGGAGAAGGCAATGGCACCCCACTCCAGTGCTCTTGCCTGGAGAATCCCATGGATGGAGGAGCCTGGTAGGCTGCAGTCCATGTGGTCGAGAAGAGCTGGACACGACTGAGCGACTATACTTTCCCTTTTCACTTTCATGCATTGGAGCAGGAAATGGCAACCCACTCCAGTGTTCTTGCCTGGAGAATCCCAGGGACAGGGGAGCCTGGTGGGCTTCCGTCTATGGGGTCGCACAGAGTCGGACATGACTGAAGCGACTTAGCAGCAGCAGCAGCAGATTTTAGACTCAATCAAGATCTATAGAACTAAAAAGCTCATGTTTTTATATATAATGGAATATTAATCTTAAAAAGGAACAAATGAGTCAGCTGAACTAAGGTGGATGAACCTAGAGCCCGTTAAGTGAGTGAAGAGTGCAGTCAGTCAGAAAAACAGAAACAAATATCCTATGTTAACTCAAATATGGAACCTAGAAAAACGGTACTGGTGAACCTATCTGCAGGGCAGACACAGAGAACGGACTTGTGGTGGACAGAGAGTGGGGAAGAGGTGGGGGAGAAACCGAGACAGTAACCCTGGCATATATACACTACACGAGCAAAACAGACAGCTAGTAGGAAGCTGCTGTGTAACACAGGGACTTCACTCTGGCGTCCTATGACAACCCAGAGGAATGGGGTGGGGATGGGGACGGAGGGAGGTTGAAGAGGGAGAGGATACATATCTATACTTATGGCCAATTCACATTGTATGACAGAGATCAATACAACATTTTAAGCAATTATCCTCCAATTTAAAAAAAAAAAGCCCATGTTTTAAGATATAGCAATTTCTTAAATATATCAGTCATCACAAGCCCCAACTTTTGCTGTTATTTGTTAATAGATTCAAAATGTTAAATAACAGAGGATACTTACTCTTAAGTTTCTAATGCCATCTTGATGTTTCAACTTTTCAAAAAAAGACTGAAAAAAATCAGATCTCTCCACATGTCTTGGGGCTACACAAAGTGCATCAATGTCAGCTCCTGCAAATCAAAGTATTATTAAAAACAGTATATTGAGTATGTGTTACATTTTTATAAACAAAAACATACAGAAGAAACTATGTAAGATGAGTATAGGGAAATGTTAACACTGATGAACTCTGAGTGATGAGATAATGGGAATTTCCCCCCCTGTATTTTCTAATTATAAACAATAAATAAGTTTGTCATTCAAAGTTCTTACCAGTAAAACACAGAAAAGGAATTACCTTTGGTGTGTACTCCAAGTCTATAGGAGCCAAAAGTAAAAATCTTTCCACCAACAGTAGCCACAACAGAAGGTGGAAGATTCTAAAATAAAATAAAAAATATAAAAGGCATTCAATCATTCAAATTATTTAGCATTAAAAGTGCTCTAATAAACACTGGTGAGGATGTGAAGAAAAAGTAATCCTTATAAACTATTTATGGGAATCTATCAATATATTGGAGCAATCACTGTAGAAAACAATTGGAAGGTTCCTTAAAAAAACTAAATTAGAGCTACCATATGATCCAGCAATTACTGGATCACACTCCTGGGAATATATGGGAAGAAAATAAAAACATTAATTCAAAAAGATATATACCCTCATGTTGGGTACATATCTAAATTGTAACATATATAAATTGGGAAAGGAGTATGTCAAGGCTATATATTGTCACCTGCTTATTTAGCTCCTGTGCAGAATATATCACAAGTGTGGGGCTGGATGAATCACAAGCTGGAATCAAGACTGCTGTGAGAAATATCAACAATCTCAGATATGCAGATGATACCACCCTAATGGCAGAAAGCGAAGCGGAACTAAGAGCCTCTTGATGAAAGTGAAAGAGGGGAGTGAAAATGCTGGCCTAAAACTCAACATTCAAAAAATGAAGATCATGGCATCTGGTCCCATCACTTCATGGCAAGTTGATGGGGAAACAATGGAAACAGTGATAGACCGTATTTTCTTGGGCTCCAGAATCACTGCAAATGGTGACTGCAGCCATGAAATCAAAAGATGCTTGCTCCTTGGAAGAAAAGCTACGACCAACCTAGACAGCATATTAAAAAGTAGAGCTGTCACTTTGCTGACAAAGGTCTGTACAGTCAAGGCTGTGGTTTTTCCAGTGGTCATGTATGGATGTGAGAGTGAGACTATAAAGAATGCTGAGCGCCACAGAATTGATGCTTTTGAACTGTGGTGATGGAGAAGACTCTTGAGACTCCCTTGGACAGCAAGGAGATCCAATCTGTCCATAGTAAAGGAAATCAGTCCTGAATATTCATTGGAAAGACTGATGCTGAAACTCCAATACTTCAGCCACCTAATGCGAAGAACTGACTCATCTGAAAAGACACTGATGCTGGGAAAGACTGAAGGCGGGAGGAGAAGGGGACAGCAGAGGATGAGATGGTTGGATGGCATAACTGACTTGATGGACATGAGTTTGAGCAAGCTGTGGGAGCTGGTGATGAACAGGGAAGCCTGGTGTGCTACAGCCCATAGGGTTGCAGAGTCAAACAAGACTGACTACCCTCATGATCAGAGCAGCATTATTTACAGTAGCCAAGACATGGAAGCAACCTAAATGTCCATCAACAGAAGAATGGATAAAGATGTAATGTGTGTATAATGGAATACTACTCAGCCATAAAAAAATAAAATTTTGCCATTTGCAACAACATGGATGGATTTCAAGGGTACTATGCTTATGTAAGTCAGACAGAGAAAGACAAATATTGTATGTTATTCCTTACATGTGAATGTAAAAAACAAGTGAATATAACAGCAAGAAACAGACTTGTAGATACAGAGAACTAAGAGTGGTTACCAGTGGGGAGAGGGGCACAACAGGGGTAGAGGACTAAGAGGTACAAACTACTATGTATAAAATAAAGTACAGGGACATACTGTACAGCACAGGGAACACAGCCATATTGCAAAACAATTTTAAGTGGAGTATACCTTTAAAAATTGCAAACCACTATGTTCTACACCTAACATTGATATATTGTAAATAAACTATACCTCAATTAAAAAAAAAAAACAACTGCCTAAATGCTACTGATACAAACTACATCTGTCAAATTTAGTGAGCTGAGATTTATAGTTTTTTGATTGTAGCTTGAAGTAGTGAAGGTATGCTCAGAGGACAGACAAAACAGATTTGTCTCTAGTATACATGCATACATGGGCTTCTTTGGTGGCACAGTGGTAAAGAATCTGCCTGCCAATGCAGGAGACACAAGATCCCTGGGTCAAGAAGATCCCCTGGAGGAGGAAGTGGTAACCCATCACAGTATTCTTGCTGGGTAAATCCCATGTACAGAAGAGTCTGACATGCTACAGTCCATGGAGTCACAGAGTCAGACACAACTGAGGGGACACACACAGATGCATATATCACACACACACAGATGTATATATCCCTATCTTAAGAAAAATGTTTTCTATCATTTCTATCAGTCTTTATTTCTAAATCCCATTTTGTAAAAAATTCATTGGCTGATATTTTTAACTCTATCACATAACTCTTTTGCTCAAAACTTGCCAATGCATTATTTTCTGGATACTGATCCCTGGATCCTAAGGACTTCGATGGTATGCTCTTAAGGATCTTTCATTTTTTTCCCAATATTTCATATTTATTACTGAGTCTCAGACTGATAGTGAGGAAATAAGAAACATCAGGAGCCAAGCATTACAGTAGTGATGTTCTCACTGTGATTTGGCTGCTTAAAAAAGTGGTCTTAACATGTGTGCCACATGTTAAGACCACTTCTTACAGACCCAGCTTGCTTCTTACAGACCCAGCTTGGTTCTTCTCCAATGTCTTCTCTTGGAGTTGTACCTGATTTTATTGCCAGTTTTCATTCGAATCCACTGAGGAATGGGACAATTCTGCTTTTGTTTCTTGGCCAGGAATTGCTTGATCCTGAAAGTCTTGTGAGAAGACATGGTGAGGAGAGAACTCAACCGCACATAGGATGGCGGAGAAAAGTAGGATCTTTCTTGCCTTGTTTCTTGATCTTCCCTTCTGAAGCTCCAACTGCCAACATGTTACATAACGTAGTCTCCTTCCCATTGCATTTGCCATTTTCCTTGCCTCAAATGGGCCAACCGTTTGGTGGCTCAGCTGGTAAAGAATTTGCCTGTAATGCAGGAGACCCGGGTTTGATCCCTGGGTTGGGAAGATCCCCTGGAGAAGGGAATGTCAACCCACTCCAGTATTCTTGCCTGGAAAATCCTATGGACAGAGGAACCTGGCGGGCTACATACAGTCCACTGGGTTGCAAAGAGTCAGACATGATTGAGTGACTAACACTTTCACTTTTGCCTCAAATGATTGCTCTCCTTTCTGCTATCTCAATTTCACCTATTTTTCAAAGTTCACTTCAAGTCCCACGTTCCTCATGAAGCATTCTTTGATTATCCACCTCTTTATAAGAAGCTCTTTTCCCATGTGCTCTTTCATGCTACATTTACTTTTCTTCTTCCCTGTATGTTAGTTCCATCACTTCAACTATATTTACATTCCTTGAAGGTGAGAACTATATCTACTATTTCTAGGCATTTCCCCAAAATGCCTAGTCCAAGTTCCAAAGAGTAGTTAGTATACGCTAATTAGTTTGATTAAAAATATCTGTATAACAGGATATTATGTTTGTTACTTTCTCTGTTTAACAGGTATGTTTCAAGAGTACCACAAATTTTATAGCTAGAAAGGAGTTAATAAAATTATTAATGACTAACATGAAACAAAAGGTTAGAGAAGCCCTGTTGAGTTTACCTTCCCACTTTGAAAAGCATGATTCTTTCATGATTTATGAGAAAGTGATAAACAGAGCAAAACATTTTCACCACAAACCGCAGTATTTAACTAAAATGATTTGGAGTTCTAGATTGTTTAAATATTGCAACTATGCACAGAATATTAAAATGATATTTGATCTAACTCAAATCCTTTGGATATTTCCCATATAATAGGTATAAATGACAGAGAATTATGATATTGAAAATGACTAATCACTGTGTCTATGCAAAGGAAGATGGTAAAACCAATTAAATTAAAAAAAAAAACTTTTATTTGCTTAAAAAAAAAAGATCAAATAGTGGTAATGCCTCAAATTTTTAACAATGGTTTTATGCCTAGGAATTAAATGGAAACCAGCTAGTGAAATTTGTAAATTAAAGTACTGATGTAAATAAAATGAGGGGAAAGCAATTTTTAAAAATTTTAAAAAACCTTTGACCTTGAAAAAGATTCTACTAATTTTTCTTTTAGGTGCAAAAAATCCACCCAGTAAGAAAATTAGTTAGGTGCATATCTGAATAAAGTATCTAGCCCTTTTTTGTGAATAGTTAACACCTGACTTCCCTTGATGTATCCTGGAATATGTATGAGAGCAAAGACCTCAGTATGACCATATTACATGACATAAAGACAACACAAGAAGTCAAAAAGCTTGTTACTTTGATTTTAAATCAGTTCTAGCTGATTGTGTATCTGGTTTGCATACCCACAGCAATTATGGGCTGATTATAGACAGAGACAACAGGTTCCCCAACATTCATTCAATGCCTGAGCTCTGTCCTAAGGTTGTGCAAGTGAATAAGACAAGATTATTAAAGAGTTGATCAGCTAGTAGCAGAGAAACAAGCATGATTTTTTTTTTTTGATTACTCATGACTAGCATTTCACCTGCTCAGAATTCAACCTAACAGAAAACTTCAACTATTGATAACCTTGCTGTGAGCTCAAACATGAGCCAGATAGTCATTTGGCAGAAAAAGTCAATAGTGTAAAGACCATTTATATAAACTCAATGACTGTAGACTTAGCACAGTCCCTCATAACCTTATTCAGAGCCCACTGCTTGAAAGAACCAATTTTATACACATATCAAAGGTTACAAAAGGAAATAAAAGTTGTAAAAGAATTCTAACAGGTGTGTAATTTCTAAACTGATGAAAATTAATGGGCAGAAAGGGATTTTACAGAGACACTACTGCTGTGAGCCATTAACTTTCAGGTGATAGTTGTTAAGAGATGGGAAAACTATTAAAAAAAACACACACACAACTAAAACTAAAAATTTAAAATACAACAGTTTGAGCCACTTAGTAAAGGAACAAACAGTATTATCCAGTTGAACATGCCCTATCTCATTTTACTACAGCCAATGAAGATTCCCACACAAATGAATTCAAAAGATTCTAAGAAAGCAAAGAGATATTAATTGATTTTAGAAGGAAAAAAGTTAAGCTACTAGAGGGGAAAAAAGCAATATAATTATAAATTAGGGTTTGCAAACTCCAATGTCTCACAGGCCAGGCAGATAGGCAAATGAGGAAAGTATACGTAAGAAACACAGAGACTAATAACTGACAGTTGCTATGTCTGAGAGAGCAGGGAGTAATGGGGACCATGAGGCACCAGAGGGGAGTAGCCCAATTCCATTCAAGCCTCTTCTGGCCTTGCCCAAAGAAAGGCCCAGTGCTGCCACACCTGTTATTTCACCAGATTTCTGAAATCTGGCTTTTAAAATTTCAGTATTTAAAGTTTGGTTTACTACATGTGAGTCAAGGAAGACATTTATGTGGAAATGTAGTCAGACACTGGCTACCTCTGGGGTAAATCCTCATTTATTTAGGACTCAACTGTCTAGAGGGCTTCCCCAATGGCTCAGCCGGTAAAAAATCCACGTGCAATGCAGGAGACCTGGGTTCGATCTCTGGGTTGGGAAAATCCCCTGGAGAAGGTAACGGCTACCCACTCCAGTATTCTGGCCTGGAGAGTTCCATGGACTATATAGTACACGGGGTGAAAAAAGCTGGACATGACTGAGTGACTTTCTCTTCACTTCAACTGTCTAGAACAATTCATCTCCAAGTATACTAAAAACATTTAATCTATTTTTGATTATTCTCAACTCTGCATTTTGTTACCAGGACACAATGAAACTGAATTCAATTCAGAGTCTTACCTTACTCTCACTGACCTCAGAAATCCATTCTTTTACTAGATTGTTCAGTTTACCAAGAACAACCAGCCTATAACAAAAAATAAAATGCTTTAGATGAAAACAAACAAAAAACCCCCACCAAAAACAAACAGTATTTTTAAAAGTAATTAAACTTATAGGCAGTACCTTTATGTTGGTGCTAGAGTAAAAGCATATTATACACGTGCTAATGCTATCACATCTGTTGACACAAGGCACATCTCTTTGGCATTCTTAGGTTCCTAAGAGTTCCAAAGAGACGATAAATGTGATGATAGTATTTTGGTTTTTGAGCTATTTTTTCAAAATTCAAAAAGCCTAGTTAAAAAAAAAATCAAAATTACCTTCAATAAGGCTGCAGAGGCCAACTGAACTGTCAACTTTCTTGGCCTTACTATGGAATACAATCAATTCAGTGTGGTAACAGTAGAAGTCAGCACTCTCATTGACAGTTACAAGTTTGTGGATAATAAAAACAGGCAAATTATTTATTGGCTAATTTTTTATAAAATTTAACTTAATAAAAGCAATTTGATATTAAAACAAACTTGCAACCAACGTAACATCCAAATCCAAATTAAAAAAAAAAGTTTAGGCATCTCAAAGATAACACATGAGAAACCGAATTCCCGATCTGTCCAAACTTGCTTCTCCCTCAGCCTTTCTCAAGTAATGGAACCCCATCCTTCCAGATGCTGAGACCAAAAATCTTGGCATCATCCTTGATGCCCCCCACCAACCCCCATTCGTTATTAAACAAGACATCCAGAATTCTACTATCTCTTATCACCTCCACTGCCATCCCCCTAGTTCCGGTCACCATTTCTTCCTTGGGTTATTAGAACAGTCTCCTAACTAGTTTCCCTGTTTCTGACTTTGACCCCTCTGCAGACTACTTTCAGTAAAGCAGCCAGAGTGACTGTGTTAAACATGAATCAATCATGTCAATCTGCTGCTCAAAACCCTAACAGCTTTCCATCTCAGAGTAAAAGCTGAAACCTTTATAATGGTTTTCAGGTCCTAAATGACCTTTCCCTCCAAGCTCCTTCCCATCTCATTTTCTTTAAGCCCACATTCCCCTTCTTATTCACTCTGTGTCATATACCTAGGTTATCTTGCTATCTTTTTAAAATATACCAGGCACAGTCCTGACGCAAGCCTCTGCCTAGACTGCTCTTCCATCAAATCCACATAGCTCTTTCCTCACTTTCAAAATTTCCCTCAAATGTCAATGAAGACTTCCTTGACAACCTCCACTCCCAGCTTCATTTTTCTCAGCCGGCAACTGTCATATGTAACACTGTGTTTATTTTACTTACTTGGCTAATTGTTAAGTTTCCTCCTCTAAGCTCTAGGAATGCCAAGTTTTCTCTTCATTTTGTCATTTTTATATCCCTACACAGGGACATCACTGGTACATGAATATATGTTTATAGAAGTAATGATTAAAGAATGTACTGTAAAATACTTTGCATTTTTAAATGACATACCTATGGTTCAATTCTTCCTCATCTTCAAACACTCCAAATGGTTTCATGGCATCAATTAATTTCTGTGTGTAAATATGATCAATTTCTTTAGGACATGCCAAGCTAATTGGAGAGGTGATTCCATAATGCTTTTGTTGACGCTGGCTGTCCAGCACAGTGTTTCTGTTCAAGAAAAATGAAAGAGCAGAAAAAATTTAACGTTTCATTTACTGATACATTAAATCTCTCAATCCACTCATTAATTTAGCTACTTTAAAAGTTTACTCAGTACTATTGGTTGCCCCCCACCCCTTTTTTAAGGAAAAAAAGGATATTTTGTGCTTATGGAGATTCATTCTACTTCAAGCTTTCATGGTTAGGATGCGTTTTCAAGTCAAAAGCAGCCTGTGTTGGCATCAGGACAACTGTGCCAACACCACTCAGCTCAAATGCAAAGAGCCTGAATGGGAGCTGGGCCAGGGCCACCTTGACTACACCCTGCAGACTTAAGTCAAGTACCACCTTTGAAAAGCAGTCAGCCACTTGAAAGAAAGCTCTACGTAAAAAACAATGCCCCCAACCTCATTAAAAAACAAATTATTTCATTAGAAGGTCCTTATGAAATACTCTAGCTTCTAAAAAGAAATCACTAGATGTGTCCCAGAGAAACTTATTAACATCAGTTGTTTCCATCAGAGTTTATAGTCCTAACATTCTGTGACTCTAGTTGAATTGTTCTCTTCACTAAGTGAAGTCTATGATACCAACTATGATCTTGAGTCCCACTTTCTTATCTCTGTGCTGAAAATGCTGGCTATCAAGGTCCCTACTAGCATTAAAATTCCAAATCCACGGTTCTGAACCTCTCTCATCTAGACAGGAAAACAAAAGCAAGTGACACAATCCCTGGAGAAGTAAACACTCTGGAAAAATTCTAGGATAAGTGCACAAAGAGACATGTACAAAAACGTTCACTACCACATTGTGACATTAAAAAAAAAAGAAAACTTAGAAAAAACCTAAAACACTCACTAACAGGAAATGGACTAAATCAGAATGTATCTCTACAAAAGAAAACAATACAGTATTAGTGTGAATTAATTAGAGCTGAAAAATACTATCATGGACAAATCTCTTTAAAAGACATGTTGTGCTAAAGAAGTTGTTGAATAACAAGTGTGGTACTAGTCATATAAAGTTTAAAAACAAGTAAAACAATGCAGATTATGGACATATACATATGCAGTAATAGCATTAAAAAAAAATATGCCGCATAAGCATCAAATTCAGAACTGTGGGGAACTCCAGGCAGGGAGGTGAATGGGCCTACAGGAGGAGATAACAGAATTCCTTCATATGTATTCAGTATGTTCGGTTTCTTTTAGCTAAAGATATGTGTACACACACACACACGGAACGTTATGCTTTGGGAGATGCGTGATGGCTACGTAAATGATGCTGTTATGTTATTTTCGGCATTTTTCTGTATGTTTAAATTATTTCCTAATAAACCAAAATGTAAGAAGTTAAAACAAAATCTTGCCAAGCACCGACACTGTTTCTGACTTATCAAAGTATGACCAGGAGGTATAGACTGGCAGATGTACTGTGGATAGGTGGGGAGATGAGGGAAGGGTGAAAAAACCAAAGCTTGACTAAAAAGAGAAACCCATGGGCTGGGATAGAGGTGAATGCACTCCAGAAGACCTGGAGACAGCCGGTCAGGAAGGGAGGCGGGGGAGGTAGGGGGATGGTATTTGCGCCAATGCAGACAGGAGCTGAGACCGGCTCAGACAGCGCTGGGGGCAGGAGAGTGACCGACAATTTTTCCCCACAGACACACGGGCCTTTCTCCCGCCGCAACCTAGTCTAGGGGCGTCCTCGGAGACAGGGCAGCCAGGGAACAGATGGGGACTTCTAGAGTCCCCGAGTCTGGCCAGGTGAGCCGCCGGGTGTAGGGGAGGTGCCCTTGCCGACCGGTCGGGAGGGAGAAAGGAGACCACACGAGAGCTCTGGGCAGGACCCGAGGGGCAGGGAACGGAAACGGGGTCCGTGCAGGCCACCGCAGCCCACCCAGTTCTGCCTCACCCCCAACCGCCGCCCCCCACCACTTACGCAGACATCTCTTTCATCGCTTCCTGCGTCTCCCTCACCGGCGAGTTGTCTTTCGCTCTGGAGTCCTGTTCTTGCTCTTCCCTTCTCCTCCTGTCCAGTTTCCTCCGCTTGCTTGTAACTCGCTTGCACGCTCACTCTCTCACTTACTACAGCCGAGGCATCCAACCGAGTAGTGAAAACACCACAAAACCGGCTCTATTTATGACAATACAGCGCGGCCGACGCCAATATGGCGCCGCTTCCCAGCCTGCCCCTCGGCCGCTGCGGCCCCGCCCATGGGGGGCCTGGGCCCGCCCTCGACCCCGCCCCCTCCTGCTTTAGGTCCGGGTAAGAGGCAATGGCATCCCACTCCAGTACTCTAGCCTAGAGAATCCCGTGGACGGAGGAACCTGGTAGGCTGCAGTCCATGGGGTCGCTAAGAGTCGGACACGACTGAGCGACTTCACTTTCACTTTTCATTTTCATGCATTGGAGAAGGAAATGGCAACCCACTCCAGTATTCTTGCCTGGAGAATCCCAGGGACGGAGGAGCCTGTTGGGCTGCCGTCTATGGGGTCGCACAGAGTCGGACACGACTGAGGCGACTTAGCAGCTGCAGCAGGCTCAGTGGCCCCGCCCACAGAGGCACAGGCTTGGGCTGCAAACGCCGGTCTGGAATAGTGCTTGGTTCCCTTCATTGTCCGTGGGACTGTCTATCCAGGCTAACTGCTATCCAGGCTAACTGCTTGGAAGGTAACTTGGAACGTATTCCTTATCTTGTGAAAGTCTATGTCATATATTTTTAAAAAACTACACAACCTTGCCTAGCAAATATTATTTTAACTCTTCCATTATACCGCACCTTTATTTTAATCACTTATATGTAATCAATCTATTCCTTGAGGCGATTATGCTGTGAGAAGGTCACACCTAGGAACGTGTGCCTTTATAATTACCTGGGAGTGAAGCGAGTTTGTAAATTGGAGACTAACTGTTCACCTCGAAGTACCTCCCCCTGATTTATGACCTTCTAGCAATCAGGTAGGGCTTCCCTAGTGGCTCAGATGGTAAAGAATCCTTCTGCAACGAGGGAGACCTGGGTTCAATCTTTGGGTTGGGAAGATTCTGTAGAGGAGGGCATGGCAACCTGCTCCAGTATTCTTGCCTGGAGAATCCCATGAACAGAGGAGCCTGGTGGGCTACAGTCCATGGGGTCACAAAGAGGTACGACTGAGCGACTAAACACAGCACAGCACAGCAGTCAGGTATGGGAAATTGGTAGGCTGGTAGCCTGCAATATAGGGATAAATACACGGCTGAATCAAAATCACATGTGTTCAAACAGTGGAGATCATGTTTCATGCAAATGAGGATGAAAATGGGAAAATGATGACAAATTTTAAAAAGTTAATTTAAAACAGTAAATTGGTTACAAGGAAAAGAATGTTAAGAAGCTGCTTTTTCTTGGAATGTAACAATACATAGAGAAGATAGACTCATTTATTAAAAAACATTTATTGAAAACCTAATCCGTGCCACCGCAAGTTAGATAGGTCATGGTGGAGAGTTCTGACAAAATGTGGTCCACTGGAGAAGGGAATGGCAAACCACTTCAGTATTCTTGCCTTGAACAGTATGAAAAGGCAAAAAGATAGGACACTGAAAGATGAACTCCCCAGGTTGGTAGGTGCCTAATATGCTACTGGAGATCAGTGGAGAAATCACTCCAGAAAGAATGAAGAGACAGAGCCAAAACAAAAAACACCAGTTGTGGATGTGACTGGTGATAGAAGTAAAGTCGGATGCTGTAAAGAACAATATTACATAGAAAGCTAGAACGTTAGGGCCATGAATCAAGCCAAATTGGAAGTGATCAGACAGGGGATGGCAAGAGTGAACATCAAGATTGTAGGAATCAGTGAACTAAAATGGACTGGAATGGGTGAATTTAACTCACATGACCATTATCTCTACTACTGTGGGCAAGAATCCCTCAGAAGAAATGAGTAGCCCTCATAGTCAACAAAAGAGTCCAAAATGCACTACTTGGATGCAATCTCAAAAATGACAGAATGATCTCAGTCAAACCATTCAATATCAGAGTAATCCAAGTCTGTCGTCCAACCAGTAATGCTGGAGAAGCTGAAGTTGAATGGTTCTATGAAGACCCATAAGACCTTCTAGAACTAACACCCCCCAAAGATGTCCTTTTCATTATAAGGGACTGGAATGCAAAAGTAGGAGTCAAGAAATACCTGGAGTAACAGGCACATTTGGCCTTGGAGTACAAAATGAAGCAGGGCAAAGGCTAATAGAGTTTCACCAAGAGAATGCACTGGTCATAGCAAACATCCTCTTCCAACAACACAAGAGAAGACACTACACATGGACATCACCAGATGGTCAACAGTGAAATCAGATTGATTATATTTTTTGCACCCAAAGATGGAGAAGCTCTATACAATCAGCAAAAACAAGTCCAGGAGCTGACTGTGGCTCAGATCATGAACTCCTTATTGCCAAATTCAGACTGAAATTGAGGAAAGTAGGGAAGACCACTAGACCATTCAGGTATGACCTAAATCAAATCCGTTACAATTATACAGTGAAAGTGACAAATAGATTCAAAGGATCTGATAGACAGAGTGCCTGAAGAACTATGGACGGAGGTTTGTGACATTGTACACGAGGCAGTGATCAAGACCATCCCCAAGAGAAAGAAATGCAAAAGGCAAAATGGTTGTCTGAGGAGGCCTTACAAATAGCTGTGAAAAGAAGAGAAGTGAAAGGCAAAGGAGAAAAGGAAAGATATACCCATTTGAATGCAGAGTTCCAAAGAGTAGCAAGGAGAGAGAAGAAAGCCTTCCTCCATGATCAATGCAAAGAAATAAAGGAAAACAATAGAATGGGAAAGACTAGAGATCTCTTCAAGAAAATTAGAGATACCAAGGGAACATTTCATGCAAAAATGGGCACAAAAAAAGACAGAAATGGTATGGCCCTAACAGAAGCAGAAGATATTAAGAAGAGGTGGCAAGAATACACAGAAGAACTATACAAAAAAGATTTTCATGACCCAGATAACCATGATGGTGTGATCACTTACCTAAAGCCAGACATCCTGGAATGCAGAGTCAAGTGGGCCTTAGGAAGCATCACTGTGAACAAAGCCAGTGGAGGTGATGGAATTCCAGTTGAGCTATTTCAAATTCTAAAAGATGATGCTGTGAAAGTGCTTCACTCAATATGCCAGCAAATTTGGAAAACTCAGCAGTGGCCACAGGACTAGAGGAGGTCAGTTTTCATTCCAATCCCAAAGAAAGGCAATGCCAAAGAATGTTCAAACTACCGCACAATTGCACTCATCTCACATGTTAGTAAAGTAATGCTCAAAATTCTCCAAACCAGGCTTCAACAGTATGTGAACCTCCAGATGTTCAAGCTGGATTTAGTAAAGGCAGAGGAACCAGAGATCAAATTGCCAACATTTGCTGGATCATTGAAAATGCAAGAGAGTTCGAGAAAAACATCTACATCTGGTTTATTGACTATGCCAAAGCCTTTGACTGTGTGGATCACCACAAACTGTTGAAAATTCTTCAAGAGATGGGAATAGCAGACCACCTGACCTGCCTCCTGGGAAATCTGTATGCAGGTCAGGAAGCAACAGAACTGGACATGGAACAACAGACTGGTTCCAAAGAGGTAAAGGAGTATGTCAAGGCTGTATATTGTCACCCTTCTTATTTAACTTATATGCAGAGTACATCATGAGAAATGCTGGACTGACAGAGTGGTCGTCGTCCCTTTTTCTTTGAGACTGGGTTCTCAAATGTCTGAGAAGGTAAATAGGTAGATAGTTAGACATGAGCAGGGTATCAACAGGGGCCAAAGAGTTGGCCCTAAAAATAAAGAGAGGACAGAATGTGGTCACCCAAGGACAAAAGAGCAGATGAAACCAAGGAGGGTCTTGGAATGCAGGAACAGATAAACCAGACTCTCACTGTCCTTCTCTTCCCCATGTTCTAACTAGTAACGGATTTCAGGTCTTCCTGAGCAGTAGAACCTGTCTCCCCTCCTACCTCATAGGGAGAAGGTGCTTTACTCTTCCCTCCACCTGGTATACATGCCTCATCCAATTAGCAAATGACCCACAAGACCCCTATCCCACTCCTTGTACCCTGAATATAAAAGTGAACTAAGGACCCCTATTCGAGGTTGGTTCTCCCTTGAGCTGGCCCAATGTTCTAACAGCATCTCCCACTCTAATAAACTTTATTTCCCTCTTTAAAAAAAAAGGAAATGCTGGACTGGATGAAGCACAGCTAGAATCAAGGTTGCCAGGGGAAATATCAATAACCTCAGATATGCAGATGACACCACCCTTATGGAAGAAAGTGAAGAAGAACTAAAGAGCCTCTTGATGAAAATGAAAGAGAGTGAAAATACTGGCTTAAAGCTCAACATTCAGAAAACTAAGATCATGGCATCTAGTCTCATCACTTCATGGCAAATAGATGGGGAAACAATGGAAACAGTGACAGACTTTATTTTTTGGGGCTCCAAAATCACTGCAGATGGTGACTGCAGCCATGAGATTAAAACATGCTTACTCCTTGGAAGAAAAGTTATGGCCAGCCCAGACAGTATATTAAAAAACAGAGACATTACTTTGCCAACAAAGGTCCATCTAGTTAAAGCTATTGTTTTTCCAGTAGTGATGTATGGATGTGAGAGTTGGTCTATAAAGAAAGCTGAGCACTGAAGAATCGATGTTTTTGAACTGTGGTATTGGAGAAGACTCTTGAGAGTCCCTTGGACAGTGAGGAGATCCAACCTGTCCATCGTGAAGGAAATCAGTCCTGAATATTCACTGGAAGGTCTGATGCTGAAACTCCAATACTTCAGCCAACTAATGCAAAGAACTGACACATTTGAAAAGACCCTAATGCTGGGAAAGATTGAAGGTGGGAGGAGAAGGGGACAACAGAGGATGAGATGGTTGGATGGCATCACCAACTCAATGGACATGAGTTTGAGCATGCTCCGGGAGTTGGTGATGAACAGGGAAGCCTGGCATACTGCAGTCCATGGGGTCGCAAAGAGTTGGACATAGCTGATGAACTGAACTGAACTGACTCTGTGCCAAACTCTGGGTCAGACTCCAGTGATTTAATCATGCATAAAACCAGATGTATTCTTTAATTTTATGAATTTCAAAGTTTATGAGGAAACAATAAAAAAGAAGTGATATTCTCGTGTTATAGAACTAAAGAGTCTACTATGTGTCAGGCACAGGAACTATTTCATTCCTCTCTGGAGAGTTCACAGTCTCCTGAAGGAGAACGCACTTACACAAGATCAAATGTGGTATGGTCTGTGATAAGATGGGGTCAGGGGATTTAGGGAGGCCTACAGCAGGCTGCCTAAACTTCAGGGCAGGAATGCTCAAACGTAACTTCTTGGAATAGAGTATGCCCTTAATTAAATGAGCAAGATTTGGAAGTAGGCATTGGGTGCAGGTGGGAGAGAGAAGGCAAAACCTATCCAAAGCAGCATACAGTAATAGCGAGCATTGGTTTCAGTGTGAGGGAAAACCAAATTTGAATTCTAGTTTTGCTACTTACTAGTTTTGTGACCAGAGAGAAATTTACCTTAAAAAGTCCTTTCCTCATCTGTAAAATGAAGTTAATAGAATTGTAAGAGAATGAAATGAGAAGAGCATGTATAGCCAGTATGAATCTCTATCCAAAAGTTCAGATATGCAAGAAATGTCACTTTAGTTTCTAAGACAGAATTTTTGACCCTGAGCTCCTCATTCCTCTGAGCTGGCAGGTAAAGTCAGTCTTGGGCATCCTGAGTCTCTCTCTTCCCACTTCTTGAGACTTAAGGATTCAGGGAGTTATGGCAGACTGTGTACATCTGGCCCTGGGCTGTGGTAAATACACCTTCCTGTCCTTTGGCACCTGCACCTCAAGGGTTTCTCCTACCTCCAGTTCTCATCTCAAGCTCATTGGGCGGGCTGGTGGTCTCATCCCAGAAGCACCACGGAGCTCATTCTTCCTACCTCTTCCTACATCTTCCCAACAGTTTAGGGAATCTTGGCAGGCTGGGATATAGAAAATCTCCTTTCCTCAAGTTTTCAAACCAAGATATTTGTTGCTGGCTGCATAGAATTCTCTTCAAGGTTCAGCTTTGTTTCAAATAAAAAAGCCAGAAAAGAATTGCAGGCAGATTCTGTCATCTTCACAGGGCAGAGTCCTTAGCTCAGAGCCAGGCGCATAGGCGTCAGTAAATGTAACTCTTATTCACATCGATTACCAATACTCTTATCTCTTAATTTTCCTCTTTGTTTATGTATTTAATTTTCAAGTACTTATTTTCCTTCTTTCCTTTTTTTTTTCCTCTTATAGAATGCTTTGTTTGCTCTTATCTACTGCAGTACTTTGGAAGAAAGGAAAACTCTGCTTTTAATTCTACTAGTTCAATGAAATCCTACAGTGTTTCAAACACAGCTTTAAACCTTTATGTAATTATCAAAGTCAATATCAGAAAAATACTTTTCAATTCTCTTTTATGTTGTTATTTTAAATTCACCTCAGTTTTAGTTGTTTTTCTTCCCATTTTCCTGTCTTTGTCAATCTACCTTGGATTGAATGCCAGTCCCCAACCCTCATTTCAATAAGGACACTTTCTTTCAAGGAAGCATATGCTTTCCTTTGATCAGGGATCTACCCTGTATCTCTATTTTTTAAACTCAAATTTTCCAATTACAAATGTAACCCATGTTTGTTAAAAAAAAGAGAGAGAGAGAGAGAGAGAGAGAGAGAGAAAATCTGTCCCTCCTGCCCATTCCTAACTCAAGTTTTATTCCCCAGGGACCATTTTTAACAGCTGTGTATCCATCCCTCCAGAATGTTTGCAATGTACCCCAAACTGCATATAAGCATGTACCAGAGGTTTGTTTTTAGTGTTTAAGTTTGAAAAAAGGGGGATTGTACTGCATGTGCTGTTCTGCTCAAATTTTTTTTTAACCTAAAAAATCATGAACATCTTTCTATGTTACTAATGTTATGGACTGAATTGTGTCCCCCAGATTTTATATGTTGAAGTTCTAGTTTCCAGCACCTAAGAATGTGACTGTGTTGGGAGATAGGCTGTTTTTATTTGTTTGTTTTTATTTTTGGTTGCGCTGAGTCTTTGTTGTCACGCACGGCTTTTCTCTAGTTGCGGCGAGTGGGGGCTTCTCTTCCTTGTGGTGCCCTGGCTTCTCATCACAATGGCTTTTTCTGGCTGTGGGGCACAAGCTCTAGTTGCATGGGCAGCATATGGACTCAGCAGCTGCAGCTTGCAGGTCCTAAAGAGCAGGCTCAGTAGTTGTGGCACATGGACTTAGTTGCCCCATAGCATGTGGAATCTTCCTAGACCAGGGATTGAACCCTTGTTTCTTGCATCGGCAGGCAAATTCTTATCCACTGTACCACCAGGAAAGTCCAGGAAATAGAGTTTAAAGACAAAGTTAAGTGCGAATAAAGTTGTTAGTGTGGTCTCTACTCCAATATGACTGATGTCCTTATAAGAAGAGAAAATTTGGACACAGATGATACAGAGAAAAGACCACATGAAGGCACATGAAAAGACAGCCATTTACAAGCCAAGGAGAGAGGCCTTGTTGACACACTGTTTCAGGTTTCTAGCCTCCAGAACTGCAAGAAAATAAACCTCTATTCTTTAAGCCTCCCACCTAATCTGTTACTTTTTTAAGGCAGCCCTAGCAAACCAATATAGTAAATATGCACCTACTTTGTTCTTTTTAACAGTAATATGGCATTCTTTATCATAAATAGTATGTAATATTTGTCAGAATATATTTAACCACTTCACTGTTGTCACAAATATGTTTATATTATAAATAATGCTTATAATAAATATCCTTATACCTATATCCTCTATACTTGTATCACTAGTTATTAATAAATTCTTAAAGATGGGATTACTATATCAAAAGGTATGTATATTTAAAAGTTAAATTTATCAGATAAAGACAAATATGATATCACTTATATGTGGAATCTAAAAAAAATTATACAAATGAACTTGTTTACAAAACAGAAGTAGACTCACAGACATTAAAAACACACTTATGGTTACCAAAGAGGAAAGGGGGAAGAGATAAATTAGGAGTTTGGGATTAGCAGATACAAACTACTATAGATGAAATAGATAGCCAACAATAACCTATTGTATAACACAGGGAACTATACTCAATATCTTCTAATAACCTATAATGGAAAAAAATCTAGAAAAATAATCTAATCTATACATATATGTATAACTGAATCACTTTGTTGTACACATGAAAGTAATACAACACTGTTAGAACTAACACCCAAAAAGATGGCCTTTTCATTATAGGGGACAGGAATGCAAATGTAGGAAGTCAAGAAACACCTGGAGTAACAGGCAAATTTGGCCTTGGAGTACGGAATGAAGCAGGGCAAAGGCTAATAGAGTTTTGCCAAGAGAACGCACTGGTCATAGCAAACACCCTCTTCCAAAAACACAGGAGAAGACTCTACACATGGACATCACCAGATGGTCAACACTGAAATCAGATTGATTATATTCTTTGCAGCCAAGATGGAGAAGCTCTATACAGTCAACAAAAACAAGACCAGGAGCTGACTGTGGCTCAGATCATGAACTCCTTATTGCCAAATTCAGACTTAAATTGAAGAAAGTAGGGAAAACTGCTAGATCATTCAGGTATGACCTGAATCAAATCCTTTATGATTATACAGTGGAAGTGAGAAATAGACTTAAGGGCCTAGATCTGATAGATTGAGTGCCTGAAGAACTATGGATGGAGGTTTGTGACATTGTATAGGAGACAGGGATCAAGACCATCCCCGTGGAAAAGAAATGCAAAAAAGCAAAATGGCTGTCTGAGGAGGCCTTACAAATAGCTGTGAAAGAAGAGAAGCAAAAAGCAAAGGAGAAAAGGAAAGATATAAGCATCTGAATGCAGAGTTCCAAAGAAAAGCAAGGAGAGACAAGAAAGTCTTCCTCAGTGATCAATGCAAAGCAATAGAGGAAAAGAACAGAATGGGAAAGACTAGAGATCTCTTCAAGAAAATTAGAGATACCAAGGGAACATTTCATGCAAAAATGGGCTCAATAAAGGACAGAAATGGTATGGACCTAACAGAAGCCAAAGATATTAAGAAGAGGTGGCAAGAATACACAGAAGAACTGTACAAAAAAGCTCTTCACGACTCAGATAATCACGATGGTGTGATCACTCACCTAGAGACAGACATCTTGGAAAGTGAAGTCAAGTGGGCCTTAGAAAGCATCACTACGAACAAAGCTAGTGGAAGTGATGGAATTCCAGTGGAGCTGTTTCAAATCCTGAAAGATGATGCTGTGAAAGTGCATCACTCAATATGCCAGCAAATTTGGAAAACTCAGCAGTGGCCACAGGACTGGAAAAGCTCAGTTTTCATTCCAATTCCAAAGAAAGGCAATGCAAAAGAACGCTCAAACTACCGCACAATTGCACTCATCTCACATGTTAGTAAAGTAACGCTCAAAATTCTCCAAGCCAGGCTTCGGCAATATGTGAACCATGAACTTCCAGATGTTCAAGCTGGTTTTAGAAAAGGCAGAGGAACCGGAGATCAAATTGCCAATATTTGTTGGATCATAGTAAAAGCAAGAGAGTTCCAGAAAAACATCTATTTCTGCTTTATTGACTGTGCCAAAGCCTTTGACTGTGTGGATCACAATCAACTGTGGAAAATTCTGAAAGAGATGGGAATACCAGACCACCTGACCTGCCTCTTGAGAAACCTATATGCAGGTCAGGAAGCAACAGTTAGAACAGGACATGGAACAACAGACTGGTTCCAAATAGGAAAAGGAGTATGTCAAAGCTGTATAGTGTCACCCTGCTTATTAAACTTCTATGCAGAGCACATCATGAGAAACGCTGGGCTGGAAGAAGCACAAGCTGGAATCAAGATTGCCAGGAGAAATATCAATCACCTCAGGTATGCAGATGACACCACCCTTATGGCAGAAAGTGAAGAGGAACTAAAAAGCCTCTTGATGAAAGTGAAAGAGGAGAGTGAAAAAGTTGGCTTAAAGCTCAACATTCAGAAAACGAAGATCATGGCATCCAGTCCCATCACTTCGTGGGAAATAGATGGGGAAACAGTGGAAACAGTGTCAGACTTTATTTCGGGGGGTTCCAAAATCACCGCAGATGGTGATTGCAGCCATGAAATTAAAAGACGCTTACTCCTTGGAAGAAAAGTTGTGACCAACCTAGATGGCATACTCAAAAGCAGAGACATTACTTTGCCAACAAAGGTCCATCTAGTCAAGGCTATGGTTTTTCCAGTAGTCATGTATGGATGTGAGAGTTGGACTGTGAAGAAAGCTGAGTGCTGAAGAATTGATGCTTTTGAACTGTGGTGTTGGAGAAGACTCTTGAGAGTCCCTTGGACTGCAAGGATATCCAATCAGTCCAGTCTGAAGGAGATCAGTCCTGGCTGTTCTTTGGAAGGAATGATGCTAAAGCTGAAACTCCAATACTTTGGCCCACCTCATGAGAAGACTTGACTCATTGGAAAAGACTCTGATGCTGGCAGGGATTGGGGGCAGGAGGATAAGGGGACGACAGAGGATGAGATGGCTGGATGGCATCACCGACTTGCTGGACCTGAGTTTGAGTGACTCCGGGAGTTGGTGATGGACAAGGAGGCCTGGTGTGCTGCGATTCATGGGGTCGCAAAGAGTTGGACATGACTGAGCGACTGAACTGAACTGAGCGATTGAACTGAAAACATCTATACTTCAGTAACAAATAAATAAATTTATGTGTTCCAAGTTGTCCCCTAAGAATGTTATATCAGTTTACACTCTAACCAATAATGTGTATGCTGCTGCTGCTAAGTCACTTCAGCTGTGTCCGACTCTGTGCAACCCCATAGATGGCAGCCCACCAGGCTACCCTGTCCCTGGGATTCTCCAGGCAAGAACACTGGGGTGGGTTGCCATTGCCTTCTCCAAATAATGTGTTGGGATGGTCTATTTCATTAAACTCTCACAAATGCTAGATATTGAAAATACTTTTTATCCTTATTATGAAAATTATAAATGTACAGGAAAGTAGAGAGAATAGAGTAGCAGATGCCATAAACTTACCACTTAGATTTAATAATTATTTTAACATTTGTCATGTTTCACTTTTTTTAAGTAGAAGCTTTTTAAAATAAATATAGACTCCTAAATATCTCACTCCTATTATTTTTTCTTCCAGTTCTGTTGAAATACAATTGATAAATAGCACTGTAAGTTTAAGATGTACAGCATGATTTGATTTACATACATTATGAAGTGATTATTAGAATAAGCTTATTAACCATCTATTTTCTCACATTTAAACAAATTTTATAAAATAGAAAATAAATTTTCTTTTGGTGAGAACTCAGGATTTACTTTCTTAACAACTTTCATATATAACATGCAGCAGTATTAATTGTAGTTATCATGTTGCACATTACTTCTCTAGTACTTTGTTATCTTGTACCTGGAAGTTTGTAACTTTTGACTGCCTTCCTCCAATTCCCTCCCCCCCCATCCCCACCTCACTCCTAAATGTTTTGATATCAGTTCAGTTCAGTTGCTCAGTCATTTCCGACTCTTTGCGACCCCATGAATCGCAGCACGCCAGGCCTCCCTGTTCATCACCATCTCCCGGAGTTCACTCAGACTCACGTCCATCGAGTCCGTGATGCCATCCAGCCACCTCATCCTCTGTCGTCCCCTTCTCCTCCTGCCCCCAATCCCTCCCAGCATCAGAGTCTTTTCCAATGAGTCATGTCTTCTCATGAGGTGGCCAAAGTACTGGAGTTTCAGCTTTAGCATCATTCCTTCCAAAGAAATCCCAGGGTGATCTTCAGACTGGACTGATTGGATCTCCTTGCAGTCCAAGGGACTCTCAAGAGTCTTCTCCAACACCACAGTTCAAAAGCATCAATTCTTTGGTGCTCAGCCTTCTTTACAGTCCAACTCTCGCATCCATACATGACCACAGGAAAAACCTTAGCCTTGATTAGACGGACCTTAGTCGGCAAAGTAATGTCTCTGCTTTTGTATATACTATCTAGGTTGGTCATAACTTTTCTTCCAAGGAGTAAGTGTCTTTTAATTTCATGGCTGCAGTCACCATCTGCAGTGATTTTGGAGCTGCCCAAAATAAAGTCTGACACTGTTTCCACTGTTTCCCCATCTATTTCCCATGAAGTGATGGGACCAGATGCCATGATCTTACTTTTCTGAATGTTGAGCTTTAAGCCAACTTTTTCACTCTCCTCTTTCACTTTCATCAAGAGGCTTTTTAGTTCCTCTTCATTTTCTGCCATATCTTTCTCCAGGTGGTGTCATCTGCATACCTGAGGTGATTGATATTTCTCCTGGCAATCTTGATTCCAGCTTGTGTTTCCTCCAGTCCAGCGTTTCTCATGATGTAATCTGCCTATAAGTTAAATAAGCTTGGTGACAATATATAGCCTTGATGCACTCCTTTTCCTATTTGGAACCAGTCTGTTGTTCCATGTCCAGTTCTCACTGTTGCTTCCTGACCTGCATACAGATTTCTCAAGAGGCAGGTCAGGTGGTCTGGTATTCCCATCTTTTGAAGAATTTTCCACAGTTGATTGTGATCCACACAGTCAAAGGCTTTGGCATAGTCAATAAAGCAGAAATAGATGTTTTTCTGGAACTCTCTTGCTTTTTCCATGATCCAGCGGATGTTGGCAATTTGATCTCCGGTTCCTCTGCCTTTTCTAGAACCAGCTTGAATATCAGGGAGTTCACGTATTGCTGAAGCCTGGCTTGGAGAATTTTGAGCATTACTTTATTAGCATGTGAGATGAGTGCAATTGTGCGGTAGTTTGAGCGTTCTTTTGCATTGCCTTTCTTTGGGATTGGAATGAAAACTGAGCTTTTCCAGTCCTGTGGCCACTGCTGAGTTTTCCAAATTTGCTGGCATATTGAGTGATGCACTTTCACAGCATCATCTTTCAGGATTTGAAACAGCTCCACTGGAATTCCATCACCTCCACTAGCTTTGTTCGTAGTGATGCTTTCTAAGGCCCACTTGACTTCACTTTCCAAGATGTCTGGCTCTAGATTAGTGATCACATCTTCATGATTATCTGGGTTGTGAAGATCTTTTTTTCAACATGCGTATCTAAATAAGAATTCTTCCCTACAGAACCACAGTTAATATCAACACACCTAAGTTTCCCAAACTTGGCCCCAAAATGTCTTTGCAGAAACTTTGTTCATATTAGAATCCAATCAGGAACTCTGATTGCATTTGGTTGTTGGGCTTCTGAAGTGTACTTTAATCTAAAACAGACACTCCTTTTCCTGTCTGTCTTTATCTTTCTCATACCCCCAATTAAAACACACACACACACACACATTCATTTGACTGTGTCAGGCATGTGGAATCTTGGTTCCCTGTCCAGGGATTGAACCCACTTCCTCTGCATTAGCGCATGAACTCTTAACTACTAGACCACTAGGAAGTCTTCCCTCCAGCTTTTTATTTTCCTATGACACCACTTGGAAAGACCAGGTCAGTTGCTCCCTGCTGCCGCTGCTGCTAAGTCACTTCAGTTGTGTCCGATTCTGTGCGACCCCAATAGACGGCAGCCCACCAGGCTCCCCTGTCCCTGGGCTCCTCCAGGCAAGAATACTGGAGTTGGTTGCCATTTCCTTCTCCAATGCATGAAAGTGAAAAGTGAAAGTGAAGTCACTCAGTCGTGTCTGGCTCTTAGCGACCCCATGGCGGCTGGAGTGTGTTGCCTTTGCCTTCTCTGCAGTTGTTCCCTCAGTTCAGTTCAGTCACTCAGTCGTGTCCAGCTCTTTGCGACCCCATGAATCGCAGCACACCTGGCCTCCCTGTCCATCACCAACTCCTGGAGTTCACTCAAACTCACGTCCATCGAGTCGGTGATGCCATCCAGCCATCTCATCCTCTGTCATCCCCTTCTCCTGCCCCCAATCCCTGCCAGCATCAGAGTCTTTTCCAATGAGTCAAGTCTTCACATGAGGTGGCCAAAGTATTGGAGTTTCAGCTTTAGCATCATTCCTTCCAAAGAACACCCAGGACTGATCCCCTTTAGAATGGACTGGTTGGATCTCCTTGCAGTCCAAGGGACTCTCAAGAGTCTTCTCCAACACCACAGTTCAAAAGCATCAATTCTTTGGCGTTCAGCCTTCTTCACAGTCCAACTCTCATATCCATACATGACCATTGGAAAAATCATAGCCTTGACTAGACAGACCTTTGTTGGCAAAGTAATGTCTCTGCTTTTGAATATACTATCTAAGTTGGTCATAACTTTCCTTCCAAGGAGTAGGCATCTTTTAATTTCATGGCTGCAATCACCATCTGCAGTGATTTTGGAGCCCAGGAAAATAAAGTCTGACACTGTTTCTACTGTTTCCCCGTCTATTTCCCATGAAATGATGGGACCAGATGCCATGATCTTCATTTTCTGAATGTAGAGTTTTAAGTCAACTTTTTCACTCTCCTCTTTCACTTTCATCAAGAGGCTTTTTAGTTCCTCTTCACTTTCTGCCATAAGGGTGGTGTCATCTGCATATCTGAGGTGATGATATTTCTCCTGGCAATCTTGATTCCAGATTGTGCTTCTTCCCTAGAATGTCCTAATTTCTGGATTTTTCTTATTATCATTTAAAAATAACCCCGATAATTTTCTGTTATTGGAAGTTGAATCTAAAGGCTTAGTTAAATTCAGGTTGAACACTGTATCACATAATGATGTAACTAGGAGTCACATAATGAAGCTCTGGGGTTATTCCATTGTTTGTGATGTTGAGATTGATCACAGGGTGTTTGTAGTGACTATCACCTTGGAACCAGCTAATGATCTGTGAGGTGATAATTTTGCCACCAGGTAACTATCCAACCTTTTACCTGGTGTTTTTAGCATCTGTTGGTAATTCTTGGGCTTAATTGTGTCCTTGAAGTGAAGTGAAGTTGCTCAGTCATGTCCGACTCTTTGCGACCACAGGGACTGTAGCCTACCAGGCTCCATCCATGGGATTTTCCAGGCGAGAATACCGGAGTGGGTTGCCATCTCCTTCTCCAGAGGATCTTCCCGACCCAGGGATCGAATCCAGGTCTCCCGTATTGCAGGCAGACGCTTTACCGTCTCAGCCACCAAGGAACTGTAAATTGTGATTTTCCAATTCTGTCTACTTTTATAACTGACATTTTTCTTGAAAGAAGTGCTTTTCCTCATCAACTAGGAATATTAGGTACACTGAGATGTAATTACTGTTGCAAAGGAAAAATGTTCCTGTCCCTTTCAGAGAAAGAACTTGGTGTAATGGTTACCTGCAAAATTTATTTTCTTTGCTTGCTTGCTTGTTTCATTCCCTTACTTTATTTTTCTTGAGTATCATATGAACTCAAGGTCTTATATAGTCAGTGTTTTTCAGTTAATTACAGTCATTGTTATTTTGATACTAAAACTGTCCCAACTTTGGCCAGTAGTTTCCTCTGTCAAGCTGGTTCTTCTGTCAGTATTTAAAAAGTGTCCTTTTAAGTTAATATTATAGGTTGGATAGTGGTATTTCTTTTTATTAAATTAGAAAAATGTAAAGTATAATTGATTTACAATGTTGTGCCAATTTCTGCTGTACAGCAAAGTGACTTGGTTATATACATATATACATTCTGTTTTTATATTTTTTTCCATTATGGTTTATATATGGTTAATATAATTTTCTGTGCTATACATTAGGACCTTGTTGTTTATCCATGGAAAGTGGTATTTCTTTGTGGTTTTAAATTTTATCTCTCTGATCAGTGGTGAAGGTGATCATCTTTCATATTTTACCAGCCATTTGTATTTCTTTGGGGCTTGTTTATTCATATTTTTGTCTATTTTTTCTTGGTATAAATGTATTTACACCAATTACCAAGTTTCATCTCTACAAATGAAATGTTTTCAGTACTTATTGCCAGTCTCTTCCAACTGCAACTTCCTTATGTTTGAATTTTTTCTTTTGATCATCTCTTGCTCTAGAATGTGTCTTGAAATAGCTTATTCATAGAGCGGCTACATTTCATTAGTTCTGGCATATTTGAAAAATGCCCTTCTATTAAATAATAACATGTCCTTAAAAGCTTGGTGAATGTTGCTTTATTGTTACCTGAAGAGTCTTGGATACTTATAAGATTCTTATTTTTAAATCTTAAAAATTTTCCCCAAATAGGCTTTTCTATGAAAATCTAAAACTCAACATTCAAAAAACTAGGAACATGGCGTCCAGTCCCATTACTTCATGGCAAATAGATGGGGAAAAAGTGGCAGATTTTATTTTCCTGGACTCCACTGCAACTGTGGACAGTGACTGCAGCCATGAAATTTAAAAGACGCTTACTCCTTGGAAGAAAAGCTATGACCAACCTAGATAGCATATTAAAAAGCAGAGACGTCACTTTGCTGACAGAAGTCCATATAGTCAAAGCTATGGATTTTCCAGTAGTCATGTATGGATGTGAGAACTGGACTATCAAGAAGGCTGAGCCCCCCAAGAGCTGATGCTTTTGAACTGTGGTAATGGAGAAGATTCTTGAGAGTCACTTGGACTGCAAGGAGATCAAACCAGTCCATCCTAAAGGAAATCAACCCTGGTTATTCATTGGAAGGACTGATGCTGAAGCTGAAGCTCCAACACTTTGGCCACCTGATGTGAAGAAATGACTCACTGGAAAAGACCCTGATATTGGGAAAGATTTAGGGCAGGAGGAGATGACGTTAACAGAGGATAAGATGGTTGAATGGCATCACTGACTCAATGGACATGAGTTTGAGCAAATTCTGGAAGATAGTGAAGGAAAACCTGGTGTGCTGCTGTCCATGGAGTTGCAAAGAATTAGACACAACTTAGTGACTGAACAACAACAAGGCAGTCTTTTCCTAAAATAAGTTTAGCACAAAATAAACATTCAAATAATTTCTGAATCATTTTTAAAGATTACATAAAATTTATTTTTACTTTAAAATTTATTATTGCTTCTGTTTATCCATCAGTTTTTTTTTTTTTCAGTTCATTCACGTAAATAGGATTTCACCTTGAGAGAGTTTTGTTAGTACAAATATTTCAGGAAAAAAACTTTAAAAATTAATATTTTAGCTTTTTAAGATTGTACTGGGCTGTTTACTCATCTATGGGATTCCCTGATGGCTCATATGGTAAAAGAGTCTGCCTGCAATGCAGGAGACCCAGGTTTGTCCCCTGGGTCAGAAAGATCCTCTAGGGAAGGAAATGGCAGCCCACTCCAATATTCTTGCCTGGAAAATCCCATGGATGGAGGAACCTGGCAGGCTACAGTCCATGGGGTCATAAAGAGTCAGACATGACTGAGCAACTTCATTTCATTTCACTTCACTTTACTTGTCCGTAGGACAAGTAGGGACTATATCTGCCTTATTCATCAGCTTATCCTCAGAACTTAGCACAGCTGTTCAATAAATATTTGTTGAATTAATTTATTTCAAGTATTATTTAGCATATCTTCCTTTTTCTTATTATATCTTCATCTTTTATCCCTAACTGATAGACTTCCATTTTTGCCTTCTTTCTTTTTTTTTTCAAACTTAAAACTTTTTATTTTGTATTAGGGTATAGCTGGTTAGTGCTTCCCTGGTGGCTCAAATGGTCAAGAATCTGCTTGGGGTCGCAAAGAGTTATACACAACTGAGCAGAATGCCTGCAATGAAGGAGACCCAGTTTGATCCCTGGATCAGGACGATCCCCTGGAGAAGGGAATGGCTACCCACTCCAGTATTCTTGCCTGGAGAATTCCATACGTAGAGGACCTGTCAGGGTACAGTCCATGGGGGCACAAAGAGTCAGACACAACTGAGAGACTGACATTTTCACTGTTCACTGAGCTACTGACCTTTTCCCTGTTCACCGAGCGACCAACACTAACACTTAGCCGATTAACAATGTTGTGTTTGTTTCAGGTGAACATTGAAGAGACTCAGCCATAAATACGCATGTATCCACTCTCCCCCCAAAACCCTTCCCATCCAGGCTGGTACATCACATTGAGTAGAGTTCCGTGTGCTATACAATAGGTCCTTGTTTGTTATTCATTTTCAAAATTGCCTTCTTTCTGTAACTTAATATCCTGAGGTGTCTGAATGTAATACAGGTACGCCACTGAAACTTTTCCACCTCTGAGCAGTCTTCCATTAACTCTAAACTTTTTCTTTACCTAGCAGATTGTTCTAGCACAGTATTGTTCACACTGGCCATTAGCAGGTTATGACTAGCACTTCTTGAAAAATGAATAGGTGAGTATGGTGCCTCGAGTAGGAGCATCCTAAAACATCTGTGAGAGTTAGCCCTGATGCCTTGTGTGTCATGCCAGGAGGGGCGAGAGTCTCCCCTTCTGCCAGCAGGCTGGGCTGTGCCCAAACTCAGCTTCCCAGGATAACTTTATACCCCTAACAAAAGGGGTTGCAACTTCCTAAGGACCCCTGAAATCCCCAGGTATTGGGCAGCTGGCACCTAAACATAGTCACACTGGCTCCAGTCTCTGTTTCCACATTTGGACAAGGCTGATTTCTCACAATTTTACTCCAAGAAAGTATCATCTCAGGGTACATGCCCCTCTACTGAAATGCAACAGCACCTAGCCACAGCATCTCGCTCTCTCTAGGATAATGGGAAGACCTGAGGCCATGCCGTCTTCTCTTCCTGACCCTCAGGTTGTGTGTTTCCCCATTAAAGTGAAAGTGAAGTCGCTCAGTCATGTCCGACTCTTTGCGACCCCATGGACTATAGCCTACCAGGCTCCTCCCTCCATGGGATTCTCCAGGCAAGAGTACTGGAGTGGGTTGCCATTTCCTTCTCCAGGGGATCTTCCCGACCCAAGGATCGAACCCTGGTCTCCTGCATTCCCAGGCAGACACTTTAACCTCTGAGCCACCAGAGTGGTCCTTAACTCAAGGTGCATGACCATGTGGAATTCACCTCGAGGCCTGTACCATGATAGGTGAACCATGCACAGACTCCCTCCTTACTTTGAACAACAACAACAAAATATATGGTAAAATTTGTTCTCTATGCATTCATGTCGTCTCACTCAGCTAATTTTGAAAAAATAGGTGTTGGATGCTGTTGGAAATTGATATGGGTTCTGACTGTTTGTGCCTCTTACTCCTTGTGGAGTAAGAAATGACAACCACTCCAGGATTCTTCCCTGGAAAATTCCTTGGGCAGAGAAGCCTGGCAGGCTAGAGTCCATTGGTTGCAGAGTTGGACACACTCCTCAATTCATATGTTAAAACTTTAATCCCCATTGTAATGCCATCTGGAAATGGAACTTTCAGGAGGTAACTGGATCATATGGGTGGAGCCCTCATGATGGGATTAGTATCCTTAGAAGAAACAGGAAAAACCTTCTCTCTTTGCTCTCTGCTTTATGAGGATACAATGAGAAGATTGACATCTGCAAACTAGTAAGAGAGCTCTCACTGTTGTAGGAAAGGGGATCCCTTCTAGGGCTCAAGAGTGGGCTAACACTCAGAAATGAGTTGTTAGAGGAGACACATGTGCTGACAAAGAGACTATTGGGGAAGGGACATCCCCCCCCCCCCCGCCCCCGCCCCCAGGGAGGGGTGGAGCAGAAAGCAGGAGGGTAAGGGAACCCAGGGTTCTCTGGGTCCTGGTGCACACAAGGTTTTGTTTGAGCCCTCCTAGCCTCTCTGGTGGGTGTGGGGTTTAATTCTAAACATGATTCTGTCCCTTCTACCGTCTTGCTGGGGCTTTGCCCTTGGACATGGGGTATCTTTTTTTTTGGTGGGATCCAACATTCTCCTGTCGATGGTTGTTTCGCAGTGAGTTGCAGCTTTGGAGTTCTTACAGAAGATGAACGCATGTCCTTCTACGCCACCATCTTAGAGCTTTGCTATGTTATGCATGGAGAGTCATGTATGGATGTGAGAGTTGGTCCTTAAAGAAAGCTGAGCACTGAAGAATTTATGCTTTTGAACTGGGGTGTTGGAGAAGACTTTTGAGAGTCCCTTGGACTGCAAGGAGATCAAACCAGTCCATCCTAGAGGAAATCAGTCCTGAATATTCACTGGAAGGACTGATGCTGAAGTTGAAACTCCAATATTTTGGCCATGTCATGCAAAGAACTGACTCATTGGAAAAGACCTTGATGCTGAGAAAGATTAAAGTCAGGAGGAGAAGGGGACGACAGAGAATGAGATGGTTGGATGGCATCACTGACTTGATGGACATGAGTTTGAGTAAGGTCTGGGAGATGGTGATGGGACAGGGAAGCCTGGTGTGCTGCAGTCCATGGGGTCGCAAAGAGTTGCACACGACTGAGTGACTGAACCAAACTGAACTGAAGGGAACCCAGGAGGGCTACTCTGCTAGGTGGCTTGCAGATTTTAGGTAATAGGATTAGTTTCTGAGTTGTCATTGGCCAATCATTCTGATTCGGGGTCCTTCCTGGTGGCACACGCATCTCTGAGCCAAGATGGATTCCAGCAAGCAGGATTCTGGCATGTTGGTAGGACATATAGGTTAGTGTTTCCTTTTGGCCTTTCTGGAATTCTGGTTGGAGATGGCTTGTTAGTTCCGTGTTCCTTACCAGGACCTCCTGTCATAAAATAACTCTTGCAGATGGGACTGGTCAGGGTGGACGGTTTCAGTGTTTCTCCTAACATCAGTTCAGTTCAGTTCAGTTCAGTCGCTCAGTCGTGTCCGACTCTGCGACCCCATGAAGCGCAGCACGCCAGGCCTCCCTGTGCATCACCAGCTCCCGGAGTTCACTCAGACTCACGTCCATCGAGTCAGTGATGCCATCCAGCCATCTCATCCTCTGTCGTCCCCTCTCCTCCTGCCCCCAGTCCCTACTAGCATCAGAGTCTTTTCCAATGAGTGAACTCTTCGCATGAGGTGGCCAAAGTACTGGAGTTTCAGCTTCAGCATCATTCCCTGCAAAGAAGACACCAAATCTGCTGGCACCCTGAACTTATACTTCTCAGCTTTCAGGACTATGATAAAAATTTCTGTGGTTTAAGACAGCAAGTTTATGGTGTCTTGTTGTAACAGCCTGAATCAAGCAGATCCCCAAACAAAATTTTAATAGTAGGGCATCAGATCCCAATGAAATTAAAAGGAAAAAAAGCTGGCAACAATGACATTTCAGAACTGTAGTAATATTTTATTATTGAATTGTGGGGGAAGAGAGAGTGGAATGGGGGAGGCAGTCACAGTGAAGCTACGTTTCTATCCATATGTGTAGTGTCTCTGGGAAAAGGACCCTACTCTTCAAGTTTTTATGCTTGGCTGAGTAGTTTGTGTCTCAGTGGGACCTCAGCCTATTGCCACAGAGGCCATGTTGAAGGAGGGGCATCCATGTATTACAGTTCCTAGCAGGCCTCTCAACTGGCTTTTCTTCAGTTCTCTGTGACAGGGCGGTCTCTACTGCCCCACGTTAGGGGTGTCAGAGGGCACCGTTCAGTATCTTTTGCTTGCATCCTAATTTGTTGTCTCAAAGAAGGATTGCTTCTGTGCACTGGTTTTATTTTGCTACCCAGTTCATTCTGCAATGAATTTTACTGTGAAATTTCTGTGTTTTTACTGTGAAATTTCTATTGTTGATGCAGATATTTTGTTTGCACAATTTATTGCATTAAAAAAAGAGAATTTGGTGCAAAGGAGGGGCAAGGCAGGTGCCTATTCATTTTTCTCTATCTAGAATAATATATAAAGTCCTGGACAGGCTTTAGGCAATTCAAGAACCCATTGGTTTGATGTTTGCCCTGATAGCAACTCCAGTTCCAAGTACCTGAATTTCCTGGTTTCTGTTTGTGGGGTGAGGCCCCCTGCATCTTCAAGTATTTTCATGCATTAAAACCCTGAGAGCTTCATTGGAAAGCCTTGGCTCTGTGTGCTTAGATGCATCAAACCAAGGATGGTAGCAATCAACAGCTTTCCTGGAAAATGTCTTAACTGTTTGAAGTTAGGGATCTCAGCAACCCACCCCAACTGTTTCTTCTCTCTACACTTTCGGAAGGGCAGAAGAAGTCTTTACACCAATTTAAAAACTTTTCCCCAGAGCTGGGGGGGGATTAATATATAAACTCAGTGGACAGGGCAGGTAGGTTCCCCGCTTCCCTCCAAATTGAAGCCAAGATTAATTACGGTATTCACCTGTTCCTGCAACAGGCCCGGTAATGGATCCCAGCTGTGTGCTCCCCCAAGCAGCATTCATCCTGCAGTTCTCTGTGGACGCACTGGCTTTGATCAGCTCATTCCCTCTCAGCAGGCCAACACGGTAGCCACAGGACGCAAGTGCTTAGTTTACAATCATGTTAATTTTGCTTTTTGTTTGTCTTTAGCAGTTGGAGATTAATGAGTGAAAGGGTGTTTCCATTTTCAACCAGCCTTCTTCTAATCACTTGGCTGCATTGTTGCTGGCAGTTTTATTACTTTGATTTCCTGAATCATTCAGATATACAGTTTCCTTGTCCAATGTAGGTTATGGTGCAGGAAAAGACAGTCCTACCAGGAAATGCTGCTGCCACTCTGAATTCCACAAGAGGCGATGGGGAAAACAGAACCTTTGTAATGACTTTTCATAGGATTTTCTTGCTGAATGTATCCCTGGCATTTTTAACAGACCCAAGTATTTTTAAAAGGATGTTGCTATGCCTATTTTTCATAGCTAGTGAATCAAATTAGCCTTTATCTGTTGGGATGGTGAAAACTCTGGATTGGGAGTAAATTCTTTAGCAGATTGGGAGTTCCCTGGTGATATAGCGGTTAGGATTCCAGGCTTTCACTGCTGTGGCCAAGGTTCAATCTTTGGTTGGGGAACTGAGATCCTGTAAGCCACATGGCAAGGCAAAAAAAATGAAAAGTAGTTGCTATTATAATTCTGAATTCTGTCTTCTGAACTGAGAAAAACAAACTCCATTCCACTGTAGGTTTTCTTCAATGTGTGCTTCTGGGTGGGTGTAAAAACAAGCAAGGCCTGGAAGATGCTCTCTTAAAAGAGGCTTCATATCAAAGAAATCTCCCTCCAGCCCAATACAGTGTAATGGAGATTTGTAAGCACGGTGCCACTGGGTATGCATTGTTCTTGACAGTGAGGAAAATGGATAGATTTGCTTTAATATAGAGATAATGCCGGAGAAGGCAATGGCAACCCACTCCAGTACTCTTGCCTGGAAAATCCCATGGATGGAGGAGCCAGGTAGGCTGCAGTCCATGGGGTCACGAAGAGTCGGACGCTGAGCGACTTCACTTGCACTTTTCACTTTCATGCATTGGAGAAGGAAATGGCAACCCACTCCAGTATTCTTGCCTAGAGAATCCCAGGGATGGCAGAGCCTGGTGGGCTGCCGTCTATGGGGTTGCACAGAGTCGGACACGACTGAAGCAACTTAGCAGCAGCAATAGCAACAGCAGAGATAGTGCCCATCTTTGCATGAAAAGTTCCCATAGTATCTCTAATTTTCTTGAAGAGATCTCTAGTCTTTCCCATTCTATTGTTTCCCTTTACTTCTTTGCACTGATCACTGAGGAAGACTTTCTTATCTCTCCTTGCTAATGCTGTGGAACTCTGCATTCAAGTAGGTATATCTTTCCTTTTCTCCTTTGACTTTTGCTTCTCTTTTTTTCATAGCTATTTGCAAGGCCTCCTCAGACAACCATTTTGCCTTTTTGCATTTCCTTCTCTTGGGGATGATCTTGATCACTGCCTCCTATACAATGTCAGGAACCTCCGTCCATAGTTTTTCAGGTACTCAGTCTATCAGATCTAATCCCTTGAATCTATTTCTCACTTCCACTGTATAATTGTAAGGGATTTGATTTAGGTCATACCTGAATGGTCTAGTGGTTTTCCCTACTTTCTTCAATTTAAGTCTGAATTTGGCAATAAGGAGTTCATGATCTGAGCCACAGTCAGCTCCTGGTCTTATTTTTGCTGACTGTATAGAGCTTCTCCATCTTCGGCTGCAAAGAATATAATCAATCTGATTTCAGTATTGACCATCTGGTGATATCCATGTGTAGAATCTTCTCTTGTGTTGTTGGAAGAGGGTATTTGCTATGACCAGTGCATTCTCCTGGCAAAACTCTATTAGCCTTTGCCCTGCTTCATTCCATACTCCAAGGCCAAATTTACTTGTTACTCCAGGTATTTCTTGACTTCCTTCTTTTGTAATCCAGTCCCCTATAATGAAAAGGACATCTTTTTTGGGGGTTAGTTCTAGAAGATCTTGTAGGTCTTCACAGAACCATTCAACTTCAGCTTCTTCAGCATTACTGGTCAGGGCATAGACTTGGATTACTGTGATATTGAATGGTTTGACATGGAAACAAACAGAGATCATTCTGTCATTTTTGAGATTGCATCCAAGTAGTGCATTTTGGACGCTTTTGTTGATTGTGAGGGCTACTCCATTTCTTCTAAGGGATTCTTGCCCACAGTAGTAGCTATAATGGTCACGTGAGTTAAATTCACCCATTCCAGTCCATTTTAGTTAGCTGATTCCTAAAATGTCAATGTTCACTCTTGCCATCTCCTGTTTGACCACTTTCAGTAAAGGATGGAAATCGTATGGACCTAACAGAAGTAGATGATATTAAGAAGAGGTGGCAAGAATACACAGAAGAACTACACAAAAAAGATCTTTACTACCCAGATAATCACGATGGTGTGATCACTCACCTAGAGCCAGACATCCTGGAATGCAAAGTCAAGTGGGCCTTAGGAAGCATCACTACAAACAAAGCTAGTGGAGGTGATGGAATTCCAGTTGAGCTATTTCAAATTCTAAATGATGATACTGTGAAAGTGCTACACTGAATATGCCAGCAAATTTGGAAAATTCAGCAGTGGCCACAGGACTGGAAAAGGTCAGTTTTCATCCCAAACTCAAAGAAAGGCAAATCCAAAGAATGTTCAAACTACCGCACAATTGCACTCATCTCAGTTCAGTTCAGTTCAGTTCAGTCGCTCAGTCGTGTCATAGTAGCAAAGTAATGTTCAAACTTCTCCAAGCCAGGCTTCAATAGTACGTGAACACTGAACTTCCAGATGTTCAAGCTGAATTTATAAAAGGCAGAGCAACCAGAGATCAAATTGCCAACATCCGCTGAATCATCAATAAAGCAAGAGAGTTCCAGAAAAACATCTACTTCTGCTTCATTGACTATTTCAAAGCCTTTGATTGTGCAGATCACAATAAACTGTGGAAAATTCTTCAAGAGATGGGAATACCAGACCTCCTGACTTGCCTCCTGAAAAATCTGTATGCAGGTCAAGAGGCAACAGTTAGAACTAGACATGGAACACATACTGGTTCCAGATCGGAAAAGGAGCATGTCAAAGCTGTATATTGTCACCCTGCTTATTTAACTTATATGCAGAATGCATCATGAGAAACGCTTGACTGGATGAAGAACAAGTTGGAATCAAGATTGCTGGGGGAAATATAAATAACCTCAGATATGCAGATGACACCACACTTATGGCAGAAAGTGAAGAACTAAAAAGCCTCTTGATAAAAGGGAAGAGGAGAGTGAAAAAGTTGGCTTAAAGCTTAACATTCAGAAAACTAAGATCATGGCATCTGGTCCCATCACTTCATGGCAGATAGCTGGGGAAACAGTGGAAACAGTGACAGACTTTATTTTTGGGGGCTCCAAAATCACTGCAGATGGTGATTGCAGCCATGAAATTAAAAGACTTGCTCCTTGGAAGAAAGGTTATGACCAACCTATACAGCATATTACGAAGCACAAACATTACTTTGTCAACAAAGGTCCATCTAGTCAAAGCTATGTTTTCTCCAGTAGTCATTTATGGATGTGAGAATTGGAGTATAAAAAAAGCTGAGCACCAAAGAATTGATGCTTTTGAACTGTGGTGTTGGAGAAGACTCTTGAGAGTCCCTTGGACTGCAAGGAGATCCAACCAGTCCATTCTGAAGGAGATCAGTCCTGAATATTCTTTGGAAGGACTGATGCTAAAGCTGAACTCCAATACTTTGGCCACCTGATGTGAAGACCCTGATGCTAGGAAAGATTGAAGGCGGGAGAAGAAAGGGACGACCATGAGATGGTTGGTTGACATCACCGACTCAACGGACATGAATTTGCGTATTCTCTGGGAGTTGGTGATGGACAGGGAGGCCTGGCATGCTGCAGTCCACGGTGTCGCAAAGAGGTGGACACGACTAAGCGATTGAGCTGAGTGATAGTGCAAACCTGATCATGATACTTCTTGGCCTACCATCCTTTAGTTTCCTCTTTGTCCTCTGGATCATGTCTGACAAGTTTACAGACACATCTCTCTGTCATGCATTCCCTCTTCCTATAACATTGGCTACCGGCTCCTAACATAATCCTGATTGGGAGGAGGCTCTCACTGAGGAAATGGATGCCTGGGGCAGTGAGGAAAGAATTTCACCTTAGGACACTGGAACAAAGATGCATTCAGGGTCTGCCCTGTTGTTCCAAGGGCAGAATGGCATTTCTCAAGACCTCTAGCCCGGGTGATGTGTGATACCCATTTTGTAAGCCCACTGGGACTCTTCCTTCCCCTCCGAAACTCTGGGGAGGGCACCCGAGAGATGGGCCGTAGGAGCCAGCCTGGGGGACTCCTCCATGCAGCTGTGCGTGGAGGACAGTGGAGTGAAGACGGTCACTGTGCTACTGGGGGTGTGGTCCTGACGGAGACAGGCTGAAGTGGATGGAAAGGCAAAGATGCTAAGCTGGCTGTGGACTTGTGGGAAGCTGCTCTGTCAGGCTATGTTTTCTAAAGATGGCCTCACTGATGTGCATCACATGTTTCCCTTACAATGCGACTTGACACTCCTCCAATGAGAGATGGGGTCCTATGTTTCCAACCCTTGGACCTGAGCAGGCTTTTGTAGCCAGTAGTTTAGGTGCAATGATGCTGTATGACTTCTAAGGCTGGGTCATAAAAGGCAGTATGGCTTCCCTCTGCCTCTCTCTTGGGAAACATTCCTTGGAACCCATTCTTTGGGACCCCTGAGCTGCTGTATAAGAAGTGCTACCACACAGAAGCTCCTGTGTTGGAGATACTACGCAGAGTTAGAGGAAGGAGTTAGTTTAAGGAGCCCCAAGTGTTCCATGGGGCTTCCTGGTGGCTCAGACGGTAAAGAATCTGCCTGCAGTGTGGGAGACTGGGTCTGATCCCTGGGTCAGAAAGATTCCTTGGAGATGGGAAAGGCAACCCACTCCAGTATTTTTGCCTGAATAATTCCACGGATCGAGGAGCCTGGTGAGCTACAGTTCATGGGTTTGCAAAGACTTGGACATGACTGAACAACTAATAAACATAAGTGTTCCAGAAACCAGTTGTTGGGCTCTCCCCAGCCTAGGCACCAGGGATTTGAGTGAAGAAGCTTTTGAGGTAACTTAATCCCAAACAATCAGAATTAAACCTTATGAGTGACCTTGAGCAAACTCAACTGCTCAAGGTCCAGAGCTGAGCGGCTCGAATTCTCCTCACAGACACTGTGAAAGAGAGAATGATTACTATTGTTCTAAGCCAATTAAGTTTTGGTGGTTTGTTTCATAGCATAGCATCTGGAAAAGTGAGCCTGAAACATTTACCAAGATTGAATATAACCTGGACATAAATTAACCCAAATAATATTTGGGATTTTTTAACTATTAGGGGTAACTGCAATTTAGTTTTAAAAAATAAGAACCTGGCAAATATCATAACAATTGTGTATAACTAGGTTGAATTTATTCCAGAAATGCAAGGTTCGTTTAACATTAAAATGTTAATCAGTGTAATTAACTATGTTTTTCAGAATAAGAGCAAAATATTATTAACTTAATAGAGGAAAAAAGGCATTTGGTAAAATTCTACATATATTCATGACTTAAGAAAAAGCGAAGTCCAGTGCCTATGGATGGAAAAAAATCTTCCCTAATCTAATAAGTGATTCTCCAAATATCTATAGCAAATACTGTACTGAAGAATAAAATATCAAAACCTTTCCCCCTGAAGTTGGGAACAAGAGAAGGGTGTTCACTATCACCATTTCTACTTAATATTGTCCTAGCTAGTAAAAAAGGCAAGAAGCAAAATAAAAGGTATAAGGCTTTGTAACAGAAGGGCTTTCCAGGTGGTGCTACAGGTAAAGAACCTGCCTACCTAGATAGCATATTCAAAAGCAGAGACATTACTTTGCCGACTAAGGTCTGTCTAGTCAAGGCTATGGTTTTTCCTGTGGTCATGTATGGATGTGAGAGTTGGACTGTGAAGAAGGCTGAGCGCCGAAGAATTGATGCGTTTGAACTGTGGTGTTGGAGAAGACTCTTGAGAGTCCCTTGGACTGCAAGGAGATCCAACCAGTCTATTCTGAAGGAGATCAGCCCTGGGATTTCTTTGGAAGGACTGATGCTAAAGCTGAAACTCCAGTACTTTGGCTACCTCATGCGAAGAGTTGACTCATTGGAAAAGACTCTGATGCTGGGAGGGATTGGGGGCAGGAGGAGAAGGGGATGACAGAGGATGAGATGGCTGGATGGCATCACTGACTTGATGGATGTGAGTCTGAGTGAACTCCGGGAGTTGGTGATGGACAGGGAGGCCTGGCGTGCTGCGATTCATGGGGTTGCAAAGAGTCCGACATGAATGAGCTACTGAACTGAACTGAACCAATGCAGAAGACTTAAGAGACATTGGTTTGATCCCTGGGTCAGGAAGATTCCCTGGAAAAGGAAATGGCAATGCACTCCAGTATTCTTGCTTGAGAATTCCACAGACAGAGGAGATTTGCAGGCTACAGTCCATGAGGTTGCAAAGAGGTGGATACTACTGAAGTGACTCAGCATGAACAGAAGGAAAAAACTGTCCTTATATATGACTGGGGGCTTTTCACATAGCTCAAATGGTAAAGAATCTGCCTGTAATGTGGGAGATCTGGGTTTGATCCCTGGATTGAGAAGATTCCCTGGAGAAGCCATGGCAAAACACTCCAGTAGTCTTGCCTGGAGAATTCCACAGACAGAGGAGCCTGGCCGGCTACAGTCCACAGAATTGCAAAGAGTCGGATACGAATGAGAGACTGGTACACACACACATACACATTATTGACATACTTGTAAGTGTGGAAAATTCATAATAATCTACTGATAAATTATTAGAATGAAAAGAATTTAAAAAGTTAAAATATTACAAATTATAGAAAAGTTCTTCCCAGGTGGCGCTAGTAGTAAAGAATCCACCTGCCAATGCAGGAGATGCAAGAGATGTAGGTTTGATCTCTGGGTGGGGAAGATCTCCTGGAGGAGGAAATGGAGGAGGAAACCCACTCCAGTATTCTTGCCTAGACAATTCCATGGACAGAGTAGCCTGGTGGGCTATAGTCTGTGGGGTTGCAAAGAGTCAAACACAGTTGAGCACAGCACAGTTCAAAAGAGTCTAGTGAGGTTGATGAATACAAGGTTAATCAACCATAACCAACTGAGTTTCTATATAACATCAACAATTGGAGAGTTTAAAAATAACATTAAAATAGCATCAAAAAACCCAAAGCACATGAAATAGGGAAAATAGGTAAACTTACAGTTGAGAAGACTGGCAGTTCATCCAAGTGGACAAAATTACCAGCAAAGGGATAATTTGACATTATGTAGTAATACATGCTGACATGGTACGCAAAGAGAGACATAAAGTTAATTTCATGACTTTTCCTTTCCTAAAAGCAAAAACCCATGTCTAACCATGAGGAAATACCAGATGAAACCAAATCAGGGATATTCTAAAAAAACAAACAAAAAAACTGGCCTTAAATGTGTTCTTAAACATTTCAAAACAAAGACAGACTCAGGAACTGTTCTAGCTTAAGGAAGACCACAGAGACATAATGAATAAATGCACTATATGATTCAAAAAACAAAAATGCCACAGCACTTTTTTTCTCTTTTGTTGCGGGGGACATTAGTAAAGGTATAAAGGAAATTTAAATAATGCACAGAGATTAGAAAATAGTATTACATCAATGTTTATTTCCTGATTTTGATACATGTATCATGATTATGTAAGAGAATGTCATTGCTTTTACAAAATACGGATAGATTTAGAGGTAAAATGAAATAATGTCTACAATTTACTCTCAAATGTATAAATGAAGAAAAACACCATGTTCATGGACTAGAATATAATTCTCCTTAAATTAATCCAAATATTCATGCAGCCTCAATAAAAATCTTAGCAAGCTTTCTGTTTTCTTGTTTTGACAAGCTGATTTTGAAATTTATGTGGAAATGCAAGAACCAAAAATAGTTAAGACAACTTTTTAAAAAGAACAAAGTAGAAGGACTTGCTACTGAGTAAAACTTACTATAAATCTATCATTATTAAGATAGCTTAGTATCATGCAGGCCTTCCCTGGTGGCTCAGCTGGTAAAGAATCTGCCTGCAATATGGGAGACTTTGATTCGACCCCTGGGTTTGATCCCCTGGAGGAGGGAAAGGCTTCTCGCTCCAGTATTCTGGCCTGGAGAATTCTATAGACCGTATAGTCTATGGGGTTGCAACGAGTCGGACACGACTGAGCCACTTTCTCTTCCACTAGTATCATTTGAAGACAGATAGTAGAAAATTAGACAGAATACTGTGGCCAGCAATAGATACAGACACAGACATTTGATTTATAGCAAAAGTGACACTTCAGAGCGGTGAAGAAAGATTATTTTTTTCAGTAAATAGTACTGTTACAACTGGATATCCATATGGAAAAAAAGAAGAAACCTGACCACTGCATCGTATATAGAAAATTAACCTCCAGGAAATTGCAAATTCAGTTGTATGAAGTTTCTAAAAACAATATAGAAAACAATCTTCATAATCACGATGGAAAGAATTTCTTAACCACCAGGACACAAAAAGTGCACTAACCATGAAAGAAAAGATTGATGACTGGACAAAACCAACATTAATAACATCTGTTCACCAAAAGACACTGTTAAGAAAGTGAAAAGGCTAGCCATTAAGATTTATATCCAGAATATATAAAGGATATTTTCTAATCAGTAAGACAAAATACAGACAACATATTTCAAAAAATGGGCAAAAGATCTGAACAGACTTCACGAAATGACTACTAATATATGAAAAAGTATTCAAAAATCAATGAAATTAAAATGAAAACAATAGGGGCTTCCCTGGTGGTCCAGTGGTTAAGACTCAGTGCTCCCAATGCAGGGGGCCTGGGTTTGATCTCTGATCGGGGAACTAGATTCCACATGCTGCAGTTAACCTTGATGCAGCCAAATAAATAATAAACAAATATTTTTAAAAATGAAAACAACAATACAATGTACTGGACACTTCTATCAGAATGGCTAAGATTACAAAGACTGACACTTAGCAATTATGGGTGAGGATGTAGAGCTAGTGGCAACTCTCATACATTGATGATAGGCAAATTGGAATGACCATGTGGTAAAAATTTGGCAGTATATCCAATTGAATGCACACACACCCTAATCCCAACAGTTTCTCTTCTAGATATTTGTCCTGCATGAAGTATAGAAATAGTATTCGTATTAGGCTCAAATTGGATACAGGTCAAAAGTAGAATGGATAGGGACTTCCCTGGCAGTCTAGTGGTTAAGATTCTGCACTGCTTGATGCAGAGGGCACGGAATCAATCCCTGGTCAGGGGACTAAGATAAGATTCCACATGTGGCGTGGCCAAAAACAAAACAAAAAGCAAAATGAATAAATAAACTGTGGCATACATATACCATTTAGTACTGTTGGCCATAAGAATGAATGAACCGCAACATATTCAACCATGGGGATGAATTTCCTGGACATAATACTGAATAAGATACAAAAGAACACCTGTGGTACGGTTTTATTTACATGAAGTTCAAAACTGGGCAGAACCAATCTTAATTGTATTTTTTTTTTACTTTCTATTAAGTTATAACTTGAGAAAATGCACAGATCTGAAATGTATAGGATGATTCTTACCTATGTAAACAGTTATGATAACCATCACCCAGATCAAAATACAGAACATTTTCAAACTCCAGTGTGTTGCCTTCCAGATGACAGCTCCCAATATTAACCACTCTTCAGACCTATTAGTTTTTTCATAGATTACCATTTCTTGACCAGATTGTTGATTACATAGATGTGGTCACATATTTATCAATTTGTATATTTAGGATTTGTGTACTTTTCTGTGCTTATACTTCAGTAATAATTTCTTTTGAAGTTAACGATTCTATGATTTGCTGCTGCTGCTGCTAAGTTGCTTCAGTCGTGTTGGACTCTGTGCGACCCCATAGATGGCAGCCCACCAGGTTCCCTCGTCCCTGGGATTCTCTAGGCAAGAACACTGGAGTGGGTTGCCATCTCCTTCTCCAATGCATGAAATTGAAAAGTGAACTCCTCAAATCCTGCACTGTAGAAATTTTATTTGGGTGTGTTCTAAGCACTTGCTTCTTCCATTTCTGCTACTGTAGGCATAGTTCATAAATTTATAACTGTTATCATTTTATGAGTCTATTCAAACTAAAAAGTCACATTAAAATAGAAAGGAGGAAAAATTTAAAAATTTTTTAAAATTACTGTACTATAAAAATCATTGTTTCTTTGTCAGGGAGATGATGAATATATGAACTATTTTTTCTCCCCCAGCTTTCCTGGTCTTCTAAAGAACAGCCTGAAAGACACTTCATCTGAAGAGGTAGGAGAGAGGCTCAGCAATATGCAAACAAAAGCTCCTCGTTGTGCCCCAGTGTCTACCTGAACACTTTCTCTCTCCATCAGTCCCATTTAGATTAAGGTATGGCTCCAAGTCTGGTCTTCAGCATCAAAGTCTAACACTAATACCCCAAGGTAAAGTCTCTCATTATGTCTGCTGATATTCTTTGTATTGAGTTCATTAGTTTCATGCTGGGACTATGTATCTTTCTGTCTGCTGCTTTCTAAGGAAATTTGTAGGAGTGGATACCAATAATTATGGAAACTGTGGAGTTTTATGTACAAATTGACTTTTTGTTGTTTTTAATCTCTCTTCCCACCGTCATTGTGTTGTACAATCTTTCTGTTGAGAGAATGTCAAGCTGTTGTTATGGCTAATGTTAAAGAATATTATTTTCATATGAGTTAGTTCCAATTTAATCTCCATGTCATAAAATTACCTCAAAATGAATTGATGGTTTTAAAACATAATCACTTTTAGGAAACAGTTTGGGACATTGTGTTCCTAGGTGAACATCAAGTATAATTTGATGTTTGAAAAATTAGAAGCAGTTAATTGTGCTCAAATTATGACTCTCTCCTGAGGAAAGTATTTTGCAGACGACAATTATTAGTTCCACTTTTTAAATGAAAAAGCAAGCATTGAAGAAATTAAATGCTCTGTGTAAATTTAGAGCCAAGAATGAGACTCAGGATTTCTGGCAGCAAATCATCTGACCACAGGCAACTATTACAATTTAGCTAAAAATACAAGAATTTGTCAAAATAACCTTGATAAATTAATATGCAAAATTAAAAATGAATCTCTACCTTATATATATTCACATTACTGTTCCTTATATTCTTGGTCTCCACTGGAAACCCTCATTACCTAAGCTAAAAACCTGGTAGTCGTTCTTAACTCCTGCCTCTCTCATGTCCAGTTAGACTTTAAGCCCTGCCAGTTACTCTGTTTTTCCTTTAAATCATTTCAAGCTTGCAAGAATAGTGCAAAGAATGTTTTTTTCCCTCAAACAATACATACATTGCTGACATGGTACTATAACACTCCACAAAAATCCCTGGAGATGCAAGCAAGTTGTGTGTCGATAGTTCCTTCCTTCTTCTTTTTTAAAAATTTATTTATTTATTGGCTGCATTGGATCCTAATTGTGGCCTGGGGAATCTTTAGTTACGGCATGTGGAATCTGGATCCTTGACCAGTGATCAAACCCAGGCCCCCTTCATTGGGAGCATGGAGTCTCTGCCACTAGACCACCAGGGTAGTCCCATTTCATTCCTTCTTATCCCTAAAGAGGATTCTGTGGTACCACAGTTTGTTGACAACCTGTTGAAAGACATCTGACTTGTTTCTAGGATTTAGTTATCACAAATAAAGCTGCTGTAACATTTGTATTAGGGATTCCCTGATAGCTCAGCTGGTAAAGAATCCGCCTGCAATGCAGGAGACCCTGGTTTGATTCCTGGGTCGGGAAGATCTGCTGGAGAAAGGATAGGCTACCCACTCCAGTATTTTGGGCTTTCCCGGTGGCTCAGACAGTAAAGAATCCACATGCAATGCAGGAGACCTGGGTTCGATCCCTGGGTTGGGAGAAGATCCTCTGGAGAAGAGAAAGGCTACCCACTCCAATATTCCGGCCTGGAGAATTCCATGGACTGTATAGTCCTTGGGGTCATAGAGTCAGACACGACTGAGCGACTTTCACAACATTTGTATATAGGCTTTTGCGTGCATATTAGTTTCATTTTGGGGGAATAAAAGTGCAGGAGGGCAGTTGCTAGGTCAAATGATAGCTGTATGTTTAATTTTATAAGAAAGTGCTACACTGTTTTCCAGAGTGGCTTTATCATTTTAGGTTCCTGTCAGCAATGTATGAGTTTCTTCATATTCTCACCAGCATCTGGTGCTGTCGCCATATTTTAGTTGGCTCTTCTGATAGGTATGTAGTGATATCTATTGTGGTTTCAACTTGCACTTCTTTAATGTCCAGTGATGTTGAATATATATTTATGTGCTTATATGCCATCTGTATATTTTCTTCAATGAAGTGTCTGTTCACGTCTTGTGTCCCTGTTCTGATCTGTGCAATTCTCTTTCACATTAAATTTGTGAGATCACACTTAAAGCATACTTTAACTAAGATATGAAACCTTATATTCTCGGTTTTAGCTGTTCACCTTAAGCTAGAAACTTGAGTCATTCTTGATTCCTGCCTTTCTCTTGTTTCACTCCTCTGTCTCCTGTTCTAATTGCACTGTTTATATTTTTACTGTTCTGACTGTTGTCTGTGTATTCTATTTATTTATTATTTTGGGCTGTCCTGGGTCTCTGTTGCTGTGCATGGGCTTTCTCTAGTTGCTGCAAGTGGGGGCTACTCTTCCTTGCGGTGCTTGGTCTTCTCACTGCAGTGGCTTCTCTTGTTTTGGAGCACAGGCTCTAGGCCCAGGAGCTTTCGTAGCTGTGGCTTGCAGCCTCTAGAGCACAGGTTTCATGGTTGTGGTGCATGGGCTTAGTTGCTCTGAGGCATGTAGGATCTTCCTGGACCAGGGATTAAACTCATGTCCCCTGTATTGGCAGGCAAATTCTTAACCACTGGACCGCCAGGCAAGTCCTGTATATTGTAAATACTAGTCCTTTGTCAGATTGGGCTGTGCTGTGCTTAGTTGCTCAGTTGTGTTGCTCAACTCTTTGTGACCCCATGGACTGTAGCCCGCCAGGTTCTTCTGTCCATGGGATTCTCCAGACAAGAATACTGGGGTGGGTTGTTCTGCTCACCTTCAGGGGATCTTCTCAATCCAGGGATTGAATCCAAGTCTCCCGCATTGCAGATGGATTCTTTACTGTCTGAGCCACCAGGAAAGCCCAAAGACATTGGAATGAGTAACCTATCCCCAGGGCATCTTCCTGACCCAGGAATCGAGCCGGGGTCTCCTGCATTGCATGAAGATTCTTTACCAACTAAGCTACAAGGAAGACCTTTGTCAGATTAAAACTTTGCAAATACTTCCTCAAAGGATAGTTTCCTCTTAACAGTATCTTTTGTGGATACTGTGGTCCAGTTTATTAATTTTTCCTCCATGGTCTATCATGTTTTGGTGTCAAGTCTAGCCTGAGATCCCAAAGACTTTCTCCCATTTTTTTCTTAAAAGTTTTCTAGTTTTACATTTTACATTTAAGTCCAAAATCTGTTTTGTGTTAAATTTTGTAGAAGATGTATAGTTTAGATTTTGGTTAATTTTTGTTTTTTCTTATCAAAGTATAGTTGTTCTGGCATTATTTGTTGAAAAGATTATCCTTCTTCTGTTAAATTTTTTTTATACCTTCATCAGAAACCGTTTGGTTGTATTTGTGTGGGTCTATTCTGGGTCATCTCTTCTATTCCATTGATTTACATGTCTGTATACCAATATCATATTCTCTTGGTCACTAGCTAAATAGAAAGCCTTAATATTGAGTAGAGTGATTCTTCCCAGTTCATTTTTATTTTTTAAAATTATTTGAACTGCTCTAAGGCCTGGGCCTTTCTATATGTATTTTGGAATGAGCTTGTCTATGTCCACAAAAACCCTTGCTAGGATGTTTATAGAAATTGTATGAAACCTATGGGTAAATCTCAACATGCTTGCTGTGTTGAGTTTTCCTATGCATGAACATGGTATATCTTTCTCTCCATTTATTTAGATCTTTGGTTTCCTTCAATCAGCATTTTGTATGTTCAGCATACCAATCCTACATGTTGTAAGTTTATACCTCAGTATTTAACTTTCTTTAGAGTGACTATAAGTAGTACTATGTTATAAATCTCAATTTCCACATGTTCATCATTAGAATACAGAAATGCAATTGATCTTTGTGTATTGATGAGTGCTGCTGCTGCTGCTGCTGCTGCTGCTGCTGCTGTGTCACTTCAGTCGTGTCTGACTCTGTGTGACCCCATAGACGGCAGCCCACCAGGCTCCCCGTCCCTGGGATTCTCCAGGCAAGAACACTGGAGTGGGTTGCCATTTCCTTCTCCAGTGCATGAAAGTGTTGGACGGTATTAAATGCCTTTTCTCGTATCAGTTGATATGATTTTGTGAATTTCCTTCTTTAGCCTGTGGATGTGGTAGACTACACTGATCATTTTAAACATGTCGAGCTAGACTTGTATACCTGGAATAAATTCCACTTGGCTTAAGTTGCATACTTCTTTTTATACATTGTTGGGTTAGGTTTTTTAGTATCTGCTGGGGATTTTTGTGACTCGAGATATTGTGAAATATTGGTAGGTTTTTTTTTTTTTTGTATTTTATTTGTGGTATTAGGTAATACTAGCCTCAAAAAATAAGTTGGGACATGTTCCTTTCTCTTCTGTTTTCTGGAAGAGATTATGTAAAATTGGTGTTAAATCACTTAAAGTTTGAACTCTTCAGTGAAACCGTCTAGAACTGAAAATTTCTTTGGGGGGAACTTTTTAATTATAAACTGAATTTTTTAAATGGCTACAGGACTACAAATATGGCTTTTGCAATAACGAAATCTCTGAACTTCTGTCTGTGCCTCAGCTGTCATTGCACAGATGCCAATTCCAGCATCTTACCTGAAATATAATTATACCCGGTGGCTCAATGATAAAGAATCTGCCTGCCAATGTGGGAGACATGGGTTCAATCCCTGGGTGGGGAAGATCCCCTGGAGGAGGAAATGGAAACCCACTCCAGTATTCTTGCTGGGAAAATCCCATGTACAAAGGAGCCTGACGGGCTGCAGTCCATGGGGTTGCAAAAGAGTTGGACACGACTTAACGACTGTGCACACACGCACGCCCTACAACGGCTATCACTCAGGAAAAGCTGTACTGCAACTCGCAAGGCACATCAGTTTGGTTATTTTTACATCAGGTTCCAGCAAATGAGGCACTTTCTCTGCAACCAACTATTGAACTGCTACTAAGCTCTGCTATGTTGCCATTGTTTTCTGTGGAATGCATTATTAAGGCTTTCTTTTCTTCGAGTGCCTTTAAAACATGTAATCAACACTCTTCCATCTTATTTGAGTATCTTTTATAACAAGTAAAAAAAATAAGAGCGCTCCTAAATCTCTTATATGTTCAATAGCTTGCTTTGGCTGAAGGATGATGAGAGGAGCACTCCATGGTTAAACCCATGGCCAGTAATAGTATTATATTATGCTGTACATGGGTGCAATCTCAAAAATGACAGAATTATCTCCGTTCGTTTCCAAGGCAAACTATTGAGCATCACAGTAATCCAAGTCTATGCCCCAACCACTAATGCCAAAGAAGCTCAAGTTGAATGTTCTATGATGACCTACAAAACCTTCTAGAACTAACACCAAAAAAAGATGTCCTTTTCATTATAGGGGACTAGAATGCAAAAGTAAGAAGTCAAGAGATACCTGGAGTAAAAGGCAAGTTTGGTCTTGGAGTACAAAATGAAGCAGGGCAAAGGCTAGCAGAGTTTTTCCAAGAGAATGCACTGGTCATAGCAAATACCCTCTTCCAACAACACAAGAGACAACTTTACACATGGACATCATCAGATGGTTAATACCAAAATCAGATTGATTATATTCTTTGCAGCCAAAGATGGAGAATCTCTATACAGTCAGCAAAAACAAGACCGGGAGCTGACTGTGGCTCAGATCATGAACTCCTTATTGCCAAATTCAGACTGAAATTGAAGGAAGTGGGGAAAACCACTAGACCATTCAGGTATGACCTAAATCAAATCCCTGATGACTATGCAGTGGAAGTGAGAAATAGATTTAAAGGACTAGATCTGATAGACAGAGTGCCTGATGAACGATGGGCGGAGGTTTGTGACATTGTACAGGAGACAGGAATCAAGACCATCCCCAAGAAAAAGAAATGCAAAAAGGCAAAATGGCTGTCTGAGGAGGCCTTACAAAGAGCTGTAAAAAGAACAGAAGCGAAAAGCAAAGGAGAGAAGGAAAGATATAAGCATCTGAATGCAGAGTTCCAAAGAATAGCAAGGAAAGATAAGAAAGCCTTCCTCAGCAATCAATGCAAAGAAATAGAGGAAAACAACAGAATGGGAAAGACTAGAGATCTCTTCAAGAAAATTAGAGATACCAAGGGAACATTTCATGCAAAGATGCACTCAATAAAGGACAGAAATGGTATGGACCTAACAAACGTAGAAGATATTAAGAAGAGGTGGCAAGGGTACACAGAAGAACTGTACAAAAACATCTTCACAACCCAGATAATCACAATGATGTGACCACTCACACTCAGCTAGAGCCAGACATCCTGGAATGTGAAGTCAAGTGGGCCTTTGGAAGCATCACTATAAACAAAGCTAGTGGAGGTGATGGAATTCCAGTGGAGCTGTTTCAAATCACGAAAGATGATGCTGTGAAAGTGCTACACTCAATATGTCAGCAAATTTGGAAAACTCAGCAGTGGCCACAGGACTGGAAAAGGTCAGTTTTCATTCCAATTCCAAAGAAAGGCACTGCCAAAGAATGCTCAAACTACCACACAATTGCACTCATCTCACAGGCTAGCAAAGTAATCCAAAAATTCTCCAAGCCAGGCTTCAACAGTATGTGAACTGTGAACTTCCAGATGTTCAAGCTGGACTTAGAAAAGGCAGAGCAACAAGAGATCAAATTGCCAACATCCACTGGATCATCGAAAAAGCAAGAGAGTTCCAGAAAAACATCTATTTCTGCTTTATTGACTATGCCAAAGCCTTTGACTGTGTGGATCACCACAAACTGTGGAAAATTCTGAAAGAGATGGGAATAGCAGACACCTGACCTGCCTCCTGGGAAATCTGTAGGCAGGTCAGGAAGCAACAGTTAGAACTGGACATGGAACAACAGACTGGTTCCAAATAGGAAAAGGAGTACGTTAAGGCTGTATATTGTCACTCAGCTTATTTAACTTATATGCAGAGTACATCATGAGAAACGCTGGGCTGGAAGAAGCATGAGCTGGAATCAAGACTGCTGGGAGAAATATCAATAACCTCAGATATGCAGATGACACCACCCTTATGGCAGAAAGTGAAGAACTAAAGAGTCTCTTAATGAAAGTGAAAGAGGAGAGTGAAAAAGTTAGCTTTAAGCTCAATATTCAGAAAATGAAGATCATGGCATCTGGCTCCATCATTTCATGGCAAATAGATGGGGAAACAGTGGAAACAGTGGCTGACTGTATTTTCCTGGGCTCCAAAATCACTGCAGATGGTGACTACAGCCATGAAATTAAAAGACGCTTACTCCTTGGAAGGAAAGTTATGACCAACCTAGATAGCATATTACAAAGGAGAGACATTACTTTGTCAACAAAGGTCTGTCTAGTCAAGGCTATGGTTTTTCCAGTAGTCATGTATGGATGTGAGAGTTGGACTATAAAGAAAGGTGAGCGCAGAAGAATTGATGCTTTTGAACTGTGGTGTTGGAGAAGACTCTTGAAAGTCCCTTGGACTGCAAGGAGATCCAACCAGTCCATTCTAAAGGAGATCAGTCCTGGGTGTTCATTGGAAGGACTGAAGCTGAAACTCCAATACTTTGGCCACCTGATAGGAAGAGCTGACTCATTTGAAAAGACCTTGATGCTGGGAAAGATTGAGGGCAGGAGGAGAAGGGGACAACAGAGAATCAGATGGTTGGATGGCATCACCAGCTCAACGGATATGGTTTTGGGTGGACTCCGGAAGTTGGTAATGGACAGGGAGGCCTGGCATGCTGCGATTCATGGGGTCACAAAGAGTCAGGCACGACTGAGTGGCTGAACTGAACTAATTGATTTCACTTGTAAATTTTTTAGCTTCACAGTCATCACTAATATTTGCAGCATTTTACTCTGGCAGCAATAAATATACATTCATATTTATTTTATCCAACAGGTAGAATTTCTACTTACAAACACATAAGGAAAATTGACTCAAAGTTACATCTAGAAAGCTCAGTCACTTTGGAAAACAAATATTCTAGTACAGTGAAACCTAACCAATGCCTTGTTCAGTTGTTGCTGTTACACTGATTAGACAGGCTGTGTATCATTCCACAGCAATCTTTCCAAAAAAAGACTGAAGGCAGGAGGAGAAGGGGATGACAGAGAATGAGATGGTTGGATGGCATCACCGTCAATGGACATGAATTTAAGCAAGCTCTGGGAGTTGGTGATGGACAGGGAAACCTGGCATCCTACAGTCTATGGGGTCGAAAAGAGTTAGACATGACTGAGTGACTGAACTGAACTGTATACTTCCACAGGATCGCTGATTACCCAGAGGCTCCAGCATGAATGAAATGACATTCAAAGGGGCACTTAGTCAAAACCAAAGTCAGTTCAGATTATAGTTGAATCTGAGGTTGAACCCAAACTTCAGTGTATGTATAGTATTTATTTGTGTTTTATACATTTCCCATGGCACTAATATAAATGGATAAAAACATTAATAAAAACATACACATTATAAAACATACACACACCCCAAAATTAAAGTGTGAGCTCTAGTACTTTCTACCTATATTCCAGTAAAGCTTCCTATGTACACACACCCTCCCCCCTTGGGGATGACTGATCTAAGAGAAAATCTAAGCTCTAAAGAGAACCCTTCAAGGGTAACAAAACCCTTCAAGGGTAACAAAACCCTTCAAGATCTGGTCACTGCTTCATAGAGAATAGACATTGTCAAGGGGGAGGGAATTGGAGAGATGAATTGGGAATTTGCAGTTAACCGACATAAGCTGTTTAGATAGGAAGATTAAAGAGCAAGTTTGTACTTTATAGCACAAAGAACTATATTCAATATCTGATAAACCATAATGGGAAAAATAATTTAATAGGATATGTGTGTGTATATATATATATAACTGAAGCACTTTGCTGTATAGCAGAAATTAACACAACATAGTAATAAGTCATATCTCAGTTTAAAAAAAAAAGAGCTGGTCATTGGTTGATCAGCCATCTCTCCCTGTCCGTTCCAAAAGCACTGCCTTGCTTGTAGTCTCCTAGGCATCCCGTTGCTCCTTGCCTCTCTGCCTCTGCTTGGGCTGTGCCCTCTGCTTGCCATAAAGTTTTCTCTGTTGGCTTGGTTAACTCTATTTGTACTTTTGTCTGCCCAGACACCACACTCTCCAAGAAGTCCCCTGGCACTCCTTTGGCTCTCTTTTGATGTCGGGTTAGGTATTCCTCCTCTTGGCTCCCAAGTCTCTACTGGGTAGTTCCATTCTTAAACTTATTAACTGTATTTTAATTGTCAGGGAGGACCCTGAAACTGATGCATTTCCACAACCCTGGAAGATTGGGGCTAAAATAGAAATTAAGGTGGGTTATAGAAAAGTATAAAAAGTTGTACTGTCTGTATTCTTGAGAGTTTTCAGACTGAGGTTGGAATCTACCATCCTTGTTGACCCTGGCCCTTGGTCTAATTACGCTTCACCCAGGGGTCAGGTTCAAAGATGAAGAAGGTGAAGATAGATATATTTGTGCCATATACTCAGATATATATTCAGATGTAGTGCTAGGAAATAGATGACTCTGTCAAAGGAAGATACCTGAGAAGAGTTTCACAAGAGGATGTCTAGGAAAACTCACTGTCTTTTCCCTTACTCTCCCCTACATTTCTGACCTCAGGTTGTAGGTTCTTCCCACAATGACAGTTTCTCTGACACCAGCTAGGTGTCCTGGTATCAATTCAATCCTTACACTAACTGGAATTGGTGCAGACTCCATAAGTGAAGGGCTCAATCCCACAAGAGTGCGCTTCAATGCAGAGGCCACCCCCAAGCAGTAGGTCCCCAGGTTGCCCACAGCTTCTGTCTGACTTGGCTACAGACTGGAGGTTCCCACCACCGTCTCCTCAGGTTGAATAATTTGTGAGTGGCTCTCAGGACCCAAGAAAAAGTTTATGTACTGTTGCTGATTTATTGCAAGGGATATTTTAATGGGTATAAATGCAGAGCCCTGTGAAGAGATTCATAGGGCAGGTCTGGAAGGAAACTGAGTGTCAGAGTTTCTGTCCTTGTGGATTGGGGTCTGCCATCTTCCTGGCACATGGATGTGCTCATCAATCCAGAAGCTCTCTGAATCCTGTTCATTGGGGATTTTCATGGAGGCTTCATCTTCTGGCTATGTTGTTAGTTGCTCAGTCATGTCTGACTCTTTGTGACCCCATGGACTGCAGCATGCCAGGCTTCCCTGTCCTTCACCATCTCCTGGAGTTTGCTCAAACTCATGTCCTTTGAGTCGGTGATGCCATCCAACCATCTCATTCTCTGTTGCCCCCTTCTCCCCCTGCCTTTGATCTTTCCCAGCATCAGCATCTTTTCCAATGAGTCAGTTCTTCTCATCAGATGGCCAAAGTATTGGAGCTTCAGCATTAGTCCTTCCAATGAATATTTACGGTTGATTTCCTTTAGGATTTACTGATTTGCTCTCTTTGCAGTCCAAGGGACTCTCAAGAGTCTTCTCCAACCCCACAGTTCCAAACCATCAATTCTCTATTATTAGCTCCATTTCCAACCCTTCTCCCCTCTCCAAAGACTTGTGGGAGGGGAGGCAACTGAAATTTCCAAGCTTCTAATCATAACTTGGGCTTTTTGGTGACCAGCCTCCTTCCAAGAGCTCACCCAGAGTTGCCTCATTAGAACAAAAGACATTCCTATCATCCAGAAAATTACAAAGGAGCTCTTAGGAGCTCTGGATCAGGACTGGATGTTAAAGCATGAGATTTCCCTAGGACTCCTATTTACAAGGATTTTAGGAGCTCTGTGTCAGGAACCAGGGGGCAGAGACCACTGTGTATTTCTTATTACTTCACAGAGACTGCTTAACCAAGGTGTCGGCTGTGTGTAGGTACCCCGTGTGTGTAACAGCAGGCTCTGTTTCCATCTGAGACCTACAGAGGCCATGGGAGGGAGTAGTTACAGGAATCTGGAGACACAGCTGAATGGACATGGTCACCTGACAGGAGCAGGGACCTCTGAAGTGACCCTGCTGGGAAATAAAACACTCAGCCTTACTCTCCTGCCCCTCCATCTCTCCCTCGCCCCCGCCCCAAACTTTGGCTGAATTCAAATGGAAACCAGAGGGCAGAGCAGCCTGGGGATGTGGTCCTGGGCACAGAGCATGATGGGGAAGGCAGAGTGAGGATCAGGAGGGCAAACAGAAGGCATCTGCAAGTGGGTAACCAAAGTACCCTTGAAAATCCCTAAAATCCACCCTCAACCCTTCCTCCACTTAGTCTTAAAGTTTCACACATGAAACTTTAAATAAGTGACTTATTGTAAAGTGGTGCCAGATGCTAAAATCTTTCCTTTATTCCCTTACTTCTGAGAGGACTGCTCTCTCTCAGCCATTCAACCATGGCTGTTTGGCTGAAGCGGTGGGGGAATTCTCTAATGTGGAAGATTAGTGAAACATCAGACATCACAGACACAAATGCCTCAGGGGGCCAGGCAGGTAAAGAAAATCAGACCAAATAAGACATCAATGGATGCAGCTGCAGGCAAGCCAGTGGGTGATCTCAGGCTCCCTTTCCTAATGCTATCTCTTTTCATCAGCCTTCCGTTCACGGTGATGAGCAACTACAGTGTTGACTAATCACTTCTGGATGCAGAATGAGATTCACAGAAAGCAGTCTCCCCTGTGCTCTTCCAAAAGACCGATCCCTCAATAAATGTGGGCAGAAGGCTCGGGGCACTTTTCTTCAGGAAGCCTATCAGGTGCAAGAACTGCTCTCAGCGCTTCCCTGGAATTAGTTCCTTTCATCTCTTTCATGTCCCTGCTGCTGCTGCTGCTCCTAAGTCGCTTCAGTCGTGTCCGACTCCGTGTGACCCCAGAGACGGCAGCCCACCAGGCGCCCCGATCCCTGGGATTCTCCAGGCAAGAACACTGGAGTGGGTTGCCATCTCCTTCTCCAATGCATGAAAGTGAAAAGTGAAAGGGAAGTCGCTCAGTAGTGTCCGACTCCCAGTGACCCCATGGACTGCAACCTACCAGGCTTCTCCGTCCATGGAGTGGGGTGCCATGCCCTCTACAAGATAAGAATTATTATGATCAAAACATTACAGGTGAGGAAACTGAGGCACAGAGATATTAAGGATGGGCCAGGTGACCTGCTTCATCTCTTCAGCTGTGCATTTTGGGAGGACTGTCTAGCTGGCAAGAACCAAGGGGATTATGCATTCATGTTTGAACCTTCGTTCAGTTCAGTCACTCAGTTGTGTCCGACTCTTTGTGACCCCATGAATCACAGCACGCCAGGCCTCCCTGTCCATCACTAACTCCCGGAGTTCACTCAAACTCATATCCATCGTCCCGGAGTTCACTCAAACTCATATCCATCGAGTTGGTGATGCCATCCAGCCATCTCATCCTCTGTCGCCCCCTTCTCCTCCTGCCCCCAATCCCTCCCAGCATCAGGGTCTTTTCCAATGAGTCAACTCTTCGCATGAGGTGGCCAAAGTACTGGAGTTTCAGCTTCAGCATCAGTCCTTCCAGTGAACACCCAGGACTGATCTCCTTCAGAATGGACTGGTTGTATCTCCTTGCAGTCCAAGGGACTCTCAAGAGTCTTCTCCAACACCACAGTTCAAAGGCATCAATTCTTCGGCGCTCACCTTTCTTCACAGTCCAACTCTCACATCCATACATGACCACTGGAAAAACCATAGCCTTGACTTATTTGGATCTAATTTGGTTTAAAAAAGGACTTGAGGTGTCTAGAATATTTCGCCTCTGAGATATATTACAAATCATATCATTAAAAAAACAGTAAATCTGGAAAATAATGAGTTTACTTTTTAGAGGGGCTGGATATTTGTGTGGCCATCGTCACGGCTGTGATAGCCTCCTGGGGCAGAAAGTCAGAGTAGCTTCTCTTCACTTGTTTGGACACCTGCCTGGGCCTCTTGGGACCTGTGGGTTTCCAGGTATTACCTGTACACTTCGCATTCCAGACACATTCCTTTGGAATAAACAGATGGTAGGGAGAGATGGGCTTCGTAGAAGATTCTTTCTCCTTGGATACCTTAGCCCACCACCTGCAGCTCCTCTGTACTGGACAACTTATATGCGCGTTTGATCTCCACAATGGGTGTTTAATTGCTTCCAAGCTACATCAGCATAAGACAAAGCATTATTAGCAAACATCTAGCACTACACTGAGTAAGAGGGGTGGGTAGGGATGCCTTACCTTGTTCCTGATCTTAGGAGGAAGGAAATTGTTGCTTTACCATGAATAATCATGTTAGCTATGGGTTTTTGGAGATTCTCTTTAAACGCTGAGGCAGTTCCTCTGTATTCCTGTGCTGTGTGCTGTGCTTAGTCACTCAGTATTGTCAGACTCTTTTTGCGACCCAGTGGACTGTAGCCTACAAGGCTCCTCTGTCCATGGGGATTCTCCAGGCAAGAAAACTGGAATGGGTTGCCATGCCCTCCTCCAGGGGATCTTTCTGACCCAGGGATCAAACCTAGGTCTCCCCCATTGCAGGTGAATTCTTTACCATCTGAGCCACCAGGGAAGCCCAAGAGTACTGGAGTATAATACTCTATTTGGTACCATAATTCAATTTAGAAATACTGCCTGCTGCTGCAGCTGCTGCTGCTAAGTTGCTTCAGTTGTGTCCAACTCTGTGCGACCCCAGAGATGGCAGCCCACCAGGCTCCCCCATCCCTGGGATTCTCCAGGCAAGAACACTGGAGTGTGTTGCCATTTCCTTCTTCAATGCATGAAAGTGAAAGTTGAAAGTGAAGTCGCTCAGTCGTGTCCGACTCTTCTCCACCCCATGGACTGTAGCCTACCAGGCTCCTCCGCCCATGGGATTTTCCAGGCAAGAGTACTAGAGTGGGTTGCCATTGCCTTCTCCCTAGAAATATTGTCTAGAATGTACCAATAATAGTCATTAATAACCAAAAGGACCTCCATGACTTCGACCGTTTTAACGGTGAACTCTAGGTCACAGCATAGTAACTGTCAAGAACTGATTCATCTTGCATAACTGAAACTTTATACCCATGGAACAACAACCCCCATCCCCCCACCTCTACCCCACCCTGTTCCACCCTAGACTCTGGCAACCACCATTCTGCTATCCACGTGTCTCCGTCTATTTTAGATATTTCGCAGAAGTAGGGTCTTGCAGTATTTGTCCTTCTGTGACTGGCGCGTGTCACGTAAAGCAGTGTCCTCCGGGTGAATTATCTTCCAGTGTGCGCATATACCACGCTTTCTTCCTCTGTCAGTGGACGTTTAGCTTGTTTCCATATCTTGGCTATTGTGAATAATGCTGCAGTGAACATTGAAGTAGATATATCTTTTCTAGCTAGTAATTTTTGTTTTCTTTAGTAAATACCCAAAAAGTGAAATTGCTGAATCAGATGGTAGTTCTATTTTTAATTTTTTGAGAAATCTCCATACTGTTTCCCACAGTTGCTGCATCAACTTACCAAGAGTGCGTGAGAGTGCACTTTCTGGAAGTTTGTATCTTTTCAAAGAATCAAATTTTGTGTTCGCTGATCCTTCTATCATTTCTTTCTTCCTTTTATGTCTTTAATTTTCTCTTTTATCATCATCATCTTTCTTTGTTTTGAAATCATCATTCTGTTGCTGTTAATACTTTAAACTTGACAACTATTTAGGAGATTACTTTTCTTCTTTTCTAATATAAGCATTTAAGGCTCAAATTTTCCTTAAATATCACTTTTGCTATATCTCACAAGATTTGTCATGTTAAATTTTTGTCACTATTCAGTTCTAAGCACATTTAAAAAAAATTTCTGTTATGACTTCTCCTTTGACCAACAGATTGTTTAAAGAATGTTCCAAAATTTCCAAATGTAAGGGGACATTTTCTCTGTGTGTGTGTAATTGAGTCTTATTAAATTGCACTGTGGGCAGAGATTTTGTTTTGTATAATTGATACCTATTCATTTCAATTTGTTGAGACTTGTTTTACACCCTAGTTCAGCGATTCTCAAGTGTGGTCTTCAGATCCCTGGGGATTCCCAAGACCCTTTTAGAAGAACTATGAAGTCAAAACTATTTTCATAACAGTACTGGGGCGTTACTTGCTTTTCTTACTGTGTTGCTATTTGCATGTGATGGGCGAAACTGCTGGTGCCCTGGCGTGAATCCTGGTGGTGGCCCGAAACTGTGTATCAGTGTATTCTTCACCACCATAAAGTTGCAGGAAAAGAAAAAAATTCAGTTTCACTTAAGAATGTCTTTGATGAAGCAGTAAAGAAGTTATATTTTTAATAATTCTTATTTACCTTGAGAGCACATCTGTTTATTACTCTGTTTAACAAAATGGAAAGTACACACAAAGCATTTTTGTTGCATTTCAAGGTGTGATGATTTTCCCATGGAAAAACACTTGTGTGGATAAGTTGAAAGCAGAATCAGCTTTCTTTTTTTTTTTAATGAAATACTTCTGGTTTTTTTTTTTTTTTCCAAACTGGAGAGAAAAACTGACAAGCAAACCTTGGTTATTCAGACTTGAGTATCTGGCGGGTATTTTCTTGAAAATGGTTGTAGTAAGCCTGCCACTTTGAGGAAAAACTATGAAATGATTATGGTCAGTGATAACATTTAAGCTTTGAGGGAAAATTCAAATTTAGGGAATTTTGGCAGCTTCCTAACACATAAGGGCTTTTTAAATGAGATTGGTGGAGATTATCAACAAATATAATTTTTAAAAATATATGTTATATAATGAAATGTGTCAACTTTGGACAGATATATATACTTCATGAACAACTATTTTCCAAATGATCAATGTCTGATGTCCAAAGTTATGCAGGAGTGAAAGACGGACTCAAGGTGCCCAGGAGTCTGCTGGATTTTCATGTTGCAGGGGTGTAAAGTTCACTGATGAGGTTTCAAAGTCCACTGTCAAATAACCTTTAAGAAATGATCATTTGCTGAATTTGAGTGTGGTATCAGAGAAGAACATTCACAGTGATCTGAAAAGGCTGTTAAAATACCCCTCCCTTTTCTAGCTACGTATTTATGTGTCAGTGCCTTCTGGGTAAACACCACCAAGAACAGAGCAGTAATTGAACCGGGTGGGTTTATTACTCATTGCAGGGAAGGGGAATATACACCAGCAGCGGTTGTCTACAGCCTTGGTAAGATGATTTGAGAAAAGACATAGGATCTGGGTTTGGTTCAGTGATTGGGAGGAAGGTTTAAGAAAACAGCTTTATTCTAGATTGGATACTATCAGGAGGTGGGGTAATTCTATGATTTGGCTTCTTAATAAATCTTATGTGTAGAAGGTATAGAGGGTTGACCCCTCAAAAAATATGTCCACATCCTTACCCCAGAATCTATGTTAGCTTATTTGGAAATAAAAAACCAAAAAACCTCTTTGCAGACAGTTACAATTAAGATCTCCAGATGAGATCTTCCTGGTTTGTCTTCTGGGTAGGTCCTAACTCCATGACAAGTTCCCTTACAGAGAAAGGCAGAGGGACGTTTGAGGAGGTCACAAAGGAGAAGGCCATAGCAGACACTGGAGTGATGTGATCACAGGCCAGGGGACTCCTTGGAGCCTCCAGAAACTGGAAGAGATGAGGGAAGATCTTCCCCTCGTGCCTTCAGATGGAGTGCACCCTGCAAACACTTGGCTGTCTCCCTTTTGACTGCAGAACTGGGAGAGAATACATTTCTGTTGTAATTTCTTCCACAGCCACAGAAAACGAACACAGAAGGGCCGACTGGAGCAATGCTGTAGCTATAAAGAAGCAGAGGTTATTCAGCCAGAACAGGGAGACGTTTGGGCACTCGTGTGGCTTAGACAAGTTCATGGTCTCGTTTGTGTCTTGGTCCATTATGGTCACAGAGTGGCTCTGATGGGGATGTTCTATGACCTTGACCACCAAGGCCAACTGTGAGTGCCAGGCCTGCTCCTGGCAACACCAGCCTTGGGGGCTGGCTGCTTTTCTCACTCTCATGGGTGAGGCTGGATTTTCTTCATAGACTTCCACCAAAACAACCTAGCTCAATCAGTAATATAGGAGACCTGGGTTCAATCCCTGGGTCAGGAAGATGCCCTGGAGAAGGAAATGGCAACCCACTCCAGTATTCTTGCCTGGGAAATCCCATGGGCAGAGGAGCCTGGTGGGCTACAGCTCATAGGGTCACAAGAGTTAGACACGACTCAGTGACTAAACCACCATCACAAAACAACCTATCACAACAGATGGAAAGCAGAAGCTGCTGGAGAATCCAGCTGTTTTCTTTTTTTAAAAAATTATTCTTTATTGGAGAATAATTGCTTTATAAGATTGTGTTGGTTTCTGCCATATATCAACATGAATTGGCCGTAGGTATGCACATGTCCCCTCCCTCTTGGACCTCCCTCCCACCTCTCACCCCATCCCACCCTTCTAGATTGTCACAGAGCTCCAGCTGTTTTCTATTAAGCCAAGCATTAACGAAACTTGACAAAATGTGAAACAATGTCATTTTTCTCACTAATTAAAAAAAGCCATCTTTCATAAAAATGTTACGTATGTTAACGTGCAATGGTATTGTTGTTAATTTAAATACATATTTGTGTTTATTGTTAATAAGCGCAAAATCATCTTTCAGTTTTAGTTTCTAACAGTAAATATCAGCGAATATAACCTCCACAAACAAAAGATTTTGGAGTCTTCAGTTATTTTTAATAGTATAAAGTGTTCCTGAGACCAAAAATGTGGAGAATCACTGGCTTAGTTCACTGGCAATTTTTGTAAATGTACCATATATACTGTCTAGTTGTTGAGGTCAGGGTTTCACATATGCCCACTAAATCAAACTTGCTAAGTGTTCTCAACATGTGTATCTTTACTAAGTTTTGGAATGTCTAACATCAATAATTTAGAGAGATAAATTTAAATTTCCACCTTGGATGATTAATTTGTCAATTTCTCCTTGTAGTTCTATCCGTTTTTACTTTATATACTTTAAAGACATCTGATTAAGGCAGACTATCTGGCTTACTAGTTATGTGATCTTGGGCAACTTTTATTTCCTCTGGGCTTTATTGTTCACATTTGTAATATGTGGATAATAATAGTACTATTTCATACATACATACAGTATATTTGCTACTGATATCTTCGCTAGCAGTGATTGGTGTAGGAACAAAAAAGGAGAACAGCTGGATTTATTCAGTTGTGATTTTGGCTAGGTTAGAGGAGAAATATAAGTAGAAAAAGGTAGTTAGGTGGAAAATAATAGCGGGAGTGTAAGCTAGATAGGAAAAGAAGTGACAAGACTGAGCCACTTGGTCAGCTGGGAGAAAATGCAGTGGACATCTTAATGAGAATGAAGGATGCATATGCTTGAGGGGTTACTGTGTGAGCTGGAGAGACAATTACTAGGGTAAATTCGAGGTCCAGTGGAAAGTCCCCGGTGTGGGTGGAATGAAGGGGCTAGGGTGATGGACTTGTTATACATAGTTGCTGAAGTCACTTAAGATGGGTGGTGCTGGGTGGAAATGAGACCCCCCGCAGTCTTCTATAGTGGCTGGACAAATGATGATAAACTGGTGACAGTGTAGAGTGAATGCCAACCCTGCCTGCGGTCCTGGGAACTTCAGAAAACCAGCATCTTCACTGGAGGCAGGTGCAGGTGGTTGTTTTTTAGTTGCTTAGTTGTGTCTGACTCTGTGACCCTATGGACTGTAGCCCACCAGGTTCCTCTGTTCATGGAATTCTCCAGGCAAGAATATGGGAGTGGGTTGCCATTTCTTCCTCCAGGGGATCTTCCTGACCCAGAGACTGAACCTGCATCTCCTGCTTGGAAGGTGGATTCTTTACCACTGAGCCTCCTGGGAAGCCCACCAGCACTTCATGAGAGCCATTTCAAGGCAAGAGGTTGGAGGTGCTTTCTGGCATAGCAAGGAGTTGACAATGTTGGGGAGTTCATTTACTGTGGAACAGGGTACAGTGTAAAGATGGGGGAAGAAGTAATTGGCCAGAGGTCACAGGAGAGAAAACCCAATAACTTTCCATCTTGAACCACGACCAAGGATGAGAAATGTGTGAGGCATGCTAGGATTGGCCAGCTACAGGTTCCAGATTATCCTAGACAATGAGACTGAGTATAGGGCCCAAGATAGCGTCAGTTTCTTAATAATCTGGAGGAGGGCAAGAAGGGGTAGTTACGAACAGATCAATAAGAAAGAGGATTTTCTAAGTGAGTTGGTGCTTTAGTGGAGTCGGTCCTACAGGATAGAAAATTGCTCATCATAACTTTTTTGATTTGTTTTAAAAGAAACTGGATGGCTGGACATCTTTCAGGGAAGCTGAGAAGAGCCTTGGGCTACAGGACTTCCAAAATTCTAAGGGGGAAAAAAACCCACAAAACTTAGAGCTCGAGTATAGTATTTGACTATGTCTCCCTCTAGTGGCCATCCTTCAGAATTATCAAATTGAATTAAAAAAATCTCAAACCAAAAGCCTAGTGTCTGTGGCTTTCAGAATTCCCGAAATACTGTTTTAGGTCAATGCTGCATGAAGTCCAGATAGTCATTTGTGCACCTATTGTTTGAATCACAATGGTTGTTTTTCTAAATCAAGAAGATGTCATGGCTAGTAGACTTCAAGGCAGAAACATAAGGTCTAGGGATTGAGCATAAGAAAAATTAGATCTTCTGCCTTCATGGGGCTTATATTCTAGTGTAGAGAAACAGACCTCCAGTAATCAGTAAATAAGAAGGTTCAGCCTCTAATCAGTGCTGTGCAGAAAGTCAACGGAGTGCGTGACGAGGGGTACGAAAGATGACTTAATTTGGATTAGGGAGGTCAGGGAAGATTTCATAGTTAAGATAAGAATAGGCAGAAGCATACTCTGGGCAGATAAAAATTTAAGAGCAAAAACCCAGTGATTGGAAATATCTTGGCATTTCTAGCTGCTAACAGAAGATTGGTGCAACTGTTGTTGTTCAGTTGCTCAGCCATGTCGTCTCTTTGCACCTTATGGGCTGCAGCACACCAGGCTGCCTGCCCTTCATTATCTGCCTGAGTTTGCTCAAATTCATGTCCACTGAGTCTATGATGCTATCTAACCAACTCATCTTCTGCTGTCCTCTTCTCCTTTTGCCTTCAGTCTTTCCAAACATCAGGGTTTTTCCAATGAGTCGGCTCTTTGCATCAGGAGGCCGAAGTAGTGGAGCTTCAGCAGCAGTCCTTCCAATGAATATTCAAGGTTGATTACTTTTAGGATTGACGATTATTGATAGAACAAAATTGGCAAGTGGCATAAGGCATAGATTGTGGTTGGAAGTGATGGCAGGGACCATATCATGCTAGCCGTTGTTAGCCTGGCAGGAGAAACCTCAAAAGCCATGGAAAGTTTGTTAATGAGAACATTCATCCTATCTTAGCAGGTTGCACTTATTTTAAAAATAAATTTTGTTGAAATTAACATTACTTATACTTAGCATCTAAACCAATGGAAGAACTATTTTAAAATGTGAATTTGCAAGGCTTCCTTGGTGGGTCAGTGGTAAGGAATTTGCCTGCCAATGCAGGAGACATGGGTTCAATCCCTGATCTGGGAAAATTCCACACACCTCCATGCAACTAAGTCCAAGTGCCACAACTATTGAGCCTGTGCTTCACAGCCTGGGAGCCTCAACTTCACTGTCACAATTACTGAAGCCTGCATGCCCTAGAGCCATCCTCTGTGACAAGACAAGCCACTGCAACTAGAGAGAAAGCCTGCACAGCAACAAAGACCCACCTCGGCCTAAATAAATAAAATTATTTTTAAAAATGTGAATTTGCTTTCATATTAACCGACTTGTTCTGTTGACTTATGAGACCATAGATTTCCTTGGCACTAAACTTTCCTTCTGTATGGGCATTTGGTAGTGAATTGAAACAGGATGTTGAATTGAAAACAGCATGTTCTTTGTTGAAAAATATTTCCACTTATATTGGCCATTGTTCCCTTGAAGGAAGTGCACATCACATTCAAGGCACTTACTTACCTCCTCCTGAGGAGGAATTGGAGAGTGTTCTTTTCTTGAAGATGACTTCTGTATTTGAATGACCTTATCCAAAAAGAAGCCTTACTGGAATTAGCCAAACTCCACAGTGTGATTGTTTCTTCTGCAATGTGAAAGACTTAGCATCATTTATACTTTGTCAAGGAATTTCAGGAGAGAGTTAAACATTTAAAGCTCAATGGAGTCAGCCTTTTTTATCTAAATATTTCTTACTTTAGAAGCACTGTGAGAAATGAGGAAGGTGATTGCCAGACAAAGGCAACACTGTTGAGTGTGTAAAAGAAGACACTCAGTGTGACTCCATGCGTGGCTGATGGCAAAGACGCAGCCAGCGGGTGTTCCAAGCAGATTGCCTTAACTGCCTGTATGTCAGTACCCTGAGTTACTGAAGTGACAGTCTAACAAGATGTTGGTGGTCAAGCTCACCGCAAGAGATGTGAATGTGTTAGTTTTCTAGCCAAAAGCACAATATTAGGCTTCAGTTCAAAACAGGCAGCTGTAAGAATGGTACTTGGCCAGAGTGAGGAAGGAAGAGGGAGACTTATGACTGCATCATCAAAGGGATGACATGAGCAAAACAATATCAGAGCTAGCTCCTCCCACCACCACCCAAAATACCACCCAGAATTTGGGGGGTGCGAGCAGTAGTTTTACAACCAGGGATATTCACATTCTGACCAGGATTATATTTCCTTTTTGTTGTTGTTGCAAATTAAATCATATTCTAAAAAATGTTAGTATAAGCATACTGCTACTGCTATGTCTCTTCAGTCGTGTCCGACTCTGTGTGACCCCATGGACGGCAGCCCACCAGGCTCCCCCGTCCCTGGGATTCTCCAGGCAAGAACACTGGAGTGGGTTGCCATTTCCTTCTCCAATGCATGAAAGTGAAAACTGAAAGTGAAGTCACTGAGTCGTGTCCAATTCTCAGCGACCCCATGGACTGCAGCCCACCGGGCTCTTCCGTCCATGGGAGTTTCCAAGCAAGAGTACTGGAGTGGGGTGCCATTGCCTTCTCCGAGTATAAGCATAGTTTGGAATATTTGAATCATGTATTCGACACCTTAAAGTGAATATTGCCACATGCTTTTAGTGCCCAAGTTTGCACTTTTGTGTATAATTAAGATGGTGCTAAGTTATGTCATTTAACTGTTTTGTTTATATTCACAGGATTATTTTATTGTTTTCTATAAAGCACATGATTAGCTTAAAATTCGCAGTTTGTTACTTACTTCAACAACAGCCATGCAATCTGTTGTCAGTAAGTGCTTGGCCACATTTATTTCTGGGATATAACATGGCTCAGTTGATCTACTGGAAGTAAAGCTTCTGAGCTTCTGTATGTCAGAGAATGTACACTTACTCAATGATGCAAGACCCAGTCAGCAACTCAGAGTTCTGTCCATCATACTGTTTACACCCCAAACTTAGGTAATTTGCACATGGATATAGCACCAAAAACCTCTAGATATATTCAACAAGCTGAGTTATCAGCTATGCTTATACGATGGGGCCAAGTTGAAAATAATGCTGGTTAAGAAGCACACAGAGGTTTTTTTTTGAGGGGGTGGGTTAGGCAAGATCAGGTCCCAGAGCTGCTTTTTCTACCTAAAATGTTCTACATCTGCCACTTCATGGAGTTTCCAGTTTCTCACTGTAAATGCCACTCTTTCTAAAGGATAAACAAGGAATAATATCCATTAAGGAGACAAAACAAGCAGAAACAAAAATAGCTCTTGAAAGAAAAATCAATAGCTGGGACAAACTCTAGATCAGACTCAATTAGAGAATTAGTAAACTGAAAAAGCGTGGTGAGGAATTCACCCAGCTTATCAATAAAGGAAAATATGAACAATCAGTTAAAGGTGTGAAGGATACATTTTGGAGGTTTCAGGCATATCTAACAGGAGTTCCAGAAGAAAAGAATGGAGGGAGTTATGGAGAAGTGTTATTTGATGAGATAATAATTAAAAATTTTCTAGAATTGAAAAAAGATGTATATTCTCAAATGAAAGTGCCAAGCAGTATATGTAGAAATATCAAGTAGTATACATAGAAATAAATTTAGGGAATTCCTTAGCAGTCCAGTGGTTAGGACTTGGTACTTTCACTGAAGTGGCCTGGGTTCAGGGTTCAATCCCTGATCTGGGAACTATGATCCCACAAGCTGCAAGGCATGGCCAAAAAGAAAGAAAGTTCACACAGAAGGCTCATTGTGATGACACTGCATTGCAAATAAGGAGAAAAATTTTAAAGCAGCCAGAGGAACAAAGAAATGCACAAAGAAATGATAATTAATTGGACATTTATTTTCTAATCGATAATGATACATGCCAGAAGACAAAGGAGCAACTCTATGAAAGCGTTGAGGAAAAAATAGCTGTCGACCTAAAATTATATACTCAGTTAAACTCTCTCTCAAAAAAAAGATGAAATTTCCCACATACTCTCACTGAAGAGACTATTAAGGACAGTTTTCACCAAGAAGAAAACTGACCTTGGAGGAAAAACATGGCATTCAAAAACAACCAAACAACCAAAGAACAGTGAGCACAGGAACAGATAAAATATATCTGGAAATGTGTTTATATAAAGGAAAAATCCTCCATAAAACAAATTTTTGCCTGTTTTTATATAAAAGTGGAAGTGTTAGTCTCCTGGTCGTGTCTGGCTCTTCGTGACCTCATGGACTGTAGCCTGCCAGGCTCCTCTCTCCATGGAATTCTCCAGGCAAGGATACTGGAATGGGTAGCCATTCCCTTCTCCAGGGATCTTCCTAACCCAGGAATCGAACCTGGATCTCCTGCATTGCAGGCAGACGCTTCACTTGAGCCACCAGGGAAGCCTGGTTTTATATAAAAAAATCTGTTCTTAATAATAAGATTTTGTGTGTGTGTGTACTTAATGGGTAGTAAAGTAGCAGAGTCCTTTATAAGAGTTTACCTACCACTTGGCTCTAGCACCAATCAATATTTTACCAGATTTGTTTCATATACTGCTAAAGCCCTTAACAGCATACAAATAAGGAATGATATTAGAATGTATTAAAAATTTATAGTTAAAAATATATGCTATAAATTTAAAACAACCTGAACAGATAGATGGGCTGCCCTGGTGGCTCAGTGGTAAAAAATCTGCATGCGATGCTGGAGACGCAGAAGACCTGGGTTCCATCCCTGGGTCAGGAAGATCCCCTGGAAGAGGGCATGGCAACCCGCTCCAGTATTCTTACCTGGAGAATCCCATCAACAGAGGAGCCTGGTGGGCTGGAGCCCATAAGGTCGCACAGAGTTGGACATTACTGAAGTGAATGAACATGCATGAAAAACAGATAGATATACGATTTGCAGATTCTAAAACTGCAGCAAGCCTGAAGATTTATCAATCTACTAGAAAACAAAAAAGGGGACAAATTATGATAAAAAATATTGCAAGTAGTGAATAAAATGTAAGATAGTAGGAATAAGTCTAACTACATCACTGATAAAAACAAATTCAGATATTGAAAGATAAGATATCAGATTTGATTATGCTTCTTATAAAAGATACACCTATACCAGAATGGTATGGAAAGATTTAAATTAAAAGTAAGGAATAAACTCAAGAAAAGTGTAACCAAAAAGGGAAGGGTAAACAAAGTAAATCATATTAAATTTAGAGCATGTTCTCATCAAACGTCAGGATCAGTTCAGTTCAGTCGCTCAGTCATGTCTGACTCTTTGTGACCCCATGAATCGCAGCACGCCAGGCCTTCCTGTCCATCACCATCTCCCGGAGTTTACCCAAACTCATGACCATCGAGTCGGTGATGCCATCCAACCATCTCATCCTCTGTTGTCCCCTTCTCCTCCTTCCCCCAATCCCTCCCAGCATCAAGATCTTTTCCAATGAATCAACTCTTTGCATGAGGTGGCCAAAGTATTGGAGTTTCAGCTTCAGCATCAGTTCTTCCATTGAACACCCAGGACTGATTTCCTTTCGGATGGACTGGTTGGATCTCCCTGCAGTCCAAGAGACGCTCAAGAGTCTTCTCCAACACCACAGTTCAAAAGCATCAGTTCTTGGGGGGCTCAGCCTTTTTGATAGTCCAATTCTCACATCCATACATGACTACTGGGAAATCCATAGCTTTGTCTAGATGGACCTTGGTTGGCAAAGTAATGTCTCTGCTTTTTAATGTGCTATCTAGGTTGGTCATAACTTTCCTTCCAAGGAGCAAGTGTCTTTTAATTTCATGGCTGCAATCACCATCTGCAGTGATTTTGGAGCCCCCCAAAATAAAGTCTGACACTGTTTCCACTGTTTCCCCATCTATTTCCCATGAAGTGATGGGACCAGATGCCATGATCTTCATCTTCTGAATGTTGAGCTTTAAGCCAACTTTTTCACTCTCCTCTTTCACTTTCATCAAGAGGTATTTTAGGTTCTCTTCACTTTTGCCATAAGGGTGGTGTCATCTGCATATCCGAGGTTATTGATATTTCTCCCAGCAGTCTTGATTCCAGCTTGTGTTTCCTCCAGTCCAGCGTTTCTCATGATGTACTCTGCATATAAGTTAAATAAGCAGGGTGACAATATACAGCCTTGACGTACTCCTTTTCCTATTTGGAACCAGTCTGTTGTTCCATGTCCAGTTCTAACTGCTGCTTCTTGACCTGCATATAGGTTTCTCAAGAGGCAGGTCAGGTGGTCTGGTATGCCCATCTCTTTCAGAATTTTCCACAGTTTATTGTGATCCACACAGTCAAAGGCTTTGGCATAGTCAATAAAGCAGAAATAGATGTTTTTTGCTGGAACTCTCTTGCTTTTTTGATAATCCAGCGGATGTTGGCAATTTGATCTCTGGTTCCTCTGCCTTTTCTAAAACCAGCTTGAACATCTGGAATTTCACAGCTCATGTATTGCTGAAGCCTGCCTTGGAGAATTTTGAGCATTACTTTACTAGCATGTGAGATGAGTGCAATTGTGCGGTAGTTTGAGCATTCTTTGGCAGTGCCTTTCTTTGGGATTGGAATGAAAACTGACCTTTTCCAGTTCTGCGGCCACTGATGAGTTTTCCAAATTAGCTGGCATATTGAGTGTAGCACTTTCACAGCATCATCCTTCAGGATTTGAAATAGCTCCACTGGAATTCCATCACCTCCTCTAGCTTTGTTCTTAGTGATGCTTCCTAAGGCCCACTTGACTACACATTCCAGGATGTCTGGCTCTAGGTGAGTGATCACACCATCGTGATTATCTGGGTCGTGAAGATCTTTTTTGTACAGTTCTTCTGTATATTCTTTCCACCTCTTCTTAATATCTTCTGCTTCTGTTAGAATCCATGCCATTTCTGTCCTTTATTAAGTGTATCTTCACATGAAATGTTCCCTTGGTATCTCTAATTTTCTTGAAGAGATCTCTAGTCTTTCCCATTCTGTTGTTTTCCTCTATTTCTTTGCAGTGATCACTGAGGAAGGCTATCTTATCTCTCCTTGCTATTCTTTGGAACTCTGCATTCAGATGCTTATATCTTTCCTTTTCTCCTTTGCTTTTCACTTCTTTTCTTTTCACAGCTCTTTGTAAGGCCTCCTCAGACAGCCATTTTGCTTTTTTGCTCTTCTTTTCCATGGGGATGGTCTTGATCCCTGTCTCCTGTACAATGTCACAAACCTCCATCCATCGTTCATCAGGCACTCTATCAGATCTAGTCCCTTAAATCTATTTCTCACTTCCACTGTATAATCATAAGGGATTTGATTTAGGTCATACCTGAATGGTCTGGCAGTTTTCCCTACTTTCTTCAATTTCAGTCTGAATTTGGCAATAACGAGTTCATGACCTGAGCCACAGTCAGCTCCTGGTCTTGTTTTGCTGACTGTGTAGAGCTTCTCCATCTTTAGCTGCAAATAATATAATCAGTCTGATTTTGGTGTTGACCATCTGGTGATGTCCATGTGTAGAGTCTTCTCTTGTGTTGTTGGAAGAGAGTGTTTGCTATGACCATTGCATTCCCTTGGTAAAACTCTATTAGTCTTTGCCCTGCTTCATTCTGCATTCCAAGGCCAAATTTGCCTGTTACTCCAGGTGTTTCTTGACTTCCTACTGTTGCATTCCAGTCCCCTATAATGAAAAGGACATCTTTTTTGGGTGTTAGTTCTAAAAGGTCTTGTCGGTCTTCACAGAACCGTTCAACTTCAGCTTCTTCAGTCTTACTGGTTGGAGCATAGGCTTGGATTACCAAGATGGACGGGACATGGTGGAGACGTCTGAAAAACTTTGGTCCACTGGAGAAGGGAATGGCAAATCACTTCAGTATTCTTGTCTTGAGAACCCCATGAACAGTATGAAAAGCCAAAATGATAGGATACTGAAAGAGGAACTCCCCAGGTGGGTAAGTGCCCAATATGCTACTAGAGATCAGTGGAGAAATAACTTTGCAAGAATGAAGGGATGAAACCAAAGCAAAAACAATACCCAGTTGTGGATGTGATTGGTGATAGAAGCTGTAAAGAGCATTATTGCATAGGAACCTGGAATGTTAGGTCCATGAATCAAGGCAAATTGGAAGTGGTCAAACAGGAGATGGCAAGAGTCGATGGCAAGAATGTCGACATTCTAGAAATCAGCGAACTAAAATGGACTGGAATGGGTGAATTTAACTCAGATGACCATTATGTCTACTACTGAGGGCAGGAATCCCTTAGAAGAAATGGAGTAGCCATCATGGTCAACAAAAGAGTCTGAAATGCAGCACTTGGATGTAATCTCAAAAATGACAGAATGATCTCTGTTTGTTTCCAAGGCAAACCATTCAATATCATAGTAATCCAAGTCTGTGCCCCAACCAGTTTCAGCATAAAGGAGAACAAAAAGAGAAACCACAGCAAAGGGGATTAAGAGGTTCAAACTTCCAGTTATAAAGTAAGCAAGCCACAGGATATAATATATAGAATAAGGAATGTGATCAACAATATTGTGACGAACTTTGGGGACAGATGGTTACTAGACTTACTGTGATGATCATTTGTTGCGGTCCTTTAATGGACAGGAACGTGGTGGTCTGGAGTTGACGATAAAAAAGCAAAAGAGAGAAAGAGGCTGATATTCCCTGGTTCTCTATGCAGAGAACCAATAAAGCCCTAGGACAGGGCTTGTACCGCTCACGGAGGCACAGGGTGTCCTCTTGAAGAGGTCTTGAAAGCCCGGGCAGGAAAGTGAGCTTGGCGGGTTCACACACTCCAAAGAATTAGCCAGAGGGAGCGAGAGAAAGAGAAAGAAAGAACGACACAGGGGCCCGAGTCTCTAGTGGAACAAGGGTATTTTATTAGCAGAAATGCAGGCTTATATATCTTTAGTAAAATGATTACTCAGCCATTACAAGGGATGAAATCCCATCAACTGCAACAAAATGGATAGTCTAATACATACAAGGTCGCTGATGCTGAAGAGAGTCACTGAAGGGAGTTGCTGAAGGGAATCCAAGCAGGTAGCCTTTCCCATGATCTCAGTCCTGAGAACTGCATGCCGCTCTACTTGTTCCTGGAATAGGAACTGATAAGGAACAGAGAATCCTTGAGAAATGGCACGCAAAGGAAGAAAAGTGCAACATACTGGATTTCTTAAAGTTGAACGTCCCCTGACAATCATTTTATAATGTATGCAACTATCAAGTCACTATGTAGCATACCTGAGACTAACAATACTATAGGTCAAGTGTATTCCAATTTTGTAATTGATTTGGCTGTATTGGGTCTTAGCTGCAGTATGCAAGATCTTCATTGTGTCCTGTGGGGTCTTTTGTTGTGGTGCACAGATTCTGGTTGTAGCATGTCAGTAGTTGCAGCACACGGTTAGTTTCTCCAACACATGTGGAATCTCAGTTCCCTGACCAGGGATTGGACCTGCGTTTCCTGCTTGCAAGGCAAATCCTTAACCACTGGACCAGCAGGGCAGTCCCTATTTCACTTTTTAAAAAAGAGAGAGAAGCCACAAACTGGGAGAAATGACTTGCCACATGTATTCAGAATATATAAAGAAAACCTAAGAAGCAATAGGACAGAGAGAACCCAGGGTAAAGAGGGACAAAAGCCATGTACAGGTATTTGAGAAGAAGAATCAAAAATAGTGAATACACATCTGAAAAGATGTTCAACTAGTTACCAGGGAAATGCAAAATAAAAAACAAATAGGGAAAGACAAAACAAACTAAAAGGGGCTTCCCTGGGGGCTCAGTGGTAAAGAATCCACCTGCTAAAGCAGGAGACATTGGTTTGAACCCTAATCCAGAAGGATCCCACATGCCTTGGAGCAACTAAGCCTGTGCGCCACAACTACTGAGCCGGTGCTCTAGAGCCCAGGAGCCACAAGTACTGAGCCCACCTGCCACAACTACTGAAGTCCATGCACCCTAAAACCCATCCTCTGAACAAGAGAAGCCACCACCATGAGAAGCCTGTGCACCGCAGCTAGAGAGTGGTGCTGGGGTTAGGGTTAGTCCACTCGCTGCAAGCAGAGAAAAGCACACACAGCAATGACAAAGACCCAGCACAGCCAGAATAAATAAATAAAGTCAGAAAAACCAAAAGTGTACAATGCCAGTGGAAAGTAAAAATGATGTTGTGGTACTATATCAAACCTACTGCTGTGGTATTATAAGCTGACTTAACTGCATTAGAAGCAGTTTGTCACTATCTAGTGAAGTTGAAAATGTGCATAGTTTGGGACTCAGTAGTTCCTCACATAGTATATGCCCAGGGGAATGGTCTTCAGACTGGGGTGTGCATATCCTTGTGGTTATATGAAGATGTCCCTGGGGTACTGGGGTACTGACAGGTAAAAACCTTCAGCTTCCCTATATGCTGCCTCCACCCCACAGACTGCCTGGCCACTCCCTGGCAACTCTCTCATCCTCTTTTTCATAACTGCCCTTCTTCCACTCTTCAAAACAAGAAAAAGGCACATTTCTTCTTTACCTTTCAATGGCCAGGATCAGTGTCATCAACCTAAATTGCTTTGGTTGTTCAAGGATGCTTTTCTTTTCTACTAAATACACAGAGGTGCATTACAATGTATAAAAATTATTTTGAATTTTATACAGAATTTAAAAAAAATTTTCCAAAAGCCAAGCACTAGAGGATACATAATACATGCACAAATTTACTGAAAGAAAATCGTGTCATTTACATACTCCTTGCTTTCAAAATCCATTATTTTAGCTATGTCTTGGATTGTATTATTATAAATTAAGTATGAGAAACAGCATAGATTTACTCTTGTATTAAATAATTTAGTCTAAACTAGACTAAACACATTAGATATACATAATTTTGATCTTGATGACTTTTGTTTATTGTATTTCATTGATTGATGTATTTCATTTATTGTAAAGATGTTTAATAATTTGTTTTTTATGCAAATTTATTTTATGATATTCCTTGAAATATGTGTTAACACATTTACTTTAATATTTAAAAAAAATTTAGTGCCATATTAATTTACACTGTTGTGTTAGTTTCAGGTGTACAGCAAAATGAATCAGTGGTACATAAACATATATCCATTTTTTAAAAAGTTCTTTTCCCATGTAGACCATTAGAGTACTGAGTAGAGTTCCCTATGCTCTACAGCAGGTCCTTATTAGTTATCTATTTTATATATAGTAAGTAGTGTGTATATGTCAATCCCGATCTCTCAATTTATCCCTCTCCCCTAACACATTTACTTTATGCAAAACACTCAAATTCCCTTTAGCACCTTCTCCTGACTTTTGTGCTGTTTTTATCATGTATTTTCATTCTCTATTTCAAACCACAATAAGATATTGCTTGGTGCAGATAATACTCATATGTGCTTACTTTTTCTAGTGCACTTTGCTCTTTCCTGCATCACTGTGCGCCCATCAGGGATTACTTTCCTTTTAAAAATGCAGGCATGGTGGTGAGGAATCTCTCCATTCTTGTTTTTCTGGAAAATGATTTTATTTTGTTTTCACTTTTGAAGAATATTCTTCCTGGATATGGGTTTCTAGGTTGGCAGTTATTTTTTCCCCAGCACTTATAAAGATATCTTTATACTGTCATCTGGTCTCAGTCATTTCTGATGAGAAGTCAACTGTCAGTATTGTTGCAGATTTGAAGATAATGTTTCTTTCTGGTTGCTTTGAGTTAGAAATGATTCTTTTTCAGCAATTTTACTCTGATTTGTGAATTGACGCTTTTACTAGTTTTAGAAAATTTAGGGCGGCAGGCACCCAGGTGTTCAGTATGCTATTTTTTGTGTTTACTACTTGTTATGAATATTTCAAAAAATTTTAAAAGCAAAATGACAAGTCGTGCCTCAGGTGCTCACCTTGGACCCTGTTCCTGCTTAATTCCTTAGAGGTTGCTCTTCACTCTTGAATTCCTGACTCGCCATTTAGATTCGCTAGTTTACATCGTCTTTTATTTAATTTATTTTCGGCTGTAGTGGGTGTTTGTTGCTGTGCATCGGCTTTCTCTAATTGTGGTGAGTGGGGTCTACTTTTTGTTGCAGTGTGCAGGCTTCTCATTGTGGTGGATTCTCTTGTCGTGGAGCACAGGCCCTAGGCATGCAGGCTTCAGTAGTTGTGGCTCAGGGACTCAGTAGCTGAGGCTCAAGGTCTCTAAAGCACAGGCACAGTAGTTATGGTGCATGAACTTAGTTGCCCTGCTGCATGTGCGATCTTCTTGGACCAGGGGTCGAACCTGTGTCCTCTGCATGGGCAGGCAGATTCTTATCCACTGTACCATCAGGGAAATCCTAGTTTACTTCTTTAAGAACAAGATTTTCAAGTGTTCTGCTCATGGATGTGTATAATCAGGCCACTCACGATGGCTGTTTTCTTGCTTTCTGCAAATCCTCGGCTTGACCAGTCCCTGCCTCACCTACTACTCACCCGACCCAACTTCTCCCTCAATCATAGAGTCTGGTCAGTAATCGCCTATGGGCTTGTCTCTTGCCCCAGTTAGTGCTTGTTCTAATCCTTAAGCCAGCGTGGCTCCATCCGCTAGTTTATCAAAGGGAAACATCTGCCCATGAAAATCTAGCCTGAGAGGCTCTGTAGGGGCATGCCCCTCAGTTCTCTGGTAACTGATAAGCCAGTGTGACATCAGTTTTCCCTGTAATGGTAACTTCCTCCCCTACCTCCGAGGGAAGACTGCTGCTTATCCAGCCTGTTGTCTACTGTGTCACTCCAGGGCCTTGCTTTGGACATATAAGATCCCTCCATCCAATAAACCACTGATGCCACTGTCTCGAGTTCTTCCATCCTGACGCTGAGCAAGGCTTGGAGGCCTGTGCTGTGTAGCACAAATGAACAAGTCTGAGAATTACTGTCTAAAATTCAGAAGCTTGAAATCCATGTTAAGAGCCAACACGAATGCAGATGTAGCATGAAGAGGGACACTTGAAAGCAAGCAAGCCTTGACAAAGATGATAAGGTCTAGATGTAGGGAGAAGAGGAGAAGGCACTGTTAGAAGGATTGATTCACTGAGTCTCTAGAAGCAGCTATGGGAGCAGGAAACTGTCCTAATAATTGGACTCAAGGAAACTGCCGAAGTTTGAGAAATTGCTTTGCTGAACTTCAGACCTATTGAGATGCCCAAGAAACAGACAACACGTTCTAGGACCCCTCTCCCCTCAAAGAAAAGAAGGAAAGATGTTATCCAGGATCATGACAGCCTCAGACTATGCCTCCAATTATTCACAGTCAGAAGAACTTATTAATTCTCTGTGAGGAATACATGGTCAAATAAGAGCACATTCCTGTACACATATCACAATCAGCTGGGGTTAAGTAGACCAGAGCGTGACACTCAGAATCAAACGTTTTTATCTTGATTTCTACTTTGTCCGATCTAGGTGGCCTTGGAAAATCACATGCCCTCTGGGTCTTTAGTTTTTGTGAAGAGAAAGATGTTAGAAAGAGCCAGAGACAAAGGGCACATGAGAACCGATATAGCAACTTTGCTGTCTCTTGCCTGGGGCTGATTCTAGAGTGAGAAACCATAGAAGTTCCCCTTTCCCTTCACTTTAAGTCCCCTGTGACATGCAAAACTTGATAAATATAGAAAGCAGATCTGAACCTATTTAAAGAGATAGGAAGGGTAAATATTTCTGTATTTCCACATGCAAATATGAGAAAGGTAATTTAAGGAATTTTTAAACATTTTAAACCCTTATTTTTTAAAACAGGTCATAGATTCACATAGTACAACACTTCAAAGAACAAATAGTATGACTTCCCCTCTTCTCGTCACTCTACTTCTATTCTCTAGAGATTCAACTACCATATCCAATTTCTTATATGCCCTGGATATTACATAGATAGATAGATAGAAACTTATATACATAAGTTCCTAAAAGTTCAACTTCTGGGCCAAAGATTTCTGTATTTAAAATTCTCGTATATTGCTTTATTGCTCTGTATAGAAGTTGCATCAATTTGTTCTCCTAATAAGCAAAATATGATAGTGTCTGTTTTCCCATACTCATAACAGTGTCTTTTCAAATCTGTTTATCTTTGCAAATATAAGTAAAAAACACATTTCAGCATGGGAGTGTGATTATAATGTGAACTTTTAATATTATGAATGGGTTTGATCCCTTGGGGATATTTATGAAAAAAGGAGAGGAAAGAAAAAGTTTAGAAATTTCATTTGGGGTTGAATTTAATGTCCATTAAAAAAGTTATCTTTAGAATACTGGCCCCTCTTCTAAAAGACATTAAAGAACTTCTCGTGGGTAACAAATGATAATACTATAAGGTTCCATCATTTTAGCAGAAAACAAGAGAGTAAAGTACAAACTGTAAGTTGTTAAACCTGCTTTTTTCTTAACTTACAGAGGAAACATACATGGGATTACTTGAGAATAATGTCTTATAAATATATGACTTAATGTAATTATACATCTTTAGAACAATCTTGAATTGTATTAGCATGAAAGACAAAGCATAGATGCTGGAAACAAATTTCTCTCTTAAACTATCCCCTAGATTATCATTAATAGCCAAATATTAACATATATACACATAAATATATATGCATGTATGTACTGGGTGTTCTGTGGAGATCAAATTTATCTAACATAAGTCTAAGTATCATAAATCTGTTACTTTTGGAGGTGGCTGGATTCTTGTTTCTGTTTCCTTTAGTTTTTTGCATTTTTAGAAAAAGATTAACACTTTACATAGAAAGTAATTGATTTTTCTTTTTTAAACCTACAGGATGTTCCTAGGAGTGACTAGCATGGTATTAATGGTCCATTTTATAACTCAGATATCTGTGGATGGCTTTTAGGTCTTTCATTGTTTTCCAGATAAAGGTTAATTGATTTAGTAGGAATTGTTCAATATCTCAGCTTTCATTTTCTGTAGTACCATCTTTTCCTGAAGGAACCCTGATCTGCTCCATGAGAATGGGACTAGCTCCTCTCTGGTAAAGCTACTTTCAAAAATAAATGTGGAGAGAATAAGATGGCGGAGTTGTAGGTGGACGTGGAGTGCATCTCTCTGCACAGATACATCAGGACTACACCTTCAGACACGGAAGTGCATGAGAACACCAGCTGAGAGAGGACAGGAGTACCTGACCAGCAGAAAAGAATATATAGACCCGGGCAAAACTCTGTAGGATGAAGGAATTAGGGGGAAAAACAGGAGTGTTAGTAAGACTGGACCTGCCCTCAGTGGGTGGGGGAACTGAAGCAGGGGTCTGATCCCCACGTTGGGGCAATTGTCTGAGTCAGAGGAGAAACATAGAGGAAAACAGCTGATCTGTGGCAGCCTAAATGGGATGAGAATCAAAAGTCCTTGCCTCAGCCATACATATCCTGGACAGAGATGTAGATCCCCTGAAACGTACAGCAGCTGGGAGCTGGAGTTTAGGGGCTGTGGAGCAATCCCAGGGCAAGGGCTGCTGTTGACCACGGAGAGATGGATCAAGGGGAGGTGAGGGAAGAGATTGTGGTGGGAAATGCCTGTGGAGGAAAGCTGGGCAGCCATGGAAGCAAGGTGATACTGCTGAGTCATGTGTAGGGGGGTGGAGCCATCACCATAGCCTCTCTCCCCGCACATGTCAGCATTGCAGCTGAACCATAGAGAGGCTTGCCCGCCCATCACACGCCTGACACACTGAACTACAGAGTAGGACCCCACCCAGGATGCTCCTTTAAGCGCCTGATGCACCAATCTACAAAGTAGGACCCCTGCCAGGGGGGCCTTCTATGTGCCTGAGGTGATGAACAACAGAGAAGGACCCCAAGCAAGGGAGCCCTCTAAGTGCCTGAAATGGGTGGAGCTACAGAGAAAGATTGGCCAAAGAGGCCATCTGATTGCCAGCCACAAGAGTCTTGAAAAAAGACTCTGATAGGGCCATAACTCCTGTGGTGGAGGCAGTCCGTGTCCCTGCACACTTGATGCTGCCAGGGTCCCTGCAAGCCAAGCAGCTGCGCCACCTTCGCGCTCAACTCTCACTGGGGCAGAGCTGCCACAGGCGAAAGAGTCCTGCCTCTATGTGCACAGGGTCACTGCGGTAGCGGCTGCCTCTGTGTGACCGCTTAGACTGTGGCCAGCCAGGCTTCCCTGTCACGGAGGGGGTTTCTCCAGGCAAGAATACTGGAGTGTATTGGCCAGTACTGGTTGCCATACTCTTGTAGAGCACCATATTTCCTGCTGCCCTAGCCGCCAGCCCCCCTGAGTACCTGGTGCTGCCAGAACCCCTGCAACCCAAGCACCACCTCCACTCCTGACCCTCACAGGGGCAAACCCAAGTCCTCCAGGGCAGCCTCAGGAGCAAACCCCAGTGGATGACCCACATGCAGAGGTGGAAATGAAACCACCATTGAAACCCAGGGGCAGTGTGACTAAGGAAGAAGACCCAAAACCCTCCCACCAGCTATACAAGTTGCAGATTAAATCCATACGATCAGCTAGGCAGACTCTGTGTCTATGGACTATATAAAAGGTCACTGAGAGCTCCCACAAAAGAAAACGCACTAGTTTTGACAGCTGTGGACATAGGAGGCAAGAACACAGAGGAGTAGGACCAGATTAGAATCTGAGCTGCCCCTACAACAGGTCCAGAGACCAGCACCATATTGGAGGACATCCTAGGGAGGTGAAGTGGGCTGTGACTCCCAGCAAGGAAAAGGACTCTGACAGCAGGGACACAAGAAAAAACATTTATTGTTCTAATGTTTTGACTTGTTCTGTAGATTCTTTTGGATTTTTTTTTCTTTTTCCCCCTCTTTTCTCCCCCTCTGTTGTATTTGTTGATTTTATTGGCACTGTGAATTCTAATTAAGCTTTTGACCTTTTTTTTCCTTCTTTTTTTTCCTCAGTCACGTTTTTTTTCTTTTATTGTTGTTTTAAACCTCTGCCTCTACGTTGGGCTTTTGCAGTTCTGGGGAGTTTTCCTTTTTTTTTTTTTTTCCTCTTTTTTTAATTTTAATTTTTTTAAACTATTATTATTTTTCTACTTTTATTCCTTTGTTTGCTTTTCTTACTGTTCCTTTCCCCTTGCAGTTAGTCACTAATGTATATAAATCTTCTTCATCTACCTCTGTTTAGCTTTGCATATCTATTCTTTCTTTTCTTTCTTTCCTTGCCTGTCAACATATTTGTTAGCTTTATTTTCATTGTTTTATTCCCCAATTGGTACCTTGCTTCAGTTTTGTTTTCCACTTTGTGCTTTGGTTAGTTTTGTTCTGGTAGATATACTTTTTGGTTTCCTTTGTTCACCAGGTCAATCTATTGTACTTTATTTTTGTTGGATTGTTTCGATTTTGCTTATGGGCATATATGTATATTGTATATTCAGTCACACTTTTTAATATTGTTATAAACTTCTGCATCTATGTTGGGCTTTTGCAGTTCTGTGGAGTTTTTCATTTTTTGTTTTTTTCTTTTTTCTTTCTTCTTCCATTTTTTTTTCTTTTCTCTCTTTTATAAGTTTGTTTTAATTTTTTAAAATTTATTCTATTTTTCTACATTTGTTCTTTGTTTGCTTTTCCTACTGTTCTTTTCTCCTTGCAGTTAATCTTTAATGTATTTAAATCTTCATCTATCTCTATTTAACTTTGCATATCTATTCTTTCTTTCTTTCCTTTCCTCTCAACATATTTGTTAATTTTGTTTTCATTGCTTTATTCCTCACTTGGCACCTTGCTTTAGTTTTGTTTTCCACTTTGTGCTTTAGTTACTTTTGTTCTTAATTGGTAAATATAATTTTTGATTTCCTTTGTTGGCTGGGTCAATCTATTTTCTCTACTTTGTTGGAGTATTTTGACTTTGCTCATGGGAGTATATGTATATGCGTACATTCCATTATTTTAATTATTATTTGCCTGATTTTGTAACTGCCATTTGTCTGGGGTTCAGTTTTGGTTTCTTGTTTTTGGATATTTGTTTTAATCTCACTTAACGCCATAACAAACCATTTGTGTAATCTTCGTTCCTGACCAGAAATCAAACTCTGAGCCTTTGGAGTGGGAGCACTGACTCCAAGACCCTAGACTACCAGAAAACTAACTCTAGGGAGTGTCAAATAGTGAGAACTCACACAAAGGAAACCACTTGAATACAAGACCCAACATCACCCAAATGCCAGTAGCACCCTGTGCAGGACACCTCATCTAAACAACAAACAAAACAAAATTACAAACCCAGTCATCAGCAGACAGGATTACCACCTCACTCAGCCTTGCCCATCAGAGGAAAAACAAACAAGCAAACAAAAACTCAGCACAAATCTCACCCTATATGAAACTTACACAGACCATTGGACCAACCTTAGGAGGACAGAAACCAAAAAGAAGAAAAAATTCAACCTTGAAGCCTGGGAAAAGGAGACCTCAAACACAGTAAGTTTAAAAAAATAATAATAATGAAAAGGCAGAGAAATACTACAAAATGAAGGAACAAACTAGAAACACAGAAGTCCAAATAAATGAAGATGAAATAGTCAAACTCCCTGAAAAAGAATTCAGAATAATGATAGTAAAATGATCAAAAACCTCGAAAACAAAATGGAGAAAATGCAAGAATCAATTAACAAAGACCTAGAAGAATTAAAGAATAAATGTACAGAGACAACACAATTACTGAAATTAAAAATACTCTAGATGGAATCAAGAGCAGGATAGCTGAAGCAGAAGAATGAATCAGTGAGCTGAAAGATAAAATGGTGGAAATAACTTCTGAAGAGCAGAATAAAGTAAAAAGAATGAAAAGAACTGAGGATAGTCTCAGAGACCTCTGGGACAATATCAAATGTGTAAACATTTGAATTATAGGGGTCCCAGAAGAAGAAGAGAGAAAGAAAGGGTATGAGAAAATTTTTGAAGAGATTATAGTTGAAAATTTCCCCAATGTGGAAAAGGAAATAGTCAATCAAGTCCAAGAGGCACAAAGAGTCCCATACAGGATAAATCCAAGGAGAAACATGCCAAGACACATACTAATCAAACTAACAAAGACTAAACACAAAGAAAGAATATTAAAAGCAGCAAGGGAGAAGCAACAAGTAACTTACAAGGGAAACCCCATATGTTTAACAGCTGATCTTTCAGCAGAAACTCTGAAGGCCAGAAGGAAATAGCAGAATATATTTAAAGTGCGGAAAGGGAAAAATCTACACCCAAGATTACTGTACCCAACAAAGATCTCATTCAAAATCGATGGAGAAATAAAAAGCTTTTCAGACAAGCAAAAGTTAAGAGAATTCAATACCACCAAACCAGCTTTAAAACAAATGTTAAAGGGATTTATATAGTCAAGAAATACAACAGAAAAAAAGGGTCTATGAAATTAACCCCAAACAGTTAAGAAAATGACAATAGGAACATATGTATCAATAATTACTTTAAATGTAAATGAATTAAATGCTCCAACCAAAAGACACAGATTGGCTGAATGGATACAAAAACAAGACTCATATATATGCTGTCTACAAGAAACCCACTTCAGACCTACAGACACATATACACTGAAAGCAAGAGGATGGAAAAATATATCCCATGCAAATGGGAAGCAAAAAAAAGTTGGAGTAGCAATCCTCATATCAGACAAAACAGACCTTAAAATAAAGATGACAAGAGCTAAGGAAGGACACTACATAATGATCAAGGGATCAATCCAAGAAGAAGACATAACCATTGTAAATATCTATGCACCCAACATAGGAGAACCTCAATACATAAGACAAACACTGCTGCTGCTACTGCTACTGCTAAGTCGCTTCAGTCGTGTTCGACTCTGTGTGACCCCATAGACGGCAGTCCATTAGGCTCTCCCATCCCTGGGATTCTCCAGGCAAGAACACTGGAGAGGGTTGCCATTTCCTTCTCAAATGCACTAACAGACATAAAAGGAGAAATTGACAGTAACACAATAATAGTAGGAGAATTTAATATCCCACTCACACCAATGGACAGATCATCAAAACAAAAAATTAATAAGGAAAACACAAGTTTTGAATGATACATTAGATGAGATGGATCTCATTGATGTCTTTGGGACACTTCATCCAAATGCAGAAGAGTACACCTTCTTCTCAAGTGCATATGGAACATTCTCCAGGATAGACCACATCTTAGGTCACAAGTCAAACCTCAGTAAATTTAAGAAAATTGAAATCATATCAAGTATCTTCTCTGACCACAATGCTATGAGACTAGATATCAATTACAAGAAAAAAAATTGTAAGAAACACAAACACATGGAGATTAAACAACACGTTTGTAAATAACCAACAGGTTACTGAGGAAATCAAAAGGGAAATAAAAAAATTTCTAGAAACAAGTGACAATGAAAACATGACAATTCAAAACCTATGGGATGCAGCAAAAGCAGTTCTAAGAGGGAAGTTTATAGCAATACAATCCTACTCCAAGAAACAAGAAAAACATCAAATAGACAACCTAACTTTACACCTAAAACAACTGGAAAAAGAACAAAAAATCTCTCAAATTAATAGAAGGAAAGAAATCATAAAGATCTGAGCAGAAATAAGTGAAAAAGAAATGAAAGAAACAATAGTAAAGATTAATAAAACTAAAAGCTGGTTCTTTGAGGAGATAAACAAAATTGACAAACCTTTAGCTAGACTCATCAAAAAAAGAAGAGAGAGGGAAGAATCAAATCAAAATCAGAAATGAAAAAGGAGAGGTTACAACAGACAATGCAGAAATACAAAGGATTATTATGAGACTATTATGAACAACTATATGACAATAAAATGGATAACCTGGAAAAAATAGGCAGATTCTTAGTAAAGTTCAATCTTCCAAAACAGAACCAGGAAGAAATAGAAATTATGAACAATCCAATTACAAGCACTGAAATTGAAGCTCTGGTAAGAAAAAAATCCCCCAGAAAACAAAAGCCCAGGATGAGATGGCTTCACAGGAAGAATTCTATCAAACATTTAGAGAAGAGCTAATGCCTGTACTTCTAAAATTCTTTCAAAGAATTGCAGAGGAAGGAACACTTCCAAACTCCTTCTACGAGGCCACCATCAGCCTGATACCAAAACCAGACAAAGACAATGAAAAAAAAAAAAGAAAACCACAGGCCAATATCACTGATGAACACAGATGCAAAAATTCTCAACAAAATTTTAGCAAACAGAATTCAGCAACACATCAAAAAGCTCATACACCACGATCAAGTTTGGTTTATTCCAGGGATGCAAGGATTCTTCAATATACACAAATCAGTGTGATACACCATATTAACAAATTGAAAGATAAAAACCATATGATAGTCTCAACAGATGCAGAAAAAGCTTTTGACAAAATTCAGCACCCATTTATGATTAAAACTCTTCAAAAAATGGGCATAGAAGGAACCTACCTCAACATAGTAAAGCCCATATATGATAAGCCTACAGCAAACATTCTTTTTTTTTCTTTTTGTTTGTTTTTTTTTTTTAATTAAATTTTTATTTTTACTTTATTTTACTTTACAATACTGTATTGGTTTTGCCATACATTGACATGAATCCACCACGGGTGTACATGCGTTCCCAAACATGAACCCCCGTCCCACCTCCCTCCCCATAACATCTCTCTGGGTCATCCCCGTGCACCAGCCCCAAGCTTGCTGTATCCTGCATCAGACATAGACTGGCGATTCGATTCTTACATGATCGTATACATGTTTCAATGCCATTCTCCCAAATCATCCCACCCTCTCCCTCTCTCTCTGAGTCCAAAAGTCTGCTCTACACATCTGTGTCTTGCATACAGGGTTATCATTGCCATCTTTCTAAATTCCATATATATGTGTTAGTATACTGTATTGGTGTTTTTCTTTCTGGCTTACTTCACTCTGTATAATCGGCTCCAGTTTCATCCATCTCATTAGAACTGATTCAAATGTATTCTTTTTAATGGCTGAGTAATACTCCATTGTGTATATGTACCACAGCTTTCTTATCCATTCATCTGCTGATGGACATCTAGGTTGTTTCCATGTCCTGGCTATTATAAACAGTGCTGCAGTGAACATTGGGGTACATGTGTCTCTTTGAATTCTGGTTTCCTCGGTATGTATGCCCAGCAGTGGGATTGCTGGGTCATAAGGCAGTTCTATTTGCAATTTTTTAAGGAATCTCCACACTGTTCTCCATAGTGGCTGTACTAGTTTGCATTCCCACCAACAGTGTAAGAGGGTTCCCTTTTCTCCACGCCCTCTCCAGCATTTATTGCTTGCAGGTTTTTGGATCGCAGCCATTCTGACTGGTGTGAAGTGGTACCTCCTTGTGGTTTTGATTTGCATTTCTCTAATAATGAGTGATGTTGAGCATCTTTTCATGTGTTTGTTAGCCATCCGTATGTCTTCTTTGGAGAAATGTCTATTTAGTTCTTTGGCCCATTTTTTGATTGGGTCGTTTATTTTTCTGGAATTGAGCTGCAGAAGTTGCTTGTATATTTTTGAGATTAGTTGTTTGTCAGTTGCTTCATTTGCTATTATTTTCTCCCATTCAGAAGGCTGTCTTTTCACCTTGCTTATATTTTCCTTTGTTGTGCAGAAGCTTTTAATTTTAATTAGATCCCATTTGTTTATTTTTGCTTTTATTTCCAGAATTCTGGGAGGTGGATCATGGAGGATCCTGCTGTGATTTATGTCAGAGAGTGTTTTGCCTATGTTCTCCTCTAGGAGTTTTATAGTTTCTGGTCTTACATTTAGATCTTTAATCCATCTTGAGTTTATTTTTGTGTGCAGTGTTAGAAAGTGATCTAGTTTCATTCTTTTACAAGTGGTTGACCATTTTTTCCCAGCACCACTTGTTAAAGATATTGTCTTTACTCCATTGTATATTCTTGCCTCCTTTGTCAAAGATAAGGTGTCCATATGTGTGTGGATTTATCTCTGGGCTTTCTATTTTGTTCCATTGATCTATATTTCTACAGCAAACATTCTTAAAGGGAAAAACTGAAAGCGTACTAAGATCAAGAACAAGACAATGGTGTCCACTTTCACCACTTGATTCAACATAGTTCTAGAAGTTCTAGCTTCAGCAACCAGAGAAGAAAAAGAAATAAAAGGAATCCAGATAGGAAAAGAAGTAAAGCCCTCACTGTTTGTGGATGACATGATATTGTACAAAGGAAAACCTAAAGATGGTATCAGAAAATTACTAGAGCTAATGAGTGAACTTAGCAAAGTTGCACGATACAAAATCAATACACAGAAATCACTCGCATTTCTATGTACTCAGTTCAGTTCACATGCTCAGTCGTGTCTGACTCTTTGTGACCCATTGACCACAGCATGCCAGGCCTCCCTGTCCAAAACCCAACTCCTGGAGTTTACTCAAACTCATGTCCCAACTCATGTTGATGATGTCAACCAACTATCTCATTCTCTGTTGTACCCTTGTCCTTCGGCCTTCAATCTTTCCCAGCATCAGGGGCTTTTCATGAGTCAGTTTTCGCATCAGGTGGCCAAAGTATTGGAGTTTCAGCTTCAACATCAATCCTTCCAATAGATATTCAGGACTGATTTCCTTTAGGATGGACTGGTTGGATCTCCTGCAGCCCAAGGGACTCTCAAGAGTCTTCTCCAATACCACAGTTCAAAAGCATCAATTCTTCAGCGCCCTGATTTCTTTATAGTCCAACTCTCACATCCACATATGACTACTGGAAAAACCATAGCCTTGACTAGACAGACCTTTGTTGGCAAAATAATGCCTCTGCTTTGTAATATGCTGTCTAGGTTGTTCATAACTTTCCTTCCAAGGAGTAAGTGCCTTTTAATTTCATGGCTGCAGTCACCATCTGCAGTGATTTTGGAGCCCCCCAAAATAAAGTCTGACACTGTTACCCCATCTATTTGCCATGAAGTGATGGGACCAGATGCCATGATCTTCATCTTCTGAATGTTGAGCTTTACGCCAACTTTTTCACTCTCCTCTTTCACTTTCATCAAGAGGCTCTTTAGTTCTTTGCTTTCTATCATAAGTGTGGTGTCACCTGCATATCTGAGGTTACTGGTATTTCTCCCGGGAATCTTGATTCCAGCTTGTGTTTCACCCAGCCCAGAATTTCTCATGATGTACTCTGCATATAGTTAAATAAGAAGTGTGACAATATACAGCCTTGATGTACTCCTTTCTCAATTTTGAAGCAGTCAGCTGTTTGATGTCCAGTTCTAACTGTTGTTTCTTGATCTGCATACACGTTTCTCAGGAGGCAGGTCAGGTGGTCTGGTATTCCCGTTTCTTTAAGAATTTTGCACAGTTTGTTGTGATCAACACAGTCAAAAATTTAAGTATAGTCAATGAAGTAGATGTTTTTCTGGAATTCTCTTACTTTTTCTGTGATCCATTGGACTTTGGCAATTTGACCTCTGGTTCCTCTGCCTTTTCTAAATCCAGCTTGTACATCTGGAAGTTCTCAGTTCACATACTGGTGGAGCTTAGCTTGAAGGATTTTGAGCACTACCTTCCTAGCCTGTGAGATGAGCGCAATTGTGCGGTAGTTTGAGCATTCTTTGGCATTGCCTTTCTTTGGGGTTGGAATGAAAACTGACCTTTTCTAGTCCGGTGGCCACTGCTGAGTTTTCCAAATTTGCTGGCATATTGAGTGAAGCACTTCCACAGCATCATCTTTTAGGATTTGAAATGGCTCAACTGGAATTCCATCTCCTCCACTAGCTTTGTTCATAGTGATGCTTCCTAAAGCCCCCTTGACTTCACATTCCAGGATGTCTGGCTATAGGTGAGTGATCACACCATTGTGATTATCTGGGTCGTGAAGATCTTTTTTGTATACTTCTTCTGTGTATTCTTGCCACCTCTTCTTAATATCTTCTACTTCTGTTAGGTCCATACAATTTCTGTCCTTTATTGTGCCCTTCTTTGCATGAAATATTTCTTTGGTATCTCTAATATTCTTGAAGCGATCTCCGGCTTTTCCCATTCTATTGTTTCCCTCTGTTTCTTTGCACTGATCACTGAGGAAGGCTTTCTTATCTCTCCCTGCTATACTTTGGAACTCTGCATTCAAATTGGTATATCTTTTCTTTTCTCCTTTTCTTTCATATCTCTTCTTTTCACAGTTATTTGTAAGGCCTCCACAGATAGCCATTTCCTTTTTTTGCATTTGTTTTTCTTGGGAATTGTCTCAATCCCTGTCTCCTGTACAATGTCATAAACCTCATTCCATAGTTCATCAGGCACTCTGTTTATCAGATCTAATCCCCTGAATCTAGTTCTCCCATCCACTGTATAATCATAGGGATTTGACTTAGGTCATACCTGAATGGTCTAGTGGTTTTCCCTACTTTTTTCAATTTAAGTCTGAATTTGACAATAAGGAGTTCATGATCTAAGCTACAGTCAACTCCCGGTCTTGTTTTTGCTGACTGTACAGAACCTCTCCATCTTTGGCTGCAAAGAATATAATCAATCTGATTTCAGTATTGACCATCTGGTAATGTCCATGTGTAGAGTCTTCTCTTGTGTTATTGGAAGAGGGTGTTTTTTATGACCAGTGCATTCTCTTGGCAGAACTGTATTAGCTTTTGCCCTGTTTCATTCTGTATTCCAAGGCCAAATTTGCCTGTTACTCCAGGTGTTTCTTGACTTCTTATTTTTGCATTCCAGTCCCCTACAATGAGAAGGACATCTTTTTGGGGTGTTAGTTCTAGAAGGTCTTGTAGGTCTTCATAGAGCTGCTAAGTTTCAGCTTCTTCAGCATTACTGGTCGAGGAATAGACTTGAATTACTGTGATATTGAATGGTTTGCCTTGGAAATGAATAGACATCATCCTGTTGCTTTTGAGATTTCATCCAAGTAGTGCATTTTGGACTCTTGTTGAATATGAGGGCTACTCCATTTCTTCTAAGGGATTCTTGCCCATGGCAGTAGATATAATGGTCATCTGAGTTAAATTCACCCATTCCAGTCCATTTTAGTTCACTGATTTCTAAAATGTTGACATTCACTCTTGTCATCTCCTGTTTGACCATGAGATCTCTTCAAGAAAATTAGAGATACCAAGGGAACATTTCATGCAAAGATGGGCACAATAAAGGACAGAAATTGTATGGGCCTAACAGAAGTAGAAGATATTAAGAAGAGGTGGCAAGAATACACAGAAGAAGTATACAAAAAAGATCTTCACGGCCCAGATAATCACGATGGTGTGATCACTCACCTATAGCCAGACATCCTGGAATGCAAAGTCAAGTGGGCCTTAGGAAGCATCGCTATGAACAAAGCTAGTGGAGGAGATGGAATTCCAGTTGAGCCATTTCAAATCCTAAAAGATGATGCTGTGAAAGTGCTTCACTCAATATGCCAGCAAATTTGGAAAACTCAGCAGTGGCCACAGGACTGGAAAAGGTCAGTTTTCATTCTAATCCCAAAGAAAGGCAATGCCAAAGAATGCTTAAACTACCACACAATTGCATTCATCTCACATGCTAGTAAAGTAATGCTCAAAATTCTCCAAGCCAGACTTCAGCAATACATGAACTGTGAACTTCCAGATGTTTAAACTGGTTTAGAAAAGGCAAAGGAACCAGAGATCAAATTGCCAACACCCACTGGATCATTGAAAAGGCAAGAAAGTTCCAGAAAAACATCTATTTCTGCTTTATTGACTATGCCAAAGCTTTTGTGTGAATCACAATCAACTGTGGAAAATTCTGAAAGAGATGGGAATACCAGACCACCTGACCTGCCTCTTGAGAAATCTGTATGCCGCTCAGGCAACAATGATTAGAACTGGACATGGAACAACAGACTGTTTCCAAACTGGGAAAGGAGTACATCAAGGCTGTATATTGTCACACTTCTTATTTAACTTCTATGCAGAGTACATCATGAGAAATTCTGGGCTGGGTGAAACACAAGCTGGAATCAAGATTGCCGGGAGAAATACCAGTAACCTCAGATATGCAGATGACACCACCCTTATGATAGAAAGCAAAGAAGAACTAAAGAGCCTCTTGATGAAAGTGAAAGAGGAGAGTGAAAAAGTTGGCGTAAAGCTCAACATTCAGGATCATGGCATCTGGTCCCATCACTTCATGGCAAATAGATGGGGTAACAGTGTCAGACTTTATTTTGGGGGCTCCAAAATCACTGCAGATGGTGACTGCAGCCATGAAATTAAAAGGCGCTTACTCCTTGGAAGGAAAGTTATGAACAACCTAGACAGCATATTACAAAGCAGAGACATTATTTTGCCAACAAAGGTCTGTCTAGTCAAGGCTATGGTTTTTCCAGTAGTCATATGTGGATGTGAGAGTTGGACTATAAAGAAATCAGGGCGCTGAAGAATTGATGCTTTTGAACTGTGGTATTGGAGAAGACTCTTGAGAGTCCCTTGGGCTGCAGGAGATCCAACCAGTCCATCCTAAAGGAAATCAGTCCTGAATATTTATTGGAAGGATTGATGTTGAAGCTGAAACTCCAATACTTTGGCCACCTGATGTGAAAAGCTGACTCATGAAAAGCCCCTGATGCTGGGAAAGATTGAAGGCCAAAGGACAAGGGTACAACAGAGAATGAGATAGTTGGATGGCATCACCAACTCAATGGATATGAGTTTGAGTAAACTCTGGGCATTGTTGATGGACAGGGAGGCCTGGCATGCTGCATTCCATGGGGGTGGCAAGGAGTCAGACACAACTAAGTGACTGAACTGTGGTAAACTGAATTTGCCTTGAATCAGAGACCTAACATTCCAGGTTCCTATGCAATACTGCTCTTTACAATATTGCTGTTTACACTGGACTTTGTTTCTATTACCAGTCACATCTACAACTGGGTGTTTCTATGTACTAGCAATTAATAATCCAAAAGAGAAATTAAGGAATCAATCCCATCCACCATTTCAACAAAAATAATTAAATATCTAGGAATGAAATTACCTAAGGAGACAAAAGAACTGTACACAGAAAATTATAAGACACTTGTGAAAGAAGTCAAAGATGACATAAACAGATGGAGAGATATTCCATGTTCCTGGGTAGGAAGAATCAATATTGTGAAAATGAGTGTACTTACTACCAAATGCAATCTACAGATTCAATGTGATCCCTATCAAATTACCAATGGCATTTTTCACAGGACTAGAACAAAAAATTTAAAAATTTAAATGGAAACACAAAAGATCCTGAATAGTCAAAGCAGTCTTAGGAAAGAAGAATGGGGCAGGAGGAATCAACCTTCCTGACTTCAGATTATACTACAAAGCTACAGTCATCAAGACAGTATGGTACTGGCATAAAACCAGAAATATAGACCAATGGAACAAGTTAGAAAACTCAGAAATAAACCCATGCACCTATGGATACCTTATTTTTTACAAAGAAGGTAAGAACATACAATAGGGCAAAGACAGCCTCTTCAATAAATGGTGCTGGGAAAACTGGACAGCTACATGTAAAAGAAGAAATTAGAACACTTCCTAAGACCATACACAAAGATAAACTCAAAATGGATTAAAGACTTAAATGTAAGACCAGAAGCTATAAAATTCTTAGAGGAAAACATAGGCAGAACACTCGATGACATAAATCAAAGCACAATCCTCTATGACCCACCTCCTAGTGTAATGGAAATAAAAGCAAATGTAAACAAGTGGGACCTGATTAAAGTTAAAAGCTTTTGCACAGCAGAGGAAACTATAAGTAAGGTGAAAAGACAACCCTCAAAATGGGAGAAAATAATCTCAAATGAAGAAAGGATTAATTTCCAAAATATACAATGGCTCATACAACTCAATACCAGAAAAACAAGGAACCCAATCAAAAAGTGGAAAAAAGACCTAGACAGATATTTCTCCAAAGAAGACATACACGTGGCCTACAAACACATGAAAAGGGGCTCAACCTTGCTCATTATCAGAGAAATGCAAATCAAAACCACAATGAAATATCACCTCACACCAGTCAGAATGGCCGTCATCAAAAAGTCTACAAAACAATAAATGCTGGAGAGGATGTGGAGAAAAGGGAACGTTCTTGCACTGTTGATGCGGATGTAAATTGATACAGCCACTATGGAAGACAGTATGGAGATTTCTTAAAAAACTAGGAATAAAACCACCGTATGACCCAGCAATCCCACTCCTAGGCATATACCCTGAAGAAACCAAAATTGAAAAAGACACGTGTATCCCATTGTTCATTGCAGCACTATTTACAATAGCTAGAACTTGGAAGCAATGTAGATGTCCATTGACAGATGAATGGATAAAGGAGTTGTGGTACATATACACAGTGGGATATTACTTAGCCATAAAAGGAATGCATTTGAGTCAGTTCTGATGAGGTGGATGAACCTAGAACCTATTATACAGACTGAAGTGAATTAGAAAGAGAAAGAAAAATATCATGTTCTAATGCACATATATGGAATCTAGAAAAACGGTACCGAAGAAGTTATTTACAGGGCAGCAGTGGAGAAACAGACATAGAGAATAGACTTATGGACATGGGGATAGGGGAGGAGAGGGTGAGATATATGGAAAGAGTAACATGGAAACTTACATTACCATATGTAAAGTAGACAGCCAATGGGAATTTGCTGTAAGGCTCAGGAAACTCAAACAGGGTCTCTGTATCAACCTAGAGGAGTGGGATGGGGAGGGAGATGGGAGGGAGGTTCAAAAGGGAGGGGATATATGTATACCTGTGGCTGATTCATGTTGAGGTTTGACAGAAAACAGCAAAATTCTGTAAAGCAATTATCCTTCAATAAAAAAATAAAAAGAAAAAAAATGTGTAGCCAGTTCCCATGGCTGGTGTTTACGGTGGCAGTAGATTTGCTAAAGATACTCAGGGAGCACTATTAATGAGTCTGGGTGAAGCTGATATTAATTATGTCTTCTGGTAAGTGTAGGGGATGTTTAATATGGCAGCTCATCAGAGATAAGTGCATGTGAGTGGAATGCACACTTGAGTACTTAGCATACTTAGTCATATAGTTTTGTTTTGCCTGTGAAATAAAAATTCTCCTTCTACTGTGGTTAAGGGGAACCCTCATCCTAACAGTGGGCTAATTCTTGTTAGAAGAGTCAAGCATTGTGAAGGGCTTATGATTTTAACCTACTGAGCAACTTCACTTTCACTTTTCACTTTCATGCATTGGAGAAGGAAGTGGCAACCCACTCCAGTGTTCTTGCCTGGAGAATCCCAGGGACGGGGGAGCCTGGTGGGCTGCCATCTATGGGGTCACACAGAGTTGGACATGACTGAAGTGACTTAGCAGCAGCAGCAGCAAGCTAGGAGATTAGTCCTTCAGTTTCCTGGATGTTGGAAAAAGACAGGAACTTCCTGGGTCCAAAACAAAGGACTTCATTACTCATGGCACAGTAGGAGGTGTGACCTTCATCTTCTCATCCATTTCCCTTGCCCCCCACGTTCCACATGGGCAGGGCAGAAGCAGGCCCAAAGGAATGCTGCGTATACAGTGGGCTTGTGTCATAGCTGAGGGACTGTTAATCTTAAGAACCAACCTTACAAGGATGTCCCTTGCAAATCTGCAAACTTTCTCTGGATGGAAATACTTTTATCATACTGCACAGCAAACAGATCTTCCCTCTGTCCTGCAGGGAAACAATCTCTCTCTTCTAAGACTGTTCATCTGAACATATATTTCAGAATAAAAGCAGTTACCGGATGAACAGGAACACAAAGATACCCATGAAGAATTGTCTGCAACAAGAAGTAGAAACATTTCCCTGACCCGTTGTCAGGTCTGAATTCCTAGTTTTTCTTCTGCATTATGTTTTCTAGAACTAAGACATAGTTCTCTGTTCTACGTATCATCTTCTGCTAATAGGTAACATTCTTATACATAAAGGATTGGTTGGGAAAAAGGCTGGATTATGAACCCAGGATATGGAGAACTAGACAATTCTCTGCCTATGTCTCAGGTCAGATCATCAGAATAAAATGAGGATGAGAGCCCTCACTGAATAAAAGAAGGATGAGAATCCTCTGAATAGCTTCCACTGCCCCTAAGTCTTCTCAGATATTAAGTTACATCCAGCTAGGTGAGGCAAGGACTCTGTGGCACCAGATGTGGCCATAAAGACAGATGTTTTAATGAACTTGAGACATTGTGGATTTGGATACAAGTGACAGTTTTTGATACTCAGTGATGAGCTTAAGAATCTCAAAGATGTTCAGGCAGTTGAAAAGACCTGGTAGAAAAAAAGTGATTTTCTGGGACAGAAGTGTGTAAAAGAAAATACATCATATACCCCAGGCCCCTGAAGTGGCTAACCTTTGCCTAAACATACAAAGCAGACTTTCTAAGAGTTCTCAGTAAACCACTGAGGTGATAGGGAACACTGCACACTGAATATGTAAAGAAAGGATCTCTTCGGAGCTTCAGCCAATAAAATATTCTCTTAAGCCAAAGTGTACCTTCACCTCTCTGCTTCTTAATAATGAAACTGCTGGTCAGGGTAGCAGGCTTTGGGCATCTTCAGTGTTACAAGAAGACTGACCAGTGAGTGCATATCCTCTAGGAAAGGGTTCTTTTCTCACTCTTTAAAAAATTAATTTATCAGGGAACAAAAATTCTTTAAAAAATCCTACACCTTAGAACTCTGTCAAACCAGGCAGAAATGATAACTGTTTCTCATTGGAAAATTGGAAGGCTTGTTACACAGTTGTATTATGGAAAGGAAAGAATTCATTTTCTTCGTTTTTGGCAATAAATTATTCAAACATTATTGGTAATGGGGTGTAAAAATATTAGAGGAAATTTTGAAAAGGGGAAATAAGTCACTCGTAAGTCACCCTATGTTCAGTCCCTGAACATAGTGTTCTTTTCATTTTTGAATGTTGCCTGTTGGTCCTTATTTAAATACATGCATATTTTTGGCATAGTTGCAAGAGATGTTTATAGCAAGTACCAACTCAATTTATAGATACATCATGAATGTTCTTAAAGAATGAGATTTTTCTTTAAAAATCATGAGATGTTAATGTGTTTTTAAAGTCATGTCTTATCTTACAGCTTAAATATTATTTTACTAGAGGGAATAAATACATTTTCTTCTGATTATAGACACTCAGACCAGTTGCTTTTCCTTAACATTTTTTTTTTTTTGTAATTTAGTTGATTTACAATGTTTGTTGGTTTCAGGTGGACAGCAAAGTGAATGTTATGCATATACATGTATTCACTCTTTTTAAAGATTCCTTTCCAATATAGGCCATTACAGACTGTTGAGTAGAGTTCCCTGTGCTATATAGTAGGTCCTTATTAGTTACCTATTTTATATATAATAGTGTATATATGTCAATCCCAATCTCCCAATTTATCCTTCCCCCTCTGACCCCCAGTACCTGCAAGTTTGTTTCCCATATCTATAACTCTATTTCTGTTTTATATCAATAGGTGAGCTCATCTGTACCTTTTATGTATTATTATTATATTTTGAATTTTGATTTTTTTTTGACACACCATGTGGCATATAGAATCTCAGTTTCCTGACCAGAGATTGAAACTTCACCCCCTGCAGTGGAAGCCTAGAGTCTTAACCACTGGACTGCCAGGAAAGTCCCTGTACCTGTTTTTTAGATTCCACATAAAAACAATATCACATGATATTTGTCAGAACAATTGCTTTTTGGGGTCATTCCTAATTTTGTTAGAGAGACTTCATTACATTTCCCTTTTAATCTTGTCGACATGCAAGCATGCATTCAGTTAACCTACAAGTTGTATCAGACTATTAAAGAATAAATTAAATAGAAAAAGGGCTAAAATCCTAGCCACATTTCCCGCTGCTTGAGATTGTGATGTTTTCCCGCAATAATATTAAAATGCAAGCTTCACGAAAGTTTTGATAGCTGGGTATCCATCTGCTGTTATATTATCAGACCTTAGCTGGTACCTCTCTCTCGGAGCCATCAGTGAAAGCTTCAAACTGTCGTACGTTACTTGTGGTTTTTTTAATTTATGAGTTTAAAAAAGTAATGGCCATCATTAATAACAGATGCAATCCAGAGGATCATTGGGGAAAATCTTCGTTTGGTGGTGGTTCATCCTACCTGTTTATGACACTTAGCAGTTGCTCAAATCTCTGGTTCAGGAGAGCTGCGAAAACATTGTGCAAGTGCACTATCAGGTGGGAAGGCTATTATGGCAGAGACTGCCTCGGCCTCACCTGAAATTCATTTCCTGGGCACCCTCATTGATGCCCTTGCCATCAGGTGTGGCCATGTGACTGAACTGTAGCCAGTGGCATGTGCGTTCACGCACTGTGTGTCATTTCCCACCCTGGCCTGTGAGTGAGTCAAAGTCGCTCAGTCATGTCCGATTCTTTGCAACGCCATGGACTGTAGCCTGCCAGGCTCCTCTGCCCATGGGATTTCCCCGGCAAGAATACTGGAGTGGGTTGCCATGCCCTCTTCCAGGGGATCTTCCTGACTCTGGGATCGAACCCGGGTCTCCTACATTGCACGTGGATTCTTTACCATCTGAGCCACCAGGGAAGCCCCTGGCTCATAAGAACCTCCCTGCTCTTTCTCTTTCCTGCTTTATCCAGAAGAGCATCCTTAGAAGCTATGAATTCCCAAGATAGTGGAACCATAATATGGAAGTCTGTTTATGATCTTCATCATCTAATGGGGAACAGCTATTTTGTACTTTATTTTAGTAAGAATCAGACTTAATTCTTACTAAATTCAACTGGGTTAGGGAAATAAGACTTCGCAGTTGTATCCATAATAGTTGTCAGTGAAAGTGAAAGTCACTCAGTCAGTCCCACTCTTTACAAAGAGTACAGTCCATGGAATTCTCTAGGCCAGAATACTGGAGTGGGTAGCTGTTCCCTTCTCCAGGGGAGCTTCCCCACCCAGGGATTGAACCCAGGTCTCCCACATTGTAGGCAAATTCTTTACCAGCTGAGCCACAAAGGAAACCCAAGAATACTATAGTGGGTAGCCTATCCTTTCTCCAGCAGATCTTTCCAACCCAGGAATCGAACTGGGGTTTCCTGCATCCAGGAGGATTCTTTACCAATTGAGCTATCAGGGAAGCCCCAGAATAGCTGTTAATATTACCCTAATTAATTGTAAAATAGAAAGTTACTTGACTTGTATAATCATACATGCAGAGACACATTTTTCTTCCTCTGTAAAACAAATAAAGCCACGATGATGGCAGAGAGGGTACTAGCTAAAAGTATTTCAAAGTTAAGCACAGTTGGAAACTGAGATACTACCCAGAGGAAACAATTGTCCACAGGATCTAAGAAGCAGCATACAGCAGTGCTTAAGCATGAGGGGCCCAGTTGCCTGGGTGCCAGTCCCGACTCTGTCACTCGTTCGCTATGTGACCTTAAACAGATCATCTAAACTTCTTGCAATGCAGCTGAAACTCCAATACTTTGGCCACCTGATGCGAAGAACTGACTCATTGATAAAGACCCTGGTGCTGGGAAAGATTGAAGGCAGGAGGAGAAGGGGATGACAGAGGATGAGATGGTTGGATGGTATCACTGACTTAATGGACATGAGTTTGAGCAAGCTCTGGAAGTTGGTGATGGACAGGGAAGCCTGGCGTGCTGCAGACCATGGGGTCGCAAAGAGTTGGACACAACTGAGCGGGTGGGCTGAACTGAAACTTCTTGCCCCAATTTCCTCAGCTGTAAAGTGGAAATAATAATAATAATAATGGTGTATATGTACTTCACAGGTAAATCTTGCCAAAGTTAAATGAAGTAAATACTTAAGGGGCTTCCCCAGCGGCTCAGTGGTAGAGTCCGTCTGTAATGTAGGAGACACAGGAGATGTGGGTTCGATTCCTGGGTCAGGAAGATCCCCGAAGGAAGAAATAGCAACAATTCTTGCCTGAAAAATCTCACAGACAGAGGAGCCTGTCAGGCTACGGTTCATGGGGTTGCAAAGAGTCGGGTATGCCTGAAGTGACTAAGCATGCATGCAATATACATAAGATGCTTCCAGCAGTGCCCAGCAAAGTAAGCCCAGGACAAATGTTAGCTTATTATTAGTAGCAAGTAAGAATCGTGTCAGGCAAGACCCAGAATCTAGAGGAGAAGAAGAGAGAGCCTTTGTGTGTAGAGACTCAGGCCACAGTGGCTGTTCCATCTTCAGACTAACACCATCCTTTACTGACACACTTGTCATCTGGATAGATAAAATCTTGTGGTAAGACACACCAAAATGGAGGTGCACCTCAAATTTCTGCAAAGAATATCCCTCCTTCCTACTCATCTGCCACAGGCATATCTTGCCTCTTAGAAGGACTCCTTCCTACGTCAGCACCAAGTAGCGGGTTATATATACATCTTTCTTCCCGTTTCCTGTCAAATCCCTTCTGTCCTCTATGTCTTCAAGGTGGAGAAGCAAAAGGGATATTTACCCACAAACCTCTGCTATTGTTTATTACTGCTTCTGTCTCTGGCTAGCCTTGGGGTAAAAATGAACTGCCTTCAGGGCAACTTGAGTGATGAAACAGAATTCTATTTAAGGTCAGAAGCATGTGGAAACTTTGCACAAAATATAGAATTGAGAGATCCAGACTTAATTTGTTAAGTAAAAAAATAGACATAGAGATTTTAAAAGATTTTTATTTTATTTTTTTCGACCTTACTAATTTATTAATAAATCCATAGGAAAAAAGATGTTGCCTTAGGCTGACTCATATTTCAAAAGGGTGGCTACTTCTCTTATCTGGAGGATAATTGCTTTACAATGTTGTATTGGTTTCTACTGTACAATGATGAGACTCAGTCATTAAGTACATGTATATATATATCCCCTCCCTCTTGAGCTTTCCTCCCACTGTCCATCCTACCCTGACATAGATATTTTTAAATCATATTTTTAAATTGTGGTAAAATATACATAAAACAAATTTAGCATTTAAATATTTTTAAGTGCACAATTCAGTGCCATTAAGTCCGTTCATGATATTGTGTAATTATTATCACTATCCATCTCTAGAATTTGTTCATCACCCCCTATGTAAACTCTGTATCCATTGAACACCTCCCTTTTCTCCTTTCTGCACCCCTAGTAATTTCTCTTATACTTTTTGTCTCAGTAAATTTGCCTATTCCAGGTACCTTATATAAATGGAATCATACAATATTTATCCTTTTGTGTCTGGCTTATTTTGCTTAGCATAATGTTTCCAAGGTTCATCCCTGCTGAAGCATGTATCAGAATTTCCTTCCTTTTTATGGCTGGACAATATTCCATTGCGTGTATATGTGCCACATTTTGTTGGTCTACTCATCTGTTGATGGATACTTGGACTTTTTCCACCTTTTGGCGCTTGTGAAGAATGCTGCTATAAACATGAGTATACAAGTATCAGCTTGAGTCTCTGTTTTCAGATCTTCTGGATGTATACACAAGAATGGAAATAACGTGTAATTCAATATGTTTTTAAATAGATTTCTACATGTATTTCATTGACCAGAACTGTGTCATGTGATGTCTCCTTGCTGCAAAAGGATAAGATGGAGCTGAGAACATAAAGTTTTCAGTTTTTGCCCAGCCTCTGTAGTAGAGGACGGCAAGAAAATGTGGACTAGAAAAAAGTGATGAGTGAATGGACCTATAGTATCCACCACATGTACATCCTAGAAGATCAATCTGAAACTGAGATTTTCTACTCCCGTGTCAGGCAATATGGATAAGAATTTATCTCCTATGGTAACCATAATGTTGGTATTCTATAAATTCAAATTTAATGCTGTCCTTTTCTCCTGGATCCAGTTTGGAAAGATTTTATGACTTAAAGGAACTGCCTCATCTAGTTTCAATGGGACTTTAGATAAATCTGCTTTTGATAGGTAATTACCCATGGTTTGGTTTATATAAAATAGGCTTTCCAACAGAAGGGGGGCACTCAGCTGTAGATAAAGATAATTAAATTATAATTAAAATTGGGTGGTTGAGCAAGAATATGAATGGGGAAGGGGCAACATGGCATCTTGAAAAGGAAATCATTTCTATTAGAACACTCAACTAGAAAATACAACTAGTTCTGTTTAAGGATTACTATTCACTTCCTCTGACATTTGCTATTTGATTTACTTAAGGACACTCATTTATCACCAGAAGTTTGGGAACAGGATCTAGCTATTGCATTTGTAGACACTAGACATTCAGAAAGATGATTTATCTTTATCTTAGATATACATTTTACATTTCCATTATTAAGGTCACCAAGGTGAAGATCTTATCCATGATGGATTCAAGAATGAAATGAAGGATAGGAAGATCAAAACATGAATTAGATGTCTTGTACTTGTCTGACACATACATAGCTAAGGAAAAAAGAGGTAGGATACAATTTCAGATGCATGTAATAGAGTCCCCAAATAACAATGGGTTGAACAAGAGAGAAGTTTGTTTCTCTCTTGTGAAGATGGTCCAGGGCAGGTATGTTTCTTCTCCACAGGATCATCTAGGGTCCTTGGTTCCTTTTCTCCTGTTTCTATGCCATTCCAAGCAGCAGAATGGAAGTAGAGGAAAGGGTGAAGGGATTACACAGCCCTAACTTTCCAGAGTGTGACCAGAAGTCCATTCTCACTGTGCCCTGGATTTAGACATGCGGTCACACTTCACTAGGAAGGACTCTGGGAAATACAGTTTTTATTCTGATGGCCATATGTCCAGCTAAAAATTAGGAGTACTGTTATTTCAAAAGGTGAGAGTAGGTTTTGAGATACAAAGAATAACCTTTGCTACCATAGAAGTGTTGCTATTATAGAAACTAGAACAATTACTTTAAAGCAAATTTGAAAAATTTGGAGTCAGGAGAGATCCTGGGTTTGTGCAGAAGCGAATCCATCCCAACCTCTTGACAGATTAGTAATCTATAGAATCTTAGAATCTGTAATTCTTCCTTGGAGTTTTGGGCTTTAAAATGCATGGCCAGAGGCAGCTATTGCCCTGCATTAACCATTCTCCTGAGCAAGACAGGCTCCCATATGATTATACTATCATTTGTTGTTGTTTAGTCGCTCAATCATGCCTAACTCTCTTGTGACCTCCCGGACTGCAACCTGCTAGGTTCCTCTGTCCATGGGGTTTCCCAGACAAGAATACTGGAGTGGGTTGTCATTTCCTCCTCCAGGGAGGGGATCTTCCTGACCCAGGGATCCAACCCACATTTTCTGCATTGGCAGGCAGATTCTTTGCCATCTGAGCCACCGGGGATAGGAGACAATAAATTCTCCATCCAACGGCGTGTGCCATTGCAGGTTAGATTAGTTCTCCACTGCTGCCGGTTACTTTCTGCAAAGAGGGCGGCAGCCGCGTCCTTCCCTGGTAGCTCTTATCTGAACCTGCTCACCATTCTAACGTGAGGCATGGAAAAGCAGTCAACAGAAGAGCTAGGACACAACCGTGGTGCAGATGGTGTCGTAGAGAAAGGAATCAGTGGGTCGGCTGGAGAGAAACTGCTTCTACTGAGCCTTGGAGTGGCCAGGGAGAGACAGGTGGCTGTAAGGGAGGAAGGTAACGGAGAGAGGAGAAGACGGCTGATCGCGAACGCAAGGAAATGTTTCCCTCTTCCCAGTGAAAGTGAACCATGGCTCTCTCGTATCAGAGGAATTGGACCAGGCATACCGAGGGGGCAGACAGAGCCCCCTCGGTATAAGCTAACTTTAGGGTGACTTGATAGAAAGGTAGGAAGTGGAGCAAAGCTAGATAATTACAGCAAGAACAGGGGTAAGGAACGTGCCCAATTGCATAGGAATTCTAAATGAAAACCCTCACACAGTAGTCTTTATAAGGTCCAGCATCGTTTACCTCACTGAGACTTCTGATCCACCAACGTCAGCTCCCTGCCCCACTTCCCAAAGCCCTCCTTATGCCCTTACTTCCCACCTTGCTCAGTTTGGATTGTATGTTTCATTTCTAAAACCACATCCTTACATAATGTTCAGTCTATCTGCCCCTACTCTCTGTATTTCCTTGGCAAAACCTCAACTCTGATGAAACTTTACAGACCGACCACCTGCCCCCTCTCCCAATTCCCTGCCTGCACCCCTGAGCAGTGGGATGGGGCTGGGGAAAGACCACAGTGGAGCCCACTGTGCGGAAATTCCAGAGCCCACAGGCCCACCCCGCGGTCCTGCCCATTGCCAGCACCAAGTTAGTCTCTTTCTTTTTCTGAAAGAAACTAACTGAAACTAACCAGAAAGTTATGAGCTCTGCTCTGTATTTCAATAAGTAATGAGAAAATGAAATTCAACTGGAAAATGATTGAAAGCAATGATTAAAGAAAAGTAAAGCTGTAGTTTGTGTCTCACTGAGTCTAGACTTCTCAATCAGTTGTGTCTATACTTGTCTCTTCTTTTTCATATCTTGTTCTTTCTCTTTATTTTTTAAAGTTATATGTATTTTTTAATCAGAGTGATATTTAAGTAGTTTTAAGTCATATAACTATTTCTAAACACTTAAAAAGTGTTAAAGAATCAGTGTTACAAGTCTTACAATGAAGAAATTATCTAATTTCTTTCCATCCAAGGGAATATTTCTTATACATATATTAGTACAAACCTAAGAGATTTGGTTCCAGTCAGTGAGTTCACAGCCTAGGTGCCTGCACAAAAAAATTGGGCATGCTGTCCTATGTCCTCCAGAGCTTTCTGCCTGACAACAGCTAGAGACTCCAACCGAGTCTGATGTTGGCTACCTGAAGGCTTTGATGGAATCCAGTGTTCTCAGAGTTGGTAAGATTTCTGATAAGATTTTTATATATATGTATTTTGGAAAAGATAAAGAAAGTATTAAAAAAAAACAGTAAAAGAAAAAGGGACTTCCTTGGTGGTGCAGTGGTTAGGAATCTGCCTGGCAATGCAGGAGACATGGTCTGGGAAGATCCCACATAACACAGAGGAACTAAGCCCAGTGTGCCACCACTACTGTGCCTGAGCTCTAGAGCCTGTGAATCGCAACTACTGAAGCCCACACCCCCTATAGCCTTTGCTCTACAGCAAGAGAAGCTGCAGCAATGGGAAGCCCATGCTCTGCAGCAAAGAGTAGACCCTGCCTACTGCAACTAGAGAAAGCCCTTGAAAGAGCAATGAAAGACCAAGCACAAGCAAAAATAAAAAATAAATTAATAAAATTTTTAAAAAGAAAGCAGTTTCCTCTGGTGGGAGGAAATTGGGTGACATATTCGCTATAAGCCTTGTGAACTGTTTGACTTTTTAAAAATGAATATTTATATTTCTTGATTTTCCAGTTTTATATATGATCTGTTGACTTATAGTCATAACTGAGCCTTTTCCTGTACTGGTTGTGTTTCCTTTCTTGTACAATCTGTTTCTTTGGAGTCATTTCCTCATCACCACCCCCCCACCCCTTTGCTTGGGTGTTTTTTGTAGTTACTAACAATTTAGCCCCAGACTCTCTGGTAGATGGACTTCCCTGGTAGATCAGTTGGTAAAGAATCTGCCTGTAATGCTGGAGACCCTGAGTTGATTCCTGGGTCAGGAAGATCTCCTGGAGAAGGGATAGGCTACTCACTCCAGTATTCTGGCCTGGAGAATTCCATGGTTGCAAAGAGTTGGACACAACTGAGCAGCTTTCATTTTTTCTCTGGTAGAAGTATAAGGCAGCTGTGCGAGGGCAGAGAAGGGGCTCTAGATTTTTCTTCTTATAGGAGACTTTCATTCATTCCTACTGTTAGCTCCTGCTAACACACCCACCTTCATAAGTACCTGGTATCTTCAATTCCTCAGCCTTTCTGAGCCTTCCTCATTTGGTGTGAATGAGGCTATCTCTTGTTCCTCCAGACTATATGTACCCACCTTTCAATTTTCTTCAGGTTGCTAGGTAAGTTTCCACTCATCCATCTGTTTTCCAGATTCTAAAATTTTATTGACATCTCTCACATGCTCTCATCACCTCTCCTATTCTCTCTGTTCCATTGTTTTATGTAATTAAAACTCTTCATTGTCATTTGAACAGGAATTCAAGAGGTAACAGAAGTGCAGCTATTCAGTCCTCCATTCAACCTAGAATTTTCCATCCTTTCAATGTCAATCTTTTAACCTCATGATTTTGCTGAAATTCTTCTTATCAAGGGCAAAACCTTGCCTAATCTAGTGGTTGATTTTCAGGCTTTATCTTACTTGAATTCGCAGTAGAATTTGGTGCAATTAATCGCCTCTTCGTTTTGCATCACACCCTCCTGTTCTTCCTCTTGGTCTCCTTTTCTGCTTTTAGGCACCTCTAAACCCTGCAGTGCCATAGGCTCCATCCTCTACCTCTCCTGTCTTCTCTATTTACAGTCTCCTGGGTGACATGCAGACCTGTTGGGTTAATACCATCTACATGACAATATTTTCCAAATGTATATCTTCAGTTCCGATCCCTGCAACACCCTGGAGCTCCATACTTACATAAATCCATCTGTCTATTTCTAACTGGGAGCCAAACAGGCATCTCAAATTTGACCTCTTCTATACAGAACTTGAGTTTCTCCTTCAAACCTGCTCCTGCCTCTATCTTCTCCATTTCAGTGTATCTATCCAGATTTTGCTCAGATTGAACACTCAGGAATCATTGTTTATTATTCTATTTCCCTTATACCCATGTCAGCTTAACCACAAGTTATAACAATTCCATCTTCAAAATAAATCCTGGTCAGACAACCTCTCATCACTTCCCCTTACTGATCCAAGTCACCCCATCTCTCATTTGGACCCTTAAAATAGCCCTCCTGTCTTCTGGCCTTTCTGCCGTTATTCTTGCCTTCCTCCTACACCTACAGTCTATTTTCTGCATAGCGGTGAGAATGCTCTGTATAAAGGGTAAGTCAGCAATGTCACCCCTACTCACAACTATCCGATGGCATCCATCCATCACACTTCGAACGAAGCCCCTCTCTTACCAAGGATGACATGAAGTTTACATGAGCTGCCTTCTGCCTCCCTCTTTAGATTACTCTCTGCTCTGGCCACACTGGCCTTCTTCGGATATCCCAGCGAAGATAAACCTCATGTCTCCATCCCCTTAGAAAGCCACCCGCTTCCCCAGGTCCCTGTGCCCCTGGAGACAGCTGTTCTCAGTGGTGACCACTGGGAGGGGGGTTAGAACTCTGGGCAGGGGGAGTGGCCGTAACATCCAGCCCTAAGTATGCCACCAAACAGAAGGGATAAGGGCTAGAAAATGTTGTAATATGGTAAATATTTGTAGATATAGCCCACATAATTCACACAGACAGAAGCTATTTGGGGTTCTCCATAATTTTTTATTTTTTGGCTGCACTGGGTTTTCGTGGCTGTGGTGGGACTTTGTTTAGTTGCAGTGATCAGGGGCTACTCTCCCTTGTGCTGCATGAGCCTCACCCCGCGGTGGCCTCTCTTGTAGCAGAGCACATGCTCTAGGTGCACAGGCTGCAGTGGTTGCAGCCCCCAGGCTCTAGAGTGCAGGCTCCATCATTGTGGCACATGGACTTAGTTGCTCTGTGGCACATGGGATCTTCCTGGACCAGGGACCGAAGCCATGTCCCCTGCACTGGCAAATGGATTCTTAATCACTTTGCCACCAGAGAAGTCCCCTCAACATTGTATAAGAGTGTAAAGGAGTCCTGAGATCACATAGTTTGAGAATCACTGTGATAGACGGAGCCTGGGGTGGTGGGGAAATTTGTATTCAATGGGATTTGTGTAAAAATAAACAATGCTATTCAGTTGGCTGTGCTGTGGGCCTTGGGGTGCAAGCTGGCTCTCTGGGCATGGCCGAGACATAACTCCAGAGAGGAACAAGCCCTGAGTCTGAGAACAACGTCAGGGACTTTGGGAATCTGGCCACCAGGTATCTCCCTTGTAACGAGGCCACAAGCTAATGCTTTGCTCTCAGGGGACAACATTGGCCAGTGCCAATCATCAGTAGGAAGATTCTTTCTTTTTTTTTTTAGGCAAACTTTAACACTTTAATACAGAAAAAAAGACACTTCCAAAAATAAATGCCATACAAATAAAAAGTTTTTTAAAAAGTGAAAGATATTAATAAACAAACCCCTTTATTATCAAAATATACTAAATACTTAAATTTAATAACGTTGAGTGTTCAAATTCTAGCTTATAATGACATTGTAAAGTAATGTTTTTCATAATATGGCTGTTTCAAGACATCATTTAATATAGTTACTTTTTAAACCTTATTTTCTCAAACATTAATTTCACAATTCATTTAATTATTTTACATTCATAGAATGTAGAATAACTCCAGGGAATGAAGAACCCCAGGGAGACTCTTCTGGGGGTTCCACCTCTTACCCCTACTCTTGCAAATATAAGATTCTCATGAGGAGCCTAGGAAGTTAGAGTTGGGACTATTTGTAACAGCAGCTATGAGAAGCAGAAAAACCTAAGCCTCGTTGTCCAGCCCAGTCTCCTCACGCCAGTGTCTAGGGCACTGAATGGTTATGACTTCGTTTATCCTGGTGGGATCTTGGGGGACGTGGGAGCAGAAACCCTGGACGCTGGACCACCCCCCAGGTGAGCTGCTGAGGCTCCGTGTGACATGGCGGCGCCTGCCGGGCCTCTCAGCAAGTTGTTACCCGGGTGTAGCTGCCTCAGCTCAACAGTCTGTCAGTGGCGTTTATTGGGAGCGCGCTAGCGATGTAAATCAGTAGGCAATCCAGGCATTGAAGTAGCAGTTCCCCGGAGGTGTGGGCCAAGTTACCTATCTATCAAACCTTGTCTCTCTGCTGACATCTGGAAGAACCAGGTGACACCCACACACCCGAGGCCTTGGCAGTGGCCCAATTAAAGGTTGCAGTTTTTTCTTTAGTTACTTTCTGACCTTGGAGTTGCAGACTATGAGTATTCGGCTTTGCTTCTGACCAAACCCCATGAATGTCCCAAGGTCTAAGTGAATGTCGGTGAGCCTGCATAAATGTGTATCACACGTTTTGTTGGGTCACTTTCAGTACGACCTGGGATTGATCCCTGGACGACAACTGATCAATGAGTACTCAATTCCACAGGCAGAAGCAACCTGTCCAGAGAAAACCCTGAACATGCCACTGGATAAAGGTTTACACGGGCTTTCTGCCAGTGAATTGCATTTGATAGTTGTGTGGGTGCAGCCCGTGGCAGGAATCCACACTGCTCACAGGAGATCTCGCTCACAGGAGATCTGTGGGGCCCTGGGGTGTTGCAATGTCACTCTGTCTGGGTTTAAGTGACAGCCAGGATGTGGGATTTGGTGATTATTTTGGGGTTGGTTTGTTTCTAGCTCAGAAGACTATATATAACATTGAGAGAGGCATAACTTCTAGATTGTCAAGGTTGGTGCTAATAGTGAATGATATGCTAATATATGTTACATGGAACCACAAGCTTGCAAGAGCAATGCTCATGCACCAGATGAAAGGGTAAATCTTCTGTTGTTTAATGGGAAAAGAAAGCTGGCAATGTAAATGCAGTCTTAATATTTTTTTTTCCAGCATTGCATGTGTAATTAGGCATTCAGTGACTTCCTCATCTAAGGAAATTTGACTTTAATGGGAGCTATGTGGCTAACTAAGGATGGAGTCTTTTGAAAATGCAGGGGTGCGGATGGGAAAGTATTAACTGTTAAGATGGATTATTTCCTTGGCCTTGAAACAAACAAAGCAAGACAATCCCCCCTAACCCCCCACCCCCAACACGCACTACCCATCTGCCAGGATATAAGCTATGTGGATAGATGCTGGATTCATTTTCAGAGCCTTAGAAATTAAGCCGGAAAGGTCAGATAGTTTTTGTCTCCTAATGTTTGGGTCATTTAAGGCTCCCCTGCAAAAGGGTTTCTGCCTAATAAATGCATTTTCATTGGTGTCTGGAAATTGCATTGGTGTATGGTGCAGTCTCATGAAGTCTTAGGAAATTAAGGCAAAACCTTGGGTAAATCCAAAGTTCACAATTAGGAAGAGAAAGTTTCAAGCACATAGTTTAAGTACAGCTGATACAATAGGAGCATTCCTCACCCACCCTCCCCACCTCCAAACATCCAGAGAATCACAGGCAACAGCTGCCTGACCAGGGTGAATGCCAGAGGTGACAGCACTCAAAATGTTTGCTGGTGCTACGAAGGAAAAGGTTAAGAAAGAGAGGCAGAAACCGAGTTTAAAGATTGTATTAATAGACCATGGACAGTCCTCAAAGGCAACCAGTCACTTCCAAGCCTCAGCTCCCCCTGCGTGGTTCATCCTGGGGACAATCTTTGAGAAGACACAGTCTCAGAAAGCCAATCTGAGTCATCCCCATATCCTCAGCTTAAATGGCCAGGATTCCTACATTGTTTCAATTCATGGGGCTTAAAAGCCTATCAGGGAAAGGAGTTCTTTCTAACTGATAATTTTTTTAAAGTTCTGGAATAAAATATACCCACCACTCATCTCCTAGCATTTTACAGAAAATATGTTGAGCTGTCAAAAGGGGGCATCCTTGCTTTTCCAGACGAAAGAGTAATTTGAGTTTGCTTTTTAGAGAAGCCTGGGTCGGAGTGGTAGGCAGCAGCAGAGCTTGTAGTGATTCTTAATGCAACAGGTGTCCTACTTAGGTCACACCTGGAGGCATGGATCCTGGTGTCTATTGAACAACCTGGCTCCTCCGTGTGTAGCCATGGGCCAGCAGCATCAGCATCACCCAGGAGCCCGTTACAAGTATGGGATCTCGGCACAGCCCAGACCCACTGGATCAGACTCTGCGTGTAATGAGGTCCTGAGTGGTCAGTGAACACCTTCAAGTTTGAGAAGCCCTGTTCCAAAGCCATATTTCTGACTTCCCAGAGACCAATAATTACCCAGTGGGATGGGGGAGAGGTCAGGGGAGTCTTTTTAAAACAGATTCCTGGTCTTCCAACTTGCACCTACTAATCCAGAATTTTCGGCAGAGAGGTCTGGTGATCTGCATGTTTAACAAATGTCCCAGGTGGTACTAGTCCTGAGTGATATATGAGGAACACTACAAGATACTTTTATATTTTGAAGGAAATACATACTGATTTCAACAAGAAACTGCTTTCTCTAGAGCCTGTCTTTCTTTTGAAAAGGTGCGGTCTCCATTTTCCTTCGCACGGCTTCTCTTGAAGACAGAATGCTAAGGATGGGGCGGTGGAAAGTGAAGGGGCAGCGTCAGAACCGAGTGTGGCAGGAGAGGTTGGCAGGAGAGGCTCTGGGTGTCCAGGAGAGGCTCTGAGGCTGCGGATTCTGGAATTGCCAGCAGAGGGCAGCAAAGCACGCCCTGATGCGGGACCAGGAGGCCTGTGTGGTGTCGATCGTCCAGAAAGACTTGCTTGTGGGACTTTCTGCGGCTGTTGGTGGACCTCGCGTCTGGCTGGACTGACACTATGTTGGTCACGTCAGTGGGTTCTCAGTAGACTGGCTGGGTCAGAATGGGAGCCTGGTGAGGTCTGAGCCCGTGTTGTCCAATAGCAATAGAATGTGAACCACACTGATGATTTTAACTTTTCTAGAAATGCGTGTGTTAGTCACTCATTAGCGTCTGACTCTTTGCAACTCTGTGGACTGTAAGCTGCCAGGCTCCTCTGTCCATGGGATTCTCCAGGCAAGAATACTGGAGTGGGTTGCCATAACTTTTCTAGAAGCTGCATTAAAAACAAAACAAACAAAAAACAGATGACATTAATAACATATTTTACTTAACCCAATGTATCTAAAATATGATCATTTGACATGTAATCAATATAAAATGATTAATGAGATACTTTGTTTTTGTGTGTATGTTAACTCTTTGAGATGCAGTGTATTTTATACTTAGAGCACAGGTCAGTTTGGACCAGCCACATTTCAAGTGCTCAGTGGCCACTCGTGGCTAGTGGTTTCAGTACTGGTCAGCACAGGTCTGAGTTGTTGAAGAGCCAAGGGAAAATTATAAGAGTGGGGGTGAAGGGGAGACTAGAACCACAAACAGGCCATCTGGCCTGGGGACAGAGTCTTGAGTTTTGTCCTTGATCAGTTATTCACTGAAAGGCTACATTTCAATTCTTTATTGAGGAGGCTACTCTATGCAAAGAGTAGGGCTGGAGGCTGGAGATACATAAACCCTTGAACACAGTCTCTGATGCTGAGGACTCAGGTCCAGACTAGTGGGGTGGTGACTTGTTTCCAGAATCTCTCAGATCCCCGAAAAACCTGCTGCAGCAAATTTCTGAGCAGGCACTGGGTGGATCCCAAGACAAATCGTTTGACCTACCCTGGGGGAGAGGCTCCAAATGACAACTAAGTCAAATTGGCTTTGTTTTGTTTTTTCCTTATTATAATCATTTCCAGGTTTACTCAGAAGTTGTTTGTAACCCACATTTGTTTGGTATGGAGAAAGAAAATCTGGCTGAGGTAAAAAATCCGAGTTGGCTCTAAGAGTCTGTGAGAGGGAAAACCAGTGTATCACCAGCTAACACCACACAGGAATCCCATCTGGGGCATCCCCTGACCTTTTACCAGGGGTCGCACCCACCGCATTCAAGGTCTCTTATTCCCCCAGCACTGCTGTTCTAGGTTAATGCTATTTTGGGAATGCGGTTCTTCATTTCAGTGTGAATTTCCTCATCTTTCTGCACAAATTGAGTGAAATCCTTAGTGCATTTTTTTTTTCTTAGATGGATGGAAGCTAAAAGAGAATGGAAGGCCTCCAGCTGTTTGAGGCTCTGTCCTCAACGACAATCAAAATTCTCCATCTTTTCTTGTTCTTGGCACTTTCTGATTGAAATAAGATTCCAGCATTTATCTGCACCTGCAATTTTGACAAGAAAGGAAAATTTAAAAGACAAGTGAAAGAATTCTCTGAGGGAAGTCAATGAGTCGACAGTAGTCAGACGCCGGCAAATCTCTTTTTGCATTCCTCCGTCAATTAAGCTACAGTCACATACTGGAGAGAACTTAAGTCTGTGAGTGGAAATGCAAAAATGTGCGTCGATCAGTAGCAGGAACCTTCCTTTGGAGCGAATATTACTTGGAGAGCAGCTGATGATCCATTTGGCATTGAAATGAAGAGGATTTTGAGTCAAAGAGGCCACTTTAAATTATAGATTTGAGTTTAGTTGAAGGTCAAACTTACCTTGCATGAATAAAATCTTCAGAGATTTTGGAATATACTCAGAAAATGCAAGCTATCTTGAGCACATAAGCATTTCCTTCAGGGGATAAAAGTGGTTTAATTTTATTGCCCTCTGCATAATTATTGACCGTATTAGCATAGGAGATGCTGAAAAAGAAGGCAGAATAGCAACCTGATGACCGCTTTGATTCTCAGCAGCTACAGCCATGGGTTTTGGCAGAAAGTTGCTTGGAGATCAGGGACAATGGTAGGGGAATTTGGTGGTAGCCAGTCGTTTCACTGTGACTCAACAGATGGGAAAAGTGACCCGCTGAGAGGTCTCTTGTGACATACATAGTCTTCTGTCTCCAGGAATTTGGGGACCATCTATGGCATCATGTTGATGATTTGTCTATCTGGATTCATCTGTTGTTGTCTAGCCGTGTTGTGATTCTTTGTGACCCCATAGACTGCAGCATGCCAGTCTTCCCTGTCCTTCACTATCTCCCAGAGTTTGCTCAAACTCATGTCCATTGGGCTTCCCTTGTGGCTCAGAGGTTAAAAGCGTCTGCCTGCAATGCAAGAGACCTGGGTTGGATCCCTGGGTCGGGAAGACCCCCTGGAGAAGGAAATGGCAACCCACTCCAGTATTCTTGCCTAGAGAATCCCATGGATGGAGGAGTCTGGTGGGCTACAGTCCATAGGGTCGCAAAGAGTTGGACTGAGTCAGTGATGCTATCTAACCATCTCAACTTCTGCTGCCCTCTTCTCTTGCCCTCAGTCTTTGCCAGCATCAGGGTCTGTTCCAACAAGTTGGTTCTGTAATCAGACTCAAAGCTTCCTGGCAGCCAAGATGAAGAAGGAAATGTAGTGGGTTACAAACTCTTCATTTAGGAAGAAGAAATGTTCTCAGTTCTCAAAGGAAACTCAAAAGGGTTTATTCATGAAGAAGTACTCTAAACATGAAATTACTTGATTCATGGCTGTAATATTCTTTTCAAAAGCTACTAGCTCACCTTGCAGGTTTATGATTAGGACTCAGAAAAGTGTAAATACATGTAAAAGGTTTGCAAACCTGTTAATATGAATTAACTTCTTTTCTCAACTCCTCCCCCAGTGCTAATCTAAAGCCTATGTTTAGATTAAAGCTCATGGCTTGCTGTGTTAATTGGATTACAAAGATAATCCCCCTCCCATAAAAAGTAATCTCTGCAGGTTTGGGGATCTACATTCTGCTGCATTTTCTAGGATTATCTCTCAAAAGCAACAGATTAGAAGTGCTGGTTGGTGCAAATACGCTGGGGTTTGTGTTGTAATCCCTTCCAGTGACGATGTGGCCTGGGGAGGCTCTGAGGTTATAAATGAATGGAGAATGCCAGATTAGCAATCCAAATACCTGAGTCCTAATCTTGGTATTGCCATTAATTACTATGGCAAGTCACTTTACTTATCTGAGATTCAATTGTCTCTGCAAAATGAGGAGATGGTACCAGATCAACATTTCTTAAAACTTGGTCTGAGGTAAATTGGTGCCTCAAAATGTTAATAGATATTGCATGAATGAAGAATTGGAGATCAAGTAGATTTGGGGAAATTTGCATACCATCATCTCCCTTTAGAGCACCACAACATGGTTCTTAGAACTGTGCGCTAAATGTACATATTTATGTGTGTATGTATGAGTGTGTGTATATGATGTATGTACATACATCATATACACATGTATTTTTTTCCTTTTAAAAATTTGTTTTTAATTGGAGGATAATTGCTTTACAATAGTGTGTTGGTTTCTGCCATACATCAACATGAACCAGCCATAGGTATACATATGTTCCCTCCCTCTTGAACCTCTCTCCCACTTCCCACCTCTTTAATAGATCATCATTGATTGTCAGACTCACATTGATTTAATTCCAGCTTCAGGATATAAATAGAAAAAAATATATTCATACACATGTTACGAAATTATTTCAATGACAGAAATATTAAAGTAGAAAAAAAATCTTGAGTTCTGGAACTAAAGTAATAGAGTGCAAGGGGAATGAGACTGAATGCCGTCATATTTCAGCCAGTGTCATTAACATGTAAAACAAAGAATGTGTATCAGATAAGTAGACTGAATCTAGGATGAGTCTTACAATTCAATATAAAAATAACCTAATTAAAAAATGATTTGAGTAGCCATCTCCAAAGAAGATATACAAATGGCCAATATGCATGAAAAGATGCTCAATCCTAGGGAAATGCAAATCAAAATCATGAAGTATCACTTCGTACTCAGCAGGATGGCTATCACCACAAATTCTGATAATAGCAAGTACTGGCAAGGATGTGGAGAAATTGGAACTCTTGCACACTGCTGGGGGAATGTAAAATAGAGCAGCTACCTTGGGAAACAGACTGGCTGTTCTTCGAGAAGTGAAACATAAAAGTTGCCATAATAATGATCTGATCAAACAACCATCAGATTATTAATTCAGCATGACATAGAGAAAGGGTAGAGCTTGGGCTGGGGGAGTGGAACTTTCTGACTTCTGGGAAGAGATAACTCATGTAAACAGAGAAACTGGCATTCCGATTTATAGTTCAGTCTCTTGTGAGTTTAGTTAGCTGGAGTTCACCACTGAAAGTTGGCTTATCTCTGAATTTGTTAATCAAGTCCATTTTCAAAAACATAAGGCTGAGAGTCTTATGCTGGTCAGTGAGATATTCATCAAGACCATCCAAGCTGTGAGGTCTTTTGAAGACCCAGGAGCTGAGTCTCTGTGGATGACACCCATGACCTTTCTGTTCACACATCTTTCTAACTATAACCAGTGTGGCATCATGATACATGAACTGACATTGATCTTCAGTAGCCTGAGCAAGAATCCTGCCAGTACTCTGGACCCACCAGCCAATTTTTAAGTGAGACCTTTAATTGCTATTGACTGATCTGACATTGAAAGTGTGGACCTGTGGTCATTTGTTTGGCTGCTTTGACTCGAAAGGGTGAAAAATGCACTCAGAAAATGGAATAGTGTTTGACCTTGCTGGGAGACTCAATGGCCTAGAACTTGTTACTAAGGCAGTTGGTGCATGTCTCTTTTGCTCTCTGCCCTGTGTTTTGGCTGCTGAAAGCATGGAGCTATAGGCACAGGAAGGCATGTTTTCCAGGCCAGGGATGAAGAGGGAGAGGGGTTCAGAGTTGGTTGACTTGTAAAGTGAGAAAGGACCGTAAAAGGGATACCTTGAGGCTGTGTCCTTGGGGGTGTTCTTCTATACAACAAATATAATACTTAGCTCCAGTACTAGACAGCAAAGAAGACCAACTTCCCCCAAGAAGTTTATATTCTGAAATATGAATAAGGTGACCACAGTAACTAATCTGCTAACGGGGAGACCTAATTGGTTGCATTGTTGGGTACACGGTCATTGATGCTAAATATCTAAGCCAAGGTGCTGCTAGAAGGTTCAGAAGATATAGGTCTGGGGAGGGTGGAAAGGATCCAAATAATGATAAAATTTGTGAGCTTCAGCACTGAAGATGAGTGCCCAGGGCAAGTTTGAGCAGCAAAATTTGGAGATGAGATTTACATAGTGACCTGCATATGCAGTCAAAATACAGACGCATTGAGCTATACCTTTCCGCTTCCTCCTCTTAACTCTTGTTTCAAGGTACCCCTCAGGGCTTGTCTTGGGAACCCTGCCTGTGGTGATCGCTCACCTTGCTAGAGTGCATAATGGGCGCCACACTAAGAAGACGGATGCAGCTTGATTTGGGAGGAGAGACAGGACCTGGGGGCAGTGACTTTAGGCTAAGAGGAGACATTTAGAGGGAAAGGATATGAGCAGAAAATTTGGGCACAGTCAGTAAAGAAGAAAAGAAGGAGGCCAGAGAGAGGAGAAGCTGGTCAGAGGTTGGGCAGCAAGGGGCAGAGGGGGCCTGGCTGGGGCTCTTTGCTAGCAGGGGGCCCTTCTACATGGTAGACTTCTATTTCCATTTCACCAGACTCTGTTGTTGTTTATACTTTAAAATATTATGAGGTACAGCAGAGAGAGAGGAACGGTATGAAACACAGCAGGAGTCTGACAGTGACAAATATAACTAGGTGGCACAATGAAAACAAGAAGATAAGAATAGATTAGGATATTAAGAAAAACAAGGTATTTCTTTAGAAAAATAAAAGAGGAAGAGAAACTGAAGTCAAAAGAGGAATTCAAAGATGAATTTTATGAAAGGGCTGGAAATTGGATGCTGCCACAAGAAAACAATTACTATTCACAGAGGGGCCAGATCTAGCTTTGGTGGGGGTGTGTGGGGGGGTGTGGTCAGAAACTTAAACAGTTTGGGGAGAGGGCCTTCTAAGAGAAAGACTACAAAATTATGCATACCAAATTAGAAACAGGCCTTGGAAGGGGCCTCTGCCGAGGGTGGGCCCTGAAGCTTAAATCAATAGCTTCACAGTAAATCATCTTGCCAGTTTGTGGTGGGGGCTCACTGATCTCCTGGGCTCTGCTCTGCGCCTCCAATTCCCTTTCCAGATGGCCTCCAGCACAGTCTGTGGGAGGGCCCTGCTCACCAGCCTTCACAGCAGCCCTGGACTCTTAGGCATAGGTGAAGCCCCTTAGCAGGCACCTCTTATGGGCCAGCCTGGTCCTTCTCCTTCCTCTTTGCACATTACAGGTCACCAGCTCTTCAGTGCTTCAAAATGAAAGTGAAAAGTGAAGCCACTCAGTTGTATCTGTCTCTTTGCGACCTGAGGGACTGTAGCCTACCAGGCTCCTCTGTCCATGGGATTTTCCGGGCAAGAGTACTGGAGTGGGTTGCCATTTCTTTCTCCAGGAGATCTTCCTGACCCAGAGATTGAACCTGGGTCTCCCACATTGTTAGTTCAGTTCAGTCCCTCAGTCGTGTCTGACTCTTTGCAACCCCATGAACCACAGCATGCCAGGCCTCCCTGTCCATCACCAACTGCTGGTGTCTACCCAAACCCATGTCCGTTGAGTCAGTGATACCATCCAACCATCTCATCCTCTGTCATCCCCTTCTCTTCCTGCCTCCAATCTTTCCCAGCATCAAGGTCTTTTCCAATGAGTCAGCTCTTTGCATCAGGTGGCCAAAGTATTGGAGTTTCAGCTTCAACATCAGTCCTTCCAATGAACACCCAGGACTGATCTCCTTTAGGATGGACTGGTTGGATCTCCTTGCAGTCCAAGGGACTCTCAAGAGTCTTCTCCAACACCACAGTTCAAAAGCATCAATTCTTCGGCGTCCTGCATTGTAGGCAGACACTTTACCTTTTGAGCCACCGGGGAAGTCCTCAGTGCTTGTCACTCCCTTAATATTCCAACATCAAATACTCATCTATAGCTTCTGTTTGAAATGTTGCCTCTCACTCTCTCCACCTCCTCTTTCTACTCATCCTTTAAGGACCTTTAAGGACACTCCCTCATCCAGGGCTGGGTTATCCCATGGCACTTGGCATACTTCTATCACAGGGCTATCCCAGGGTAAGGTGTTGTATTGGCTGATTGCCAGTCATCTGCTGCCTGTCCCCAGGGTCCCCACATGGCAAACTCCAGTAGTTAGGGGCATGGACTCTGGAGCAGACAGCTCAGCTCTAAATTCTGCTTGTGCAGCCTTGAGCAATAGCTTAACCTCTCTGATACTTTCTCACTTGGAAGAGGAGAATAGCCACAGTGCTCGCTTCATAGTGTTGTGATGATACACATAAAATCTTAGCCTGGGAGAGTGGTCAGTAGTGCTGAGCTCTGTGGCTTGGAAAATGGACATCACTGAAATCCTCCTTGGACCTTCTGTGCTTGGAACAGAGCCAAGTGTTTAGGTGGTAGCACTGAATTGAATCAAAATGTATACATTGGATTAACTTGGGGATGGTTAGTTGAAATGACTGAGAAATGAACATTATAAAATACTTCCCTCACTCCAAATTAAAATAGCTATTTTCCTGATGACTGAAAGGCATGCTAAAATGCAAGAAATACAAGAAGAAAGTAAAACTACTTGGGTGACCATTTAATTTATCATATAAATAGAAACCCTTTTGAAAGTGAAAGGGTGTTTCTTACAATAGACTGTCGTAGGCAAGCCAGGAAGTATGGTCGCTCCACCTACAAGCATCAGTCCCCAAAGATGACCATGGGTAGCATTTTTCTTACATAGCCTTCTAATCTTTTTTCTACCTTACACTTTGGTTATAAATACTATTTTCTAACCTGCTTTTCTTTTACTTAACAATATGTCATGAAATCTGTTCATCAGTATGTGTAGACCTTTATCACTATTTTTAATGACTACATAATACTCCATTTGGGTGTACCATAATTTATTTAAGTGAAGTGAAGTGAAAGTTGCTCAGTCGTGTCTGACTCTTTGTGATCCTATTGACTATACAGTCCATGGAATTATCTAGGCCATAATACTAGAGTGGGTAGCCTTTCCCTTCTCCAGCGGATCTTCCTGACCCAGGAATCGAACTGGGGTCTCCTGCATCTCAGGCAGACTCTTTACCAACTGAGCTACCAGGGGAATCCCATAATTTATTTAACTCATCCATTATTGATGCGTATATACATTGTTCCCAACTTTTGAGAATTAGAAAATACTTAGAAAGAAACTTCAAGTTGCTGGCTGTCACTCTGAGATTGGAATTGTGCAGAGATGATATCCAGGCTGCCAATTATTTTCTCTAGGGCACTTTGCCATCCACAGTCACCTCCAGAATCTTAGTTCCATCTTGTGGGCTGACTACCTGTTCTCCGCATGGGCACATGCAGAGAGAAATTAGCTTATTCTCCCACCCCAGTTGGATGGTAAACATAGTGCCTTTTTATTAAAACACACACACACACACACACACACACACACACAACTAAGCATCAACAGTAACTAATATTACTGAAATTGCATTTGGGTAGGTGACACACAGTTTAGTCAACAGGTAAAGAACCATGAATACATATCTCGAGTTAGGCTCCTTCCTTATTGACCCTTCATTCTACTGCTGCTTGAGTAAAATGTTTTGTTCATGTATTCATATGTTCATTCATTTACAGACTACTGATCACACCCCTGTGCCAGTTATAGAGAAGCTGTTTGCAATCTAAATCAAATACAGTAGAACCTCATTTATGTGGCTGCCTTTGGTTTGATAGTAGAGTTTTACTGTGTTTATGTTCGTGGTCATTCACTCAAATACCTCACTTTCATTGAGAATACCAGTTACTATATTTGCCAATTGTATCTCCTGCTGGAACTTCAAGGAACATGATCCCCTGGAGATCCCCAAGGGATGCAGCCGAAGAAAAGTCTGCAATCTCCAATTTGGGGACTCAATAGTAGTGTTTCTTGAGGAGTATTGAGGAGACACAGCTAGGCAGAGTAAAATAAAGCTGTGCTAAGATGCCAATGTTGGACCATCAAACAGAGAACCTGGCAGGTCACTGTGGCATGGGATGCTAAAAATTTCTGGATGAAATGAATATTTGACAGCAGTTTCAAAGCAGGATAAGGACCGAGACCTGAGAGTCTATTGGCAAAAAAAAAAAAACAAAAAAACACAAAAACACAAAAAACAGAGTTTTGAGCCCAAAATGAAGAGATGTGCGAGAGGTATTGGGGGAAAAAGGCTAAAGATGGCCAACCTAAACAGAAACAGAAGCGTATAGTCAAAGCTATGGTTTTTCCAATGGTCATGTAGGGATATGAGAGTTGGACCATAGAGAACTGATGCTTTCAAACGATGGTGCTAGAGAAGACTCTTGAGAGTCCCCTGGACACCAAGGAGATGCAACCAGTCAATCCTAAAGGAAATCAACCTTGAATATTCATTGGAAGGACTGATGCTGAAACTGGAGTGCCAATACTTTGGCCACTTGATGTGAAGAGCTGACTCATTAGAAGAGACCCTGATGCTGGCAAAGATTGAGGGCAGGAGGAGAGGGGGGTGACAGAGGATGAGATAGTTGACTGGCATCACCGACTCAATGGACATGAGTTTGAGCAAACTCCGGGAGATGGTGAAGGACAGGGAAGCCTGGCCTGTTGCAGTCCATGGGGTCACAAAGAGTTGGACACGATTTAGTGACTGAACAACAACAAAAAACAGAAATGGAGTTACATTAGGCCCTCCCTTTCCTTGCTGGCAGGGATTGCTCACTGTTCCAAAGGCTGCTCTCAGGTCTCAGCTACATGGCTCACTCCATAGGCAGTCACAACAGGGCTGTTTGCTTTCTCCCAGGTCTACAGGAGAGGGACTGTGGCTGCATCTTGTCTCTTTTCAGGCCTATCCAAGATAGTCTCCCTTTTGATTAACTCAAAGTCAACTGATGAGGGACCTCAGTTACATCTGCAAATCCTTTGTGCCATATAATGTAACACAGTCACAGGCATGCGATGCCATCATATTCCTAGGTCCTGCTTAGACACAACTGGGAAGGGGGAGGTGTTATATAGCACATGGACACCAGGGGCAGAAATCTTGGGGGACATCTTAGAATTCTGCCTACCACAACAAGATAAAACATAACAACTAGAAAAAGCATTTTTATTGTGGGACCTAGAGTCATTTTGTTTTCTAAACAGGAATGCTGGAAACACAATGCATGCTGAGGCATCATTTTGGTGATAATCATGAACCTTTGAGCAGCAGTATGAAGTTCTCTAGGAGCCATATCACTGGGCCAGCCCCTTGGTTAAAGTCTCCGGTTAGTGGGCCATAGAGGAGGGGGAGTATGGCTGGGTTCAAATGGGGACAGCATTCCAGTCTTTCTACTAGGGCCCAGGGAGCTCATGATCTGAGACTACCAGTTAGGTCTCGAGGAGCCATTCAGATTGGAGACCACTGACAATGCCTAGGGCCCCTAAGAGAAGGTCTTCAGGAAGTGGGCTCTTAGCAGAGGATGGTCAGGATGGTGTGTGGTTTCCCATGCAGGTGTGTATGGGAGTGGGGTAATGGAGAGATGTGATGAAATGTCAATTCAACCTTCAATACCCAAGACAGGGGTGCCCACCTTTAACTTCCACACTCACTCTTAAGGAACAGACATGCAAGATATTGTTTATGAGAAGGCAACTATGGAGAAGCCAGCTGCACCCCAGATCTGCTCCTCTTTTGCCCACCAGAGGTTCTTGTGGGTGGACCAATGAAGTCACCTTGCAGAAACTTCAGGAGTATTGGTCTCCATCTTCCGCAGGACTACTTTTTAATCTCAAAAATTTCAGGCTGCTATGTGCTCCATCATCTCAAACTTCCACATCTCTTTAGGGGTCAAAATCAAGGGAGAAAGGAAGCAGGGGGTTGTCAGGGCCCTTCCCATTCTAAAGAGATGCCCTACTCAGCCAGACTCCAGCAGGGAAGGGAATAGGCAGCCTCATCATCATGGGAACCAATTAGATAAATCCAGATACAGAGACTTAGGCTCCAACTTAAGGACCTTTGAGGCCCCAGCCTTGGAATTTCCTGCCCTTGGTGGCCACTGTTCTGTGTCGTGGGCTGAACCGGTTACACTCTTGTTGGCAAAGCTGATAGACAAAAGTGCAGTTGCAACTACCGAATGCCATTAGCATCAGGAAAAGGTCTTGGTGGAACCAAAAGGCAGCAAAATTCTACAACACCTGGGTCTGCAGGAACTTAAACCACCCACACCAGGGAGACTGCAAAGCGGTAGAGCAGTGGGGGTGCCTTCTGGGTTTTGTCACTGCCCTAATGCTGCTCATGCGGCTAGGCTTACTTGTTGGTGACATGAAGCTCCCTCCTTGAAATGCTCAAGACTTAAATACATGTTCCAGCAGAGCAGCGCTTTGCCTGGTTCACGGCCTTCAGAGTCACTGAGCAATAGTCTTACTCAGCACTCTCCGGAAGTTACAGGTCAGCCTTGACGGTCAACCGTTTTCTCTGCATGGAGACCTGGCTGAAAAACTAGAAGGAAGAGGGGCCCAGGTCTATATGTGTTCTCTAAGTGCTGTGGTCTGCCAGGAACTCTTTTAGGTGATGTATGTAGGCTTGGTTATCCCTTTTCTACAGATAGGGAAGCCAAGGAAGGCTTAGAGAAGTTAATGGTCTGAGGCAGGAAGAATAATAAGTAAGTGGCAGAGCTGGGGTTTGAATTAGATCAGAAGAGGGTCAGCATCCTTGTGGGTGGGGCCAGGCTCTTCTGGCCTCTTGCCATGCTGTGCGACCTGCACAACCCGGAGAGAGCACTCAGAATTTGGTCCTGTTTTTCAAGGCAAGTAATACTCACAAATTGGGTAAAAATGTCTAGTGCATAGAGGGCCATAAAGGGAAGTGTGGGGTGTCCGGGTGTTGATGATGGATCTGGGGAGGTGTCCTTTTCTCTCTCCACTGCACACCACTTGCAGGATTCCTGATTGAGGTATTAGGGAAATGCCACTCTCCTCTTTAGGACTGTTGGTACTTGCAGCGCCAGATGGCTGTCCTCAGGGTTCACTGCAGCTGAACATAAATATAAACCCCACCACTTCTGGGGGAGCTGCCGATGAGGCTCAGGTGTGTGGTTCCGGAGCAATTTTGCCTCAAGTAAATCAGTAGGTCCATATTAGAAGACACGTGTTAATTTATTGCTGTGAGGTTTTATGTCTTCGTTGGTCGTTAGCAAAATTTCGTACCAGAAATTCTTTCCTCTTTAATCTTGGTGGGATTGGTGTTACACATAACTTGACTATTAAGACAAGAATACCTTGCATATAGGGAGGTTGTTAATCTAAAGGGGTTTTGCAGTGTGGAATGCAAATGCTCGGCGACAGGTATGCCAAGATCCCCCAAAGCCTACTTAATCTGCCATAAAGGGATCTAAGGAAGGTTTGATTGTTCTGTTAACACAAACAAGAAACCCTTCTGCAGCTCTGCTCTCTTTGCAGCTCCAGTTCTCTTACCATTTGTTCAGATAGACTTTCCAGCCCCTAGAGGGCTGGTTCATTAACACCTCCTTTCCCTCTGTGTTCCCGACAGCAGACCTGGGCTTTGGAGGTGTGCATTCACAGGAAGTGAGGGTAAAGCAAGGATGCTCTCCTCTGGCGGCTCCTCTGTGGGCACTGGTGACCTGCTCCTCCTCATGTACTTGTCCTTCTGGGGCAGCACACCTGGATGTGTCCTACCCTGTTCTGGGTTGATGGTGCCATTGGTCCATTCTGGGGGACAGCGATGTCCATGCGTGAGTCATCTTGCAGGAAGCCAAGAGTTAGGTGGCTCCAATTCTTTTCTGGGGGAAGGGTATGGTTGCTTTACAATGTTGTGTTGGTTTCTGCTGTACAATGAAGCGAATCAGCTATGTGTATACATATATCCCCTCCCTCTTGGACTTCCCTCCCACCTGCACCCCCACTCCACCCCTCTAGGTCACCGCAGAGCACCAAGCTGAGCTCCCTGTTCTACACAGTGGCTTCCCACTAGCTGTTATTTTACACATGGTGGTATATATATGTCGGTGCCAGCCTCCCAACTTGCCTGCTGTGTCCACATGTCTGTCCCCTGCGTCTGTTGGTGCCTCTGATTCTAAACTAGCTCTGCCAAAAAGTACTTGAGTCACCTTGGCCAAGTCATCTCTATTGCCTCAGTTTTCCTGACTGTGACCAATCATTGCTGAAGTCATTTCAGCTTGAGATAAAGTCCTGCAACCTCTGCTTCACACCATGCAGAGACCCTCAATAAAGAATCTCGAAACTAGCTCATTTTGTACAGGATGATATGCCTCCTAAGGTTCGTGACAACAGGGCTCTGGTGTTGGATGGCTTGGTTCCAGTCCTGGCTCTGAGTGACCTTGGGCAAATTTTATAACCTGTCTATCCTTCAGTTCCCTCGTCTGATAATAGTACCAACATCATAGAGAACTTGTGAGATTTAAATAAGCTACTGTGTGTAAACTACTTAACACAATTCTTGGTTCATAGACACTATATACTGAATGTTAGCTGTTTTATTAATTTTACTATTCTCTAGAACTTGGAAAAACCATGGGCTTACATTTCTATTACAAGTATAACCAGGAAACCACTTCCTCCATCAAAAAAAGGAAAAATTGTCTTTATTTGGAGACTGTTGTAGAAAGGGGTCGAATCTTCTTTCCCCCTGTATCCCAAGTTCTTGCTAGAGTGTTGCGGTCACTTGGGAGCATGAAGAGGGGGACAGGAACTTCTCTGAGCTCTGTAGCAAGGCTTCCTGGGGCTGGTCCCCAGTCTGCTACTGTCCTGTCTTTCTGGAGTCCCTAGACTCTGCCCATTGTTCCCCCGTGCCTGACTGCGCAGTGCAGCTTTCTGGCCCCTTACTTTCAGAATCCATGGAGCACTTGTAGGACCTTCCAAGGTCTTGTGGCAGCAACGGAGCTCTGTGTCTTTCCCTCTTCATTTTCTCTCCCTCCTCCTTGGCTCCACCCTCTCCCATTTTTCTCCCCCGGGAGCCCCTTCTGGTCTCTCTCTCCATCTTCTTCTCATCCCCAAAGAGTCCTCCATGGACTCATTCACAATGGTCTCAGCTTAGCGCATCACAAAAAAAAATTTTTTTTTCTGTCCCTCTGCACCTTTCAGGAAAACGATCAACCCAAAAAGTTTAGGAAATAAAATTCATTATCTTTAATGGGATTTTGTTACCAGGCCTGGCCAGGAGGGACCCAAGTTCCCAGGAAATCTAAATTAATGAATGCCCTACCAAGGGGTGGGGCTTGGGGTGGGGAGACATAAACTGAGATATAATTTCTTTTTGAGCTTTGCAATGAAGAATAAGTCTTACACAGAAAAACCTAAAATGCCATCTAGCTAGGAAAAAAAAGATTTAAAGCATCTCCAAGAACCCCAGGACTGTTTGGAATCCATTTTGAGTGAAGTGGAAATATTTGGATGAGTGAAACGGCTGCTCTCTTTTAATTGGCACCTAGTTGATCAGAGACTGCTATCTACGACCATGAGAGGGTTGTCAGGAAAATCAGTGTCTAGAACATTTCACTAACAAATTCCTAATTTCATCTGTGCCAGCCACAAAACTTATTGTACTCATTTTGGCTCTCGAACGAAAGAGCAACTGGCGGGTACCTCTGGGGTCTTGGAAGAAGATTTAGAGAGGTTTGTTAGTCTATTAGAAAGCAGAGGGAGCGGTTCTTCCCTTCAGCTGTAAACTCTAGAGGAGTCTATTAGAAACTCTCCAAGTAGAGCTCGAATCGCCTTCCCCTTTGATTCAATCACCCCGAGTCATTAGGCTGCTTGAACACCACTTTAGACTGTGCGCTATAAATAATTAAAACGTAAAAACATGTGCGGTCACCTGACTCAGCCCCAAGAGGAAGTGGTGATGCAGAGGGTGTCTGATTTGGTGCCTAGCTTCTCGCTGATAGCCAGGTTTTTCAGACTGCCTCTCTGGCTCCAGTCTAACTCTCTTTAAGCACCAGCCCCACATCGCAAACCAGCACCATCCTGGCATTTGCTGCACCGACAAACTCCAAGGAGCAAATCCGGAAATTAGAACCTACCCCTCTTGGCTAGTTCTTCCTCCTGGTGTTGTGTTTCAAGCCACCAAATGAGGCAGACGGCATTCTCCAAAAAGGGCCACTTACTCATTTCCTAGGGCTGCCATAACAAAAGATCGTCAGTTTGGTGGCTTCAGACTGTGGAAATATATTTGCTCATTGTTTTGGAGGCCAGAATTACCAAATCAAGCTGTTGCCAGGGCTGTGCCCCTCTGAAGGCTCTTTGCTTATTGCAGCTTCTGGGAGCTCCTGGCATTTCTTGGCTTGTGGTGACATAACTCCAATCTCTGCCTCTGTCTTCATATGGCCATCTTCTCTGTAGGTCTCCTCCATGTGTGTGTCATTTACTCTTTTTGTAAAGGCATCATTCATTGGATTTTGGGCCTACCTGAATTCAGAATGAGCTCACCTTTATTGCATCTGCAAAGACCTTATTTTTAAAGAAAGTCATATTCCAAGGTGTGGGTAGACATGATTTTTTTTTTTTCTGGCATGATTGAATTTTGTAATGATCTACAGAATCCTTCATGGAGACAAATCCATAGTAACTGGTACCTGTTTGTTGATTTAGCGTACCTATTACTTCCAGATTCAGTTCCACAAATTTTACATTATTTAGTGCCTGTGGTGTTTCAGTGGGGCTTTCTAGGTGGTGCTAGTGGTGAAGAACCCACCTGCCAATACCCAAGATATAAGAGATGCGGGTTCAGTCCCTGGGTCAGGAAGATCCCCTGGAGGAGGGCATGGCAACCCACTCCAGGGTTCTTGCCTGGAGAATCCTATGGACAGAGGAGCCTTGTTGTCTATGGTCCATAGAGTCACAAAGAGTCAGACATGACTCAGTCGACTTAGCATGCATGCTTGGTGTTTCAGTGCTATACTGGGAGCTGTTTGATTAAAAAGAGTGGGACAGAGTTAACAGGGTTAGACAAGTGCTACCCCTCTAGACCTTATCAGGGTGACTTTTGCCCCAGTTTGCCCCAGACAACCCTGGTTCATTGTGGTTGTCCTGGAATAATTTTTTATAGTGCCCCTTTCATTTCAAAAGTATCCTTTGGGGAATCAATTAAATGGTCACTGACATAGCCTGTTATTGAGACAGAAGGAGTTTCCAGAGAGAACTACTGAAGCATTGAACAGGCAGAAGCATAATGAAAGCTCTTCCTCAGTGAGTTGAGTCCAGGCTGGAGATAGGACCACAGAGGAGGAGGCAGAGCGGAAGGCATTTTGGAGCCAGAATAATTGGGGGTAGACATGAATTCTGGAAAACACCATTTAACCCAGTACAGGCTACAACAATATTACCTACCCCATGTGCACTTCCAGCACCTTGCCACTCTCCTATTAAGAGGTAAAGTCTGTGTCCCCTCCCCTTGAACAGGTGAGCCTTTGTGCCAGCTTCAATGAACAGAAAACAGAGAAACATGGGTGACATCCAAGGTTGGGCCATAAAAGACATGTAGCTTCTGCCTGTGTCTCTCTCTTACGACGCTCGCCCTTGAAATAAACCATCGTGCTGTGGGGACGTCCAGGCATGTGCAGGGGACCACCTAGACAGAATCTGAGGGCTCCCACCCCTCAGCCCCAGCTGAGCTCCTAGCAATCACCAGCAACAAGGTGCTGGACGTGTGAGTGAGTCATCTGGGAAGAGGGTTCCCCACCCCTCAGTCAACTGTCCCGACTGATGCTCCATGGAACATGAACGAGCCATCCCCGCTAAGCCCTGCCCAAATTGTTTATGTCTAAGCAAAATAAATGGTTGTTGTTTTAGGCTGTTAGGTTTCAGGGTGGTTTTTATTCAATGTTGGATCTCTGGAACACAGAGCCAAAAACCTCTGGAGCATTGTAACTCCTCTGTCCTCAGAACCCTCGAACCAGTGAGTCCACAAGTCTCTTCTGTTTCTCCTGTCCCCACTTAGCCAGGCACCTAATTCTTTCATATGGATTGCATCTGTAGCATCTTAACTGGCCTCTGGACTTTGGGCCCCCTTTCCTCCATCATACCAAATGATCTCTAGTGCATTTTGTCTTGCTCAAAATTCACTGATGGATCTCCATTCAGTTCAGTTCAGTCCAGTCGCTCAGTCGTGTCCGACTCTGTGCAACCCCATGAATTGCAGCACGCCAGGCCTCCCTGTCCATCACCATCTCCCAGAGTTCACTCAGACTCACGTCCATCTAGTCTGTGATGCCATCCAGCCATCTCATCCTCGGTCGTCCCCTTCTCCTCCTGCCCCCAATCCCTCCCAGCATCAGAGTCTTTTCCAATGAGTCAACTCGTCGCATGAGGTGGCCAAAGTACTGGAGCTTCAGCTTTAGCATCATTCCTTCCAAAGAAATCCCAGGGTTGATCTCCTTCAGAATGGACTGGTTGGATCTCCTTGCAGTCCAAGGGACTCTCAAGAGTCTTCTCCAACACCACAGTTCAAAACCATCAATTCTTCGGCGCTCAGTCTTCTTCACAGTCCAACTTTCATATCCATACATGACCACAGGAAAAACCATAGCCTTGACTAGACGGACCTTAGTCGGCAAAGTAATGTCTCTGCTTTTGAATATGCTATCTAGGTTGGTCATAACTTTTCTTCCAAAGAGTAAGTGTCTTTTAATTTCATGGCTGCAGTCACCATCTGCAGTGATTCTGGAGCACCCAAAAATAAAGTCTGACACTGTTTCCACTGTTTCCCCATCTATTTGCCATGAAGTGATGGGACCGGATGTCATGATCTTCATTTTTTGAATGTTGAGCTTTAGGCCAACTTTTTCACTCTCCTCTTTCACTTTCATCAAGAGGCTTTTTAGCTCCTCTTCACTTTCTGCCATAAGGGTGGTGTCATCTGCATATCTGAGGTGATTGATATTTCTCCCAGCAATCTTGATTCCAGCTTGTGTTTCTTTCTTCCAGTCCAGCGTTTCTCATGATGTACTCTGCATAGAAGTTAAATAAGCAGGGTGACAATATGCAGCCTTGACATACTCCTTTTCCTATTTGGAACCAGTCTGTTGTTCCATGTCCAGTTCTAACTGTTGCTTCCTGACCTGCATACAGATTTCTCAAGAGGCAGGTTAGGTGGTCTGGTATTCCTATCTCTTTCAGAATTTTCCACAGTTTATTGTGATCCACACAGTCAAAGGCTTTGGCATAGTCAATAAAGCAGAAATAGATGTTTCTGGAACTCTCTTGCTTTTTCCATGATCCAGCGGATATTGGCAATTTGATCTCTGGTTCCTCTGCCTTTTCTAAAACCAACTTGAACATCAGGGAGTTCACGGTTCATGTATCGCTGAAGCCTGGCTTGGAGAATTTTGAGCATTACTTTATTAGCATGTGAGATGAGTGCAATTGTGTGGTAGTTTGAGCATTCTTTGGCATTGCCTTTCTTTGGGATTGGAATGAAAACTGACCTTTTCCAGTCCTGTGGCCACTGTGGAGTTTTCCAATTTGCTGACATATTGAGTGCAGCACTTTCACAGCATCATCTTTCAGGATTTGAAATAGCTCAATTGGAATTCCATCACCTCCACTAGCTTTGTTCGTAGTGATGCTTTCCAAGGCCCACTTGACTTCACATTCCAAGATGTCTGGTTCTAGATTAGTGATCACATCATCATGACTATCTGGGTCGTGAAGATCTTTTTTGTACAGTTCTTCTGTGTATTCTTGCCACCTCTTCTTAATATCTTCTGCTTCTGTTAGGTCCATACCATTTCTCTCCTTTATCGAGCCCATCTTTGCATGAAATGTTCCCTTGGTATCTCTAATTTTCTTGAAGAGATCTCTAGTCTTTCCCATTCTGTTGTTTTCCTCTATTTCTTTGCATTGATTGCTGAAGAAGGCTTTCTTATCTATTTTTGCTATTCTTTGGAACTCTGCATTTAGATGCCTATATCTTTCCTTTCTCCTTTGCTTTTCACCTCTCTTCTTTTCACAGCTATTTGTAAGGCCTCTTCAGACATCCATTTTGCTTTTTTGCATTTCTTTTCCATGGAGATGGTCTTGATCCCTGTCTCCTGCACAATGTCACGAACTTCATTCCATAGTTCATCAGGCACTCTATCTATCAGATCTAGGCCCTTAAATCTATTTCTCACTTCCACTGTATAATCATAATGGATTTGATTTAGGTCATACCTGAATGGTCTAGCAGTTTTCCCTACTTTCTTCAATTTAAGTCTGAATTTGGCAATAAGGAGTTCATGATCTGAGCCACAGTCAGCTCCCCGTCTTGTTTTTGTTGACTGTATAGAGCTTCTCCATCTTTGGCTGCATAGAATATAATCAATCTGATTTCAGTGTTGACCATCTGGTGATGTCCATGTGTAGAGTCTTCTCTTGTGTTGTTGGAAGAGGGTGTTTGCTATGACCAGTGCATTTTCTTGGCAAAACTCTATTAGTCTTTGCCCTGCTTCATTCCACATTCCAAGGCCAAATTTGCCTGTTACTCCAGGTGTTTCTTGACTTCCTACTGTTGCATTCCAGTCCCCTATAATGAAAAGGACATCTTTTTTGGGTGTTAGTTCTAAAAGGTCTTGTCGGTCTTCACAGAACCGTTCAACTTCAGCTTCTTCATTGTTACTGGTTGGGGCATAGACTTGGATCACTGATATTGAATGGTTTGCCTTGGAGATGAACAGAGATCATTCTGTCATTTTTGAGATTGCATCCAAGTACTGCATTTGGGACTCTTTTGTTGACCATGATGGCTACTCCATTTCTTCTGAGGGATTCCTGCCCGCAGTAGTAGATATAATGGTCATCTGAGTTAAATTCACCCATTCCAGTCCATTTTAGTTTGCTGATTCCTCGAATGTTGACGTTCACCCTTGCCATCTCTTGTTTGACCACTTCCAATTTGCCTTGATTCATGGACCTAACATTCCAGGTTCCTATGCAATATTGCTCTTTATAGCATCAGATCTTGCTTCTATCACCAGTCACATCCACAACTGGGTATTGTTTTTGCTTTGGCTCCATCCCTTCATTCTTTCTGGAGTTATTTCTCCTCTGATCTCCAGTAGCATATTGGGCACCTAATGATCTGGGGAGTTCCTCTTTTGGTGTCCTATCCTATTGCCTTTTCGTACTGTTTATGGGGTTCTCAAGGCAAGAATACTAAAGTGGCTTGCCATTCCCTTCTCCAGTGGACCACGTTCTGTCAGACCTCTCCACCATGACCTGCCCGTCTTGGGTTGCCCCAGGGGCATGGCTTGGTTTCATTGAGTTAGACAAGGCTGTGGTCCTAGTGTGATTAGATTGACTAGTTTTCTGTGAGTATGGTTTCAGTGTGTCTGCCCTCTGATGCCCTCTTGCAACACCTACCATCTTACTTGGGTTTCTCTTACCTTGGACGTGGGGGTATCTCTTCACCGCTGTTCCAGCAAAGCACAGCCGCTGCTCCTTACCTTGGATGAGGGGTATCTCCTTACCGCCACCGTTTCTGACCTTCGATGTGGGTCTCCATTGCTTGAAGCCTTTCCTCACGTTCCTTAACTGAGAGATAAGACGTCTCTAATCTGGCCTCAGTTTATTTTTCCTGCCTTATCTCCTATGTCTTCTCTATAAGGATTCTATGCTTCCAGTAAATCAATGACTCATCATTCCAAACACACCTAGAGCTCCCTCTTCTGTCTGAGTAGCTTGGTTTGCTTTTTCAACATTTAATAATGTTTTTTGAGCACCTATTCATGTCAGGCAATGTGCAGGAAACTAACGAATAGTGGAACATTGCCTCCTCTTCATCTTCTCACTTCATTTAACTGAAATTCTATCTGTTATCCGAGGCTCTGCTCCTCACCTCCTCCATGAAGCCTCCCCAGACCCCTCAGCCAAAAATGATCTTTGCTTTCCTCTGAACACTTCTTCCATCTTCTCCAATCAAGCCAAGCTTGGGACTGCACCAAAGTTTCTCAGATCCCTTGGTCCTTGCATGTGCTACACGTTTTTCTTTCACGTTTTTCCAACTGGCTAACACCGACACTAATCTTTAGACCACAACTCAGATATCATTTTCTTTTGAGGAATTTTCTGTGATCCATTTGCTCTGTCTTTCCCAATTGCCCTAGGTACAGACTAGACCCCATGTCTAAATTTGTGGCCTTGAGAGGGCATGGACTAGGTCTTTACTCCTGAAGCCCAGGTACCCAAACTATAGAGATGGCTCCATACATGTTTGTTGAATCACTGAATGTTGAGCTTATGAGGTGCTCAATAGAATGGGCTCAAGGCCTTTCAAACTGGCTGGATATAGGGAAATTATTTGGAAATAAGGCTTTACTTAGCCTTAAAGGTTTATGGTTATATTTCAGATTCTTCAGATTGATTTTTGAGCTAAGTTCCAGGTAAAAGAACTCTATATATACCTTTATGTTGCTCCTAAACATATTGTGGTAATAAAGAAACATTTCAACCAGGAGACAGCCATTTTGGCATTTTGCTCTTTGCCCTCTGTGTAAAAGTCTTATTTCTTCAACAAAGTTATTGATTATTCCAACATGGAGACCACATATTCTATTTCTCTTAATGTTCTCACAGCCCCTATTTTGTCCTGGGGACATAGAAGCTTCTCCATATTTATTCAGCAGACTTTTGTGGAGAGATATGATTAGTCTCCCACCCCAATTTCTTTCAGTTTCCTTTGGAAAAACCTGCTTTTGTGTGTATCATTTTAAAAACCTTCTTCCTTCCCTTGAATGGATAGAGAATGAAGCTCTTAGATGGGGCCTATTGGAGGAAGCGAATTCTAAAGAAAATTGCATTGTGGGAGGAATTCCCCATCTCAAACTCTTTAACTTGTCTTCCCTGCTGGGAATAGAATGGTGAACCCTGAGTTTCCTATGTCATTATATATCCTGGGGTTTAATCATCCAAGACTTGCCCTCTACTCCATGTGTCCCCAGGAACTGTGAAGACATTACAGAGAGGTAAGCTCTTTAAAAAAAAAAAAAATCCAAGTTTCAAGCTGGAGTTAAATGACCTCTCTTAGGATCCAATATTAAATTTGAGACTCTTGAGAGCATTTGCTGAGGGAATTCATCATCCTTTTTATTTTGTATTTCCTGGGTCTTACTCAATATTTTGACTCTAGGGGAAAAAATACCATGCTTAGTACTTTAAATGCTGGCATCTATAGTATCTTGAATTAATGTTACTTGCCGCTTTATCCAGGAACAATTCTGCTATGAAATACTCAGCTCTAAAAGAAATAAGATGACTGAGAAGGATTCTTTTGAGTGTCTCTGGCACGCAGAGAGGCGATGGGGATCTGTGTGTGTACGTGTGGGAAAGTGAGGGGGTGATAAATTGCGTGCTACCTTTCCTTTAAGAGCACGTCCTTTTATTCCTGACACTTAAAAAGACACTGTCAAAAAGATGTTTTACTGATTTGACTTTCTGTGCAGGAGAACGTGCAACAGTTACCTAGTAAGTGGTTTTATAGAGAGTTTCACCCACACGTTATAATAAACTGAGCCTGAAGATAACATATCTTTTGTGCTTTTACAGTGCTTGGATGATAACTGTGAAAAATTATCTAGTGGAGGTTAGCAAACTGTACCTGTGGTCTTTTTCTCATGACCTCTGTATGATAAAGTTTACTATCTTGGAGCATGATGCATTGTCAAATAATAGGTTTGCTTGTCTGGCCAACAAGAAGTAATTGAGGAGTGTTATAGTTTTACAATCCGTGTTTCAATGACTCTCCGGCTTTTGAGTTGTTAGACCTGAACGAAATGGGTCAATGTTGAGAGAATAAAGTTTTTTTCTCTCTCTCCCCTTCCCCCATCTTCCACCTTCTTTATGGGCGTGTTCCCACAGGGAGGGATGGCAAGTGGGCCTTGACTATGATGATTCTCTGCCCAGGCATCCCAACTTTCATTTGGGGCTTGAGTTGGGAAATCTTGGTCCTAATTCAATGACTGAAATCAAATTTGGATTCTTTTGACCAACAAATATCTACAGAGCATCCTTGTCTTCCTGTCTTTGGAGAGACAAATAGGCCATCAAGCTTATTTTGGTGTAAAGATTCTTTGACCCTCAGATCTATGTCTTTCGTTGTTGTTGTTCAGGCACTAAGTCATGACTGACTGCCACCCCATGGATTGCAGCACACCAGGCTTCCCTGTCCTTCACTGTCTCCCAGGGTTTGCTCATACTCGTGCCCATTGAATCGGTGATACTGTCTAGCCATGTCACCCTCTGCCTCCCCCTTCTCCTGTTGCCTTTAATCTTTCCCAATAAAAGGGTCTTTTCCAGCAAGTTGGCTCTTTGCATCAGGTGACCTAAGTATTGGCGCTTCAGCATCAATCCTTCCAATGAATATTCAGGGAAATTTTTTCCTTAAAGACATAGATCTGTACAGGGAATGATTTCCCCTGTACATTCTTAAGACTTGTTAGAAGGAGGTTAAAGCTAAGTGACCTGGATGATTTTAGACAGGGAGTTTTTGAATAAAGAGCTTTTCTTTTAAGTATTTATTTATTTGGCTTCATCAGGTCTTAGTTACAAACATGGGATCGTCCATCTTTGTTGTAGCATGCAAACTCTTAGTTTTATATGGAATCCAGTTCCCCCACCAGGAACAGAACCCGGGTCCCCTGCTTTGGGAGCTCGGAGTCTTAGCTACTGTACCACCAGGAAAGTCCCCATTAAAGAGCTTTTGATTTTGCTACATTCTGATTTTTTGGGGGGGTTAGGTCTCACCCAGCATTTTTCAAAGCATGTTCCATATAACTCTAGTCTCATGAGATGCTTTGTGGTGAAGTGAGTTTGGGAAATAGTGCACCTAATCTAAAACCTTATTTTAGGTTTACCTAATGGTGAACATAGCTTGAAGAAATCCAATAGCAGAGAAGCAGCTTAATTTTGGCATTTCCCAAAGATGATGACAGAATCTGACTCCACCCCTACATCCTGCAGAACTAGTATGCTGTATGATGGATTTGGGGGAATTCTGAAAAACCGAGGTTTGGTGATTTTTGAAAATAGCCATCATACTTTCCAGAAAGAAACCATTGATGGGTCAATCACTGCTTCCTCCCACCAACACATACATGTGTAGACTTGTCTTAGGAAACTTTTAATGGCCTATCAAGACTAAAAATTGAGAGCTTCCCCACACCTAGAAAGAGTTATTTTACTGCTCTGGGATCAAGGAGACCCCTTAACAGACATGTCATGACAAGATATAAGGATGCAAATAAGCATATGAAAATATGTTCCACATCATGTCATTAGGGAAATGCGAATTAAAACAACAATGAGGTAACACTACACACCTATTAGAGTGGGCAAAATTTAGAATACTGATAACACCAAGTACCGGTTGGGATGTGAAGCAACAGGCACTCTCATTAATTGCTGGTGAGAAAACAAAATAGTACTCACTTTGGAAGACAGTTTGGCAGTTTCTTACAAACTAAACATACTCTCAGCATATAATTCAGCAATCATGCTCCTTGGTATTTACCCAAAGGAGTTGAGAACTTACGTTTACATAAAAACCTACACACAGATGTTTATAGCAGCTCTATTCATAATTGTCCAAACCTGGAGGAACCATGATATCCTTCAGTAGGTGAATGGATAAATAAACTGGTATATCAAGAAAATGGAATATTATTTAGCACTAAAATGAAATTAGCTTCAAATCATGAAAAGATATGGAGGAACTATAAATTCAATACTAAATGAAAGAAGCCCATCTGAAAAGGTTATATATTGTGTAATCCCACCTAAATGACATTCTAGAAAAGGCAAAACTATGGGGACAGTAAAAAGAACAGTGGTAGCCAGGGGTTGGGGATGAGGAAAGGGATAAATAGGAGAGGTACAGAGGATTTTTAGGGCATTGAAAAATACTCTGTGTGATGCTATAATGATAAATACTTGTCATTATTATTTGTCCAAACTCATGGAATGTACAACACCAAGAGTGAACCCTACTATAAACTATGGACTTTGGGTGATGACAATAGTGTAGGTTCATCAGTGGTAACAAATACACCACTCTGGTGAGGAGTGTTGCTGGGGGGACTATGCATGTCTGTGGCATGGGGTACATGGGAAGTATTTCTACCTTTCCCTCAATTTTGCTGTGGCCCTAAAACTGCTCTAAAAAATAAAGTCATAGAAAAATAATGCAAAAAGAGGCCTGCTAGGTCTAGGGGAGAACCTACTCTAAAAAACAAATTGTTAGGTGTGATTAGCCAAATTCAGCTTTAAGGGTCAAAAGGGAAAGGGTCGTCTTTCTCTGGTGTGCTGGCTGCTGTTTGCATGTGACACCCTAGTGGTGGCATCTTCTTTCCAAAGGAAGGCTGTGTGTGTTAAGTTCAATGAGCCCTAACATTGGAGATATCTCTAAAAGATGCTAACAGAGGGAGGGACAGTTGTTAGGGAGACTGACAATGACAGGCCCCAGGGAATGTGCCTCTGTAGCCAAGAGGTGGACAGTGACGGCAGCTTAGGCCATACTTTGGGGAAGTGTGAAGATAGGCTTTGGAGATGAGCAGTGGCAGCTGTATGGTGTATGGGAAGCAGTTGGGCTAAAACTGGCAGTGCTGGGGGTACTGCCCCTCCAATCCCAGGGGCTGGGAATCTTGAAAGTAGACTTTGGGGCTCAGAGAAGCTAGCTCCACTGTATTCATAGGACTTAATTTTGCCCACAGGACAAAAGGATGCCCACGTGGACATCCTTCCCATTACTGAAGTACTTACACTCCCAGCCAGCACAGCCCAGCTGTTTCAGGCAGAAGAAACAAGTGCAGTCAAGACATCATACAAGAACCCTTCAGTTCAGTTCAGTCACTCAGTCGTGTCCGACTCTTTGCGACCCCATGAATCGCAGCACGCCAGGCCTCCCTGTCCATCACCATCTCCTGGAGTTCACTCAGACTCACGTCCATCGAGTCTGTGATGCCATCCAGCCATCTCATCCTCGGTCGTCCCCTTCTCCTCCTGCCCCCAATCCCTCCCAGCATCAGAGTCTTTTCCAATGAGTCAACTCTTTGCATGAGGTGGCCAAAGTACTGGAGCTTCAGCTTTAGCATCATTCCTTCCAAAGAAATCCCAGGGTTGATCTCCTTCAGAATGGACTGGTTGGATCTCCTTGCAGTCCAAGGGACTCTCAAGAGTCTTCTCCAACACCACAGTTCAAAACCATCAATTCTTTGGCGCTCAGCCTTCTTCACAGTCCAACTGTCACATCCATACATGACTACTGGAAAAACCATAGCCTTGACTAGATGGACCTTAGTCAGCAAAGTAATGTCTCTGCTTTTGAATATACTATCTAGGTTGGTCATACCTTTTCTTCCAAGGAGTAAGTGTCTTTTAATTTCATGGCTGCAGTAACCATCTGCAGTGATTTTGGAGCCCCCCAAAATAAAGTCTGACACTGTTTCCACTGTTTCCCCATCTATTTCCCATGAAGTGATGGGACCAGATGCCATGATCTTCGTTTTCTGAATGCTGAGCTTTAAGCCAACTTTTTCACCCTCCTCTTTCACTTTCAACAAGAGGCTTTTTAGCTCCTCTTCACTTTCTGCCATAAGGATGGTGTCATCTGCATATCTGAGCTTATTGATATTTCTCCCGGCAATCTTGATTCCAGCTTGTGTTTCTTCCAGCCCAGCATTTCTCATGATGTACTCTGCATAGAAGTTAAATAAGCAGGGTGACAATATACAGCCTTGACATACTCCTTTTCCTATTTGGAACCAGTCTGTTCCCTATCCAGTTCTAACTGTTGCTTCCTGACCTGCATACAGATTTCTCAAGAGGCAGGTTAGGTGGTCTGTTATTCCCATCTCTTTCAGAATTTTCCACAGTTGATTGTGATCCACAGGGTCAAAGGCTTTGGCATAGTCAATAAAGCAGAAATAGATGTTTTCCTGGAACTCTCTTGCTTTTTCCATGATCCAGCAGATGTTGGCAATTTGATAAGTTCATGGTTCATGTATTGCTGAAGCCTGGCTTGGAGAATTTTGAGCATTACCTTACTAGCATGTGAGATGAATGCAATTGTGCAGTAGTTTGAGCATTCTTTTGCATTGCCTTTCTTTGGGATTGGAATGAAGACTGACCTTTTCCAGTCCTGTGGCCACTGCTGAGTTTTCCAAATTTGCTGGCATATTGAGTGATGCACTTTCACAGCATCATCTCTCAGGATTTGAAACAGCTCAACTGGAATTCCATCACCTCCACTAGCTTTGTTCGTAGTGATGCTTTCTAAGGCCCACTTGACTTCACATTCCAAGATGTCTGGCTCTAGATTAGTGATCACATCATCATGATTATCTGGGTTGTGAAGATCTTTTTTGTACAGTTCCTCAGTGTATTCTTGCCACCTCTTCTTAATATCTTCTGCTTCTGTTAGGTCCATACCATTTCTCTCCTTTATTGAGTCCATCTTTGCATGAAATGTTCCCTTGGTATCTCTAATTTTCTTGAAGAGATCTCTAGTCTTTCCCATTCTGTTGTTTTCCTCTATTTCTTTGCATTGATCGCTAAAGAATGGTTGTATTAGTTAGCTATTGCTGCATAACAGATTACTCCAAATCTTAATGGCTTACAACAACAATAAACATTCATTATCTTACATAGTAGGCCAGGAATTTGGGAGCAACTTAGCTGGGTAATTCTGTAGGGACTCACATGTGGTCCAAATCAAGAAGCTAACTGAAGCTGCAGTCATCTGAAGGCTTGACTGGAGCTGGAGGCTCTGCTTCCAAGTGGGCTTCCTCACAGGCTGTGGGCAAAATCCTCAGTTCCTCACCATGTGGACCTCTCCATAGATCTGCCTGAATGTCTCCATTATGTGGCAGTTGGTCTCCCCCAGAATGTGTAATCCAAGAAAAAACAGAGAAGAGGCCACAGTGCCTTGTATAGCCCAGCCTCAGAAGTCACAGCATGCCATTTTGCTGTAGTTTCTTTGTTAGAAGCTTGTCACTAAGTCAAATCCACACTCAAGGATGGGGGTCTTAGGCTCCACCTTTCAGAGAGAGAAACGTTAAAGGAATTGTGGACCTATTTAAAAATCACCACAGTGGCAGTGCATTTGTATTTAATCCCTTCGAGAGGTTAAATGGTTAACAAACGTGTCGGCAAACATAGGAGAGAAGGACTCTATTTGGAGAAAAGTGTAGAAAAAATTCGCTGGCCTGCCCAGAGGTGAAATCTATTGTGAGTCATAGAAATTCTTTTTTATTTATTTTGAAATCAAAAGATGGGCTCCAGACATGACGGCTTGTTAAACTGGATGAAATTAAATATAGCTTAAACGTTTGGGCAGAGGGGAGAGATGATTAGTTCTCAGGATATATTAAATGTCCTCACATAAGAAGGGAGTCAGCTATTGGGAAGGGCTGCTTTGGAAAACATATGCTGTGTCAAACTCCACCAACAGATGCAGAATCTGCTGCTAAAGTTAGCTCCCTGAGAACAAGGCTGGATGAGCTGCCATCACAGATGTCTTTGGAACCAGCACCCGGGACAAATATAATTCTTACCACTGGAAAGCCAGGCCCCACACGAGAGCCTTCTCACCCTGGTGGAGGGGTTGAAGGGAAGTGCGAAGGCAGATTTACGACCCCAAATGCCGACTCTTCTGTGCTTCTGGAGGATAACAGATGATTTTTAAGCCACGAGGTGTCCTGGTATTTTGCATTTCTAAATTTGAGAATCCCTCATAAGGTGAATTCTTGGTTACTTTAAGCGGAACCCATGCTATGTAAAATCCAAGGCCGGATTGGAAAGGTTTTAAAATGTGTATTTTGAGACATATAGTCTGAAATGTCGGAAGCAGAGGAGATAAGTGTTCCACATGCCTAAAACACTAAAAGAGGGGTTAGAAATGATAATGAAAATGACTTAAATTATTTCATTAGTGCAGGAACCAAATGCTTTTCCTAAATAAGAAAGGGACCCTGTTTCATGACAGATGATGTCATGTGTGGAGCTTCTGATACGTTACAGGGCAGCATTTCTCCAAGGTGGGCTTTAAAGAATTTAGTCCACAGAGATACCTCACAAAAGAGGAATTCTCTGATAAATAAAGCTGGGGAATAATGAAAACACCGTCCCCCCTTGGAGAGTTATGGGTATATCCAAGAAGCTGTTAAATGAAGAAAGCTAATTTTGTTTAGCTCCTAAGTTCTCAAATATATGACCCTGAATTTTCCCTCCTCTAAATTTTATTAATTTCCACCTCCTATTTCTACCCCTTTAGAATACACGCTTCACAAGGACAGGTCTGTTTTATTCATGATTCTAGCCCCAGAATCATTCCTGGAACTGTTCACAAATGCACTGTGAATTAAGAGAGCTTAAGCCTCATAACTGCCTTTCTGAGTGCCTGTATCTAGTTTTATATTCACGATTTTGTGTTCTTTCCCTCTAAAAGGACCTCCACCATTGTTAGAAGCTTCAGGCCCCACAAAACCTGGATCTACTCCTGCTAGAACACACAGGGTGCTCAACAAATATTTATTGGATAAATGAATGAACAGGTACTAGGAAACCAGCGTTCCTTGGAATACACATTAGAAAACATTGTCGTTGAGACAGGAGACTCCAGACAGGAGGGCCTGATGTTTAATGTTCACAGTAGATTGAGGAGGTGGGAGAGAGGAATAAGATCTCACCTGGAGAATAAGTGCACAATATTGCAGTTGGAAATAAATTCCAATTGACTGTGATTGGTGGCGAGGGCTCACCAGTGTCTTGTATGCTCCTCTATGAGGATTTATCTTTTGTAATGTTGGAGAATTTCATTATGAGGGTTTGGAGGGAAGACAGAGGATCACAATGCAAGTTTTAGTCATCTCACTCTCCACGGAGCTCCTTGAGGATCCTGGTATGGAGACCCTCAGCAGCCCCCAGGGCTGGCGAGTGCTCTGCCAGCCTGGAATGGCATGGCTCTTCACGTGGCAAATTGGATTCTGACAGTGTTGGATTGTGAACAGAGTGCCATAAAATCTAGGGGCTGTCGCAGTCTGACCCTTCCCACCCATTTTCCCCCTTTCAATTCTGAATTCAGGTTTGACCCTTAAGTAATGAGGCAGCATTTTTAATAGTCCCATCAGACTTCACATGTCCAGATGAACACTGCCTTTTAAGATGGTACTTTGGGGAGCAGCACACGGGCTCTAATACAGCTGTTACTAATAAAAATGTTTGTGGCCCTCTTTTGGAATTGCCTTTTGTGTCAATTATGAGACGCATGAGACAAATCCATCCCCTTGGCCATATGTTGTTTTTGACCAAAAATGGTCTTACCCAGCTTATCCTGAAAAATGGCCCAGCATAATCAGCTCACTTGATTTTAGAATTATTTTAGGATTTCAATTCAAACTCCCTGAAATTTGCTGTCAAAAGGCAAAATATCGCCGATATTGAGATTGTTCCAAAATATAAGCTGTGGGATTTGAAAGCAACTTCCCAAGAGGAGACCAAAACCATTTTGAGCCTGGACAGCATCTCTACTGAAATTGGAAGCTCCTGGGAGGGCTGCCTTCGAGAGGATAGTCTTTGCTGTCATTTGTCTTTCTTCAAGTTCTAATAGAGTTTCCATTTGTCTGAATTCTGGCTGTTCATCAGAATCACCTGGGGGGCTTCGTCAGTCCTCCAGACACAGACCTTCTTCCCAGAGGTTCAGATTCGACAGGTTGGCAGGGGCGGTCTAGGCACTGACTTTGTGTTTGCCTGTGTGCGTGCACGCACACATGCGTGGGCGATTTAAATGTTCAGCCAGGATTAACCTCCATGTTAAAGAATCGATCTCATTAACTTTGGTCACAGTTGTTCCTATTTTTTTCTGTTGAGATAAAAATATGTTGTGCTAGGCCAAGAGGCACCTCTGAAGGTTAATCAAACACAGACAGGACGGGGGGTGTGCGGAGAAAGTTTTGTGGGCTGAATTGTCATTAGCAAAACTGGCACTATGTGCCACGACCACTAGGGAGCAGATTCCAATACATTAATTAGTGTGCAAAGAATGTTCAGTTCAGTCGCTCAGTTGTGTCTGATTCTTTGTGAAGAAGAAGTACAGCATGCCAGGCTTCCCTGGCCATCACCAACTCCCAGAGTTTGCTCAAACTCACGTCCATCGAGTCGGTGATGCCATCCAACCATCTCATCCTCTGTCGTCCCCTTCTCCTGCCTTCAATGTTTCGCAGCATCAGGGTCTTTTCCAATGAGTCAGTTCTTTGCCTCAGGTAACCAGAGTATTGGAGTTTCAGTGCAAAGAATGTAGTCTTCAAGAAAAAGAAATCCTAGGAAATAAAAGAAAAAGTGGTCGGAAGTTTCGTGATCAGATTATCTGCCTCAGGTGCCTCATTTTATGCATTTTAAGTCTCCCAAATGCCATGATTCCTTCAAAGTTACCAGCCATGGAAGGGCTTCCCTGGTGGTTCAGAGAGTAAAGAATCTGCCTGAAATGCAGGAGACCCAAGTTCGATCCCTGGATTGGGAAGATCCTCTGGAGAAGGGAATGGAAACCCACTCCAGTATTCTTGCCTGGGGAATTCCATGGACAGAGGAGCCTGGCAGGCTACAGTCCAGGGCATCCCAAAGAGTTGGACATGACTGACTAACACACCCACACACACACCAGGCATGGAACTGTCAGTGCTCATGATAGAAGAGATTGTATAGAGAAAGAAAAGTTGCTGATGTATTTTGAGCTCTGTGTTGCATTGCACCCATTATTTCATTTAATCCTGTGTTGCAGATGGTGACTGCAGCCATGAAATTAAAAGATGCTTACTCCTTCGAAGAAAAGTTATGACCAACCTAGATAGTATATTCAAAAGCAGAGACATTACTTTGCTGACTAAGGTCCGTCTAGTCAAGGCTATGGTTTCTCCAGTAGTCATGTATGGATGTGACAGTTGGACTGTGAAGAAAGCTGAGCGCCGAAGAATTGATACTTTTGAACTGTGGTGTTGGAGAAGTCTCTTGCAAGTCCCTTGGACTGCAAGGAGATCCAACCAGTCCATTCTGAAGGAGATCAGCCCTGGGATTTCTTTGGAAGGAATGATGCTAAAGCTGAAACTCCAATACTTTGGCCACCTCATGCGAAGAGTTGACTCATTGGAAAAGACTCTGATGCTGGGAGGGATTGAGGGCAGGAGGAGAAGGGGGCGACCGAGGATGAGATGGCTGGATGGCATCACGGACTCGATGGACGTGAATCCGAGTGAACTCCGGGAGTTGGTGATGGACAGGGAGGCCTGGCGTGCTGCGATTCATGGGGTCGCAAAGAGTCGGACACGACTGAGTGACTGAACTGAACTGAACCCTATGAAAGTGTTGTCACCACCTTTTTGTGGATGAGGAAATTTTGTATATATAATAAAGCCAGAGGGGTAAAGTCACTTACACAGTGTTAACAGTGAGTAAGTATTAAGAGTACAGGGAAAAAAATGTATATCAGAGTTTAAAATTCAGGTCTTTCTAATTCCTAAGTTCGTGCTCTTTCTTTATGCACACAGTCTTTCTGGGGAAGGGTGGTGTTTTAGTGTGTGAGTTTTTGTTTTTGTCATCACACACCAGATGGATTAAAGTGAGGAGTTTGGTGCTATTCTTGTCATTTTTGTCAGAATGATCGTAAGTGGGATGTATCTAAACTATAGATGTGCCATCATCTGTAGATGAGGGGAGTCAGATTCTTTGTTCAAATACCAGCTATAAGGTTTAAGGGAAAGAACTCTGGGCCATAACCTATTAGAAAATGGTTCATTTACTGGCTATGTCTCCTGAAAGAATAAAAACTCTGTGAGGGCAGAGCTCTGTGTATTTCACTTATCTGGCATGTGACAGCTATGCAAAAATATTTGTCAAATATCCCAGTCAAAGAATGAATGCATGTATGGTTGCCTACATGAAAGTCTTGAGATCTAAATTACATTCTTGGCTATATTGCAAAGCTACAGTCATCAGAACAATATGGTACTGGCGCAAAAACAGACATTTAGATCAATGGAATAGGATAGAAAGCCTAGGATAAGCCTAGGATAGAAATAAACTTATGCACATGTGACCAATTAATCTATAACAAAGAAGGCAAGAATATACAATGGAGAAGACAGTCTTTTCAGTAAGTGGTGCTGGGAGAAGTGGACAGCTACATGTAAAAGAATGAAATTAGAATATTCTCTAACACTATATAGAAAAATAAACTCGAAATGGATTGAAGATCTAAAGGTACTATAAAACTACTAGAGGAAAACTAGATAGAACACTATTTGATGTAAATCACATCAATGTTTTCTTGGATCTGTCTCCTAGAGCAATGGAAATGAAAACAAAAATAAACAAACCCCAGAGGGAAATAGGGCTGGACACTGAGACACAGCCACATGTGTGAAGTCTTTTCTGAAGTTGGTCAATATATTTTTCAAAAAACAAAAACATATCAAGTTTATTTAAAATCTTTTGTGGTATCTGTCATTTTTCCCAGACTTTAAACTTTTTATTTTGTATTAAGGTATAGATGGTTGACAATGCTGTAGTAGTTTCAGGTGAACATTGAAGGGACTCAGCTATACATGTACATAAATCCGTTCTCCGCCAAACCCTCCTCCCGTCCAGGCGAAGTTGGTCAATATCTTAAATTTTGGGGTTGAGGTAGGGGACAGCAAATTCCCTTTGTAGTTTAAGATAATTTGAGTTGGGTTTCTGTCACTTGCAACCAGAAGAGTGCTGAATGATACAGACATTAGGTTACCTGCCGAACGTCACATACCTTGTACATGGTGAAGCTGGACTGGGAACTCAGATTTGCCGAGAATCCTGAGCTAGTCCGTCAAGAGCTCTCAGGATAATAACGGCTGTGGTTGCTGCCCATGTTCAGCATTCCTCCCTGGGTTTTTCATTAGAGCTTAAAGTAGGGAACATCAAACTGTTTATGGCCTGAGTGTGATGTAATCATTATTATGCCATTTTTAGTGATTCACTGGGATCTCCAGTCTTCCTCAAAAAAACTTGAGTTCTGTGGCTAACTTCTTAATATGTATCTTTCCTTCTGCCTTGGTATCAGAATACTTCATGTAACCATGTTTACATGGTTATCTAGAATAAAGACCATATTTCTTGGTGGAGCCATGTTTCTTTTTTTTTTTCCACTTTATTTATTTATTTGGAGGCTAATTACTTAACAATATTGTAGTGGTTTTTGCCATACATTGACATGAATCTGCCATGGGTGTGCATGTGTTCCCCATCCTGAACCCCCCTCCCACATCCCTCCCCATAACATCTCTCTGGGTCATCCCAGTGCACCAGCCCCGAGCACCCTGTATCATGCATGGAACCTGGACTGGCAGTTTGTTTCACATGTGATAATTTACATGTTTCAATGCCATTCTCCCAAACCATCCCACCCTCTCCCTCTCCCACAGAGACCAAAAGTCTGTTCTATACATCTGTGTCTTTTTTTCTGTCTCACATACAGGTTATCATTACCATCTTTCTAAATTCCATATATATGCGTTAGTATACTGTATTGGTGTTTTTCTTTCTGGCTTACTTCACTCTGTATAATCGGCTCCAGTTTCATCCACCTCATTAGAACTGATTCAAATGTTTTCTTTTAAATGGCTGAGTAATATTCCATTGTGTATATGTACCACAGATTTCTTATCCATTCATCTGCTGATGGACATCTAGGTTGCTTCCATGTCCTGGCTATTTATAAACAGTGCTGTGATGAACATTGGGGTACATGTGTCTCTTTCAATTCTGGTTTCCTTGGTGTGTATGCCCAGCAGTGGGATTGCTGGGTCATATGGCAGTTCTAGTTCCAGTTTTTAAAGGAATCTCCATACTGTTCTCCATAGTGGCTGTACTAGTTTACATTCCCACCAACAGTGTAAGAGGGTTCCCTTTCCTCTGCACCCTCTTCAGCATTTATTGGTTGTAAACTTTTGGATCACAGCCATTCTGACTGGCATGAAACGGTACCTCATTGTGGTTTTGATTTGCATTTCTCTAATAATGAGTGATGTTAGGCATCTTTTCATATGTTAGCCATCTGTATGTCTTCTTTGGAGAAATGTCTGTTTAGTTCTTTGGCCCATTTTTTGATTGGGTCATTTATTTTTCTGGAACTGAGCTGCAGGAGTTGCTTGTATGTTTTTGAGAATAATTCTTTGTCAGTTGCTTCGTTTACTATTATTTTCTCCCATTCTGAAGGCTATCTTTTCACCTTGCTTATAGTTTACTTTTTTGTGCAAAAGCTTCTAATTTTAATTAGGTCCCATTTGTTTATTTTTGCTTTTATTTCCAATATTCTGGGAGGTGGGTCATAGAGGCTTCTGCTGTGGTTTATGTTGGAGAGTGTTTTGCCTATGTTTTCCTCTAGGAGTTTTATAGTTTCTGGCCTTACATTTAGATCTTTAATCCATTTTGAGTTTATTTTTGTGTATGGTGTTAGAAAGTGTTCTGCTGCTACTGCTGCTAAGTCACTTCAGTCGTATCCAACTCTGTGTGACCTCATAGACGGCAGCCCACCAGGCTCCTCTGTCCCTGGTATTCTCCAGGCAAGAACACTGGAGTGGGTTGCCATTTCCTTCTCCAGTGCGTGAAAGTGAAAATTGGAAGTGAAGTCACTTAGTTGTGTCCGACTCATAGTGACCCCATGGGCTGCAGCCCACCAGGCTCCTCCGTCCATGGCATTTTCCAGGCAAGCATACTGGAGTGGGGTGCCATTGCCTTCTCTGAGAAGGTGTTCTAGTTTCATGTTTTTACAAGTTGTTGACCAGTTTTCCCAGACCACTTGTTAAGGAAATTGTCTTTTCTCCATTGTATATTCTTGCCTCCTTTGTTGAAGATAAGGTGTCCATAGGTGTGTGGATTTATCTCTGGGCTTTCTGTTTTGTTCCATTGATCTGTATTTCTGTCTTTGTGCCAGTACCATACTGTCTTGATGACTGTGGCTTTGTAGTAGAGCCTGAAGTCAGGCAGGTTGATTCCTCCAGTTCCATTCTTCTTTCTCAAGATTACTTTGGCTATTAGAGGTTTTTTTGTATTTCCATACAAATTGTGAAATTATTCGTTCTAGTTCTGTGAAAAATACCATTGGTAGCTTGATAGGGATTGCATTGAATCTATAGATTGCTTTGGGTAATATACTCATTTTCACTATATTGATTCTTCTGATCCATGAACACGGTATATTTCTCCATCTATTTGTGTCCTCTTTGATTTCTTTCACCAGTGTTTTATAGTTTCCTATATATAGGTCTTTTGTTTCTTTAGGTAGATATATTCCCAAGTATTTTATTCTTTTCATTGCAATGGCAAATGGAATTGTCTCCTTAATTTCTCTTTCTGTTTCCTCATTGCTAGTGTATAGGAATGCAAGGGATTTTCGTGTGTTGATTTTATATCCTGAAACTTAATGGAACCTTCTCCAGGATAGATCACATCCTGGGCCATAAATCTAGCCTTGGTAAATTCAAAAAAATGAAAATCATTCCAAGCATCTTTTCTGACCACAATGCAGTAAGATTAGATGTCAATTACAGGAGAAAAACTATTAAAAATTCCAACATATGGAGGCTGAACAACATGCTGTTGAATAGCCAACAAATCACAGAAGAAATCAAAAAAGAAATCAAAATATGCATAGAAACGAATGAAAATGAAAACACAACAACATAAAACCTATGGGACACTGTAAAAGCAGTGTTATGGAGAAGGTTCATAGCAATACAGGCTTACATCAAGAAACAAGAAAAAAGTCAAATAAATAACCTAACTCCACGTCTAAAGCAACTAGAAAAGGAAGAAATAAAGAACCCCAGGGTTAGTAGAAGGAAAGAAATCTTAAAAATTAGGGCCGAAATAAATGAAAAAAAAAAAAAAAAAAAAACAAAAGAGACCATAGCAAAAATCAACAAAGCCAAAAGCTGGTTCTTTGAGAAGTGAAATAAAATTGACAAACCATTAGCCAGACTCATCAAAAAACAAAGGGAGAAAAATCAAATCAAAATTAGAAATGAAAATGAAGAGATCACAACAAACAACACAGAAATACAAAGGATCGTAAGAGACTACTGTCAGCAACTATATGCCAATAAAATGGACAACTTGAAAGAAATGGAGCCATATTTCTTGATGTGACTAAGTTTTAACCAATGGGATGCAAGCATAAGAGGTGTGTGAAACTCCCAGACAGTATCCTTACAGAGAAAAAAGCATGTATATCCTCCAGCAATTTCTCCTTTATGTTGGCTGAAATACAGACGATTGCTGAACTCAAGCAGCCACCTTGGACAGTGAGGTTGAAGTTATGTGTTAAGAATGATGGAGCAACAAGAGAGAAGGAACTTATGTCCCTGGTGATCATTAGGTTTCCATGTAAACCCCAAGTTGTCTACATTTGTATTGGGAGAAATACCTCTTTCACTTATGCCACTGTTCTGTTGTTGCTACTAATGTTTTCCTTACTAGCAGCTGAACCTAATCCTAACTAATACAGATCCTTTCTATAAATCACATCCAGGGCAAGGGCAGAAGCCTCTCACAGCTTTGGAGACCAATCAGCAAATGGGTCCTGAATAAAGTCTGGGGGCTTACGAATATCAGAGTGATTGTTGCCAGAAGTGGGTTTATGTGCTGCTGAAGATTTGTAGGGACCTGAGGGGATTCTGTATTTGTAACTTGTATTCTTTTTCTGTGGTGTTACAAACTTCAGACTCCACAAAACCTGGATCTTTTGATGGCATAGACTGCTGGGTTTTTAAAAAAATTATTTATCTGTTTGGCTGCGCTGGGTCTTAGTTGTAGCATGCAGCATGTTTTAGTGGTGGCTTGTGAGATCTTTAGTTATGACATCTGGGATCTTTCATTGCAACATGTGAATGCTTTAGTTGTGGCGTATGAACTCTTAGTTGCAGCATGTGGGATCTCATTCCCCAACCAGGAATTGAACCTGGTTCCCCTGCCTTGGGAGCTAGGAGTCTTAGCCACTGGACCAACAAGGAAGTCCCTATACTACTGTTTTCATCTTGACTTGCAAGGGCATGACTCAGGGACGCCTTAGGACATCTCAGGAAGGAGATGTGCCTGAAGACATCCTGTTTCCTCTTACTCCCATCTATCCTGTAGGATCTCCCCCAGATCGTATCTCCTTCAGGAAGCCTTCTCTGAATGTCAGAAACCAGCTTGTGTCTTTTTCTCTCCAACTCGTGGTCCTCAGGAGTCACCTTTGTTACCTTACCTGTTCTTAGCTGTGTTGTAGAAAGTGCACTGACCTTGGAATCAAAAGATCTGGACTTGAAGCCTGACTTGCTTTCTAAGGGGACATAATGCTTTGACCAAGTATTAATAGCTTAGGCTCTCTGGGCTTAAGGTTGTTAAAACTTGTAATAAAAAGACTTCCATGGTGGCTCAGTGGTAAAGAATCTGCCTACCAAGCAGGAGATCCCTGGGTTTGATCCCTGGTTTGGGAAGATGCTCTGGAGAAGGAAATGGCAACCCACTCCAGTATTCTTACCTGGAAAATTCTATGGACAGAGGAGACTGGTAGGCTATAGTCCACGGGTTCGCAAATGAGTGAGACTTAGCAACCAAGCAACAACAACAACAACAAATGAAAGGATGATAACATTTGCTTTAACTAGTTAGCCAGAGGATGAAATTAGGTAGAATATGTGTAATTGCTTGATTGATGATGCAATTTGATAAAATTAAGCATATTATGATGACTAGTATCCTAATCTCAAGTGTTGAGCTCCTCTTAGCTTTAATGCTACCTGATGGACCCCACAGATGCTCAACCACCTGCTATTGTATATTGTTCTCTAATGGTTTTGTGTGCCAAATTTTATTTTTACTAGTGAATGGGTAGGTCCTAAAAGGTAAGGACCATGTTTTATAATCTCTGAGTACCTAGAACAGAGCCGGGCAGACAGAAGGCATTTTAGGTACAAAAGGAGGCATAGATGGAGTCATAGTTACTATCTAACAAAAAATAATTTGTTGGCAAATGTACTGTTGCCTTCAGTCAAGCTCTTTGCTATATTATTTTCAGGAACTGTTTGGACTTGGGAAGGCAAACTCACAGCAAGCATGCTCACAGGACTGCGATGTATAGCAGCCCAGATATAAACTTTTTAGAATAGGGAAGTGTTTTCTGATCACTGAAATGCTTGTGTTTCCTGCCTAGCCCCTTCCTGGTATCTGCATGCCAGAGAGGCCAGATTTGTTTGTATTAAGAACATTGCTTGGTCAACCTGGAATCATGGTGTGGAGAAGTAGACTGTTTTGAGGAGTATTCAATCTTGCCCACTGCATGGTTTCATAAATCACTTCTGACCCACAACAGAGTCCACCTCTCCTGGAACAGAAAGTTCACATCCCTTGGACTTAGTGCCTCTCCCACTTGAACACCAGTGAAAAAACAGAGACAAAAATAAAATAAAATAAAACAGGGTCAGCTTACCTTTCCACAGAATTCCCTTTTCATATTCCAGGCTTCCTCTTAACAGGGTACACTAGAATTGATTTTGTGTCTGCTTATTAAATTACAATCAAATTCAATTGTGCTTCCCTAGTGTCTTAGTAATGTGTGCTCAGTCATATCTGACTTTTTTGTGACCCCATGGACTGTAACCTGCCAGGCTCCTCTGTCCATGGGATTTTCTAGGCAAGAATACTGGAGTGGGTTGCCATTTCCTTCTCTGGGGGATCTTCCCAACTCAGGGATCAAACCCACATCTCTCTCCTCCTCCAGGATTCTTTACCACTGTGCACCTGAAAAGCACCCCCTAGTATCTTAGCTTGGACTACTACAACAAAACACCATTGATGAGCAAGTATCCAAAGAACCTGAGAACACTAATTTTAAAATATATATGTACCCCTATATTAGTTGCAGTAGTATTTACAATAGCCAAGATATGGAAATAATTTGTGTCTGTTATTGGATGAGTGGATAAAAATGTGGTATATATACTTAGTGGAATGCTACTCAGCTATAAAAAGGAACAAAATCCTGCCATTTGTGAAGACATGGATAGACCTTGAAGATATTAGTCTAAGTGAAATAAGTCATACAGAGAAACACAAATACTCTATGATTTCACTCAAACGTGAACTCTAAAAAGGGCTTCCCAGGTGATGCTAGTGGTAAAGAACCTGTCTGCCAATGCAAGAGACGTTAAGAGATGCGATTTGATCCCTGGGTTGGGAATATCTGTTGGAGGAGGGCATGGCAACCCACTCCAGTATTCTTGCCTGGAGAGTCCCATGGACAGAGGAGACTGGTGGGCTATGATCCATAGGGTTGCAAAGAGTTAGACATGACTGAAGTGACTTAGCATGCGTGCATGGAATCTAAAAAAGCAAAACTGAAACAAATGCAAACTCATACACACAGAGATCAGATTAGTGGCTACTAGAGGGGAAGGGGGTTGGGGGAGTGGGAGGAACAAGTGAAGGGAGTCAACTGTATGGTGAGGAAAGGTAACTAGAAGACTTGTCCTGGTGATCACTTTGTAGTATATATGGATGTCAAATTATAACTGTGCAGCTGAAATTATAACTGAAGCTGAAATTATATAGCTTAAAAATGCCATAGACTGGGTGGCTTAACTGAAATTTATTTTTCATAGTTCTGGAAACTGAAGAGTGCCAGTTTGGTTCCTGGGGAAAGTCCCCTTCCAGACCTGCAGAGTCTTCTTGCTGAAGAGTGGAGAGAGAGGAGAGAGAGAGTTCTTGGGTCTTTCTCTTTCTTATAAAGACACCAGTCCCATCATGGGGGCTCTACCCTCAGGACTTCATCTAAACCTAATTATCTCCCAAGGGCCCTAATACCATCCTACCCACTTCCTAATACCATCACACTGGGGGAATTTGGGCTTCAATATATATATTTAAGAGTGTGGACACAAACATTCAGCCCATAGCATGCAGATTCTATCTATCTCTGTAGCCATCTAACTATCTATCTACCTAAAGCCTTCTTAAATGAACAATGCAAATGAATAGATAAAAACAATATTATGGAAAAGACTAGAGATCTCTTCAAGAAAATTGGAGATACCAAGGGAATATTTCATGTAAAGATCAGCACAATAAAGGACAGAAGTGGCAAGGACCTAACAGAAGCAGAAGACATTAAGAAGAGGTGGAAAGAATACACAGAACTATACAAAAAAAAGGTCTTACTGCCACAGATAGACACCATGGTGTGGTCGCTCATCTAGAGCTGGACATCCTAGAGTGTGAAGTCAAGCAGGCCTTAGAAGCATTACTACAAACAAAGCTAACGGAGGTGATAGAATTCCAGCTGAGCTCTTTCAAACCCTAAAAGATGATGCTGTTAAAGTGCTGCACTCAAGATGTCAACAAATGTAGGAAAATCAGGACTGGAAAACTTTTCATTCCATTCCCAAAGGAGCAATGCCAAAGAATGTTCAAACTACCATTCTTTTGTGCTCATTTCATATGCTAGCAAGCTTATGCTCAAAAATCCTTCAAGCTAGGGTTTAGCAGTACATGAACCAAGAACTTCCAGATAGACATGCTGGGTTTAGAAAAGGCAGAAGAACAAGAGATCAAATTGCCAGCATTTGTTGGATTATGGAGAAAGCAAGAGAATTCCAGAAAAACATTTACTCCTGCTTCACTGACTATGCTAAAGCCTTTGCCTGTGTGGATCACAACAAACTGAAAAATTCTTAAAGAGATGGGAGTACCAGACCAACTTACCTGTCTTCTGATAAACCTATATACATGTCAAGAAGCAAGTGTTAGAATTGGACGTGAAGCAATGGACTGGTTCAAAATCAGGAAAAGAGTAGGGCAAGGCTGTATATTGTCACCCTGCTTACTTAACTTATATGCAGAGTATATCATACAAAATGCTGGGGATGGATGAACCACAAACTAGAATCAAGACTGCTGGGAGAAATATCAATTACCTCGGATACTCAGCTGATATCACTGTAATGGCGGAAAGCAAAGAGGAACTAAATAGCCTCTTGATGAGGGTGAAAGAGGACAGTGAGAAAGTGGCATGAAACTTAACATTAAGAAAACTAAAAACTAAGATCAAGGCATCTAGTCCCATCACTGCATGGCAAGTAGAAGGGGGAAAAGTGGAACCAGTGATAGATTTTCTTTTCTTGGGCTCCAAAAATCACTGTGGACAGTGACTGGAGCCATGAAATTAAAAGACGCTTGCTCCTTGGAAGGAGAGTATGGCAAACCTAGACAGCATATTAAAAAGCAGAGGCATCATTTTGCTGACAAAGGTCCATTTAATCAAAGTTATGGTTTTTCCAGTAGTCATTTGCAGATGTGAGAGTTGGACCGTAAAGAAGACAGCACCAAAGAACTGATGCTTTCTAACTGTGGTGCTGGAGAGGACTCTTGAGAGTCCCTTGGACTGCAATGAGATCAAACCAGTCAATCCTAAAGGAAATCAACCCTGAATATTCACTGGGAAGAACTGATTTTGAAGCTGAAGCTCCAATACCTTGGCCACCTGATGCAAAGAGCTGACTCATTAGAAGAGATCCTGATGCTGGGAATGATTGAGGGCAAGAAGAGAAGGGGGCAGCAAAGGATGAGATGGTTAAACAGTATCAGTGACTCAATGGACATGAGTCTGAGCAAACTCAGAGAAGGTAATGGTGGACAGGGGAAGCCTGCTGTTCTACAGTCCATGGGGTTGCAAAAAGTCAAACACGACTTAGTGGGTCAACAAAAATAACAGATCATCTATCTATCTATCTACCATAATTTAAAATTCCTAGTATTCTTGGTCTCCTAGTTATGCTACAGGCATGGCTTATGTGCGTTTAATTTGCCCATCTTGTGGATCTTTATGGCTTTAGGGAATGGGAGGGAAGATCCTGGTTTAGGGGCTGCCATTATCAATTGGGGTTTGAGACTGCCAAACTACTCAATCTCTTGACTTTCTACCACAGATGAGTAACCACAGCCAATGTGTGCAATTTAAAATAAAATATTTAACTGGTTTAACTCTTGCAGATAAACTTGATTTTAAGTTCTTGAGGACACCTCACTGCTATCCCTTCCAAAATCAGGGATTCTGGAACTATTTATATGTCAAATAATGTTTGTAGTCTTGATTCCTAGACCCTGTCCTATACCTTCCAGCCTCACTGGCTGGAGTCAGCCTCACTTAACTGACTTGTTGATTTTTATTGCCACCTGTTTTCAGCGCACCTGAAATAGATCATTTGAAAATTCACCCAGCCCTGAGCTATAATCCAGTGCAGTTATAAGGCACTTTTTTTTCATGCTGAGAAATTAACACCTTCTCCTTTGTCCCAACTTTCTGGGATCATTTCCAATATGTCCTGGCTGGGAGTTAATTAAATCTGTGTTGACACATACTCAATTTCAAGTGGCTTTGCACATACAAGAAACCTGTTGAGATTTTGCCTTTTGGATCCAAAAACCACTGATCCATCCTTTTATTCCAATTTTGGGGTAAGTTTTCCAATCTCCAGAGAAGGATGGAATTTAAAGTGGGAAATGTATGGGGTTCCTCACCTTAAGAAAACCATGATCTCCCATTTTCCTATAAAGGTTTCTAAATTTCAAGACCTACCTTCTGCATGAAATTTCATATTTTCTATTAAACCAGCTGGGTTTATGATTACAGGAAGTGCTCAGAGGCAGGGCAGGAGCAAATAAGTAAGTTTAGAGCCCTCAACACCACAGCAGCTGTTTCAAGAACACAATACTCAAAACCAGAGTCAGAAGATATAAATGTAGGTCAAGTAATTTAAAATTCTGATTGGATATTGCATATATACAGCCAGGAGTGGTGTTTTTTTTTTTTTTTCTTCTTCTTCTTTTTTTTTCCCCCTCATCAAGAGCTAGAGATTTGGGTGGGTTACAGGAAGAGTTATTAGCAGCAACATCTCAAATCTTTGGTTCACCCCAAAAGGCACGTCAACCTTATCTGTTGTTAAGTGCTTATTTTAGTGTCTAGAGAGTCACTGATGAACGGGGTGAGCAGCCCTCCATACTGAGCTGTGGCTGGGATTCTAAAATCCTTGCCTGCGTTGGTCCTCACACAACTGGGTCTGTCAGTGCTGCTGTGTTGCTGTTTAGTTGCTAAGTCATGTCTGACTCGTGTGACACCATGGACTGTAGCCTGCCAAGCTCCCCTGTCCATGGGACTTCCCAGGCAAGAATATTGGAGTGGGTTGCCATTTCTCCAGGGTATCTTCCTGACTCAGGGATTGAACCTGTGTCTTCTGCATTGGCAGGCAGGTTCTTTACTACTAAGCCAAGGAAACCTGGGGCTGTGGTCCTAGCTGGCAAACTGGCACTGTGGGCTATATTTGAAATACAGGTGTGTCTTGTTTATGTCTGCCCAACATTCTCTCTCTCTTTTAAAATGAGCCAACTTAAAAAATTTAGAACGGATTTTGTGTTCATCTTGACAACTCAGGGTCTCTGTTAACACCATTGGCATCCCTGCCTGATAATGATGGGTTGCCACTAAGTGGCACTGCCCCCTTAGGATCAGACTCATGTGTCCAGTTTACCAATTCCAATGTGGCTTACCTTCATTTACAGAGCAACTATATATAAAAACCTGCCACTCCAGCATCCAATGATGTCCTACACAAATGGCTTGACACTCTTCAACAGCATAAGATAGATGCTCATCGCTTCTGTTAGAGGGGAAAAGACACACGTTATTCTGTTGCTTCCATATAAGTCCAGAAGGAGTATGTCAGAACAGGTGATCATGAGAAAATGAGCCATGGGCTATGGGGCAGGTTTTTTGGTGACTTGATGGGGAAGGAAGGTCAAGGTCTGGAGTGAGGGTGGGGAAGACAAAGGGTGGCTCTGAGACCAGAGAAAGTGACACCAGAAGGAGGCTGGCACATTTGCCAAGTAGACTATGAAAAAGTGTTGGGTTGTCTTGAATAACACCAAGGGAGACGTGATGGCCAAGTGACATTGTACATGTTTATTCGAACCAGTCCTTTCTCCACAGAAGACCGTGTGTTCCCTCTAGTACAGAGCCACGGGCAGAGACTGGGTTTCCTTCTTCTCTGTGTTACGGTGTCCATGCTGGGGGCGCAGTAAATGGCTTTGACATGTATGCCCTGTATGTGAGGTTTATGTGTGCTGCAGGTGTGTGTGCACACCTGAATGCAGAAGGGGCACGAGTGGGAGTGGATGAAGGGTGGATATTAATAGAGAGATAGAGAGAAGAGGAAAAGTGTCTTGGGGGTGTATAGCACACGCCAAGAAGTACAGGTCTTCGTCATCAGATGACAGTGGTTCATTTAGAAATATTTCCCTCCCGTCCCAAGGACAAGAAGGAGGGATGGTTGGTGGATTGCATTCTTGCCCCCAAGGCCCAGGAGTCTGTAGCGACAGCTCTGAGTAATGGAGGCCAGGGTGAGCAGCCTCATTTAGAGAATCGTTGGATACTCACCAAGCCTCCTCTGACATCCATTTTCTTTACGTCTGTCCCTGTTTCTAACTCAGAATATTCTTGGCACGTAATTTGGCCTGGATGGAGACATGAGAGATGATGTGACAGGGTGGACCTGAAGTCAAACAGACCTGGGTGCAAGCCTGTGCCACGCTCCCCTCCCCCCACCAAGCTGTGTGACCTTAGGCAAGCCCTTTAGTCTTTCTGAGCTTTGGCTTCTCTGCTAAACTGAAGATGTTTCATTTCCTTCACCTCTTAGAGTTTATGTGAAGAGTAAACATTGCCTGGCATTTGGTAAATACTCCATAAATACTCCCTATTATTATTCCAGAGTTCAAAACTAAACAAATTTCTCAGTCTGTAACTTGCCTCTAAGATGATTTTTAACACTGCATCCTACACTATCAGACCACTGGCTTAGATGTTTCCCATGAAGTGCAGTACTCGGTTCTCCAGTATTGCAATTGTTTCCCATGTTTTGGGTTGTGGCCATGCAGTGGTGACCCATGGGGATTCTACAAAACAGCCTTCTATTTGTGTGCTGTGACCCTCTTTAGTTTGGAGTGAGGTGCCAGCCCTGGCCTCTGCTGTATCATACCAACTCTGAGATCATTTACCGTCATTAAAAAGCACCATCTGCCTCAGTCCTCTTTGCAGAAAGCCTCCCTGATTCCCATCAGGGTGTCCCAGGGAGTTTCTTGACCACGCTGCTCAAACCTAACCATGCTGGCTGGCCGCATCACAGCAGGAGGGGTTGGCTCAAAACCTCACACCAATTTTCCCCTCCTCCTCTCTCAGAAACTTGGAACTTCTCCCAAGTGTTGACAGAGACCCACTTCGGACCTGAACTAGAGAAAATTCCTCATAGCCCAACACATGAAACTGAAGCCTCTTTCTCACTTCTCCCATCTCCTCCCCTCTCCCTCCCCTTCCCAGTCATAGAAGGGGAAGATGAAATGCGGTGTTCGCCCTTGTTTCTACAGCCCAGCTCCTCCGATGAGCATGTCAGGCTGGATACTGTAGCTAAACATAAATGAACGGTTATTAATGATGGTCATAATGTTTTCTAGCAGTTAGCTGGCTGTGATTCTAGGATTTTTTTTTCCACTGTGTTTTGAAGGGTTAGGTTATTTAAACTTACCATCAAATAGAATCAAATCAAAGTGAGCTAATTTTTCTTAAACACTAATCATTTTAAGGCTATTGAACTAAATATAGAGGCAGTTCATTAAATCATTAAAACAGCCTGCAATAATGCTCACAAAGTCATTATGGAGCTATTCCCTAGCCAGAGAGGTAGTGTTGCCTTAAGCACAGTTTAATCAAATTAGATGGTGGGCTATGTCATGGGGTTTCTCCTATTGATATTCATTAAAAATACATGATTTATCACTAATCTCTGTGAGGTAGATCCCACTCTTCCAAATGAATTTTGTAAATGTCAAGGGGAAGAAAACAGAATGGCGTATTGTTATAATAATTTAAGAGTGGTGTGATCACATTTACATTTTATATACTATGCAATTTAGGAACAGATAATAGCTTTAACAAGGCTAAACTTTTTTCCTTAGTTAAAGTTAGAACAGAAAGGCTGAACCCTCAGGATTAGGCATTATATCTTATCTGAGAATGGGCCCCAACATTTGAATTATCTTTTCGTAGAATGGTAGCTCAGCCCATTGTTCAGCTAATGCTGCTCTCAGATTCTTTGGTAGAGTTATTTCTACATAAATTTATGCTGCGCTGTTCAGTCATAATACGATTCCCGTTTTCAGATGCTGTCATGATTCGGCAGTTGGGAGAAGCGGGTGTTTTCTGGCCCCGAGAACCTCCTTCTGTGCTCACACTTCATCTTCCATCCCGCTTTGGCCTCAAGATCTCCCCTCTCAACCCTTGTGGAATCTGCCTGGCTTCTTCCTTCTCAGTGGACTGTAAAGGGCTGATAACAGTTTAAAAGGGTTACCCCACCCAGAGGTATTTGCATTTTAACTGGGATCAAAGCTGAAACTAAAGGGATTAAGTCCTAATAGTAGAATTTTAAGCATCAACCAGTGGGTGGAAGAGGATTTTTTTTCCTGCTGTCAGAGGCCCTTGAGCCTTGATGAGAGAGGAGAATGGTCCACAGTGGGCAAGGTCAGACCAGAGGTGGGTGATGGGAAATTTGGTAGCAAGTAGACCAATACTGGCTCTCCCTTTCCCATGTTGTGCTTTTTATTTTTAAACTATGAAATGAGCTTTCTCTGTTTTAAGAACTTCCTTCCTAAACAGATATCTTTCTAGGGGATACACTTTGAATTATTGATATTCTGACTTGTCCTCCAAATATTCCCACTCCACCTCCCATGAAAAAAAACTGGGGACTAACATTTGAAACTCAGATTTACAGTTTGGTTTAAAACTCTCAATCTTGCCTTTAAAATATCCCCGAAGGAAGAAAGACACTTAAAGAAGGAGCAGTACCCTTCTTCGGTATAAAAATGTGCTCATTCCTAGCAAGACACATGAGATGCCTTCCTACACTTAGATGATTATCAAAAGCTTTTCAGAATATGACTCGCAGCCAGAATGGTCAGATCAGCAGACAGAGATGCTCGATTTGTACGAGATAGGAGGCTTTTAGCATCTTGGCCATTTAACCCAATCTAAAAGAGAAACACAGCTTAAATGAAATCCTACTTATTTTACTCTGCTATATTGCAGAATAATGGAATACCCACCCTTTTCTGCACAGGAGATCTCTAACTTGACTCTTGGCTCAGCGGGAAGCTCTCAGAACCATTTCCAATGCCAAACTCAAGATACAATAGGGTCTGGCCATTAGCCATGAAATCTCCTGCCCGTGAAATAATGGAGATGTGAGCAGGATGGGACTGAATTATTAGCAGGAACTGACTTAACTTCTGGAAATAATAAACGAGGGTCCTAGCAAAGCCTCTTGTTAAGTGGCTAAGTGTCTAATTCACCTGGGATATTGTTTCAAAATTCATTTCATCTTTGGTAATGTGATGAAAGGAAGCTCTGTACTGGTCATTTCTCTTGTGCAAGGCTGCATGAACCCATGGGCAGGGTAAATTTATTTTGATGATTAATATCTGCAAGTTTCATGGCTTAATGGGAAAATGTTAGATATATTTGAGATGATACTGCCTTTGTCCCCCTCTTCATTCATCAGGTAAACACCTTGATTACTTGCCTTCCAAGTTTGTGCCCAGTAGAACTTATGTTTTCCACTGACACTCCAGCAACATTATTCTTAGGTGTTTGTGGTGGGAGAATGCCGACAGCGGTGCGGCGACTGGTTTCAGGTGGGCAGTGTTGAGTGTGCATTGTTTAACTCGCAGCTCTTCTAGAAGATGGATAACAGGAGGCCGGGGGAATAAGCAGAATGGAATGGAGTGCTTTCCCTTCTGCTCCCATGGCACCCCTAAACCCTCACCAAGAACTGCAGAGACAGCTTTGTTGCCATTCAGTTAAAGGATATGGGGCTTATTTTCATAGGTTTATTGAATGTCTGTTAGAAGAGAGGACTGGAATTAGAGGCCATGGAATGGAGACGGTTGAAGAGGATGAGGGTGGACAGCTCATCTTGGTTTTCTGGGGTCTGTCCCCATTTCCAAACTGAAAGTCTTGCATTCCAAAAACCCCTCAGTCCTAGGCAAACCCGCAAGAATGGTGACCCTAAAAACTTTCCCACCTCTGTCCTTCTTAAACTCCATTTAAATGATGTGGGTGAACTGAGTCATTTGCATTTTAAATATATATAGATATTTATCTCCTGTTTGAAAACATCTCCTTTTACCCTTACTCTTAGTAAGTTGTAACGTTTAAATCAATATCTAACCTATTAATAAAAATGATTTCTTACATTTATAATCCTTAATAATTAAAATGTTCACGGTTACTGTCCCATGTAATCCTCAATATCAGCGCAATAAACCCATTTTAGAGAAAATAAAACCGAAAACAATAGCTTCCTGGTTCCATTTCATTCTGCCCACAGGGTGAAGCAAAGCCGCCTTGTCCACCTCTCCTAACTTTGAAGTTTTCATTTATTTTTTCAACCTTTGATTTTTATATTGGAGCATAGCTGACTAACAATGCTGTGATAGTTTTAGGTGGGCAGCAAAGGGACTCAGCCACACATATACACATATCCATTCTCCCCCAAACTGCCCTCCCATCCAGGCTGCCACATAGCATTGAGCAGTTCCCTGTGCAATACAGTGAGATTTTGTTTGTTTTCCATTTTAAATATAGCAAAGTGTACATGTCCATCCCAAAGTCCTGTCCCTTCCCTTCATTCTCTCCCCCCTCCCCCCCACCGGCGGCAGCGATAAACTCTGTGAAGTCTGCATTTAGCAAGTGCTCACAGACCACACACTGCACAGCCAGGACATGGTGAGAAGGACACAGTTTTCAAATCTGCCCCGTTTACCACTTGAGCCAAGCCTTCCCTGAGTCTGATTTGGAAACTACTACATTGCCTTAAAATCCAACCCTAAGAGAATCTTAAACTCTCTCCATGCTAAGCTTCAGCAGTTTGGGGGTCTTCAGCCAATAGCCAAAAGGATAATAAAGTTCTCTCAATTTTAACTGATGCCATGATCATTTGAAAACCCAAAGACAGTAGAGTGAGTCTTCTCAGCAAAGTGCATGGGGTGTGCACAGGTGTGTGGATGTGTGTACGTGTGTGTCTTCTAATAACAACCCTCACCTTCAATGCCCTATCTCAGTGCACTGGAGGAGCAGCTATGGTCAATTATGTCATTGTTAAAAAGAAGTCTAACTCTTTATTGACACAATATAGACTCTTTCAATATATAATAGTGCCATTAACCTTCATATGGTCACCAGCCAGCCCCTCCCCACAATGTCTTTAAAAGTGTGAGCTCCACAGGATGTAATTAACCTTAGACCTGTATCTGCCTCTTTTTTCACACAGTTGAATTTTTGCCCAAGGCCCTGACCCCACACTCACCATGGGCCTTGGAGCTGCAGTTTTCTGTTAAGTTTGGTGTGTGCCAAGCCCAAAGGGAGAAGAGACACACATGTGTCATTAGCAAGAGCATCTAGCATTGGGCTATGTACAGGTGGTAGCTTAATAAGTACTCATGGGTGACAGAATTGAGTTGTCAGGCCCTCTGTTCTCTTGGCTATTAATCCTTTTCTGTCATGGTTTAAAAAACACGACGAGACAGCCAGAAAAATAAAAAGCCAAAAGCTCTTCAAGCCTGGACTTCAACTGATCAGAATAGAAAAGAGTGTTTCAAAATGATGAGCGAGGTTAGTCTTTTGCGTGGAATGGATGGCCGTTGGATTCTCAGACTCTGGGCATGGTCTCTGAAGGCTAGTTTTTAAACTGAAAGACAGTGAAGGGTGTCTTTTCCAAAATTTACCTTTTCTTCTTTTTTCTTACATGTAGTAATCAGCTTTCATGGTCAATAGCACATATCCCTCTAGGATAGCAAGGATTTGTCTGTCTTTTCAGTGCTTATTCCCAGTGATAAACTCAGTGCCTAGTACGTAGTAGATGCTCAGTATGTATTTGTTGAATAGATGAATACCATAAACCCTGAAAACAGGAAAGGAGTAAAGGTAACATTTATTGTTTAATTCCAGACTACTCCATACAATTATGGGCATCCCAGGTGGCACAGTGGTTGAGAATCACTTACAATGCAGGCAACAAAGGTTCGATTCTTGGGTCAGGAAGATCCCCTGGAGTAGGATATGGCAACCCACTCCAGTGTTCTTGCCTGCGAAAATTCCATAGACAGAGGAATCTGGTGGGCTACAGTCCATGGGGTCACAAAGATTCGGACGTGACTTAGCAGCTGAGCACAAGTTATACAAGTGCACATATGGGGTCACAAAGACTCAGACATGACTGAGCAACTTTCACTTGCATACATTTATAGGTAATAGAAACTGAAGCATACTTAATGAAATCTTAACTGTAGAATGGTCATATTAACCACTGTTCACACTTCCTAATCTGTTCTAATTCAGCCTTAAAATTTCTTCCTCTACTGAACAATACTGAAAAAGTGTGGAGTGGCATATGGATCATGTTTATCATCTGACCTCTAAAAGAAATATTTAACGATGGAAACTACATGGTACATGTTCCTAGAATGTTGTGAAATAGAAGGCAGGTTTGTGAGTAATCCTAGGATGAGGCTTGATGATGCCAGCAAGAAATCTTTGGTCAGGTGAGGGCTAGCTCCCTGGGATAAGGCACAAATCCAAGCTTTTCATGTGTCTATCAAAAATAAGGACTCTTTTGCATAATTTGGGCTATCTGTATAACCTATTGTACTGCTTTGACTTCCAGACCGGAATCAATGTATCCCAGAAGGAGCCCTGGCCAGAGGCATCTGTGCTGGTTCCACTGGGAAAGGCATGGGAGAATCACCAGGGACAATGACTTTCCAACCTCAAGTATTAAGTGATGTCTGGTTTCTATTATGTTGTTCCATGTCCTTTCAGAATACAACCTCTCATGGTTCCTGTTTTCCTTAGATGGAGATGGAAGCACAGTGAAGAGGAGGTACAGTGTTGAATATTCAAGGGAAATAGTGGTTGTAAAAAGAAGATGGAAGGAGAAATTAAATCTAACTTAAATAATAGAGGGAAGGAGAAACCAACCCAGAGGGGTTTGAAACTCCTGTAAAACTAAAGACACAGAAAACACAGCTGATCCAACACAGATAAGGTCAACCTGGAGCTGTCTTTGGCTACAACAAGCATGAATGATGGTCTGAGTTGCATCCTTTCTTATCACCAGCATCTCCATGCTGGTCACAAAGCCCACCACCAGGTGTGAGGCTAGGCAAGATCAGCCTGTGAAGAAAGCGCGGTATTTGTCTTCCAGACGCTGAGACAACAGTATCAGGCATGTGAAGCTGAATTCCTTTACCCAAAGACACAGAAGTTAAAGAATATCATGGCGCCCCGAAGAGGGCCTCAGCCTGAGGAAACCAATCACCCTCTCCAAAGAGAAGCCAGAGTACAGCTCAGACTCTTGGAGCTGAACTCAAACTCTTTCTAGGAAGTCTCTAAGACTTCTCTCTTATCCCTCCCAAAATAAATGTAGGAGAGCAGAGAACTGACATGCTCCTTGGTCAGATCTCTCTCAAGGAGGGACAATATTGCTGATCATCACGAGTGATAAGCGGGTGAGCCAGTACATTTTCATGTCATTTGGAGAAAAGCAGGTATGCTTCTTGTCATGTATAAAACAAAGAATTTTGACCTTCATTTGAAAATCTCAACTGTGTATCTTTACTCAGTGAAAGCTCATGCCCTGATGAAAACAAATTTCTTTATATCCTTAATGCAAAGGTTAGAAACAATTTATCAGTGTGATGGAGCTTTTTTATGGCATGTAGAAAAGATTGGTCTTAAGCAAACAGATACAGTTTTGGCAATCATTAAACATCTTCTTCGTTCATAAATCTTTCCTCCTCCTGACCCTAAACTGAATGAGAATAAATGTAATAAAAGTCCTGATTCTTGGAACTTTGACATTAAGAACAAATGCATATGCTATAGCCTTTCCATATTAAATTTCCTTTCTTCTTTTCTAAGGAGGTGGGAGCAAAATGTGTCATACATCGAAATAGACCCTTGTTTGCTTTACAGAACTGGCCACTGAGAGCAATTGAAATATATTAATTTAGAAAAGTCAACACATAGGAACTATTTTTCATTAATGTGTCTAAAATATAAATTTTGTATTTCTATTCAGGAAGAAAAAACAGCTATCGGAACAATTAGAATAGTATGATCCCACTTGTTGTAAATTGAAGCAATTGCACATGGTTTAGAATGAGGGGAATGATCCACACCAAAAAAAAAGGTGTTGATAGTGGTTGTCTGGGTACATGAGCTCATGAGTGCTTTCTGATTTCTCCTTTTTTCTTCTATTTCTCTAAGGAACATGATTGTTCTTGTAAAAGGAAAAGGGGAGTGGATTTAAAAAATGCTAAAAAAATAAAATTCATAAAATAATACAATACTCATAAAATACGTCACAGATGATGTGTATGTATTTTCTCAGTTTACCTCCTGAAGTTCTTTGAGTATCACCAGCCATTCCCTCTGCCCCATTTTCCAGCTACAGTTGACTCCAAGGCCTAACTGTTTCTTAGAAAGAAGAGGAGGATAAGACGTCAGAGATAGGGACCAGAAGCTGGCACAGCAGAGTTTACTTGGTCCCTTGCTTTTGGTGTTATTAATACAGAAAGATGAAAGAACTAAATCCTGGCTTCCTTTCAAAGCTTAACTTACACCAGACTCCTTTTTCTTTCCTTCTTGCTTTTCTCCTTCTTCCCTTCCCTTCCTTTATTTTTTTCTTACCAAATTTGAAGCTTCTTAGAATAGGGGCCTTGTCTTAGAGTGCTATCATAGTGTTAATCCAAGGTAGTCCAAGGTGTTTGTTGAATAAAGGCCCAGAGATGCTAAGCAGTTTACTCAAGGTCACACAGCTAGTCAACAGCATGCTAAGGAGTAGCATTCAGGCTAAATGAGAAAGCCCACAGTGGAAATATGAAAGCATATTGTGTCAAATCAAAAGGAATGTTGGCACCTCAGGCAGGAGGGTTGTGTTAGTAAACAGACAAGGACATGGGTGATTTATAGCATATGTAGGGACTGAGATAAAGAGAGCAAAGGCAGGAATCAAGCTGATACACTTTGGCACATGTTTGCTAAGGCTCTGTTTATTATTACAGTTGCTTCTTCCTGGAAGCATTTTAACCTTTGTTTTCAACTTCTCACAGCTAAGAAGGTATATAGCTTTGTGAAAAGCATAGGTAGAACCGGCATTACATTTTTGTGGAGACTATTCATGATAAATTTCCCAAGCAAAGAAAAAAAAATAAATCCATCCACATCGAAATCACAAGGAACCTGTTTCCATTAAAAGTCCCCGAGAGACAAAGCACCAAGTGTGCAAGTGACAAGACTATAGATGAGAGATTTCTCCCCACTGAACTGCCTACCCCATGAGGCAGCCAGCACAACCTTCAGGCCCAGGAGGTGAGGAAGAAAATAATTTTGTTGGGTAAAAGTATTCTTAGTAACGACCTCCTTTGGAAATGGAAGAATTTCATTTTTCCATCTGACAAATAGAGAAGAACCTGTTTTCAGTGAAGACACTGGAGTTAATCGTCCCAAGATAATGGCTACCTTTGACCAAAGACACAGCCCCAGGAGCTGTGGCTTCATTCCCTTCAAGTGTTGATCAGGTCTCAATCTTCGGGATGGTTGTGACATATTCTATTTCTGTAACTCCCTTTGAGAAAAGCATCCTATAATTTTTATCCACTTCATGTAGTTGCTGCTGATGGTGATTCGTATCTCCACTAGAACCATGCTGGGCGGAATTGACCCTTTGTGAGTATCCCTTCATGACACGATGAATAGGAAAATAGAGGGGTGGAAAAATGAGAAAGCGAACAAGCAAAGGCAGAGGGAAGAGACAGCAATGGGATGATGGAGCCACGAGGAACCATGATCCCACAACAATCTGACCCTCACATGTCTTTGCACCCCCATCTAACTTGTTTCATGAAAGCTATGTTATTTTGAAAACCTCTAAGTTGCTGGGTTAGAGACATGAAAGTGCCCCACACATGCCAGTTGTCTGACTTTCTGTCAAAACAATGTTGAAAAAGAAGTGCTTGCCTTAAATTTAGCAGGATCAGGAAAACACTGATTTTCTGGAAATAAAAATAGTTGTCACAGGCCAATTGCCTTACTAATTCACTTCTACTGACTAAAATAGGATCAATGTTCTGAAAGAAATCTAGCATAAAGTGTCCTACATTTCTGTTCTTGTCTTCCTGCCTGTTTCATTTTGTAGTGATTTTTGAAACTGACTACTTTCTAGAGGAGTGTTGGTGTTTAAAATTTAGATAAATACACCACTAGTTCCTGGCTACTATGTGCTATTATGCAGTTTCAGAATTTCACTGGCTGACATTGGGTGGGGTTCTTTGTTGGTATGTAATTCATAGGGAAGCTGTGGAAAAATACTTGAACTAGAACTTCCCTGGTGGTCCAGTGGCTAGGGGCCTGTGCTCCCAATGCAGGGGGCCTGAGGTTCTATTCCTGGTCGGGAAACTAGATCTCACATGCTGCAACTAAGACCCCATGCAGCCAAATAAAAAGATTAAAAAAAATACTATCAAGAGGGAAGCATTGGTAATCTTGGTAAGGAATGCCACTTTTTAAAAATTATTAAACACAAAACAACTTCTACACACTATAGGAATGACTTTTTACTGTTTCTGGAGGAGTAGGATGGCATTAATTTGCTAGGGTTTCTGTAACAAACTGTGGTTTTAATGACAGGAACTTCTTGTTCTACAGCTCCAGAGACTGGAGGTCCGAGATCAAGGTGTTGGCAGGGCTGGTTCTGTATAAAGGCTGGTGAGGGAGCCTCTGCTCTGTGACTCTTTCTTAGCTTCTGGTAGTTTGCTGTCAACTTCAATGTTCCTTAGCTTGTACATATGTCACCCCAATCTCTGCTTTCATCTTCACATGGAGTTCTCTGTGCATATCTGTGTCCAAATTTCCCCCTTTTATAAGAACACCAGTCATACTGGGTTAGGTTTCATCCTAATGACCTCACTTTAATTGAATTAGCTCTTTGAAAAGACCCCATCTCCAAATAAGTAGGACTTCATATAAATTTTGCAGTGGACACAACTCACAAATCAACCTATAAAAAGAACTATTTTAAAAAAATATTTATTTTTATTTATTTGTTTGGCTATGCCAGGTCTTAGTTGCAGCACATGGGATCTAATTCCCTGACCAAGGATCTAACCCAGGCCTCCTGCAATGGGAGTATGTAGTCTTAGCCACTGGGCCACCAGGAAAGTCCCCACCAAGAACTAATTTTCATTTCCTCAAGCTATGTTGAGTCCTGGATGAAATCTGAGGTAAACTGACACCATATTTCCAGATTATTCTGTGATGTTGAAATGCTCTATGCAGATCAGTAATCCTAGGCTGCTTCCTGGAAGGTCTGGTTCAAGCATCTCAATGAAGGAATTCTTTGAGATCTTAGAAAATTCCGACACTTCAATAAATGAAAAGAATACAAACAGAATGATGTGTTTATTTTGGAGTTCTATAGTAAATGGAATAGTGAATACTGGTTCACACCAAGCATGAAGTGATCAGAGGTCATTTCTCTATTATGTTTCCCACACACATTTAAAAATCAAGAAGACACCTTCAGCCACAGAAATAAACAACCCAATTCAGAAAGGGGGAAAGGACATGAGTAGACATTTTGCTAAAGAAGATAGACGAATGACCAATAAACAAGTGAAATGATATTCATCATTACTAATCATTAGAGAAAGGCAAGTTAAAGCACAGTGATTTACTATTTCACACCTTCAAGGATGGCTGTAATTTTTAAAACAATAGCACAAGTGTTAGTGAGGATGTAGATAAATTAGAATGCTGTGCTTTGCTGGTGAGAATGTAAAATGGTGCAGCCTCTGTGGAAAGAAAGTTGGCAGCTCTTCAAAAAGTCAGACACAGAACTACCATGTGTGCTCGCATGTGCTAAGTCACTTCAGTTGTTTCCGACTCTTTGAGACCCCATGAACTGTAGCCCACCAGGCTCCTCTGTCCATGGGATTCTCCAGGCAAGAATACTAGAGTGGGTTGCCATGCCTTTCTCTAGGGGATCTTCCTGATGCAGGGATCGAACCAATGTCTTCTGCATTTTCAGGTGGGTTCTGTACCACTAGCACCACCTGGGAAGCCAGGACTACCATATGACTTAGCAATTTCATTCCTAGGTTTGTATCCAAAACAATTAAAAGCTGGGACTAGAAGAGACATTTGAAAAATAATGTTAGTAGCACCATTACGCAAATAGCTGAAAAGTGAAAAGTCCTGACAGGTGAATGAATATACAAAATATGGTTTATACATACAATGGAATACTCTTCAACCATAAAAAGAAATGAAATTTTGACATACATCATGACATAGATAGGGCTTCCCTTCTAGCTCAGCTGGTAAAGAATCTATCTGCAATGCGGGAGACCTGGGTTTGATCCCTGGGTTGGGAGGATCCCCTGGAGAAGAGAAAGGCTACCCAGTCCAGTATTCTGGCCTGAAGAATTCCATGGACTGTACAGTCCATGGGTTCACAAAGAGTCGGACAAGACTGAGTGACTTTCACTCACTTATAACGTAGATGGTCCTTGAAAACATGCTTAGTGAAATCAGCCAGACACAGAAGGACATATATTGTATGATTCCACTTATTTGAGGTATCTAGAAAAGGCACATTCATAGAGACAGAAAGTAGAATAGAAGTTCCAGGGGCTAGAGGCCTGGGAAGGGGGAAGTTATTGTTCAGTGGCTACAGGGATCATACCCAGTGAAGATTGGTTTGATGAAAACAGTTTGGGTAGAGATAATGGGGATGGGTACTTGGCATAGTGAGTCAGTTCAGTTCACTTCAGTCACTCAGTTGTGTCCGACTCTTTGTGACCCCATGGATTGCAGCACATCAGGCCTCCCCGTCCATCACCAACTCCCAGAGCCTGCTCAAAGTCAGGTCCATCAGTCGGTGATGCCATCCAGTCATCTCATCCTCTGTGATCCCCTTCTTCTCCTCCCTTTAATCTTTCCCAGCATCAGAGTCTTTTCCAATGAGTCAGTTCATCATATCAGGTGGCCAAAGTATTGGAGTTTCAGCTTCAACATCAGTCCTTCCAATGAACACTCAGGACTGATTTCCTTTAGGATGGACTGGTTAGATCGCCTTGCAGTCCAAGGGACTCTCAAGAGTCTTTTCGAACACCACAGTTCAAAATCATCAATTTTTTCAGCACTCAGCTTTCTTTATGGTCCAACTCTCACACCCATACATGACTACTGGTAAAACCATAGCTTTGACTAGATGGACCTTTGTTGGCAAAGTAATGTCTCTGCTTTTTAATATGCTGTCTAGGTTGGTCATAGCTTTTCTTCCAAGGAGCGTCTTTTAATTTCATGGCTGCAGTCACCATCTGCAGTGATATTGGAGCCCAAGAAAATAAAGTCTCTCACTGTTTCCATTGTTTCCCCATCTATTGTGAGTATATTTAATGGCACTGAATTGTACACTAATAAATAGTTAAATTATAAACTTTATATTCTGTATTGCCACAAAGATGTAGCATGTACATAAAAAAGGCACTGCTTGGAGGGAATAGAGCTCACAAGCTCATCAGTTGTTGCCACCTTGGTTAAAGAATAGTCTCCCTAAAGTCCTATTAGACATGGGTTCCCTTCCTAAATTCAGTCATTAATGTATTGGAATGCAATGCAACAAATCCTTATTGAGTACCTACTCTGTAAAAGGCACTATCTTTGCTCCCAACTAATCTATTAAAGGAGCCAGGAAATAAGAGGAATATTATCAAAGAACCATGGAAAAGGGAAGTTATTATCCAGTTTTGGGATAGAACCGATTCAAGGAATCATACAAGTTTTAACAAGAGATTGGTCTTCAGTGGTAGATGAGATTGGGCAGAGGTAAGTGAGTGGCGAGAGCATTCCGGTCTAGGCAGAGTGAACAACATGAGTGGAGATTCCAAGGCAGGGAAATGCAAGCATATCTGGTGAACAGGAAAGAGTCAGTGTAATATAAGTTAGGATACGCTGAGGGAGAAGGAAACGATGAGGCTGTAAAGGTGGCCTGTTGTAGAGAGCTTGCAAGGTTGGGCTGAGGACATCATATGTCATTTGGAAGCCAGCTGTGAAGAGATATGACAGGAGCTGCACTTCTGCAGGATTCGTCTGGGTTCAGTGTGGTGGTTCAGGCAAGGGCGTCAGACAGGGTGATGGCAGCAGACACAGTCCAGCCCAGAGCAAGACGAGGGATGCTCCTCAGAGCAGATCCTCTTGGGTGGAAGGTGGAGGAAAGGAAATAGGCAAGTATGGAGATGAAGGCATCTGAGGAGAGAGGCAAGAGAATTCAATTTCTTATGGCTGGGTTGTGAGGGGCCTCATGTAGTGAAACCACCACAGATTTATACTTGTTAATCCTAACAAAACCTTCACCACCCGGTTCTTTTCTCATTCTCTTCAGAAGATGTTTCAAGCCTTTTCCACCTTCCTCAGATTTCCTCCCATTCTGCCATCTTCCTTCTCATTCTCAACTCTGACTTTGCCAAGAATCATCGACATCATCAAAGCAGAATTCCTTCACCGTCTTGCCATCCTAGCAACAAACAGACTTGCCTCTGAACCTCCTCTCTCCTCCCTTGCTCCTCCTGCTCCACCAACTGAGCTCTACCCATGAGCTCTACCAACCTCCTTCAAACTTGGAATGATCAGCGATCCCCTCTCCTGTAAAGCCACACTTCACCTTTCCCCTGGATCCTTCCCATAGAGACTTTCTGGAGAAGGAAATGGCAACCCACTCCAGTATTCTTGCCTGGAAAATCCCATGGACAGAGGAGCTGGTAGGCTACAGTCATGGGATCACAAGAGTTGGACATGACTTAGTGACTAAACCACTGTAGTCTAAATCATAGAGATTAAACCAGGTCACTAAACCATAGACTGTTAAATGCTCAAATCACTCTTCTTAAAAGCCAGCCTTTCTCTTCTTAAAAAATGAGGCCATTGGCACTTGTCCTTTCCTGATACTGCTGCTTCTTGCTTCCCTACTCCAGCCAGTCTTGTTGAAAGCATGGCTGGCACTGGCTGGCCGGCTACACTCATGGTGAGGTGATCTCACCCTCCCTCCTCACTTCCTGCTCACTCCTCACTCATCACGTGGCTTCCACCTCCACCCTTCCACTCAAACTGTTGCTGACAACTTCTTAGTAACTGCCATATGAACACTGATCAGTTCTATTCTTAGTTGACTATTCTCGAGTTTTTTTTAAAAAAGATTTATTGAGATATGATTCACATACTATATAATATACCCATTTAAAAAGGTACGATTAGTATAGTCACATTTTAGGTACATTAGTATATTCAGAGTTGTGTAATTATCACCACAATCAATTTTTTTTCAGTTATCTCTTGGGTATTTTTTATTGTGGTAAAATACACAGGACATAACATTTACCATCTTAGCCATTTTTAAGTCACATTTTAGTGTGTTAAGTTCATTCACATTAGTATGCAACCATCATCACCATCTCTGTTCAGAACTTTCCTTCTTGCTCAACTAAAACTCTGAACCCATTAATAAATAACTCCCCTCTTCCCCTCAGCCTCTGGCAATTACCATTCTATGTTCTGTTCTTATGAATTTGATTACTCTAGGTGAGTCATATATGTGGAATCATATAGTATTTGTCCTTTTGTAATTGGCTTACTTCACAGTGTAATGTCCTAAACTTCATATGTACTGTAGCATGTGTCAGAATTGCCTTCCTGTTTAAGGCTGAATATTATTCCATTGTATCTATGTGTCACAGTTTGTTCATCTGTTTATCCATCTGTGGACCGTTAGATTGTTTTCACCTTTTGGTTATCGTGGCTAGTTGCTGATATTAACATTGGTGTACAGGTATCTTTTTGAGTCCTGGCTTTCATTTCTTTGGGGTGTACATGGAGTAGTATTGCTGGATCATAGGTACTTATATTTTGAATATTTTGAGGAATTGCCATACTATTTTCCATAGTAGCCTCACCATTTTACATTCAATTCAACAGTGCACAAGGGTTCAATGTCTCCACATCCTCATCAATACTTTTTTAATGGTAGTCATCCTAATAGGTGGGAGGTTATATCTCACTGTGGTTTTGATTTGCATTTCCCTAATGAGTGAAAGATCTCTTCATGTGCTTATTGGCCATTTGAATATCTTCTTTGGAGAAATGTCTATTCAAGTTCTTTGCCCGTTTTTGAACTATATTGTTTGAACTATTTTTGTTGTTGTTATGTTGTAGGAATTCTTTATATATTCTGGATATTAATTGCCATAATCAATTTTAGAACATTTTCACCTCAAAAGGAAAACTCACACCCCTTAGCTGTCAGCTTAAATCCTCCATCCCCTCCTCTTGGGTTTTTGACAGCAGTGTTACTCCTTTCTTGCAGAATTCTCTTGCCTCGGTTTCTAGAAATTACCCTTTTCTGGTTTCTTCCTACTTCTCCAGTCACACCTTTGCTTTGTTTCTTTTGCCATCAATTACACTTTTCCATCCCTGACCCTTTCTCTTCACACTCTACTCTCTCCTTAGGTGGTCTCATTTATCTTCATTATTTCTATAGCGAGTCTCAAATTTCTACTTCCAGTCCTGATGGCATAAGACCACATCCAACTCATCTCTACTTCCTGTTGCCTCTGACTCTTTCACAAGTCTGAATCCATTGGTTTGGCAGCATCTCCAGTACCACTCTCCGATTTCCAACCACCATCACCCATCATCCACCATTTCTTGCCTGGATTACCTCAAAGCCTCCTAACTGGTCTCCCTTCCTCCAGTTTGGCATCCTTCCAATGCACACGATTTCCCAAGAGATTTTCTACAGGGGAAAATTGGGACTAACTCTTTGGAACTTGATGGAGAAGACTACATTGGAGATTTAAATGGAAACTCGAGAATTAACTGCATGCAACAGACAGTATTGAACAATATTTGATGTTAATTGAACTCAAATACATATCTTATGAAAAATAAGTATAATATATATTTATACTATTAATATATATAGTTAGTATAAAAGCATATACTTTGCTTTAGTATAGTATAAGTATTATCAGTATATATGTATTATAATAAATATATTTATGTATCACAAATATGAATATATACTTTACTACATTGGTTTTAAGTGCAACTTCTAAGAATTCTCATCTCTTCAAAATGTCAATATTTGTGTTTTTAAACCCATTAACAGCTATTTGGGCAGCTCCACATGGTCCCATTTTGGGGCTGAACTGCCCATATTTGTTCTGTGCTGGCACTTAAGGAGCCCTTTCGTGTCTGCTGCATGCTCTACTAACATACCTCTACCGGTTGTGTTCTCTCTGTCCTTGGGAATCTCTGGCTTTTGGAGGGACTGGAGAAATTTCCAACTTGAATACTAGCTGAATTCTTTGGATCACATGATCAGGAGTCAGTTGAAGTTTTGGTTTCCAATTATTTCACACAATCAGGAGGCTTCCCTAGTGGCTCAGATGGTGAAGGATCTGCCTGCAATGTGGGAGACCTGGGTTCGATCCCTAGGTTGGGAAGATCCCCTGGAGAAGGGCCTGACTACCCACTCCAGTATTCTTGCTTGGAGAATCCCATGGACAGAGGAGCCTGGCTGGCTACAGTCCGTGGGATCTCAAAGAGTCAGACACGACTGAGCAACTAACATATCATTTATCTAAACACAGAGACCTGATGAATGAACTTGGGACGTAGTAATGACTATATAATTTCCATAAAAGAATGTCTCCTTATATATCTGGCCCCAAGAAGTATGAGGATTTTTTTTATTAAGCCCTCGTTATACTTATTGAGTCTCCGTGACTCACTTAAGCTTCACAACAACCCAAAGATCTCATGACGTCCATTTTACAGATGCAGCTACTGATAGAGGTTATGTGGTTGCCCACGGTTGCTCAGCCTATATAGTGAAGCCAGGATTCAAACCCAGACTGACTAGACTCAACGGCCAGGATCATCAGCCTTATATTCAGTTTTGTTCCTAAAGCAAAGCCAGGTGCCTGGTGTCTGAAGGCGGCGCAGACAAAAGCATACAAAGCAAACACATGGTAAATATACCACGCTCCTAACTCACCGGAGCCTTCCACTTCTGCCACTGCTTTTCATCCTTCCAAGAACCCCAAGAGTGTGAGGACAGGGCCCTTGTCTCCATTTTAGAGATGAAGGGACTGAGACACAGGCAGGTTAAGCAACTTGACCACCGTCTCACAGCAAGGCAGCAGCTCAGTTGATATTAGAACCCAGGTCTCTTGGCTTTTAGTTAAAAAGCTTTTTTCCATTACAGCGCAACCTCCTGGCCTTCAGCTTTCAAACTCGATTGAACAGCAGCATATGAATTAACTGAGGGTTACTATATTATCTCCTAAAACGATGGCTTCCCATTAAAAAAAAAAAAGAACAGCAAAAAATTCACCAATGGAACATGTACAAAATACATTTTTCAAGGTCATTCTTATCCAGAGCTGTCTTAAAAAAATTATTATTCTCCATTTGGGCTTTTGGTCCATGATCCAATGGCATGGGTAGTTAAGTGATAATTTAAAAATTAAAACAAATAATGTTTCAGAATTGATTTCTCATTAATTGGCCTGATTTGAGAGGTTGATGGATTTGGAATGTGTGTGTTAAAAGGAACTGAGATATTGGTTGACCAGCACAGCTATGGAATTAGAAAGATGTTGATTTGGATAAAAGCAACCCAAAGAGTTCTAGTAGCGATTGGGTTTGGTGGGCTGACAGAACAGCACAGTCAACTTTGTGTTGGTAATGCGTCTTTCACAGTACATGCCTGCTTGATGGACTGGAGTGGAGTTAACAATAATATTTGGTTATAAAGTACTACCTATACACACTTGTTTCCACTGTTTCCCCATCTATTTCCCATGAAGTGATGGGACCAGATGCCATGCTCTTTGTTTTCTGAATGTTGAGCTTTAAACCAACTTTTTCACTCTCCTCTTTCACTTTCTTCAAGAGGCTTTTTAGTTCCTCTTCACTTTCTGCCATAAGGATGGTGTCATCTGTATATCTGAGGTTATTGATATTTCTCCTGGCAATCTTGATTCCAGCTTGTGCTTCTTCCAGCCCAGCGTTTCTCATGATGTACTCTGCATATATGTTAAATAAGCAGGGTGACAATATACAGTCTTGAAGTACTCCTTTTCCTTTTCGGAACCAGGCTGTTGTTCCATGTCTAGTTCTAACTGTTGCTTCCTGACCTGCATATAGGTTTCTCAAGAGGCAGGTCAGGTGGTCTGGTATTCCCATCTCTTTCAGAATTTTCCACAGTTTATTATGATCCTCAGGGTCAAAGGCTTTGGCATAGTCAATAAAGCAGAAATAGATGTTTTTCTGGAACTCTCTTGCTTTTTTGATGATCCAGCAGATGTTGGCAATTTGATCTCTGGTTCCTCTGCCTTTTCTAAAACCAGCTTGAACATCTGGAGGTTCACATACTGTTGAAGCCTGGCTTGGAGAATTTTGAGCATTACTTTACTAGAGTGTGAGATGAGTGCAATTGTGCGGTAGTTCAACCTAGATAGCACATTAAAAAGCAGAGATATTACTTTGCCAACAAAAGTCCGTCTAGTCAAAGCTATGGTTTTTCCAGTGGTCATGTATGGATGTGAGAGTTGGACTGTGAAGAAAGCTGAGCACCGAAGAACTGATGCTTCTGAACTGTGGTGTTGGAGAAGACTCTTGCAAGTCCCTTGGACTACAAGGATATCCAACCAGTCCATCCTAAAGGAGATTAGTCCTGGGTGTTCATTGGAAGGACTGATGCTGTGGCTGAAACTACAATACTTTGGCCACCTCATGAGAAGAGCTGGCTCATTGGAAAAGACCCTGATACTGGGAGGGATTGGGGGCGGGAGGAAAAGGGGACAACAGAGGATGAGATGGCTGGATGGCATCACTGACTTGATGCACATGAGTTTGGGTAAACTCCAGGAGTTGGTGATGGACCAGGAAGCCTAGCGTGCTGTGATTCATGGGGTCGCAAACTGAACTGAACTGATACACACTTGTTGGAATTGGTGTTGGCTTTGCCTGAAAGGTATTTTTGTTTATGGAAAGCATGTCTTTAAAACACCTACAGATATATGTATTAGACTGCAATTCAACAAATAATGACTGGGGACTCTGTTCAAAATGAGGTACCAGGTCCTGAATCAGGATTTTTGATGGTATATGAGTCTATGAGCCTCAAGAATACAGGAGTAGCCCCCGTCGTGGCTGCCTATATCCCATCCTGCCCCCTGCTCTTTGGGGGAGCCCAAGTCCTCATTTCACCCATTCAGGTGTTGGGGGATTCCCAGTTTCTGAGCTCCCAGTCATCCAAGAAGGGGAGGTAGGGGGAGGAAGCCTCGCCTACCTTTCGGCTTTGTTCCCAGGCCAAATAAAGCCAGAAAAGTCTTTCTATTTTGAGAAAAGCAATTTATTCTGGACTCATGTTTTCTCCCACACTTGGGCAGGTGAGATAATCTTAATGCAGTTTTATCAGCCTTAACTCTTGAATTCTTGGCTGCTAAACTTAAAAAAAAAAAAAAACTCAAAGAAGCGTAAACCTTCCATTTCCATACCAAAGCGCACAAGGCTCTTCTTGGAAACCTTTATCTCTTTAGTGGCGGTGCTTGTCTCATATTCTGTCACAGGATGGTGAGAAAATCAGCTATAAGAAGGGAAAATACCGCGCTGGCAGAAACTTAAAACTAACTCACTGATAACAATGAAGCAATAAGCATATGTTCTGTTCTCCCCTCTTTCTTAAGCAAATATGTTGAGAAGGAAAAAACGTCTTACATAAAACAATCTTTCACATCTCACATGAAGACTCAAAAACGTATAGCCTTGACTTCACCATGTACAGATTTGGAGCTGCTTTTGCTCTCAAGTTTTTGCTTAAGATCTTAAGAAATACCTCTCAAGATGGATTAAAACACAAAAGAAGAAAAAATTAAAAGGTGCCTCTGAGAAAGTAGAACACAAACCGGGGTTCATCTCCAACCAGAAATACATGGGTTTTTGCGTGTGGTGGAAGTTTTATGGATGCTCTGTAGGTCACACAGATGTTAAGGGAAGGTCTGTAGTTACAATTTCATGTCTGTGCTTATGTGCTCTATGATAAATCACATTTATCTCTCCAAACATTTCAGCCACTTGTTATCATTTTTCAATTATTTTTACTCTGTTCTGGGGGACTTTCACAGGGATAATTTATCTCTTAAATCTCCTGTTTTTTATTTGCCCCCAGTGAGAGAAGCAGGAAGTACACAGCAGATCTTGGAAAGGAAGAAGTTGGCTGTTCCACATAAAACTCTGAGCTGCTCTTAACCCTTCTTCCTCTAAGAGTTTTTTTTTAAACTTGATGAAAGAATGGCCAAAAATTGAATGAATCAAAGGATAGGAATATAAGTTCAAAAACCAGGGAACATTCCTGAAGAAAATACTTTATACTTAGGGAAGAACCAAATATTTCCCCCAAGTCCCCAAATATAATAAAGACACCTAAAAGCTTATTTAAAATTTATATTTATGATTTTCTATAGATTCACAAAATTTAATTTCTATTTTAAAATATTTAAATACAACTCTTTCCCTCTGATTTGTGAATATCAATATGTCACATTTAATATTTATGTAGCAGATTAGCCAACTCTATTGAAAATAGTGGAGATGTCCCTGGTGGTTCAATGTTTAAGAATACACCTTCTAATGCAGAGGACGTGAATAAGTTTCCTCATTGGGGAACTAAGATCCCACATGATACAGGGCAAGTAAGCTCTCAAGCCACAGCTAGAGAGAAGCCTGCATACCTCAAGAAAATATCCTGTGTGATGCAACTAAGACCTAATACAGCCAAAAATAAATAAATACTTAAAAAAACAGAAAGTGGTAAAGTAAGGATAAAAATAGACCCTTCATAGGGCTGTTGGGAGAAGGCAATGGCACCCCACTCGAGTACTCTTGCCTGGAAAATCCCATGGACGGAGGAGCCTGGTGGGCTGCAGTCCATGGCGCTGCTAAGAGTCGGACACAACTGAGCGACTTCACTTTCACTTTTCACTTTCATGCATTGGAAAAGGAAATGGCAACCCACTCCAGTGTTCTTGCCTGGAGAATTTCAGGGACGGGGGAGCCTGGTGGACTACAGTCCATGGGGTCGCACAGAGTCAGACACGACTGAAGCGACTTAGCAGCAGCAGTAGCAGGGCTGGATTTTCCAGGCAAGAGTACTGGAGTGGGGTGCCATTGCCTTCTCCATTAAAATATGTAAAATGTTCATAAATGGGAGCACAAAGTGTTTAATATTTGCTTATTATTATTATATAATTATTATATAATATTATTATTATTATATAAGTAATAATAATTACTTATAAATGTATCTCTATATTTACTCTGCACACAATTGAGACCAAGTTATATATACTTTTTTGTCATCTACTATTTTTTTTTTTTACTTTATTTTATTTTACAATACTGTATTGGTTTTGCCATACATTGACATGAATCCACCACAGATGTACATGCGTTCCCAAACATGAACCCCCCTCCCACCTCCCTCCCCATAACATCTCTCTGGGTCATCACCGTGCACCAGCCCCAAGCATGCTGTATCCTCTGTCGGACATAGACTGGCGATTCGATTCTTACATGATAGTATACATGTTACAATGCCATTCTCCCAAAACATCTACTATTTTTTAAACATAATAGCTTTCAGATACTTTTCCATGTTAATAACTACTGTTGTCGTTTGGTTGCTAAGTCAAGTCCAGTTCTTTGTGACCCCATGCACTACAGCAAGCCAGGCTCCCCTGTCCTTCAGTATCTCCCAGAGTTTGCTTAAACTGATGTCCACTGAATCAGTGATGCCATCCATCCAACCATCTCATCCTCTGTTACCTCCTTCTCCTCTTGCCCTCAATCTTTCCCAGCATCAAGGTCTTTTCCAGTGAGTTTAAATGTATGTTTTTTAAAAAAGAAAGGGCAAAGAAGAATGTGGACTATACTGGATATTTGCTGGACTCAATCAGTCTTGAAAATAAATGCCACAAATTCACTAGGTCCTTCTCCTGTACATTCCAGTCACATGATTCAGTATTGTCAAAGAGAGCAATGTAAATAGCATCCAATTTCTGTGAGCTGACTTGGCAACCAGATCTAACTAAGCAGAGGGCAATCAGTCTGCAGGAGGATCCAAGGGGCTCCTGTGCATTAGGGCAGCTCAATCCCATCGGGAAGTCTAGTGATGTCCTAGGGTGACAAAATGGTAGGATGACTTCTTAAGCAGAATCAATGTTTTATTATTGTGAGGGGACTTGAAACTCCAACTCAGGTTTGACCTCCAGTTATAAGCTGGTTCTGAGTTGAGGAACCAACATAATCCGGGAGCCAGCTGGCCCCACTACAACTAGTCCTTGACACTGGTTTTGACCTGAAAGGGCTCTTGGAGGGAGCCCATGGTGAGGAGACAGGCCACTGGCTTATGCTTGGTGGTAGCCACCTTCTGCATTGGGTTGAATAGTGTTCCCACAAAGTTATTTCATGTCTACCTGGAACCTGTGAACATGACCTTTCTTGGAAGTAAGTCTTTGCAGATGTAGTCAAGTCAAAACAAGATCATACCAGAGTTGTTGTTGTTGTTTAGTCACAAAGTCATGTCTAACTCTTATGACCTCATGGACTGTAGACCCTTAGACTCCTCTGTCCATGGGATTTCCCAGTGAAGAATACTGGAGTGGGTTATCATTTCCTTCGCTAGGGGGACTTTCCCACTCAGGGATCCAATATGCATTTCCCGAATTTGCAGGCAGATTCTACACCACTGAGCCTTTAGGGAAGCCCATTCCATATAAGATTGGGCCCTAAATCCAGAAGAGGGGAATTTGGACATGAAAAGAAATCCATGTGACAATGGAGGCAGAGACTGAAATTACTTTGCTACAACCCAAGGAATGCCAGGGATTGCTGGCAACCACCTGAATCTAGGAGAGTGGAATTGAACAGTTTCTCCCTCTGAGATCCCAGAAGGGAATCAACCATTCTACACCTTGATTTGGGGTGTCTGGCCTTCAGAACTGCAAGAGAATAAATTTTTATCATTTTAAGCCACAAAATGTATGAAAATTTGTTACAGCAGCCCTCCAGAACTAATATACCTTCTATGGATATATGCAGATCAGAATGGAAATATGAAAAGTGTATACCCAGAGTAGATAGACAAATAGGAAGGGAGGAAAGGAAAAAGGAAGGAAAGGGAGAGAAAGAACAAGTGTGTAGTTGGCCAATATTGTTTAATCAGAGGATGTCAGATATTGCTTTGTTAAGGTGTTAAGGCTCATTAGCTCATCTAAGAATCTGGTCCTGAATCCACGGTTGATAGAACATACACATGGATGAAACACTAGTCAGTGAGAGTCAACACGGATTTATCTGTAAGCAGTGTGCTACTTAAATGCCATGTGGACATCGTGCTCACATTATTCATCCATGGTCCTCTCTCTATATTCTTTGGCTGCACTAAGCATGTGGGATCTTAGTTTCCCAACCAAAGATTGAACCTGTGCCCCCTGCGTTGGAAGCTCAGAGTCTTAACCACTGGACCACCAGGGAAGACTCCATGGTTCCCTTTCTTGAAGCCCCAGGCCCAAGTCTAAACAGCAGGAGGAGGATTTGAGTGTCTCTCGAGGTGGTAATTTTAAATTACACTAAGCTATTCTCTTTTATGCAAACCTTGGTGACTTGCATGCTGGTGAGTGTATTCTGGAGGACTTTAGCTGCCTTTGCTCTGGGCCCTGCTGCTAATGCCAGAACCTGGGTGCATGTTATACATCCTTGTCAGAGAATACTTTAACCCCTGTTGGTTTATTCCCTGCAGTCCTAGGATTTAAATGCATGTGAACGAACCCCACGAGTGCATGCTAAGTCTCTTCAGTCATACCCGACTCTTCACGACCCCATGGACTGTAGCCCATCAGGTTCATCTGTAGCCCATCTGTCTATGGGATTCTCCAGGCAAGAATACTGGAGGTTGTTGCTATGCCCTCCTCCGGGCAATCTTCCTGACCCAGGAATCAAACCCGTGTCTCTTGGGTCTCCTGCATTGGCAGACAGGTTCTTTACCACTAGCACCACTTGGGAAGCCCTGAATGAACTCCGGCCAGGGTCAAATAATCAGGCTGAAAGAGAAAACATGAGTTTTTGCTGAATGAATTTTGGAGTGCCTTTGCTTCACAACAAGGATCACTGACTATATTATAATCTTGCTAGGGCCACCATGACCAAGTGCCACAAACTAGGAGGCTTCAGTGACAGAAGTGTATGGTCTCACAGTTCCACAGGCCAGAAATCTGAAATCAAGTTGTAGACAGGGTTGATTCTTTGTGAGGACTGTGAGGAAGAATCTTGTTGTAGGCCCCTCTCCTTCGCTTATCTATCTATCTGTTTATTTCTTTAATTTTTGGCCACACCTTGCAGCATGTGGGATCTCAGTTCCCTGACCAAGGATTGAACCCATGACCTCTGCATTGGAAGCATGGAGTTTAAAGCACTGGACCACCAGAGAAGTTTGTCTCCTTGGCCCGTCAATGGTCATCTTCTCCCTATGTCTCTTCATATCATCTTCCCACTGTGCATGTCTCTCTCCAAGTTCAAATTTCCCCTTTTATAAGGATATTCATCATACTGGATTAGGGTCCACCTTAAGGACCTCACTTTATCTCAAAATCCTGAGGGTCGGCTCCAACATGTCTGGGTTTTTGATGGAGAAGGTGGGGGGAATTTCGAGTCAACCCATAACACTAACCAAGTTAAGCTAAGAGCCTGGACTTGAGCCTCACTGCCCATGGCACATCTTGATTCTGCCTTTTACTCTGCACTTTGTCGTAAGTCATTTCAGCTTATGGGGACTCAGTTTCCTCACTGTATATGGGAACCATAGTAACATAACCTCCCTTTGAGGGGGCTGGGAAAGCGTCCACATAATTGTGCTTGTCACCTGCTTAGCACAGTGCTGGAAGCTATAAACAGTCAATAAATAACATCAGAGGCAGACCTTGTTTTAGGACATCTTGCTTTATGGTATTCTGCAGATATCGAAATTTTTTTGTGGCAACCCTCATTGTCAGATGACAGTATTTTCAGCAACAAAGTATTTTAAAAATTAAGGTATATTCATTTTTTAAAAGATACAATGCTATTGCAAACTTATAGGCTACAGTGTAGTATAAACATGAATTTTGTCTGCACTGGGAAACCAAAAAATTCATGGGACTTGCTTTATTATGATATTTGCTTTATTGCAGTGGTCTGGAACCAGTGCCACAATATCTCTGAGGTATGTCTGCATTATTATAAAGCAGGTGACAGACTGATATCAGAGGACCAGGATATCAGCATAATGGTATTGGACCAGCCTGATGCATTGACTGGCTATTTCCTAAGAGGGTGGACTTGCAAGGTCATCCTATCCTAGGGTCCTCATATTCCCAAGCCCCCCAGCCCCAACCCTTCCATGCTGGTGTCGTCTATGTTTCTGGAATAATCTAGCAAGCATTCTTACTCACTTCCTTGAAGGCTTGATTGGAGTCCACATTTGGGCTTTGGACAGGCATTGGCTGTCTCAAAGAATTAAAATCCCCATCAAAATCGACAGGTTCTTTGGAGAAATGGTTATTTGTGTGAGTTTGTTCCTCTTCCTCCTCCAGAGAATTGCAGGTGCCCCTACATTAGAAGAGCCTTTTCTATATCCCAACCCCACAAGGCACTCATTCCACATGCCACGCCTCCATTTCTTTAAAATATATATATAAACAGACAACACATTATATGCCAGGAAATGATGTGACCTAGAAAGTGAGATGACAGATAAAATGAGGAAGGAAATCCAGGAACATAGTCTTGTCGAGGCGGATCTTGTCAGAGCAGATTTTCTGTGACCATAATGAAGGGCTTTTAACACGAGCTGGGTTGCCTCATATCTGAGTAGTAGAAGCTAGAAAGATTCTTAAAAAGGAAAAACAAATATTGCTCTAATTGGAGTCAGAGGTGAGGCAGGGTGGGACAATGAGTGAACAAAGACTATTTATGTTGGAAAAAGAGAAGTATTAGAAGAGATTTACTGAGAAATTCAGGAAGATATGGGCTTGGTCAAAACCAAAGCTGACTCTCTTGTTTGAGAAGAAAGGGTAGAGTCCAGGAATTAAGAGGATGATTCAAATTACAAGGAGTGAATATAAGCTCAGTGAAAAGAGAAAAAAATTGTTTTCTGCAAGTATTAAAGCTGGGGAATTAATTCAGTGTTAGGACAGATATGCTGGCTGTATCTCAAAAGATTTGGAAACATTTCTTGCTAATAAAAAATGTTCATGGTTAGTCAAGATTAGGTAATAGTGACTGAACAGAGACTGGGGGATATTTATAAAAATCATTGTAGATAATAGTGTCCCCAACCTGACTGGAAATTTCTAGAAAGCCCATCCAATGTCCTGTATTTTCCTTTTGTATTTCTCCATTAGCGCCTGGCACACTGATCATGGCTATCTTTTGTTTTTTAAGCAGATAGTTTACATGTATTTTATAATTCACATATTTATTTATACATAAACATTTACATTTATTTATATATACATACTCATACTTTACATATAAGAAGGTTACCCATGACTTCCTTTTACATTTGAGGATGTTGAGGCTCATAGAATCAAATGAGTCACTCAAGGTCATTGGTAAGCAGAACTGAGATTCACACCCAGATCTGCCTTAGGTACAAATGAGTATAATTTCTCAAAACATTTCATAGGACTTGGAGAACTCAAGACATGAAGTAGAGATTAAAAACCATACAATCTGACCACCTTTCTTCTTCTATTTACAAATGAAGCTACCAGGTCCAATAGTGGGAAGGGATTTGTCCAAGGTTTCATAGGAAACGGCTAAATAGAGAGTTATTTACTAAATAAATTTATGAACCTGTGGAATTTCTGCAGCATTAGAAGAAGGGTATTGGTACACTTCACAATTCCAGGTTCCTTCAAAATATCTAGGTATTACTATATATAAAATAGATTAAAAAATAAAATAAAAAATAAAATAGATAAATGACAAGGACCTACTGCATAGGAAATAAAACTATATTCAGTATCTTGTAATGACCTATAATGGGAAAGAATCTGAAAAAGAATATATGTGTGTGTGTGTTTAAAACTGAATCATTTTGCTGTATGCCTGAAACATTGTAAATCAACTATGCTGCTGCTGCTGCTAAGTCACTTCTGTCGTGTCCGACTTTGTGCGACCCCATAGATGGCAGCCCACCAGGCTGCCCCATCCCTGGGATTCTCCAGGCAAGAACACTGGAGTGGGTTGCCATTGCCTTCTCCAGTAAATCAACTATACTTCAGTTAAAAAAAAATCTGGATATTTTTATACTTTCCATGTTTTAAACAACCCATATCTGGGTAAATAAAGTATACTCTCTTTTTTTTTTAACAAATCTCAATAGCACTGGAGGAAGTAAAAATGTTCTTATTCATCTTTCTGCCTCTGCTAGTTTCAGTTCGCATGCGTGTGTGCTGAATCACATCCGTCGTGTCCAACTCTTTGTGTCTCATGAACTGTAGCCTGCCAGGCTCCTCTGTCCATGGGATTCTCCAGGCAAGAATGCTGGAGTGGGTTGCCAAATGTTGGTCTTTGTGGACCTCACTCTAGACTCAGATTCTTTTCTCCTGAGTTTCTTCTTACTCCAACCATATCTCTGGACGCTTCTCCTTTGGCAACACATTTCTTTTTTTGACTTCGGATTAATTTCAAAGGGAGAGATGAGGAAATGGGAATTTTGAACACAAGGGTCATCTTTACAAGGCTTATCTGCAGTCCTTGTGTTAGTGTAAACACACATCATGGAATTAACAATATGAATGAATCTGCACAGTTATGGAAATTATACTGTTTTGTAATTGCTCAATGATATACCTTTCTTCCGGTCACACACAAAAAAGGAGACAGCCCCCACTCTGCCCAGCCTGTCCAAAGAGACACTGCTTCCAAATAGAATGATGAGTGACTTGGTTGAGACACCAACATTCAGCAGCTTGTTAAGTTTATTTACTTCTCTCTCTTTTCAGCTTAGTCTGTTAGGGACTGACCCTGGGAGGCACTGATAAAACACCTTCGGAGGTCCTGGTAGCCTTTAAGCCAACAAGAGCCTCACAGAGACTGAAGGCAGTGGTTGTGGAAGGAAGCACAGCTTCCCGAACCATGAAGCCTTTTCAAGTGGCTCTTCAATGTGATGGGACTCCAGCAGCTCCTGCTCAGATGTCAAAGGCATGAGGACATCAGATCTACCACTGTGTCTCCAAGACCTGGCTCTTTGTGAACACACGAGTTCCCAAAATAGAATAGCAGCTCTTCTCCCCACGCCTGATCTACTCAGCTTGCCACCTCTATTCGGCAAATACTAAGTGTTTTGAAGGACTTTGAGCCATGATGATCTCATAGCCATGTCCTGAAGGCTGAAAGACAAAATGCTTCTGCTGGTACATTCTGAAGTACGCAGCTGAGCAATTATTTGAGTAGTTTAAGCCAGAAATCTTCCCTCTCAATCGTGATGCTTTTGCCCTGAGTTGTCTGGAGACTGCCCAAGTCCTCAGTTCTCCACCCTCTGTTGCCGTTTTATAAAGCGGAACACAAGTAGCATTACAGGGGAACGGAGAAGTAGGTTCCAAAAGGGTGGCCCACATGTCAGGTGCTGGCACTTTTCACGAGAGTAGGCACTGACTGAGGGTTCCAGCCGTTCCTGTGAACATGAGGGAGGAATCGGGAGTTGCAGAATCTTGTTGGAGGATAATTCAACTAAGAAATAGCAAAAGGGCCCTGTCCAGTCTAGGCAGAAGGAAAGAAAAAAAATAAAAGTCTACATGGATGCAAGAGATGGTGTAGAGCAAGTTGGGCACACTGGCAGTCTCTGGAGTGCCCTGGTTCTCCCCACTCCCTGTTGATTTATCCCAGCCCTCCTCTCACATCTATGTGTTCCTGATGGCCCATATCCATTTTAAAGTCATGGGAACTGAGGTCCACAGAACGCCACTGGCCCAGAGTTCCACAGCTAGTTAGCAATTATCTCAGAAGACACTTCTGAAAAGTCAACCAGGGTAAAGACCATGTCAACATGACTCCACAAAGGTATCCTCCATGTGCTACTTAGGACGTCCTCTGCCGTGGTCTGTATGTTGGCGTCTCCTCCAAACTCATGTGTTGGAATCCTAGCCCTCAAAGATGAGTATTAAAAGGTGGGACCTTTAAGAGGTGTTTAAGTCATGACTGGAGCCCTCATTAATGGAATGAATGTCTTATGAAAGAGGCTCCAAAGAGTTCTTTAACTCCCTTGCACATGTCTGTGACCTTGCTGGTACTTTGATCTCAGACTCCTTGGCTTCCAGAACCCTGAGAAGTAGATTTCCATGGGGTATGAGCTGCCTGGTCTGTGGTACTTTGTTATAGCAGCCTAGACAGACTGTACAATATGGTCCTGAGTAAAGCAGTCAGGAGTGGGAACGTCAGTCCACGCTGATACTTGAGTGGCTGAGGAAGACCTTAGAAACCAGTGGCTATTTGAGAAGGGCTCTGAATGTCAGGGGGCACTGAGCATCTGCAATGAATGGGATTCGCAGGGGCTTGTTCATCTCTAAACATTTTTCAAGAGCCACTTAAAAGTCACAAATCCCTAACCACTTCCCAACAACCCACACAGAGACCTCTCAGCCTCCTATGCACATCTAAGAATAGCCTACTTGGCTGCAGTTGGCCTGAAATTCTTGCTTTTTGCGTCAAAACACTTGGCCACTAGTTTCAGGCTGACACTCCCTTCTACAAATGAGAAGAGGTGCCACCGCTCATTGGAAGAGTTCTCACTTATTTTCTGTTGGCAGAGGAATGTGTCAGAACCTGGACAGTAAGTCAGAGTTTGCTGAGAGGAACTGCTTTGGTTCTCTGCCCGTGGGAGAATCTTGATTTCAGTGGCTCAAGAACAGGCAGAAGCAGGATTAAAGAATTAAAAAAAAAAAAAACTTTTAGTTTATTTAGCTTCTAGGCAATCCAGAAATCTCCAAGGGGGCTTCTCATACAAAAGGAATTCTTGTTTATAAATGTGGAAACACCATTAATTTTGAGGGAAGCCCATTTCTGTACAACAGAAGATAGTATGAAAAAGAGGCAGATCCAGCCTCTCTTATTATAACTAAGTCACTTGGATGTACTCTGACAAATAAATTTAGCTCAGTTTTAAATTCTATTTTAAAATATTGGTTTTTGAAGGATTTACAATAAGCAGCCAGAACGGTTGTTTTAAGATTGGTGATGAAATGGATTGTTTAGTTCTGCACTGGATCTGTGCTGTCTTATCCTTCTAGAATTGCTAAAATTCTCATGAGTACTGCTGCTTGAAGCAGGGTCACATCGTGATTTCCAATCCTTGGTCAGGGAACTAGATCCCATATGCCACAACTAAGACCTGGCACAGCCAACTAAATAAATATTTTAAAAAAATAATATATAACATTTTAAAAAAATGTTAAAATTTCTTTAACCTTAAAAATTCATTCTTTTCTTTTTTTTTCTGAAAAGAAGCCAAAACATTTTTGTGGACTCCCTTGTTAGTTTCCTTGGACTTCCCTGGTGGCTCAGATGGTAAAGTGTCTGTCTACAACGCAGGAGACCCGGGTTCGATCCCTGGGTTGGGAAGATCCCCTGGAGAAGGAAATGGCAATCCACTCCAGTACTATTGCCTGGAAAATCCCATGGACAGAGGAGCCGAGCCTGGTAGGCTACAGTCCATGGAGTCGCAAAGAGTCGGACACGACTGAGTGACTTCACTTTGTTAGTTTCCTACGGCTGCTATAACAAATGACCACAGATTTAGCAGCATCAAGTAACACAAATTTATTATCTTATGGTTCTGGAGGTGAGAGGTCCAGAGTCTGTCTCATTGGGCTGAAGTCAAAGTGTTGGCAGGCCTGGTTCCTCCTGGACCCTCTAGGAGAAAGTCGTGTTGAGAGTCTAGAGGCTGTGTTCATCTCCTTGCTTGTGCCTCTTCTGTCTTCAAAGTCAGCAGATGAACATCTTCAAACGTCTCTCTGAGTCTCTGAACTCTGCTTCCATCATTCCATCTCCTTCTCCAACCCTTCCCCTCCTGCTTCCCTCTTATAAGAGCCTCTGTGTTTATTTGGGGCCCACCCAGGTAATGCAGATCATCTCCCCATCTCAAGCTCCTTAGTGTAATCATGTCTGCGCAGTCCCTTTTGCCATGTCATGTCCATGGGTTCTGGGAATTAGAATGTGGTCCTCTTGTGGGAGGAGGACATTATTCAGCCTACCAGAGTCCCTAAAAGTGTTTGGGGGCCAAAGCACTATGCCTTCAGCGTTTTTGTTCAGTCGCTTAAGTCGTGTCTGACTCTTCACGACCCCCTGGACTGCAGCACTAATGGATTCGTTGGTCCTGACTCAAAGCACAGATTTAAGAACTGTTTGCACTGGAAAGTAAAATGCACCACTTTCTTCATTGAGAAAGTCTTGCTCTGAAAGAACTGTGCTTAGTGACACAGTCTGTTTCTCTCTGTGCAAACTCCTCATCTCCTAGCAGCCCAGTAACAGTGAGGGGACTAACAGAACTGCAGTAAGTCGATGAGGTGTGTGTTAAATTGCTGCAGGAATCTTTCCATTATTTCACTTGTTCTCTGATTTATGTTGGCTCAGGCTATTCTTGGGTGCTCCTAGGACCTTGGTCTGTCTTCTCCAAAGTGGATTGTGTTGGTGATAATTTAGGAGGCTGAGGAGCCAGCCTGATCTCAGAGCAGCACTGGGCACTCTGGGGTTGGGGGCATCTACAGAGGTTGGTCCAGTGGATGAATGGATGCATGAATCCATTCAGATGAACTGACTTCAAATACTGAATGACTCTGGCTCCAACAAGCAAGTGGTCTGTTTATAGGTTGGTCCACAATGGTCTTTGAAGAGAGTAAACAAACAAAAAGCTGGGAGCAAAGGCCCCAGGAGGCCTGTGTGGTGGGAGAGGGGGATTTTGGCGGTCTGGTGGTTCACAGGCCTCCGTGGGGTGGTGCCAAGGCCAGGATCCGCGCAGCTCCCTTGCCTCCTGGGTTGTTTCTCCACCTGCATGGAAGGGGCACCCGACTCCCCGAGGTGCGTGTTGGCGGCCAGGGAGCCCGCGGAGAGCCGGGAGCAGCCAGCTCCGCGTCGGAGGCAGCGGCAACACAGGCCTAAGGGAGGAACGCATGATTTTCTTCTCACTTCACTGATGCTTCTCCATCTGACGTGGCAGGTGTGCGGAGAAGAAACGGTGTGTGAATCGATTTGGAGAGGATCAGTGACACGGCAGCGAGCTGGGCCGCGCCCCTAGCCATCGATCGCCTCCGAATCAATTTGCACGCGGCTCCCCCGTAGGTCACCTGCCAGTTCAGACGGGAAAGGGAACAGTGAAGTGCGAAGGAAATTACGCTGGCAAGTCTGGGGACCCTCTCTCAAGAACGTGGGGGTCAGCCTTCAGCTGCCTTGTGTCTGCAGCCCTTGGAGGGGTCTCAACTCCCAGCCCAGCCCAGCCCAGGACCCCGTCTGTCTCGCTCACCTTCAGGGAGGCTGAGCAAAATGGGGCCACTCAAAAATCTATCAGCCTTGAGCTCACCTCTGGGGTTTGGGCTGCCACAGTCATAATCCTAAGAGCTATTTCAGAAAACCCAAATTGCCAACAGTAATAATCTCTCCGCCGCGGGACTGGTTTTCATTTGTGCCTCTCAATGCACTTTACAATTAATTCTCACCAACCTCGGCCTCCCACGAGCCAGGAGCCCAGGGGGAGCCCAGAGCAAGCCTTTGAAGATTCCTGGCTCCCCCATGGAGAGGACAAAGGGCTTCCCCACCTGGAAGACAGACACTGGGGCCCAAGTCTTCCTCAAGGAGCCAACAGCAACAGTCTTCTCTTCTGAGAGCAGACAGGAAGGTTGTATGGAGTGGTTAGGGGCTGGAGGGACGTCTCTGACTCCTGACACGGTCCATCAGCTTTGATTCAGGCAAGAGGCATCTTAACCACTTACCAAGGCAGAAAACACGACCAGTGAGCAGTTTCCCAAGATCGTGTCCATCCAAACACTGATGGTGCTGTGGAAATGCTGTCTTCTCTGGAGCTGTGGAGAGAGTGGGGCCCACTGCCACCCTCCTTAGGTCACAGTGAGAGTGCCAGTTGCTCAGTTTTCCGTCCATGGGATTCTCCAGGCAAGAATACTGGAGTGGGTTGCCATTTCCTTCTCCAAGGGATCTGACCGACCCAGGGATTGAACCTGGGTCTCCTGTGTTGCAGGCAGAGTCTTTACTGTCTGAGCCACCAGGGAAGCCCCTAGGTCACAGGGATCCCAACAAAACAAACTGAAGATCATGCCTGCTGGCAGTGGGTGCTCAAAAAGGTGGATCTGGCTCAGAAGCCCCTGCGTGTGGAACTGGCCCCTTTCCCAAGGGAAGGGTTTTGATTATAAGTGGATTCCAGTTTGTTGGGCAGATTTCCCAAGCAGTGGGCTCCTTACTATTACTAATTTATTTGGTCTACCCCACCAGAAGCAGGGCAAAGCAGGTCCAAGAGAGACCTGGGGAGGACACACCCACCCTGAGTTCTAAAGAGAAAACAGGAAAACCAACATGTCTACCTTCTGCCTTGTGCGCTTCTTAGATGTGCCCAGAATGCCCTCCCTCACTGCAGAGGAAATGCTGGTCAAGTTCTTGCTGTCCTTTCAAGTTTCCCCTCCCCACTTCCCTCCTGTGTTTGAGAGATTTCTGAGTCCAGTGGCTCTAGTGGTAAAGAATCAGCTTGTCAGTGTAGGAGACATAAGTGACATGAGTTTAATCCCTGGGTTGGGAAGATACCCTGGAGGAGGGCATGGCAACCAGTCCCAGTTATTCTGCCTGGAGAACCGCATGGACAGTGGAGCCTGGCAGGCTACAGTCCATAGGACAGCAAAGAGTCGGACATGGCTGAAGCGACTTATATGCACGCATGCACGACAGTGAGTCAAGAAGTTCTTACTCACCTGCTCCTCAGATTAGCCCATCTGCTCCAAGCCGGCAGGCGAAGCAGGGCTCCTGAGTGCTCACTGTCCAGACCCAACCATACACGTGTGCCCATACCCCCCCCCCCCCCGCCACGTGTGCACACATACTCCCCTCTACCCAGCTGGACTCTCTCCCAGGTGAGGCCTTTTTGGCCCTGCTCCCCCTGCCCTCAGGACTCTAGCTGTCCCCATTTATCATGCAGTTTGTCTTCCTTGTGATCCTTCAGGCTCTAAAGCCAGTTCTGTTGCCCACACGTCTTCCATCCCAACTGCAATCTGTGTGCCCCATCATTTCCCGTGACCCCACAGAACACTTCCTGGTCAATAAAGAACCAGCTTAGAGTTTGGTTCAACAAAATTGAGCCTGACCCTGATTCACCAAGAGGGTAATGATGTGGCTGTTGCCTGGGGGAGTTCCAGTCCTGGTGCACATGTAGAGTTCCTTGGCTGGATCTAATGCTCTCAGGGGCCCATTAAGTGACGGGGGCCATCTCATAAGGCCCACGCCTGCAAGTATGTCACAGAGTCAAGGCTGCGGAGAGTGGAAGGAGCTTAAGTGTAACCAATTCTAACTTGGTGTGTGTGTGTGTTTGCTCAGTTGTGTCCAATTCTTTCGGACCCCCTGGACTCTAACCTGCCAGGCTCCTCTGTCCATGGGATTTCCCAAGCAAGAATAGTGGAGTGGGTTGGCATTTCTTCCTCCAGCGAATCTTCCTGACCCAGGGTTCGATTCCACATCTCTTGGGTCTCCTGCATTGGCAGGTGGATTCTTTACCATTACGTTACCTGGGAAGCTCTCTAACTCGGTAAGTGGCCTCATAGGTTAAATTTGTTGGAATCCATGCTGAAAAGTGGGGTTAATTGGTTAGAAGATTAGGTTGGAGGGAGATAGACTATCATTTCTGAGAGCTTCAACTCCACTCCTGCCTTCTAAAATAAGTCAGTGGGGCAGTGTGTGGTTAGGGCTCCAAACTTTCACTGCCGAGGCCCTGAGATTTGATCCCTTGGTCAGGAACTAAGATCCCTCAAGCCATGTGGTGCCACCGAAAAAAAAAAATTTAAATAAAATGAGCCAGAGGGTAACTACTCCTTTCCCGCTAATCTCCCTCAGTGAGCATTTTCTGAGACAAAAATTATGTGAGAGGAGTTTAGTCAATAAAGAGACGACACATTTTGCATCCTCACTAAGGCTACAAGAGACTCACCTGCTGAACAGGGTCATTCAAAATGAGAAAACCTGTACTTGATCATACATCGTAGAAAATGATGGTTAATTCCATTTCTGGCAGTTATGAGGTGTCCCTGGAGACCTAGGGTCCCCAGAGAGCAGTACCTGGAATGTTTAATGACTGTATTTACTTCTCTTTGGATCCACATTTGCACATGGTACACACCACAGACACATTCTATCCACCATATCTTTATATTATTAAATGCTTTAGTTTCATATAGGAAATACATGTACATCCTATAAAAGTCCAAAGGATCAGGAGCCACCCTCTCATAATCATCCCCTAGACACACGAGTCCCTTAGGTACCAGGGCAAAGTACTGTAACCAGTTTCTTTAGCGATATTCCATTTCATGCATATGCAAGCAACTATATTAACAAATATTAGTGATCGTAGCTATTGGGTATTTTTAATCTTACATAGACAAGTGTGTCCACTTTCCTCTACCTTTTCTGCTGGCCACGGCTCAGCTGCGTTTATCAAGAGTGGTCATGTGTTTCCCTAACACACAGCATGTCTAATAGTACGCGCCATAGCGGGTCTAGCAGTTGCCGCCGGGATCACACCGCGGTCCCCAGAGGATTCCGGCCAAGCTCGGTGGTTCCAGCCGCGCGAGGGTCGCGCCGCGCCTCCAGGGGGGCAGTGTCAGACTCCGGCCGCAAGATGGCGCGCGCTTCCTGCGGACCCGGCCCTCGGCGCGGCGCAGACAAAGGCGGGCGTCCGGCCTCCCTCGCGGGGCCGCGGAGGCGGCAGGCGCCCCGGGTGGCCGCGGCCGCCCCTGTGCGCCGAACCTGGCAGCTGCCGCCTGCCTGAGCCTTTGTCCCGCGCTACCCGCCCTCGTGCTAAAGGACACGGCGGGAGGCTGCTAGGCGCACGCGGCGCCAGCCGGGCATCCACCCGAGTCCCGGCCCTCACACCCCCGGCAGCTGGGCCCCACCTGAGCTTGGGTCATGGTCAAGAAGCTGGAAGCGCGGGAGTGCGAACTGCCCCCGAATGCCTGCCCAGGAAGCTTCTTTTCCCTTCCACCCGTTAGCAAAGAATTTGTCCCAGAACTCTGCACCGCGGAGGTTTTTCACCACTGCCCTAACCTCCACCTCCCACTTCCCATTGAAATTCTATAGGGCCTGGGTGTCACATCTGCAGAGGAAATACTGGCATTTAGATTTGAGTGGATTTGAGTGAAAACCATGAGCATGGGGCCTGGCTTCCCCAAGCTCGTCTCTGCAGGCTCTGAGAAAACTTCCCTCTCCTGTCCTCACATCCTCTAGTCTTACAGTCCAGTAGAAGTTTCTGTGATGATGGAAGTGTTTGGCCTCTTCCTTGTCCAATATTTGGTAGCTGTTAGCCACATGTAACAATTGCGTGCCTGAAGTGTGGCTGAAGCACTGAATTTTTCATTGTATTTAATCTTAATGAACCTACATTTCCAAAGCCACCTGTGCTCATGTGTGTGTAGGTCAATTGCTACCCTCTTGGACATGCAGCTTTAAGATCTCAAGTGGATCCGGGCAGTTGAATATGCAGTTATGTTGTTAAGAACACAATTTTATAAAAATTCAAATGAAGCGTGGAGTGTATGCCTGTTGCACCTGAAAAGATGCCTGGGAGTAGCTGATGGAGAGAGGCAGTGGTGTCAGCTGAGTTTGTTTTAGCTGCTTAGGGAGATGCTAGAGGATGCACTGGGGAAGGCAATGGCAACCCACTCCAGTACTCTTGCCTGGAAAATCCCATGGGAGGAGCTTAGTAGGCTGCAGTCCATGGGGTCGCTAAGAGTCCAACATGACTGAGTGGCTTCACTTTCACTTTTCACTTTCATGCATTGGAGAAGGAAATGGCAACCCACTCCAGTGTTCTTGCCTGGAGAATCCCAGAGATGGGGGAGCCTGGTGGGCTGCCATCTATGGGGTCGCACAGAGTCAGACACGACTGAAGTGACTTAGCAGCAGCAGCAGCAGAGGATGCTCCGTCTGTGGTAAGGTAACATGGGAAAGAAGGCAAAGAGGAAATGGGTCCTTTAATGTCTTGCTACTGTTGCAAATGGGACAAGGTGGTCTCAGCCTTGGGCTATGTTTTGTAGAAAATTGGGGGTCATAATCACCATCCTGTAATAAAAGGCTAAGTATACACATCCTACACGCTGGGCTTCCTGGGACAAGATGATCAGACCCAGAAGTAACCTTGGCAGAGCTTGAGTTCTTCTGTGGTCCTGTCTGCTTGTGATGAAGTGCAGAGGAGGGCCTGCATCTGCTTCACCAGCCAGTGACGGCTGGGGTGATGGTGCTGCCGTCTTCCCTGGATGTGTGATGACTATGGAGCAAAGACAGTGCCCTGTGGGTCCCCTGGGCATGTATCTGTGGGATGCAGGACAATCCCACAGGGAAACCGGAGGGTTAGAAGTGCTTTTTCATGAGTAGGATGTCTTGGGTTGCATGCCATCTTCTCACTCATCATCAGAGCATAGTTCAATGTAAGACACACATGCTTACCTGCAGCAGCCATCAGAAGGGTTCTGGTACCTTGAGACTGCCTAATCACCTGTCTTCTCCAAGAGTGTTAACCAACCAACAATTTCATTTATTTTTACTGAAAATAAACATGTACACCTGTGTAGGCTCCTTGGTCTAGTTCCTTGAATGTTTCCAGTAAGCAATCCAATTAAATGACTATTTTTTCTAAAATCTGAGATGGAAGCTCCCTTTGATATTTTTTTATTTTTATTTTTTTTGGCTGCATTGGGTCTTTGTTGCTCTTCACAGTCTTTCTCTGATTGTGCTGAGCGGGGGCTACTCTTCATTGCGGTGTGCGGCCTTCACGTTGCAGGGGCTTCTTTTGTTGCAGAGCGCAAGCTCTGGAGCGTGTGGGCTTCAGTAGTTGTGGCTTGCAGGCTCTAGAGTGGGCTCAGTAGTTGTGGCGCATAGGCTTATTTGCGCCATGGCACGTGGGATTTTCTTGGACCAGGGTTCGAATCTATGTCTGCTGCATTGGCAGGCAGATTCTTGTACACTGGATCACTGGGAAAGCTCTTGATCTTCTAAATATTTTCATGTGTGTATATGTCTGTGTGTATGTGTGTGGGTGGGTGGGGAATGGAGACAAATGGAGGGAAGGGGGCAAAAATCGATCAAGACATTGTATATTATCTTTTGAGGATTCAGTGTGCCCTTTCACCTATGGTATCCAGAAATAGACCTGTGAACACTGACATTTTGTTTGAACTAAAGCTGATGGCGGTGTCCTGGCAGAGCTCCTTATCCACAGTAAGCATGGAATAAATATTTGGTGAATTTTTAGTGAGAAGGGAGAATGGGTCATAATTCCATATCCAAACGATCTTTGTGGGTTGTCCATCCCTTTTTATTTTGTTTTGTTTTGTTTTCTCCTGGAGATGTTCCCGACCACAAATAAAGGACAAGGGGAAAATAGTTAAGCACACCTAGAGCTGCGTCCAAACAAAAGAGGAAAGAGACTAAACAAACCCAAGGTTTTCTATTTCTCCCTGAGCCAAGTAATCCCTTTGATTACATCTAATACCTGCCAAAACCCAGATGGTGTGCCCACCCATCTCCCGTGTGATAATGCCACATTGTGAAATCTACCCATTAATATTAATTGTCAGCTAGAGAATCTGTCTGAACTACTAAAGCTTGAGATTGCCTAGAGAAAGCAGGCCCTGCTTTAGCAGGGATTTTAAGATAATTCTCATTCTTTCATTCTGGATCTCACATATGTAGAATGTTAAATAATAGCCCGAGAATGCTTGTCTAATTTCAGCGCATGTCTGCCTCTCACAATCCAGGTCTTAAACCACTGTTCATTTGGGGTCTACTCCTGCTGACCAAAATATTGCCTTAAACTGCTGTGGGCTTGCCAGTGGCACATAGGCACCCACTGTTCACCCTGTAAAGAGAATTGTAACTCCCCAGGAGCTGTTTGAATTGAATGTCCCCTAGCATGTGATGCTCAACTCTTTCCCTTTTATTTTTCTCCTTCTCAGTAATTGACTTGGTGATCCTTGAAAAGTCTTTCAAAATCTCGGTTTTTCAATGACTGTGTGAGCCTTCCTGAGCAAGGAAGGCAGAGACAGAAGAGAAGGCCCGGGAAGAGAACCTCAGGTCCAGGTAGGTCTGGGGCATTGCTCCTGCCTTATAATCCCAGCATTTGGTTTGAGCCCTGATCATGAACAGACATCCAGGTCGGCTCCACAACCCTATCTTTGCTTCTACATCTCCACCCTGAAATGTCTCAGCATTGCAGCGTCTACTGTGTTCACTGAACTTTTATTATTTTTTTTCCTAAGCCACAAAATTTTAGAATCCATTTATGCCTGAAATAGATATGAAAATTTAGTAGGTGTGAGATTGAGTTTTTCCTCTGGAGTCGCCCCCCTTATCCTCATGGGTTATAGTACAATCGCCTTCTGACAGTTGTTCTTAAAGCCAACACCTTAAACTTTATGGGTAAATGCAGAATCCAGCCCACGCCTTGTTTTTGTCGGGAGCACACAGAGCTGGTAGAAACAAATGAATTCAATATTCTATGTCCTGTGTTTCAGGAGGGCGCTGTCACCCTGAGCTTGATGTCCAACTCCGGGCCAGAGCTGTGGCCACACAGGGTGGCTGACTGACTGGGGCAGAGGGACACCACACAAATGAAAATTGGAAAGTCTGTTCTTTTGGGTACATGAATGTTTACTTCACAGTCCTGACAGTTCTTTTATTAGCAAATATTAATTTCAACTGAACAAAACCAGAAGACCTTCCTGGAGCAGCATGTCTAAATAGGCATTGAGATAATTTTAAAAACACCTATTGGTATGTAAAGCAACCTTCCTCATGAAAAGAAGTAACTGCACAAGTGGCAGAAGCCAGTTTACACAGCTAAATATTTTGATTATTTAACTTATTACCATTATTTTACGAAATGAAAAAAAAGCCATTGAATTGCAATTTTGTTCCCATTTCTGGCCAACTTTGCAATTCTATGCTATATGAATGCTGCTTTTGGGAAGAGATGAGGAATGAGACAGCAAATGGCTTTTTGCAGAGCGAGTCTTCTCCCCTTCTTAACCAATGTGTAGAGGGCTGGTGAAGGTGCCTTCAGGCCCCAGTGCACGAGGAGACAGGCCATGCTGGGGGTTCCGTCAGAAGGAATTGTTGACCAGCGGCACACCTCCGCCTCTGTGCCGCCTGCAGCTTGTTCTTCTCTGCCTCCCTCTTGGACAGCGTCCGAGGCGAGGGGTGCTTACAGGGTGAGGGGATGGCCCTCTCCTCTCCTCCCCTCTCGCCAGAAAAGCTGCTTTCTGATGTCACAGATTGGGACAAATTGTTATAAAGGCACCGAGAAGCAGAAATTAGCGCTTTTAAATTGAAGGTGAATCACAAGGCCTATTTCTGCCTCAGGCGCTTCTTTTCACCCATTTAAAAGGACCAAAGTTAACTTTTAAACACATCCATTCTTTACGCAAATAAAAGTGGGAGGTGTCTCCAATCACTTTGTAAAACTGAAATGCTGTCTTGGAGAGTTTATTTCACGTGTGTGTGTGTGTGTGTGTGTGTGTGTTTACATTTTATTTATTTATTTTTAAATTTTTGGCTGTGCTGGGTCTTCACTGCTATGCAAGCTTTGCTCTAGTTGTGGCTCTAGTTGTGGTGTGCAGGCTCCTTATTGTGGTGGTTTCACTGTTGTGGAGCATGGGCTGTGCTGCAGTGCTTCGGTAGCTGCAGCACGTGGGCTCAGTGGTTGCAGTTCCCGGGCTCTAGAGCACAGGCTCAGCAGTTGTGGCTCATGGGCTTAGCTGTTCCCAGGCGTGTGGTATCCTCCCGGATTAGGGATTGAATCGTGTCTTCTGCATTGGCCGGCGGATTCTTTACCACTGAGCTCCCAGGGAAGCCCTTATGTACATTTCTAAATGGCCAAAATTCAGGTTATTATGGTGTTTAAAAGAATTTGCTGGTAGGATCAGACCCGAACATTCCACGCTTAGCTCTGAACAGATTTTTATGACCTGCTTAAAGACCTTTGAAAAATACACTTAATTATTACAAGGCAGCATTGTGCAAACATGCCTGTGTGATGTTTACACTACCCCATTCTTATCAGTTAGAAGCAACACAACAAAAATATTAAAGAGCAAACAAGCCAAAAATCAATGAGAAGAGAGATGAAAGCATGACTAATTGAAAAAGGGAATGTATATGAAAATACTATAAAAGCTATGAAGTGTCACCACATATAAAGTAATATCCCATCAGCAGAAGTCCAAGTCTTCAAAGGCGGTGCAGCCTTCCCAGTGTGCTGGGCTGTCTCATGGTCTGTATGGTTAGGTATTTAAGTTGTGGTACAATGAGCAATTTCCACATCTTTGTAAACTGGTTTGTATCTTCCTTTTATACTGTGCCTCTTCAGAGGAATTTCTAGAAACCTTAGAACATTTCAGATGAACTCTGGATGGTAAACTCAAAATTGAAGCATAGGCAGTTCCAACTATATTTGCTGTTTTTAGGAAACAGCACCTCTTGAGATGGGAAGGTCAGTTTGAAATGACTGAGTCTATGGAGATCATTTAAAACCCCCACATCACTCACAGACCAGTCCGATTTATTTTCTAGTGGGCATTTACCAAGGGGCTATGCTATCCCCTGCCTTTGCCAACTCAGTGTCCAGAAGCCAGAGCCCCAGAGACAAAATTCCAATGTCCTGGAAGCCTTGGGTCTTTATATGCGTGCAACTCCTACTCTAGTTAGAACAGAATCCACTGAGGTCTTCTGAGTTGACCCTCTAGGACTTCCACGGGCTCCTCCTCACCGTCATGGAGCGGCAGACATGGTCTTATAAACACAAATGGAAAGGAACCTCTTTGGTGCTGAATCTGTAGTATCTAAAACCTAGTTTCCTTTTGCCTGAGTAAATTGAGGGATAAAAACTTTGAAAAACCTTACCATCCTCCCGAATCAGAAAAACAGACATGGAATAGACCTCAGTATCTCATTGCTCAGGATGTTGAAAATTTTAATTGGCCAGCAGAAAGTTATTTAAAAATAATGGGCAGGGCAAAATAAATATGTAGTTTGATAGTCTGTTAGCAACTCCTTTTATCGCATATGGAGCATTTTCTAATTTTCTCTTTGATTGTAAGTAGAAATCTAGTTTATTAAGCAGAAACATAGATTATTAATAAATAAACCACTTGATGCCCATAAAGCACTTTGAGGGTGAAAAGCCTCTACTAAGTGGCAAATATTATTATTTTTATTGCAAACTAACGGGAAGAAACTAAGCTAATGAATGCTTACAGAGCTCCAAGTAGTCATCAGACCCAAATTGCCACACACTGTAAACTATTCAACTTGTTTCTTAGATAGAGATGCGTTTAAATTTTAAGTTGATACTTTTTAATTTTTGCAAATGATGAAAGGCAATGCTTATGGGTCTGTAATTTAAATAAGAATAACTCAAGGGATTAATCAGTTTTTACATTTAAATAGAAGTTGCCTAAAATATATAACACTTTTGAAAGTGCAGCTAGCAAAAAAGAAAAAGACAAGACCAAGACTAATTTTCTGAGTTAAATCGTTGCCAAGGGATATAGCTTTTTATAAGTATCACTTCTTTTGAATGATGTCGTAGCCATAACTGATCTACATTAAAATCATACCCTAAACAGATAGAGTGAAACCTGATGTTTTAGAGTTCAGGCTGAATGCTTTCTTATGCTATACTCTTCTGCATTTGGCCTTGACTCTGTGGTATATATGATATGTAAGATGAATGAATTCTTTTACTATCTGATATTTGAAGTGAAATATAAAAATAATGCCATGCCACAATGGAATAGTTAAAAATGAAATTATGGATGTAAGTCTGATTTTCCAGGCATTTTTCTGAAGTCAGATCATAAGTGTTCGCTTCTGCTATTAAAGTGGATGCACTGTATACTTCTAATATATTATGTTACATTTGCTGATGCACATACGAATATGTTACATAACTGGGGTCCACACATTTTGCTTGTTCTTAGTGAGAGTAGATTTAATTTAAACCAAACAAATACTTTAACAGACAAACAGATAATCACTGTAAATGTTACAATAGAAACTACCTTGTTTAAATCTCCAGTAAATATACATTTTGGCAAAATCCTGTTGGAAAAATCCATATGGGTTACTTGAGATTTTCGTCACTAAAAATGTCAAAGCAGTCCTCATTCTCAAGAGAACTAGGTTCTGATCTGGGATCAGAGCTAAGGTGTGCTGAAAGGAAAGCATTTAAAGACAATTTTCTTGTCTTTCCCCCTACCTCCGCGTGCGCGCGTGCACACACACACACACACACACACATTCCAGGCATTTTAAAATGACACCATTATGCTCCATGTCCAGGACTAGAAAACAAAGTCTCCTCCTGTTTGACAAGATTCAGCCTGCAGTGTTTTTAGCAGCCAAGATACGGGATTTTTAAATTAGGGCCTTCAGAATGGAATATTAGCAGACCCATATTAAAACAAGGCTGGCGGCCCTCATGATGATATGGGGTAATTTTCTAATTAGCAGAAGGCTATTTGAAATGCAGCATGGTGTCCCATTTTTCATACTGTTACATTCTACTGGGTAGAGCTAGAGAAGTAAAACAAAAGCCATGAAACCTCATAGTCAGATTTCTATAAATTGGTCTCTCCAGCCCTGTAAAGACCGAATCTAATTTTAAAGGGTTTTTAATTTACAGAACTTAGCTTTGCTGCAACTAGGAGCATTGTGCTAAAAACCAGATCACCATCCAACCGTTAACAGAGCACAATTGCTACTCTTCAGTTATTTGATTTTAGAGTGTTTTTTTTTAATTTATTATAGCATGTATTATTTATCCTTGTTTTCTTAATGTTTGTGTTTGAGTTCATGTTTTTGAAAGAGGATTCAGCAAAGGGATGTGCATACAGCAGCTGCTGGATAATATGAGATTTAAATATCTTCAAACATTTATTCTTAAGAGGTAGAAAAGAGGGGTCTCTTTCATGAGTTTGGGTCTTAACTTTTGGCATACTGGGTCAAGAGAAGAGGTAAGGGTTGGAGGTGAGAATGTTTGGGGTGCATCCAGGGAAAGACAAATTAGATCCTTAGACATAAAGCTTTCAAATATAGAAGCATTCAATGAAGACATTTTTTATATGTGAAGATTCCCAAAGTCAGTTAACCTGTGCATACAAATAGAAACCCCTGTTAGGAGCATGGTCTTCAGTTTTAGAAGTGGAAAAGATGAATATCCCATCCCTAGTAAGGTTCAAGTCACATCACTATTTATACTGATTGCTTCTACAGATTGGTGGACAGAAGAATGGGGTTGATTGGCACAGGACAACTTGCTTCAAGCCATCCTCCAAACAGTCTCCAGGATTCATTTCTCCGAAGAGTGCGTCACATGCCCTACCCAGAAACCTCAAATGGTTTTCCATGACTTGCAGAATTTGGTCAGAACTCTGAAGCCTGACCTTGGAGGCCCTTCCCAAATCTACCCAACCTCTCTTTCCAGGGGCATCTTCCTGCCACTCCACTCTATGCTTTAGCTGCACCAGGAGACTTGTGGTCCCCAAGCCCCACAAGCCCGTTGATGTGCCAGGTCAGGTAATTCTTCCCACCCAGAAAAGCCCAGCGCATCCTTCTAAAGCAGTTGAGCAATCTCCTGCTTTGGAGGGGGCTCCCTGATCTCTTCTTTATTTCCTGTCCCCAGTCTGATTGGTGGTATAGCCAGGTGTGTGTAAGCTCCTCCTCTGGACTGTGAACCATTTGAGAACAAGGAAAAATACAACTTCATTTTTTAAAGTCCCTCCCATACCTGGTACAGGTCCCTGGGTGCAGTAGACACTCAAAAGGACCTGGCATTACATTGACTCTAAATAAGACGCCTCCCACCTTCACATTATGCTTGGTGGTCAATATTCTGTAACTTAGATTGGTTATGAGTTAAAAGCAAAACAACAACAAAAAACAACAGCTACCATGTTCAAGGAACTACACTTGGAGTAGAAAAATAGTGAGAGAAGCTTATGTCTTGGATCATCTCAAGGAATTTTTCAGCCATCTCTTCTTTCCTTTCTGTCTCATTCCAACATGATGAAAGCACGTCCACATCCTTGCCAGGGCCTGGCGAGTCAGTCTTCAACTTTTACCTGCACTGGAACTGGACAGGGAAAGTGGTGGGCCTGAGAACATGGCATGATTGGCCCACTCTTCTCTCACCCCGGCATCCGCTCATCAATGCAGACCTGATCTGTGAAGATTCAGTTTTTTAATAATGTTGTAAACGTTTCTCTACAAAAAAAAAAAAAAAAGCAAAGCACTTCTTTCCTTGAAGTGATTAGGCATTTTTTTAAAAAAAGAAAAAAAAAAAAAGGAAAGAACAAATGTGTTATATTATTTTATGGGATTTTTAAATTCTCAAGATGATTAAAAAACAGCGCACTTATCTCTCATGTCTAAGCCTAAGGTATGGTTTATAAAGCAGTCCATCCAACTCTATATTGGATCTCTTGTTAGAGTCCTTGCACGGATGACTCCTGGCTTATTACCATCCTTCTTTGAATGCCAACAAATTGGTACATCGTAGATGACTTTTCACTGTTTCTGTTGGTAACATAATAAATTCCACTGGGTTCTGTTTGCCAGGCCATCAATAAGTGTTTTAAATAGCCATGGATGAAAGATTTGCCTACCCATTTTCTTTCCCACAAATGATAAGCTAAATTGTTTATCATATTTTTTGTACCTAGGTATCTATTTGATGGGTTGTGCTTTTTCCTCCAAATCTGGGTTCATAGAAATTGAAAAAAAAATTTTTCCCCCACTCTCAGAGAATACTGTGAGTGTTCTCACAGGTCTCTGACATAGCTCATACCTATGACCAGGTTGGAGTTACTGTGCATTGCAGTCTACTTTTTCATATCAACCCGAGAGCATATAGTCCAGTAGACAGAACTAAACAGATTTGCACAATCACAGCAAAAGCACTAGAACCTGCATCTTCTGATAGAACATGTGTAAGTAATTAAGACAAAAAATAATTGCACTTTTGAGAAGGTGGACTCACCAAGCAGTTGTTGAACTATAAAAATGCATTAAGTGTAGTCAGTTTCTTTTTTTTTAAATTATTCAGGAATGTTGTTTATGTTATCATGAAAAAAAGAGGTGAGAAAATATATTCGGCAATTTTTGGTTTTCCCCCATTTGAGCAGATGGCGATTTGTAGTTCAAAATTTGTAACTCAAATTATTTCACATTTTTATTAATCAGTACAATATGTTTTTAAAACAACAAACTGCACTTAGAAATATCAGTGTAAGTTCCCCAATTTGCCTAGTTCCATCAGAGAGCAGTTTAAGAATTAGAGATTTTATTAGCAATATTGGGAAGCAGAGCATTCTAGCTCAGTATTTTGATTGTTATTATTTTTATTCCAGTGTTTATTCAAAGTACCTCATGTGAGGGAGGGGGCAGTTGAAAATAGTATAGGAAATTGCAGTGGGGAGCTGTAAAAAGCTTGGGGAGAATCTGTTTCAAGATGTTTGCTTTTTGGTAGAACAAAAAGTGCATTTTGTTAGAGACAAATATTTTTTGTGATAAAAAACATTTTATGTGAAATGTAGATTGGACTTTTAATATAAAAAAGAAATGTTAAGCCATTCTATTTTAGGAAGGTTTGGCGTCTTAGAATGAAAGCTGTTAGAACTGCATATATTGGAATGTTCTCACAACTGTTGTCATCCTGTGTTCCTCTGCAAACATGTTAAATTACATGAGTGTAGAAATAAGGGAGCTTTTTTATTATTATTAATTGACACTCATTTTTAGCTGGCATGTACTGGCAGGTCTTTCTAGACAAACCTCAGGCCGTACAAGGCAGAGCTTCAATCTGAAAGTTTGGGGAGTATTCTAAAGCTCTGTAATATGGAAGCTAGGAAGTGTAATATTAAAGTGATAAACATCTTATATTCAGTGTAATTCACAGTTTCTTTCATTCTTTTTACTATCTATAGATCTAAATCAAAACAAATTCCATAAAAGAGGGGGTTATTTTCAAGCACATTTTCCTTCAGAGAACTCTTGAATATTTTATCATATCTATTTCTATACATATGCTATACATTTCTAGATCCCTGTTGAACAAAATCCAAGGTGATGATAAAAAAAAAAAAAACAACTATGACATTAGAATTCCTAGGAGATATAAAGTTAGCCCTTGTAAATGAAACGAACTTTGTTTTTGGCAATTAAAGAATTCACAGGGATATTAAGTCAGAGAACATTATGTTTGAACTATTAAATTGTTTTTATCCAGGAGGTTATTAAAAATGTATTTCAAATCACCAGAGTGGCAGGAAAAAATAAAAAATAATCACTTAAATAGGGTTACATTTTCCTATGCTCTTGTGAAGAAGCATTGGATTACGTGATTTCCAAGCAGAATTTTGCAGGCACCAAATATTCACTTTAGGACATGTGAGGTTCACCCCCTCACCGCCACTGCAATAAACTGTGAATGGGTGGGCACTTCGACTGTCACCTGGTAACAGGCATCTATGGATTTTCTGGGTGTCCCTCGAATTGTGCAGAACCCCGGGATTTAGACAAGTTCTTCCCAAGGTCAAACAAAAAACCAGACCCGGATCACAGTGCCGCCCAGGATCAAAAGGGGCAGGAAGTATATATAAGCTTATGGTGTGAGGTGGGAATCACTGGTGTCTGAACAGCCTCTTCGTCCTCAAATGGTTAATTCCCCCAGGCTGTCATATTGCATAAACAGATCCTCCTTTAATAAAATTAATTAGGTTCTGAGCTTTATAGGGTGATGCCCACTGACCCTTTACATGCCTATTGTTCCCAGATCCAAGCGAAAGAAAAAAGAGAGGCTGCCCAGTCGACAAGAGAGAGAGACCCAAGTTGAAAGATTAGAAATCTCAAGAAGGAGCAGAGAGAGGGGATGGAGGAAGCTAGGTGATGTTTGCGTCTGCATGGAACTTAAAAGCAAAACCAAAAAACCCAGCCGCGCGGTGATCGGGTTTTGTTAATTTCGCTTTTTTGCACGCGCCACGAAATTCAGGCTGCGTGGGGCTCCTGAGAAACATCCAGAGTCTTTGTAGATTTCAGGGACGCGCGGCTTTAGTTTTAAAAAAGAAGAAGAAGACCCGAGGCAAAGGAGCAGGTTTAGGGGGAGGATCTGCAAAAGAAAAGCAGGACCCCTGGCAAACCCGTTTAGATGCCCACTACATCCCTCCCTTTTCTCTGGCTATCCACCCAGCGCTGTCCCGGGCATTTCCTAGCACGAGTTGCTTCTAATATTCTTTTAAGTTTGCTAAGCGAACTCCTCGAGGGTGGCAGCGGGAGCTGGGATGGGGAGAGGTGAAATGTGGACCGCGGTCGTTTTCTTTTTTCTTCATCAAAAGGGGCTTGAGTTCCTCGGTCCTAAGGATTAAGTGAGCGCATCTCCGCGCCTCTGGTCGGAGGAAATCCGAGGCACGACAGCAAACGCTGCCCGATTTTGTAAGAAAAAAAATTTAAAGGGAAAGAAAAGAAAAGAATCCCTCTCGACCGGATGTTTCCAATTACAGGGGAGTCAGGGAACAGAAATGGGGGTGGCGTTTGACGAGGATGGGGCCAGATTTGGAGAGGGTGGGGGCTGGAGGTGGGAAGAGGCGCAGCAGGGTAAAAGGCAAGAAATAAGGCTTCTGTAAGGAGAAGAGGAAAATAGGAAAATGAAGCAGAACTAGAAAAATGACAAAGTGTTGAGTGCTGATTTATTGCAGAAGCCTCTGGTCATTTCCATATATTGAAATGCGCCCAAGCGGCCAGTCAGTCAATTTCTTTTGAGCTGCTGCTGCCGCTGCCCACGGGCTGCCCACGTGACTCCCCCTCAGTCAGCCTCTTTACCACCCAGCCCCAGAAACAGATAGAAGAGGAAAGAAAGAGTGTGAGGCAGAGAAAGCGTCTGTGTACTGTAGTGGGTGATTTGGAGAAGGAGACATTAGTGTGGGTCTTTGGGAAAGAAGGAATGTGGCCTGGGGAGGGGGAGGTAGGTTTCAGGCTCCATTCAAGTGTTACATCCAGTTACTCTCTCTGGCACCTTTCCATCTCCCTCTCCTCTCTGTCTCTTTTTCCCCACTCTCCTCTTTTCCTCTCTCTCGCTCCTCCCCTAAGCAGTTAAGAAAGGGGACAGAATACAGAGATATAAAAGTCTGTCTACCTACAAATATATAATGGGGATGGTGTGGAGATGTAGGAGATTCAAGTCAGATTTTATTTTGGTTTTATTTTGGTGTCCATTGCTTTGGTAGATTTTTCTTAAAGAAAGGCACACACACACACACACACACAAATCCTAGATAAAAGCCAGTGAGTTGTTAAAAATGAATTTGCAGCATTAGAGCTGTTAGCATCATTCAGCAAGCAGCAAGCTTGATAATTTCCAGGTGTTGGGGAAAGCCGTTGTCCGGGAGCTCTTACAGAGCTTATAAATCCCTGTTGGGAGAGAGAAAAAAATCTTTGGAGGTGAATGAAATATCAAATCACAAGACTCCTATGTAGATTTATGATTGCATAAGAAGCTTGATCATTTCCATATACTGAAATGTGCTGTCCTCCTGAGCCTGCCCAGCCCTTCCAGGAGACGAGGCGCTCCGTTCTGCCTTGATCAATGTTGACTATGAAGCAAGAAAGGGGGGGTTGGTGGTGGAAAGCAGGCTGGCACCAGATGGAGCGGGGTCTCGGGAAAGGTCAAGGTTAGCCCAGGCTGCTATTGAGCCGGTAGCAGCCTCACAGATAGATCTCTGCCTCGAAGGCACCCACTGGGGCTTCTCAAAATCAAATCTAATAGAAAAGGCAGTCACAGAATGAAATCGCTTCATCTGAATGCTAAAATTGTTATTAGGCTACATTAGAGAGATATCAGGCACGTGGTTACCAAAAAAGGGAGCATGCCTAGCAGTTTGTGTCTGAAAGAAAAGCTATGAATATGTTGATAACATCAGTAATGGGCAAGTAGAGGAGATGGATATCTCTTTTTTTGGTCTAAAAGCCAGATTAACATATTAAATGAACATGTTTTTCTCTTTTTAGCAGGTCTACCTTATATTTTGACATGCTTGGAATTCTTCTTTGGTAGGGGGAGTGAAAAAAAATCACTCAGTCCAGAAATAGGTGATCTTTATTGATCGAGAAGTTTGACTCACTTGAGGAATTTTGTTAGCATCTTTCACCAGGTATGTGCCTCTGGAAATTCATCCCTCAGGCGTTACATTGGGGGGTTGACATTGCCTTGGAAATCAGCCTTTCTGGCTCTGGACCACTGGAAATCCATCAGAGGCCTTGCCTTCTTCCCTCTTCTCCCCCCTCCTCTTTTTCTTTTTGCATTCTTTTTAGACACAGAAGTGTTTTTGGAATAAATTTCATCCCACAGGCAAATGCCAGCCTAGGAGAGTGCCTGGGACCAGACATACGTACATTGCCTGTTAGGGTAGTCACACTAGCATTTTTCAGGCAGTCTCCCCCCCAATTATCATAATGAAACCCACATTAGCTGTTTTTAACCTACAGCACAGCCATATCTTAAAGAAGGATTTAGTCTTGTAAAATAAATGCTGGCTACACTAGATTAAACATGATGACTGCACTCCAAGGGTTAATAAATTTAGAATTAACAGATCATCTCAGCTTGATACAGCTACTATAGATGATTTAATATGCAGCCTAAGCAGGTTGACAGTCAGCTCACAGATGCAGATAAGATCAAACAGTCTCTTGATTCAATAGATTGAATGATTGTGCTGAGTGTCTAGAAGGTGAGTGACAGAACATATATGGCAGGGGTTCCGAACGGAGCTTCAGTTCCAAACTGCTGTTTTGTGCACTGGTTTTCTTTTTCTACCAGTTCACCTTCTGTGGCAAGAAAATCCAAAGTGGTGGTGGGGGTTAAAAATTCTCTCCATTGCATAGAGTAGCGGGAGCTTAAGTTTTGAGTAAGGAAAAGATGGATACCTTTAATATCAAGATCTATTTCTAATTAGTTCTCCCTGGTAACTAATACCCACCGTTCCCCTTTCCTCTCTCTCCTCACGGCTCGTAGGTCAGGGCCTTACAGACAGGATGCAAGGTTCCTGGATGATGCAGGTAAAGGCAGCCTACTGAAATTATATAGGTAATTTCCTTGCTCTTCTGCTTTGCTCTAACTGTGAAGATCTGAATATGGAGATGAGGTGTGAAGAGGAGTTGAAATTCAAACTCTAGTATGTAGTCACTGTGAGGTGTTCAAGCTAGGAGAGAGCTTATATTTCTATAACTGAGGTTAAAAACTGGCAAAACTAGGGGGCTTGGGGAAGATTGGGGAGGGTCCAGCAGAAAAAGTTAAGAGTAGGTGTGTCATCAGGCCTTGCTTTTGGCACCCTAACTAGAGTTTCTAATACCTAACTTAGCTAGTTTTTTAAAAAAGATTTAATTTCCTTTATCTATTCAGACTTTAGTAGTATTTAAACAGGAAGACAAAAACAATTTTAATAGAAGTGTATGTGATCTGATATGATAGACAAGTTTATAACAGTTTTTATGATTTGATCAAGAACAAGGGCTTCTCCTAAACCCATTAGATTCTGTCATGTGAATATATATTCAGGCAATTTAAAAATGCATATTATGCATTCACTAGACCGGCACGGTCTGAATTGTATCATGTTATTCTGTCCTATTACCCCCCTCCCCAAGTCTGAATATGGAAATCTGTAATAGAGTGACTTTAGAGCCGCAGCAGTTTTCCAGTGTTTGTAACTTGGTGGTTTCATTTATTTATTTTATTTCATTTTCTTTTTTAATATCAAAATGTCCAGTCCACACCATGAACTAATGGCCCACAAAATTTTCCTTCATTAAATAAAGTCATTTAAAACTGAGTAATAGCCCTACATGCTGTTAACACTTTAACTTTTCCCTTCCTGCTCTAATGTCCTAGTGGGTAACTTGATATGCTTCTAACTCAGATTTTATTATTGTTGGGTAACCTCTAAGAAAGTCTTAGAATATTCAACTCTTATAAAGTGCTATTCTGGGTCTTGATATGCTGTGTTTTGTTTTTTTGAGAAATAAAATTTATGTAACCTGCATATTTAAAGGTTTTGAGCTAAAAGCAGATTGTCCCAATTTTAGGCTGAGTAAAGTGTTTCAAGTGAAATCTGTGATGGGCGGGAGGATCTTTGAACCGGGTATGGCTGTTCCTGGGGCAGAAGTAGTGGGCATTTATTTCGCATATTAACCAGATTTAAATGCTTCTGAATTTTACTCTCCCTTTCTTGGACAACCTGTGATTGCAGCAGGGGGCACTCCAACATACGAATTACTTGGAAGTAGGAAGCTCAGGCTCTTCTGTTTCCCCATCTACTTGGAGGCATAACCACTGAAAACAGTTATCTCTCAGAAATTTGCATATTTATGGTGCCTCCTGCAGGTTCCTGTGATTGCTTTACAGTCAGGAAAGGTAACAGAAAAATATATATCCTCCTTTAAAATGTGAAAAAGGATCATATAGGAACAGTGACTCTAATAGGAGACTAATCCTTGCAAAGCCGGTAGCATGAAATTTGTTTCTGGAGTATCTTTGTTTTGGTGTTGTTTTAGGATTTGAAGGGAATATTTTGGAAGTTGTAGCACTAAGTCTCTGATCCCTTGAAGATAGATATAGGAAAATACTTCACATTTTGAGAGAAAAAAAATTAGCCTAGACTTACTTATTTATTGAGTGAATACCTCTAAAGAATAGAAAATTCCTTACAGACATGGAAAAGCCACCCAATGGATCACTTAAAAGCCTAGTTCCATGGCACATATATTTTTTTAGTCCTAGTCATAAGCAATGAACAATTGTGCAGTGTAGCTTTGGATATAAAAGTTAATTAGGTCTCAGAAGAGAATAGTTTCATTTTTATTGGCTCTGAGTTCCAAGGATACCTTTGATACACCTTTCCTCTCAGCCCCTTTTGACCTTCTTTGTGGAAACGGTATAGGGCCTAGACACGCAGGCTTGTTTGGTTCTGGATGCCAGATTTTTGTTACTCTGCTCACTCTCTTGAATTCTACCAGAGGAAGCATCATCATTGAAATTACACCCAGAAAAAATCTAATCTTATCTCCACTTCAGGACCAAGGTGTAGTTAATGTGATATTTTTCAAGGGTTTTAGTTCAGGGAGAGAATTCATATACTCTGGCAACTGGCAGCACCTGAATGCAGAAATGGAGGTAGTGGGGTGGGCTGAAGCTTTAATTCTAAGTGGTCCAGTTTCCTTGTGTCTTCATTAGAACCTCATCCTTATTTTATCACAGGTCTATCGTACTTCATTTCCTTCCTTCCTAAAAGGCCAGTGTACAGGGCTCATAGAACTGACATCAGCAATCATCAGCAAACATCCTGAGCGATGGTGGAATTCTGCAATACACAGCCTTTTCTGTATCCCATCCTTTCTATGGAAATGCCTATCAAAATCAAGGGGGTGAAAATAATTTTTCCTGCAATTAGACTTTACATAATAAAGACACAGGGTAGTAAAAATAATATGTGCTATCAATAATACATGGTGACATAAATGCCCAAACTGTGAGCAGAAGGATTCTCTTATCACACATTAGTCACCACAGCAGTATATGCGCTTATGCACTACCTTTCAGGGTAACATTAGGCGATATATCTGTTTGTTATTCTGGCTAGGGAGATTCTCATTAAAATAATTACTGCCATCATCTGATTATTTCAGTGCAAGTTTATTCACAACGTTTAGGCCTTTGGTTTCATGCTAGAAAACATATATACTTCAGGATTAATGTTTATTTCCTTGCTGCTGGTCAGTCCCTTGTCCCTAAAAGAAAATGAAGAAAAGATGCTACCTGAAATCAGGGGCTCTTTTGCTCCTTTCAACTCCCATAACGAGAAGCTTCTTCCTTCTAGAATGTTTAAAAATTGATAGTAATGAATCACAACTTCTTAGCATTGTCAGAGATATATTAATTTTCAACTGTTCTACAAAAACCAGATATTATGTTGATCTTACTGAGGGTAACATATCTGAAAACACAGGCCTGGGGTGAGCTTTTCGCATTAATTTTGAGAGATCCAAACCCTTAAATGTGAAGATCAGTGAAAATATAACAATGTAGCTTGGAATTCTAAAGATGTTACTAAAACTAAAGTCTTATCAATTGAAAAAGAAAACAAACAAGTTCCATTTTGGTTTGAGGTTGCTTTTCAGTTTGATTTATTTATGCTAAAGTAAAAGAAAAAAAAAAAGAGAGTTGCAAGTTCCCATTAAGGGGAGTTTACTTCCTGTAAAACATATATTTTAAAATGAGCCTACTTTAAATGTTTTAGAATCTTTAAATCAACACACACAAAACATCTATAATCTTAGCAAAACCCCTTTATGTGCTTAATATTCAAATAATTAACATATTTGCCTTACCCCCCTCATATGTTTACTTTCAGAAACTTAATTTACTTTGAAAATCTACTAATCTTGTGTTTTCTCCTACTGATTAAGCTCAGAGTTCAAGATTCGATCTTTTGAGAAGAGAGGGTCGGGATTCTCATTCTATCATATCTGCTATTTCCCTTGTTTCCCGAGCAAGGCCACAGAAATCACCATGTACAGATGGGTGGGAAAGTGGGTGCCATTATAAGGCTCTGTGGGACTTGCTTCTTTCAAATGAGAACCAGCTAGAATAGGCCTTGATATTTAAAGAAAGTAGTATCTGGAGAATCAGGCTCCAGAATTAATCTCTCAGAGTTATTCTGTGTTGCAATGTACTTGGAATTTGGCTGTTTGCATATTTTATTGCATTTCAAAATCTGAGAATTGAGAACAATAAAAAGAACATTTTACCTATGGTAGAAAGGATTTTGAAGTTCCCAGGAATCTAAGTGGTCTACTTCATCTTTTATTCATGTACAAAACATTTCCTAAGGTCCTACTCTGTGCTGAGGGGTAAAAAGATGAAAAGGACAGAGGCTCCTATAAGTATGTGACAACCCAGGACTTGTCAGGTGATAGCTTTTATGGCATAAGTTATTATATGAAATATATACAGACAGACATGCAATTGTTTCCTCCTGACACAAATGGGCTTGCTGTTTATTCTGTGTAGGTTAGATAGCAGTGCAAATGGCCCATACTTCCTAACTATTTAAAAAGTGAAATAATATAATTTTCCACTATATGCATATGTAATATATTATGGATCAGACATGAATACTTGTATCTTTTTCACCTGCTGAAACAACAGAAAATGCATTTGGGCAATTCATTCCTTGATTTAGCATGAGTTCAATGCCTACTATGTGTTAGGGAAGTGAAACAATGTTGTTTAAAAAAATGATACATTCACTAATGGTGTTAGAAATAGTCTCTGAAATTGCCTACAAAACAAATGTAATACAGAAAGCTTATTTCTTGAATAATTAAGCTATTTATCATAAAAGCTGAAAACGATAGATTATCATAGATATATTCATGACCAAACCTCATTATTTACCATTTTTTATTTCTGAGAAACCAAGTTCTTTCTCCAACCAGTGTCAGAAGTAACCAGAGCTGTGTCCACTCAAACAAGTCCTTGCTAAAGGCTTAGAATTCTTCAAATCAGCAATGTGAAACCAGGGCTACCCAAAGCAAGGGAAATAGTATGTATCCATATGGCTTTGGCACGTGTGACTTGTGAACTTTATATGATGTGCTTGTGCTTGTGTGTGCGTATCTAGTGCCTTCAAAATGAAAGCCATCCAAGAGCAGAAACCACATCTCATGTCTGTTCAGGGCCGTGCTCCATAAAGAAAGAAAGAATAACAGTGCTTAGGACCAGATTCTTCATTTTATAGGAATCTAGAGGCTTAGATAACTGACCTTGTACAGGAGATTTTTTTTTTTTTAAGAAAAAATGAAAACAGGCAAATTGTGTACAACCAGGAATGGGAGACCAAAGAGATTTATCTTCACCAAGCTGACAAAAATGATGAAATAGGCTTTTTCTACCACAAAAGTTTCCTTTGCTGAATTTGGCAGGAAAAAATAAAATACGGATGATTAACTACTGGCGGGGAAAAAAAGATATCTTAATTTCTGGAAAAGGGGCCAGAAGAGCCAGAGCTCTTCAGTAATCCCTGGGACCGATTGGTACACATCTGGAATGGCTGTGGGACTAGGCAGGCGTTTCTGGGGTTTATAAGAAACTGACAGAAAAGGAACTTGAGCCTGGTAACATGTTTTGATGACTGCTTCTCTTTTAGCTAATTTGAGCAAAGACCAACTAAAGCTATTGTGAAATTAGAATGATCAAGGCCCTGTGGCCCTTGATGGCCTGATTTGGTGGTCTGATTTCAGTCAGAGAGAACAGAGAAAAGGAACTGCTCTTCTTCTGGAAGTGAAAAGGTTTCTAAATGCAGATATGGTGGCTGCAGTTCTTGGTGGCTCTTTCTCTGTATGAAGCTGGTGAACTTAGGGCTTGCCCAAAAAACCCACCCAGGGCCACATCTTGGTGTGCAGGGGGGGGAACAGAGCGGCATGCATCTGAAAACTTCCTCTGAACTCATCTCCCACCTCGTCTTTGTGCAATGGCTTTCCTGATGGAGCAAGAGTTGGAGAAGCAAAAGTTCGAGCTTTTTAGCTACATCTTTCATCCTGTTTCTACTGCCCTCTGATGGACACGTTAACTAGGGAACCACTCCCACCTTCATCTCCAACCGCTTCCATCTCTACCACTATGACCTCATCACCACCATTACCATCATCATGGTCGCCAACACCATCTTTGTTTTCCTTAGAATTAGCATCAACCGCATCATCACTAACAAACATTACATGTTATGGTGATGGTATACCAAGTTAACAGAACATATTTCAAACTTCTGGTCCATTAGATAATTCAAGGTAAATTCTTCATCAATCTGTCAAGAACCAAAGTCAAGGAGAAACATTTATGGTGTTCGTGTAGAGTCCACTGCTGACTATACAGTGCTGGTTGTTGCTTTCTGAACAAGCCAAATGATATCAGGAAAGCTACAAAATTTTGAAATAAGATGGCAGTTCCTCTATTGTTTTTACTACATAGATGAGACAAAAACATTTCAGATACTTTATTTCTTCTCTTCAGTCAATTTATACTTTTTCATCAGAATACCATGTGTACCTCTGTGTATGTGTATGAGGTTGCATTCCTTGACATAGTGTTGATTTTTTTAGTTCGTATGTGTGTGTGTTTCTGTGTGTGTGTGTCCATGTTGTGTGTATGTACTCCACGGTAATAAGATAGTAAAAAATTATAATAATGGCAAACGGTACTTGTCCAAATAAAGGACTAACTGCCTATAAAATTTCCTTTTAGACAGTGAAGTCATAGCTAAAAGTTGGCAAGAAGACCATCTGAAACCAGTAAAAATCATTTCTGTGATGTTGTATAAGGAACAGAGGGAAGAAGGGAAGGTGGGAGGGAGGGGGAAAGGTGGGGGGAGTGAGTGAGAGAGAGAGAATATTTTCAAAAGCTCTTCTTCTTCCACTGAGTTATTCTTTTATAAAACAACTTCACATCTGGACTGATAGGTTGAATTCCACCCAGTGCCATTTAAATAGCCCAAGTTATAAACCTCTTAAACTTGGGGTTTATAATAGAAACACTGACAGACCCTTAACTATAGTGCCTCTATAGTAATGAAAGCACAACTATTTCATTATAGCAGTGTCTGGCAGGGCTGCTATAATTAAGAGTCTGTCAGCGTTTCCATTATAAACCCAAATTTTAAGAGGTTTTTAACTCACATTGTTTTAAATCACATTGGGCTGAAACTTGCTGTTCAAAATGTCAGACCAGATGTGTGTGTGTGTGCTGTTTTGCTTTTCCTTCTATTTACCCACTTGGGCAAAAAAAAAAAAAAAAAGAGAGAGAGAGAGAGAGAGTAGGAGAATAGATGAAGCTTGTTTTAAGACTGGGTGTGAAAAACATGTATTGAAAAAATTATTCCTCTGTTAAAAGCAAAAGATTTATTGAAGGATGGGTGGGCACACAGAAAATGAAGTTTAAGGTATTTTTCATTTTTGGTTTTTCTGATTGTATTGTTTTCTTTTAGAAGTGCTCTCATTTGGGAAACCAGATTTGAACACATCCCAAAAGTAACATTAAAACAATGAATTTTCTGATAGTAGGTTCTTTTGCTGCTGTTGTTGTTTAGTTGTATGTTCGACTCTTTGTGACCCCATGGACTGCAGCACTGGGTTCTTGACACTGGTTTATTTGGAAGATATTTGATTATGTAGACTGTTGGAGGTGATGAAAATATCTTGCTTTGTATTCTTGAAAGATTCAGTTGTTCAGCTGTTCTGATCTTTGGGATAATCCTTCTAAGCTCACCATCCTTGGTGGGAGTCACTTTTAGGCTAAAATGTACTCTTACAAAAGAGTTATCTGATCAAAGCCTTGCTGGTTCTGGGGGAAACTAGTAGAATTTGAATGGTTATGTTGGTTTCATTTATGTGGTGATAGGATTTATTCACTTATTCACTCAAAAACCATTCATTGAGAAGCTGCTGTGTGCTAAGTATTGTATTTGGACATTTGGACATTTCTAATGTGGTCCACTGGACTGGCTTCACTGCCCAGCATCTATGTGTCTTTGATGTCAATGTTAGGGAGTTAAATTGGATATTTCAGTGTTCCAGCCAGAACACCTTGCTGTCTTCATAGGAGCCTCTTAACGTGGTGAGACTTACCATCAGCCCCAACAGCAACCCAGTGTAGAGGTAAGTGTAGGCTTATTTAGAGCAGATCCAGCTTTTTACTTCCTACTTTGCTCCCTTCCTTCTTTCCTTCCCTCTTTCTTTTCCTGGGGTGGTTTGGGGGGGGGGGATGGGGGGACAGCCATCCAGGAATGTCTGCCAGTCAGCTAAATGCTTTCATCCCATTTTTACTGCCCCCTGATAGAGGAGTTAACTAGGGAAAACAACCCCCACCCTCATCTCCAACCCCTACCATCTCTACCATCTCAGCTAAATGTCCAGGGAGCCTCTGGAGAAATGCCATACTGTTTCCCCAAGAGCCTCCCTGGGAAGTCTGTCCCTTTGCAGGTGTAGACACTGCCCTCCAGGGGCCTCCTTAAGTCCCAGACTCTGAATCATACTGGGAGCAGAGGAGGAAGAAATGTTATAGTGGGTGGGGGCTGAGGGAGGCTTGGAAGAAGAGGTAACCATGGCCCTCATGCTCATCTTTCAGTTTGTGGTGCCCACACAAAGCCCACCCCCTTCCTCAAGCACAACCTCCTTTTCTTTTTAACATTAATTTTACCTTTGTCTTAACACCTTAGCACTCCCACTCTTAGAACCCCAAAACCTATGCCAAGTGATGAATCCAAACCTGTTTTATTTTTTATCGAGATGACTGTCCTTTCTCTATTTTCTGAACTTCCATTAGGGAGAAAAACAACAACAACAACCAGAAGTAAAAAGCAAGGTGGGAGTGATTATATTTATCATTCATTCATTTGTCTTTAAGTCTGTAAAGGTGTTCCCTGCTAAAGGCAGACAGTGACTATTTTATTTTAATCTTGTAGTTTCTATTAAGACAGACCTTTTAACCCTTAGTTCTCCAGCTCAACCTGAGTCCCCCACACTAGGCGATCCTCCGCACGAGGGCTGGGACCGTATTAAGCCTGCCTCTTGGAGCTGTTTGTTGACCACATTCACGTTCAGAGCCCTGGAGCTAAAAGCACTTTACACCATAAAATAAAAGCACTGTCTTTTTTTCTAAAAGGTTACGTCTGGAGGCCACGCGGCTCATACTTCATACCGAAAACTACTGAAAGGACTATGAAATCCTCTATGATTTACACTCTCTCACTGCATTAGGGTATAGATCTACTCGACTCTAAAAATACGGTGGGCTTCTAACCGACGTGAATATATGTGCATTATTTCAGAAAGTCTGTTAGAAAACTTGTCAACACATTATAAAGCATAAACCAGGACTTGGCTATTAAGTACGGAGATCAGAGGCAGAATATATACTGCAGGAAGTCCTGGGGAGTCTCCTCCGCGGGCAAGATAGAGAGGGGGAGGAGGAGAGGGGAGGGGTCGCCTGTTGGCCTGGAGTTTACACGCAGTTTTGTCACCGAAGGTTTGGGAAAGAGCCCACCGAGCGTAATTAGCCCTTCCGTGGAATCAGCAAAGGTTCTACAGCTCCACATGAAGTTAACTGAAACGCCAGAAAATAATTTTAACATTGTCATAATTTATTACTTTCTAAAAGCTACTTTTGGAAAGTAAATATACTGACTGTGTATCCAAGTGTGAGGGTTTAAAGTGACCTTTCACCCCTCTACAAACCCACCTGCATCATTAATCAATACTTACGTAATATTTTCAAAGCTCTTACAACAACACGTTTTTATTTCTTTAAACACACAGACACACCTTCCCCCTCCCCCACTTTTGGGCGCTTTAGCGAGCATCCAGCAGCAATGAGGGAGGGGGCGTCACTCGTAGAGGCAAGCAGGAGGGACCGGAGTGGGGGTCCGCGACCAGGAGGGAATCGAATGCCAATACTGAACCCTGGTTTTCTGGACTGGGTGAAATCAGGCTGGGGGAGGGGCGGGAGTGGAGGGTAGTTCCTATTTCACTCTGGGCATTTTATGATGGTGAAATTAAATATATGTTAATGGTGGAAACGTCGCTACTTACCTCTCCATGGGCACCTAGGGAAGGCAGCTGCAAAATTGGGTTTTAAAGGTATGTTTTAAGATGTGGTTTCGGAAGGAACCCCCTGGAATCTGAAACAAGTGCAATAACATAGCAGACCTACTTGTAACTAAGTGCTTAATTTCCTATGATTTTTTTAAAAAGAAAATCAATAAAATGTTGCCAGTTATTTATTGGAAATAACCACAGATAGCGGCCCTGATAGGGTGCCGGTTTTAGAGAGCACACAATTGTGTAATGAATTGTAATTCAGAAGACTGTTAAATGTGAACCACAGAACCTTTCAGAGGTAATAAAGTCATTACTTTTTACACTACAGCCAACCCTGAAAAGCTTTATACACACCATTATATATAAATCATACATATATATTTCCACAACACACGTTCGCTCATTTATATACCTTCTCTATATATGGACTTTTATGGGTGGATGGGAAAAATATTTAAATTTGGAAAGCTCGGTTCCGGAAAGAATCGGACTTATTATTGTTACCTGAAGGGGCTTTTATTTATTTTTTTATTTTTCAAAGGCCTCCCAGTTGTACTTTTTTCTTCTCTCTCCTCACCTTCCCTCCAACCATTCTCCTCCACGTCCGGCTCCCCCCACCCCCTCCCCTGCAATGATATTCTTTTGGTCGCTCTACGGCTAGCTGAACAAGATTAAAAAAAAAAAAGAAAAAAGACAGTAGTGGAAAAGAGATGCTGATCTGCTCTGAAGAACTCGTGAAAAGGGGGAAATGGTATAACGCACACGCTACAGAGCTTTACTGCAAGTGAATCTTCCTGCTTCTTAAACAGGATTTGAGTCCCCCCCCCCAACCCCCACCAAACTGGAGGGGAACAATAACAGCAAACCACATTTACACAAACTCGGTCCAGCCCACATTTCTCCCACTGTTGAGCATCAAAACCTCCTTTTCATCCTTAGAGGGGCCCGAAGCTTCGCCGAGCAAGGCAAACCAGTTATTTTCTGATGGGTTTGAAACTTTACTAAGACAACACAGGAATAAACAGCCGCTGGCCGGCGCGGCTGGGAGATGGGTGCGCGCCTGCGAGCCGGGGGCCCTCGCTTAAGACAATAAAGCACCCCGCCCAGGAGGTGCATTTACGAAAGCGACGTCCCTCAGACCAAGGAGGGAGAAGAGAAGACACGAGGGTTCGTGGAGCCACTTGGAGGAGAGGGGAAAGAAGGCTCCTCGCTCTGCAGACCCACACTTGTACACGTCCACCTGCAGCTCGCAGTCTCGCGGGCCGCGGCCACCCGTACCCCCCCTGCACCCTCCGCGCCTCCCTTGGACCTGAGTCCATTTTCTTCTCCCCCCTGCCCTTCCGGATTTGGAATCGCAGCGCGGTCTCTCGGCGGCGGCGTCGGCTGAGGCTACAGGGTGGCGCAGGCAGGCGGGGAGACTGGGAGGCGGGAGACGCCGGGGGACTTTGCAGGCACGTTTCTGAATAAACTTTCCAATCGCAGGGGGTGCTGTTGCTGTACATTTTACGTAAAACTGAAAGTATCCCACGCCAGAGTGAAGCCCGCTTTTTGACAGCAGCAGCGCGCGCGCGCGCGCGTGTGTATGTGCATTAAAGAGACAGGGGTTTATTTCCAACAGGTCTTCCCTAATTTCCCGGGAACGTCTGCAGAAAGGCCAGACCTGGGCTGCGGGCTCCGGCGGGTGCAGCTCCGCCCGGGGCCCCCCGGGAGCGTGGCGGTGACCCGGGGCGGTCACCCCACCACTGTGGCCTCCCCGCTGCTCCCGCGAGCCAGTCGCTCTTTCTTCATTCCCCATTTTCTTTCCCTGGGTAACTGCACTGGACTAGTTGTGCTCTGCCCGTAAGAAACATTTTCTTGCCGTTCCTCGGTGCTTTAGCAGTAGCTCTGGAGTGGGAGGGGGTGTGTCTTTTCTTGGGACCCAGCTTAGGGACCTCCCGCGGCGCCGGGAGCCCGTTCCCAGGGACTGGCACTCTTCGACTGCCCGGGCTTTGTCCTCTGGCCGGCGGCGGCCCCGTGAGGTGGACGCCTCTGCGCCTCCTTCGCCCTGGGTCCGGGCACTCCACTCCCGGGGCCGGAACGTGCCCCGAGTCCGGCTCCCTGTTCTTTCTTCCTCCTCGACCGTTGAGAGCGTGACTCCTTACTCCCAGTGGCATTCACACCCGATCGTTTGTCTGGACGTTCAGATCTCCGGCCCCCCGGCTCGGCCTGGGGGGCGCCCTCCCCGCCAGCCGGCCCGGGGCCTGCATCTCCTCTCTCGCCCTTGCCCTCTCTCTTTCTCTCTCGGACCGCCCGGGCTCCCGGAGGCCCCCGCGCTGCCTTTCCGGACCCGCAAGCCTCCAAACTTGAGCTGGACTCTGCTTGGCCGGGCGCTCCTTCCCGCCTCCCCTCGCCCGCGGCGTAGCTGTAACTTGGAGGCTCAGCTCCCAACTTCGGGTGATTTTTCTTGGCTATCCTCTCCTCGAGCAAAGTTTCCCGAGAGCAGCCGCGGGCTCTGGGCTTTCGGCCCCCGGCGTCCGCACACGAGGCGCGAGCTCCGCGGCGGCGGCGAAGGGAAGTGGGTGTGCGCACGCAGGAGGGTGTCCGGGAGCAACTCTACCTGGCTTCCCTCCGCCCGCGCTTCCCCGGCCCCTGCAGCCTCCAGACACTCTTTTTTTTTTTTTTAATTTAAAATAATCTTTCATTTTAGGGTCCGCGTGCCGGGGTTGGGGGGAGCAGGGCGCACGTCTGGCTCTTCCCCTCCCCCGCCGCCCCTTCCCTCTCTCCCCGCCAAGCCGCTGCCTCTGCACTCGCTGCGGCCACTGGTGAGCCCGAGGCCCCAGCGCCCCCTCCCCTCCGCCCGCCCCTCCCACGGGGGCCGCGTCTGGCGTCTGCGGAGCCCCCCGCCCGGCACCTCCCCCGCCCCGCACTGGCCATTGGCTTGTCCTGGTCTCTTTTTCATGTCCAGCCCCTGATGTGTGTCCATTGGTGTGAGCTTCCCCTTCCCTCCTCCCCTTCTCTCCTGCTCGCCCTGCCCATGTTTTGTGTGTCTCTGTCCATCCAGACTCCTGACGTTCAAGTTCGCAGGGACGTCACGTCCGCACTTGAACTTGCAGCTCAGGGGGGCTTTTGCCATTTTTTTCATCTCTCTCTCTCTCTCTCTCCCCCTCTATCTCTCCTCTCTCTCTCTCTCTCTCTTTTTTTTTTTTTTGGTTAAAAAAAAAAAAAGCCATGACGGCTCTCCCACAATTCATCTTCCCTGCGCCATCTTTGTATTATTTCTAATTTATTTTGGATGTCAAAAGGCACTGATGAAGATATTTTCTCTGGAGTCTCCTTCTTTCTAACCCGGCTCTCCCGATGTGAACCGAGCCGTCGTCCGCCCGCCGCCGCCGCCGCCGCCTCCCGCCCGCCCCGCAGCCCACCATGTCTCGCCGCAAGCAAGGCAAACCCCAGCACTTAAGCAAACGGGAATTCTCGCGTAAGTAACCCAATAATAGTAATAATAATTATTAATAATCACGAGAGCGCGCAGGACGAGAAGCAAGAGAAAGGGGGAGAGAGGGGTGTGTGCATGCATTAAAAAAATTTTTTTTTTCACGAGAAAAACCTCCGAGAGTCGGGATAAAAGAGATTAAAGCGGGGGGGGGGGGGACCAACCTCATCCCATCCCGAATCGTAGCCGTATGTACACTTTTGGGATAGCACGAATCTTTTAATTTTATTTAATTTTACAAAAATTTGACTCCTCCTCTTTCCTGCTTTCCTCTGCTTTATTTCGCTTTTCAGAAAGGAATGCAATGATTTCGCCTCCAATTTTGCAAAATAATGAACAATGCTGTGGATGCTAACAACTCTCGTGCAAACATAAGGGAGGGAACTGGAGGGGAAAGGGGGTTACTTCCACTTACCGTAGGAAGAAAAACGGGGGGTGGGGAGCCCAAGTTAAAAAAAAAAAACGATTCCCAGGGAGAAAAGAGGTGAGACTGGCCCTTGGACACCAGCGCGCTCACGGTCAAGTGTGCACTGGGAAGAAAGTAGTCATCTCCACAATAGTGAGAAAGTGGGATTGTGGGAGGGGGGACCCCGGCGCTCTTGAGTCCGCCGAGTCTGGAGAGGGGCCGCGGTGCCCGGGAGAGCTTGGGCGACCGGGAAGGACCGGAGCCGCGGCCGGCGCTGCAGCCTTTTGTTCCGGCCCGAGGTGGGTGTTTGCCCCGCTGCCTTTTGTGCCGGCTCCTCGCGCTTGCCCTCCCGCGCCGCCGCCGCCGCCGCCGCCGCCGCCGCCGAAGGGCAGGAGCGAGGGCCGGCGGCCAGTGGAAGAGGGAGGGAGGGCGCTGTGGGTGCTGCCGCCCGGGTTGCCGCTGCCCGCCCCTCCCGGCCGAACCTCAGTGGCAGCGAAAATAGGTTAAAATAAAATAAAATACATAAAATAAAACATGGCAACATTTTTTTTTTTTGCCCCCAGACAGACGCCAAGCGCTCCGCCAGCGGTTTGCAGCAACGCTCTCCTCTTTGACTCCCCCACCGCGCCCCCCCTACAAATATCTCACAATCTCTAATAGAGGGGAAAAATACAATTACCCCCTTCACCAAAACCTCTTTAGTTGCAAACTTAGAGCGCCGGCGGCACAGAGAGGGAGCGAGGAACTCCCTCCTCTTACTATTTTTTGGAAGATTTTCAAAAAAAGTGGAAGTGGATTTTGATTGGGAAAAATCTCGTGTCTGAATGTTTACAAGCACCGCGTGTGCGGGAACCTCCTGCCAACAAACAGACAGAGGACCGAGCGCGGCGCGGCAGGCCGGGAGCGGGCGGCGGCTGCGGCCGGGCCTCGCCGGGGCCTCGCCCGGCCTCACCGCGCCCCCGCCCCGCCCGGGATCGCCCACCCGGCGCCCGCCGCCAGCCCGGGGGCCCAGCGGCAAGCGGTGCAGCGACTCAGCGCCAGCGGGTCCAGGGTCCTCTCTGGCCCCCTAGTACAATGCCCAGACCTCCTCTTGGCCAACCCTACTGCGAAATCGGCTGGGGAGAAACTCATCTTTGCAAAGCATTTTTATTTTGCAAAGCATCCCTAAAAGCGAGTCCTGTCCGTCCCCTACCCGCGACGCCTCTTGCCCCCAGCTCAGGGCGGCGGGGAGATCACCACGTGCCTTCCCTGCCCCCCTCCCACAGGGACAAGCCTATAGCCCCCAGCTCCGGAGCTCGGCCACGCAAGGTGGGGGTGGGGGGCGGGGGGTGGGGGTAGACGGTAGGGAAGTAGTTGGTTCGAGTATGGTTTTGGGGGGTGTTCGACCCCGGGACTCCAAGCATCCCTCCCTTGAGTTCTTGCTGTCTACCTCGGGCCTGGCTGGATCTGGGGGCCCTTCTGAGTCTGTATAAGGGAGGTGGGGTGGTTAAGTGGGTGGCTGCCTCCTGGCTAACAGAATGCGCCTGGAAAGGCAGGCAGTGGGCGCTAAGGAAAGTTTGGCTGCAAAGGAAAGAAAGGCGTGAGAGGGCCCACTTCCCTCCCCCACCTCATTCATGACCCGTATTTTAATTTTTGCTGCAATTTTAAAGGACCACCCCATATCCAGTTCTGTATTTTTTAAAGGTGTGTGTGTGGGGGGGGGGTGGTGCGCGTAGGGAATTGAATTTTTCACTGGGTCCTGGAACTTGTCACACACTTCGAAAGCTCCCCCGCCCGGGCACGTTGCGGGCCCTCCCTCTCCCCACCCCCGCGCATCCCTCCCTCACCGCTTTCCCCCGCCCCCACTCCCCCGGCCGCGCCGGATGCGGAGCAGACGCGGCGCGCGGCGGTGTGAAGTTACAGCCCGGCCAGGTACCGGCGGGAAGGAAGGGCAATGTTCGCAGCACTCGGGAAAGCCGGGCCCTTCTTCGGAAGGATGCACTGGGGGCTCAAAGGACGGACTGTGACGTGCAGTCCAGGCTGCTCCCCCGTCCCCCACTCTCCCGGGGCCCATCCCGAGACTCCAGGCTGGGTGGGTTATCCCCTTGGAATCCCCGAGTCTCAGAGCGGGTTTTGGGTTAAGGGGCCAGTTTAAAGTGGGTGCGGTGGTCGCTCCTTTCTAATTTTCTGGGTGCGCAGAGGGGGGGGAGCCATTCTAGTCTTCAGGACCCCCTTTCCCTCCCCCCTGCCCCCATCCCCCGTATCTAGGGCTGAATGAGCCGTTCGGTCGCTAGGAGGCAGAACAAGATCAAGAAAGCTCAGCGAACTTGAACCTGTACCAGGGCCTCCTCCCCCTCCCCCCTCTGCATTTCTCGACCCGGAGGGAAGAGCTTTGCGAGGGTGGGGGTGGGGGAAACGGACGGTTAGGCAGAATTCCCTTCCTCTCCCCCCCACCCCATCACCCCTTCTGTCTTTGTTCTTCGTTTTGACTTTAAAAATGCTTCTGGCCAGGGCTGCGGAGAAGCGCCCGGGCGCGTGGCCGACTCCCCAGTGCACCGGGAGTGGAGCCGGGTGCAGTTTTCGTTCTTTCGGGCAGGCGTTTTTGGTTGGGAGGAAAGGGGAGTGCGCGCTCTCCGGCTTTGGGGCAAGGCCGAAGGCGGGATCCGGCAAGTTTGCACTTAGTCTCCAGGTTCACTTCTCCCACCCCCTCATCCCCGTGCAAAGCGCGGACCGAGGCGGCCGCGGCAGGCTTGCCGGGCGCCTCTGCAGCCCGACCCCCCACCCCCCCCCCACCCCAGCTCCCCCGCCTCCTGCAGCTCTCGCCTCCGAGCCCGAAATCACAACAATAGTAATAGTTATCATCATAATGATGCGGGCAAACGGCGTCATTAATAATGAATAACCGCAGCCGCCGCCGCCGCGCTGTGCACACCGGTGCCGAGGATTGCGGGAGAAAGGCATTTTCAGAGATCCCTCAAAGTAAAAAGTGTGAGCCTGTGGACACATGAATTTCAGGACCCGCGCCTGAGGTGTGTGCGGTGATCCCGAGACAGCGCCAGGGTAACCTGCCGAGTTTTCCAAGCCTCACTTCCCGTATCTCCACCTGGTGGGCCTGGGGAACCGTCGTCACCCCGCGGCCGGGCAGGACGGGCGTGGAGGCAGCAGTCGGGGCCCGGGGCTGCCCGCCGCCTCCCGCCCCCAGCCCCGGACTCCCGGCTCCGGGCCCCGCGGCCGCCGCTGCACGTGTTCGCAGCGAGCGCGACCGGAGCCTGCGGACAGCACGCTACTCGCTTTGTGCCTGAGTCCCGGCGCCCAACTTCACTTTCCGCGCAGCCTACCCACGCCGAGCCCCCTGCCCCGGGCCTGTAGCCCCTGCCTTCGCTTTTTTTTTTTTGCTTTTTCTCTCCGCATTTCAGTCTCGGTGTGCTTCCTTACCCTGTTAAGACAATCAAAGGGAAGGACTTGGAAAGCAAACTTGAAGGCAGAGCGCCTTTCCCCCTCCCCCTCGCCAGCAGCCCTTGTTTCCCTTGCTCCTTCCCTACATTTCTTATAAGGCTTTTTTTTTTTTTTTTTTAATTTATTCCCTTGCAACTGCTGAGAGAGGAAAGAGATCTCAGTTCAGCGGCTGGGGCATTTAGACATTTCAGTCAGTCTTGCTGTTTGAACGCAGAAGCGTTTTATTTTGTATTTCTTTTTCCCCTTGTAGAGAATTCGCGGCTAATTATTATGATTATTTGCCCACTCCCTTCCACTTTAATCCTGGACTCCCTGCTTTGTAGCCAGCGCTTAGGCCGGAGCTTAGAAAGGCCGGGTTTGTGGGGGTGAAGGAGGATGGAATTGAATTGAGGGAGGGGGTAAAATGGCTGAGGTTAGGAATGTTTTTAGGGAAAGGGGAATTTGCATTAAAATACAGAGAAATTATCAGAGCCCAGAAAGGAAATGTTGATTGCCAGTGAGAAAAGATGTCAATGCAAATCAGTAGATTACACCAAGAGAATTGTATTTTCATATTTTCTTTGTGCCCCACTTCGTCTGATTTTTAATAATGTAGCAGCAACGATAAGAACACATTTTGGTATTTCTCTGAACATCACCAGCCAAATGTTTAGCAGAGAGCCTGATGTTAAAGGTATTTCATACATTAGGATATAATTCTTGTTAATTAGCAATAATTTACGTTAAGAGCATAGAAAATGTTGAGGTTATAGGTTTTATATCTGTACATTTGATCATCTTGTTATTTTCAAGAACTTTGCCTCCTATAAAATTAATTAGGTGAAATGTGGAGGTGTAATCAGCAACCTCTGAATTACCACTTCATTTCCTGGTTTTGATTGTAAATCAGTTCAGTCACTACATTTAGAAGACTTTAACCAAGTCTGTTTTGTACCGCGTTACCTTTAACTGTTTGATACCTAGGAGAATATCTTCTTTTGCCCCCAAATAATATTTCCATTTCCAGAAATGTGTCAGGGCTTGGGGATAAAGAACAAATCCTAATGATGGAGTTTAAAAAAAAATGTGTTTTTTTGTTTTTTTTTTTTGCCAAGGTTCTAGGTACTACTAACTTTTGAAAAATGAGGTATTTCTCCTCAGTCTTTCTTCAATCTGTAAACCTCTGAACTTGTAGTTAATGCTGAACAACAACCAAAAAAGCCACATTTGTTAATGTGTACTTAAAATCCTTAATTCAAATAGGAGGAATCTTGGCGAATAACTTCCTTATTCAGTTCCTCCCTTGTCACAATGAAAGCAAGCAGGGGAAAGATGGCATAGACGAGTAGTGCAAAAGCACTTCTATTTGTCTCCTTTTATTTGGAAAGTATGCATGTGTATCTATCTTTCGGCCAGTATGTTGGGCAAAGAAATGTAAGTGCTTACTTTTCTGTCTCTATTAGTAGGAATATAACCTTCATATTCCTGTGGTGACCTTATGTTAAATTAGGAGGAGTACCAGAGGCTAGAAATTATGACATGTCCTAGTTGAGCACAGGTGCAGCTAGACAGGGCTCTCTCAATATTATTTCACCCAGCACATCTGGGAGTTACTCCAGATCTTCCCCCTCAGTATTCAGCCTGGGTAGGGTTGAAATAAATTTAACCTGAGTTCACTGGATTTTTGCACTTTATCAAAATCTGTTCCAATATTCTACACTCAAATTAAAATCTATTTTTTGATTCTCTGTGGCTTTAAGTTCATTAAATGTGAAATTGGCAGCTTGCTAAAGAAGGTCAGACTGATTAACTGTTTAAGACTTGTACATTTTCTGCTTCAGTTTTATTAACTGGCAGCATCCTGAGTGTATTCTGTGTTTTGTAAATTTTTTTTTTTTTGGTGATGGAGTAAGTAAGCATAAGGTTTCAGGAGCAGAGGCTTACTCTCATTTCCCCTTTGGAAGTTTAAAAAATGATAGAAGCTGTTCAAATACATGCTTGAGTGTTTTGGTGCAAAGTTTGTTAGTTTGTTTGTTTGTTTTTTTGTTAATTTAAAGAAACAGGAATGAAAGACATATCTACCTTGTTGTACCATCCACTGGTGATCATGTGTACAGAAATAGTCCCATAATGAAGCATTTTGGAGCTCATTCAGAAAATTAGTCAACTTTGACAACATTAGACAAAGTATTTCAAGTCTTAAGAAAGGACTTCTCAGCCTTAATCTGAAATGTGGCGTTTGCTTGACCATTCTGATTTTTATGTGATGGGGGCCACCAAGTGCAAACATGTTTAGAATATTTTAGGCATTCCTTTCTTCAGAATGAAAAAATGACTAATTGGCTTATTTTCTTAAGTACTCAAAAGTATCCCATTTAGCTAATGTGTCTGAGAAGAATTGCCAGTGAATTTGGTATTTGTTTGATTTTGTGGCACAGCTGAGAGTGAGATCAGAAAGGTTTTTGGCAGTGTGGGTTATACTGTGTTATGATTATTATTTAGATCCGTTTCACAGGTGAATGCAGTCTTTTTCTTATTATGGCAGTGTAAATATGGCACGTTTTCTGTGTGATGTAGTAGCTTTCTAATTTATGAAGCCGTGTCTCTGTATATTTTGAGTGTATATGTTCACACACAAAGAAGGTGTGTGTGTGTGTTTTATTCACCTCTCCTTTTATTCTTGGGCACAATAGACAACTTACTGTATAGGAAAAAAGAAACAAATTTGGTTTTAATCCATGTTTTTACCAGTTCTTTGGGGGTGGTTATTATTTAAGCTTATGTTATGTTTCTGTGCTATTTATTTAAATAACAGTCACATTCTTTCTAAACTCACAAACTGGACACTGTTGTGTGTGTGTGTGTTACGTATATATGTGTGTGTAGTTTTCCATGGAAGTGTGCAAGTCAGGCAGTTTTCTTTAACTATATGATGGTTTGCCTCTATGATAAATTTGCTTTCTTGTTGTCAGTTTCCACACCCGTGTATGTTTCAGGCGCTCACATGTTTTTCTGAGAATTAAATGGGGGAGCCTAGAAACCCTTTACATAATGTGCTGGGGTGGGATGGGGTTGAGAACGTATTTCCCCCTTTCCTCTCCTTTCTGGCCCTCTAATAATTGTGCTTTTGTTTCTTCAACCACAGCCGAGCCACTTGAAGCCATTCTTACAGATGATGAACCGGACCACGGACCTTTGGGAGCCCCAGAAGGGGACCACGACCTCCTCACGTGTGGGCAGTGCCAGATGAACTTCCCGTTGGGGGACATTCTCATTTTTATCGAGCACAAACGGAAACAATGCAATGGCAGCCTCTGCTTAGAAAAAGCTGTGGATAAGCCACCTTCCCCTTCACCAATCGAGATGAAAAAAGCATCCAATCCCGTGGAGGTTGGCATCCAGGTCACGCCAGAGGATGACGATTGTTTATCAACGTCATCTAGAGGAATTTGCCCCAAACAGGAACACATAGCAGGTAAATGAGAAGCAAGGAGAAAAGCTGTTTGCATGTTTTCTTTTCATTCTCAGAGGCACTGTAGCCATGCACTAAGGAGTGGTGAAGTGCTTTCTGTGTTTCTCCATGTGACTGTCCATGACAGCCCTGTAACATTAAAGTAATCATTCCTATGGCTTATGTCCAGAACACACAAAAATAAATATTTTCCACTTCAGTTGAGTCAGATGTAGGCAGGATAGGTTACACACATACACCTGATACCCTCTCTCTGAATCTACTGATTCTGAATTTCTTTCCTCTTCTCTCCCTTCTCATTTTGAAGTGTCGAACCTTATGACACCTAGCCCAGTTTCCAAGACCCATTTCCAACCCTGGTGATAAGTCAGAGGCAGAGGGGCTGTATGGGCATTTGTAGTTCGGCCAGTGACATGTTTGGGTCAGAATACCTGATCAGGCCTCCCTAGCGGTGCAGTTTGTTTTCGAGGCTTCCGTGACGCTGGGTGGGCTGGAGGGGCATTTTGGAGGGACTGGAAAGAGTTAACTGAGCTTCGGGGCTAGCCTTGGATCCATATTGGCTGTCAGCCCGTATGGGGCTGTAATTAAACACAGCCCCGTGGTGGGATGACACCGTGACCTTGACTTTAAGATGCCATTTTCGACTGGCCAGGCCAGAGTAGAGAGGGCAGTTGCTGAAGCGCACAGACATGCTTACTCGAAAAGTTTAAGGGCATGTTGGAAATTTCAAAAGGTTGGTTTGACAGGAACGGCTGCTCCTTGCAGCCTGCCTCCTCAGCTAAATGATAAATGCTTCTTTGTGCTCTCTCTTGTCTCTGATGTGGTTTTGACAGATGTATCTTGATTTTGTTTGTGGTTTACACAACCACATGTCACCCTTACAAATGTCCAGTCCAGACTTCATTGTTTCTGCTGTAACACAATGTTAAAATTCTCTTGGAAAAATACATATACACATTCAACAGCCCTGCTTCCTCTGGTTAATTTTAGCAGAAAGGTAGCTAGAGGTATGGGTTTCTCAGCAGCGCAGGGGAAAGGAATTAACCACTAACAGAGGGACTTAAATCCCTACTCTGAATGATAATCAACAACACTATATAGTGACCCTCAAAACATTAAAAAAAATGAAACAACAGTGATTTAATGTACAAGATGAAGTGAATGTGGATTCTGTAGTGACAAAACCGGCATGTCCGAATCACTTTCCTCTATTTCCCTTGCCCCTGCCCGCCAAAGGCAGAAGGTTTGTTTAGATTTAGGAAGGGTGGTACATAGAATCAGTTGATGCCCTGGAACTTGTCCCTCCGACTGAGTTTGACCAGAGAGTTGAACTGTAGTGGGTCAGTGGTCCAGAGGGGATTAAATGTTGTATCATTTCTCCTCCCCCCTCTGGAATTTGCTCATTAAAATCAAATGTGGCATTTTCTTTCTTTTTTAATGCTTCCTGCAATAGCACTCAGATACTTTACCTTTAGTAAAACGAGAAAGCTGCTGCCAGGGAAGCTGCGTTTACAAACTGTTTTCTTGAATCCATCCCATGTAGCTTATATGCCATGCAGGTTACAATTTTATCTGTCCCCCCCGCCCCCCAGTAGGATATGGTGGTGACCATTTCCATGTGCTGTCTTGTGACTGGAAGGAAAATGAACAGAAGTGTAAGGCATGATTAATGAAGCTAGAGCAAGCGGAAGGAGATTTGGTCTTCAGAGATCCAAAGCCTTTCTAAATCTCCAAATATGGAGTAACACTTGCGTGATGTAACATCGTATTTACATATCGAGCCGCTCGTTTAAAAAGACAAAACACAGTGTCTGTCAAGCAAGAATTAAAACCACACTTCTTACTGAGGTCCCAAGTAGGTTATTCAGTCTCCGATTAACCAGCTTGAAAATTCTGTGCCTCTGTACTTACAGGAGAAATCTAAAAGCTGGTGGGGGGAGGCCCTATAGTGAAGGCTTTTCACTGTCACAGTTGTAAATCTACGTAGGGAAAGAAGAGATTTTCCTGAACTCTCTGGTGGTCATAAAGATTTTTTTTTTTTAAGGAGTAGTATTGTAAGAGAGCTCAAAGAAGGACCCCTTCCACACAAAAAAGCACATTTAAGATATGTTTTATAGGGCTAATGCTCAGCAATTCCGCTGAGATGAAAAGCTACCTAAGCTAGCTAAGATATTCAATGGGTGCACCAGTGCTGCAACCCAGGTGAGGTAAACCTTTCATGCACAAATAATTACAAAGTCTTGATTCCTTTCATTGTGTTTAATCACCTGTTCCCACCCTGGAATTGGCTGAACATAAATAGCATGGTCACATCTCAAAGCGAGATGTCAGTAACTAGAATCACGACTTCTCATAATTCACGGTAATGAATTAAGAGTTTCCTATGGTGAAATTAACATTCTGCCATTGCACGTAAATTAAGATGCCCTGGTTCTCAGGTGCCTCTGCAGTGAAGTTCTGGAAGACGGCTGTGTACTCGCAGCCCATTTCTCTCAAGCACATCTTCACCGTTCCAAGTGTGCTTTTCTTTTTATGGTGAGGAAGGAAACAATAAGAGTAATCATTCAGTAGATATTTGAATTGGGTCACACACAAAAAAGAGAAGCAATGCTCTGCATTAGGAAAGAGATATATTGATGAATCTCTAGAAGAATATGTTTGGCAACTGTATAAAAGGTAGTTATTTAAATGTGCTGTGTAGGAAAGGCTTTATTAAAGTGGTATAAGTTGGATATGAGCTTACTGAGTGCTCTGTGCTGTCTTATAGGCAGGAAGCTGGAATCAAACAACGACAGATCTTCTTCCTGAGATAAATAAAGCTTAGAATTTGGGCTTTCACACAGGAGGTTGAGTGGAGTTCTTTAAATCTTCAGTAAGATGCCATGCGTTTTGGCTATACATAGGCCTCTCAAAGCCTAGTATTTTTTAGTGAGGATAATTTTTACCAGGTTGAATGCACACGTATATGTTGCTCAGGTTTTTTTTTTTTTCATTTTATTCAAATATTCAAAATATTGTGGGATTATGATCTGCTGAGACCCCTGAAGCAGTGTTATTTTAACTGGAAACCAGCAGGTTGTATTGTGCAGGGCCCAGATCATCAGTGTGTGTGTCAAATATCCACTATTGGATATCAGCAGTCTTTGACTGGCAGTCAGGGCTTTTAATTGGGGTTTTGTTTTGTTTCCTAGTTTCATGTTTTATGAGGGGGGCAAGTATTCATTGAAGATTAGTGACTGTGGAACTGCTGTTCACTTATAGAAAAGGCCAAAAAATATTATCCCACAATGTCAGCTTTGAGGTTTTGGCTTATTGCACATAGAAATCTTTAAATTAGGGTTGAGCTGTCATAAAGTTAGCTTTTTGAGAGAGTGGCAGAAAATATGATGAGTCCTGTGAACTGTCAAGCAGTCTGTTGCTATCTAACATTTTTTCTCTTTAAAATCAAGAGCATAGGCATTGATATCAGGGTATTGAAAAATTGTTTGCCTAGACAATACACCTCATACCTAGATAATAATATGTAAGGCAGAAGCCCTGTGGAAGGAAAAGTACCGATTCAATCCAGAAATATATAAACATGTTACTTAAAGGTAAATCAAGTTTACCATATTCATGCTTTTCAGAATTTAAAAACTCAATTTGCCTTTTCTTTTTGTACCCATTTGAATTCTTTCCTATCTCAGACTGAACTGGAGGATGTACTTTATGATATAATTGTAAATAAGACTATATAGTATCCTATTTTAACCTATTTTTTATTTCTCTTTATTTGTGTGATTCTGAATAAAAATCACTGACTTCTGAAGTGAATTTTTAGTGTGGCAGCTACAAAAAATGACAAGCAAACAAAAAAAATCCCCAGTATACTGGTGAACATTTTATTTAACCTTCACACCTAGAGAATAAAGAATATTGTTTTTTAATAAATACCTAGAATTTTCATTGGGAGCCCATTTTGCGAGGCCATTACCCAAAGGCTCATGTTCATGAGACTGGGAGTCCTATATACAAGATGTATTTGTAAATAAGACAGAGAAAGGTTGTGAACTGGCAGCTTGGATGTTTTGTCAAAGTACAATGTCAGAGAAACTCTTTCTAAGACAAATTGTAAATAGAACTGTCACAGCGATTGCATGATTGAGCCGCAGAAGTGTCTTACAATTGTTGGCATTGTCAGAGGACTTTTGAAAGCTTAATTAAACACAGTGGCCCGCATGGCTGCTAAATTTACTTGGGCAAGCCAAAAAGAAAAAAAAATCTAAAATGTGGAAGATCCCAAAGATCCCGAAGTTCTTGTGACGTTACCCTTTTGGTGACACAGAAAAGATGCATTGTGCGCTTTCCTAGTTGTCTTTTATAAATACTAGTTTTGAGAACAGGGCCACGTGATATGAAGATCGTCCTGTGTGTGATGTGGAGATTGTATTAGTTTTTCTGTCTCCTGCTGTTACAGACAGTTAATGTAAAAATGGCCTTTTATTGGAAACACAAATATGTATTCACTTCAAGAACAGGAGCAGGGGGGATGTTTCCCTCCCATTCTCTGTGTTTATTCTATGAAGGCTTAAAAAAAACCAGTGCTGTAATTTCTCAAATCACCCCATTCCTAGTTTTGTTGCAAGTTGTGCCTTTTACTTTTAAAGGATCTGAAATCTGTTTTGCACACCTTCCTCCTGGTGAGTGTAGCATTTAATTGTGGAGCTGCCCATGCGTTGGAAAATGCAACTGGGTATAGACACGTGTAGGCAGAATTAGAACAGCAAACCTTAAGCTCAGGGAAGAGGTGAGTTGGATGCATATTAATGGCACATTGTAGAATCCTGGAAAATCATTATTTTCACACTGCTGTTTCAGTTTGGCTAATGTGGGGGACTGAATTGAAATATGTAACAGATGTGCAAAACCTAAGGAGGTATTTTTCAGAATTTTGTGATTTCTTAGCGAAAGTGTTTCAAAAAGAATAGGTGAGTGGTGGCCTTGCACACTAGTCAGTGAGAAAGGAAGACAGTTTTGGCTTTCGTTTGGGAGAAAATGTGAAATTTAACTGAAGTAGCACAGTTAGGGCGATGCACCAAGATTGCGTCACTCGTTGTTAATTTAATCTACTCTGGTTGGTCTGTTCACACCCTTTATTGCACAAAGAAATCATTTGACAAAATTTACCCCAAGCCCAAGTCTGTTTTTGCATACAGTAGTACCAGCTTTGTGCAATAAAAGGCACTTAGCATCAAATCGGACCCAGCCTGGCACCTTGCCACTTTTTTAGCAAGAGATTTAATCACCAAGGATCTTTAGTACCTTTCTGCTTGTTCAGATTTCATTTGGGTCATGGTTATGTCAGCAGTGTTGTTATTACACGGATTTTTTAAAAAATTTAAACTTAGGGTCCATTTTTAACACTGTCTCAAATCAAGCAGGTTTTAATTTTATGTGTCAATTTGGAAGACATTAATAATTTCATAAAATGTATTCAGACTATATAATTTAATGGATAATGACTAGTATTTTTATTTGTAATACCAATGGGAAATTGGCCATTGTCTCTCTCCCTTCTCTGTTCTCTCCTCCTACCCAGGTAAATAAGTCCTCAAAATGCTTCTCCCCTTTTCTTCCAGGGGATAGAGCTCTGGCCAATATCAGTAAATTTACCTTTGTAATTTGTCATGTAGGTTTTACAAATATGACCTAATTAATTTGAGCATGGACCACATCACTGCTACTAGAGTCATTTTGTGTCACTAACTTAATTTCTAGGAAATGTAACCTGACGAATAAGAATGCTTTAGCTCTCCACATGTGCTCCTAGGAACCAAAGGCAGATTTAAAATAATAATAATAAAAAAATGCCAGCATTATGAAAGCCAGTATGCTTGATGCCAAACTCAATTTGAAGCCAGTAAACATCAGACTAGATTTCTAATCAGTTTTAGAATGTAACGTATTCCATATTGGGTTCACTGGAATTTGTCTCTCTGCTTTTTACTGGCCAGCTGCACTCCTTATGCATTTTTAAAACATTTCAGCAATGGCTTTTGCTGTTCTTAGCAGGGTTAGTAACTTAGGGTCTATTTCTGAGCTCATTCGTCATTCTGTGATGGCATCGAGTTAGGCTGGCAAGGGAAGGATTTGAGGCTTGGGGGGTGGTGAGGTCACTTCTGACCCCAGCAGGGAATAGGTGAGCTTCATTTGCCTTTACAATAGGCGCACAGCTACTGCACCTTGGAAGATCTCTCAGGTGCCGCTCATATGGGCGCATGTAAATGCCCTGTCAGTTGCGGAGCCGGAATATTAATGCTTCTTCCACCAGCGCACCATAATAAAGCTGTACACAGCAAGCTTAATATGCAGCCAGTCTGGGGAATTGTGTAAACTTAGATAGCCCAGTGTGAAAGACAGCGATGTAAAAATGCTGGCTCTGCCACAGTTTCCATTCTTGTTCTCCTTTGATCTAGAGCAAAATGAAAACATCATCCTTGCCTCCTCTTGGAGTTGTCTCCCCGACTCTGCCACCTCCCAGTCCCCCACCCGAATTTCTTTGCATGTGCTGGTATGGAGAAAAGCGACATAATTTGTTTCATATGGTTAATTACAGGCGTTTGAATATTTAAAATTTTAAATAGCCACAGTTCCAGCTTTTCCTGTTAAAAGTATGTGATTTGAACAAAGGGAGTACAGTGTAAATATTTGTGGTGATTTGCAACACCCCTCTTTCCCCATTAAACACACGCACACATACGCACACATGCACACGTGCTCATACATTCAGTTGAAATCTAGCTCTGACTTAAAGGACTTCTGTACTTTCGTTTTTACTTTTTTTTTTAAACCAACTCTCAACTGGAACTCCATTAAAATATTTTGCCATTATTTTTAAGTCCACTCTTGCTTGAGGTTTTAAAGAGGATTTTTATAATGTGTTCATTTAACAGAATCAACAGCTGTCAGAGCCAGTTGTGGGAAATCCACAAAATGTACAAAGAAAAATACACATGTTTCCTGAAACAAAACACTTGGAAAAATAAGCTGCCAAGAACTGGAGAATGAGGAGTTTGCACACAGGGCACCAGTGTTTCACCTCTCCATTCACCCTGGAGACTGATGTGAGCCTGTCTGATGCAATGCCGCTGGAAGGCTTACCTGCACAGGTTACCGCTCTGAGCTAGAGCCCTGCTAGGGGCTAGGCCAGGCCACAGCTCGCTTGCTCTCTGCCTTCCTTTTTTCTTTTTGATTTCTTTAGATAGATAAAAGACCAAGTTTTTGGAGCTCTAGACAACAAATCATAGCCACTAAAGTTGAGATGATCAGGTTTAAACTTCCTGTAAAAGAGGCGAGAAGATGCTGTGCACACTTTTCCACTTTTCCAGATAGGGTTGGCAGCGTGTTCCTCAGAATTGAATCGTCCCACCAGGGAATTCCCAGTGGGGACCTGGAGCAGGCCTATTGATGAAGGGGATACCTGGGGACCTGTGGTCACGCACAGTGAGTTTCTGTTTGTGTCTTCCCTGTTGTTAGCATGGGCAATGAACAGTTACACCTACAATTTGATCTCAGTTTTAGATAGAGGTGAGTCCATCGGTTTAAAAACTCCCATTAAAATGAAGAGTGGAATTATTATGAAACCTGCGGAAGTGCTTTCAGAAAGAACACAGGTGCTGTGGTGTTCCCCCCCCTTTCTCTGCTTTCTAGTTTATTTTGGAATTTTCTTTAAAAAAAATGGGGAAACCTCCTGCTAAGCATCGGGGCATTTACATTTATATTCATCAGTTGTTCATTTTCTTGATATGTAATGATGCATAAAGAAGTACAGAAAAAAAATCACATCTGTCAATTTTTAGGAAAATGAAGTGTAGCTTGGATTCCTGCCTTAGCTGCAGCATGAGGCACTATGTGCCATATCTGCTTTTTAGGTTTTAAATATGGAGTTTCTCTTTGGGTCACAAAAAATATCTGAAGCATTTCCTTCTACTGACTCAGGGGATAACCATGATGTCATGATTATTTACGTTTAGGGGCAACTTGCAATAAGCCATTTACTGCCCATTTTGCCCCCACCCCTATCTTTGAGTTCATAGTTAAAGCAATGCCTTAACAGTATTAAATTTTAAATCTCATGAGTTTTTCTCTCCTACTCTATCCCATCCTAAGATTTTAAAAAATTATTCTTTTACATTTAAAAGTGAACATTGGCTACTGAAGTATGATTTAAAGGCTGAGAAAAATTTTAATAATAAATCTTAACCTTCTCATGTTATGTTTTTGTTATGTTAAGGAGAAAAAAATCAATAAGGAAAAATTTAATTCTGATAAAGATACTCTTGGATCTTTGAAAACAACTGCTGTCCTTTTAACTAAAACATTTGAGCAGCTTCAAAGACTATGTATTTCTTCTGATCTTGGAGCTGTGTGACTGGTAGCAAGAAAGAAAAAAAAATCTTATTCTACATACAAGTGGATTGCTTAACAAGTCTGCACAGACACGTACTTGTTTGTACAATAGAGATAAAAATTCCTGTATAAAAATAATTCAGCTGCTGACAGCAGGCATTGTTGTTGGACCTGTCTTTTGTGCTTGTCCCAGCTCCAGGCCCCTCCCCCACTATCTGCTTGGGGCAGCTTGCTGCCTGCAGACTCCTGACCAGAAGTTAATTGCTATATATTAAATATATAGGTATTGTATCTAAAGAGGAATATCTCAGGCCTTCCTATATGCATTCCACTCTGCTTTCTGATGGGACTGTGGCACTGCCAGCAGGGGGGTGGCGGGCAAACACTCTAATAGGGAAAATGACTTGAAGGCAGTTAGGGGAAATTTGGCCTTCAACTCCCATTTGCTCTGCAGTGTAGCATCGGTTTCTAAACTTTTGTTTTTAATCTAATTCTGATTTACTCTGTCACATCCCATATCAACCCTCATTGAACTCTACTCATGTAGAGTAACATTAGTGTCAAACAGAATTGGTCAGGACTGTGGACCTGTGGTTCATACAGATGGTTGTGAATGCAGGTCCCGTGAAGCTCTGCCTCCTATTCTTTCTAATAAACGTTAAAATGTGGCGTGTTTCTGAGCAGGGCCCTGGATTAGAGAGTCGAGGAAATCGGAGATAGTGCCTGAGGTTTCTCCCTTCTCTCTCCACTTCTTTTCCCACTTCCTTGACATACCTACTACATTCCAGGTAAGATCAACTTCAGGAAAGCATCTGAGGCTGGGGGTCGGGGATGGGGAGGGGGAGAAGGGTGGCAGAGAGAAACCACTGGAATATTTTCAATAGGGGTTCAAAGACAATCACCAAGGCAGAGGGCCCTTTGGGTCTAGCTTTGGAGCAGTAAGCACAGGCACGTGGTCCTTTCAAAGCTGTTATTCCCAGTCTTACTTGTCTACCAGCTGAGGGAGGATTCAGAGGCTTCTGTGCTTTTCACCTGGATGGAGGGAGTGTTTGGGATGGCAGTGGGGGAGGCCTGCAGTGGGAATTCTGTCACTAGAATTTCTTTAATGTCATGAGGTTAGTTAAAGTAGGAGTCAACATTCAAGGTGTGAGTTAGATTCTTCTCCACACTGGTAATTGGGAAGCTTAAAAGTCCAAATTCCCACGATGCTCTCTAATAACTGGGGTGGGGTGGTGGTGGGTGGACACCCTAACTTTCTGAATGTTAGCCGATGTCGGCCTGACCTGTTCTTCTTGGATTAAATGCTGCCAGTGTGGGATGGGGGGGAACCCCCAGGAAGATAAATACCCAACGACAAGATTTTCACTCCTCAGAAGTAAACCAGATCACGCTCCTCTCTGCCTTTACACTCTCCTTCCTTGCTCTTTTCCCTTTGGAAGTAGAAACTTCTAAAATGAATGCCACTCCAAGCCGATGAAAAAGCTGTTTTTATACCATAGTGGATGTTTACACAGGAGACTCAACTTGAGGGGAAAAAGGCTTTTTGGGAGGGTGGTGGGACTCCTGTTAATCTGTTTTGTTGGAGGACTGTGCAGTATTGCCTATGAGCAACTCTGGGCTGTTTTTGATAAATTACCATGTTTAGAGATAGGTTTGGCTCTTAAGGGCTTAGTTTTATGAACAAAGTCCGTAACGATGTTTGCAGCCTCCGTTTGTCTCTTAGCCCCTTGGCTTCACTTCTAGCTCAATGTTTAGTTTAAGCTCAGTCTGGAAGATATAACAATTTTGCATTAAAAAAATGAGGAAATCATAGGAAGAAAAACCCTTTGCTTTTTGGATGAATCTTACTGATAATTTGCTAAAGCTCATTTGAATTTTAAGCACTTCTTTAATCTTCAAAGGCTAAATTGCTTTATGAATATGCATGGTGTGGGCAGACTTCAGTTCATTACCTAGTTGTAAATTCTAATGACCATTAGGTCCTTCCAGTAATTGCGAATTGTTTTGCATTTTTGATTGGCCTATTAACATGTACATTCGGTGCACATCAGGCTGGCCTGTCAGCCTGCTGAAGGAGAAAAAAAAGGTGAAAATTGTTTATAGCACCAAGATTCTTAGATTTTCAATCTTGCAAAATTGATGATGTAAAAAAATTAAAGCCGTGTTTTTTCTTCTCAAGATTGAAAGTTCACCAAGAGATTTGACATATTTAATTTACATGATGACTTTGCACTCCTTCATTAATGCAATTTGCATATGAAGCTGTTGTTAATCACTTTTGATCATGTTTTGTGTATTAGCTGCCTCAGTGGCTCTCCTCCTCAGATGCCCCAGTAGAAAGGAGCAAAATGATGCATCTTCTTGCCAAGTTTCCTTTAGTGAATTGAGGAATTAGAAGTCTAACCTTGAGTAATTACATATGTTTTTATCCATTTTCTTTTAATGTTAAGTACAGTTTGTGGAAGTGTTGGCTGGAAGTTTTTCTTATTTGGGGAGAAGAATAAAATTTAAGTGTATAATGAAGGCATATCCAGATATGCACAGAAATATGTATGGCTTATCCCTCTTCCCCCCTGAAAGTTGTTGGGCAGTTTCACTGTTAGCAGTTTGATGGCAGAGAGACTGTTTCAGTGTATTAAGACATCAGGTGCCTTTGGAAGAGAGACGCCTACTAACGACAGACCTTTGTAACAATGCTTTGGGTCTCTGCTTTGAAAAGGTGACTTGCCCTTCCATGTCTTGGGTCTGAGTTTGACTAACTTATCTTTTAGTTCAAGTAAGTTTTGCTGGGGCCTTCTGCTCTCAGCTGTTCTGCCTGTGTCCTCCCCTAGTCACTGAAGTAAATTGTGGTCTCTGGGCTACCGGGTGCCTCTCTCAAGGTACATAAGTGCTCTGGTTGTGAAAACAAGGTGCTAACGAACGGTTTCCGATTTTTGAGAGCCTGTGATTTTGGTGTTTGCCTTTGCTGTTGAATAGCTTGTGCTGTATTATTGATGTTTGTCTTTGGTTTAGGAGTTTATCATTGGTTAACAAGCAGAATCAGAACATTGAAACTGATATTCTGATTAAAAGGAATGTTTAATGAAAGAAAATAAATTGTGATGGAGAATGAACAGTGTGTAAGAAACGTAACTACAATTTTAACCTCTGAGGGACCCTAGCACTGCCCTACCGTGACTTCCATCCATACCATGCTAAAAGCATGCTTCAGTTCAAAGTTGTTAATATTCAGCTGGGAAACAGTATCCAGAACACAAATAAATTATTAAGTGCATGAACTTTTTAGGCAGTAAGATGAACTGATGGGGTCCATCTGTGAGATCCAGGGGCTTTTTATTTGTGTGTGTCGAGCGATTCTGCCCTCTCCGACTTCACAGCCTTTGGTCTCCGGCCAACTGCATGCATAATTGATTCCACACGCACTATCATTTTCTTGATGTAATTGCTTTACTAAGATATGATGAAATCTAATGGATAATTTGCTATTTGAAAATAGGCAAAAAAATGTTCATATTTTTTATTGAGGGGAGGATAGTAGACAAGGCGGGGGTTATTCAGATGACCCAGTATTTAAGAACACAAGACACAAATCAAAAAGGGCAAAACTAACTTAGGCAGGCTGCTTCATTCTCGTTGGTTGTGGGTAGGAAGGTCTTTGTGACATATGGAAGCCAGTGTGTAAATCTCTCTCTTTCTATCTCATATCACCCCCACCCCCTTCATTCCTCCTCTCTCTGTCTCTCCCCAAAACTTTACAAGAAAGGGATCCTAACAAGGTAGAAAGTAAACAATTTAGTCATCACAAGCCTTATTATTCAGTCTATCCAGGAGTTTTGCCATGTCGGTTTATTTAACTTCCAGGAATGTAAACACTGACACAGCCCTAGAAGCAACAAGAAAGATTACAGTATTAGAGTTAAAAACCCTGAGCATGGAGTAGCCGTGCTTTATACTCAGCTATAATAACACTTTACATCGAAATGTAATGGTGAGTCAAAACGGACTGGAAACTTCTGCTTATATGGAGTACAAATTTCATTCTAATAGATTGGCATCATCTAGTGTATCCAGAGTAGATTGTTATATAATGGAGCAACTGTATAAATGTCAAGTACACAAATAATTCTACAGGAAGTAAATGAAAAGCATTAGAATTTCTTAAATCACCATTAAATTTTGTTGGTGGGGCAGTCTCATTAGCTGCCTCAAAATCATGCATGGCTTTGCATACATCTTTTAAAATTGTATTTTCAGGGAATTTGTGGACATTGAAACATTTTAATCCAAACCAGTTCATGCTTTAAACCTACCTTTAAAAAAGTGTACTGGTTTTCAAAGTCCTTAAAGGGAGTAGAGAGGTAGAAAGCATGTAAAGCAAATCCATCTCACTGTGGCAAACTGTTTTTCAAGTAAAGTCACAATAATGAACAACACATGATCTGAAATTTGATCAGCAAACATACACTTATGCCAAGGAATTTTCTTTCTTTTTTCCTTTCTTTTTTTTTTTTTGCCACTCACATACCAAGGGTCTGTAAATCAGTAAACCAGGCAGAGAGTAACTATTGTAAGGGGGTGACCAAATCATAGTATGCAGAATGGCACAATGAAGCTGTCTTTTGGAAGAAATATTAACATCATCACCACTAACAACAACAACAAAACACTCCTTTTGCAAAACTGGAAATGACAGAACAGTTTTAAAAGGAAAAAAAAAAAAAAACCCACCCTACCTTCTGATGCTCAAAACTTCAAACTATTAATAGACCACCAATGAGATAGACTGTCTTTGTGCCTTGAAATTCAAAATGAGGGAAATAATTAGCAGAGGAACAAAATTCTCAAAATTTGAAGAACTTCTGTGATTACTGGGGGTATAGTGAAAAGAAAATGCAAATTTTTTCCCAATCTTAATTAGATTCGATTGTGTGGTGGGTGTGTTGGATTGGGGAGAAAGGGAGGGGGGCAGGGAGTGCTGGGGTGAGCGAGGGGCTGTGGGATGTGGAGATGGGTTAGCCGGGGCCTGGTGGTATGGCAGGAAGGCTGCTTCCAGCGCCGATGCAGTCAAGGGTGCTCATGGGGCCTGAATTCTGAGCCTTTTACCTAGCTGGGCTTCTTTCTCTCTGGATCTAGAGGATTGTGTTTGTCCTTCCACGGGAGGAGTGGGCACTAAAATAACAGCCCAGGCTGCCTTAGGAAGGGGAAGCAGCCTGTGGGTAACTTTCCCTGACCACATGGGAAAGCTGTGAAAGATGTTATGTGCATTGTGCACCGTGGCCATCAATCAGCCTCTCGAGATGGTGTCTGCACAAAACCCCCAGCACTAGGGCGCTGCTGTACCACCCTGCGCCCCCGCCCCCACCCTGTCCTGAAACATGCTCTGCAGAGTTCAGTGGTGGTTGGTTGGCCAGAGTCCTGCCCAAGTATGTGCAGCAAGTTTCACTGGCTGGATTTCCCCTTGTGTGAAATAATAAAAGCTCTGGCCAAGGCTTATGAATCTATTTTTGTTTCATTAATATTATTTATTATGTCTTTTATTAATATTTTTAGGAGGGACTATGCTCTCATTTGACCATTTGTAGTTATAATTAATACATTCCGTACTGGTTGTAAAAAGTGTACTTGCATTTAATTGCGAGTCAGGATAAATGAATGGATATGATTTAAAACAAAATTTACTCAAAATGTTCTTTCAGGGAGCAAAAGAGGGGGCAGTCCCTGGGTTTCATTTATTTTCTGGGTGAGTGTCTGTGGTGAGAGGGTCGAAAGGATTGTGTGGATCTAAGGGGGTGTGTGTGTGTGTGTGTCCAAGGGATGAGGGAGCCACAGGGGGACAAGGAGAACCTGGGCAGGAGGAGGAGCAGCCAGAGGCTCCGTTCTTTTAATTTCTGAGGTTACTGGGAGGGGCTTTAAGCAAAGTGGTCAAGTCCATCTGCTCCGGAGAAGGTGGTAAAGAAAAGAGGTTAGTGGCAAGAGGGACGGAGCACAAAGGGAAAATTGTACATTGGGAGCCTTGCTCTCCAGGCTGTGGTGTAGCCAGACTGGTTTAGCAGACAGAATGATAGATTGTTTTGTCAAGGGTCCCAGGGTGTGCCCTGAACTTGAAGCACTTTGTTTATCTTGAATAGAAAGGGAAAAGCGCAGACATAATCGATGTCTAGTTTTTAGGAGCTCGAAAGAGGTAGAACAGAGAAGAGTCTGGGAGGTGGGGGAGGTGTACGCCGCGGTTGCGGCTGTCCATTAACAGATGAACTTGGCCGAGGGCCAAGCTTTAGATGAGAGCGTGTCAGGGCCCCAGTGCAGCCAAGCCTTTTCAGTGGTGGGTTTTTTTTTTCTTCTTCTTTCTTTTCTTTCCTACTTTCTTTTTTAAAAAATACCTGCCGACTGTACATCAAATGTTCCCAGGTCTTTGGCTAAAGGCAAGAAAAAAATACACAGCTCAATTTTTTTCCCCTTCTGAACCAGTTGAGGCCAGTCTTTTGGCTACATACACAGTTCCTATCATCTTTCCTGGCTTGCCGTTGGGAAAAAAAAAGGAATTGTGATAACGCCAGTAACCCGAGGGCTGGGGATTGGAAGAGTTGGTGTGTTTAGAAGACCAGCGTGTGTGAGAGTGTGTGCGTGGAGCCAGGGCGGGACATAGCAGGCGGGCCTGCATGTGCAGGTGGGAATCAGGTTTTTGTTTTTTTTTTTTTTAATGGCTGAAGTTAATCTCTTCGTTGAAAAGGACCTGTGAGCTAATCTCTTGGTGGCCGAGCAAGAGCATACACAGGTGAGGCCCAGGAGTGGCCAGGGGTTGGGGGAAAAGTGCCCTGTTGGAAGCACGGCATTTCCTGAGCCAGGCTGATGGCAATCCCATGTGTCTGGGCTTGTTTTGTTCTCGATTATCTTATCTTCTTTGGTCTGTTTCTGTGTTTTTTAGTTTACTGTGACATTATGTATTCACTTATGAGTGTTGGCAAGCAAGAGTCATCAGCCCAATAACTTCCTGACATTTTTGGCTCTTTTAATGTGCAGTCTTTGCCCTCTTGCCACAAGTGGCGAGGTAATTGAATTTCCCTGTTACTCACTGGCAGGAAGCATGTTCTGGCTCCCACCAGAGGGGCTGCTGAGGCTAACGCCGAGCCCAGAGAATTCCACGTAGGGGAGCCTGGAGTTTCCAAGTGGTCTGGAGGTCTGCAGTTCCACAATGAAAAATATATTTTTTTCCCATCATGGACTAGAAAAGGCACTATCGTGAACATCCAGGTAAAATATGATAAAATCATGTTTACTTCCCCAGGCAGAAGCCTCAAAAGGGAGGTGAATTTTCTCCCATATTTATCCAGGAGCTAATAGAAACTGGGAAAATTTGGAGGCCTCTGTGCTCATCCTATAGATCATGCCCCAAACTCAGCCAAGCCCTTAGATGCTGTCTTCTCTCTCTCTGAGGTTATCTTGTACCCTGCATGGTAAAACAATGAGGAAGACCTGAAAGAGGGTAAATAAACTCTTAAAAATATGTGCATCTCCTTTTTTTTTTCCTTTTCAGCCTGTGTGAGTACATGGAATAAAATGGCAAAAAGGTGCTGCCATTTCTGGTGTGTGGTGATTTCTTCATCCCTCCAAGTTTCACTTTCCTCATCTGCAGCATGATGGGTGGGGGGTGTCACAGGACCCACCTTATGGGCTGTTGTGAGCATTCTGTGTGGACGTTTGCTTGTTTCCTCAAGTAAACACTTGAGGAAAGCCAGTTACTATTATGATTATGACTCATGGCTTAGAACTGTTTTCTCCTTTAAGGACTGGGATCGTTCTCCTTGAAAGACTGGGATCTCCATGTCATTTCTCCTGGTGTGGGGTGACCGGGTTGGCATGAGAGAACAGAACAGGGAGCCTCTTTCTGCCTCAGGGTGGGCTCCTGAGCCTGTGGGTGTAGAGAGCTCAGGAACTCTCACTGACCTGATGTGGTGGAGCTGTTGGTGAGGGGCTTCTCTCCATCTCAGCTCCCTTAGCGCTTGGCTTCTCTCCACGCAGTCACATGCTGCCTCACCAGGAGAATGCGCCTGGTGTGCGACATAGCTGCTGTGGGTTCAGAGTCCTGCTTCACCACGGACTGGATGGGAGGGTTTGGGTGGACCCTTGAACCTCTGTGAAATGGAGACCACCCAAAGAACCTCCCTTCCAGAGTCGATGCAAGGAGTAAATAAGAGAAAGCATAAATACACAGGATGGACACCAGGAGCTGCCAACACCATACTGTGGCTCCAACACATGGTTACTTCTCCCCACAGCAACACTAGAAGGGAAGTCCTATCAGCCCCACTTAGTGGAGGAGGAAATTGAGGCTCCCCAAGGGTTAAAGAACTTGCCCCCCCCTAAGGGTTCACAGTTATTAAGGATTCTGTCTTTTGGCGTCTAGTCATGAGCGCCTGCCACCCCCTCACAAGGTCTTCAGTGGTGCTGGGGCACCAACTGGGTGGGAAGCTCTTGGGCTGGATAGTTGGTCCTCCTGTGGGTTTTGTGGTTGAGTTTTTCAGTCTTCTGGGAAGGAGAGGAATGTTCCCATCCAGTCCCTGGGCGGCTGTCCTGGGCGTCTTGGAGCTGTTGGAAAGAGCAGCAATGTAAGGAATTCTGCTTTGCAAGTAGTCACTTCTCTGTCTGTCCAGAGTGAGCCAGAAGTGGGGCAGGGGTCCTGAGAAGGTGAGGGAGGGGGTTTTACTACATGTCTGTGACTTGGTTCGGAGACAGCAGAAGGGTGACCAAGGAACCCAGCTAGGGCCTTTAAGGAAGGGCTGGTGGAGTTAGCCCGGCAGCAGTTCTGTTCTGTCGTCTCTGTGACATTCCCTTCACTTGCCACACTTTTAAAAGGTCTGGAGAATCGGAACCACGTTGTAGGGAAAGGTGAGGGAAAGAGCGTAGTGCATGAGTAAGTAAGTGTGTGTGTGTGTTTGTGTGTGTGTGTGTGTAGGGGGTCCTGAGGGGTAATAATCTGCTTCAAGGAGGTTTTCATTTCTGGCCAAACAAGCGCTGTGGTAAGGCGAGTCTGGAAAGCATGCGAGGAGACTGAGGGAAGTTTTGAATGGAAACTACAGTCAACAACTCCATATGACCCACATGTGGCTTTCCCCGAGGCTGGTTTTCAGTTGCATGGTGGCCTCCCCCAGTCACTCTGCAGGCTGCGCTGACACCATTAATATTTGCTGAAGCAAGACCTGAGGTTCGTTGCAGAGGGATTACATAATGTATTCCAAAACCAAATGGCAGGGTTTTCCTTTCATTACCCAACCTTTCAGATTGGCTGGGCCCCTGTAGACCACCATTTATTTAACTTTAGAGTCTTTGGATAGTATCAGGAAGTGCCTACTATATGCAGAGGTCCCTTGGGGAAGCTGAAGGATTGGCCTGGGCACCCACAAGTGTCAACTCGGAGCTCTGCTCACTTGGTAACCCTTCTCTTTGAACCCAGGGAGGTTGTTTCAATAGATCCTCCACCAAGGGGTTGTCATTGGTGTGGATGCAGGTATGAGTTGGGAGGTTGGGATGGAAGTGATTGCTGAGAATACGTGTGGGTAGAGAACTGCAAACCTTCCGTTTCAGTTCTTCATCTGTCCTGGAACTGGATCTGTATTTCCTTCTTTTCTCCTCAGCTCTTCCTCTGTCTCCCTACATCTCTCCATGTCTTGGGTTCAGGATGGAACACCCCAGAAGAGAAGCTCTGAGTTTTGTTTCCTGGGACCCCTAGGTAGAAAAGCAGAAATGATACATAAAAAGGAAGACTATTGCTTTATAGCCTCTTCACCTCCCCACCACCCAATTTTCTCTCCATTCTCTTGAAAATCAGGCCAGCTCTCTGATGCTGGCCTTTTGTTTCTTTTTCTTTTTTTGGTTCTGCTTTCGTTAAGGTAAGCACGAATTTAATGTCCCGAGAGGCAGGCCGGTGACCCTTCAGGCCAAGTGCCTGGATGTGGCAATGCTATAATAAATATTGAATGGTGAGAGCAATGGAAATTTAACAAAGCCATAACTGAGGAGACCGCAGAGGGGCAGCGGACTGGTTAAGAGGCTGTTGGATGAGCTGGGTAGTATTTCTGCTTCAACCTGATTGAAATGTCGACTAAAAATCAATGCTGTTGACTAGTGATAATTTACAGCGTTCCCTGTGCTAAGTAGTTCCCCGCTTAAGAATGCGTTGGCTGGGCAGAGATTAGTGCAGGGAGTTGTGTGTGTCACAGTGAATCAGACGTATTATAGGTCAGCCCTTTATTTGTTTCATCATGACTTTTACACAGTTGTCATGTAATTTATGGCTGCTTTCACGTTGTCAAACATTTTCATTGCATCTTCTTCCTTAACACACTCCTGACACAGACGTGCTGTCTTGGAAGGCTTGGTATTATTTCCTAATCTGAGAGGAGGCCTATAAACCATCAAATTACACTATCTTCGGGCTAATCTAAATGCACTGCAGATTAAAATCAGAGCTCATTTGTCCCTGATGCAAATTATTAAGTTCTAATTATAAATATCCATTTAATTACCCCATACATTTTTATTTTGTGGCCCCTTTTGAGCACTGCTGTCTGCAATGGGGGGAAGACGCATAGGAGACAATCTGCGGTAATTAATGTACACGCCCCGAATGGTAAAGGATAAACATATGCTGCTTTGTTTGTCTTATTTATTGATTGATTAGATGTATAGAGATTTTGGCGTCGGCACAATTCAAAGTTGAAATCCTTTTAAAAGTGAAAACTATTTAAAAATCTTCAGGGGGAGGAAAAGCACAATATAGCCAATCCAGAGCTTTCTGTTAGAACACATCATCCTAAAATAACAGGATTTTAACCAGATTCTAAGTCTGATCCAATCTAGATTTTGCGGAAGTTAAGAGTGAGAGAAACCATATACATTTTGCACCCAGAATGTGAAATCATTGTTACAGAAAAACTGTAATCTTTAAAAAAAAAAAAGATATCCCGGTTTCCAGGGATATCTATTCACTACTAAAAGTCTATAGTATCTGCCTGTAAGAGGAAGACAGTTCATTTGAGAGCATTATGGTGAACTATTTTTGATTCTGAAACAATAAAGTACAAAAAAAAGACAGATAAAGTAAAAATTTGTAAAGGTATATAACTAGACATTTACTTTTCCATGAAGACAATGGAAAAATTACTGAGACTGGTTTGGGGTGAGGATTGAGGTCTTTTGGGATTTTTCGACTTTTAATGATAGTGGAAGGATACAGGTCTAAGAACTAGTATATGCCTGGGTTTTGACCTTGAGCTAGGTGACCATGGGTTCCTTTCATCTCTTGGCGTTTTAGTTTCTTCATCTGTCAAATGGGTGGTCTGGGCAGGATGAGTTCTCTAGCCCCCATCATATACAGCATGTTCCGAATGCCGTAGGCAGAGTCCCAACTTCCGCTCCTTCCTGCTCTCTGTAGAATATAGTTGCTGAATGAGGCTAATCTGCAGAGAGGCCAGACTATTTTCTTGCTTTGCCTCAAAGATGGAAGTAACATTGGAGATGGAAGGCTTGAGCTCATGAGCTCTCAGCAAAAAGCTTAAGAGCAACTTTCCAATTGCTGGAAGCAGAATGGAATCATGGTATAATGGAATGGTAATAGTTCACAGAAGTTTCCAGCCTTATAAGATTTCTCCATCTTTTAATTGTAGCAAGCTGTTTTTTTTTCTTTGATAAACTCTAAAAATGTGTATTTTCTCCAGCTTTGCTTTTTTGGGCAACTGTAGTTATGTCAAAATAGAAATACACTTGACAAAGAAATCAGTTGAATTCAAACAACCAGGTATTTTAAATTCAATTAACTGACTGAATTCAGTGATATTTTCCTTCTTCCTCCCCCCAAAGCTGGTTTTTCTGCATGGACATAGCCTACATATGCTGAGTTCTTGGAGTTACAAATTCTTGCTTGTTAAAGGCATCCGATGCAACATGTTTAGAAGAACTGTCCCTCTGTTAGTGTTGAAGACAGCATAAATTGAGGGGAAAATGTTCTTTTTTTATTCGTCATGTAGGTAAAAGCATATGGCCGCTTCTGGGACATGTGATCTTTGCAATCCATTTTCTAAACTTAGTGATTACCATTGACTTTTAGCATGGATGTTTCCGTTTTCCATGCTGTCCAGCAAATACCATTGATAGGTGGCTATAAATTAGATATAAAATGATGTTTTTCAGAAGCGTGCTGAAAGACAACATTCAGAGTTAGCCTTTGCAGAATGATTATCTGAAACTTTCTTTTATTATCCCATGTGATAAGAATAAGGGGGAAATGAACCAGTTGTGAAATACGTGTTTTTTTTTTTTGTTGTTGTTGTCGTTGGATATAGACATTCAAGATGTATAGCTTCAAATAAAAAAGTAATTTATTTAAATTACTGCCTCTTTAATTTATAATGTTTGGGGGATTTCTTATTAGGAATGCTCTATTAGGGCACTGATAATTAGCTATTTCAGATTTTGCGTGCTCTTCTGTCTCTGGCAAAAAAAAAAAGTTGGAAAAAAAAGAAAACTAACGGGAGAAAGTTTAGCTCTAACTTAAGCTAAACAGAGATAACAGACAGACAGAATGAATGGCAGCCACCTAGAGGCACTTTTTCCCCATCGGTTATTACCTGAAGAGAAAGAACGATAACATTCATGCCAAAGAGATAGGTGACAAAATATGTATTCAGATATGGAGTTTAGGATTTCATAGCCCGATAGTCACTCTCTCCCGCCTCCAATTGTATTGTGTAAATGTATCAGCTGCTGTATTGTTAATGTCTGATAGGATGCTGCTGCTAGGACAGTCTTCGCTCACTAATGGGGTCAGCTGTGTCACCGTGTGATATATGGATTATGTTTACCATGGCATATTTTGTTTGCAAGCTGGGCTGTGAGATGGGAGCAGATGACAAATGAAGATACCCTACAGTTTTCACACTAGTTCCTGTGGTCTTGAGTCTCCAAGACAATCACGACACCACTGACAACGGAGAAGTATTTTGGGGGCGTAACTGACTTCAAAGTTTGAGATCTCTGCCTGCAGTTTAAGATGGGATAGTCCATTATGTGAATATCTTTACTTAAAGATCTTATTTGACTTTAGAGTTTGTTGCTAAAATCTTGGTAAATTCACGAACCTTTGGGTTAGTTAAATAACTTTCCAGTGGCTTTCCGTGTCTGGATGATTCATTTGCTTGGGCTCCTGTGTGTGTTTTTATGATTTCTAAATTTATTTCTCAAGTTTCATTGGCAATGAATGATTTTTCTTGCTGGAGTCTTGTGTGGTACACCTGTAAAAGACTTGTGATCTCTTTAAAAAAAAAAATTCCCCAATAGAGTAACACTATGAGACATAGTATATATGCACACATATATACGCATGTATATATACATGCATACTACATGAATATACATATGTACGTTTTACATATATAAAGGCAGAGTGTATGTACAGTGTGTATATATATGTGTGTTCATGTAACGTGCATATATGTATACATATATAGACACACATATTTTACATAAGTGGAGAGAAAGATTGAGAAAGTAGGAAGCTCTCTAGATTTACCATGATTCAATTAAGTTAGTATAAATTTAAAAAAAAAAATCTTTATGTGAATACTTTTCACCAGATTCTGACTTAGGCAAATACCATCTTAATGCTATTTGCCTTTGAGGGTCTGTTATTCACATAGTCCTGGATTGAAGGGTGTTTTTAGGGATTTGAGTCTCAAGCTGAAATCCCATATGGCCACTTGTACCTTTTGCCTTCACTGTGTCAAGAAGGCCAGGCTTTCTCTCGTTCCGTGGCTTTAACACTTGTTGCCTGCAAGTCCCTTTTTCAGAGTTCTGCCAGGAGTATATTTCTCATGACCCGCCTCTGCATCTGGTTAAATGGACTTCAGTAATCTGTGCACAGTTACTTCTTACTTATTTTATATCCTGAAAGATATTAAGTCCAACAAGCTTTTACCCACTGAGTCTACAGAGAAAACGGCCAGGCAATTTTTGTTTCAATCTCCTTGTCTCTCTGGAGCAGTAGTTCCAGAGGCTGATCAATAGGTTTTATTGTAGACCTCACTGTCTCTAAAAGCACTGTGACCTTATCCTGTCTAAAAATAGTATTTGCTCTTGCCTGCAGAACCTTGACCTGTGAAAACCCATTTGGAACATAACTGACACATCTAGTCAGCTGTATATCCAAGACATGCTCTGTGAATGAATTCTGTACAGAACCTTCCAGGAGAACACTTTCATCAAAGAAAAATAAATACCAGTTCTGAACACTGGGAGTTCACTTGCCTGCCCACTGCGGTGATGGGCCACCTGATGGGGAGTCAGGAGGACTCAGGGGCTGGGCGGTGCTGACAGGGGTGAAGACCCTCATGGAGGACTTCTGGAGGATGCATTTGGCCCCAAGAGGGTAGGGGACCGTGCAGGGCAGGAGTTTGGGCTGAAGTGAAAGGTAGCTTTAAACAAAGTCTGAAACCTTTTCCAGAGGGTGTGATTCTCCCCAGGCTGTCCTTGGCAGCCTCAGTCTCAAACCTTGGTGATAGGGATTCTCTGAAGCATAACCTAGATGGAAAGAAGTGTTGATATTTTGGAGTCTAAAGTAACTTCCCTATTTAATGATAAGAAATTACTTTTGCTTTATTTATTTTTTGGTGTGATAATGGTTTTGTGGTTTTTTTTAAAAAGAATCTTTATCTTTTAAAAATGCATACTGAAGTGTTTACTGATGAAACGATAGGATGTGTGGAGTCAATGTAAATAATCAGTGGGCAGGGTTGGCAATAGATAAAACAAGCTTGGCTCTGTGTTGCTAGTGGTTGAATTTTCATCATGTGTACTGGCGAGCTGATTTATACCATTCTCTCTACTTTGGTGTAAATTGCAACTTTCCTGAAAATAAAGGTGCTGCTTGAGAGCAAAATGGCCTTATTCTGTGGGTGTTGTTTCTTCACCAAGGGTTTGGCTCAGAGGCAGTGAAGAGGCAGATGTCCTGCTGCGAAGAAATGACCTGTGAGCCCAAGTGTTGGAAGTTCGCTGTTACGGGGGTCATCTTAGTGTCTGCAGTGTGCACTATGCTCCATCCTTCTGGAACAAAAGAGAGCCCATGATTTTTTTGGTTCGCAATAAAGAGTTGGAGGTGGAGCTCACCTGAGTTTCAGCATGGGGGCCTCTTTTCATCCTGGAATGTTGGAAGAAGCAGGTGGGTGGCGCCTGCTTCCCTGGTTACATTGAGGAAGACAAGGCTCTTGGGCCTTCTTGTGGCCACTGGAGCCCTGGCTTGGAGAGAAAGATGGTCCCTCTAAGAAGCGGCTGACCACACTGTAAGGAAGAAGGGGACAAAACACAGTTGAGGGAAGACTGGGACCCAGCCCCTGACAGGTGGCAAGCAGAGTGCCATGACTGCACCATCGTAAAGGGGCGTCGCGTTCTCTTGTTTAGCTACAGCTGGGACTCTCACCTTAAAAGGGAGGTCACCGGTGGTTAGGCACAGCCCATCACACGTGAGCCAGGGTGGGCCCGCTCCCGGCCCTCTCTGCTGCCTGGAAGCTGAGCTCAGCCCCTCTGAGCCGTTCTTAGGCACGGGTCCCTCTGGTTTTACAAAATGTCTGCTCCTGCTTGCTTCTTGCGGAAGCTATTATTAGCAAGTGTCACTCAGTTATCTTGAGAGTGGCGCTTTTAGCTGCCATCTAAGTGCTTGACACTTGGGTTTACAGCAGATTAAATTAAATTTTAGACTGGTTTGGCTTCACTGGTAGTAGACGATAGGAGCAGTTGTTGTAGAAATGTAACCTGGCACCCTCCAAGACTGGGTGTGTGTGCATGTGTGTGCATGCATGTGCTCATTGTGTGTGTGCTCAGAGGCGCACCTTTGGGAGTTCTGAGTGTGCAGGTGACTCTTGGGTGAAGAGGGACTTCCTAGGCCAGTGTTGAGCCAATGGAGAAGGTCCCATTGTTTGGGGGCCTGACTGCAGGGCTACACCTCCTTCCCGCCCCCATTTCATTCCTTCTTCAAAATGTGTTCAGATAAATAGTTTTTCCAACTTGATTTGGTTGTGCTTGGTTGGCAAAGGAAGTACACGAAGCTGGAATAATCTTTCTGCTGTTTGCACATCCATGTCAGTGTTGTCTTGCAAAAGAAGGGGCTATGCTTGCAGGAAGACACTAGTGGAAATAAGCAGAAGAAGGGTATGGATGATTTCTGGCTTATGGCAGCGTGGGGACCAAGTTGATCTGATGGGTGTTGTGGGCAGAATATCTGGTTCCCCCCTGTCCTGCTTTGTATCTCAGGTTCCCGTAGATCCAGCAGGCAGACCCACAGGAGGGTGGGAGGAAGGTTTTTGCTCTCTTAGACTCAGCTGTCTTCTTCTTGGTGCTGTGCCTGGTGTGCTCGTGCCAGTGAATCTGTGCCTTGTATTGTTGAATCAGAGCAAAGCAGTGCACATCAACATCACTTTCTAAAAATGCTTCTGAAAACTCTGTGGGGATAATCTCTCTTTCATATAGGCAGATTGCAAATGTGTACATTATTCTGCAGAAGGGCAATGTTCTTTACTTTTATCATCTAGGTTTTAAAAATTCCATGGCACTTGATTTCAGTTCCTCAGACTCCAGAATTTATACTCACTGATTAGTGATACATTATGCAAATAATTCAGTTTACATATCCAAATACTGTTTTGCATCATTCACACCTCATGTCTTGAAAAAAAAAAAAGTGAAATGTTTCCTCAAAATAAACAAAACCTGCAGAAGAGTTTATTGTGAGGGTGAAAATTAAAGAGGCGCCCATTTGCTTGGGAACTTTTGAGGAAAAATTTCATACTCTTGCATCAATAATTTTACAAGTTTTTTCCTTTTGGCTTTTGCCCATAGGCCATGCCATTCAAGGTATAGATGTTATCTTTAGCTTTCTGAATTTTTCAATTTTTGGAAAAAAGAAGCCATAACACTGTAAGTCACTCAGTCATGTCCGACTCTTTGCGACCCCATGGACTATACAGTCCATAGAATTCTCCAGGCCAGAATACTGGAATGGGTAGCTGGTCCCTTCTCCAGGGGATCTTCCCAACCCAGGGATCAAACCCAGGTCTCTCACATTGTAGCAGATTCTTTACCAGCTGAGCCACCAGAGAAGCCCATATCAGATGCGCATTGGTGAGTAAACACTTCAGCCATATGCGGAAATTCAAGCTGAGTTATTTGAAGGAGATACAATAATTGCTTATCAGTGACATGAATTTTCTACCAGAGAGGGGAGAGTAAGCCGATGCAAACTTTTATGCCCTGTGTCAAGAAGAGTTACATAAGCGTGGCCGCAAAGTCCTAAGTTATATGTTGGCAAATGGCAGTACCCTTTGAAAGTGTCTTTTAGGGACTTCCCTGGCAGTGCAGTAGTTAAGACTCCACCTTCCAATGCAGGGGGTGCAGGTTCGATCCCTGGTTGGAGAGCTCAGATCCCGCATGCCTCGGGGCTAAAAATCCAAAACAGAACAGAAGCAGTATTGTAACAAATTCAATAAAGACTTTAAAAATGGTCCATATTAAAAAAAAAATTCTTTAAATAAAAAAGTGTCTTTTAGCGTCCAGGGGTTTTTTATTGTCATTGGAGTTATTCAGGAGAACACAGGATGTGACCTGGAGACCTTGTCTGAATAAGCACGTTCCCATGCCCATGTGAATGTCTAAACCAGTGGCTTTGACCTCACGTGTTGGGACAGAATTGGCCTCAGACTTCTGCTCAGAATTCCAGCGGTTGCAACCTCACCGTCTGGAGCGGTTCACTGACTTCTGCTCCGAAGCATGTCAGGTTTTGGGAGGAATTTCCCAGAGAAGGAAGGAAGGAAGGAAGGGAAGAAGGCAAGGGGGGACCTTGTTTTCTTTTTGTGTGTGAGTGCTGTCCTCCTTCTTGGACGATGCTCCACACCCATCCCTCCTAACAGGTTATAGGCACGTTTTTGGCACCATGTAAAGTTAAGTGTTCCAACATGTTTTTAATCTTTAACTTTCACATCATTAGGAGTCTGATGTACTGGCTTTCGGCTGCCTGGAGATAGTTTAGGGCACAGCCCCTGACAGCTGTAATGTTTTGTGTTTTATGTCTCTTAATATGGAGGTTATAGCATCAAAAAGGCTGAAAAATGCCTTAAAGATGTTGATACCCATATTCTGAACATGCCTGGGCCTTTCTTGCCCCACTTTCACACCTGCTTTTTTTTGGTAACGTGTATTTAGAAGGGTGCTTGGTGTTACTTGAGAGACAAGAAGCTTCTTGGCTTGGCATGACCTCCCAGAGTGTCAAGTCTGGGAAATCCCACTGCTCTTCATCTTCTTTCTCGGGTTGGGAGATGTCTACCATAACTCTCATTTTGCTGTGGATTGTGGGGAAACACACATACTGGGTGCTGTGGCTTCAGGTCTCAAATTGAAACACAGAAGGTCAGCCAGAAGCAGCCCTGTGAACTGTGGCCTTGAAGGACTTGTGCCTTGATTTTTACCAAGAAGCAGGTTGTTGGAGTCTGTTTAGTTTGGAGCCTGAATAGTAATTGCTGGGTCCCCAGGATGCCCTATGGCGCTCTTTCCTAAGTCTGGATGTGGATGGACTTTTATTTTTTTGCATACATATCTATGGTCTTTATTAAAACATTTTTTGGAGTATAGTTGCTTTACTATGTTGTGTTAGTCTCTACTGTACAGCAAAGTGAATCAGCTCTGTTGTCGTTGTTGTTTAGTTGCTGAGTTGTCGCTGACTCTTTGTGACCCCATGGACTGTAGCCCGCCAGGTTCCTCTGTCCATAAGATTTCCCAGACAAGAATTCTGGAGTGGGCTGTCATTTCCTCCTGCAGGGCATCTTCCCCAATCCAGGGATCGAACCTTTGTCTCCTACTTAGTAGGAGGATTCTTTACCACTGAGCCACCTGGGAAGCCCTGATTCAGCTATACGTATACGTACTAGATGGACTTTTAAAGGAACTCCATGATCATGAGCAGCCTCTTACTATTTCCTTGGTATTCTCGGATGGGCTTAGTGTTGTTTCTCCCTGCTCTGGTGTGTGGTGATGCTCAGATGGTGTGTGATGCTTCTCACCTTGTCCCCCAGGTCCATACGTGTGAGAAACTGACATTCTCACATGTGATGCCCTCCCAGGCTGGGCCCCACTTGAACAAGTGTATTGAAATTCTGGTGAGTTGGAATGTCATTTTACAGACATAATCTTGAGTCGATGCTAACGCAGACACTTACAGAGTAAATAAATTTTATTAGCACTGTGTGCTGTGCTTAGTTGCTTAATCATGTCCGACTTTTTGGGACCCCATGGACTGTAGCCTGCCAGGCTCCTTCGTCCATGGGATTCTCCAGGCAAGAATACCGGAGGGGTTGCCATGCCCTCCTCCAGGGCATCTTCCCAAACCAGGGATTGAATCCCACATTTTTGGCAGATTCTTTACTGTTTGAGCCACTAGGGAAGTCCAAGCATACTGGAGTTTGTAGCCTATACCTTCTCCTGGAGATCTTCCCAACCCAAGAATCAAACCAGGGTCTCCTGCGTTGCAGGGGGATTCTTTACCAACTGAGCTACCAGGGAAGCCCTTATTAGCACTAAGCTGTAGCTATTCTTTGGACTCACTTCACTACGGGCTATGGCATAGCCATGCGGAACTGAAAGTCAGGTCCATGCCATCTTCACTTCCGGTGCCTTATGCAGTGGGGGAACAGGTGCTGGTGTAGGGAGCTAGACAAGGTGAAGTCAAGCCTAGCCTTGTTGGAGAGAGTCTGTAAAGAAAACCCGGCCCTGATTTTGTCTTTTTAAATTAAGATAGCTAGATCTCAGTAATTTTTAAAGATTCTTCTCTTTCCCTCAAATTGACTTTTTAGGGCAAGGCTCTTGTTCCTCTTTAACCAGAGTATCTGAAGAATCACAGTACAAGTCTTTGGGCCTGGACATTTTCCTCTGTGCAAGGGGGAGGTAAATATTTGCTGAGCATCTTCCATGTCGATGTTGAGTTATGAAGTCCTGTTGTTTCCTGTATCATTTTATAGATGAGGCAGGTTGAGGCTGAGAGGGAAGCCAAGTTCCTCAGGCTACTCACCAGGCAGTGACAGAGTTGACAGAGCCCAGGGCCTCACACTTTCATGCCTGGCTTCGTCTTTAACCCTCTGTCCCAAGTCTCCTGGCCCAGAAGGACTCAGCGTGGTCCTGCTGGCTTCTTCTCACAGACCTGTGCTGCTCCTAATGCCTTGCGTGATGGCTGCAGTGGTTTTCAGAACTGGAGCTTTGCCAGGGAGGATCCTGGAGCTCTCTGGGTGATGCTAACCTGTGGATCCCATAGTGGCGCCAAACAACAAACCCCCAACCGTCCAGGCCGTTACAGAGGGTGGTCATGTTGCTGTGCCTCGTTCCTTCCCACGTCTTCTGCCCTGTTTTGTCTCCTGATAGGATTTCCATGCTGTGAACAGTTCTGAAGTTTGCACCATGAGCATGTGGAATGGCCTGGTGTTTTTATGTAGATCATTGGACAGATGGGGTGGATGGAGTTGGGGTGGCGGTGCCCCTTACAGTGCAGATGGACCTTGAGGATTGGCTGGCCCAACCTCTTCCTCCTCTGGGGTTCTGTTTTTAAAGGCATCTCCCATTAGCTGGAGGTAACTTTAGTTTATCTTAAATCCTTTATGCTTCAGCTTAAACTCCTTTATTCTTCATTCCGGAGAAGGCAATGGCACCCCACTCTAGTCCTCTTGCCTGGAAAATCCCATGGACGGAGGAGTCTGTTAGGATGCAATCCATGGGGTTACTAAGAGTTGGACACGACTGAGTGGCTTCACTTTCACTTTTCACTTTCATGCATTGGAGAGGGAAATGGCAACCCACTCCAGTGTTCTTGACTGGAGAATCCCAGGGACAGGGGAGCCTGGTGGGCTGCCATCTATGGGGTTGCACAGAGTCGAACACAACTGAAGCGACTTAGCAGCAGCATTCTTCATTCCAGAGAAGACAGAGTATCTTATCGCCAGCTCTGGGCTGAAACCCCTGATATCTTAGAATTCTCTGTTCTGTTCCCTGCCATGGCTTTTTCCTGTGTTATCCCTAATCCCTAAACTTGAACTCATAGATCTATTCTTTTTCAACCCATTTCTGATTTTTGTACCTCTGTTAAGATCTTCCTGATCTCCCAGCTCTTTTACTCAAACATTAGTCTAATTACTGCTGAGTATGATGACAAGATACCTTAGTGTTTTCCATATTGCTTACTGCTACATCTGCACTTGGGTATCTTTGCTTGTTTTTTTTTTTTTAAAGAAAGCAGTGCTTCATTGATGACTCATACTCAGCTTGATGTCCACTAAGAACCCTAGACCTTCACCCATCTTTCAGTGAAGTCGCTCAGTCATGTCCAACTCTGTGACCCCATGGACAGGCTCCTCCATGGAATTTTCCAGGCAAGAGTACTGGAGTGGGTTGCCATTTCCTTCTCCAGAGGATCTTCCCAACCCAGGGATTGAACCTGGGTCTCCCACATTGTGGGCACTTGCTTTATCATCTGAGCCACCAGGGAAGCCTAGCCGTCTTTGAGTTCAGTTAATCTTTCACTCCCAACTATATTGATGCCACGCCTCTGTCTTCCCAGACCTCCTTCTCTGTCCTTGTCCACCCTGAACTTAGTTCTCCCATCCTATCCCAAGTTTCCTGGCCACCTCTCTGCTTCACCAGGTGACGGAGAGTTATGATGCTGCCTCCGAAGGTGCCTCCTTCCTCTTGGCTCCTCTCCCAGTGACAAGTTCATGGAGGCTGAGAAACACAGTGAGTGGCCTTTCTCGCCTCTCTTACAGCTGGGGAGAGGGCTGTTCATAACTTTCCGCTGACATCTGGAGAACGTAGGTTTTGGAGGAGCAGAGCCCAGACTCCCTGCAAGCCAGCAGAGCCGTCTTTTTTGAGTTTCCAGCACAATCCGTGTTATAATAGGAGTTGGTCATTGTGTTTAACAGTGAAGCAAAGCCCAAGTGCATGTCACAAGCACATCTCTTCTTTGTGCCGGGGTGAGCAGAGGTGACCCTCCCTGAGTGTGTAGGATGATACAAAGAGCATTACAGACATGGGAAAGCATTTCAGAGCACCCAAATGTGGCATGAGTAATCACAGGCATAGAGCCCACAAGACTGTGTTTTCAGCCCCTGCCTCCCCTTTTTGTACTCCAGTTCAGTCAGTTAAGACAGAAATGAAGTGGTAAGAAGAGGGGCTGCCCGCTCTTCAGACTCCAAGGTGTTTGTAGCCCAGGACCCCTGCATGGGCGTGGGTCCAGCAGAGCCCAGAGAGCATCCCCTGCTGGAATCTTTCTCAGACTGACTTGCTCACTTCCCGTTCAGCCCAGCCCAGAGGTGGCTCAGTAATCCCCACGGGGTGACCTCACAGTGGGCTAAGTGGCCTGGGAACTTATGCGTCCAGACTCAAGTCGGGAGCAGAAATGGGGCAGCTGGGACGTTGGGTGATCAGGAGTCAGTTGGAAAGCCCTGTGTCCACGCCAGACCCCTCTGTGCACTGCCACGCTCTCCTCGCCTGAAAGCACCCGGTGACATGTCAAGGCAGAAGGATGTAGCCTGCCCCCTACATCTGTGCACTGAAGGCTGGCTTCCGGATTGCCTTCCCTTGGGCTGCATCTCCGAGGCCCTTTCTGCAGGTAGCTAAGGGTGTCTGGGTGCAGACCTGGCACCGCCCTGGCTGGTGCTGTCCTTGGAGAGAGTGTGGCTTTGGGATCAGGGAGTAGGTGTCCATGTATCCACATGACTTTGTGCGAGGGGTTGGTGTCTTCTTCTCCTCAAACTACAATATAAGCTTTTTGAGAGCGGGGGTCGTTTTTATTTTCTGTGTTTTCAGCCCCACATCATTATGGTATTTAATTTGTACTCTGACTGATGGGAAATGGAAAGGCCAGGCTTTGAATCCATTCCTCGGCTTCCAGAAGTGGAAAGGTGTTGAGCGAGGCTGGGCAATTTTATCTGCCCTGTGTTGCCTGGGGAGAAGATGGAAAAGCCTGGGATTGGGCTGGAGGGCGGCATCTTCACGTCCTTCACTCTGTGCTCGCCTTTTCTCTTGGCCAGGCAATGAGGTCTGTCCTTGTAGTTCCTGCCCCTTGTCACATGACAGTGGGTGCAGGGAGGCTCCTTGGGGCTGGGCAAACGCGGAGAGGGCAGCTAGGGAGTCTCTGAGGGTATGGGAAGCTGGGAACTGTATCCTGCAAACAGGAGCATGCCAGGAGCAGGGCTGTGTTCAGAGGGCCTGAGTCCTGCTCTTCCTTCTTGCAGTGCTGGCTCACAGAGAGTCGGCTTTGAGGGTGATCCTGTCTTTTTGTTGTTGTTTTTGGTGTGTGTGTATGCAAGAACTTTGATGTTTGAGTTGGGAAATCCTCCCTTCATGTCACCCTGTTCAGTGTGTTGGAAAGAGTCATCTAGACCAGCTGGATTTATATGCACAGCTCTGATTTCTTTCATAAGGAAAAGGAAGCTTAGTTGAATTCTACATGCAGGAGGCTTGTTCTCCAGGTCCCAGGACTGTCCAGAAGTGGGCTGCTCAGCAGGAAGGACCAGGCAGGACTGCTGTCCTGCCAGGAGCCAGGGCGACCCACAGCCTTCTAGTTGAGCTGTGGTCTCTCTCAGGTTACCTCTTGGTGGGACCCGCGCCTACCTGCACCCCTGGAGGTGGCCCAGCATCTTCCTCCTGGAGAGCCGTCAGTGCGCTGCTGGCTGGAAGGGTGTTAGTGGCACAGGACCCCATTGCAGGTGTTGACTCAGCTGTGCTCTGCTCCAGAGCTGGGTCTTGCTACTGTTTTCTGATACTGGAGTGATGGGGGTGTTGCTTGTGCTGGGCGACTTCTTCCTCTCCTGGCCAGGGATGGGTTGATTCTGCTGTGGGCGAGAATGGGCAGCCAGTCTTTGGAGGGTGAGGGAATTCAGAGAGAAAGGGCAGGACAGGGAAGCTTCTGGCAGCATGTAAAAATGTGCTCCAACAAGAGGGAAGAAGTAGGAATTCTTGTTAGAGGTTGATCCAGCCCCCAGGCCTGCCAGAGCTGCTCCCAGGGGATGTTGGCTTCGAGGCCTTGGGCAGTGGCTTGGGCTCTGGAGAAGCCACAGGGGTGGGGAGGCATGGAAGCATCTGTCTCACCATCCGGCAGTGACCACCGCTGAGGAGTGGGCCTCCAGGGGCAGGGATTTCATCTAGTGCCCCTGCTGGGACCAAATTCCTGGTCCCCTTCTTCTCCCACATTCCCCTGCCTGGGAGTGGGGTTGACTGCATGGATTGGACACTGGGGCAAGATCGGGGTGTGCCTGAAACCTGCTTAGCGCGTGAGCCCCTTACTCTGATTCTCCTCCCAGGCACGGGCCTTTTAGAGAGTAGTGCTGGATGAGAAAGAGTCATTCAGCACCCTTCAGAGACTCTGTGTGGATTTTGGTGGGGGGGTTGGGTTAGCCCTCAAAACTCTCCCTCAGGTGTCTCTGTTCCGTGGGCCATCCTTTCTCTGCCTCTGTCAGGGGTAGCCAGGGATGCTGGTGTGGTCAGATGTGACTGTTGCCCTCACTGGGTGTTGGTTTTGGGGTGAGACTCGTTTCTGCAAGGGCTCCTGGGCGAAACTCCTTTCTCCTAGTGTCACCGAGTGGCTGCCATGTGGGTGGGCAGCGTGATCAGTGTATTCCTTCACTGTGGATGTACATTGCAGTAAAACCTGCCTGTTCTCCTACCCCTCATTAAAGGTGACTCATAGTTGAGAAACTGAAAGAAAATAAACTGACTTCACAAGACAGTGAGCGTCTCCAGGCTCCCAACCAACTTTAAGTAACCTAGGGATGCTCCGGTGTCTACCCCAACGCAGCCTCCTCAATGAGATGACCAACGTGAAGTTATTGGAGGCTTTCATTTCCACAGGATCAAAGAGTTAGAATTGAGAGATGCCATCGAATCTCATTTTTTAAAATTCAGCATGTGTTTATTGAGCACTTACTCTAATGCCCTGCACTGTATTGGATGCTAGAGATGCAGAGGTGAGCGAGGCTAGGCAAGTACCTGCTCCTGAGGCTTTCTTATTTAGGAGATGGGTGTGTGTATGTGTGTGTGTGTGTGTGTGGGGGGGGGTGGGTGCAAATCCTTTGTACCTGAGAGCCAGACATGCAGCTAGAAAATGAAAAGCACCCAGGCCAAGAAAGCTGAAGCGATTTGCCCAGGCCACCCAGCTACCTAGCCTTAACCTCATGCAAATAGTTTTTTCTGAGTCTCAAACTCATGCTTTTCCTAACATGTCAGGCCACTGCCTTAAGCACCTCAACAGGAGTTACAACGTGGGGTCTATGAATTCTGAATTACTCCCCTTTAAAGCATCCCAGGTAAGCAGACTTCCTCTTCTGACAGCTCTTCAGGGAAGCTGCCCACAAAGCTGCCTTTGCAACTCCCAAAGCCAGTGCTTCTTATCCTTCCAAGTTGTTTTGGATCAAGTTGCCAGCCCAGATGGCTGCACACTTAGTCCTTTTGGAGTCGCTGAGATACTGTGTTTCTTGGGAAGAGTTCCTGTATCTTTGGCCCCATTAGCACGAAGTATGGTTCTTATGCCTTTGAACGCTTATTCCATTACTGGAAGGACAACTTGGTGATTTGGGTGTAGCAGATGAAGCACCTCACATTCTCATTTATTTGTTTGTTCGGAAAGAAAAAATAAATTCCCACTTGCTTTACCATCCGTTTTCTTCTTGGAGACAGAGTATACAAAGCTTAGAGGAGAATTAGCGCTGCCCCCCGCCCCCCAACCCCATGTCTTACATTACAAGCTTCGTCTATGCCTACTGCATTTACAACTTATTATAGCTTTTCTATGGCTTGGAAAATCCCTTGACTGAGTGATGACTGTTTTCATGAAATGGTGCAACATGTAAAGCAATGGTTGTCATTAATAGTGCAGTTATGTAGAGTCTAGATCTTTAAGCCTTCAGTTTCAAATCAGATTAGCACTCTGTTAACTTAAAATAGCCCCCAAAAAGAAGAAAGAAAGGAAAAAAAAAAAGAACTGTTGGAAATCAGAGGGAAATATTAGCATTATGAAACATGTTAACAAGTGGCCATTAGCACTTTATGTCTGCATGAATAGCATCTTTAAGTGTTTTATTGGTAACAGAATAGAGTGGAGTTACAGAGAATGGTATTACTTTTCAAATTGGCAAGTTCTTTAAATTCAGACTTCTTGTTATTGCCTACTGGGGAGCATTTATTCACCTGTCAAAATGTGCGCTGGGGTGGGAAAAGGTACTTTAGCTTTTCTGGCTGATCCCAGGCTCTCAGGTGTGAGGAATTTGTCCCTTCACTGTGGCCCCCTCTACTCTCTCCCCACCAAGAGGAGGGAGCGCCTGAAAACACAGATGGAGAACCAGTAACACCATGCAGGAAGCTGGCTCCTCTGGGCTTTGTGCCTGACCCAGGGCCCCTGCCCAGCACTGGTGGGCGTGCCTGTGTCTCAGTGTGCCTAGATGGGTGGCTGGCTACAGGAAGTGTTTAGGGACTTCAAGAAGTGGGAAGCTTCTTCTAGGCTGGCACCTCCCCAGGCTCATAGCTTCCTCTCCTTCCAGTGGGTCCTCATAAGCCTTAGGGAAAAGACTAATTTGGTCTTGACCTGCTCGCTTGAGAGCCGCCCTCCCCATTTCTGTTTTCCCCAAGCCAGCTGACCCACTCTGTTTACACTCTAAGGCAAGATGCTGTTCCTCCTGGCCTTTAGGGCCTTTGGAGGGGGTGAAGAATAGCATTTGGCTCAAACTCAAATTCCAAAGCCCATATTTGCCCAGTTATAGGCTGCCTGGTGGTTTTATAGATCTAGGGTTGAGAGGCCTCTTGGCAGGTTGGAATTCTGGAGTTTCACTCATTCAATTTTCAGTAATTTTTTAAACACTTGCAATGTACCAGGATCTGTTCCTGGTGTTGGGCATATAGTGATGATCAAAGCATTCAAATATTCTGGCTCTTGTGGCTTGCATTCTTGTCGGGGAGACTCAAGATAAATGAATATAGGCGAGTTATAGAATTTGTTGGACTTCCCAGGTGGCTTGGCAGTAAAGACTTTGCCTGCCAGTGCAGAGGATACAAGAGATGCGGGTTTGATCCCTGAGTCGGGAAGATCCCCTGGAGTGGGAAATGGCAACCCACTCCAGTATTCTTGCCTGGAAAATTCCATGGACAGAGGAGCTTGGCAGGCTACAACCTTTTGGGTCACAGAGAGTTGGACTCAGCACACAGAACATGTCAGAAGGTGGCCAAACTACTTTGGAGAGAAAATAGGGACTGTGTGGTGGGCATGCTCTTAGCAGGTTGCTTAGGGACTGCTCAGAGAAGCAAAAGCTCCCAGCAAGTGAGGCAAGCACCATGTGGGTTTCTGGGGGAAGAGGGCTCCAAGCTGAGTGAAGACCTGTGCGTAGTCTATCTGACTGTGGAGGAGGAGGGGCCCGGTGGCCAGACTGAAAGGAGACAAGGAAGTGGGTGGGAGCTGGAGCCTGAGGGGACAACACCAGCCCCTGCCTGTGGGCCACTGTTTTGACTCCACGGAAGATGGAAGCCACTGGAAGAGTAGCATCATGTGGTTTAGTTTCCACAAGGTCACTTTGGCTGCTTTTTAAGATTTCATTGTGGGGAAGGTGGAAGTGTTTGTCACTCAGTTACGTATGACTCTTTGTGACCCCACGGACCATAGCCCATCACACTCTTCTGTCCGTGGGATTCTCCAGGCAAGAATACTAGAGTGGGTTGCTGTTCCCTTCTCCAGGGGATCTTCCCAACCCAGGGATCGAACCCTGATCTCTCACATTGCAGGCAGATTCTTTACTGTCTGAGCCACCAGGGGAGGTGAGGCTTAATCAGTCAGGAGACTGTCACCAAAATCCAGGCAAGATGATGGCAGCTGGGATAAGGGTGCTGGAGGTATGAGAAGGAATAGGATTCTGGACATATTTTGAGGGTAAAACCAATGGGATTTGCTGACAGATTGGACGTGGATGAGAGGAGTTAAGGTGGACCCTGAGAGGTTTGGTTTGGTGGATGTTTTCAGGGCTGGGGAACGCGTTGGGGGTGCTTGGGAGGATGGGGTGCTCAGTCCAAGCTGTGGGCGGACCTCCTCCCCCTCTTCCTCTTCCTGCCCCTCCCTTCCTCCCCTCCCCTCTGTCCTCCACTAGCTCAGGGCGGTGGGTGGGGGTCTGACTTCCCCTGCTTAGGAAGGATTGGGAGGGAAGGGAGAGGGGCCTTTGTGGAGTGGTTAGGAGAGCTCCGGCAGACTGCTTGCAGCCAAGACGACTCACATCAAACTCTTAACTGTAGTTTTTTAGGGAAGGTGTTTTTCTGAACGTTCTACTCCCCAGTTTCCTTCTCTATTTTTCTATAGCAACCAGAGACGACTTCTGACTCAGAAATGTGTGCTTTGTTTCTTGCATTTCTTTCCCTGAGCTTGTTTGCTCAGAGTTCAGGTAAACCATTCAGGGCTGCTGAAGAACCATGGGATTTGGAAATGGGTATATAAGCTCTGGCCCCGGACACCACCCTTTCCAGATGCTTGAGGTTTTTTAGGAATCCACTGCGGGGTCCTGTATCTCCAAAGACTGCTTTTCCGAAGATGTCTGTGTGGCTCCACTGTGCTCAGATCTGCTGGTCAGCCTGGGGTTTGGAATTTGTTATGGACACCCCTGTCCTCCTTTCCCCTGGTCCTCCTCCTCCTCCCTTTTCCCCATTCCTGGAAAGAAGTTGGCTGGCAGATAGAGTGTTTTTCCTTGAAAGGAGAGTGGAGAGCCCTCTAATGGAAAACTAAAATAATTCTTGGACTCCTCAGAACACCCAAGCTGGCCAAAGCTGAGACAAAGTAAATTATTGGGGGGTAATTTTCGAGGACCTGAATCAAACAAATTGTTTTCTTACCCTGGCCTCCACTTGAATCCTTAGTCCAGAACTGGTGATTTTAGTGGTCTGATGAGAAATGAGAGCCAGCATTTCTGTCTGAGTCACCTTTATTTTGAGGGTATCTTTGAGGTTTTAAGGCTCAAAGGTGAGCAGCTTTTGTCAGCAACAGGTTACTTACCTTAGGAGGGGCTCCTTGCTCTCAAATCTCATGAAAGATCTTAAATGACAGCGTGTAGAGCCTGAGTTTGGGCTCCTCAGGTGGCACTAGTGGTAACGAATCCACCTCCCAATTAAGGTGACATAAGAGATGCAGGTTCGATCCCTGGGTTGGGAAGATTTCCTGGAGGATCGGATGGCAACGCACTCCAGTATTCCTACCTGGAAAATTCCATGGATAGACGAGCCTGGTGGGCTACAGTCCACAGGGTTGCAAAGAGTCAGACATGACTGAAGCGACTTAGCATGCACACCCAGAGCCCGAGTTTAACACCCTGCAAGCCAGACCTTAGTTTTCCATCTCCCTTATGGTGCTGGCTTTGCCATATGCAGAACAAATTATTCTGGAATTGTAGGTGACCCAAGGGAGAGCTCATAGAAGAGTCCAGGCTGCCAGCTTAAAGCTCCGCTGTCGAAGAGATTCTCAGAGACATCCTGGGGCCTCCAGCCACTCCCATGGTCCCAGACAGAGGAGCCTCGTCCTGAACCTTCTCATAGCCTCTTGGATCAGGTGCCCAAGTGGAAGTTCCTGAGACTGTTTCTGTCCTTGCCCATCAATCCTATCCTTTCCATCCTGGAGGAAAGCAAAGTCCACTTCAGAAAGGGAAGAGGCCAACACAGTGGCACACAGGCTGTTCCATACTTGTCACTGCATTCCTTTAGAAATGTGTCTTGAGACGTGTGTCTCCCAGCAGCTGACAGCCTCCTCATTTTTGTAAACATAGTGCACAGTACCTGGGCTGCGTGTGGCCCCTTTCACCATTGCAGGGAGAGTGGCCTGGGTAGAATTCTGTGTCTCCAACAAGCTTTTCTCTTTCACGTCAAGCCCTCTCTGCCACGCTCTCAGGCAAGTGTGGCCGAGTTTGCGTTTCCTCCTGTTCTTTCTTTATGTGATTTTTTTTGTAGTTGTATCGGGGGGGAAGATAGAGAACCCTGGGGCAGTCAGCCTGGTAGTTTGGCTCTTTGAGATGAATAACTACTTAGCTGTTGCTCAACTACTTTTGTTTGTGAAATAAAGCAGTAAGCACCATGACAGGAGAGAATTTCAGGTTTATTGTGATTTCTTTTTTGTGTTTGCGTCTGTCCGGTTCCGTTAGGGCATTACCCTGTAACCCCCTAGGAACCAACACGGAAGACCATATGATTTTAAAGCTTTAGAAATCTGCGTGTGTAATATGTCTTTTGTGAATTTTTTTTTTGTTGTTGTTCTTTTGCTTTAGAAACTGTAATAATAATCCTTAGTAATTATCCCGTAGTATGCTGTCCTTTGTTACAGGAGCACCGGATTAGTGTGAAAACGTGTCCTGTATACAGTTTCAACAGCTTGATTTTGCTTCTTCCTACACCCCCCCCCCGCCCCGTTTCTGTCTTGTGCTATTTGGAAGACAGTTTCCACATTTCTGCCATATGTCTTAGAAAAGCTTGGGACTTACAGGCAGTAGCAGACTTAGGACAGAGAGCTTAGTTCAGGTGGGGAGGCGGCCCTGTGCAACAGAGACAATTATGCAGACAGCGAGCTGTTGAAACAGCTGCTTTTGGAAATAGTGCTTCCCCCTCGCCTGCCCTCTTTTCTTGAGAGACTCCAAAACATCTGAACATGCAAACGCACTTCACCAGGTTTTAACTTTTCTGGCTTGAACAGAAGTAGCTTCAGATCAACATGAGCACAGCAGTCTTTGTACGTTTTGTATACATTTTCCCAGCTTTTCAATTTTATTCTTTTTTATTTTCCCTGCCCCTCTCTCTCCTCCTTTTCTTCCTTCCTTCCTTCCTTCCTTTTCTTCTTTTTCCTTGTTTGGCTTTCTGCTGAAGCTGGAAGACTGTTTAATCCTTGGCCTCCTGTCTGTTGAGATATTATGTTTTTTTAATAGTGCTTGTTTATGACTAAGGTCAAAGACAGTATTTCAGAACAAAAATTAGAGTTAGTTCATAATTGAGTACATATGTATGTAACTGTTTATTTTTATAGTTTGCTAATTTATTTTTAAACAGCTCAGTTATGCCAACATGTTTATAGCTCTGTTCATCACAGGCCTTACCAGTCAGGGTGTTAAAAGGCACATGCTTTTCAATAGTGTGGATCCTAAGTTAAGTTAGATAACGCCATCAGGTAGTAATTTAATTACATTAATCAAAGGTTTATGTGGAAAGATAGTTTTGCAGAAGCTAGAATGAAATAACATTTAAGTACACATGTATAAATCACAGCGTTATAGACAATTGTTTAAAGTGGCCAATAGGAAACTGGATATATACCAGAAGCTTAGAAGGAAACCTGAGGGGGCCTTCTCCTGAGTGGTAGACACTGCTTCCGAAATCAGGAGGCTGCCGGGCCTGGCCATGTTCTTCATGAGCTGTTCATTGTGAGTCCTCTGAGCAGAGACACACAAAGGCACTTGGGTCATTTTATACAGCCAGGGCTTTCCTGGGAGGCAGCTGGCCAGCCCAGGCCTACTCTCTGAGCCTGAAAAGGCGAGACACACTCTCGTGAGGTCTTTGTCACCTTGGATGGCCGAGGTTTGGCACGCTTGGGTCTCTTTCCCTGGCGCTCCAAGCCAGCTCTGTCCAGAATCCAAGGAGGGCTGCCTCGGGGTTCCAAAGATTTTACAGCCTAGGACAGAAGCTGCTGCCAGAGCCCTGGGGCATGAGATGTGGCGGGTTTGCCCACAGCTTTTGCCAGTGAAGGTGACTTTCTCTGCCACACAGGGACTTAAATGAGGGCCCAGAGCACCAGCCCCTGGCCAGCCAGCTTCCATGCCCTTGGACAAAATGGGAACATTTGGCTAACAGGACAGGCTCTTGGAGCCCAGGTGCTCTTTTCCACCTCCCTGTGATGGAGTGTGTGCACATGCTCAGTCGCTTCAGTCGTGTCTGACTCTGCGACTCTATGGACTATAGCCTGCCAGGCTCCTCTGTCCATGGATTCTCCAGGCAAGAATACTGGAGTGGATTGCCATGCCCTTCTCCAGGGGATCTTGCCGACCCAGGGATCAAACCTGGGTCTTGACATTGCAGGCGGATTCTTTACTCCCTGAGACACCTGGGAAGCCCGTGGTGGAGTGTGGTGGATGTCAATGAGTGCTAGCGAAAGGGGACTTTCAGGTGTGCTGACGATAGCTCTTCTGCCTTCTGCCTTCTGACACCATCTGGCTTCACCTGGGCTATGGAGCCTGGTGTGGTGTCCCGTGCGTAGCCTGTCTCACCCTACCTGGGTTATTCACCAAGTGTCCCTGGGACTCCTGGCTGTTGGTTTTCTGGATGCACATTCTTCTGCCCATTGTTGATGTAGAGACACTCTCGCCCTCTCTCAGGTAGATTTGTTCCTGGGCATATCTGTAATTGCCTTGTTCCTGGTTGGGGGTCAACCACGAATGACTTGGTCTGAAATGAGAGGCCTCAATGGAGGATTACCATCCTCATCACAAAGCAGCTACCTTGTGTAGGTGGGGTAGGCGGAGAGGTCCTGATTTCACCACATTTTTGCCTCAGTGGCCCTAAGGTCTTCGTCCCTTGAAGAAGAGCTGAGGGAGCTGGAAGGAAGGGTGAGAGGTGTGTCTTCATGCTGGTTGAGACAGGAAGGGAAAGGCGGGTGGGTTTGGCCCCCAAAGGCAGGACAGGAAGGCTCTCATTCCCATGGCAGATGCAGTGTTTGTCCAGCTGAAAGCTGCCCTACTCGGCTGACTACCTGATGAGTGATTTCCCCCAAGTTGACAGCTGCTCCAACACATTTCACTACAAGTCCTGACAAAACAGGGTGTTCTTGTGGGGCTGCTGTTGCTGCAGCAGGCATTTGGAAGAATCTGGAAGGATAGGGCTGCATAGGATGACCTTGAAGCAATCTCCCAGTGTCTTGTTCCTCCCTTTCTTGCCAACCCTCCAGCTTTCTGGGTTTATGAGAAATTGGGCCCATCCCTTTCAAATACCCACTGTGCTCTTAATAATGGGACTAGACAGAAAATCACGGTATGTATTTACGGTTCTAGAATAAGCCCTTGGGTGAGCATCAGCATATGTGAGTCTTCCCTCGTGAGTAACCTTGTGAAGAGGCAGGGAAGGTGGTATCTAAGCCGGAGAGGTTAAAGGGTTCGTCTGGTCTCACACAGCTTCAGGGTCAACTTAGGATCTAGACTGAGGCCTCCGCAGTCCCTGCTCCCATGCACAGTCCGCCCACAGAGCAGACAGCAGGACCTGGAGCGCTTTGGGGCAGGGAAGCTGTGAGGAGGCAGGTGACAGGGGTTAGTCTGCTCTCGGAGAGTTGCAGGGACCGAAATGTACCTGACATTCTGCTTTTCTATATAATTTCAAGAATTTATTGCCATGGTCCGAAAGCACCAGAGGCAATGTTAACTTGGAGGAGCTTCTCAGTAAATACTTTAGGTGTGTTTTCCTGGGGAGCAGTGGCACCTGATTCTGGGGCTTAGCCTCGACCTGCTGCAAGGCTGAGCCAAGGCTCTGAGGAGGAGGGTGGGGGTTGGGGAGACAAGCGGGGAGCCCCCTTGACTTTGATTTGCCTTTTGCTTCTACTTTTCCTGGGTTCCAGGATGCTGAGCTGCTGTTCCAAGAAGAACATTAGTGTAAGTGTGAAACCCCAGGGGTCGAGGGTGACTCCTTCGTTCTGTCCTACCTCCCTCTCTGGGAGAGTGCACAGGCAGGGTGGAAGGTTCAGGCATGTGTAATAAGCTGGCATTCAGGTTGGTGGCCTCCTTTACCTTTGCAGTGGGTGGCTGGGCTGGGTGAGCCCCGGGGAGGCTTAGAAAGGGAAGGGTGGACCCGACAGACCTTTGGGAAGACCGTGCAGTTTCATCATTGCTCCCATGGCTGCGCATGGATGGCCTGGCAGGAGCCGTGCAGTGTGAGCCCTGGGCCCTGGTTCTCTTTGTGTGCAGGCTCAGTGGGCCCCTCTCTTGTTCGGGGGAGTCCTACCAGGCAAGTATGAGTCACAAAGGAGACCAGGAAGCTGTGGCACAGAGGTGGTGAAGGCCCAGTGATACTTTCAGAGTTCTCAGAATATGCCTCCCAAAGTGGAGAATGCTTTCGGCAGGCAAGTTTTCATCTGGTAGGGCCTTGATGCTCACTGTCTTTCATTTCCTCCCTCCCTCCCCCTGCTTCTCTTCCTTCCTTCCTGTTTTGGTTTGGTTGAGCCTTAACACTCAATGTCTTTCATTCCCTTGCTCCTTTCCTTCTTTTTTTCCTTTTTAAAAAAATTGATAAAAGTCAATTTTCAGAAGGTTTAGATACATGCCAATTACTGTCTAATTTTTAAGTTTACAAAAAAGAATTGAATTCTGACAAAAGAGCCAGAATACTGTCCTTCTCAGTGGGCACTGGGTTTACATCTTGTCTCTCAGCTCTTTGGCGTGGGTTAAATTAGCCCTCACAGGAGGCCACACTCTCCTTTCGGGGCCATCTGGGTATTTGCTGAAGGCTCTCCAGGGCTGGGTGAGAACTGCTGGGTGTGAAAACCACAGCATGGATGTGGGACAGGCCCTGGTGTTGGAGTCTGGACAGCGTTCAGGCCTGAGTGCTGCAGATTCCTTCCCGGAATCTTGGGTAGTAAGTGCATGGGAAGTCTAGGGAGAGCATAGGAGGCTCATGCCCTGTGCTGGGGGTAGTGGAGGAGACAGTGGAGAAGAGACTGTGGTGTTGTGCCAAGGGAGCAAGAGCCGCTGTCTCGCAGGGCGAAGTCTGCATCCTGGAACATCTGCCCAGTCGGTAGTGGGTGGCAAGGATGAGGGTGTTATTAAAAACCTCGAGAAATGAGGTTCCTTTGCAGCTACCCCTCTTTTCTCCCTTGGGTCTCCTAGTTGGACCTCAGTCTGTCCTTTACTTTCTTGGAGACAGCGGGGGCTTTAGAATGGGGCCCCTCCCTTCTGGCACTGGGGGGGCCCAGTTTGCAGGAGGTGGCTTCCTCCCCTACTCCCACCCCTAAGGCAGATGCAGTAAGTGGGTCTGGATCTGCTCCCTTCCCCACAGATACCTTCCTGACTGGCTTTGATCCTTATTTAAACACATTCCATGCATATTAAGATGACAGACAACATTGATTTTGCTCCAAGCAAGTAGCCATCCACACCCTAGATGGGCTGTGGGCCCCAAGCAGGTTGATGTTTGGAAGAGAGTAAGGGACAAGTCCCGGATGGATGGGTGTTCCCTCCATCTCACTCACTCCTCCCCCATCTCATTTTACCCACAAGAAACTTTGTTCTCTTAGAGATGAAGTGCCTCCTCCTGGTCACAGTGACAGGATTAGAATTTATGTCTTTAAAAAAAATATATTATTTTTACCATTTGGTCCATACTGTGTAGCATGTGGGATCTTAGTTCCCTGACCAGGGATCAAACCTATGACCCCTGCATTGGCAGCCCAGAGTCTTAACCACTGGACCACCAGGGAAATCTATAGAATTTATGTCTATTGATTACCAGTCAAGTGCTTTTTCTGCTCAACTATATACCATGATCAGAGACAAATTTATTCTCTTTGGTATTGTTTAAATGCACATTTTACTGTTTGAAAGCATGGAATTGGGTGTGAATAATACTTTCTGATAAAGGAGGAAGATGAAGAGAGGAAGGCGACTGGGACCATTCGGGGGCAATACCTGGGAGCCGGGAGTTGGGATCACGACAGACAACAGATACGTGTTAGCAAGGACCCACCACGCTACCCTTCTGGGTTTCATGAAGAAGTCATTCTGTCTGTGTAATTTTATTAGGCTGAGACTTTTTCCGACGGTTTATTTTTCCGTTTGCTCACTGCCCATAGAAGTGAGCCAGGGAGGGAAGCCAACACGTTTGCACTATTTACCTTCTTTCTGACTTTGGAACTTAGCAAATCTGCTGTGTGTGGCTTTGTTTTGCCGACTTTTACAAATCAAGACCATAAGCTGTAAAGCACATCAGCTCACTTTGAGGGACCTGATAGCTGATTGTTGCCTTGATAAGTGTCTGTACAAATATTTATATGTTGCTGATAGTCTTGAGTTGCATTGTTGCAACACTCAAAGCTGTTAGGTTTCCAGGACTGCTCCTGGCAAAACTTCTCCATGGAGTGAGGCTTATTTTCGATCTGCTCGTCCTCCCTAAAACCTTGTTAGCCTGCGATTGCACGTAATGCAGCTCAGGTTGTGGAGAAAGAAGCATCATATTAGCCCGTGCCGTCATGCGCTAGTAGAATAACTAGAAGAGGCCATTCTGGAATGCAGGGAGGCTGGCATAACTGCTCAGTGTAGCTTCTTCTGACCCCCCCACCTTAAGTATTCACATGAGACGAGCGCACTGCTGTGATTAAGGAAGCAGTGTGGTGCTTCAGAAAGGCCTTCATCTCTTGCCACTCAGGTGAGCACCTGAAAAAGAACCTATAAACCATTTGGAAGCGAGTAATCCTGTTACGAAGGTATCCTTCATTTCCCTGAGGGACCCACAGCTTCCTGAGACATTTCCATGTCTGTTAACAGATCAATAAGGGTTAGAGCTGCTAGACTGTGAGCTCCTTGAAGCCAAGCAATGAGGTTCATTTCATTTTATTCTCCCCACCATTAACAGTTCATGTTTGGAACAAATGAATGAAATTGAGTGCCATTACATATCAGGTGGAATGAAGGTAGCATTTCTGGAATGAGGATGTAAATAAGTGTAAAATTGGATATTCACTGACACTTTCCTAGGAGCAGGTCTCTGAGCATGAGAGCTGAGAGCTGAGCATATGGTGGTTGCAGGCCTCTGTGGCTGATTTTCTGGACCATGATTGGAACCAAGAGTTGTCTTCTCCCATGTTATAGATGAGGACTCGGAGATTGAGGAGTGCTGTGAGCCCACAGGGCGAGGTGACTGAGTTCTAGCAGGTCCTGAGTTCTTGCTCTGGGCTGAGTGTTTCACAGACACTATTTTAATCAGTTTCCACAGCAACCTCAGCAGACTGGCAATACACCATTGTCATGTACATTTTACTGATGAACAAACTGAGGTTCAGAGAAAGAGCTGCGTTGGGTCACACAGCCAGGAAGTCCTGCAGATGAAGATTCCAGAATCTAATTCAGGGAGCCCGAGTGCCCACTCTGCTGACACACCTGGGCTTGAGTTCACGTGGCCCACTCAGGTCTGGGTTTGCAGTTCCAGGCCCACCAACCTGATACCTGGCCTGCTGGCAGGTGCTGTCTCTAGGGGTGGCAGCCTCCAGCCTGGCCCTGGATGTGGTCCCTGGGGCTTGGGAGAAGTGAAGCGCCGTTAGTACACCTTGTCCTTTCCACTCTTCCCCCGTCTTTCTCAGGGCCTCCCCTTCCTTCCTTGCCGGTGCCACTATCTGCCTGCTCCAGTGTGCGTTCCTGCTGGGGGTTAATGCCCTGGCCAGGCCACCGCTGCACCCGTTGTCCCATAGTCTGGAGGCATGTCTGTCAGCCGGCAGGGGTGTGGTGTGGGGGTGGAGAAGTCAGAGGTGGCTCAGCCTGAGGAAACTGGCCCTGGGAATCTCACCTGTCCCTTCTCTCCTCCCCAGAGTGGCACTGTCAGGATTGCCTCTCTAAACATAGCCCCTCTGTGGCCCCAGGGGCTCCCTCCAGACCTTTCCAGGCCTCTGGGTGATCCATCCTGGCCCTCTGGAAGCAGGACTGTGGGAGTCCTAACCCTTAGTGCCCTGGGCAGAGCCTTGACATGCAATCGTTCTGGCAAGCAGCCTTAGGCAGGCCTGGGCAGAGGACTGAAAGGAGGAGAAGGAGCCGGGAGAGCTGCAGCAGACCAGATGAGAGACAAAAGACAGCTCGGGAGCAGGCTGCCGGGCGGTGGGGTGGGTGCACCCGCGGAGGCCCGGGCTGGCCTGCGGGGAGGAGTAAGGCTGGCGCCTTCTCCCTCAGAATCTCAGTCCTGCTGGAGGCCAGCCAGCTGCTGGAGCTGGGTGTGGGGCAGTAAACACAGGGTCTCGGAGTCTTGAAGGTTATAAGCTGGGAGGCTGAGAGGAGGGAGAAATGAGAATTCGCAGTATCAGACGGCATCGGCCTCTGCACCCCCTCTCTCCAACGCACACGGTGGTCCAGGTGTTGACCCCCAGACCTGTTTCACGGCAGCCTCTCCCCTCAAGGCTGAGTGAGTTTTTTCAGTATGGTCCACACTTTGGTCCTGCATGGTCCCTGGGGCTGAAAGGTAGGTGTAGGGAGATTGGCAGACATTGTCTTGAGAAGTCAGCCCCTCCATGAAGCCAGGTACATCTGAGTTCCTTCAGCCATTGGCCGGGTGGCCTGAAACAAGCCAACCAACCCCACTGAGCCTCAGGCTCCTCGCCTGTAAAATGGAGTGAATTACCTTTCCTGCCCACTGGGAGGAAACGTTCCGCTTGACTCCAGGTCACTCAGAGGTGTTGCAGGATGTGCGTTTTGTCACAGAGGCATGGCTCTGGAAGCATAGGCGTGGTGTCTTCTGGCTTGTCAGCTCTGTGGGCTGAAAGTGCGGCATGGCCTGCTGGAGGATGCTGCCTGCTGACCTTGCCCAGTATGTGTGGCTGGCCTGAGCCTCCCCAGCCTCACCCGGCTCTGTGGGCAGATGTTGTCCTCCAGCTTGGCGTGGGCCCAAAGATGGGAGAAGATGACCACAGCTCTGGGAGCCTGAGTTCCAGGGGACCTGCCTGGGGTAGTCTCCCATGTGAGTCGCTCCTGTGGCATCCTTCCCTTTCCGTGCGGTGTGCAGAGACAGTTGGGGGAAGGGAAAATGGGAGGAGCCGCTGCCCCTGCTGCCCATCCCGCACCCTGCTTGCTTCCTGTTCTGTTAGAGAAATGCGGTTTCTTCAGGAGTTGGCCAGTCATCTGAGGTTGATCAAGTTTACGGGTGATTCAAATGTGTGTGCAGGGTACATATGGCTTACAACACAAACCCGAGCGATTTCCTTTAGCAGCCAAGTCTCCATGCTTCTCAGAGAATCATCAGCCTGGCAAATGACGGGGCGAATCTGGGCTGACCTTGGACCTGCAGGTGACCTCAGCAGCCCCGCCGGCTTCTGGCTTCCTTTTCCCTCATCAGCCCACTTCCCTCTTTCCTGACCATACGTGTTGGTGAGTAGATGGGTGGGTCAGCTCACCCCTGCTCACGTCTCTCCAGCACACTAAACCTATTTGCCATTAAAAGCTGGAAAACAAGCCCAGGTGGTGCTAGTGGTAAAGTTGCCTGCCAGTGTAGGAGACATAAGAGGTGTGGGTTTGATCCCTGGGTTGGGAAGATCTCCTGGAGGAGGAAATGGCAACCCACTCCAGTATCCTTGCTTGGAAAATCCCATGGGTAGAGAGTAGCCTGGGGGGCTATGGTTCACAGGTTCGCAAAGAGTCAGGCAGGACTGAAGCAACTTAGCACGCATTATCATTTGGAAAATGTGCCCAAGAGCCAGAGGTGGCTACATTATGGAATGTCCCAGACCACTTCTAGGAAGGAAAGTGGGTATGGGGCAGCCCAGTGCTTCAGGGTGCCTCCCTGGTACATGCACAATGCATCGTCACCTCCCACCTCCCAAGTGCACGCCCGGCAACCTTGCGGACACCCGTGTCCAGCCCAGCCTGGGTGTACCTCTTGTGTGCTTGGTTGGCACTGATAGGGGTCACCGGTGGGGAGGAGTTCTCCTCGGAGCACACTGCCACATGTCCTGTGAGCTGTCTTTGAGGCCTTGCCCAGCCTGCAGTGTCCAGGGCCTCTTCTGCCAGAGCCCTGCTGGTTATCACTGTGGGCATTATCTCCACTCACCACCTCTGTGCCCAGGGCTGTGGTGTCCCCTTGAAGAACCCCACACCCATCTCCCAGAGGCCCTTCTTGCTTAAAGTCTGACCCAATCCAGCGGCACCCCCCTCCCCGCCACACAACCTTCCAGGGACTTTGAACTCACCCCAGCCTTGCTTGAAGCAGTGTCCTTCCCCAGAGGACCAGATCTGTCTCTCTAGGGGCCGCCCTGAGGGTCCCTGCCATCTCAGCAGTGCTTGAACCTTGTGTGGGTTCTTGTGGTGGCCCTTGGCTGATGTGGTTTCATTTAGAACCAAGCATAGCACCCTTTGGAGCATTTCTCTACTAGAGCGTTGTCTTCTCACTAGCAAAGAGAGAAATGGGACAAAAGAGGTCACAGAGCCCTCTGGGGGAAATGTGTGCTGAAGATAAGGTGGCAACACAGAGAAAGAAGGAGACTGGTCTAGAAGGCCTTCCAAGAAAGGACAGGTTGTTAAACTGCTCCATCAGCTGTACAGTGCTCTTCAGGGGCAGCTATTGTTATTACCATCAGGGCCATTATCACCACCATGAGAGGATATGGTCATGAGGTAGGTGCTAACTGTAAGTGCTGATTGAGTTTCCAGCTGATTTCCTGATTTTAGAGGCCACGGATGTGTCTACCTGGAACATTCCAGTTCAGTTCAGGAGCTGAGGTTTGAGTCTAGACCTCATAGCTCTCCGATAGTTTGCTGACTGGTTTCTAGGTGTTGACTTGAAGACAGCTTATACATCCTTGAATATTTGTCCATATTGTGAAAAATCTGAATTTATCAAACAGAGCAGTAAAAAGGTGATGCTTCATTTTACAAAAGATTTTTCTTTTCAGTTTACCAGAGGATCCTCAGTGGTATTTCTCTTTGATGGAATGTTTGTCTACCTCAGAAAGTGTTTACAGGTCATTAACTACTCCGGTGAAGGACCTCAGTAGAGAAAAGGAAGCCTGCAAGCAAACAGACTCATAGCTCTAGCTTAGAGGGTGGTAGTTAAAGAGAATTAGACTCCTTGGCCGACAGGTGTGTGCTAAGCACTCTGTGTATCCAACCCTAGGAAAGAAGTAGGGAGCATGCTTCCTTCCTTGGAGAACTGGTAGTCTCTTTGGAAACAAGACTTCTCATGAAATAATTGGGAAGACAGTATAGTGAAGACAGAAATTAGGTGCTAAGTTGTGTTCACTCATTTCTTACGATTTATTGATGGAAGAATGAATGGGCTTTGCTTTACCGAAATTCGGTTTATGTACTGCTTTTCAGGAATACTGCAGTGGTGCACAGTGAGGGAGGTCTGAGGAAGGAAGGAGTTGGCTAAGAGCCCTCTTGGGAACACAGAGAGAGCTTATGATGGAATGCAGAGGGCTGGCTGTCCTAGAATTAAATTCTATGTGATCAGAGTTTGCCTCCCAGAAATGGCCCAGGCCCCTGAGAGATACTGGGACGGAGACATCTGTTAGGCAAGAGGGCAGTACAAAAGAGAGAGAGGGACTCATCGTCCGTGTCTTGAATCCTTGTCTCCAACTAGTGGCCAAGTGGAAGATGACGTCACTTTTTCTCTCGCCCTTCGGGCCTGCTGACTGCTGCTCTGAGCCCACTTTGGCCGTGTGTCAGAGCTGACCAGAGGACAAGGATGACTTGTCATCAGATGGTCAGCACCAGGTCTGTCTCTGCTGGGAAATGGTTTCAAAAAGTTTTCAGTTCTGCCTCAGAGAGCTCAGCTCTTGCCCCTTTAGTGACATCTTTGGGATGGTCAGCTCTTACCCTTTCCCAGTCGGTGGCAGCCTGCCCCATCTCACCAGGGAAGGCATTCTGTAAATGGTGGTTTTTTTTTTTTTTTTCAGCTTCCATTGTATGGGTCCTAGTTTGTTTTTCCAGTTTCCAGGGACCCTTCCTGGTGCTAGAATTCTGGGATTTCGTAAGCAAATCTATGTTCTCCTAACCCATTTCCTCTGTATATGCATATGCATAGCTTTCTTTCATCCCCCCTCTTGTTATCCTAAAAGCCTTCATCATAAACTGAATTTTCGCAGGAGAGTGGCCCTGGTCCCCTTCTATTTAGTTTGTGTTCCCCTTTCCTGGCAATCTTTCCAAGTTTTATAGATTATGTCTTAGGTGTTTTAAAAAACCATTCTAAGAAGATTGAAAATATCCTTGAAATTTTAGACTCACAGAAACAACAATGCCATTTAGAATCTGGAGTTGCTGTTTGCCCCAAGTTATCTCTGCCCCAGGCTCCCACGGTGGCAGGGGATTGGGTTGGGGAGGAGCAATGAGGTGTCTGTTTCTGAGCAGGAAGGGAGTTTGCCAAACATCTTTTATGTATAGGTACTCCAGACTCTCAAAGCACAGGGACCATAATAATTTCTGCACCCCAACCTGGGATACAAACTGACTGCCTCCACTGGCCAGACTGAATTCATTTCTAAGGGGTTCCACCCTCATTTACTGATGAACCCTGCCTGCCATCTCTGTGTAAGAAAGGAAGATAGGCAGGACTTGGGAGTTATCCAGAGAGATACAGCTGAAGAGATACAGCTGGTCAGTGTCCAGGTGTGCACAAATATGAACAGGTTGCTGATTCTAGTACAGAGTCCCAAGCTGGCCAGGAAGGAGCTGTGGCATCTACTCTTAGCCAAAACCCACCAGGGTCAACACAACTGTGTTGGTCTGGAGCAGGCCAACAGTTGCCTTTATCAAAGGCCCCATGGAAGGGCTTGGCCTCTGATTGGGGTGGGCATGAGGGTGGGGTGGAAGAGGAGTGGCCGATCTCTGGGTCTGTGACTGAGCTCAGGTGGCTCCTTTCAGAAGGCTCTCTTGTCAGTGGAGAATTGGATTTTATTTCTCAGTAGGAATAAAATTGTTTGTATGCCATGGCAGGTGCACTAGGTCGTCCCTCCCCAGATTGTAGAGGAGGTGAAGGCTCCCTTGAACGCACTCTCCCCACCTCATCACTGTCTGTTTTCATCTGTCCATCTCTCCAACCATTGGTCATATATGGATGCCTATGAGCACAGTAGCTTGGAAACTGCATTCCCAATTGCCCCCTCCCTCCAACCTTGAATTTCTTGATCTATTCTCCCCCTCTTCTCTATTTCCCTGATCCCAACTTCCTCTTGGGAAAGGAACTGATGACCTCATTTCTGCTGAGGTGTAACAAATACCAGGAGGCATGTGTTTTATTTCACAATAAAATGTATGCACTTTCTCATTTCTAAGTACTTTACAAATATTAACTCATTTTACTTTCATAACAACTCCTATTAAGCAGATACTATTATTATTCCCATTTTACAGATGAATCAATTTTTAAATTCCAGCTAAAGAAGTAGGAGTGAGCCAGGAGTATTTGTCATCACAGGACCGGTCTGTATCTCCCCCGGTCTGGCTTTGCCAGTTGGAGATTAGGTAGTTGGAATGTATACTCTTCTCCCTTCGATATTTTATCCCAGCCAGCTCTGGGCCACTTCTGCCCTCCTCTCCCTATACTCCCATCTCTGCAAAAATGACACAAGATTTTTAAGACATTAGAGAATTAGAGATCATTTTCTCCAACTTCCTTGTTTACCGTGGGGCAGCTGAACGCCTCAGAGGTGATGAGACCCACCAGACCAGATGGTGGCAATGCGTGGACGAGAAGCCAGGGCTCCCTGCCTCCTATCTTCCAGCCTCCCATCTTCGCAGTCCTGAACCACTGCCAGCACCTTCTTCCCCCCGCCTCATGCTTCCTCAGTCTGTGTAGCTAAGAGGTGTGCTGCCCCAGAAATGAAGATTTGCTTGGGTCTCTTAAGTAACGCAGGTGCGCCTCACTCGCAGGGCTTCGCTTTCCCTTTCTCAGTTTATTGCCCATAGCAGTCTCTGCTCTGTTTTCTTGGGACTTCCCCGGTGGCTCTGACGGTAAAGAGTCTGCCCACAACGCGGGAGACCAGGGTTCAACCCCTGGGTTGGGAAGATCCTCTGGAGAAGAAAATGGCAACCCACTCCAGTATTCTTGCCTGGAAAATCCCATGGATGGAGAAGCCATGTAATTGCATATCTGGGACAAGCAAAGTCTTACATTTGGAAATAGTGTTATAACTCAGTAAGTTGTGTTGAGCCTCACTTGGCTCATTCTCAACTTGTTTGGGCTTCCTTGATAGCTCAGTTGGTAAAGAATCTGCCTGCAGTTCTGGAGACCTTGGTTCGATTCCTGGGTTGGGAAGATTCCCTGGAGAAGGGAAAGGCTACCCACTCCGGTATTCTGGCCTGGAGAATTCCATGGACTGTATAGTCCATGGGGTTGCAAAGAGTCGGACACGACTGAGCGACTTCCCTTCACTTCCCCTTGAGTTGTTGTCTTCCTGTTTAAGGTGGCTGCCCCTCTTTTGTCCACTCTCCCTCCACTTGCTGTGTCTTCTCTCGGCCTGCCTCTGCCGCTGCTGGGGGTCACTGCAGCTCCAGTCTCAAGGCTGCAGCTCTTCAAGGAGCTTTCTGCTTCCTGGTCACCTGTGGTCTCCCAGCCCTGCTCTGTCACAGCCACTGAGGGTTGGGGAGAGGCGAGGGGGAATCCTCATATCTTCCGGGGATTCTCTGTGTCCACAGCTCTGGGCAGCAGCTGGGGGCCCTTCTGAGGGAGGCCTTGATGTTGCCTTCCTTCCCAAGGCCTTTGGGCAAGGTAGAAGTTATCTTCAGGACCCTTGGCTGCTGTTCAACTACACAGCCAGCTGGGGAGGTCAATCACCCCCCTTTCTGACCTGGAGAAGGGGAGGCTCTTAGGACTCTGAGCCCACATTTAATAGTTACTCCTGACTCAGAAGGGGGTCTCAGTCCTAAAGAATGGCCATTATAAAAATGTTTTGAGGTCATTTCCCATCATTCCATTAGAGTAGCGGAGAGGTTTCTGCTTGGAATAAGGTGACATTTGCTAATTGAGCCAGGCTGTGATACAGGCTTTGGAGTTGAATTCCTTGAGGACTAGGAGGAGGGAGATGGGAGAGGCTGTAGGATGACAAATGGGGGTTCCCTGGGCTCAAAACCTTTTTTGTGTTCTCAAAAGTTGCGTTGCTCTAGATATTATTTTTCTAAGAGAAAGGAAGACATGCATTCATACAAACTCATATATGCAAATGTTCATTGGAACATTGTTCCTAATAGTCAAAAAGTGGTAACAACTCAAATGTCAATCAATAGGTGAACGGATAAACAAATTGCAGTACTGCCATACAATGGAATATTCAATTTAGGAATGAAATGGTAATGCATCTAACAACATGGATGAATCTCAAAATCATTCTGCTCAGTGGAAGAAATTAAACGGTTTAATGCAGTTTGATTCCACTTACATGAGATTTTAGAAAAATCAAAACTAAAATGATGGGAAGTAGATCAGTGTTTAAAAGGGGTCAGGGGATTAGAAGGGATTGACTGCAAAGGGGCATGAGAAGACTGTTTAAAGTGATGGAAATGTTCTCTGTCTGATTTTGGTGGAGGTTCTACAACTGTATACAATTAGCAGAATTCATCAAACTGTACACTTAAAGTAAGTGACTGTTGTATGTAAATTATGCCCCAATAAAGCTAAAAAATAAAAACCAACCTCTTGAATTGGACCGTCATGAAAGGCTGTCTGTCTGTCCCTAGCTTCTAACTGCATCATCTCAAGACTCTAGGCATCTCTGGGTGGGTGGGGGGCAGGGGGGAGTGGGCACTAACGTGCATCTCAGGGAACTTTGGATTTGGAGATTTCAGGGAAGTCGGTAATGACTGGAGAGAGGCAGAAGGAGCCTGAGATGATGCTTTCCACCACGAGCAGAGCACATGTCAGAAATTCATGAGCACTTGTGAGTATGTGAGGTGAGGGACAGTAAGGGGAGGGGATTTATTTCATAACCCAGAGGGCTTTAAAATATAAACGGGGAGAATACGCCTGAGTCAGTCTTATTATATATAAGTCAGTCACTGATATATCTTCTCTTTGGGTGGAGGGAGATCCCAACCGTGTGACTGTCTGGTGAATTCCTGTAAAGTGAGAATTTTTGTTTGTTTTTAACATCCATCTTCCTCTGCAAATCATCTCTCATGCAAAACTTAAGGTCGTCAGCGTACGTGTGATATCTAGACTTTCCTCATTCATTTGGTAGACTCGAGTCTTTCTGAACCTAGCGTATGCTAAGGCTGTGTAGATCTGAATCCTTACACAGAAAACCTCCGTGTGTGTGGTGTTGGGTTGCACCTGGGCACATGGCCTGACTCCGGGACTTGGCTGTCAAGATGGAGAAGGGATGCCCTGGATGCCTTGTTATGAACATTCAGCCCAGCCTGTGCCTTGAGGGCAACATTACAAATAATAGCTACATTAGTTGTTGCCCTCATTTTCTAGGGAGCGCCCTTTACAAAATAGGATAGACAAAGTGGCCGAGAACTTCTATGTTTCCTTCTCTCTGGCTTCAGAGTGAAGTCCTTTTTGATGATGCTAGATTCAAGAGAATATTAAAAATATGTTTTTAGAGCTTAGCGTTTTGCCTTCAGTGTGTGCTTCAGCCAAACCTAACGTCTTTGCAGCTGACCAAGGTTGAAATTGAGCCAGAGGGCTGTGCAGACTTAAAGATGGGTTTCCTGTAAAGATGTTAGTTTTTGGTAACTGACAACCAGACTCAATCAACCTGGCACACACTCTGGTTGGTGCATGGGCTTCATTTCTGCTCTTCTCTAGGGTGTGGAGTGGCTGTTTAAAGAGGGTGGATATTACTGCTAATCTTTGTGTAGCATAACAGGTTACTGCCACTTGCCTTTTTTTTTTATCTGGAAATACAAGCAGATATCAGAAGGGAACTGTTTGTGGCTACAGAGATGGTTAAAATTGTCATTGTGAACAGAAATGATACTTGGAAAAATAACTTTCCTTTTAGGAAGGCAAATCAGTCATTTAACCACTATTTGTTGAGTTTCTAAGATATATGTATATCATATATCACACGGTGTGCTGGGTCTTTTGAAATGAAATAAAAATAAATAGAAGACAGAGTCCGTGCACTTCAGGAGCACATTGGGAAGATGTAGAATTAAGGAGGGGCGTTGAGAGGTAACGAGCGATGGGAGGACTGGTGATGTATCCAGGGTGGTGTAGGGAATGTGCGCTCCTTAAGGTCAGGAAAGGCAGAGACTGATTCTTTATGCCAAGGTGACCAGCAGACTTTTAGCTGGGCCTGGGATATGAACAGGAAATCAGAGAGGAGGAAGAAAAGCCTGAAAGGATTTTAAACTAGCCTGAACCCAAATGAACTTTTCTGGATGATGTAAGAGAAAAGTTTATACAAGGAGTATTAGATAGGCATTTGAGAGGGGAAGGGAGGTTTTGGGGCCCAGGAGATTAGCCATGGATGCATGGAGAGTCAAAAGGAAAGCAGAGACCTCAGTGAACCCAGAATGTTCTAGAGGATGACTAGCTTCTGTTAGGATTTGAAGTGGTCAGAACAGCTTTGTAGCTTCTGCCATGGTACTTCCTCCTCCTGGCCAGAGTTTTCTTTTGAGACGGATGTTGGTCACACAAGCTTTTTTTGTTTGTGGTTGATCACTTGGCGTACAGCATGGCTCCTTGTCCTGGACGATGAGGAGGGCATTTTAGCAGCAGGCAGGGTATTTGTGTGTTCACTGCAAAAGGAATGTAAGCTTCTAGGAGACTTGGTGGCTTTGGGGAAAATCTCACAGTGGCAGAAATTAATTAGGAAGTAGAGTAGAACTGACTTCTAAGAGCTGGTGTTATGTGGATGTGCTATGGGCCACATGACAAAAAGGAAATGGGATGAGAAAGGGTGTAAATGACTAACAGGGACCTGTTGGCCGGTGGGCTGCTGTTGACCAGCTCCGCAGAGTGAAGGTAGTTAGGTGTTTCCACTTTGTCTTCCCCGAACTCTCTAAAGCAACTGTTCCACTGGGGTCAAAGACATCCTTCAGGAACCTCTTGGTTTCCTGTTGTTTATGACCAACAGCAATGTTTTCTTCCTTTCTTTGAAGATAAATTCATTTGGGGTGGTAGTGACTTCAGGCTAATTTTGATTCTATGGTCACTGATTTGAAATTTTTATTGTTATTTTTTTCATATCAGCCAGAACTAGAAGAGTTTCCCTGAATCCCCTGAAATGTGTTTCCTTTCACTGGGAAAGTCAACTATCTCTAGCCATAACAGGGTTTACACTGAATTGTATAAGTGATACTGACTTCTGTGTCAGCAAAAAATGAAACGAAAACTGATCATAGATGACATTACCTAAATGACAGTACCTATGTGTGTCCTTTCTTTCACATTTGCTGTAATCCTGTTATGGCATTGTCCTATTAACCCAAGTACTGTCATCTTTAAATGCTGTCAGATCGTAACTGGATTGCCAAGGACAGAGGAGAGGAATCAGGGAAAAGTCAATGGCATTTCCCAACACACTGCAGAGATGGGCTTCTTCCCTGTCTCGTGGTTGAATTCTTGGAGAAACTGTTCAGTTAAAATGATGACTCAGGTGTCTTGCAGGCTTTGATGAAATAGTCAACTTCACTCCTTGTGTTCCTAGAAGGAAAGAAAGAAACAGTCTCTTTCAACAGCCATTGGGGCAGACTCTTCCAGGATAAAGTTCATGATTCTGCAGAACGAGAATGCATTATATGTATTATTCTTGTGTTTTTCAAAAACCAGCTCAAAACTAATAACAAAGAGAGGGTTCTTTGTGAGAGTTTAACATCCAATTGCTTTTTTTTAATGTATTTTTAAACGAAGGATAATTGCTTCACAGTATTGTGTTGGTTTCTACCAAACATCAAAACCCAATTGTTTTTTAATAATGTTTCCTCAGATTTGGTTAGGGGATTCCATTGTAGAGATGGGAAAACTGAGTCATAAGATGCTTTGAGGTAGAGGTTCCCAGAATATTTGTATCCTACGTTTATGCCATATGCCCAGGTTCTTCTCACATATTTAGACTAAATTCTAATCCAGGTTTCTTACAAAGTGTTCATAAATTTCCAGTCTTCACTTTTCTGCAGCTTCCTTAGTTAGAATAGCTGATGGTGAAATGACTGCATTGAAATTAAGCCTCTCACTTTTTGCATTCCATTGCTTATAAATAAGCGAGTGAGAAATAGTATCTCTGAACGCCCTTATTAAGGCAGGTTTGGCTGCCGGAGAGTAGGGCTAACCAAAGGGGATGGGCTAAGACACCTTTTTCATGCTTCTTTTTTTTTTTTAATTTGCATTTTATAATGGTATAATTTAGTTTTTCCTTAATCTGATTCTGTGTTCATTTTTTAAAATATATAGTGTTGTTTAGATGTTCTATTATTTATAGCCCTCCAGAAGGATCCCAAGGGACGGTAATCTCCATTTGAGAAGATGATTTCCCAATTTCCATACAGATGATGAAAAAGTCACTGCCCACTGCACGCCACCCAGGCCCTGCCCGTGGTTGAGTTTTCTTCTCCCGGTCTTGGTATGGGGTGGTATGGGCTGCACCTGAAAGCCTGATGGGAGATGCAACATGTGGTGTGCTGACACTAACACAAAAGGACTGCCTGATGGACTTGGAAAATATAGATTAGGGAGTTTTATGGGATATCAAATTATCTTATTCTTTCTCTGATTAAAGACAAAAGACTATATTAAGTAGATCATTACATGGGTAAAAGGTTAGCGCTTCATAGACTTAGAGGGGTACCCTGGCATTCCCCCTCCTGCCTGTGGCAGAGTAACAGATCAAAGGCAGGCAGATACCCTGTTTGTAGGACTCTGAGATGTCTGAATAGTCAAGTTAGATTCATAGGAGGGACGTTTTGTTTTAGTTTTGAATTTCCTGAGTCCTTTTCATTCTGATAGAACAGCAGTCTTGTAAATGAAAGTTTAATTTGCCCTGATTCTATTTCATTTAGCAGGGAAAGAGGTGCAAACATGAAAGGGGGAATGCAGGGCGAGAGCAGTGGCTGTTTGAAAGACAAGTGGCTTCACAGGGTGTTGGGCAGACATGCCGCTCCTTGAAGAGGTGTGGTCATTTTGAGACTATGGGCTGCTTCTCTGTCATACTGTGAGATGTGTTGGTGTATCACCTAACGCTTAACGCTGCCTTGGTCAACTGTCTAATGCATAAAGGTCTTCCTGGAAGACATTCCAGATCCAGTCCTCATGTGGAGTTGGAGCTCCCGTGGGTCTTATAATAGTTTACCAGCTAATCCATCATACCTCCCACTTCTGTGCAAAACGTATTTGTGTGAACATGCATATGAGTGTGCATGTGCAATCTAAGCATAGCTTTCTTGAATTTCTCACTTCAGTACTTAACTATACATACGTCCATAAAGTGGGCTCTCAGCATTTGGCCACTGTGTTGTCTCATTGTTTGGGAAGAAGGCATGAGTGCCCAGTTGGAGGTGGGGCAAGGTAGGCTGGTAGAACTGTGGTTGGTGTCTCCATCTGATGTGTGGGGGAGAGAATGAGCCACAAGGCATTCTCTGCGAATGAGCCATGATATGGTCCACTGTACCATCAGTGCGGTGATGGGGGAAGTTTGAGGACCTCTCCAGGAGGTCTTGACCCTTCAGCAGCCTTTCAGTCAAATCCGTTTCAGAATGGAGAAGAGCTTGCTGCTGTCCCTCTATTTTTGACCAAAGCAGTGGTGTTAGATATAGATTTAAATCTGTATAGATGTATATCTTTGGGTAGATGTAGAAATAGATCCCTATGTATACTAAACAGATTTTGTGTGTGTGTGTGCGCTTGTGCATATGTGTGCACCTATGTGGGTATGTGAAAGGAGAGAGCCAGAGCAGAGGGTTGGAGAAAGAAAGCTGGGAAAGAAACACGAAAATGTGCAGTCTCATTCCCCCTTTTGAAAATGGGGATCTGGTAAGCAATATATATTTCTGAGAGAAGACAAAGCCATCTCTTGGGCAAAGGGGTTTTTCTGGGGAGACGTGGAATTGCTGTGTGACCTTAGGGAAATACTTGACTTCTCTGGGTTGAGCTCAGCCGAATGTTCACAAAGAGCAATGCTGATATTTATAGACTATGTTTGACTATCCCAAGTGAAAGACAGTCCTCTCACCTCAGAATAGCAAGCGTTGTTTCTCATATCTAGGTTGCTGGGACAGTTTCCTAGGAACCTAATATTCAGCAGCTTTATGACGTTGGATGCAGGGTTTTTCTTTGTAAACGATTCGATTGGGTTTCACTACTTTTCACATTATTTCCCAGGTCTAGAGTTTTTCTTATATTTTTCTCACAGGAAGAATCTTAAATGATCCTGATTATTTTTTCCCAGTTAACTCAAAGGCACCAAGGCTCAAGGCTTTCCCAGGACTGGTGTCTGGAGGCCAGTGACCAAGCTGAAGCCACAGGATGTCTGTAGAGGCCTAGGTGCCCACCGGGGTCAGCTGCCCACCGTGGCTGTTGAGGATCCTAGCTTTGGGATTCTTGCTGGGGTTATCTTGCTCTACCCTTGCTGGTTGCTGTGATTTGGGCTCATTCTGGGTTTGTGTGAATTCATCAGTCCAGCCTCTGGCATCCCCTACCCCACTGAATCCCACTGCAGTTCTTAAGGCGATTCCGAGGCCAGGGTTCCATTCCCCTCAGCTTCCTGCGTTCGTGTGAGATCTTCTTAGGAAATTGGGCTTTGGCCTTGAGACCAGTCCACTTGGGAACTGTGGCGGCAAAGGATAGTTGTTCTTCCAGGGCTGTCCCTTGTTGGTAGGGGTGGAGATGAGCAAATAATTTTTATGTTTCCTATTTTGATTTAAAATGCTGGTCTCTTTTTTTGGCCAAGTCTTGGGCAAATGCCACAGAGGGATTTTTTTTTTTTTTTTTGCTTGAACTTGAAATTTAGATGAACTTGATGAAATAAATGCAAATTTACACACACATGGTCATCACATCACCAGCACCCCCACTTCTGCAGCACATAATAGATTACTCCTAAATACTCCTAAATAAGGCTTCCTAAGTTTTGAGGTCTTGCTTTGCATGGTGATAAGGGCAGAAGACCTCAGCCCCATGTGCCTTTTGGCTTGAGTTGTTAACCTTTCCTTCCTTCCTCCTTCTTTTTTCTCCCCGTTCAAGGTCTTCCTTTTCTTAAGAAAAAAATGTGAGCCATGCTGGGAGTGTAGACTTGACCTCCACCTCACCAGGTGCATTTGCTGACCAGCACACACACACAAAAAAGGAAATAGTTTTTTGAAAGGGGAGGGGGTAGTTTCTGTTCCACAATCACTGCTATTTCAATGAAAAGCAACCTGGTTTATCTATAAAGTCTACTTCCCTTTCTGGTGAGGTGTGACTGTTTTGAACTCCTCTGCCAGGAGAGTAAAGGGAGGGGAGGTGAGGGAGGGGAGATGTGGAAAGGGGATGGAAAGGAGAGACAGAGGTGGAAAGGAGAAGAGAAAAGAGGGAGTGAGAAAGAGAGGAGTGACATGTGGGCTATTTTTAGCTGGACTTGAATGCAGATTTCATCAGGTTCTTTGGCTATGTGGAAACAGACTGTGTGGACAGTCACCTTGTCTGGAACTTCCTGCGAAGCGGCCGTGGTGACTGAATTTTCTGACACTGTCAGAGTTTGGACAACCCTGCCAGCTCCTGGGAGGGGAGCGCCACTGCTGTCACGGGCGCTTGAAGCCTCGAAAGCACACGCTGTCGATAGTGACCTGCATTTGCGGAAACTCTTAAGGGCTTTCTAATTACCGGAGGAGATCCAAATTAGAGGAAAGCTGTTCGACAAGCCCCCTCGCATGAGCTAAGTGTCACGGCGCAGATAATCATTACATCTAACAAGCTCCTGATTTTTAACAGAAGCTATGAGGTGAACTCGTTTATAATGGTTCTGTTTCAAGTGGGGGGGCGGGGAGGGTGGGAGGCGGGGAGAACCACCCTGGCCTGAAAAAGAAGAAGGAAAGAAGGAAGGGAATAAAGAAAGAACAAGAAGGGGAAAAGAAAATAGGGGGTAAAAAATAGGAAAACCAGGAGGAAAAAAAAATGAAGAGAGACTCTCATGCTAGTGCTTAGACTCTCCGCCTGGTTCTTGCCTTTGTCACTGGCTGGAGCAATCAGATACATCTTCTGTTTTAGATTTTCCTTACTGTAATCTATTTCTGTGAATATGCCAGCTCGTTCATTTGATGTTTCCCGGAGACAAGCCTCCTCTGTGAGTTATTTCTGACCATTGCAGCATTCCACAGGGTCTGAATTGTTGAAAGCAGTGACCCAAACCATAACAACTTGAATATTACAATCGAAACACGTGATGTAGACAGTGGTTGATTTGGGGCTGTATCTTGGATGGCCCTCATCTGTCCCCAGGGACTTGTCTGAGATCCCTTAGGGTCTGTCTGAGCCCAGACCTCCTGACCTTGTCCAGAGCTCCGTGCTCAGGGCAGTGGAATTTAAGTCCTGGTTTGAGGCGATTTAAACCAGCTTTCAAAGGCCTGAGTGGAGCCGATCTTTTGTGGACCTTTTTTTCTGGGTGTTCCCCCTGTCAAAACCGTTTCTCCACACGGGATACACATCAGAGGGGGAAAGGGCTGTAAACCTTGAGGGTTGGCCAACAAGGTTCAGGAAGCACAGTATCAAGAGCCGCACTTCTCTTATTCCAGTTGATTCTTCCCAAACTCCCCACACCATCCTTGCAGTTATTCATGGGAAATAAAATAATATAAATCACACTGCCTGCTTCTTTTCCAGTGGCTCACAGAGTAATCACAGGCTGAAGTGCAGGTTTTCTTGCTGTGCGTTGATCAGTAAATCAGATTTTGAGCATTTATCAGCAAAAGTTAGATTTAAGCAACGTTCCTGTAATGTTTGAAAGAAAGAAGATTTGTTCCGGTGGGGACTCTGCCAATCAGTGATCTTCCAGCTTGACTCTGCTATCAATTATTGTTGCAATTATTTGTCTAGTTGGATATTTAAAATGTCATCAGAAAGAGATGATTACATATTCCAGAAAGCGAGGCACTGTATAATCAGATGAACTGAATCCAGTTAAATGTAGTGTGGTACCAACCTGTCCTTCAAAGTGGAATTCTTGAGCTACCACCGAAGGCAGCAGCCTTCTGCCCGGTTTTCAGGAAGCTGATCTTAACCTTGGGACACAGCATGCTGCTGGGGTCGGGTGATACTCAATTATGGGAAACTTTCCAAGTCTGAAAATGGAATTGCTCCTTCAGATACACGAGAAGTGCATTTTGGGTTATCGCATTCAATTCATCTGCAAATCTATAAATAAGAAGTCCCTCTATTCTTCTTGCTTCCTGTGGATTTAAATGCCAAATCCTGATTTGTGGCAAAGTTGTCACATGTCCCTTTTCCCACTCTCTCTCTGCCTGGTGCCCAGGATCTAAGCGGTGGCAGTAGAAATTACAACTGTTTGGAAGCCAAGAAAAAGCTCCATTTCTCACTTTTCTCCAATTCCGGATATTCTCGGCCCTGCTCCATCCATCAGCCATCTCCCCACACACCTCCTCCACCACACACCCGCCTTCTGTCCACACCACCAACAGGAAACAAATACAGCTCCAATTTTTTTTTTTAAATGGAGGAAAAGAAACCACAACCTGAACAAATAACAAAAATACTCCCACCATACTGTCTACATAGAACGATCACAAATGTTCTGAATGTGTAGAAATCGCCCCTTAGGCCTGCCCCCTCTCTGGGCATCAAGAGTGCCCCTGAAGAATGAGATTCTAGATCCGAGAGTGTTATCCAAGCCGTCAGCCAGGAAATGTTAGTCCATCCCCATTATTAAAACCGAGTGTAGGTTCCGGAGATGTTTTCTGTATCTTGGTGGGTTTCATGAATTTGAGAATTTTTGCAGGACTTCCTAGTTCACGTCCCAGAAAGCATGCTGAACTCTTATGATTCCAGAACCCCATGGTGGTCAAAAGGCTTTCCCACCATAATATAAAATTTTGGGAATCTGCTAGAAAATCCATCTCTTCTGTGAGGCGGAAGTGGGGATGGGGAGAGACCCTTCAAAACAAAGGAGCCCTGGGTTGTGTGTGCTGGAGCATGTGGGAGAGAGAAAGAGGTAGGGAGTGGAGCTCCTAGAAAAATGACTTTAAAAACATCACATTTCATTGAAATGGAAAAAAGATATTGTCTCTGCTGCCATCACCTCCTGTCAGCTTTGTCCTCCTCCTTCACCACGTGTGCTCCGGCACCTTCATCTTGCCTGGCTTTCCCTGCCAGGCCTTGCAGCTTGGGGTGATCGGGATCAGCTGACCATGCTGCCCTGCCAGGGGGGGTAGAACTTGCTTTGAGCCTGGAAAGCAGGTTATATGCTTGTGGTGGGTGAGGTGGATGTGTGAAGACCACAAAGCAAGGGTGCCAAGGGCCGAATTTAGCTCTTGGGAGATGTAGAGGAGCCCTGGAGGTCTGAATGGTTTTGCTTTTCCTGGAATCCCTGCCTCATTTTTGTTTTCAGGGTGTATGTGTTTCTCTCTTGTTCTCCTGCACATCCCACAGGCAGGGGCTGGGCTTGGGCCTGAGGCTCCCGCTAGGCAGGGACATGCCAGTCATTTGGCTGGGAAGCCCGGGCCCCGCTGAGCACTCCAGGGCTTTGCACTCTCTTCCCTGCCCTCCACCGGGTGGTGCCAGGATCGAGGACAGTCGGGGGATGAGGCGTGGGCTGCTGCAGGCAGCCTCCTGCATCTGAGGCAGGGAGGCAGATGAGGTCATCCACACAGCCTTCCACGCACCTTCCAGGGCTAGCCTTATTTACCCTTTTAGTGGAGCAAAACCATGTGATCTAAAGAGGATTCCTTGAACTGAAGGGCTTTGCACTGTTCCCTCTCTCAGGGCAGAAAGATGGGGCTGTAGGTAGGGGATGAGAATAGAGGAAAGTGTAGGAGATTACTAAAAAAAAAAATTGAGATGATGAAGGAGAAGAAAGGCAGCCAGACTAGGTAATTGGGACCAATTCATCAGAAGGCTTAAGGAAATTTGACATCTATTGTAACTCTTCTAACTGTATAATTACGCAGCGTTTGGAAAGTGAATTATTAACTTGATTGTCCATAATGACCATTGAGTAAATATACAGTCACAGGTTGTCAACATTGTACAGTGAACTGATGGGCCAGCAGCCACTTTCAACTGGTTGTAATCATCTCCTGGGTCAAGGCTGACCTGGAGGCTCTGGGGTTAGTGAATCATTTACGGGAGAGACCTCAGGGACTCCAGGAAGGCAAGGTCCCCCTGGTCACTGCTGGGCCCTTGGCAGCTCCTTTCAGCCCAGGTCATTTAGAATTGCCCTTCAAGAAAAAAAGTCCCCTGAACAGCATATGATTTAAGAGTACTGATTGAAGGGATGGTGCTGGGTGAGGAGAGGTGGACAGTGCGCGATTGGGTCTCAGAAGGCTGAACTTTAGTTGGGACCAGAAGTGGTGGTCACATGAGCATCACATGAAGCCCTGGATCCATAGTGTAAGGCAGGAGGTCCTTTGCCGGCCCTGCCTTTGTCTAACCAGGGGCCTTGGTGCCCCCCGCCCCCTGAGCTGCAGTGCCCTGGCCCTAGGTGCGGGGTGGGGTGGGGGGTGGGGGTGTAATCTCCGTGGGGCCTCCTCCTGGGGAAGTCCGCAGCTCGCTCCACACTGGAGGAGCAGCGTGTCAGCCAAGAGCCGCAGGCCATAAATGCAAAGTATGGTTTAACAAAAGCAGCTTTTGAGTGAGAAAGCTGAGTGGAGTTGTCCCAACCTGTCAACTTCAAATTTCTTTCCTCCCCCATAAATCAAAAAACGGTTGGTGGAAGGGAGGGACAGAAGCGTTTCATTTTCAGATTTTGTAAGAAAATAAAATCAAATCAAAAGAACCTGTCCCACGCTGATACCTTACATGCCAGGTTTGAGCCTGAGGCAAATTTTTGTGGCCATGTAATAAGCCTCTTTAAAATGGTGACAGACCCTTGACTCTTTGCCTTGAATTACACTGATAAAAGACATTTTATTGCGTTAGAGCCGGGGCAGGAGTACAGGATGGTGCTTGCCTGGTCGGCCTCTTTGAAACCCCGTCAGCCCTGCTGTCCACACTCCCCACCGCCTGACAGGGCTGGAGTGTGATGGTGGCGGAGATCTGTGGGCCAGTGACAGAGGGGGCTTTTAGCCTGAGGGGCTTGTTAGGGAGAGGGGAGCGACTCCATTCCTAGTGGACCTGGGAGACCTTGACGTGGGTGGCTCCGGGTCGGTCTCACGTCTGGTGCTGTGTAGAAAAGAGTGTAACTGGGGCCTCATTTGCCAGGCAGTCTTAGATTCAAAACAAGAAATGATCCTGGGGACTCCCTTCTCATGTGGGGCCCCCTTGATGTCTGTGGAAACAGGAAAGGGGGTTGTGGCCCCAGTGCCCGGAGAGGCCAGGTGTCACAAGCTGAGTTCTCAAGCGGACCTGTCCAGTGGGTGGAGAGGGTGGTGTGTTCTTGGCTTGGGGAGCTTGGAGGAGTCTGATAACTTTGTGTGTTCGCTCGTTGAATCATCAGAATTAGCAAGCCCGAGAACAGCCGATGGTACCTCCCGAGTGACTGCAGATCATACACGTGGGCATCTTTTTTTATTCAAGAAATTCTTTCCAGGTTGGTCAGTGGGATAAATGCAGGATTTGAAATTGGGTAAAAAGCCAGGAAAATGAACTCTGAGGCCAAGAAAACAGGCCTCCAGTCGATAGGCTGTGTCTGCCTCTCCTTTGTTCTGTGGGGCTGTCAGAGAGGTTAGGACTGAGGCCAGGGCTTGGAGGAGGAAGGTGCTGAGCTACTGAGCCCAGGGGAGCAGAAGTCGGAGGAGCCTGTGGGCGGGCAGAGGCCTGTTTCTGAAACAAGGACTTGCTGCCGTGGGACAAGGCCTGGCCTCGAAGCCCCAGAACCCTCCTTGAGTCAATCTCACCTCAGGCGAGAGGGCAGCCTAGTTTTGTTCCTGAAGAAATGGCAGAGCCTGACCTGCTAGACCATTTTAAGCTTGTAGAGCTTTGAAGCCTTAAATTAGTTCTCATAATTTCCGAGCAGTTCTGTATTAACCATCGGACATAATAAGTTTTAATTCTGGAGAATGGCTAATTTTGGTGCTACAGATCTCTTGGCCAAGGTGTCACAGAGCATTAGGCCCTTACAGCATGTCTTTCCCCCACTTCCCTGGATGCTCACACCCCATTTCACTGTCCCAGGAAGGCAACACACTGCCTGTAAGTGGCTTTAAGACGAGCACCCAGACACTCAGCCAGCCTGGAGGGCTCTGGACTCAGTTCCAGCCCTGCCCTCACTACCTGAAGCAGGATGCCTGAGAGATCTTCCACCACCCGGGGAGGTGAAGATAACACTTTCCCTCACCCCACAGGCGTCCTGTGGGGTCAGAATGTGAGGAAGAAGGCTTTGGGGAAAAAATAAAGCCCTGCACAGAGGCCGAAACATACTTCCTTCTTTATTTTAGCCACACCTTGCGACATGCAGAACTTCTCCAACAAGGGATCAAACCCACACCTCCTCTGTGGACGCATGGAATCTGAACCCCTGGACTACCACGGAAGTCCCATGACATACTGTATTAAGAAGGACGAGGCTTGGAGGCTTGATCAGGCCTTCCTGGGGCCACCTGTGCTTCTGTGCCCTTTTTCTTTGAAGGTTGCACACATCAGACCTGGAAGATGAAACCAGAAAATCTCCCAGCTCTCTGGGCCTGCTCATATCCACCTACCATGCTTCTTTCCTCCAGCAGCATCGCTGCCTACATCCCACCCACATCCTCCTCCACACGGCCCAAGAACACCTGAAAATATCAGGGGCATTCCTATAAGTGCCAAGCTTGGTTTTCTTCAGCTTATTCTGGCATTTTCTTGAAACTGATGAAAATGGTTATGTGGAGGCATAAATTCTGTTTGTTGTGAGTTGACATAGATAAAAAAGGCTCGGGGTGGCCCCTTCAGAGGAATTTGGGAGTTGCATGTTCTGCTTGCTTTGATAGAGAAGTCCTTCTCTACCCTGGCTGGTGTTATCAGAATTAAACGTTTGCTGAGCAAATGGTCAGTCTCACTGGATCCACGTTTACAGCCCAAATGCCTTCCTTCCCTCAAGGGCTTCCCAGGTGGCGCTAGTGGTAAAGAACCCGCCTGCCGATGCAGGAGACCTTAGAGATTCTGGTTCAACCCCTGGGTTGGGAAGATCCCCTGGAGAAGGGCATGGCAACCCACTCCAGTATTTTTGCCCGGAGAATCCCATGGACAGAGGAGCCTGGCGGGCTACAGTCCATAGGGTCACAAAGAGTCGGACACGACTGAAGTGACTTAGCACAGCACCTCATGTGAAAATGCTTGTTCCTCCAGGCATCAAATCCTGGAGAGATGCAGGTGTAGCTTTCCAGGTGCTGGGGCTATGATTTTCCGGCCTTTTCTTCTTTTCTCTGTGGGGTGAGTGGGGTCTGTGAATACATGTGCGTGAGGCTGGACGATTAGGGCGAAAGAAACGCGTCTGGGACTTCAGTTTCTTCATTAATCACCCCTTCTTCTAACCAAAAAGGTACTGCTGTTGAGTCCCACTTTAGGAAAGTCCAGTACACACCAAATCTCATCAATGGAAACCGATAAATTAGAGGGTGATTTTTCACATTACAGAAAGATTGTTAACTTTTCAAAAGGTTTCGCCACAGGGTTCCTTTAAATAGTGAGCTCCCCCACTGAATTTAAAGTGTTTGTTTACAGATCATTAACTACTTGACAGAGAGGTTGGGGAGGGGGTGGAGGAAGAAGCACTTAAAAGGTAAAAGTGTTAGAAGCCCTGCCAATTTTCGATGAGCCTGGAAGGGTGATGAAACATCCCTGAAATTATGTCCGTTAGCAAATGTGATTCAGTTTACAGAAATTCAGTTTACACTTGGCTTTCCAGGAACCCTGCAAGTTGGCCGAGGCAGGGACTACAGGGCGCTGGGGCCTGGCTTCTCTGGTTGGGGTGGCTGGGAGAGGACTCTGGCTTCTCTCAGAGTCCTTTGTGTGCCCTCATGTACAATGGGTGCCAGGCTCTGGCATGAGGCCGATCTTTGCCACTGGCCTTCTGGCACGGGCAGTGAAGACCTTTCCCCTTGACATTTAGCCTGAGTTTGTGGGAAATTTCTTCCTGGTTCTCCCTGACCTTCAGTCTCTTTGGCTCAGGACCCACCTAGGTTTCCGGCTTGAAACTCAAGACAGGTAAGCTTTGAGAGACTGTGACCCCAGGAGACTGGAAACCACCACTAGGCCTACATTCTGAGTCGTAAGAATTAGCCTGGGGACCAGCTCACACTGGCCTCATCCTGCCAGGCCATAACAGGGCATAGTTCCATCCTGGCCACCTTCTAGGATGGGCTGTAGTAGGTGCCTTATTTGTGCCCTTGATCTGGTCCCAAGGAGACTCAAGACTCGCTTGGGAGAAAAAACTCATTCATCTACTCCAGTCCTCTTTTTCTAAAGATGAGAAAACTTAGGGCCAGTAAGGGGAGGTGCTTTACTCACATAGCTGGTGAATGGCAGAGTTGGGACTGAAGAACTTAAATTCCTGATTTTGTTTTAGCAGTCTCTATAGAGGAATGAGCCCCTAACATCCTACAGGAAGAAAGGAATCTGGATGGAGATTAAGGGGACCCATGAAGGAAGGAACCCGCCGGACAAGGCCTCTTTAAAAGTTGTTTCCCGATTCCCCCAAATAACCTGAAAAATAATCTTGGGTAGAGGCAAGTGCACACACACACGTGCATGCAAGCGTGCGTGCGCGTGCGCACACACACACACACACACACACACACACTCTCCCTCACACCCCACCACACACAAACAGATTCCTCCATATAAGGACTCAGCCGGAGTAGGGTTACCCCAGCCCTCCCCAGGGCTTTGAAGAGAAGAAACCAGGGAAATTTGGAGGGAAGGTCAAGCTGATGATTGAAGAGACACAGCAGTATAGGAAAATCGCCGCATTTCTTGCACAGTCGTTTGTTGAAAATGTGTCAGCAAGTACAAGCCCATCTGAAACTAGCAATGATACATCTGAAATAGATTATTTAAGCCGGGGAGGTGGTATTGCGAGGAAGAACATGGCTATCAGCACTTGTTTGGCTGACTCAGAGGAATAAAACACAGTGAATTCTGCCTTGGCAGACCACCCACCATTCATCAGGGGGAAAGACAATCAAGGTGGGGGGGACAGGGCAGGAGCAAAACAAGATGGATGAACTTTCATAGTTTCACCAGCATCCACATGGCTGCAACCATTATTGTAAGAAAATGTGATGTTTGAAAATAAGAAGCTGTGAAAGCTGACTCCTTCACAAAAGTCCTGAGGGTTTATTTATTTAGATGACCATATCCTCTCTTGTCAACTGAGTGGATTTGTCCATGATGTTTTGATTTAAATATATTACCTGTTGAGCCCGTTTGCTCTGTGTATATCTAGAGCTTTGCTTCTCTCTGGACATCCACACTTCCTTTTCTTTTACCTAGAAAGTCTTTCCTCTTGACTCTTCAGGTCTAGTCCCTAAATTACCTCTTCCCCAGAGCCACTGTCCTATCTTCCAAAATTCCTTTGAATTTCCATTGCAGTTTATCTGTACCTGTCTTGTGACACACTTTCTACTTTGGAGCATAGCGATTCCTTTCCAGGTCTATCTTCTCTACTAGATGGAATTTCCTGTAGGGAAGTCTGTGTCTGAGTTTTCTTTGTTTTGCCCACAGAGGTAGCCCATAGCTTTGGGCATTATATGCACTCAGTAAATAGTTGTTGAATGAATGTGTCAAAGAATGAATGAATGGAGTTTATACTGGGTACACACATTTTGCATAGTGAGGTACACAGTTAAACAAAGGGGGGAAAAAAAAAACTGTCGTATAAGATGATTGGTCTTTTTATGCAGCTGCCCTTCCAGTCTCCTCGAGAAGTTCCACCATTCTAAGGGAAGAGCTTAAAATGTAATAAAAATTTATCTAATTCACGATCAAGTGAAAATACTTTGGGCCTAGAGCCAAAGAATATTATTGGAATGAACTTTTTTCAACACCCTAAATTTAACCAGCTGGAATTCTTTTTTTAAGTACCATCCTATTCAACCTTTTGAAATGAAGGATTTGCCTTTTAGTGGGAAATCTGCATTTCAACACAAAGATGGAACAACACAATGTCTTTGGCTTACTTATTCTTCTGAAAAGCAAGCTCTTTTTTTTTTTTTGAATTATATGCTTTGGTTATGTTAAAGACACAGATTGCAGAAAATTCTGTTTAGGCCTGACAGATTGGTGGCTTGCATTTTTTCATTTTTATAGATAAAGGGGGCATGAAAGATGTCATCTTTTCTCCCCACTGATAGAGTGGATGCCTAGGGTGAGAACTCTTAACAGGTGAAATTAGTAACACGTTGTTTAGATAGCAAGGCTCTGAGATGATAGAATTGGTTTAAAAAGGTGGGGGGAAGAGTTTTTAAGTGAGTGAGTGATGAGATTAAAGTCACTGGTGAAGTATCTAGGAATACAAGGACCATGAACAAGTTTCAGCCAAGAAATTCTATCAAGTGATGTTTGTAGAATTCTTGTTTGCTTTCGATTGTACAGAGCATCACAAGTTGGTAAAATCTTAGCTAGTGAAAAAGCATAGTGATGGGAGATGTGCTCACATAAATGCTCGTTTCTAGAACAAAAGGGAATGCAATTTTGACAATATCAGAAGGTTAATTAAGAAGTCTGTGAGCAGTGATAAAGCTGGCACATTTTCAGTCAGACTGATACAGCTCAAGACACAGGTATTATAATATTGTATTATTCAAACTATAATATACATACTCTAGCAGGTCACATGGAGAAGGCAATGGCACCCCACTCCAGTACTCTTGTCTGGAAAATCCCATGGAGGAGCCTGGTGGGCTGCAGTCCATGGGGTCGCTGAGAGTTGGACACGACTCAGTGACTTCACTTTCACTTTTCACTTTCATGCATTGGAGAAGAAAATGGCAACCCACTCCAGTGTTCTTGCCTGGAGACTCCCAGGGACGGGGGAGCCTGGTGGGCTGCCATCTATGGGGTCGCACAGAGTCGGACACGACTGAAGCGACTTAGCAGCAGCAGCAGCAGCAACAGGTCACAGGATCTGAGAGGTGAGGGCTGGCATCTGTCCTAAACAGAGGGTCAGGAGATAGAAGGACATTTGATGGATTTGCTTCCAGTTAGATAAAGAAGCCTCTATCCTAGACTAGCTGCACTGTTGTTATTTTTGTGATTTAGATGCAGTAATATTACTACAGCTAGAATGAATTCATTCATGGAACTTTACAAACTTTCAGGATGCATTTTAAGTGTAATCTGTAATTTGGCTATTGGCAGGGGCAGTCGGACACGACTGAGCAACTTCACTTTCACTTTTCACTTTCATGCATTGGAGAAGGAAATGGCAACCCACTCCAGTGTTCTTGCCTAGAGAATCCCAAGGACGGCAGAGCCTGGTGGGCTGCCGTCTATGGGATCGCACAGAGTCGGACACAACTGAAGCGACTTAGCAGCAGCAGAGAAGAGACTTGAGAATGCTGGAGCTGGAAGGGACAGTTAGGGTCCTTTATTTTGGCCTATCACCAATAGAGAGATTCTTCCCCATTATAGTGGACTGTCATCCATTCTTTTCATGAAGACCCAAGGTGAGCGGGAGGTGACCCTTCCTCTTGGGGATAGCTCTACTCCTGTGCTTCGTCTTGTTAGGAAAACACGGAAATTACCTAGAAATGTGTGTTTAAGAAAAGAAATACATCGATGCACATATACACTTTAGCGAACAGCAAACATCCATACATGTCTGTACTTCTCTAGAGAGGCCTGGGTTCTCAAATCTTGACAAAGGTCGGCACCTGGAGCAGTCATGCAGTGCTTTGGGAATGTTGCCTTTTGCTTGGCTGTTTCTGCCCATTTGTACATCAGCAGGATTACTTGTTGATCGGTAGACAGTGATGTGGCTATATGACATACCCAGGGATTCGTTTTGGAAACAAATAGCAGGTCAGTAGTAAAGGAATCTTTGAGATGTTCTTGAGGAAACCTAGAACTTGATTTAATGATCTTCAATTCCAGGGACGTCCCACCCGGCTTATAGCGCTCTCTGTCAAAAGTTGGTCCTGACGCACATAGAAATGTAAAGTGACCCGTACATAACATTCAGCCAAAACCATTCCCAATTCAGTGCAGATTTTTAATGAGACCTGAAAAAAATAAGATTCATTATTTGTTATTCAGCCATAAGGAACCATTGCAACCTAATAATGCATAAGGTCCCTGGGGAAGGAAACGGCAACCCACTCCAGTATTCTTGCCTGGGAAATCCCACGGAGAGAGGAGCCCAGCAGGCTACATTCTATGGAGTCCCAAAGAGTCAGATATGACTTAGTGACTAAACAACAACAACAACAAGCAACAAATGCATAAGGCATTTCTGAGGCCCTAAATGGAAATGCTGGATCTGGAGAGACTTTTATGCAACAGAACAGGTTAAAGTGCCTTTCATCAGAGGAGTACAAGGCATATGAAAAGATTGATTCAGAAGAGGGCCACATATTTGCAAGTCCAGAAAGGGAAACAGGAGTCCAGTGCTGGCTACATTACACCGTGCAGCGTGCCACAGCTGCATTCACAAGCACTTCCCCTTTTGTGGAAGTAGTGAGCACATCATCTGCCTGACAAAAGCTGGTTTGGAAGTTATGCAAAGAGCGTTCCCTGTTTGAGTCTGGGCCTGTTCCTGGTCAATGAGGGAGGGTGGAACCTTGGACTCCACATGGAAGGATCCTTAGGAATTTCCCAAGCTTGCTTTGGTCCTGAAGCAGGTGAGTTCCAGACAACCTCAGAGCCAGTAGATCTCTGCCAGGAGAACATCAAAGCTTCCAGCTTCCATGCCTCCCCTTACCCTAAGACAGTGCTTATGAAACTGGATTGTGCATACGAATCCCTGGGAGTGCTTGCTAAACACAGGTTTTTGTATTCCACTCCGCCCTTCCCCGTCGACACAGTTTTTTATTTAGTAAGTCTAAGGAAGGGCCTGGGACTTCGCATTTACAAACAAGCTCCCAGGTGATGCTGATGCTGGGCTTGGGTTTGCACTTTGAGAACCACTGCCCTGAGAGGACCACCGAAGAAATAAAGGGAGCACAGGTAAACTGCCCACTTCCCTGCCGGCCGGCCAAGCCCCCCCCAGCCCCCCCCCGCCCCCGGGGAGAATGAAAATGTGGGTGGGAGGAGAAGAGGCCCTCAGTCAGGGGCAGCCTGGGGGGTGGGCAGAGCTGCTGGTTGAAGGTGATGCTTAGAAGCATAAATTGTGAGACTCGACTCTGCCTAAACCGTGATGAAATAATTGAAAGCATCATAGCAAAAAGTTAAGCCCTAGGGAGGCTATTAACAATTTAGCATTTCCAGTTCCTGTGGGGCTGTTGATTCTGCTTACCAAGGAGAATGTGTTTAGAGATGTGTTTGGTGGGAGAGGCTGCAGAATCAGTTGGGGATGCCCGTTGCCTTTGGTTCGTGGGGGAAGAGAAATGCAAGTATGAGTCTCTCTCACGAAGACAGTGTCAGGAGCGTGTTTGGCTCATAGGAACGGTTTAGTTTCTCTTCTACTGACTGATTCTCAGAGGGGAAGCAGAGGTAGAGGATGACAAGCGTGGAGGTGAGCCAAGAGGCACAGGAAGCAGATCAGGTGTTGTTTTCTAATTTTGAAACCAAGTCAGTTCATTCAGACTGTTTGAAAGGCCCACTCAACACCTCTGGGCTGGACTCTCCTCCAAGAGCGGTTATTCCTCCCAATGGTTCAAGAGAAAGAGATCCCTCCTCACTGGTACTTCTTGGGTAGTGCAGAACATGGTGGGAACCACAGGAGGGAAGGATGGATATCCCAGAAAAGAGCACTGAATGGACAGTCAGGAGACTAATTCTGATCTTCACTTTATGGTTAACCATCAATCTAGCTATGGGCCAGTCACTTCATTTCTCAAGGCCTCAGTTTCCCCATCTGCAAAATGAAGGCATTAGACATGATGATCTCTAAGGTTTTTTACAATTCAGAAACCAAAACCAAATCTTGGTACCAGGTACTCAGAGACTTTCCTTGGTGAGGCCTCACTTTGCCCTGTGGCCTAGTGCTGTGGGGAACAGGGCCAGGCTGCTACCCCCAGAAGCTTGGTTTGCTCTAGGCCAGTGGGTTAGTTGAGGAGTTTGCCAACAAGAGATGCATGCAGTTGGTTAGGCCTGGACAAGGTTAATGGTTCTCTGGTTTCTCACTGGAGATCTAGTCAAGGCACCAAAGGGTTGCTTCTCAGAGTCAGGGGCGGGGAATATGAAACGAGACTCTACCCCCATCTGAACATCCAAGTAGCTTGTTGTTGTCATGTTGGGATCATAGTACCCTGTTGTGTGGGTCTCCTAAGAAATGGATTTCAGTCTTGGTGACAAACAAATTTATTCAATAGCTGAGCCCAGAACAAGTGCAAAAATGCATTCTCAGATTTCTCATTGAAAAAAGCTATGACTAAATCTGTAGTTAATTTCAATAGTAGTCAATTCATGGAATGTGAGCAGCTGGATGAAGACATACTTGTTTTCTAAGTCCAGTCTTCAGCTTTTGCTGGTTCGTTGAGTGATATTTGTTTTTTTGGAGCGGGGTGTCAGGGAGGAGGACTTGCCTCTGTAGATGGTCCTAGGCAGCCTCCCTGGGCAGGCCCGGTAACAACAGATTTAAGAGCTTTCGCGAGCGCCATGCCATTGTTACCCACCAGGCTCCTCATGAAAGGGAACCCTGTGCTGGTTGCCGTGGCTGTTCTTGGCAGTGTGATCCATAGAAGGAGAACAGGACGTATTTTACACTTGAGACCTGCTATCCTAGAGTATAACAACAACACTTCTAAGTGCTCTTAATATTAAGCTAATGGAAAACATACTCTGTTTACTTACCATCAAAGTCTGTTTTTCTTCTCTGCTGCCTCCCCCAGTCATCTCAAACTCCAAGCAGCTAGAGCACACAGAGCGTCCCTGCTCCATCCCTCTCCTCCCTCTGTCTCAAGATTGACTTATCCATGCCTAGTTAGCTCAAGGTGGACTTGCAAAAGCTAGGAACTCACCATATAAACCATACAATCCCCAGGTTGCACAAACCCAATATTTCCTTTCTCACAAAAATCTCAGTGCTAGAAATGCTTGATTTATGGCTAGGTTTATGTTTATTAGTGTGAGCAGTCATTTTTCCTCACCAGGATGCAGCCCAGTGCAGTGGAATAGAGAAGGTGGGCCACTCTTTCTGGGTGCTGCTGTTTTTGGAATGCTGGTTGTCTCCTAGTCACTGAGTGGCAGGATTCCTTATCCTAAAGGTGAGGATTTGGCCAAATTACCTTAACCTCAGAAGTCTAGTCTTTACGTTGCTTTGTGCTATAAGAAGACATGTCTATATGGGGTACTTCATGGATAGAATTCCAAGTCCTGAGATCCCCACAGTTTCCCTATCATTGAAGGTGCTAAATACAGCAGGGGAAGTGCAGGACAGGGAAGGCAGAGTGGAACTCTATTCCAGAAGTAAAGAGTCACAAATCCACTCATTTTCTGTTAGCATATTGTTTTTTTGCTTGAGCTTGTCTATAAGTAAAGTAAATGTATGCGTGTAAACCAGCCTTGCAGATAACCTTGCCACGTTACCAGCCTGCCAATCATACTAGCAATTTCCTTTTGCTGTTCACACATCTCTTATTATAAGACAATAGTCAGACTAACGAACCAAAGAACACTCCCCCTCCTACCCCATACCTAAAACATCAACTCCCTTCTCTTTTGTCAAAAATAAACCAAAATTAAAAACAGAACTATGGGAAAGAAGTCACCACTGTTCATTTGATACAGGCCTTGGGCCTGTTCACTATCTGCAAGGCTGTTGTAATGATGTTAATCTATTTTAATGGAACTGAAATGTGATATCCTGTGGTTTACAGTGCACATTGTTTATAGCTTTCATGCTTGATTTTGGGTTTCTTTCACAGATAAACTTCTGCACTGGAGGGGCCTCTCCTCCCCCCGTTCTGCACACGGAGCTCTAATCCCCACGCCTGGGATGAGTGCAGAATATGCCCCGCAGGGTATTTGTAAGTTGAGCATTATTTTCTTCTACAAATGTCCATGTGTGTAGAGATGAGAGTTGTTGGAAATTACCCTTATGTTTTAAGTACTGAAAGGAGTTACTTCCAAAATACCTTGGCATCTGCATATGTGTATCCCATTACTCACTGGGCACCTGGCTCCCCCAGGTCATTCAGCCCCAGGGACTTTTTTCCTTCCCCCCTTTCTTTTTCTCCTTACTGAGGGCATGAGGCTGACAGCAGCTCCTCCCTGTTGGTCTCCTCCCCAGGGTCTTGTGTGGCTCCATGACTGGTGACTGCATAGGTCTGTTCAGGGCCCATTTTATCGCTGGGCATTCACCCTCATGGCCTCATTTAGAGGACTTTGAATTTACTCCATGACATGTGTCTTTAGCAGAGACCAGAACCAGAAAGGACTCAGTTCAGTGTTACTGTAGAGGTATCCTTATGCATATTATATATGCATGTGTTTTAAACATGGTATATTTTTATATATGCATGGTATACTACATATATAATTTCTACTTGTTTTTCTCCTAGATTCAGAGAAAAATACACAGCATTGTTGCTAAAATTCAAAGATACCACTCCCCACCCCCGCCATCACTATCACTGTCCAGTTATTGGTTCAAGCCAACTTTTATGGTGGGGACCTTCTTATGAAATTTAGATTTGTATGTTTATAAAAATGTTTCTGAAAGATGTTGTTTTAAAAGGTAATACAGTTTCATTCTGTCTGTTGGAATACATAGTATGAGTCACGCATGGCTAAAAAGTCTGATGGGGAGGGGGTGAGGGCCTGGTGCTTGATTCGATCCCAAACACAAAAAAGTAGGCTCAAGAAGAAAAGAAATGTGACGTCTAATTTTTATTTAAGGAAACCATCTTTATTTTGAAAGTAAATGAAAAAAATCAAGAGCCAGGAGTTGGGCCTTCAAGGTGGCTGGTTTTCAGATGGGCGGTCAACTAGACCCAGTCTTCTTATGAATGGTGTCTGCAGGGCAGGGCCTACAGCCCGAGATCAAGCTGGAAGCTGGTTGTTTATTTTTATTAACTCCTAGGTAATTCTAGCTAACAAAGAGTTATTGTATGAAATTTCACAAGCCCTGAGGTCCTGAGGGCTGGGTGGTGCAGGGGTTAAAAGCACCTCTTCCCCGCCGCCCCCCCACCCCCCTCCACCTGCCCCAACCTAGCTGGGCTGAAGCCTGGGTTAGGTCACTGATTGCAGAGAGCTCAGGGGGTTGGACTCGAGGCATCAAGTGCCTACGTGCTGACTGGGTGGGGAGAGCTCTCCTCGTTTTGCTGGGGGTGCCTCCCTGGGGCCTGTCCTTGGCTGTGGGAACAGAGCCTTTGGAGGGAAGGGAGGAGAAGAGAGTGGGGCATAGAGGGGAGGGTGGAGTGGGGGCCCAAAGGCTGCTGCCTGGGAAACAGGCACCTTCTCTCTGGGTTCATCCTCCTGAGGGCAGGGAGTTTGATCTGAGGGGATGGGAAACTAGGAATCTTCTAGTTTGATGGGGCCCATACTGGCAGGGCCAGTTTAGGAGTGACCAGAATGAGGTATGTGGGAGTGGGTCGTAGGGATCCACAAAGTCCTTGGGTAGAACTGATCCGCACCCCACTGGCTTCCTTAACCTTCTGCCCTAGGCTCTCAGAGCATTTAGCACTTAGGCTGTGGCCTCCTGGCTGTGTGGACCATGGTCCAGGGCCTTAAAATCACCCACTCTTGCTTTCCTCTAACCAGGGTCTCCCCTTGGCCTGAGAAGGCCCAGATCCTGGATTCCAGTCTTTTCTTCAAAAGCCCTTGTGGATGTGTAATGTGCGGTTAGTCATCATGTTAGGTAACTAGTCAAGCCTAGGAATAAAGAAGACTCACATTCATGTTGGACATGATAGTTTACAGAGAGCTTTTATATACATTTGTCATTCGAGCCTCACAATTCTTTAAGGTACTGTTTTTACACTCATTTTACAGATAGGGGCTTCCCTGGTGATCAGAGGGTAAAGGAATCTGCGTGTAATGCAGGAGACCCAGGTTCCATCCCTGGGTTGGGAAGATACCCTGGAGAAGGGAATGCCAACCCACTCCAGTATTCTTGCCTGGGAAATCCCATTGACAGAGGAGCCTGGCGGGCTACAGTCCTTAGCCATAGAGTCAGACACGACTGAGCGACTAACACTACAGATAGGAAACCTAAGACCTGAAGAAATTAAATGATTGTCCTAGAGCCACCAGCCAGTAAGTAGTAGAGCCAGAGTCCCTCATCAGAATTTGCTCTTCTAAATTATAACTCCTGAACATTGGTGACAAACTGGAAATGGGGTCATTCCTTCCTATACAATAAAATGAAATAAAGTAAAAGCTGTAGGTGAGCTAATAGCTGATTTTAACCGTTTTGATGCCTCAGAGTTCCTCTGCTCGAGGCCAGATCTCCGTTTATTGCTCTAATCAAAACAATCCCCCTGAATGCCCAATGAGGCTCTCAAATTGAGAAGTTGATTTTCATCAGAGTAAATGAAGAATATTATTATATTTTACACATCAATAAATCAATGTAGCCCTAATTTTGCCACGCAGGAAATCAATTCTGGTCTTTCTAAACCATCAAAGATGTTATGAACAAAGTAATTTCACAAATTATGGCAAGTAACACATTTATTGATGACTGCAGTTTAGGAATTTAGAGTCTGTGAGCACTGTAATATAATATGGTGCACTGGCATGAGCCGAGTGAAATACAGATTATATGGTGAGACTGTGATGCATCATTCGCTATTAGTGGACTGGTAATAATTACTAGTTTCAAAGCAGCTCTTTCCATGTAATCTTTAGTCTCAATCGTAACAGCCCTTCTCATTGACATTACGATTACACTAGCTGCCCTCATGATCTAGAATATCTAGTTGATGGGAATACTAAAATGAGGTAGTGAAAACTGTATGTTGTGTGCTCATTATAAGAGAAAATGCCATTTTCTCTGACCTGATGTATGAGAGAGAGGGGAGGGTAAAAGCCCAGTGTTAACATACTGTAGCATGATCACATAACTGGCTCTGAAAACAAAATTTGAGAAAGCTCAGGGCAGCAAAATAAAATGGACTTTCCCCATTTAAGCCTTTTCAAAAGGACCCAGATGAGATCCTTAATGGAGTGCTATAGATTTTGGAATTTATTCATGGTGCCTGCAAAACCAGCACTGCTAATTATAGGTCCAGTCCTGGGTTTCAATAGAATATTATAAGGTAAAATACTATTTAAAGGCATTGGTAGTGATGAAAGTGTTAAGGACTTGCTTCAGCTGACAAATCTCCTTTTTACTTACCCAATTCAGATTGTCAGGCTAAATGTATGATAATAACACAGAGTCCTAGAGAGTCAAAGGAGAAAGCCACAGAGGGTCACGGGAGTTGGAACCAGATAGTTTTTTTCCTGCCTATTTAGGACCCAAGTCATTGTTCAACAACAACAAAAAATTTATGAAAATAGTCTCAATGATGCTTTTTATTTCTCTTTGAAGCGAGGAGGCAAACAAAAATAGACAGATAATGTGATACTAATGTCAGCATTTTCTTTCAAAATCTTTCTGCCTTTTTTTTTTTTCCCCTTCCACATTAGGCAAATGTTTGAAACCTAATTTTGGTATCTTATCATCTAATCTTGTTAAAGAGATTTACGCAGGAGTGGGATATATTGAGTGAGAATATAAATGCATTGTAAAGTAAATTACAAGGTCAGGGCCGGGAGTCCACTATTCAGACAAGTGCTTGAGTGAGTCTGGCTTGTTTTGGAATATGAGTGTTTGGGGCTCCTGAGAAGATGCTGCCAGCTTCTCTTTCTGATTGGCTAAATGGAGGAATCATAACTGATTAATTCCTCATTCCCACTCTTTTAACTCCATGGTGAATTTTTCCCTTTTTCAAAAGTTAACTGACAAATACTATCTGTGGCCTTAACGAATGCCTCTTAAAAAGGGCATGTGTGCTAAGTCTCTTCAGTGGTGTCCGACTCTTTGTGACCCTATGGACTGTAGCCGCCAAGCTCCTCTGTTCATGGGATTCTCCAGGCACGAATACTGGAGTGGGTCACTGTGCCCTCCTCCAGGGGATCTTCCCAGCCCTTAAAAGGGGAGACCTAAGAATATTTCCCGCTTGTGTTTTAAGCGTCTTTTTTTGAAATTCCTGGGGAGTTACTGATGTTTCTCATCCTAGCCCGCTAGCCACCGGCCTCTGTGCCCTTTTGTGCCCTTTCAAACGCTGAGATGACTGGTAAACTGTTAGTGACTCCCTTGATTTATATGTTTTTTTAATTTAGCTAGCTCCAAAAAAGAATGATTGGGAAGTCAAGCTGGCCCCTTCTTTGCCACGGCGGCATTTCCCACTCTCGGGTTCTTTTCAGCGAGAGGGAAATAATGTGACTTAAGCAGGGCCCCTCTCCAGACGGCTTGGCGACTGGCCAGAGAGTTGACTAGCTGAACTGTATCTTTCTGTTTCTTTCTCAACTGGAGCTGAGGCTCAGCCGAGGGCGCAGGATGTTGTATAATTTGGTTCACGTTGTTAGCCTCTCAAAATAATGAGGAGGAGGCCAGTGTAGCATTTCTCAGCCTGCTGCCCGTCATGGTGCTGGCTGCTTTAACTGTTCTTCAATTCGGATGCCGTGTCTGCTTAAGTTGGCACCAGACACTCCTCCTAACTTCTCTAGACTTGCATTTGTTTGACTTGGGGGGACAACTCCTGAAGATTTGATACGGCCCATTGGTTAAGTCTGAATTAAATTTCTCTTTTGAGATTTTTTTGCAGCATCCCTTGAGATAAACATGGGAATCCCCATGAGGTGTTATGGAACCAGAATTAGGACTCACTGCCCCTCACACAAGCTGGGATGTGAGATGTTACTAGTCTCTCTTCCACGTAATTATTTCACAAGGACCTTCTCATGTTTAACAATATTAACAACTAGTGTGTTTTAGGCAAAGATTAAAAGCATTTCTAGGGCCATAGAGAATTGTAATGAGTTAACCTTCTCTTTTTTGATATCTCCATGAAATGATTGCCTATTTAGAAAGTTTACCTGCCACCCAGGGGGTTTTAGGAAGCAGGAGAGTTTCCTTTAGGTCACCTTGTCCAAGTCCCTCGCTTCATGGAGGAGGAAACAGAAACACAGAGATGAAATGGTTTGCCCCAGAAAACGCAGCTGGTGAAAGATTGGAAATTCGGAAGATAGTTGTTGAACTTCCCTAGAATGTAGGGATCCTCATCCTTGAGCTTGGATTGGTCTAGATTTTTCTGCTTTAAAGACTGGATTTAAAATGCTTAGCACCGAGTCACCATGGCAGGAAGACTCCTTTGACAGACATTTGTTGGGCACCAATCCCCAGATGTAGCAGCCCATTCTAGGCACAGGGGATAGGATCAGCGAGGGCTTAGGCCTTGGGGTTGACAGCTGGGGGAAGGGAAGGCTGGAGGTAGAACATAAATAAGCAATTGCTGATGCCCTCCTCGGTGATTAAACATTGATGTTGGTGTTGTATTATTTTGCAGGTAAAGATGAGCCCAGCAGCTACACATGTACAACTTGCAAACAGCCATTCACCAGTGCATGGTTTCTCTTGCAACACGCACAGAACACTCATGGATTAAGAATCTACTTAGAAAGCGAACACGGAAGTCCCCTGACCCCGCGGGTTGGTATCCCTTCAGGACTAGGTGCAGAATGTCCTTCCCAGCCACCTCTCCATGGGATTCATATTGCAGACAATAACCCCTTTAACCTGCTAAGAATACCAGGATCAGTATCCAGAGAGGCTTCCGGCCTGGCAGAAGGGCGCTTTCCACCCACTCCCCCCCTGTTTAGTCCACCACCGAGACATCACTTGGACCCCCACCGCATAGAGCGCCTGGGGGCGGAAGAGATGGCCCTGGCCACCCATCACCCGAGTGCCTTTGACAGGGTGCTGCGGTTGAATCCAATGGCTATGGAGCCTCCCGCCATGGATTTCTCTAGGAGACTTAGAGAGCTGGCAGGGAACACGTCTAGCCCACCGCTGTCCCCCGGCCGGCCCAGCCCTATGCAAAGGTTACTGCAACCATTCCAGCCAGGTAGCAAGCCGCCCTTCCTGGCGACGCCCCCCCTCCCTCCTCTGCAATCCGCCCCTCCTCCCTCCCAGCCCCCGGTCAAGTCCAAGTCGTGTGAGTTCTGCGGCAAGACGTTCAAATTTCAGAGCAACCTGGTGGTGCACCGGCGCAGCCACACGGGCGAGAAGCCCTACAAGTGCAACCTGTGCGACCACGCGTGCACGCAGGCCAGCAAGCTGAAGCGCCACATGAAGACGCACATGCACAAGTCGTCCCCCATGACGGTCAAGTCGGACGACGGCCTCTCCACCGCCAGCTCCCCGGAACCGGGCACCAGCGACCTGGTGGGCAGCGCCAGCAGCGCGCTCAAGTCCGTGGTGGCCAAGTTCAAGAGCGAGAACGACCCCAACCTGATCCCGGAGAACGGGGACGAGGAGGACGAGGAGGACGACGAGGAAGAGGAGGAAGAGGAGGAAGAGGAGGAGGAGGAGCTGACGGAGAGCGAGAGGGTGGACTACGGCTTCGGGCTGAGCCTGGAGGCAGCGCGCCACCATGAGAACAGCTCGCGGGGCGCGGTGGTGGGCGTGGGCGACGAGGGCCGCCCCCTGCCGGACGTCATGCAGGGCATGGTGCTCAGCTCCATGCAGCACTTCAGCGAGGCCTTCCACCAGGTCCTGGGCGAGAAGCATAAGCGCGGCCACCTGGCCGAGGCCGAGGGCCACAGGGACACTTGCGACGAAGACTCGGTGGCCGGCGAGTCGGACCGCATAGACGATGGCACTGTTAACGGCCGCGGCTGCTCCCCGGGTGAGTCGGCCTCGGGGGGTCTGTCCAAAAAGCTGCTGCTGGGCAGCCCCAGCTCGCTGAGCCCCTTCTCCAAGCGCATCAAGCTCGAGAAGGAGTTCGACCTGCCTCCCGCCGCGATGCCCAACACGGAGAACGTGTACTCGCAGTGGCTAGCCGGCTACGCAGCCTCCAGGCAGCTCAAAGATCCCTTCCTGAGCTTCGGAGACTCCAGACAATCGCCTTTCGCCTCCTCGTCGGAGCACTCCTCGGAGAACGGGAGCTTGCGCTTCTCCACGCCGCCCGGGGAGCTGGACGGAGGGATCTCGGGGCGCAGCGGCACGGGAAGTGGAGGGAGCACGCCCCATATTAGTGGTCCGGGCCCGGGCAGGCCCAGCTCAAAAGAGGGCAGACGCAGCGACACTTGTGAGTACTGTGGGAAAGTCTTCAAGAACTGTAGCAATCTCACTGTCCACAGGAGAAGCCACACGGGCGAAAGGCCTTATAAATGCGAGCTGTGCAACTATGCCTGTGCCCAGAGTAGCAAGCTCACCAGGCACATGAAAACGCATGGCCAGGTGGGGAAGGACGTTTACAAATGTGAAATTTGTAAGATGCCTTTTAGCGTGTACAGTACTCTGGAGAAACACATGAAAAAATGGCACAGTGATCGAGTGTTGAATAATGATATAAAAACTGAATAGAGGTATATGAATATCCCCTCCCTCACTCCCGCCTGCCACCTCCTTTTTTCACCATTCCCCGCCCCCCCTTCCCCATCGCCCTCCAGCCCCACAACCTGTAGGATTTTTTTCTAGTCCCATGTGATTTAAACAAACAAACAAACAGAAGTAACGGAAGCTAAGAAAATGAGAGTGCTTGTCACCAGCACACCTGTTTTTTTTTTCTTTTTCTTTTTCTTTTTTTCTTTTTCTTTTTTTCCTTTATGTTCTCACCGTTTGAATGCATGATCTGTATGGGGCAATACTATTGCATTTTACGCAAACTTTGAGCCTTTCTCTTGTGCAATAATTTACATGTTGTGTATGTTTTTTTTGTTTTTTTTCTTTTTTAAACTTAGACAGCATGTATGGTATGTTACGGCTATTTTAAATTGTCCCCGATTCGTTGCTGAGAAAACACCGTTGCTGTTTCCAGTTCCGTTCTGAGAGAAAAAGAGAGAGAGAGAGAAAAAGACCATGCTGCATACATTCTGTAATACATATCATGTACAGTTATCTTTTATAACGTGAGGAGGAAAAACAGTCTTTGGATTAACCCTCTATAGACAGAATAGATGGCACTGAAAGAAAATCTCTACACGGTAAATGTCTGTCTCTAAAGGGTTAAATATTATCAATTGGAGAGGAAGAAAAGGCCTTTAATTGACAAACTAACAGAAAAAAAGTTTATTCTATCATTTGGTTTTAAAATATGAGTGCCTTGGATCTATTACAACCACGTTGATGGTTCTTTCTACTTGTTATAAACTTGTAGCTTAAATCAGCATTGGGTGAGGTAATAAACCTTAGGACCTAGAGTATAATTCTATATTGTATTTCTCACAACAATGGCTACCTAAAAATATGACCCGTTGTCCTAGTTAATCATCATTTTCCCTTTCGTTTAATCTTGTAAGCAAAACTGATTATACCAGTATAAAAGCTATTTTGCTCCTGGTGAGAGCTTAAAAGAAATGGGCTCTTTTGCCCAAAGTTTTATTTTTTTTAACTGATGATTAAATTGAATGTGCAACGTGCAAAGGCCCAGAAACATGATTAAATACATTAGTAAGGAAGTCATTTTATGAAGATAACTTGTTTTAAATAATGTCTTTTGAAGAAAAATTCTGGCGTCAGAAGAAATAGATCCAGACCTACTTGGTTGTCAAATGGACAATCGAACAATAAATGTTAGGACCTCGAATAGCATGTTAAAAAGAAGAGACTGACGATAAGGTTTGACAGAGGGTAACAGAGGGGGAAAAATATGTGATTTATTAGCACAACATGGTACTCTTTGCCATTTTAAACTAGAACAGGTGTATAAGCTAATATTGATACAATGATGATTAACTATGAATTCTTAAGACTTGTGTTTAAATGTGACATTCTTAAAAAAGAAGAAAAAGAATTTTAAGAGTAGCAGGATATATGTCTGTGCTCCCTAAAAGTTGTACTTCATTTCTTTTCCATACACTGTGTGCTATTTGTGTTAACATGGAAGAGGATTCATTGTTTTTATTTTATTTTTTTAATTTTTTCTTTTCTTTTCTTTTTTTTATTAAGCTAGCATCTGCCCGAGTTGGTGTTCAAATAGCACTTGACTCTGCCTGTAATATCTGTATCTTTTCTCTAATCAGAGATACAGAGGTTGAGTATAAAATAAACCTGCTCAGATAGGACAATTAAGTGCACTGTACAATTTTCCCAGTTTACAGGTCTATGCTTAAGGGAAAAGTTGCAAAATGCTGAAAAAAATAATTTGAACACAATCTCATTGATGAGCATTTTTTAAAAAAAAAAACTGAAAAAAAAAAACTTTGCCAGCCATTTACTTGACTAATGAGCTTACTTACTCGGACTCAACATTGCAAGCGCTGTGAATGGAAAACAGAATACACTTACCATAGAGATGAATGATTGCTTTCGCTTCTACAGTGCAAGGATTTTTTTGTACAAAACTTTTTAAAATATAAATGTTAAGAAAAAAAATTTTTTTAAAAACACTTCATTATGTTTAGGGGGGAACTGCATTTTAGGGTTCCATTGTCTTGGTGGTGTTACAAGACTTGTTATCCATTTAAAAATGGTAGTGGAAATTCTATGCCTTGGATACACACCGCTCTTCAGGTTGTAAAAAAAAAAACATACATTGGGGAAAGGTTTAAGATTATATAGTACTTAAATATAGGAAAATGCACACTCATGTTGATTCCTATGCTAAAACACATTTATGGTCTTTTTTCTGTATTTCTAGAATGGTATTTGAATTAAATGTTCATCTAGTGTTAGGCACTATAGTATTTATATTGAAGCTTGTATTTTTAATTGTTGCTTGTTCTCTTAAAAGGTATCAATGTACCTTTTTTGGTAGTGGAAAAAAAAAAAAAGACAGGCTGCCACAGTATATTTTTTTAATTTGGCAGGATAATATAGTGCAAATTATTTGTATGCTTCAAAAAAAAGAGAGAGAAACAAAAAAGTGTGACATTGTACAGATGAAAAGCCATATAATGGCGGTTTGGGGGAGCCTGCTAGAATGTCACACGGATGGCTGTCATAGGGGTTGTACATATCCTTTTTGTTCCTTTTTCCTGCTGCCATACTGTATGCAGTACTGCAAGCTAATAACGTTGGTTTGTTATGTAGTGTGCTTTTTGTCCCTTTCCTTCTCTCACCCTACATTCCAGCATCTTACCTTCATATGCAGTAAAAGAAAGAAAGAAAAAAAAAAGGAAAAAAAAAAACCAATGTTTTGCAGTTTTTTTCATTGCCAAAAACTAAATGGTGCTTTATATTTAGATTGGAAAGAATTTCATATGCAAAGCATATTAAAGAGAAAGCCCGCTTTAGTCAATACTTTTTTGTAAATGGCAATGCAGAATATTTTGTTATTGGCCTTTTCTATTCCTGTAATGAAAGCTGTTTGTCGTAACTTGAAATTTTATCTTTTACTATGGGAGTCACTATTTATTATTGCTTATGTGCCCTGTTCAAAACAGAGGCACTTAATTTGATCTTTTATTTTTCTTTGTTTTTATTTTTTTTTATTTGGATGACCAAAGGTCATTACAACCTGGCTTTTTATTGTATTTGTTTCTGGTCTTTGTTAAGTTCTATTGGAAAAACCACTGTCTGTGTTTTTTTGGCAGTTGTCTGCATTAACCTGTTCATACACCCATTTTGTCCCTTTATTGAAAAAAATAAAAAAATTAAAGTACACAATGTAAGCTTCTTGTGTCCTCATTTGACACACTCTGTAAATTACTTTCAAGAAAATAACAGGTTTTAAGAGAAGGCCAGTCAGTCTTTTTCAGGATTATTTCTATGGGCATTTTGATGCGTGTATTATACCCTAAAGGAACATAAAGTATTTACTATATTAAAATAGATATATCTCAAGCCATGGAAATAGTTTTTAGACTTTATAGTTCTAGAATAATTTTCAAGAAATGGAAAGTGTTTTCAGTCTGATGTTAAAAACTTTCCCTCCATCTCTTAGCAGTAATCCATTCAGATATAAATGAAAAACTTACTGGTAATAGCATCTTAAACTTTCATTCCCTCTGGATTTTTTTTTGCTGTTCTTGTCTGAAAGTTCTTTTCTATTCTCCCAACCTGCCCTATGGTAGAACATAATGTGAAAAAGATGTGTTTTTTTTTTTAAATCAGCTCTTTTCTTTCCAAGTAAGAGACTTTCCTCATACCCAAAATAACCCCACCCCTCAAATCTAAAAATCCAGAAATGAAAGCATCAGGTAAAAAAAGAGAGAGAGAGAAAAGGAAAGCAGTAACTAGGAGTTTAGCCAGCTTAAGCCCAATGTGTGGAATTAGCCACTGATTTCCTGAGATCCATGAAGGTTTGCTCTATGATTCTAAGAGCCTTAGGGACCCTAGATGGGACAGATGTTTTAGCTGTTTTTACAGAGTCTTTTTGACTGATAGCAAATAAGAGTGGGAATACCCTTTCGTTATCTTTTGGCCCACCAACAGGCTTATAAAATGAAGCAACATCTTTGAAAAGGAAGTTAGGTCTGTCTTAAAAGCCCCTCCTTAGAAATCTGTGTTGTCATTTTTACAAATACTGCATGTTGCAGCATCTACACACGTACCTCTGTGATACTGTCTCCCTGTTCCCAGTGTAGATGAATGGATACGACATTGTTCTTATTTTTGTAAAAACCAAAACAAAAGCCATTCTGTTGTCTTGTGGTAGCATTTCTGTTGCTCAGTTCTTATGCCCTGGTGCCTTGTGAGGTGGCCTTTTCAAGGAATGCCTTTTGTCTGAGGCAAGAATAGTTTGATCTTTCTAAAATACAGAGAAAGTAGGTGTACTTTTTTAAAAGTCTGATTGAGTGGAAAGCAGAGAGGCAGAGAGGAATCCGGTAAGAGATGATTTGGGAGAGTATAGTGGAGGAGCTGGGGTGGCATCATGGGGTACTTACAGAAGGTGATAGTTGGCAGTGAAGTGAGGGGAGATATATGTGTTTTAGATAAGTTTACTTCACCAACGCAACCAGAATGCTGTTCAAGACATAGAGAAATAGTCTTCAGTGCCATGCCAGCTTCAGATACAGTGACTTCTGCTTCACCATATTGAATGTCTGTAAAACTGCTGTTTGTTCCTATCACTCCTTTATTAGGAGCTGTGAGTACAGCTGTGCAGGTTTTATATACAGTATTCATTTTAATTTCTCCATATATGATGCTCTTAGTGTAATTAAATTTTGCATCCTGACAGACAGAATTAATGGTGGATACTCTATGCTTGTATGCTCAAATTTCTTAAATCAAATGGGGACTGGGGAGGGGTGCAAACATTTGGTGATAAATCACAAATTATGTTTGATTTACATAATCCCAAAGTTAAATAAATTTATTGGGAGACAGGTTCTTCAGGGTTCTCAATCTCCTGACTTATTGAAACCCTCCTATAAAATATTATTCCTGAAGCTGTGTGAATAATAGAAGCCTGAAAACCTAGGCAACAAGAAGATAGCTTATAAATGACATCTTGCATCCGGAACACTAAAATTAAAAATCTTAATTTAAATAATAAAAAACATTTCCAACAGTAGATGAATTCATGATAAAGTTTTTTAAAACAAAGAAACAATAAGGATGAACACATTTCAGGATTCTCAAGTTAAATGTATGTGACACCCCTGATGTGTTGAGTGCTTGAATGCCTGGTGCTTAAAATGTTCTCTTTTAAAAATCTTCATTTTGAAAACAATAAACAGGAGTACAGTGAATAACTATGTCTCACAGATTTTAACTGAGACACCCTGCCTTACATGTAGTACCTTCATCCCAAAACCATGTACAGTCCTCTCTGTTTAGGACTTACAAAAAGAGTGAGACGGACGTATTCTAAAGGTTGTTAAGAAGTAAGATTGGTTCTTCATTTGTACCAGCGCTGGCAGGAAGTGTGAAGTAGCCGAGTTTTTTCCCAGGGCATTCTGCGATAGAACTGTTTATTTAAATACCATTTCTGTATATGCAATAAGTTCATCCTGTATATATTCATAATGCTGGAAGTGAGAACTTGAAAGGAAGTGGCGGTGGGGGTTAGATATCATTTCATTTGGGGAAATAAGGAAATGAGATGGTTTGTTCACAGACACTCAAAGTTTGTTAAAAGGTACGGGGATATGTCAGGCCTTCCTGAAAAGGAGTTGAGAAACCTCAGGCCCCACCCTGACCTGCTTCAAACACTTTACTCTCAGAGAGTGAGGGAGGAAATTCAGAATCTCCATTTTTCAAACCGACCCCCTGCTCCATGATTTCCTATGACTGTGTTGTAATCGTGTGTTCTTCATTATGATTTGTTCCTCCATTGTCCCTGGGCCTGGTGTTTTCAAGAATGTTCACATCCTATACTCTCTTTTTTTTTTTTCTCTCCCCACCCCCTAGACTTCCCATTTAAAAAGAAAAAAAATTGTGGGACTTTTGCTGGTATAAGGATGGGATTGGCAGTGCTCTTTAAACCTGCTTGGAAAAATGGTTTTTAAAAGATTGTTAGATTTTTAAAGAGTGTTAGCTTTCAAAAGGCATTAGCCACTCAGCAAATTTGCCTGTCTTCTAAGACCCTGCCACTTTCCCAATTAAAAATAAATGAACCCCTTTTCAGGGACATGAACATCAGAACACATAGATGGAATTGGGATGATGTGCATTTACTCCAGGGTTGCTTTAGCTACAAATGGTAGACATGGGTTGTTGGGTCGGCACTTTTGCTTGCTGTCATCTTGTTATCCCATTAGGCCACTGTTTCATTTAGTAAAACACATGGCCAGTGAATCAGCCTTTAGGGGGATGGGCCTGTTTCTCTCTCTCTCTCTATTTCCCAGTGTCATTCATGATCATGGGAGGCGATCAATTCCTCCCTTTCACGTGGAAAAGGAGACCAATACAGTTCACCTGGGTTATTGTAGTCAAGAACCTAAACTTGGCCGAACGTAACTCAATGGTTGATCCAAATACTGTTTTTCCTTTCTGTAAAGTGATAAAGGGAGTATTTATCAGGTCTTTACAAGATGGCATAAAAGGCAAATTAAGCCATCTCCCCAAGGTCTGTCCTCTAAAGCAGGGCCCCCAAACCCGTGGGGTGGGGGGCGGGTTGTGTTTTTAAATAATGGTTGACGTGGTGCATGCCCATGCTAGCTATATACTTTGTTAGGATTTTAAACATCAGCAGCAGGCTGACAAAGTGGCTTGAAGAGGGTATCAGCGAAAGGAGCTTCAACGACAGTGACTTAGGGCTGGGCCCCGAATGGGGATTCCCCAGAGCCCACCTGGATACAGCAGGCCCCTCAGCTCAGGTCTCCACGCTCAGGGGGGGTTTTCGGAAAGCAGCCGAGCTCCAGACCCTGGGGCCTCCTGCGGCGCCAAGTCAGGGGAGAGGAGGCCCCAGGCCCCTGCTTCGGGTCGCCATGGCAACGAAGCCTGGAATGCCACAGTGGTAGCCCTCTTCCTCGGCACATCCCACATCCGGACTCCCCGTTCTGCTGCTTCAAGTCAATGTACACAGCAAGGGAGGAGCCCTGAAGGAAAATAACCACTCCCTTCTTCCCTCCATCACTGCCTTGCCCCCTCAAAAAAAGAAAAAAAAAAAGAAAAGAAAACTGCATGTTTGAAAGAAACTACAGGCAGTTTTTGGTGCCATTTGGGAGCAACTGTTTTGAGTTCTGGTTTCCTCTTCAGAGATTTGTTCGCCTCTTGTAAATCGTTGGCTGCTTTGATGTTGAACTTGATAACATTTCATGTTTTCGTTGTGCTGCTTTTACATCAATTTTTATTTTTTTGTTTCTTTATAATTTTATTATTATTTTAAGGAAATGTCCCCCTCCCTCCCCCTTCCCCTGTTCTCCTCAACCAAAGGACTGTTTCCTACTCAGTTTTCTCAGTCATAAGGGCGAGTGTTTCCTTCCAGGTGTGTCCCCAGCTCATTAGGACTATCCTGGGATGGGGAGGGGGTCTGGGTCCTTTGGGGGAGGAGGGGAGAGAGGTGTGGGAAAGAACTCAGAGGTCAGAGATCTGGGGGAGGTGGGGAGATTCAGGTTTAAATCATGCTTAAGATGCCGGTGGCTCAACCTGTGTTTAAGTTGTAATTTTTAAAAACCTAGTTAGAGAACAGAAAATCACTGGGCCAAGTCACACCTGTATTTTTTTTTTTTCCCCTCCCTCCTCTGTCTCCAACCTCTTTCTAGGTTCTTCACACACCCCCATTCGGCGTAGTGCCCAGAGAGCTCAAGATGTGTGGCAGTTTTCGGATGGAAGCTCGAGAACCCTTAAGTTCTGAGAAAATTTGAACCCCCAGGGGTGGGGTGGACGCGAGCCGCCCAGCCGACATCTGCGTGGTCTGTCATCCTGCTAGTTTGTGATGTTTTCTGACAGTAGCCTCCAAGAAGCCGTTGTGCGAAGACAGAGTCCTGCAGTGTCCTTCCTGCCCGGGCCTGCAGTGTCATTTTATTTATATTTTTTAATAAAAAGTAAAAACAAAAAAACAGACCCACATTGGAACAGTGAATCAGTCCCCTAGAGAGGGTCTGTGGACCACCGCTGCTCTGAGTGCCGTCCTGGCCCCTCCGAGACCAGCCAACCCAATTCCCTGTCTTGTGGAAATGAGCATGAGTTTCCCAAACCCCTTGTTTCTATACATTCTATGTTGTCTTTTAAGAAGTGTGCTTAACATTGACACAATAAATGTTGGAGCTTTAGGTGGTGTTTGTTTGTTCTTTAATTATTAATGCTTATAAGACAATGCAGCTGCTTCAGAACTGTGTTTCTGAACCATGTCTTGCAGACACCTATCGGGTGGGAAGGAGGGACAGATTTGAGGGATGGGTAGGAGGTGTAGGAGGGGAAATAGGTTACTGCTTATCAGATGGCATAAATTTTCAAGGGGAATCAAAATGCAAAACTTGGGAATAAATCATAGCAATATCATAATTAATGTAGTAGTAGTGTTGCTGTTTATTAATGCTGAAGTGTAGTTTTCCTAACTGTCTGACTTACAATTTGCATACCATTAAATAATGCATAATATGGCACACTGAATTCTGTTTTTCAAATATATGCTTTTGGTGGCTACTATGCAGGATTTGAGTTTGTCTTTTAATTTAGCTCAAGAAAGATAATGTCATTGAGTTAGTGGTAAATCCCAAAGAAGGTGATGAATATCAGTAGTTGTTTATTAAATATTCTAATTTTAGGTTCCCAAACCTTCAGCAAATATATCTTAGCCCAGACAAACAAACAAACATAAAGCTTCTTTATTACTCACACCAGGAAATTTGGGGCAGATTTTATAAGGGGAAAAGATGATAGGAGGAAAGAGTTCCATATCAGAACACTCTCTTGTCATTGTAGTAGCGCCCCATTCCTTAGAAATTAGTGACACAAATAAGTTAGATCTACAAATGAGTGATAAAAATTCCTTCTGGCTCAGTTAATTTGCAAAGAACTTTTCTCACTTTGGTGTTTTCTATTGCCTAGAGATCCAGACGAGAACTAGAGACAATATAGCATATTAAAACAGGTTTATAAATAATAGAACTCAGACACCTGTGTGTTGCAAATTTACATATTGGCTGTGAACGCAAGTAGGGAAAATCTTACCCATTCACCCTCTGGCTAGGTTACCTAGCCTAGTGAGAAGACAGCAAAATAATTGGCATCTGGATTCTTTCCTGGTTATTTATAAATAATGACTCCTCACAGTTGTGTGCTGCTTTATGCGTGATACGGGGCTTTCATGTGCATTGTTTCATCTGATCCTCGGTGGAACAGATCTCAAGACTTCCACTTTGTGGATGAGAAGACTGAGGCTCACCAAAGTTAAGGGCTTGCCCAAAGCCATGTCATTGAGGAAAGCAGAGAAGCCAGTGTTCGGGTGTCTTGTCAGCTTAATTCCACTGAACTCTGACTGGTCAAAAGGACTGTTGTCTTACCATGTTAGCACACAAGTCATAAACGTTCACCAATCCACACACATATGGCTCTCACTCAGAGATTGAAGATATCCACTATAAGGGCACACAAAGATGTCTTTTCCTACAACTAACTATGCACTGCAGAGGGGAGCTTGGAGCAAGCATGACAAATAACTCTGGTCGATGAGGTGGCCTGGATGAGTTTTTGAGAGTTCCTCTCATCTAGGTGAGATGGGACCGCCAGACAAGGGTTATTTTTTGGAGGAACATTTCCTGCCCCATGTTCTGCCTCTGTGTTACTGAAACCTCAGACCATTAGGGATTCCAGGACAGCATCTTCCCAGAACGTGCTAACCCCCTAGAAATGGTAACTGCTTCACACAGGAGACCCGACTGAAATAGAACAAACAATCCTGGATTTGGGGACAACTTCAGCCTTGGTGCTTGCTACACTTTAATTTATGATCTGTGTGTTTCCGCCTCTACCTCTTATTTCTTCTTGGAGCCAATGTGTAAATAAATGGTATCTCTAGAAGTAGGATGGCTTGGGGGAGGATAGGGAGTAGGTAAAGGATATATTTTTCTTAGTCCTCCTTTTGGAGAAGAGAGAGCCCTCTTTGAAGCAAACAAACAAAAAACAAACCAACCCCAAACTCCAAACTCCACATATCTTCCCCCATACCCTTTTCCATTGAAAGAAAAGAACAATTCATTTTTGAAATTCATTGTGAGATGATGGTGGTACACTAGGGCTAGAACTTTTGAAAGCCCATGCAAGATGGATGATTTGGGAAGACATCTGCCTGTGGGATATGCCAAGGTCATGTTTCTCCATGAATGGTGGAAGCAGCTGAAGGGACAGACAAATCTGATTGGGGTGCTTACTGTGCCCTCTCCCCAGAGCAAAACCTCAAATTGCAGATAGATTAATTGGTTGCCAGGCATGCACCGAGCATGGACTAGAGGACACAGGCCCGGGTTCTCAGGAAGGTAGGGACCAAATACCGGACATTGTTCTCACCCTCCCAAGCCTGGTCCATGACCATTAATTCTGTGGTCTGTCCAGACTGTCACACTAAACAAAAAGTTCTGTTAGCTGTCTGGGTCCATGGTGGCAGAGACTCAGTAGCTTCTATAGCACCCAGCACCAGGCCATTTGAATATTGGTGGTGATGGAGAAAAAAGTGATTGTATCAAAACCGATGATAAAGAAACAAACAAAAATGGTGGTAATGAAAAATCTTAGGGAAGAAGAGCAATCTTGGATCTTAAGTCTAATTGAGTGCCTAGACCTCGGCTAAATGTATCCTGGGCGTTTTTACTTGGAGTTTTCCAGAGTATTCATATTGAAGTCCCATCTTTCAAGCAGTAAGAAATATCTTTCTAGTTTTTTTGTGTGCTGACATGATTTTCTCTTTTTTGAAAGCTAGATAGTGAGGTGAATGGTGAAGATGATTATTCATATTAACAGGTTTTTCCCCAGTGTTAATGTTTATTCCTATGAAGAATTCTTATATAGATTAGTATCCCCAGAGAGCAGAGGTGGAGAGGATCAGGATGGAAGTGTTTCGTAGGTGTTGTTTCTCTTCTTACATGCCACACAACACTGGCTCCTTTTTGGGTGGAGTGAGAGGGAAGAGATTTAAGGAATTTGCATCGTGGTTGTGAAGATTTCATTGAGTTCAACTGGAAGTTCAGAAGCCACATGTGTTCACGCACACCTTTCAAGGACCATCCCGAGTTCTTCATCAACAGGGAAATAGTAAGGTGAGGCTCTTTTTTTCTGACTCCCTAGAGGAGATAGCACTTTCCAGTTTGCACTTCTCCGGGGGTACATTAAGCTAAAAAATGTCTCAATTCCAGCACAATCCGGAAGCAGTCCTTCTTTCTCTTCCTATCTCTGTGTAGATTAAGATATCTGTTGTTGGGACTTCCCTGCCTGGTAGCCCAGTGGCTAAGGCTCTGTGTTCCCAGTGCAGGGGCCCCAGTTTGATCCCTGGTCAGGGAACTGGATCCTACATGCTGCACCTAAAAAGACCCTGCATGCCACAAGAAAGATTCCAGGTGCTGCAACTAATACCCAGCTCAGTCAAATAAATAAATACATTAAAAAAAGAAATATATATATAGTTAAATTACATTACCTTTCTCCTTGCTTTATATTAAAAAAAAAATGCTCCCAGGAAATAATTAAGATTTATAGAGTACTTTTGGGCTTCCCTGGAGGCTCAGATGGTAAAGGATCTGCCTGCACTGCAGGAGGCCTGGGTTTGATCCCTGGGTCTGGAAGATCCCCTGGAGGAGGGCATGGCAATCCATTCCAGTATTCTTGCCTGGAGAATCCCATGGACAGAGGAGCTTTGCGGGGCTACAGTCCATGGGGTTGCAGAGAGTGGGACCCGACTGAGCGACTAACACTTTCAGACTTTCATAGAGCACTTTTACAGACGTGACAGTATCAATTTTCCTCACAATTCTAGACCTTCGGTAGGAGAAGAATAGACTAAATCTTGAAAGGAACCACAGCAATCATTCATTTTACAGAGCAACAGAAGCAACAGGGCAACAGAGGCCTAAAGATTAAGTGAAGGACCTAAGATCACACAGCTTGAAAAAGTGAGAGCCAAGCTTGAAACCACACAGTTAGTGGCTAAGCCAGAATTGGAACCCAAGCCTGCAGCTCCTGTGCAAAAGAATTCAAGCTGCAAATCTTTCCCTTGTGACCTACTAAATTCAGAATCAGGAATGGCAGAAAAAGTGTGCGTTACAGAAGGACTTAAGAATGAAATCAAAAGCTTGTTTTGGTGCCAGTCCTAGTGGGGCGTATGTAAGTGTGTCCCATATTTCAAGGGTTTCTAAACGGCATCCTGATGACAGGGTACATTGAGGTCACTACCTGGAAAGACTCCTCCTTTAATCCACCCCTCTGATGGTAGAAATGAACTTAGGATCCACGAATTGCTGGGAGACAGCATTTAAAGTTTAAAGGGCATAAAAAAAAGCTACTCACCAAACCAAATTCATCTCAAATGTCTTAAATAGATCTCACAATCTGTTCCATTCTCTAGGCAAGATTTAAGGGAAACGCCCACCTAATTTGCATTTCATGGCCTCATCGCATCCAGTTAGAGAATTCAAATGGCCAATAGTATGACCTGAATTCTGTTACTAGGGATATTTAATTTTGAGTTCAAAGATGGTGAGAGAGAAATGAACTAAATGGAGGGTTGACTGAAATGGTATACAGCTCTGAGTTGTGAAGGTTATTCCACTTACTAATGCTATTTAGGCTGCACAGTCCTTTTCTGTGCAAAGTGAAATCTTAAGTCACTTCCCCCCTTGATCAGGGGTTCCTGGCTCTGTTTTGTTGTTTATCACTAAGTCATGTCCGACTCTTTTGCGACTCCATGGACTGTGGCCCGGGCTTCCCAGATGGCTCTAGTGGTAAAGAACACACTTGCAGGAAACATAAGAGATGTGGGTTTGATCCTTGGGTCAGGAAGATCCCCTGGAGGAGGTCACGGCAACCCACTCCAGTATTTGTGCCTGGAGAATCGCATGGACAGAGGAGCCTGGCGGGCTCTAGTCCATGGGGTCGCAAAGAGTTGGACAAAACTGAAGCGACTTCTCACGGATGCATGGGCTGTAGCTTGCCAGGCTCCTTTGATCATGGGGTTCTCCAGGCAAGAATACTGAAACAGGTTGCCATTTCCTTGGGCAAAGGATCTTTCCAACCCAGGGATCAAACCTATGTCTCCTGCATTGCAGGCAGATTCTTTCCCATTGAGCCACCTGGGAAGCCCTCCTGGCTCTGTGTGCAGATGTACAAATTCTGTCTTGACTTTTTATTAGATCTTCTGTGTTCGGGTCTTCTACTGCCATTTCTTTTCTTGCCAGCCATCCTTTGATTCACATTTACTTCTGTGAATGGATATGGGTTGACTTTGACTGTCTTGAGACCAATAGGACTGCAACTGCTGGGCACAGCAGCTGTTTGGAGCCTGCATGGGCAAAGCCATCCCTGAAATAGGAGCAGGACGGCAGGAAGTCTTAAGGAGCAACAGCAAATCAAATATCCCTGTTGAGGATGGTCTGAGAGGAAGTAATTTGCCTGATTTTTTTCCCTTGGTGATAGTTCCCTGAATTTCCTGAAATGGTAACACAAAAAGGGAACTTCTGTTGTCCCTTCTGCTCCTCTCTCCCTGGCAATTTGTCCTCTCTTCTCAGGCACACAGAAAGCAAGCCTAGGGAGATGTGCGTGAAAATTCTCTCCTTTTGGCGCTAAGATGTGTTGCTCATGCTCTTTTTCAGAGTGCCTGATTTTACCTGTTGCTGGCTTCCCTACACTAAGGGGAAAAATGCAAGTGCAAATACTCCTCTTCGGAGCAACAGCTCTCTCAAAGCTCAGAACCCAGAAACACGAGAGGTTTTCTTTTAAAGGGGTCACCTTTTATGGATTTGCTGGTAGCCACCTTGCCTTATATGTGGAGTTCTTTTCATTTTTCAGCTTCTTCCAGTGTGTGTGTGCGCAAGCTCAGTCGCTTCAGAGTGTCCAACTCTTTGCGACCCCGTGGTCTGTAGCCCTCCAGGCTCCTCGGTTCATGGGATTCTCCAGGCAAGAATACTGGAGTGGGTTGCCATGACCTCCTCCAGGGGATCTTCCTGACCCAGGGATCCAACCGTTATCTCCTGCATCGCAGGTGGATTCTTTACCCCTAAGGCCCCGGGGAAGCCCTCCTCCAGAGTGCATTTTTTTTCCCCTCTGACATGGTGATGGATCAGGGATGGACTCCTGGTAGTTTTGATCCAGGCTGATGAAAAGTGCTGGTCTCTGAGTTGGCAATTCTGGGTTGCAATCCTGGCTTTATCTTTGTCTTGCTCACCTACCTGGTGTCCTCTCTGTACTTGACCCCATTCAAGGCCCATTTCTTCCTCTAAAGAAGGAAGGACACACCCTGCTTCCCACCGCCTTTCACCCAGCGCCACAGAACATTCAAAATAGTATGAACACTCTGGACTCCGCATAGGATGAGGGGTACTGACAACCAGTCTTGATGACTGTGGGGAGGTGGGGCTGCGGTCCATCTTAAGAGTCTCTTTTTCTTTGCTTTTGATTAGCAGACCCTTTTTTTTTTTTTAAATAAGTTTATGTCACAGAAGAAAAAAAGCTGTAATGATTTTTGTTTGAACTCTAAAGCTGTCATGTTTTTAAAATGTTTAAATTTTGGAGATGGTTGCATTTGCAGTGCTCAGGTGAGTTTTATCTCTTCAGTGCAGCTTAAAGTTGGAGGTCCCTCTCTACCCCTCACTCTGCTGGAGGGTAGCTTTGGAGGACAGCCTTCCACAGACCTTGTGCATCTAACCCAAGGGTTGCAAAGCACCACACATCTTCTGATGCCTGGAGATTGAAGGCCAGGCCGTGTCCAAAATGTGACATCTGATTGAGCACCTAACTCTTATTGTCCTCAGCTGTTTTGCCTGGTAAAGAGCAAAACATAGGTTAAAGCAGAAATGATAATACCAGTTAATGTTTATTGAGAATTTACTATGTGCTGGGAATAACAATGAGGGTTTTCTTTTTTATGAAAATATTTAGTTTATCTATTTGGCTGCCTTTGGTATTAGTTACAGCACTTGAGCCCTCTAGTCATAGTGCACTGGCTTATTTGCTCCACGACATGTGGGAACTTAGTTCTCTGATCAGGGATTGAACCAGCATATCCTGCACTGCAGGGTGGATTCTTAATCACTACACAACCAGGGAAGTCCCACAATAAGAGTTTTCCATGCATGTTCTTATTCTTATGTCTTCTTTATAACCACCTTGTGGGGACAGTTACTACTATTATTCCTGTTTTATTGAAGCTTCAGTTGAGTTCAGTTCAGTTATTTCAGTCGCTCAGTCATGTCTGATTCTTTGTGACCCCATGAATCACAGCACGCCAGGCCTCCCTGTCCATCACCAACTCCCGGAGTTCATTCAAACTCATGTCCATTGAGTCATTTCATCCTCTGTCATCCCCTTCTCCTCCTGCCCCCAATCCCTCCCAGCATCAAGGTCTTTTCCAATGAGTCAACTCTTCACATGAGGTGACCAAAGTATTGGAATTATAGCTTCAGCATCAGTCCTTCCAATGAACACCCAGGACTGATCTCCTTTAGGATGAACTGGTTGGATCTCCTTGCAGTCCAAGGGACTCTCAAGAGTCTTCTCCAACACCACAGTTCAAAAGCATCAGTTCTTTGGTGCTCAGCTTTCTTGATAGTCCAACTCTCACATCCATACATGACCACAGGAAAAACCATAGCCTTGACTAGATGGACCTTAGTTGGCAAAGTAATATCTCTGCTTTTGAATATGCTATCTAGGTTGGTCATAATTTTCCTTCCAAGGAGTAAGCGTCTTTTAATTTCATGGCTGCAATCACCATCTGCAGTGATTTTGGAGCCCCTCAAAATAAAGTCTGACACTGTTTCCACTGTTTCCTCATCTATTTCCCATGAAGTGATGGAACCAGATGCCGTGATCTTCGTTTTCTGAAAGTCGAGCTTTAAGCCAACATTTTCACTCTCCTCTTTCACTTTCATCAAGAGGCTTTTTTAGTTCCTCTTCACTTTCTGCCATAAGGGTGGTGTCATCTGCATATCTGAGGTAATTGATATTTCTCCCGGCATTAGAGACATTAAAATGACCTGTCCAAGGTTATACCATTGGTACTGCTGCTGTGAATCCTCACTCTGGAATCCTCTTAACCTCTACATACAGGCCTCCAGGGACTATCTCATTCTATAGTTTTTCATCATATGTAACGCCATGGTTGGGGGTATCATATGAAAATAATATGAAAACAATGCTAGTTAAACTGATTAGGAAGTGTACTCAAAATGGCTTTGCTGACTGGGTTCTGGTTCTGTTAACTACTGAGCAAGATCAGTGTCAGTATTTCCCATGGTGCTTGCATTTCTATTTGTCCTTGGTGCTGGGAAGATGTGTTTGATTTTGTTAGGCATATCCGAGGCATTCACTCATGCATCTGCAGCAAGGCTCATTCATTGTTCAGTCGACAAATATTTATTAGGTCCCTGCTATAAGCAACCTACAGAGCTAAGTGCTGGGGAAGGAGGCAAAGAGGTAAAAGGCACAGTCATTGCCCATCAGAAATGGCCACCAGTGGAGAATTAAATTAATTAGAATCTTCCTAAATAACTAGTCTTAGTTGAGTTGATGTGGTGAGAACAGTGAGCCTTTTAAAATGCTAATATATAATTCACTTTGCCAGTGTAGACAGCAGTCCCAGGCAAGGGGCTTCAGAGCTCCCAAATGAATGGGAATGATATTCTTTATACCTTACCAGTAGGATGCACACTTAAAAAGTTGTTTTCAAGTGGTGGAGACGAGTATACACTGATGTTTCTTCATCTGGCCCTAGCTTATTGGGAAAAAATAACAGCAGGTAATTTAGAAGGAGAGAGGAATAGAAACACAGCTCTTGTTCCAGGATCAAAGATAAGTGACCTATAAAGGGATACATCCAGGTATTCAACCGTCTGCGCTGTCTGTAACTGATTATTTACACCTAATGTAACCTAAATGGAGCTTGACAAAGACATCTTTACTTCTGTTACATGCAGTCCTACGATCTCTCTCAGAACATCAACATCAGCTAAGCTGGTTTTCTCTACCTACAATGTGCAAGGTGAAGTTCTAGGCACCGTGGATATCTATAAAAACTATAGAACTTCCCTGATGGTACAGTGGATAAGAATCTGGCTGTCAGTGCAGGGTACGCAAGTTCAATCCCTGGAATAGGAAGATCAGCGTGCCTTGAACAGCTAAGTCTGTGTGCTACAACTACTGAGCCCGTGTATCTAGAGGCTGTGCTCTGCAACAAGAGAAGCCACCTCAATGAGAAGCCTGTGCACCGCCCAGAAGAGTAGCCCTGGCTCACTGCATCTAGAGAAAGCCGCTCGCAGCAACAAAGATGCAGCACAACCAACCAACAAACAAATAATTTAAAAAAGAACCCCCCCCAAATTATAACACCCCACTCCTGGTCCTAATGTGAGGGATAAGACTATAAACATACAAGCAAATAATAAGTAATTAATAACTAAAAGGTACAATAGGATTAATTCAGAAGTGAGACATGAACAGTAGGAATGTAAAGGAAGATAATTTCTTTGGGACTCACAAAGATGTTGAGCTTTTGGTTGGTCATCAAAGGTAGGCTAGGATTTAGATGATGAAGAGAAAGCATGAGGGCAAGTCAGTTCAAGCTACTGTTGTGATGCTTGGAGGGCAATAGGTAGACCAGTGAGGCAGAAAAAAAAGGTTTTCTATGAAAATCATGGAAAATAAGGTTGGAAACTAATCCGGAGCCATTTTGTGGAGGGGCTTTAATGATAGGCTTAAGGGGTTTATATTATAGTCAATAACAAGTCTTTCAAAATTATGACCACAGAAAAGTCTTAGGAAGAGTGTGACTAGGTATGGAATGAATTGACAGGTAACTCAGAGACCAAGAGACGAGTAGGACATGATCCTTGAAGGTGCTGGCAATTTCCTAGAGGAAAGACTCTGCTGGGAGTATAGTATTTGTGTCAGATTATGTAGTCATCCTTATCACATTCAATTGGGCAATGATCACATTATTCAATGGTATATCTAAATTCCCCACTTGCCCTAGTTAGAGCAGTGGAAGCCCACAAAAGGTCTTCCTTATATGACGACTGTTGATAGAGACCTACCCAATGAAGGGCATAAAGATGAAGACCTTGAAGCCAAGCAGGTCACCTAGTTCCTAGAGACAGACCACATTTATAATACAAACTGAAAACATCAGGGCTCATGGAGCGTTTAACACTTTACCATCATCTCAAGCACAATGATAAATTCAACTGGAAAAAGAACAGAAAGCTACAAGAGGATGCTCCAAGGACTTTCCTCTTTTAGGGGGAAGATTTATGAAATTTTTCATTCTCTTGATGACTTGTATAAGTTATATTATGTTGCTTTTTTTCTTTGCAGCCTGCCTGTTGATCCATGCTGTGTCCCATAACAATAAGAGAGGGAGAGGGTGGGATGATTTGGGAGAATGACATTCTAACATGTATACTATCATGTGAATTGAATCGCCAGTCTATGTCTGACGCAGGATGCAGCATGCTTGGGGCTGGTGCATGGGGATGACCCAGAAAGATGTTATGGGGAGGGAGGTGGGAGGGGGGTACATGTTTGGGAATGCATGTAAGAATTAAAGATTTTAAAATTTAAAAAATAAAAAACTAAAAAAAAAAAAAAAGAAAAAAAAAAGATTTAATTGCCACTTGGCCACAAAATTAGATGAGTTTCATAATGAAGGTAGGAATTGAAAGTAAGCAAGCATGTTTACCTGGAATCAGTGAAATGGTCTCTGCATAAAGTAAGGCTGAACAAGCTGGGGCTTCACTCTGTTGGAGTTTATGTTTCAAAAGCAGGGACCTTTGTATTTTTGTATTGCAGTCGTATAATCTAATGTCCTTCCATGCCTCATATCTCTTGCCTATCATTCTGTTCCTTCTGGAAGCAGGACTGGTCTATGACTGTCTGGTGTCATAAATCAGGACATCTAAGGCATATAAAGAATAATTTTTGGCACTGGGTTTCGGATTCTCCTTGTCACCATTGTTTCTCCCAGAGTCCCCCCCCACCCCCCCGCCCCCGCCCCCTGCCATTCCTATGGCCTGTCCACAGCCACAAGCCTTGGCCCCAGTCCCACCTCTCAGGAAGATTGTCAGGATGTAAGTACAGGCTAAGAGAGTGGTCAGGATCTTCCCAAAGGGATTCAACACACATGGAAACCTTCCCTTGACATCTGAGAACATTTTGATGTTATCAGTATGGCCCATGTCTCCTCTCCCACTGAAATAAAGTATAATGGGAAAAGTTAAGTATTCCCAATAGACCTTGATGGAGACCAGGGAGGAAAAGTAAGGCCTATGTGTGATGCAGCCCGTGGAGCAGAGGACAAAGCTCCCTTCTTGAGCTAAACATCTCCTCTTCCTTGTTGACACCTTAGTAAAATAATAGCTGAAAATCGTGTACTTGGTTAGGAAACTCAAGTATCCATACAATTGTTTAATAGTTGGCCTATAATTGCCCTTTCTATTTTCCCTGGGAGTCGGAATGACGGTGTCTGTACAGGAAACATGTACATATGTGCAGTTTTACCTCCAATTCCTTACGTATACTCCTGTTTACAACATAAGCACACTCATGTCTTATGCGGGCTGCCTGTCCACACTCATACAGACAGGAAAACACACCTTGTCTATAATGACTGTGATGATCTCAAGGACATGATTGGGCTTTGATCTCTGATAGTCATCACTCCCAGGTTTCCAGAGTCTTATCTTCAGAAACGGGCTCCCACCTCTCTTCTCCGGGAGTTAAAGGTCAAGGTGACAGCGCTGGTCTGGGGAAGCTGCGTTTATCCTTTCCCGGCGTACGGAGTCATTGTGTCTACAGAACAGATGTGGGATGGGCAGGAGCGGAGTAAACCTATCCCCTCTCCTACTGGAAATCACATTTAATTCTGACCCAAGGGGCCTCCGTGTTGCAAATGGAGAGGTAATTAAGCCTCCAGACTCAGAGCCTTTTGGGGTGAGAGGGCTTAGTTTTTCATATCTGCATTGAGTATATTTTTGAAGAGCAGAGGGTGGGGGTCAGGGAGGCTTAGGAAGCCTTGATGAGAATGGAAACAAGATGACAGGTGTTGGGCGTATTGCTGTTAGGTGGCATGGATAAACGGAACACATATTTAAAAATTCATTTCAGTTTTAAAGAGCTCAAAGAATTCTACCAGCGTCCTGGGTGGTGTGATGGAGGAATGGGAACACTGACCTACCTGGCAAGGGTTCATGGGAAGGTGTAGGGGCTGGAATGCTCCTCCTGCTTTCATTATTATTTTAAAAAAATATATTTTCAAAGTGGAAAAGTTTCACCTGCAGAGACCAGACGTGAGACCTCGAAGGACAAGAGCCCTCCGCTGGTAACCACACTTGGTTGTTAACCAACACAGCCAAGGATGGAGCCCAGTGACCTAGAGGGAGATGGCTGAGGTAACCAATCCCCAGGAGCAGTCCCCCCGAGGAGTGTCGGTCCCACTTCAGCCACTGCAGGCAAGGAAGATTCCACTTGCTGTGGCTGCTCTGTGTTGATTCAGCCAATCCCTCCTGGGTGTGTGGCTGCTGTGAAGCTTGGAAAATCTGAAGCAACCAAGAGGACTTGAGATTTCCATTTAGGAATGTTGACACCTTCATGGGATGCAGAGAGCATATGTGTGTGTGTGTGTATGTGTGTGTGTGTATGTTGGGTTTGTACAGAGTTGGGGTCACTCCTTCACTCCCCCCAGCTGTGTTAGCACTGGTGAAGTGGAAGTTGCCCCTGTATACTGCAAAACCCTCCCCTCTCACCACCCACTTCAGGAACTAAGCCGAGAGAACTCTCTAGCATGGGCACCCTTGGTTTTTTTTTTTTTTTTTTTTTGATGGGCCAAGCTTACAGTTTTCAAAGTGCTATGACAGGATGGTTGCAAAAATAAAAAGCTAGTGAAAGCTTAGTCACAATATTTCTATAGCTGGCAATCAAAAGATCATATTGCATGCAACTGGCAAAATCATCATAGAGAAATTATGCATTTTCCAGAATACCTTATTCCCTTCTGTGTATTAAACATTACTTTAATATTCTGGTGACAATGTTTTATAATTAATCTAAATGTAAGGGAATGAGCACACCAGAGATTATGTCTCCACGCAAGGAGGTGAAAAAGCCTTTTTTGTAGTGGCAGACTGGATTACCGACTCAACTCCTTCCACTTAGGAGCAGCCACAGATATCACTATGGCTGATATCCCGCCCCTTCCTCCAGTGAATGCAAACATTCTGTACACTTTGGAGAGTAAAATCCTTTCACTTATAAGGGTGTTAATGTTAACACAGAAGAAAAGCATTTTAAAAATTGCATTACTTCATAGACTTACATTGAACTCATGAGGGGGAATCTAGCCCCAGAGAGATAAAAACTAAAGAGCTGAGCTATAAACCAGTATGATAACATCCTTATTAGAAGATGCAAATTGAGGGACCCAATTCACTAAAACACATGTTATTGGTATTTAATTTTGCTTGTGGGAATATATCAGAAGTTGGCCTATGCCTTTTGCACAGTCTACTTAAAAGGAGGGTGAGTAACTTCAGCTATTAAAAAAAAAAAGTGATAAAGCAGCACAGGGCAAGCCAGGATTGAAAGATAATTGCAAGGATCTAATTTAAGTGTCAGTATACACAGCTTTCCTTTCCAGGTTTGGACTTAGAGGCACCACATTGGCAAGGGAAGGCCAGCGGGGCTTGCTCCTGCGTGGGATGCCTGGGTCCTCCAGCAGGGGAGCAGAAGGGGCCAGCCAAGCCAGTGGGGAGGGAACTCTGGTGGGTGGGAGCCAGAAGAGGCAGGCCCACACCCGGTGGTCATCGCAGGAACTTCACTTGAACTAGTAAGGTTGTGAGCCTGTGGTTTGGAGCAGAGAAGATGCACTTCCCCATGAGAAAAAGGTCAGTTCCTCTTTCCTTGGGTGGCACAAACAGCCTGCAGGGTGTTCGTGGACTTCCTGCCTCTGCTGCCGCTACCACCCCCGCCTTGAATAGGTGAACTATGCTTCCCTCTCAAGCTGACATGGCAAGGTTGTACCCTGCATCTTCCAGGTAGCCATTCCTGTGGTACTCGACAGATGGGAAAACTGGTCCTTAGCTTTCCCTTCCTCTCACCACTTTCCTCACCTGGGGACTGTGCAGGTAGGGAGCTCTCCCCTCAAGACTCAAAGTACTATCTGTGGATCAGAGTGCTGTTACAGAGACTGGGCATCACCTCGAGCCTGGAGGAAATGTGCAACCTGCAGCCCTACCCCAGAGATACCGAGTCATAGCCTACAATGACTTTTGGGAAGTATGGCCAACCCCATGCTGCGATCTACAGCAGGAGCACCCCCCCCCCCCATTTCACCTCTACTATGCTGGATTTGTATAATGAAGAAAGAGCCCTCCAAACATCCAATTGCTTTTTTTTATTTTTTTATGGGGTTTCCCAGGTGGTGCTAGTCGTAAAGAACTCGCCTGCCAATGCAGGAGATGTAAGAGACAAGGGTCTGATTCCTGGGTTGGGAAAATCCCCTGGAAGAGGATATGGTAACCCACTCCAGCATTTTTGCCTGGAGAACCCCATGGACAGAGGAGCCTGGCGGGCTACAGTCCATGGGGTCACAAAGAATTGGACAGGACGGAAGTGACTTAACATACATATACGGAAAGAGTCAAATCTTTATGACTAGAGGGAAGAAAATATCATAGGAAGCATAGTGATACATTGGATGTGTCAGGGCCCGAGCATAATATACTGTTCATCACTATCTTAGATACTAGCAAGGTCGCCTGGATGTTGGGTGGGGAGGGAAGAGGCATCCAGCCAATGGGAGCACAAAGGGTTGGCTGAAGCTCTAGAAGAAGCTTTGAACCTAAGGGTGGTCTGGCCCTGCCTGGCCTTCTCCAGAAACAGGCTGCCAGTAACCTCCATGAGAGTGGAAGTTAGGGAGACAGGGAAGAGAGGAAAACGGTGGAGGGCAGGGACGCCTGGGTCACTGTAAATGATTAAATTTGCCTACCTGGAAGCTGGCTGGGTAAGCCTTCAGTGATTTCAGGGGCTTCTTGGACTAACTCTGCTCCAACTAGCCTGCCAACACCTCAAATTCCTTTAATAAGATGAAAATCCTTTCATAACACAATTAGGAGAGAAAATGCTTACATGGCAAAGGTTGGGTTGAGGTAACACTGAAGCATGAACAAGTTAAAGAATAACCACCCAGGGACTTCCCTGGAGGTCCAGTGGCCAAGATTCCATGGAGGTTTCATCCCTGGTCAGGGAGCTAGATCCCGCATGCCACAATAAATGATTCTGTGTGCCACAACTAAGACCCAGCACAGCCAAGTAAAGACATTAAAAAAAAAAAAAAATACTAACCAGCCAATCAATCCTCAAGTCTGGACAGGTGAGGAGATGGGCCTGGCTTGTTTGGCTGGGCCAACAGATTCAGCTAAACTCAGCTAAGTTAGAGAAGAGGGCTGGCTGCCGAACATGGATTTTGAAGACTCCACTCTTAGCTATGAGTGGGGCCCAGTTTACTCCACCCTGAGCAAGAGGAATAAAGCCTGTGAGGAAGTATTTTAGTCCTGCAGCTGCAAAGGCCACAGCTCAACTTTGCATTATTCAACAATGGTTTTGTTTTTTGTTTTCAAACCCAGATTATTTCATATACCAGGAGTTTGTCTCCTAGGGCTTTATTAAATGGAACATTGTATTTAAATGTCTTGTTTCTCCACCTTTGCTTGTCCTGCACTTTGTGACTTTCCCTGAAGCAAGCACAGTGCCTCCCTACCGTTCTCTGTAGAGACGCCCAGATGTAAGCAGCCTGTTTGAAGGGCCAAGAAGACCTATGGTGGAATAACTTCCTCTCCCAGGATGGATTTTTCCACATGGTGTTATCCAAGTGTATCCAGGTCTCTGGAGTGAGTACCTTACTTATGTTTTTCTTTTATTTTTTAAAAGCAAAGAGGATATGTTTCATGAGGCTCTCAAATTCAGATTACACCATCAGACTGATGGACAAGGAACTGAGGAAGAAGCAGGGATGGGATCATTAATTAGTGCTTTCAAATGTGTGGATTAAAGCGCTCATGTTTTCCCAATAGTTCAGACCCAAGTTCTAGCTTCAGTTCATGTGTGGCCTTTGAGGACCCACCTCTCCAGGTGCTTCCTTTGGGAGGGAGAGCCCTGGGTGACTCTGTCATGGGGAATCAGAAGGAATGATTCCTGAGCACTTGAGAGAAATGCTTAAATGATAGCACTGACTCTCTGGGGAGGCAGCCCCAGGTTTTTGGAGGAGGCACGTGTAGTTTATGGAGGTATGTAATTCTGTTTAGACTTCAGCCATTTTTTTATTACTGTTACCGCTACATTTGTGTAATTATTGGCCTACAAAACAGTTCTCAAGCTTTCTCTCATTTGATGCTCAAAGCAGCACTGTAGCATGATGCAAGCTGGACAGGTGGTGTTACCTCCGTTTTACTGACAAGGAAACTGAGGCTCAGAGCAGTTTGGGGGAGCTTATCTGAGATCACACAGTTAGTTAGAAGTCAAGTCCCAGGGTAGATGTTTCAGTACTTTGTGAAGATGGCATATAGCAAGATCTGTAGCCTACTGTTTCTCTGACAAGTTCACATTCTTTGCTTTGCCTCTTCCTGCCTCTAGGGTAATAAGTTGCTCCAGTGCCCTCTCCTGGGGCAAACTTTGGAAGCATCTCATCAGTGCTAGGTAGCTACCATCTGGTCCAGCATTTTACTCCTATGTATACATCCAAAAGAATGGAAAGCAGGGGCTCAAACAGATATCTATATACTCACATTCGCAACAGCATTACTCACCATAGCTAAAAAGTGGAAACAACCCAAGTGTCCCTCCCAGATGAACTGATAAACGAATGTGTTATAAACACACAATGGAATACTATTCAACCATAGAAAGAAATGAAGTTTTGACACACGCTACAATGTGGCTGGACCTTGAAAACATTTTGCTTAGTGAAACAAGGCAGTTACAGAAGGACAAACGTTGTATGATTTCCCTTATATGAAGTACCTACAATAGGCAAGATCATAGAGACAGAAAGCAGAATTCAAGTTGCCAGGGGCTGGTGGGAGAGGAGAAGGGAGTAGATTAATGGGCACAGAGTTTAGATTGGAGATGATGAACAAATTCTAGAGATGGATGGTGGTGATGGGCACACAGAATTGTGAATGTAGTTAATGCCACCGAATTGTACGCTTACACATGGTTAAAATGAGAAACATTAACTATTATGTTAGATACGTGAGAGCTGGACTGTGAAGGAGGCTGAGCGCCGAAGAATTGATGCTTTTGAACTGTGGTGTTGGAGAAGACTCTTGAGAGTCCCTTGGACTGCAAGGAGATCCAACCTCCATTCTGAAGAAGATCAGCCCTGGGATTTCTTTGGAAGGAATGATGCTAAAGCGGAAACTCCAGTACTTTGGCCACCTCATGCGAAGAGTTGACTCATTGGAAAAGACCCTGATGCTGGGAGGGGTTGGGGGCAGGAGGAGAAGGGGATGACCGAAGATGAGATGGCTGGATGGCATCACTGACTCGATGAACGCGAGTCTGAGTGAACTCCGGGAGTTGGTGATGGACAGGGAGGCCTGGCGTGCTGTGATTCATGGGGTTGCAAAGAGTCAGACACGACTGAGTGACTGAACTGAACTGAAAAAAATTGTTTTTAAAAAAGCAGGCAAACAAAACTCAAATATAAAACAACAACAAAATAAGAAGAAATAAAAGAGGGGGCAAAGCAAGCAAAGAAAGCACAGGGTAAAGGGTAGGGCTAGTGTGGGAGAGACAAAGGCATGAAAATGGAAGCAAGCAGAGGGAAAGGAAAGGGCCTGGAAACAGGTGCTGGGCCCAGGGCTCTGCAGCCTGCATGGGGCAGAAGGGCATCTTGGGAGGGAGTGCTGAGGCTACTGCAGGTCAACATCCCAGACAGGTTCAGTTGGAGAAAGGTGGGTTTTCTTTTACTGCAAGAGGGTACCTAGAGCACCTCCCTGGGGTGGGAGATGTGTCCATTTCCGATTTATTTAAGTGTTTTATCCCAGGAGTGGGATAAACGGCTGTGAAGCTGAGCTAATATGTATGTCCATTTTGTTGTTAGGTGTACTTTCTAGATGTCAGTACTTTCTCAGAGCCATTTGCTTTTGTAGAAGATTTCTGTTGGAGAGGAGACTGGGAAAAAGCATTACATTTCCTGTTCACTGCTCCCTCTAATTATATTTTTACCTCTGAGTAATTTCTGAAAATTAAAGAAACATAAGAAATGGGGCCCCTTCAACTTATGGGGACATTCCAAAGACAGGCAAAATGTACCCTACAGGGGCCGAGCCCTTTATTAGTTTGTGAAATCTGCTTTCATCATTTAAAAAGTTTCACGTGGCCCACACTGCCTGTTAGGAAAAGTGGAGATCAGGCTTTCAAACATGTGCTTGGGCTGGATCCTGGAAGACAGATTCTAAATAATGCCTGGTCTGTCAATTTGTGTGGTTATTTCTTGTTTGTTTAGAATTCTCTCTCTCTTTTTAAACTGTGTTTAAACCACAGGTGGAATAATCACAGGCTTTGCTTGAAGAATTCCCTGCCTGTCAGACCCTGAAGGCTCAAGTCTGTGGACAGAAGATGTGTGAGTAGTGAGCTAAAACAGAGAGTAGGCAAGAGTTTTGTCTGTTCACCACTGGGATTTAAGAACTTGAAGGCCAAGAACTAGCCTCAAAAGCAAAGGAGTGGTGATCATTTTGTAATGTATAAAAATATCAAATCACTATGTTTTGTACCTGTAAAAAAAGAAAACAGATGAGGCGAAGTCAATATATGCTCTAAAATATATATATAAAATACACAGATATACACACACACTTATGCTTGTGTGCTAAGTTGCTTCAGTTGTGTCTGATTATTTGTGACCCTATGGACTGTAGCTCACCAGGCTCCTCTGTCCATGGGATTCTCCAGGCAAGAATACTGGAGTGGATTGCCATGCCCTCCTCCAGGAAATCTTCCCAACCCAAGGACTGAATGCATGTCTCTTAGTCTCTTGCATTGGCAGGTGGGTTCTTTACCACTAGTACCGCCTGGGATATTATACATATATATATAATATATAAAATAATTCCTTCTCACATCTGAGAGTCTCTCTCTCACACACACAAAGCAAAGGAATTGAGGCTTGATGTTACATTCTGAGACCAAGGCAAAGGACCCTACACTCTGGGATCTTGCTGTGACCTGCTTACAAGAAAGTAGGCAGCATGTTTTTGCTTGGTGATGGAGGCAGATGACTGCAATTCAGTTTTCACCAAATGATTTTGTTGTCTGAGTCCTGGTCAAATCTTCCCTTTTTATCTTACTTATAAAAACATCAATTGGTGCAGACTGAGCTTAACTGCAAGAGAATTTAAGCAGGAGGAGAGGAGCTTGTAATTCATACAAGCTACTTGTGAATCGGGGATTTCCCAGAAAGGAGTCCAAATTTGTATTTGTCTAGGAGGAGGGCAAGGAAGTAATTTTATTATTACTAATAACATAATGAGATAATCACACCTTTGAAAAACGTTTTTCCCTTTGTTGAAGAGTTTTTCTTCATCTGTCCCCATTAAGCCTCATTTCTCCAGTGAGTTAATGGAGGCCCAGAGAAGTCCAGCAGTTTGTTAGGGTCCACAGAACTGGCTGGGAGAACAGGCAGGGATTAGGACCTATGCTGTGGCATTTCCTTGGGATTTTTCATACTGCTTTTTCTGGATGTGCCCCCTCCTGGTGCACAGCGGGAGACTCATGCTCAGTGCTTGGTGGGAGGGTATTGGATGTAGTGCGTTAAGTGTGGGGTAGCGGGTGGCTTGGGCTTCCCAGGTGTCACTGCGGTAAAGAATCTGCCTGCAATGCAAGAGACACAGGAGATGCGAGTTTGATCCCTGGTTTGGGAAGATCCCCTGGAGAAGAAAACCACAACTGACTCCAGTATTCTTGCCTGGAAAATCCATAGGCGGAGGAGCCTGGTGGGGTATAGTCCATGGGGTTGCAAAGAGTTGGACACAACTGAGCACAGCACAGAGAGCAGGTGGCTCTTGAACGTGCTCATGTGGGTAGGTTGCTGTGGCAAGGCAGTGGGAATCGAGGGCAGACCCTTTGCTAGAAGGAAGAAGTGTGAGCTCTGGGGTCATAGTACTGACTTGTGGTTCTCAGTGATTTCATTTGTTACTGGCCCTTTCCAGCTGGGCCCCAATAAGGGTCCTCCTGCCAGGTGTCAGTGCAGCCAGTAGAACGAGTCCCAGTTTGGCTCAGAAGTTTTGTTGATTGGAGAAGGGAGAGGTGTGAGCCAGGCTCTAGAGCACAGGTTCTTCCCATTACGTGAGGCTGCACTGTAGGGACAGGGATCTCATCCAAGGGGAGCGGGCTGAGTTCTCACAGGGCTGGCCTAGCTGTGCTGCTCATGGCTGCAGAATCCGGGGCCAGAAGCAGCGTCTCTGCACACAGCCCACTGCCGGCATCTTGGACTGTGTCATGCCCAGCGCTTTCGCACATGGCCTGCTGAGCTGAGGCATTGCAGCCATTTCCTCCCTCGAGCTCTGGTCTGAAGAGCCCACTTCAAGGCCTCTACACTCAACCCTCTTTGAGCAAGTGAAACTAGACAAAGAACAAAGGAAACCCAGGTTAGACTTTATTGTTTTAATCTAGATTCTAGAATTGTTAATGGACTTTGCTGGGGACACATTCAGGCTGAGAGAGCAGGTGGATTTACCTACCATTTGCCTTTTGGCTACTTCTGGACCTGGCCAGCTCCTACGTCTTACTCTTAGTGGGGCAGGCAGCTGACTCCATCACCCAGAGATCAAATACCTTCCTTTAAAGTTACTGTACAGGTTGGGACAGCAAAGCCATTTCTTTCTGAAGGCCTTTGTTTAACATTCTCAGATTGGGAGGAGTCATTAGTCTCCTTTCCCCAGATGGATTGGTTTGTTGGATTTTGTACATCTCACTTTATTCCAGAAGCAAGGAGTCTGACCTTGAGGACGCAAGGTGCAGGAAAGTAAGCTGAGACAAACCGGGTGGCTGCGGGACAGTGGGCAGGAGGGTGGCCTATCTGGGCAGACAGCTAGGAGGCCAGGCTGGCAGCCCCAAAGGCAGCCTCCCTGGACCTCACCAGGTGATCCGACTGGAAAGTGTGCTGGGAGAGGGGCCACTGAGGACACCTTCAGGCTAGGTGCCTGATGACTTGGCACTGGGCACTGGATTCAGAGCTAAGACACCTGGGCTCTAGCCCTGGCTTTTTCAGTTAGTTTTCTTCTCTGGGTCTTAGTTTTCTTTTCTGTAAAATGTCTAGATGAATTCCAAAGTCAGTTCTGCCTCTAAGGTTCTATGTGATTCTCTCTGGAGGGGGAACCTGCAAGGGTAACTTAAGAGGATGCAGCTTCACGGTGGCCAGGTAGGAAGTCACCTGGCATAGCCATAGGAAGAATCGGTGAAAGGCCGAGTTATAACTGTGAGCAAGCCGTGGTGAGAGGAGTAGGTTCAGACCAGTCAGGGCAGGAAGCTGATTTGAAAATGCCAGGAAAGTTATAGAAGAAGGTTTTGCCTTAATGATGGACAAGTAGGTGCTGGTAGCAGATAATCCAGCTCAGGGTCTCAACTTGGTCAGGAATGGAATCCTTTTTTTTTTTTTTTTAAGGAAATGAATCCAATTGGGTCTTTTATCTTGTTTAGAAATCATAAATTTAACGTGTATGGGGGTTAGTAGACCAATTCAGGGGCTGTTTGGGGGCATGAGTTCAAAAGAGTGGAGTATTTATGAGACAAGGTTTAAAGGCCGCCATTCAACAATCCTTGGCCCAAGGCTGTTTGGGCTGCAGCTTTGGGCGATCTTTTGGAATTGTGTTTTCCTGAAAAGTAGTTCAGAACACAGAGAATTAAATGGCTCTGAAAACATTTCCCTCCCACCCCAACTAGTTAAGTTCCCAACACTTTGCAACCATGGCTATAGTTCAGTTTATAAACACAGATGACGTGCCTACGTGTCTCTCTATGTGCAGAAAACAGTATGAGGTGTTTCAAGGAAAATAGCAATGGGCTACAGTAGGGCCACTGCAGGTGCTGCAAACACTTTCTAAACTGTAATAAGTTTGGGGAATTTTCCCTCTTGTATTTGAAGGCACGTCAGCATATACCTACACTGTGACTTCCATGTGTCTTTTTAAAAAGCCACAGACCTCAGTCTTGGTTTCTGGAAATGTTTTCACAACTGATAGGCCTTACTTTGTCCTAATCAAAATATGGCAGAACACTGTTTAAAATATGGTGTGAACTCTGTTTAAAAAAGAAAGGTTCTGGAATACAAACTGGTTAAGAGAATAAATGAATGCTATCTCACTGGACACTTGGCAAAGGTAAAGGACATGCTCTGTTTTTGAACATCTGTGTGTATTTCATTTGCTCCTCTGAGCCATGTAGTATGTAGCCATGTAGAATGAGCCTTTGCCGTTCTCCAGATAAAGAAACTGATGCTTGAACTTGTTAAGTGACTTGATAAAGGTCATCTAGCTAGTAAGACATAAAACCAGGTCTTTCTGATTCCAAAAGCCAAGCTCTTATTTCCTCATTCATTCAACAAATACCGAGCATTTCCCACTAAAAGGCTGCCTTCACATGGGGTAATCTGCATACTCAACTCTTGAAATAAAACATGGTATTAATACATTTTTCAGTTAAGTGCTACTTTAAGAGCTACCTGATTTCAGGAAAGGGAGAAACGATGTGGGTTGGAGAGGCTTGGCAAGATGTCTCATGGGGACTCTTAAGCTGGATCTTAGAGCATGGAAAAGATTTGCAGGGACAGAGAATAGAGAGGAGAGTTAGAACAAGTTGTGTCTTGGGAGAGAATAATCAGGAATAGATGGTTTAACTTTGCAGTGTTACAGCCTTTTGGGTTGAAATATGTCTACTCAAAATGGCCTTTCACTCCCCCAGTACCGGAGTGAGTAGAAGTAACCTGCCTTGTGTTACTCCCATCTGTCTTAATAGTGCTTGTTTCCAAGTCCAGAAAGAGAACTTAGAAGGATGAGAATATAAATAATTACTCTGGCAATTTCCACATGCTTCCTAAAATGATACCCAACCCAAATTACCTTTCTACAGGTATATCTAGACAGCTGAGGCTTAATAAATCTGAAATAATAATGGGAAAAGCCGTGAGAGTAATGATTTTAAAAGCCCTATGTTCCCTTGGGGAGTGTGTTACCAGCTGCACAGACTCCTTTCTGTGTGATCAAAACATTTTTGTTTCTTTAAAAGTAAGACACTTGTAAGAAAGTGCTTCATTGGTTGAAGAAGTAGTTGCTTGGCTGCTGGCTTGATTTTTGAAGACACACATGATGTTTTGGGGTGTCAACCTGAGCAAGGTATTTTGTTCAGCTTCTCAGAAGTTGCCAATAAATTTAAAAGAGATATTCTCAGGGAGGCGGTTGTGGTGATTGACTTATTACTCCCCATGCTTACCCCATCGCCCTCTTTTCACCTCTTCACCAGCCCTGAATAACCCAGAGGAGTTAGGATGGGAAGACAGTTCTGCGGGGCTCTAATGTTGATCGGGAGAGGTTGGAGCCCCAGAAGGACAAGGAGGCTCAAGGTGGTGTCGCCTCTTATCTTCCACACTCCTGCCCAGGGGACAGCTGCAGCCACCATCCTCTTCTTTGTCACTGGTGGTGACTATTGGGAACATTTCTCATGGGTTTGGGAGGAATGTCCAGGTTCATCTCTTGAGACCCATTAATTCAGTTGCTTGGATGTTCTAGTGATGAGTTGGAACACTCAGGCAGTGTGGTAGAGAGAGTGTCAGCTTACAAAAACAGCCTTAGCCCCAGGCTGTTCTACTGTGTAGGCTTAGTGAGTTCTTCAAGATTTCTCTATCTCCATTTCCTTATGTGCCATCTAAGATGGTTATACTACATAATCTTCATGCTCCCTCCCAAGTCTGTGACTAGAGGCTAAAGTTGTAAACCCTGTCACCCCTTCTCAGGGAACAGATGCTGCTGCTTTGTGCTTGAGTCACAGACAGTGGTCCTCATCTGCCCTTATCCACACTCCTCTAGGTCAGGATGTCCCAGAGGTGGTTCAGTCCAAACTGTTCGTCCTTTTAGGTGAAACAGCTCCTGCTTGATGCAGTTAACGGAACTGTGAGGAAGAACTAGGGTGACAAAGTGTGCTGGTTTGCCTGAGGCTGAGACAGTTTTAAAGCTGGCAAAGTCCTGGGGAAACTGGGACGGGGTGGCCACCCTGAGAAAGACAGTGCTTACCGACTTTGTGTGAAGGTGCTGCTCAACCAGGGCCACTGAAGGTATCGCTAAGAGATATGGAAACATTTTAGAAAACTCCAATTTCTCTTGGCAATTAAGAATTCCCTGGAAGTCTCTTCAGGGCTCTGTTAGACAAATGTTGAAATTTATTTATTTATTTTTGATTTAATTGTTTTATTTAAAAATGTGAATATTTTTATATGCCAGGAATTATATCCTTGAAACAATGTTTATTTATTTATTGGAGTATAATTGCTTTACAATGTTGTGTTAGTTTCTGCTGTACAATGAAGTGAATCAGCTAGATGTGCGTATATATCCCCTCCTCTTGGACTCCCCTCCTACCCCCGCAACCCCATACCACCCCTCCAGGTCATCACAGACCACCAAGCTGAGCTGCCTGTACTATAGATCAGCTTCCCACTAGCTAGCTATTTTCCTCATACTAATGTATATATGTCAATCCTAATTTTAAGTGATGAAATGTTTTCTCCGCTCCACTTCCAGAACTGTGTAATAAGACCCTTCCCATCCCAGAGACTAGTTTGGCTCTGGCCTAATAGATCTTGCACCAGATGTCCCTGAAACAGTCTCTTGCTCATCAGTCTCCTCATCCAGCATTCACCTGTCCAGTGCAGGCGTCATGATCCGTGTGAGTCTGATATGACCGTGGTTAGCGCCTGTACCAGTCCTCACATATCCTCCCATCCCTCACCCTAGAAATGAGTAACCTCCCTTCCAAAACGGATGCTCTGCCTGGGCTACCAGAAGAGAAATATGTGACCATCAGAAAGCAGGAGCCTTAAGAGATGAGCGTGCCTAGGACCCAAGATATCCTGATTTAGGTGACTTATTCTTAGAGGGAGAGTTCTGAGAGTGGCTATAAGAGTCTAAACAAGCTTTGGTTGGCACACTTACTCCCTGTGGCCAATAGCTACTTTGTAGGGATCTGACAACTTCTCTTTGGGGCTTGGACTCGTCTTCCCGTTTCTTCCAAAGTTCTTTTGAATTGAAGAGCCAGTAAGTGGTTCCCTCATGTCTCTTCCCTTTTATTTAATTCTACTTCTACTCTTAGTTTTTCTAACTTGAGCCTTCCTTCTCTCTACACTCTGGTGGCACAGAACTCTGAGCAGCCATTTTATAATTTCTAAAATCTATTTGAATCACATAATTTATATAGTTATTTTCAGTTGTTGTGAAAATTCAAGTTTTGTCAGTTAGATGAATGAGAATGGTATGGGCTTGGTTTAGTTCACGTTTCCTGGGGTCTCTGAATGACAGTGTGGGGTAGGCCCCCTCCATCTGCCACCCTCTGGATAACCTGTGTTAAACTGTGATATAAGTGAGAAATACTGTTCTATTGTGTTAGGTCACCGATTCTGGGGTTGTTTGCTACCGCAGTTGGTCTACCCTGACTAATATAAGGCATTTCAAATAATGGCAGAGTACCGAAATCTTCTTGGCCTCTTAAAACCTTACCAGCCAGGCTCTGCCCTTCCTGGCCTGTATGTGAAGCTGAACTCCATTTTTAAGACCCAGCTTAATAGGTTTGAAAACCCAAGTAACTAAATAGAATTAAAATAGCCTTTCCCCCTCCTCTGTTTCTGTCTTTCTCCCTTAGCCATCCTTTCCCCATTGTCTTTGTGAATAGTCTTTTCCTTTCTCTCTCCCAATTTACAAAAGCAAAATGGAAATGTTCAAAGGTTGAAATAGGCCAATGATTCTTTGGCTATGTCAACGCATAACAAATTGGGGTGGAGAATTTTAACAATTAAAAACATTTCTTTTTCTGAGTCTTCTTTTGGCCTTGAGTACTATCTAGATAATTAATGCCACCGTGCTATCTCTTCTCTCTTTGGGTGACTAAATATTTGCACCTCAGCTCCCTCCTTTTTGTGTATGTGTATAGAAATAATTTCAATGCCCTCGCTTAAGATCTGGCAGAGGAAAATATCCTTATCCCCTTGGAGAAGGTCATCCAATTCTGGAAAAGCTGCCTCAAGAAAGGACCATATACATGTTTTGTAAAAGCATGATTATTAAGTTTCAGGTTTATTATCATGCAAATGCTTCCATTTCCCCTCTTACTCCACCCAATCCCTTCCTATAACTGTGAATGAAATGACATCTGGGACGTTGGGAATTTAACCAGCCAGTCAGGAAAGCGGAACGGTGTTTCCTCAGCCAGGGGTTCACAGGGGTTTTCAGAGGGCCTTTGCAGGGAACGTAAGGAGTTGTTCCTTTAAATAAGGTGCTGGCTTATCTCACATTTTAAAACTCCCTTTGCTTTCAAAGTTAAGTGTTTATCTCCTCGGGAATGTGAACTGGTACAACCCTTTGGGAAAGCAATTTGGCAACATGCATCAAGAGCCTTAAAAACGTTTGCTTATTTGACCGTGTAGTCCCACTTCTAGGGCCTTATCCTAAGGAAATAATCGGAGATGTGACCACAGATGTATGTACATGGATGCTTATCACAGTATAATTTATGATAGCAAAACACATGAAAACAGCCTAAATGTGGAATAGTAAGGGTAGGACAAGTGTACTGAATAGTGGAATATTATGCTGCCTTTAAAAATAATGTTTCTCCACAAAAACTTAAGGACCTGGGAAAATGTTCATGATAAAGTTAAGGGGAAAAAAGTATACAAAACAAATCTCACCTTATTAAAGAATAGTTTATTGAGGCACACAGGCATGAAAGGCAAGGAATACATACAAGCAAGAAGAGTTTGCTTTTAACCTCAGCACTGATACGTCCTAACTGCTTAGCATGGAAAACCTCAACACTGATACGTCCTAACTGCTTAGCATGGAACAAGTGATTTAAGCCCTCTGAATTTTTTTGCAAGGTTGTGGTGAGGATCTGAAAGAATGCTTTGCAAATTTCCTCGCATGTAGTGATTGCTCAATAAATGGTAGTAGCTATTACCATCGTGATTCTTATCACTGCTTTTTATTAGCGGTTAGAGTCTGCCAGTGACAAAGTTCAAGGCTGTGGGGACAGCCTTCCTGCTACTCTCAGCTCACTTCCCACTGTTGTCTACCTACTATCTTCTGTGAGGTGGTACTGCCCACATTCCAAATAAAACAAACCCGAAGCCCTGAAATGGAAATTGTCGCAGGGATAAAACCTCCTGGAAAATCCATGGATGGGGACATTTGGAAGAGAGCAGAACTTCCTCTGTGTGTTCAGACAAAGCGAGTCAAGCACTGAAGAAAACGACTGACTTATTGGGTTGAAAAAAAATGATAATATATAGTCTGTGTGGTGCTTCATTATTTAAAGTCCTATTACCTCATAGGAGGAAGCATTCCTGTGAAGTAGTTCACACAGTTTGATTGCCTGTATTATTTATCCATTACTATCTAACAGATCACTCCAACACATTGCACTTATATCAGTTATCTTGCAGTTTCTATGGGTTAAGAATCTGGGTGCAGCTTAGCTGGGCTGAGGATCATCATGGCCTGCAGCCAGGTAAGGACAGATCTGCAGTCTTCTGGAGGCTCAGCTGGGCAAGCTCCCTCTGTGGCTGTTGGTAGGATTCAGTTCCTCATGAGTTGTTGGACTGAGGGCCTCGGTTCCTCACTGGCTATTGGCTGGAGGCCGCCTTAAATTTCTTGCTATGTTGGGCCTCTACTGAGCAGCTTATAGTGGTGAGGCAGCCAGCTCCATCAGGGTAAGTAAGTTAAGAGAGAAAAGAGAAAAGTCACAGTGTTTTGTGATCTAATCTTGGAACTGACATCCTATTACTTTTGCCGTATTCTTTTTGTCAGAAGCAGCCCTGGGTCTAACCTGCACTCAAGAGGGTGGGAGTTACACAAGGGGCATGGATACCAGAAAGTTGGGACATTTGGGTCATTTTAGAAGGTAGCCTACCACATCCCCTTTTTACAGGAGAGGGAACTAGAGCTTAGCAAGGATGTGTGACTTTCCCTAAATCATCCATGAAAGTGAAAATGAAGTCATTCAGTCGTGTCTGACTCTTTGCGACCCCATGGACAGTAGCCCGCCAGGCTCCTCCATCCATGGGATTTTCCAGGCAAGACTACTGGAGTGGGTTGCCATTTCCTTCTGCAGAGAGTCTTCCCCTACCTAGGGATCAAACCCAGGTCTCCTGCATTGCAGGCAGACTCTTTACTGTCTGAGCCACCGGGAAATTCATGAAGGCAGACTCAAACTAGAGTCTTTTTGGTTTCCAAAGCCTCTACTCTGTCCACTCAGGCACACCTCTACTCATCCCAGCGTAATCCTCATGCATGAAGTCATGCGTGGTGTACATTTACTGAGTGCTCAAGGATTTTCATATAATAAAAATATCCCAAGAAACCTACAACAGTCTATGGTAGTCTAAGTCAGGGGTGCATTTTAGAGACAGAAAAATTTAATGATAATTAGAAAAATATACAGAAGCTCCATTACCTGCAAATGCCATCCAGAATTTTCACTTTTGAAGGCCTGGAAAATAGTTCTTTAGGCCATCCAGGGTAGCAGAGATGATTAATTCCAAGCTGTTAACGCATTTTATTATGCAAATACTCCAGCAACTCAACCGAGGAGAAAGTCCAGGCACCGCCCCCCACTCCATTCACTCTGGACACTCAATTTGCATGGAAATGTGGCACTCTCACTAGGAGAGGAGACAGTTTGGTTTTCCTTGGTGGGGAGGGGGGTTTTAGGAGGTGGGGGGAGGATGTGGCTGGAGGGAGATCCAGCTATCCATTAGTGACATTGATCATTTTAACATCATTTGTGGTTAGAAAAACAATGATATTACCTTAATTTAGTAATTAAATTGCTCCAAGCAGGAGAGATAAGCAAAACCTAGGGTCAATTTCAGATGCACTGAATTTGGGGCCTTCCAGGAATGAGAGTTGAAGCCTGCATCACCAGGAAGAAGGAGACCAGTGTTCAGTCTCAGTGGAGATGGGGATCTTCTTTCTGGGGAGAGAAGGGCAAACAAAAGGAGCAGGTTGTTGGGGGCTGGATGGAGTTTAATCTGGGAGTATTTAGAATGGTCAGTGCTTGGTATCAAGGAGGTAATTACTGAGGATGTTATGGCTCTTCCCCAGTAAATAATACTTGGAGGGTGGGGGATGCTCAAAACTGTTCAGTGAGTAAACAACCTCAGTTTAGGCATGGTGGGCTTATGGGGTATTTAGCTTTGGGTTGTCTGAGGCAGCTGCTTAGGAGGCAAACAGAGGCCTCTTGAGAGATGGGCCAGGACACTGGACAGACTTGGGAGGTGGGGTAGGCTGGCTTCAAGTTGAAGACTTGAGCTGCACAATTACTTGGAAGTGGGAGGGGACTCCAAAACCAGAGCAAAGGTGAGTTCAAATATCTTTGGGAAAGACCTCTTTCAGAAGGAAACAGGGAGATAGGGAGATGGGCAGAGAGTTGGGAGGTCCGCTCTCCCCAACCCCCAAACCTGTACACATTTTTGAGAATAAAAGAACCAAATCAGGTTTTCCCACAGTGGGGAGGGAGTTCAATGGAGGGAAGATAGTGTGCATGCAGGACAAGCCCCTAAACCTCCTTTGTAATTCCTGCTTCTGGCAATCAGTCTACAGAGAAAGCATGTTTTTGAAGTGTGTTATCTCCATTCCTAAATCTTCCACGGTATGCCACCTTCTAGGGTATTTCTGCTCTATTTTCTCTGTATCCTCACACGGCCTTCAAACAGATAGAGAGGGTGTTATATCCTCACTTGACGGAGGAGAAAAAAACGTGGCTTAGAAAAGTTCAGTGATTGGTGAGTTTGGAGTAGGCGGTCCAGAGACCAGGTCTCCTGACTTCAGAACCTGTTGCATTTTACCAAAGTGCCTGGGAAAGCCAAAGCTGATTTGAAGGCAGAGAAAGGGAGCTTGCTCCAATGGGGATTTTAAGGAGAAGCTACTAGGGTTTCTTGAAAATGGTTTCTGCTGATGTGTGGACAGAGAGGGAGAGGCACTGGGGAGAGCTATAGACCAGCCCTGAATCTCTGGAACAGTTTTGAGCTGATTAACTGTTTAACTTCTTAGAGCTCCAGTTCTGGAAGGAAAATGGTTCTGTCAGCTGGCAGGAAAGGATATACAGTGCCAAAAAAAAAAAAAAAAAGGAGGCTGAGATATAGTAGAAAGGTCATTGACCTAGGGGACAGAAGACCTGCATTGTTTTCTAGTTTTAGTTGTGCTACTAATTTACTATTTAGCTCCGTGACCTCCTTGTTTTGTTCACTTGTAAAACACAAACTTGATAATCTCTAACACCTTTCCAACTCTTCCTAGGGGAAATCAGATAGAAAAGCAATCAACTTCCATTCCATTTCTCTGTGATTGATCACCCGATTCCACCCTCCAGGAACCCTGTTTTCTCCCTCTCAAATCTCCAAGTTCTAAGCATCTTGGAACTTTTCCTGACTGTGAAACACAGTGATGTGCATAATGAGGGAAACCTTTTCCTCTTTCTATTCACCACTTTCCTGTCCACTCCTCCAGTGACGCACTAGTAGTAACAATAGTCACTCTTGATACCACGTAAGAGCTCCCTTTCAGTCTGCATGTCTGTATTTGATTCCACACCTTCCCTTGCCTGTGTTCTTTCAGCTCTACTTCTGCATCCCTTGCCCCTAATCATAGCCACATTTTTCCAGAGAGGCAGCTGAATGACCATTACTCAGGAGCTATGCAGAAATGTAAGATAGGTTCCTTGTCTTCCAAGAGCTTAAAACGTAACAGGGGGTGGGGAGAAATTGATCAACAGATCAGCAAGCTTTTATGTTGAAATTGACAAATTGGTTCTAAAATGTATATAAAAAGTCAAATACCTAGAATAGTCCAGACAATTTTGAAAGAGAAAAATCAAGTTGGAGGATGTCATGTTGTTGTTGTTGAGTCACTAGGTTGTGACTTCCTCTTTGCAACTCTGTCACTGCAGCATACCAGGCTCCTCTGTCCTTCACTAGCTTCCAGGAGTTTGCTCAAATTCATGTCCATTGAGTTGGTGATGCTATCTAACCATCTCATTCTCTGCTACCCCCTTCTCCTTTTGCCTTCAACCTTTTTCAGCATCAAGGTCTTCTCCAATGAGTCAGCATTTTGCATCAGGTGGCCGAAGTACTGGAGCTTCAGCTTCAGCATCAGTCCTTCCAATGAATATTCAAAGTTAATTTCCTTTAGGATTGATAGGTTTGATCTCCTTGCTGTCCAAGGAACTCTCAAGAGCCTTCTCCAGCTCCACAATTGAAAGCATCAATTCTTTGGCACTCAACCTTCTATGTGATCCAGCTTTCACATCTGTACCTGACTACTAGAAAACCATTGCTTTGACTATATGGAGTTTTGTCAGCAAAATGGTGTCTGATTTTGTTATAACTTTCCTTCCAAGGAGCAAGCATCTTCTAATTTCATGACTGCAGTCACCATCCTCTGTGATTTAGGAGTCCAAGAAAATCTATCACTACTTCCTCTTTTTCCCCTTCTATTTGCCATGAATTATTAGGACCAGATGCCATGACCTTAGTTTTTTGAATGTTGAGGTTTCTAGCCAGCTTTTTCACCCTCCTCTTTCATCCTCATCAAAAGGTTTTTTAGTTCCTCTTCACTTTCTGCCTTTAGAGTGGTATCATCTGCATATATGAGGTTATTGAAATTTCTCTCTGCAGTCTTGATTCCAGCTTGTGATTCATTCAGCTCAACATTTCACATGATGTACTCTGCATAAAAGTTCAATAAGTAGGGTGATAATATACAGCCTATTGTATTCCTTTCCCAATTTTGAACCATTTTGTTGTTCCATGTCCAGTTCTAATTGTTACTTCTTGACCTGCATACAGATTTCTCAGGAGACAGGTTATGTGGTCTGGCATTCCCATCTCTCAGAATTTTCTACAGTTTGTTGTGATCCACACAAAGTCTTTAGTAAATGAAGCAGAAGTAGATGTTTTTCTGGAATTCCTTTGCTTTCTCAATGATCCAGAGATTGTTGGCAATTTGATCACTGGTTCCTTTGCCTTTTCTAAACTCAGCTTGTACATCTGGAAGTTCTTGGTTCACATACTGCTGAAGCCTAGCTTGAAGGATTTTGAGCATAACCTTACTAGCATGTGAAATGAGCACAATTGTACAGTAGCTTGAATATTCTTTGGCATTGCCCTTCTTTGGGACTGGAATAAAAATTGATCTTTTCCAGTCCTGTGGCCACTGCTGAGTTTTACAAATTTGCTAGCATGTTGAGTGCAGCACTTTAACAGCATCATATTTTAGAATTTGAAATAGCTCAACTGGAATTCCTACTACCTGATTTTGAGACTCAATGTAAAGTTAGAATAATCAAGACATTGTAGTGTTGGTGTACAGATATGTGGATCAAAAGAGAATAGAGTCTAGAAAGACAACTACATATTCATGATAAGCTAAATTTTTACAAAGATGCAAAGATTTATGAAAAAATCTTTTCATCAAATGAACTGGAGTAATTAGAATCCATGCACAAAAAAAGTACTTCAATCTCCATCTCACACCATAGATAAAAATTAATTTCAAATGGCTCATAGACCTAAATGTAGAAGCCAAAACAATTTAAAAAATGAGAGAAAATCTGTGACCTTGGGTTAGACAAATGCTTTTTAAATAGGACACACAAAACATACTAAACTATAAAATACATTGATCAATTGAGCCTTGTGAAAATTGAAAACTTTTGCTCTTCAAAAGATGCTTAACAAAATGCAAAGACAAGACATAGACTGTGGGAAAATATTTGCAAAAATATTCCATACTTTATATCAGATTAAGGACTTTTATCTGAAATTAAGAATTCTTACAACTTAATGAGAAAACAGACAACTCAAAATGTGCAAAAGGTTTGAAACAACAAACAGTTCATCAAAGGAGATATGCAAAGGGCAAATAAACACATAGAAATATGCTTAACATCATTAGTCATTAGGGAAATGCAAATTAAACCTTAAGGAGATTTCACTATCTACATGCTCAAATGAGTAAAATTAAAAAGATAATAAATATCAAAATTTGGCAAAGATGTGGAACAACCGTGTGTGAATGAATGTGAACATCCCTCATTCATAGGAACGCAAGATGGTACGGTCATTTTGGAAAAGAGCTTGGCAATTTCTTATAATGGTAAAGACACACTGATCCAGCAACTTTTCTGCTAATGAGAGAAATGAGAGCATGCATCCATTAATGCTCTGTACTCCAGTATTCATAGCAGCATTATTAGTGATAGTGAAAAGTTGAAAAAAACTGTAATCAACTAATGACTAGGCAAACAAATTGTGATGTAGCTGCACAGTGAAATACTACTCAGTAATGTAAAGAGCGGAATTACTGATGCCTGCAACAATATGGATACTTCTCAAAGATATTATGCTAAGTGAAAGAAGCCAGACCAAAGAGTACTTGCAGAATGATTCCATTTAAATGAAATTCTAGAAAAGACAAAACAGTTGTGAGAGAAAATGGAACACAGAATGCCAAGAGACAGGTCAATTGGATAGGAGGTTGACTGCAAAAGAGAGAGAGAGAATATGAGTGTTCATGCATGATGGTGGTGATGATGTGACTGCATGCATTTGTCAGAAATCACTGAATTGTACACTGAAAATTGACGAAGTTTTATTTATGTAAAATTACCCTTCAATAAAGTTGATTAAAGAAAATACAGTGAAGAGAGGGCCTCCGTGGTGGCTCAGGGGTAAAGAATCTGCCTGCCAATGCAAGAAACATGGGTTTAAGCCTTGGTCTGGGAAGATCCCACATGCTGTGGAGCAGCTAAGCCCGTGAGTCACAACTACTCAGCCTGTGCCCTAGACTTCCGGAATCACAGCTAGTGAGTCCACAAGCTGCAACTATGGAAGCGCTCGTACCCTAGAGCCTGTGCTCCACAACAGGATAAGCCACCACAATGAGAAGCCAGCACACTGCAAGGAAGAGTAGCCCCCACTCTCCACAACTAGACAGAAGCCAGCGCAGCAACAAAGACTCAGCATAGCCAAAAAAAACAAAGAATATACAGTGAGGAGGGAAGAAGCACATTGGCTTGAAATGAATAATGTCAGGAAGAGTAGGAGAGAATGCCTGAAGTACAAGGGCGGAAGAAGCGCTAGAGATGTGTAGGAGACGAGACCCTGGGAGAAGATCGGAAGCCCACCATGGAAGCCCTCTCCTCACTGTATTTTCTTTAATCAGCATTATTGAGGGGTGAAGTTGCTCAGCAGTGTCCGACTCTTTGCGACCCCACGGACAGTAGCCTACCAGGCTCTGAGGAACCTCTCAGTCCATGGGATTTTCCAGGCAAGAGTACTGGAGCGGGTTGCCATTTCCTTCTCCAGGGGATCTTCCCAACCCAGGAATCGAACCCGGGTCTCCCGCACTGCAGGCAGACGCTTTACCGTCTGAGCCACCAGGGAAGCCTTATTGAGGGGTAATTTTACATAAATTAAACTTTCCTCAATTTTCAGTGTACAATTCAGTGAGTTCTGACCAATGCATGCAGTCACATGGGAGAAGATCCTGGGAAGGTGGGAGAAAGGAGACTCTTAGGATGGGCCCTGCAGGCTGGGTCAGGCTGGCACAGGAGGGGAAGAAGGACAGAACCCCGGGGAATGCCAGTTTCTAAAGGGCAGTGGGGGAGGCGGTTCCAGCCACTGTGGTTTTGGTCAGCCCTTTACAGTAAGCTGTGGGGAAGTGTGGAGGTACTCGAGTGTGGTGGCACTTTTGGACATGAGCCCCACATGCGGGTCACTTTCATCAGAACAGGAAAACGAAACAGTCTCCCCTGAATGATTTATGGGAGGGCTTGTATTTTGGGGATGTGATACTGCAATTTGTGCCATGGGATCAGGACATCTGTTTCCAGGGAGGTGTGTTCTCTTACCCCGAGTCTTTCCCACCGGGGACCTCTTATCCCCTCAGATAGTTACACACTTTGTCTGGGTTGCTTGTTAGCATACCAGGGACTCTGGTAAAAGTGGCCTCAATGGTGCATAAACATGAGTGGTGTGGGAGCCAACTGGGAGATGAGCAGGAACTGCCTGGGTCCCACCTTGTCCCTCAGATGGTGTCCAGCAGTGCAGTAAGCTGTAGGATTAGGGAGTGTGCCATCTGTCAGATGGCATAGACAGCCTCCCACTTAACAATTGAGTTTTAGCCATTTATTTGATTAAATTCCAGTTGTGCTGTCTCCCTGCGGATTCCTGTCCCTTGCTGGGGAACTCTACTGCCAGCAGATCTTGGCCTACAACCCTTTCTCTCCAAGAGGCACATTCCCTGGGGCAGGTCTGAAGCAAGATGGCATGGAATCATCTAATATTCTGACTAGAGGGACTTGGGCAAGCTTTGTGTTCAGCTCTGCATGTCACTGGTGGTCACAGGGAGCCAGTCGGGAAGGGACTTGCTCAGTGTCACACAGCCTGTTACGTGTTGAGCAGGACCTGGTGCCTCTGGTCTGGAGGTTCTTTCTAGGTCATGAGGCCTCATTCCTCTGGCCAGGCGTGTGTGTAAACAGAAACGTGCCGTATGCTTATGGGGACAGGTACTCCCTCTTTTAGCTCTCCTCAGAAGGGGAATGTGGGAAGTTTAGCTGGTGCCCACCTTTCCCTGTCAGCCTAGTTCAGGTAAAGAACCCTCCAGGACAAATTCAACTTGGAAGGGAGGCTCAATACACATCTTTTCTTTTTTTTGCTCTACCCCATTTGCTTTTAAAAGGAAATATGAAATCTCAATTCTTTTTAAAACTTGTTTTTGTATTGGAGTATAGCCAATGAACAATGCTGTGATACTTTCAGGTGAACAGCAAAGGGACTCAGCCATACATATGCACGTATCCATTCTCCCCCAAATTCTCCTCCCATCCAGGCTGCTACATAACATTTAGCAGAGTTCCCTGTGCTATATAGTAGGAACTTGTTGGTTATCCATTGTAAATATAGCAGTGTGTACATGTTGATCCCAAACCCCTTAACTATCTCTCTCTTCCCCTCATTCTTCCCCCGTGGCAACCATAAGTTCTTTCTCTAAGTTTGTGAGTTTGTTTCTCTTTCATGAAAGTTCATACGGGTCATTAATTCTTAGTGAGGAAGATCTTGTCTCCTTTATATCTCAGAGATTTTGTTTTGTCCAAAGAGTGTTGTGATTCTGGAAGCCCCACCTCACCCAGTTTTTCCCCACTAATCCTTTCTTACCGAAGGCTTTGTCCATGGTCTCCTAGCATGTCTGGGTGAATCCTCCCAGCTCCCAGCCTGAAAACCTCCTATAACCTGTGAGCTCCAGGAGCATATCATGCATGAATGTATGTGTGCAAGGACCTCCCCCTACCCTGTGTGTGGGATCGAATATTCATTGTATAAGTCAAATTAAAATGTATTAACTTTCCTTCCAGATGCCCCCTGATAGCAAGTTTAATTACTCTGGACATAATTAAATGAGTTTAGGAGATTAGAAATATAAGGGGGTAGTGAAGAACATCAGTTTGTGGGGGAAAAAAGGAGAATTTAATTCTGGAGTCTTTTGTCACTTGGTGGGTAGAGTGCTGGGGACCCAGAAGGATGGAGGAAGTACTGGGGCAGAGGCAGAGGGAGGAGGGTTTTGGGATGTTGAACCAGTATTAGGATGTATCAGTCTCATGCCCCACAAATGTAGAAACGCATTTTCCTCCTGAATCAGGGCAGTCTTCTCCTGCAGTACTTGGGGCAACACACTTGAGGCAGATGGATCAACCAAGGAGCTGGCAAGCAGAGAATTGTACTGAGTCCTGCCCTCTGTTCTGCTTCGTTCTGGGGCATGGCCTGCTCTCCTGTGATAGGCATTCCCTCCTGAGGTAGGCTTTTTCAGGGATGCAGGGTCAAGTCCACAAAAGTCAGCATATCTTCAACAACGGAACTGTCTCCCCAGAGTGTTTCTCTGGCCCATCACACACTTCCAGGTACTTCAGCCCCAATCTTGTCCAAGGAACGAGGGGAGGAGGGCAGATTCCAGTGGAGTCAATAGACCCCTAGTCCTGCAGATTAATCAGCTGTTTCTCTATTAAAAACCTACACACATACTAATACATGTATTCACACTGATACACACACTCTCACATTCACATGCATGTACTTATATGAATACAAACTCCTGTACATTCATAGACTCACTCATAATTTACATACATGGACACATACCAGTACATATACACATACTTACATATATATACTCCCACACATACACATTTACTCACACACTTACACACACGTATGCACACTTGCACATACTTAATTCACTCTATATATACTTTTTCACTTATTTACATTCACACAAACACGTATTCATGCATACACATGTCTACATACTCACACACACACACACACAACTAGATACTCAGAACTCAAAGGTGAATGCTTAGGAGAAAGCATCCTTTTTGTGATTAATCTTATAGGTTCTTTTCTTTAGAACTCAGTTTTTCAGCTGGAGCAAGTATCTTGCTTGAGTGATAGAGGCAGTTGTGGTTTGTTAAATTTTTTAGCTGCACAGGGCGGAAGGATATTCTTCCTCATAGTTTAGAATTACATTCTAGAAAGTTGCAAACAGATTTCCACACCCTTTCTGAAGGTGCTTTCTCCTCACTGTGGCTGTTTTCAAAGGATTGGCCAAAGCTCTAGATCGGGTCCCAGTGTCTTTTTATGAAAGCAAAAAAGAAAGCATTACGACCCCAAATGAATAATGAAAGTGAAGGCAGAACAAGCCCAAGGAGATAAAGTGAAAATTCTCTTACGTTTGAGCCTGAGGTTGAGGGTGGGGGTTGGGGACTGACAACTGCTAGAATGGTGTTTAGAAATAAAGAGTCTGTGTTATGTCTAGTGGTCCTAGTATTTTGTGTTACCCTGACCCCAGCATTGTATCATTTCAATGCAGTCGGGTGTGCAAACGTTAGGTTCTGATCCATGGAAGGTATTTTGTATTCAAGCCAAATCTACACTTCAGATTTGAAATGGAGGGGGGTGATAGAGGAGGGGAGAAGGGGTGGGGCTGAATGGGGGCAAAGGTCAGTGTTTGCAGGTCTGAGACCATGTTTAATATCACATGACACCTTTGTCAAACAGTGTCACCCCCGCCCCTCCGTACACACAGGCCGTCTGGGTTTCTGTACCTAAGGGACCTTCCTCTGTGTTGTCTTCCTGCCCAAACTCTCAGACTTGCTTTCTGTAAACCAGATGACATGAATGAAATTTGACCTGTCACTTTTTTTTTTTTTTTAATGTGGTGGCATGGGAAGCCCTGGAGGGTCATGTGCTCCCTTCTCTCACTGGTCGGGCCTGTCTGCATCCCCCTCCTGGCCTCCTGTGGGCTGTCTGAGGCCTCAGGGATTGACTGGAGGCCAGCGGGGAGGGAGCAGTTTTATGTTTCATACCCATGACCTTAAAGGTGAGCCTCGGGTCTGCAGCCCAGGGTCGGGTCATCTTTTGAAACCTCAAAGGAGATGAATGAAACCTGGGCAGTCAGATGCATTCAAAGCAGCCTCAGACAGCAGTGATTATGGCTGTCTGCTGCCCTGCTCTAGTAATGGGGGGAACAGGGGAGTGTGGGCTAATAGCCTACCATTCCCCTTGTGAACCAGATTTCACCTCTGGCTTTAATCTTCACCTAAGCCCCGTGGATGTCTGGCTCTATCACTGGCCCCTGAGTAAGCACTGCTGCTCTTGATGATACCTGGGCTGGGACGGTGCAGTGACACACCTCTCTGTGTCTAGGGTCTCTGGGTATCTCCAAGGATGTTCTGTAATACAGGGCAACCTGGGTGGATATCCTAATTGCCTCCCTCCTTCACCTTTCAGACCAGAGAGAGGTTTGAAGACCAGGGAGAAGGAGAAAGCATCACCAGAAATAACCGTTTCCCGATGAAATTTTATCTGAACTTTATGAAAGAGAGAGCGCTCCCCTAATGACCATAGATCAGCAAAGGCAGGAGGACTTTGGAGGCACAAAGGCCTGGTTCAAATCCCATGTCAGTTGAAGCTGTCCTTTCTCTGAGATCCTTCTTTCCTCATCTTGGAAATGGGGATAATAATCACTCGGCTGTGAGGTTACTGTGAGTGCTGATGAGTTATTGTACTCAAAGTGCCTTGTGTGGCTTTGCCTCTCAATCTATTCTAGTCATTAGTCACTTTTCAAGATTTCGATTGGGCTCTTATTTATAAGCATTCGAGGCAGTCTGTGCACATATCCATGGGGCAAAGGCATTTGGAGAGGGGAAGGGATCATGTTCAAGAATGAAGTTTGAATTCTTTGATCAACCAATACTCTTGACAAAAATTATGATTTACGTTATTTTGGGAGCTGGAGAATTCTCTACTCAGTGCACTGTGGTGGGAAGAATCCATGCAGAAGCCAAGTGGTACCCTGAGGATAGGCATGAAGCCTTAGAGCCTTTACTGAAGTTGCTCAGTCGTGTCCAACTCTTTGCGACCCCATGGACTATAGCCTACCAAGCTCCTCTGTCCATGGGATTTTCCAGGCAATAGTACTGGAGTGGATTACCGTTTCCTTCTCCAGGGAATCTTCCCGACCCAGGGATCCAACCCGGGTCTCTCGCATTGTAGACAGACACTTTGCCGTCTGAGCCACCAGGGAAGTCCTTAGTGCCTTTAGACCAGTTGTAGCTTTGAGAGCTGCTCTTAAAGGATCAGATCAGCTTTACTTGCTTAATGAAGTGTCTGCTGCCTCCCGCGTCCTCTCTCCTACTCCCATCTCCAGACTACAAAGGTTACTCTTTAAATAAGATATAATCTTTGCAATTATGCCTGAGACATCACAGATCACACACAGCCAGCCACTAGTTCCTATCTTATGAGCTTCTTTGTTAAAAATTCAGTCTCTTTCAGTGTGGGAGATATCTGCTTACTGCCAATTTTGAAAGTCCTAAAAATCAAGGAAAAAGCAAGAAAAACTGGGCAGAGGGAAATATTATAATATGGAAGGAGACTAAGGACTGGATATCTTCTCTGGTCCTGACACTGCTGCTGCTGCTGCTAAGTTGCTTCGGTCGTGTCTGACTCTGTGTAACCCCATAGACGGCAGCTCACCAGGCTCCTGTCCCTGGGATTCTGCAGGCAAGAACACTGGAGTGGGTTGCCATTTCCTTCTCTAATACATGAAAGAGAAAAGTCAAAGTGAAGTGGCTCAGTCATGTCCGACTTAGCGACCCCATGGACTGCAGCCTACCAGGCTCCTCCGTCCATGGGATTTTCCAGGCAAGAGTACTGGAGTGGGGTGCCATTGCCTTTTCCAGGTCCTGACACTAATTAACCACAATTAGCCTTATATCTTGAGCAGGTATATCTCCTTGCCCCCAGCCCTCTCAGTTTTTTGATCTGAAGATGGACTGATGGTTTCTGCTCCCTGCTAGCTTTGTTGCGATATGCACTGAGATAGTGGATAGTAAGAAAAACATCTATTTCTGCTTTATTGACTATGCCAAAGCCTTTGACTGTGTGGATCACAATAAACTGTGGAAAATTCTGAAAGAGATGGGAATACCAGATCACCTGACCTGCCTCTTGAGAAATCTGTATGCAGGCCAGGAAGCAACAGTTAGAACTGGACATGGAACAACAGACTGGTTCCAAATAGGAAAAGGAGTACGTCAAGGCTGTATATTGTCACCCTGCTTATTTAACTTATATGCAGAGTACATCATGAAAAACGCTGGACTGGAAGAAACACAAGCTGGAATCAAGAATCAATCACCTCAGATATGCAGATGACACCACCCTTATGGCAGAAAGTGAAGAGGAACTAAAAAGCCTCTTGATGAAAGTGAAAGAGGAGAGTGAAAAAGTTGGCTTAAAGCTCAACATTCAGAAAACGAAGATCATGGCATCCGGTACCATCACTTCATGGGAAATAGATGAGGAAACAGTGGAAACAGTGTCAGGCTTTATTTTTTTGGGCTCCAAAATCACTGCAGATGGTGACTGCAGCCATGAAATTAAAAGATGCTTACTCCTTGGAAGAAAAGTTATGACCAACCTAGATAGCACATTCAAAAGCAGAGACATTGCTTTGCTGACTAAGGTCTGTCTAGTCAAGGCTATGGTTTTTCCAGTGGTCATGTATGGATGTGAGAGTTGGACTGTGAAGAAGGCTGAGCGCCGAAGAATTGATGCTTTTGACCTGCGGTGCTGGAGAAGACTCTTGAGAGTCCCTTGGACTGCAAGGAGATCCAACCAGTCCATTCTGAAGGAGATCAGCCCTGGGAATTCTTTGGAAGGAATGATGCTAAAGCTGAATGAAATTCCAGTACTTTAGCCACTTCATGCGAAGAGTTGACTCATTGGAAAAGACTTTGATGCTGGGAGGGATTGGGGGCAGGAGGAAAGGGGGATGACAGAGGATGAGATGGCTGGATGGCATCACTGACTTGATGGACTCGAGTCTGAATGAACTCCGGGAGTTGGTAATAGACAGGGAGGCCTGGCGTGCTGTGATTCATGGGGTCGCAAAGAGTCGGACACGACTGAGCAACTGAACTGAACTGAACTGAAGGTAACAAAGTGCTGTGTGTATTTTTTGCTCCCTAACCTGTGATTTCTTCCTTGAAGAAGCTAAACCCAGCTTCCCATGGCCAGTTAACCTGGGGTTGGGACTTACCATAGTCCCCTTATATTATTAGCAAAAGTTACCCCAAACCCTAACAATGTCCAACTTGCTCAATCCTGTGGCTGTTTGGAGGACTTGAGAAACTGGTGATCATGTCCAGGACTTCAGTCCTCCTTGACACCGTAGTGTGGAAGATGGCAAGATCTTCAGAGATGGCCCTGTGATGCTCAAAAGAAGTCACAGAATGAAGCATTTGTTGATATAGAGCAGGGGTTGGCAAACTACAGCCTAGGGGGCCAAACCTGGAGCACCACCTTCTTTTGTAAACAGTGTTTTGTTGGAACACAGGTGAAATTCTTTTGTCCATCTATGTCTGCCTAAGTCAATGGCTACCTTCAATAGCAGATTTGAATAGTTGTCATGGACACTGACCCTCAAAACCAGAAATATTTACTACCTGGCTCTTTGCAGGAAAAATCTACTGACCTCTGGTATAGACTAGAGATCAAAATAGGCTGTCACGCAAGTTTCGTATGAGTGTGTGACCTCCTTAGTTATTGTGTTTATTTACTAATGAATTCTTATTTGTATCAAGGAGTTAATACTGATTTTGGGCTCAATGGGGGAACAATAAAGTATCATTTTCTTTGTTGTTTTTTTTTCCCCCTATTTGGGAAGTTTCTTCCCTTAAGAGACAGAAGAAAATTAACCATCTATGTGCCAGACTCTTTATGCCATTACCTTTACTTTCTGTGGCAAACCAGTGAGTTAAATACTTTATACATGGAGGAAGTGACCTTCAGAGAGGTTAACTCGGTCAAGATCACACAGCTAATACGGGGTGAAGCCAGGATTTCAATCCAGGCCTGTCAACACTGGTCTCTTCCCGTTAGAGGTTGCAGTCTCCTTTCCCTCTGCCTCTCTCTCGGAAAGATACTCTGAGATCAGATCTAGACATTATCGAGACCTTGGAGGCATGAACTAAAGCCACTGGGTTACCTCTTGGGGCATTTTATAGCCTCAGTTCCAACTGTGGAGTAAAAGGCTTTCTAATTTACAGAAGGGATTTTAGGCATCAAATTGAAAGCCGAGAAATGTTACAGGGGTGAGGGGATTAGGAAAGTGTGGTGTTCTTCCCTGAGCCCTAAAATCACCTGAAGAGGTGACTACCTCACCACCCATGTGAGGCGCAGGTTAGAACTGTTGCTAAGTTATATGAATTTGTCTATGCAACTACTACTAAATGAATTACGCAGTTTTACTACATTAGCAACACTCTACATACCCACATGCTCTCAAGTAGGAAGTAGAGATCTGATAAATGTCAACTTGGAGGATCCTATAACTTTCATCTCATCCCATAAACATTTGTCCATATACCTATAAACATTTGTCCATACACCTATAAACATTTGTCCATCAACCCCTCAGCCTCTCCATGTATAGCGGAGCAAGGGCCCGTGATGGCCTGGCTGTCTTGGGTGTTGGTGATAGCCCTGATTTTGAAGGTAGCAGGAGAGTTCCTGGATCCTGGAACCAGCCTGGACACGGAAATTGTCTGTGCTGGCTGAGCTGAGGTTCTGGACTGAAGCCAGCCTAGGAGAAGAGGCATCCTATCTGTGATAAGGACGAGAGGCCAAAGGCGGCTACAGTTGCCCTTGGCCTGGCCCTTTTGCTTAATATATGGTCAATCTTCTGATGAAAGGGCTGGGGGTTAAAGGTTGGCTCTGAGTTGACTGTTAATATACCTGCCCTCCTCTTGATCTCTGGGGGAGGGTTTTATTCTGTAAGGTTAATTCAGGGTAAATACATTTTAGGGAGAAGCAGGAATGATAAAGACATTAAAGAATTTCTTTTTAAAGGGGAAAAGTCAATGATTAATCTATTATCCTCTGAGTTGCCGATCTTAGTGGTGCACATGTCTAATTCTTTAAAGGCTCAGAGCTCCTAGGCTTATGAAGGGATGATAAATAAGAAATAGTAATTAAATTAAGGATGTGCTCACTGGCCCCTCTAAATTCCAGGAAGTTTGAAAATGGACTCACACTTTGTCATAATTAAGACCTTCACTCAGGGTGTTCTGGTGGTACTGAGCGGAAGGAGGCATCATGGGAGCTCCCCAGAAAGAGAAAGCCTGGGCAGGGGCAAGGGGAAGGGGGGCGAGGTGGCAGTGAGAGGGAGAGGCTAGGCTGTAGGGGAGTCAGACAGAAGTTTATGGGGTGGGCTTGGAGCTGTTGGATCCTGGGTCCTCGGGGTCCGTATTAGATCTCTACCCTAACCTGAGAGAAATGTGAGCATAGAGACGATTACTAATGCATTGATTTCTCTGAGACTGGAGTGGTATTCTGGAAAGTGAAAGTGAAGTAAAAGTCACTCCGTCGTGTCCGACTCTTTGTGACCCCTTGGAATATACAGTCTTTACCAGCTGAGCCGCCAGGGAGGGTCTTCTGAAACAGTCGGTATAAGAGCCACGTTGGCTCCTCTGGACCAACAGCTCTACAGAAGGAGGCTGCAGCAGTGACTGTGGGGTGGGGTGGGGTAGTCTCATATGGAAACCTTGAGCCCCTCACTTTCCCAGGGCCATTCCATCCAGAGTAATGTTGAGGAGCCAGACTGCAGCTCCAGGCACAGTCAGTGATGGCCGCTGCAGCTCGTAACTCAGGCTATGTGATTTTGGGGAAATCTGAAACATTGAGATAATAACTCCTGGAGGGAGGAGATCCTGGCAGCCAGACATGTGAGGGTCAGTCTTCATGGAAGAGAAGGATCAGGGGCATCGGTAGTGTCTGGATGGGTGTGAGTGAGGAGGGACAGAGTCCTGGGAAAGTCTGTCTCCTACAGTCACTTGTGGAGCTGAGGGAATTGGTGTGTGTGTGGGCTGAGGTGGGAAGGGCTGAGCCTCTGACCTCTGGGTTAAGGAAATGCCATTTTCTTTTTTTCCTTAAAGAAAAAAACCATACACACACACACACACACACACACACACCGAAAAAGAAAAAAATTCCAACAGTTTATGGTCCTGTTTATTCTCAGACAGGGAGTGGACGGCCTTTTGGAGGTGTCCGACTGTGCCGTCCAGCCAGACTGACATCTGTGGGAGCTCAGGGTTTTAAATGTTTAGTCTGCATGAGACCCTCAGGCCCCAGCGGGCTCAACTCCTGATATGCCTTAACTCAGCCATCTCCCCCCCACCTCCTCCCATGAAATGGAAACGTAGGGGTTTGTATGAAGGAAGCTGGCTCCTCCTGAAGTCTAAGGGGGAGGACCGTGTGCAGGCCTGTCATCACAGTTGTTGGGAACCTTAGCCTGGAGACCTCCTTATAGCTGTAGGTCAGCATCTGCCCGCCCCTCCCCTTCTCCCTTACAGCCAGCTGACATTTCTTCCTCTGATGGGCATGGCCAGGGCTGGGCTCTGTTCACTTAGCCCTTCACACTTACTACTTTTGCTGCACTTACACACAGCCCTGAGATTGTTTGTTAGCATGTCTGTGTGCCCCTAGTAGTTTCGTTCTTTTAAGTCTCCAGCTCCTAGATCAGTGCCTGACATAGAGCTTTCTTGTTCAGTAAAAACTTCTGGAATTGTCCTGAACTGAACTCAGCTGCATATGCTTGTCAAAAGACCCCTGGACTTGGTGGAGTCTGCTGCCACACTGGACCAGTTGTGGCATCTGCCTGTCATTTCAGGAGATGCAACTGTCATTGCAGGTTGGATCCCTGGGTGGGGAAGACCCCCTGGAGAAGGAAATGGCAAACCCACTCCAGTATTCTTGCCTGGAGAATCCCATGGACAGAGGAGCCTGGTAGGGGCTCCAGTCCAGCAGAGAGTCAGACACAACTGAGCATGCACTGGCATTGGAAGGGAGCAAGAGCTTTGCAGAATCTGAGTCTGTATCTGTAGAGTTCCTGGGCCATGGTCCTGGAGTAACCAGTGGGCAGGGGTGGCCCTCTGAAACCTGCACTCTGTTGTGAAAGTTGGCCCATTTAGTGACAGAAGAGGGACAACTGGGGTCTGTGGGACAAGGAGGGGAGATGGAGGGGCTCACCCTTGTGCTACAGGTGTGCACTGAGGCCACTGCTTTTCTGCCTGGAGGTTCTATGGGGCCTGGCAGAGGGGACACCCTGGGAGTGACATCAGGCCGGGTCTAACAGTCACCTACTTAGTTCTTGCCTGAGTAGCAGCAGGCAGACTGCAATTAAATAAGCCTGGTTTAAAAATATGTTATTGCTAAACATACACCTTTGTTCCTCATGGCTCCCAGGGACTAAAGGGCATGAGGATGTATAAGGCAAAACAAACAAGTTCAGTTGGCAGATTATTTACATTGATAAACATAATTTACACTAATCAATTAGCAGAATATGAGTTGTAAAAGAAAAACACCCCCAAAACATCGGTTTGAACTGTGCGTTAAAATAGTGGCTTATATTTTGCACCAAATGCCTCATTTAGAGGTCACCTCCAGGAAGAGTCCTTGTCCTCCTGGGGTCTCTCTTTTGGCAGCTCCTGCAGTTTGGCCAGTTGCTCTTCGACTGCAGGAGCTTTGGATTTGGAGATTCTTTACATGCCAAGGACAATTCAGGGGATAAGCTTAGCCATGCTGTTCTTCAGCCTACACTGCCTGCTCTGATGTTCATCTGTGTATCTGCTGCTCGTTCCATTTCACATTTATAGTGAGCCTACTATGTGCATTACCTGTTCCCAGGTGACTTAGTGGTAAAGAATCTGCCTGCCAATGCAAGATACTTGGATTCGATCTCTGGGTCAGGAAGATCCCCTGGAGCAGTAAATGGCAACCTGCTCCAGTATTCTTGCCTGGAAATCTCATGGACAGAGGAACCCCGTGGGCTATAGTCCGTAGGGTGGCAAAGAGTCAGACCCCACTGAATGAGTGAGCACACACATTACTATGGATATTAGGTAGCACTGTGATATTGCAAGGGTGATTCCAAAGAAATGGAGTATTCTGAGGAGCTCACTATCTAATTCAGGATTTCTCAACCTCCATACTGTTGACATTTTGGCTCAGAAAATTCACTGTTGTCAGTGGCCGTCCTGTGTACAGGATGTTTAGCAGCGTTCCTGGCCTCTGCCCACTAGATACGAGTGGCTCCCCCTCCACTCACCTCACCCTGAGTTGTGACAATAAAAAATGTCTACAGACACTGTCCCCTGGAGGGCAAAATCACTTCCTGTTGAGAACTGCTGGACTAATTGAAGACAGACACACCTGACGCAGAGCGATGTGCTTTAATGGATGTGTGTTCCATGGGTTATGGGATAGGAAAGGAGGGACCAGGGGACATTTGAGTTGCACCTTGAGTAGTGTGTGGAAGTTTGCCAAGCACAGCACAGAGGAAGGGGCTCTGTATGCAGAAGGAGAGTGAGCAAGGTACAAAGGCATCGCAGAGCATCTTGGGCTCAGGGAACTGAAGGAGCTGGATGTGGCTGGTGTGTGGGCTGAATTATGGTTGGGGAGGAGGAGGCAGGAGAGGGGACCCTTACAGTAGGCTGGAGTGGGTAGGAAGGCACCCTGTGGGCAGTGATACACTTGGACTACACTCTTTTCTGACACTGGAACCAATGAAGACCTACTTAGTCAAACTTGGGGTAGAGTGGGCAGCTGAGATATCACTCATGTGCTAACCAGTCAATCAGATTAAATCAAATGAAGGTAAGTGAATTACACTTAACCTTCTTCTTCTTCCATCACCTACTCAACCTTAAATAGAAACTAGAGGTAAAGCGAGCTGCACTCGTACATAAGCCAGGATTTTTCCTGGGAGCATAGGCGTGAACTGTGCCCCTTCCAGGCCATGGTGGTCCTACTTTCCTCTCCTCTTTCACCAGTCCTAGGGGAATGAAGCTTCAGAGCATGTCAGAGATGCAAGACAGAGGACCCTGGGCCCTGTGTGGGAGAGAGCTTCTCGTAGACCAGAGCACCCTTCCAAGAGCTCACACAAGCAAGAAGTAAACTTCTGTGGTGTTAAGACACTGCATTTTGGATGACTGCATCTTACATTCTCCTAACAAACACAGAGATTGCTAATCCAGTCCCAGAGCACAGATGTCTACTCTGTTGCCAGCACTGAACTGGATATGAGGCTGAAAACTGCATTTGAAATGATGATGTTTCAGAGGAGAGCTGTGGGGAGAGTGAGGTTCTGGCTTGATCCTCCTTCCCAGAGCTTGCAGTAATATTTGCAGATGGTAGCTGCCCTCTGTGTTTTACCTAGACAGTGTATTAAAAAGCAGAGATATCACTTTGCCGACAAAGGTCCATATATTAGTCAAAGCTATGGTTTTACCAGTAGCCTTGTACGGATGTGAGAGTTGGACCATAAATGAGGCTGCACACTGAAGAACTGATGCTTTTGAACTGTGGTGCTGGAGAAGATTCTTGAGAGTCCCTTGGACTGCAAGGAGGTCAAACCAGTCAGTCCTAAAGGAAATCAACCCTGAATATTCATTGGAAAGACTGGTGCTGAAGCTGAAGCTCCAATTCTTTGTCCACCTTATGAGAAGAGCCAACTCACTGGAAAAGACCCTGATGCTAGGAAAGATTGAAGGCAAAAAGAGAAGGGGATGGCAGAGGATGAGACGGTTAGATAGCATCACTGATTCAATGGATATGAATCTGCTCAAACTCTGGGGAGATTGTAGAGGACAGAGGAGCCTGGTTTGCTGCAGTCCATGGGGTCACAAAGAGTTGGACATGACTTAGAAACTGATGAACAAGAAAAAGCTGCCCTCTGCACTTTTATACCTTCCCCTCCCCACCCACCATCCCCTCTTATCCCCCACTATCCTCTTCATCCCCTTTCCCTACTGGTTACAAAACCTTCCTGTGAAAAGCTGGAGGAACCAGCCTTTTGCTTTCTGCTAAAGCACCAGGCAGAGAGCTCACTGGAGTTCTCAGGAAGGTACGGTGTCCATTGCTTCTCTTTTTGTGGCGGGGCACTAGCACTCCAGTCCAGCTGAATCATCTGGTGCAGTTGGCTACATTTAAACAGCAGATCCTGTCTCGTGCTCCTGAAAACAAGAGGGTTGTCCCATGTGTGTGAGTGTCTGTGGGCTGTGGGCTGTGGGCCTGGTTAAATACAGCTAGTGAAGTTTCATGCATTTACACATGGGGATTGGAGAACTGGATATGGGGAGTTCCTAGAGCATACATGTGGTTACCTTTTACCCTTAGTCTGGTTGGGTAAAACGAACTCTGGGATTTTAACAGGAGCTTCATATGTGCACTTTGGTGACTATTGGCAACAAGATAGCAGCAAGAAAGGCATTGCTTTCTGAACTCCCTTTCCCAAATAACCCCTTTCAACCCAATATGCCTTAACTCCTTGTGTCCTGTTCGATGGAAAGGGAAGAGGGGAAGGGGAGGAGGAGGAGGGGAGGAGGAGGAGGGGGGGAGGAGGAGGAAGGTGAGAGGGAGGAGAGAGAGGAGGGGAAGTGAGTGTGGTGGTGAAAAATAGAATGGAAACTTGAGTGTGCCTTTTCTTTCTCTTTCTCCACCCTCAGCCATCATTAACAGAAAAATATTTTTAAAAGATCCCTTGATGGCATCCCCAAATGCAGAGCCTGACATTTTCTTAGCTGATGGCCTCCTCCGTGAAGGTATTTTGTGTCCTCCCAGCATGCCTGCTGGATCCCTGGTTTGCTGCGGTTGCTAAGGTAAATACTCTTTCCATTAAGCACCACAACCCAGGAGTGGCCTAAAGCTCAAATAAATGACCAAGGAGCAAGTTAAACATTCCCTGGGGTGATTTTAACCTATGCAATGGCTTTTTGGGAAAATTGCCTATTTTTTTTCAAGTTTTTTCAAGTGTCTCTTATTCCCTTCTTTTGTCTTTCTTTTTTAGCTGAGTACATCTTTTCTTTCCTTTGTTTATGCATTGGATGAAGGGTGGAAGCTGGATTAATAAATCAAAAAGGACTGCCCCCCCCCCAACCCCCGCTGCCCTGCAGCCCCAGCCTCTTATTTGCAAGGAAAGCCAAGCAGGATACATGCATTATGTTAACTTTGGGGACCCGGGCCGTGTAGCCAATTCATGCAGAGTCTCCACTTCCCTTTCCTGTGAAAATACCACAACACAACAGGCACTGGAGAACCATGTCCTTCTGGAAGCCTTCTCTGGCAGGAGGAGAATTCAGCGATCCTGGTCCACTATTACATTTCCAGATGAGTGTGCCCAGAGATGTGCACGTGGCTTAGTTGTGCTTGCTCTCCTTTGCCTCAAGAAGGATGTGTTCACAGGCCTCAGGAAGAAAAGTGTCCTGACAGTTGTCATGCTTCGTTGTTTGACTAAGACACCTTAGGGCAGTCTTATCTTCTTTTAATCTTTCATGGTGGAGGAGCCTGGATGGCCTGGCAGAAGGCAGTGTTGGAAAGGAAATCATGAATGAGCAGCAGCTGCTTGATGCTGCCTGGACCCCTGAGGAAGAAAATCTCTCTCTGAAAGTCACTCTCAATTCTGCCCTGACTACCCTCTCTGGGAGTCTGCTTCTTCTCTGGATGCTGTATCTCCCTCCTAGATGGCACATTTCCTGCTGCCCCAGACTCCTGTCTCTTTCTTCCACACTCCCTTGTGTCTGCTATGCCCAGGATTCTCAGTGGACAGTCCGAATTCACCTCTCATCACCGAAGTCAAACTCTGGGGAGGCTGAAGACCATGATCATAAACTCCCAGGTTGGTGGTTTTCAAACCATGCTTCTCAGCTTCCAGAACCAAGAGAGGCCTTGGGTGTGAACAGTGGTTCCTTGGCCAGCGTGATCTTTTTAGAAATGTGAATCCGATCGTGTTACTCCACTCACTGAACTTCGAGACAAACTGCATCCCAGGAGTTTGGCTTTGTGTGACCCCACCTTTCTCACTGCATTTTACCTTCTAGGGGGCAGCAGACCCCTCAGCTCCCTCTGCGGTTTCAGCCTCCATGGCTCTTCCCCTGTGTGTTACCTGGCTACTCCCATTGTCCTTCCTTTGGGTTCCCCTTAAACACCTGTTCCCTGAGAAGCCTTCCCTGAACCACAGACAAAGTCAGTGTCCCCAGGGGTGTATTCATAGAGCCTGGTGGGGCTTTTTCTCCACTGCATGAGGCCCAACTGAAATTACTTAAGAATTTGGTGCATTTATTTCCTTAATGTCTGTCTTCCCCACTGAACCATAAGAACCACAGGAGCAGTCCTGTTCCATCTGCAGATGTATTTCTAGCCTGTGTCTACAGTGGGCTTCCCTGGTGGCTCAGACAGTAAGAGAGTCTGACTGCAATGTGGAAGGCTTGGGTTCAATTCCTTGGTCGAGAAGATCCCCTGGAGAAGGGAATGGCAATCTACTCCAGTATTTTTGCGTGGAGAATCCCATGGACAAAGGAGCCTGGTTGGCTACAAGTGCATGGGGTCGCGAAGAGTCGGACACCACTGAGCAACCAACACTATGGCTATAGTAGGTGCTCAATAAATGAATGTTTAATGAACGAGAGAATGAGTGACCTTTCCTCTCCCTATGGTATCTGGCCTCCTTTTTATTGGTTTCCCTGCTCTTCAAGTTGTCTGTCCACTGTTTAACAGAGCAGATTAAAAGAATTCCACCAGAACTCTTTTATAAAAAGGAGGGTTGAGTGGGGTTTTTAAAACACCTTCTTTAAGCAGCCCTCAAAGAATATAGTCTTTCTTTCCCTTCCTGGAGTGGGAAATCAGAACTCCTGGTCAGTACACACAGGGTCTGGATTCTGGAGATCTTGGAAGTGACCTAGATACCCTGGAGGCTGTCCAGGGCCTGGAACCAGTTGAAGGGGCCCCACTACCCATCGCTGAGGCCTGAACTCCTTGTCCAAGCAACCTCTTTGCCAAACCGCCTCGGGCTACAGCACCAGGCTCCAGAGCAAGACTTGGATGGAGATATTAGAGAATAGTTCTGACACCCACCTCCTTTTCCTTCTGAAAAAGCCCAGCTTTATGGCCCTTTCAGGAAATGTGGGAGGGGACAGCCCAGAATGTAACTGGGGCAGGAGTAGGGGTGGGGGCGAGATGGAGGATAATTCTTATGTTTTTCGTTCTTGACGCTAAGTCAGTCTGTTTTTGTACTTGTGTCTTTTAAGCTTTTCCACATGTGCCCCAAGGGCCCATCGGTGAGTGTGTTTTATAAACTGGAAAAATGAATAAAAATAAAACCCAGAAGGGAAACACCAGAAGGAGTGTGAAGGGAAAAGTGTTAGTTCCTCTGTACCTCCCAGCTAGGCCTGCTTGCATTTGTGGGAGTCCCAGGGTCAGGTTTATTTGGCTTTATGGATAAAATGTGGAGTCTTCGCTCAGAAAAAGCCTCATCGGTTTTGTATTTGGCCTGCTCCGTTCAGCATTAATTAACTTCAGGAAAGTAAAAAGTGATCCCTTTTTATTTGGCTATCTGGCTCCACAAACCTTGCTGGCTTCCTGTCCCATAGGTGTTGGATTGATGGGACTGCAAATGTGTAAAGTCTTGTACAGGAAGCCCCCTGGCTCGGCCATTCAGAGGCTCTCACCTCCTGCTGGACCCTAAACACAAGCAGCCAGGAGGCCCAGGCCCCATCTCTCAGTTTGTGCCTTAGGAAATGGTACCTGAAAGAAAACTTCATTTTCTTTTCTTACCATGCCTGGGCCAAAACAAGAGCCCAGGAAAGGGGATACTTGGAAAATAAATTTTCCATATTGCCTGAAAAATCAACCACAACCAAAACCCCAAATATTTAGAAAAGCAGCATATTTAGGGAGTTTGAAGAACTTTGAAATAACTCAAGAAGGTTTATGTTGACCCCAGGATGGTCTCTGCCATGTGCCCTAAGGCTTTTTTCTTCTGAAAAAGCCCAGCTATTAAGGCTTTGTTTTCTGAATCTTGCTTGAATCACTTTATGAGCAAAAGCATTTCTGAGAACACACAACTAACATATATATATATATATATATATATATATACACACATACCCATATATATATATATATTTTAATTGTAATAAATGTGTACTTACTTTTATACTCGTGGCTGCAGTCACTGACTCAGTGAACATGAATTCGAGCAAATTCTGGGAGGTAGTCAAGGACAGAGGAGCCTGGTGTGCTGCAGTCCATGGGGTTGCAAAGAGTCTGACATAACTTAGCAACTGAACAATAACTTTGTATTCATCTATCGCATATATTTAAAAATAAACCCCTAAATAAAACTTAAGAATTGTTACAGGTAAAACAAATATTTAAAAATAATGATTTTAATCTATTAACAATACACAAATCTTTTTTTTCTTGCTAAGGTATATGATTAATGACTATATTTTTAGTAAGAGCAAAGGGACTGGATAGGCTCACTGTTTTTGAACATATAATGCTTTGTGACACAGTGAGTTAAAAGTCTGATTCTAGGTTTAGTTTTTCAAAACCTAGGCTATAATAGCTAAAAAAGATATGTTTTTATGTATCTCTAAAAAGGGATACATAAGTCCAAATGGGAGAAGGGAACTGGGGCTCTCATTTCTGAATCCCAGCCTCTGTGAAGGCATACACTTCACTTTGTCCCTGATTCTGAGAAAGATTGAGGGCAAGAGGAGAAGGGGGCGACAGAGGATGAGATGGTTGGGTAGCATCACTGACTCAATGGACATGAGTTCGAGCAAACTCCGTGAGATAGTGAATGACAGGAAAGCCTGGCATGATACAGTTCATGGGGTTGCAAAGAGCTGGGCATGACTCAGTGACTGAACAATGTGCTATAGCAAACAGGGTGCTGATGTCAGTCCCTCTTTGCATGGGATACCCCCATTTCCCTCGAGACACATCGGTGCCATATATGATAGAGATCCTTTGTAACGTGGCAACAACCTGCCAAATATTAGCAAAACTTATTCCTTTATTATTGTGCAGGAAGAATGTTTTCCAAAGGTGTTCATGCCTAGCCCTTGCAAACTATGAACATGTGACCTTATGTGGCAAAGGGGTCTTTGCAGGTATAATTAAGGTTAAAGACCTTAAAATAGAGAAAATATTCTGGAATATCCAGGTGCACCCAATCTACTTCCTGAGACCTTAAAAGTAGAGAACTTTTTCTGGCTGGAATCAGAGAGATGTAACAAAAGGGGAGATCAGCTCAGAGTAATTTGAAGTGTGAGAGGGAGCTGGACCACAGTGACTGACCCACATGGGAAGCGTAAGTAGCACTGCAGGTAGCCTCTCAGAATAAGATAGCTGGCCCCCAACTGACAGCCAGCAAGGAAACAGTGACTTCAGTCCTACAACCACAAGGAACTGAATTCTGCCAGCAACCTGAATCAACTTGGAAATAGATCCTTCCCCAGGGTCTTCAATAAGGAATGTGTCCTTGCCCACAGTTTGGTTTTGGCTTTGTGAGACACAGAGGACCCAGTCCAATCCAGCTGGACTTTGGACCTACAGAAATGGTGAGATCATTTGTGTTGTTTCAAGCTTCTAAGTTTGTGGTAATTTGTTTTGGCAGCAATAGAAAACTAATGCAATTATATATTATAAATACTGTAAGCAGGAGCTCTAATATTTTCTTCTCACACTCAGTGGTTCATCTTGTGCACCTCTTGGGGTGTGGGAAAACCACTTGAAACCACTGTCATCCAAAATTCTAGTTCCTCCCTGGGAAAAGACCCAGATATAATTTTTAGTCTGTGTTTCTGAGCCATTTACAACAAACTTAGAGAGAAGCAGTGCCCTGCCCAAGTGTCAAGTAGTGTGATAGTAAATTTTGGATGTAACAACTTTAACAATTGTACCAACTCTCCAGGTGTCCTCATGACAATGAGAGAGATGTAGTGATGAGGCCCAGGATTCCAGCTGTCGGGGTACTGTGGCTGGAGCCTGGACTTTAAGTGGAATATCATTCTTGCTCATGGCCTGATTACATCCTTTCATATTTTATAGCTGCTTATGCTTCTGATGTTTGCTTGGCAACTTTCTGTGAGCACAGAATGTTTTGGTGGCACTGGTCTGCAGGACCCTTTCCTACTCACAGCAAATCAGTGTGGGTTGTCTCTTGGATATTTACAATAGTCAGAGGAGTGAGTGTATCAGGACCAAATAAGCTCAGAGAGGTTAAATGATCTGCCCAAGGCAATAAGGCAGCAAGCCATAGACTCAACATGCTTGAGGTGCCTGGCTCCAGCAGGGATCTGGATGAGGGGACAGGGCTTACATCACCAGGACACTGAAGAAGGGAGCGCATTGACACAAGGAGTAATGAGCACCCCAGGCAAGACTGACCTTAGGATGTGTGCAGCTGTGTTATAGTGAGTCAAGGAGCCTGCGGCATAGGCCTCTCTCAGCCCAAATGTCTCACTCATTTTCACCACCAGGAGTCCGCTTGTCCCAGTCTCTATGTTTGGGATCCCTCTCCTGCTTTCTCTCAGCCTCTCTATCCTTCAAAGAGCCATCCTGAAATACCCCTCCCAGGCTTCCCCTAGTATTTATTTCCTTCAATTCCATCATGTTAATTCTTCAAAAGACTAATTTGAACAATTAGTTTTATTGTTCAAGTAAGACTGGAACTTATCATATGCTGCTTTGTATTGCTATTACAAAACAGCTGCTGTCTTGACTGTTGAGATAGATCTTACATACCATGCTTTATACACTGCTGTGGCCCTGCTATACCTGGTGCAGTGGGGGCTTTAAAAATATGTGTGTGTGTGTGTGTGTGTGTGTGTGTGTGTGTGTATGTTGAATGAATAAGTGAGATGTTTTGATTTCCTTTGTTCTTTCTTTCCCTCTGGTTGTATGCCTCAACTGTCCCCTTTAATAACAATAATTATTTGACTTATATATAGATTAATGTGGCAAATATAAGCTCCTGCAGTCCCAGGTGGAGGAATAATAGTATATCTATCTCTGCTTGAACCAGAAATGCTGAATCTGTTTAAAGCAACTGTGTAAAGAGGGCAGGCTGGATTCGATTTGGCTCAGCCTTGGAAAGAGTCACAACACCAACACGGTAGTTTCCGTGTTGTGTCTGATTTCAGACAATAACTTTATGTATTTTCCCCCTGTAACCTGGACTGGATAGTGGAATGTGTTACTTAAAAGGCCCACTCTTAGCCTGATTCCCAGTAGACCCTCTAGAGGTCCAGTCTAGCTGCTGAGTGATGGCAGCTTTCGACCCAAAACCTGCACATACAGGCTAGTTCTGAAGACTCTCTTTGGGCTGTGAGGTTGCCAGTGTTGGACCCAGTCCCTGACATGCCCTGACCTTGTCTCTGGAGCAGCTCCATCTGCTCTCTAGCCAACACTGAATAGAACCGGCTGAGTTAATATCCCAGCAGGCAGCCTCCACCTTTCTCAAAGGGACTAACCTTTCCTGGACTCCCCGTGCCCAGCAAGTCAAGCTCTATACCCTCTGCCTGGCATTGAAAGCCTGCCAAAAGGACTTTGCAAATTTTTTCTCTCTTTCCTCTCCTGTATAGCTCCTGTGCCCCAGCTAGGCTGGACTCCTGGATTTTCCCTGCATACACCGCATCCCTGACCTGACCTGAACTACTTTGTCATCCTTTTCTTTACAAGCATCCATTTTCTCTGTGTCCCTCCCAACTTCAAATCCTGCTTTTAAAAAAAGCCATTCCTGATAACTCTGACCCAATGACCCATTTCCCTCCTTGATCACCCACAAGGCCCATTGTTTGTCCTACACATTTTGCCCTTGATAATCTTTTTGAATTAAATTAAAAATATTTATTTCTAAACACATAGAAAAAAAACACTTTAGAACTTACTAGTATGTCCTCTGCCTGATACTTGAGAGGGATCCAGAAGAGCATGGGGTGAGGTGACTGGACACTTAGAAGGTGTCTGGTGTGATGCTGAGTTCTCTACAATTCTGGCTTTAAGTGATTGTGGTTAACAAGCATCCCACAACCAGGCAATTCAACTTGGAGAAGCAACCCTAGGTAAAACCTGGTACATGTGCATAGGAGATGAATGTCAGCGTTTTTGCAGCCTCATCTGATAACAGTAAAGAGACAGGACAGCCTGAATGTCCATCAAGATATATAAGCTGTGTTAAATTTATATAGTGAAAGCTTATAATAAGTTATGGTAAATTCATATAATGAAATCCCATACAGCAGTAAAAATAAAGTTACATGTAACAACTTGGACAAATCTTAGCAAACATAACCTAAGAAAAGAGTGACCAGTTGTGGAAGCAAATGGACTATATAATACCATACATATGGAATTAAGACACACCAAACAACACTCTATTTGGATAGACACATATAGAGCTATGGTGTGAAAATGTGTCTGGGGATGATATAGACCAGGGGTTGACAAACTGTATTGCCTTACCATGTCTAGCTGCCACTTTTTCTTTTGTGTATAACCTGTGGACTAAGAATGGTTTTTGTACTTTTCTGTAGTTGATAAAAATGATGTGTCAATTATATCTCAATAAAGTGGGAAAAGTAGGAAAAAATAGCTGATAAAAAAATCAAAAGAACAATATTTTATGACACCTGAAAATTATATGAAATTCAAATTTTGGTGTCCACAAATAAAACTTATTGGAACACCGCCACACTCATTCCTGCCTCTGCGCTCCAAGGGCCTGGTTAAATACTTGCGACAGGGACCATCTGGCCTACAAAGTTGAAAATATTCACTGTCTGGGCCTTTGCAGAAAAAGTTTGCCAACTCTGGCTCTACATTAAATTCAGGGGAATGCTTACCTCTGGTAAGGGAGGAAGGGGAATGGATGGGGGGTGGATATAAGAGGGGTGTCAATTATGATACTTTCTCTTTTAAGCTCCTGATGATTATATAACTTACATTTTCAATATCTAAACTATTTCATAATAGTCCAAGAGGTAAAATACAACCGTTCTACTCTCCAAAATCCCCTCCTATAATTGGGCCCATTATCCTTCCTAGTTTGTGGATGAGAAAGAAAGGCCTGGAGCTGGCACAGAAGAGGAGTGAACTCTGGGATGTCTGTCTTGGATGTCCGTGTTGCGCACCAGGGTCTGCAGGCCAACTAGGGAGAAGGAACTTAAAGCAGAGCTTGTCTGGAGTGAATATTCACCCCGGGGGACAGCTGTTTTTTGAAATCTCCCACCCACATCATTGGCATCTTTTGAGGTGAGAGGAGTGAGGCGGACAGGCCACCATCTGCGACGTCAACTGGGACTGGATTGCCTAAATAGTCACAATACCCGATATTTTAGAGAGCTTTCTACTTCTCTAGACTGTTACTATAGACTCGCTCAAAAACCCTGGTTGGAAGCAAAGGCCATCATTCTTGCCTGCATTATGGAGATGCTGAAAAGGACATTCTGGGCAGGGTTCAGTTCTTCCACATTCTTGAGGCTCAGTCAGGAGTTGGATGCTGGGGTCTGACTCCAGATGCCTATAGTCGCCCAGCTGAGTGAGCGTGGACAAGTCCTGCAGTCTCTCCAAGTCTCAAATTTGTTGTTTAGTTGCTAAGTCATGTCTGACTCTTTAGCCACTCCATGGACTGTAGCCCATCAAGCTCCTCTGCCTGTGGGATTTCTCAGGCAAGACTACTAGAGTGGGTTGCCATTTCCTTCCTTAGAGGATCTTCCTGACCCAGGGATTGAACCTGACTCTCCCGCATTGCAGGCAGATTCTTTACTGATGAGCCACTGGAGAAGCCCAAGCCTCAAGAGGAACATGTATAAAACAGGGACAATCATTAGCTTCTATTGCATAGGCCTGTTGTGAGGCATAAAAGATAATACATGTCAAGTGCTTAGCCCTGTTTTGGAATGTGATGAAACTCCCTACATGCTGACTACTGTACTGTTTTTGTTTTCTTATTAATCAAATCCAGCCTAGAATTCTTACCCACAGTTCAGTTTATCATTGTTTAGACTTGGCTTGGAATGAGTTGTTGTTGTTATTCAGTAGCTGAATCATGTCTGACTGTTTGTGACCTCATGGACTGCAGCACGCCAGGCTTCTCTGTCCTTTAGTATCTCCCGAGTTTGCTCAAACTCATGTCTATTGAGTTGGTGATGCCATCCAACCGTCTCATTCTCTGTCACCCCATTCTCCTCCTGCTTTCAATCTTTCACAGCATCAGGGTCTTTTCCAGTGAGTCAGTTCTTCGCATCAGGTGGCCAAAGTATTGGAGCTTCAGCTTCAGCATTAGTCCTTCCAGTGAATATTCAGGACTGATTTCCTTTAGGATTTACTGGTTTGATCTCCTTGCAGTCCAAGGGACTCTCAAGAGTCTTTTCCAACACTATAGTTCAAAAGGATCATTTCTTCAGTGCTCAGCCTTCTTTATGGTACAACTTTAACACCCATACGTGACTACTGGGAAACTCACAGCTTTGGCTATACAGACCTAACAAGGCAAAGTGATGTCTCTGTGAGTAGTCTGCTTTTACTCTGTAAACATCAAAACCCCGAGTGTCCCAACCAATAGGGACAACCATTACTAAGCGGCAGTTGCTGAGGATTTGTCAAAGAGGGTATGGTTCCCTTTCACGTGGTCCACAACACATGGCAGTTGTTCTTTTGTTGAAGGGGTGGTACTTTTCTTTCCCTGGTGAGGTGCTTCTTCAGAGATAACTGGGGGAGGCACTGGAATGAAGTGTTGATGGTGGGTGCTGGGGAGTGAGATGGGATTGGCATGGTTCAGAGGCTGACAGGCCAGACCGAAGGGGCTGGCAAAGAGAGGTAGGAGAGGCACTGAGAGATGAAGTACTTGCTGTGCTCAGGTGGTCCAGGAGTTTTTCTTTTCAGTTGTCAGACTTCAAATGGAGCAAGGAGATTGGTGTTCAAAGCAGTGACTGCAGGTTCTCTGAAGTACCTTGACCTTGGCTGGGATTTGCAGGCAGGCCACTTCAGGTTGCAAGTGACAAAAACTTAGCTCAAACTAGTCATGATAAAGGGCAATTATTGGCTCATGTACCTGGAACTGTAGAGGAACATGGGATGCAGGTATCGCTGGATCTGGGTGTTTTACAAAGTTGTCAGGATTCTGTCTCACTCTCCATGTCTCAGACATTTACCTGAAGAGGGCAGCCCCAAACTCACAAACTATCAGCTGAGATGGGAAGATACAGTCTTTCTATATAATGCCAGTATAATCTATAGGGGCCGGGCTGACTGGGCCTAGGTCACTGGCCCTCCCTGTTAGGAGAGGAGACACTTACTCCACAGTACAGGGAAGCACTGCCCTTTTCATATGATGTCCTTTTCATTACAGGGAACTGGAATGCAAAAGTAGGAAGTCAAGAAATACTTGGAATAACAGGCAAATTTAGCTTTGAATAACAGAATGAAGTAGGGCAAAGGCTAATAGAGTTTTGCCAAGAGAACGCACTGGTCATAGCAAACACCCTCTTCCAACAACACAAGAGAAGACTCTATACATTGACATCACAGGATGGTCAATACTGAAATCAGATTGATTATATTCTCTGCAGCCAAAGATGGAGAAACTCTATACAGTCAGAAAAACAAGACCAGGAGCTGACTGTGGCTCAGGTCATGAACTCCTTATTGCCAAATTCAGACTTAAATTGAAGAAAGTAGGGAAAACCATTAGATCATTCAGGTGTGACCTAAATCAAATCCCTTATGATTTGTGTAAATAGATTCAAGGGATTAGATCTGATAGAGTGCCTGAAGAACTATGGACGCAGGTTCATGACATCGTACAGGAGGCAGTGGTCAAGACCATCCCCAGGAAGAAGAAATGCAAAAAGGCAAAATGGTTGTCTGAGGAGGCCTTACAAATAGCTATGAAAAGAAGAGAAGAGAAAAGCAAAGGAGAAAAGGAAAGATATATCCATTGGAATATGAGTTCCAAAGAAAAGCAAGGAGAGATAAGAAAGCCTTCCTCAGTGATCAATGCAAAGAAATAGAGGAAAGCAATAGCATCGGAAAGACTAGAGAGCTCTTCAAAAAAAATTAGAGATACCAAGGAAACATTTCATACAAAGATGGGCACAATAAAGGACAGAAATGGTATGGACCTAACATAAGCAGAAGATATTAAGAAGAGGTGGCAAGAATATACAGAAGACCTATACAAAAAGATCTTCATCACCTAGATAACCATGATGGTATGATCACTCACCTAGAGCCAGACATCCTGGAATATGAAATCAAGTGAGCCTTTGGAAGCATCATTACGAACAAAGCTAGTGAAAGTGATGGAATTCCAGGTGAGCTATTTCAAATCCTAAAAGATGATGCTGTGAAAGTACTGCACTCAATATGCCAGCAATTTTGGAAAACTCAGCAATGGCCACAGGACTGGAAAAGGTCAGTTTTCATTCCAATCCCCCAAAAAAGGAAGTGCCAAAGAATGCTCAAACTACCACGCAATTGCACTCATCTCACACGCTAGCAAAGTAATGAGCAAAATTCTCCAAGCCAGGCTTCAACAGAACGTGAACCAGAGATCAAATTGCCAACATCCGTTGGATCATCAAAAAAGCAAGGGAGCTCCAGGAAAACATATACTTCTGCTTTACTGACTATGCCAAAGCCTTTGACTGTGTGGATCACCACAAACTGTGGAAAATTCTTCAAGAGATGGGAATACCATACCACCTGACCTGCCTCCTGAGAAATCTGTGTGTAGGCCAGGAAACAACAGTAATAACTGGACATGGAATTATAGACTGGTTCCAAATCAGGAAAGGAGTAAGTCAAGGCTGTATATTGTCACCCTGCTTATTTAACTTTTATGCAGAATACATCATGAGAAATGCTGGGTTGAATGAAGCACAAGCTGGATCAAGATTTCTCGGAGAAATATCAATAATCTCATATATGCAGATGACACCACACTTATGACAGAAAGCAAAGAAGAACTGAAGAGCCTCTTGGTGAAAGTGAAAGTGGAGAGTGAAAAAGTTGGCTTAAAGCTCAACATTCAGAAAACGAAGATCATGGCATCTGGTCCCATCAGTTCATGGCAAATAGATGGGGAAACAATGGAACACTGGCTGACTTCATTTTTCTGGGCTCCAAAATCACTGCAGATGGTAACTGCAGCCATGAAATTAAAAGACACTTGCTCCTTGGAAGGAAAGCTATGACCAACCTAGACATCATATTAAAAAGTAGAGACATTACTCTGCCAACAAAGGTCCATCTAGTCAAAGCTATGGTTTTTCCAGTGGTCATGTATGGATGTGAGAGTTGGCCTATAAAGAAAGCTGTGCAACGAAGAATTGATGCCTTTGAACTGTGGTGTTGGAGAAGACTCTTGAGAGTCCCTTGGACTGCAAGGAGATCCAACCAGTCCATCCTAAAGATCAGTCCTGGGTGTTCATTGGAAGGACTGATGTTGAAGCTGAAATTCCAATACTTTGGCCACCTGATATGAAGAACTGACTCATTTGAAAAGACCCTGATACTGGGAAAGACTGAGGGCAGGAGGAGAAGGGGACGACAGAGGATGAGATGGTTGGATGGCAATACCGATTCAATGGACACGAGTTTGAGTAAACTCTGGAAGTTGGTGATGGGAGGTCTGGCGCGCTGCAGTCCATGGGGTCACAAAGAGTCAGACATGACTGAGTGACTGAACTGAAGTAAACTGACAGGACAGCATAAGCCTCAGGTCCATTTTTTTCCCCTGTCCATGAAACTGAGGATGATTTTGGTGGTTAACACATTTGCTCTTATTTTGCCTTAATCTCATCTACATAAACTAGAAAATGTAAACATGTATGTATTTTAAAGTTGTTTTTAAAGATAGAAATGGGCAGAATCTGTAACACTGGAAACTTAGAACAAGAAAATCTTCAGTGTCCCTGCATGAGGTACACTTATACTAACTCAGATATTCTGTGACGTCTTCTTGTCCTGCTGTCTCTTTTTGGCTGAATTTTGAGGATGAATTCTAATTTTGGTTTTTCTTGTGAATGTGGAATAAGTCTGACCTTCCACCCCCAGTACATCAGGGCTGTGCCCACCAGGACCTAGACAATGTATGGTTCTCCCTAGAGCCCAAAGCCATATTCCCTGGGGACAGCCTGGCTCTCTAGGCCCTGAAGAGAAACCCAAATTCACTTGGCAGTGTAGACGGGGCTACTCTGGGGAAAAGCTCTGGCCATCCTCTTGTAAATCCTCTTCTTTCCTTCTTTTTCCTTCAGCAGGGGATGGAGCTGGTTCTTTGCATGAATATGAAAGATACTAAACTAGGGTTCAAGAATTGACTTCTGGGGGTCTTTAGTTACAGAGTAGAGTCCACATATGTGGCTCAAGTCATGGGGCTACCCCAGTTTGGAGGACCCAGGATCAATAGGCAAATCCATTTGTTTTCTGGAAAAATGTCATGCAGAATCTCTGCGTGGCACATATGCCCAGAGACCCCTTGGAATCAGAAGTGTTTTCCTTTACAGGCCAGCCTCCTCAGCTTCCTCATCTCCTGCATGATGGCTAATGCAGCTCCTCCCTTTTCTAGCAAGCTGCTTAGCAGAGTCCTAGCTCCTCACCTGGTGGCTGCAAGGACTCGTCATCCTCAGTGCTCCCATCCGCCCCCCAGCCCCATCCTTTCCTTCTCCTTTCTGCCCTTGCACATCCTTCCTGTCCTTTACAGCTTCAAGTGTGACTGGTTTCATAATCTGAACTTCAAAAGCATTTCTGATCTGAACTGTCTGAGTCTTATTTTTTCACATTGTCTCAGTCTGTGTGCACACTCCTTCTCCCATCCCTGTGTTCTTACTACTGTGGTGGGGGATGGGGGTGGACAGGGATCACGGTTTCTCCTTTCCCTGCCTTCCCCATACTAGAACTTACCCTAATGTTGGACCCATAGTAGACATTGAGGGGGTCCTTGTTGACTGAGATTAAAAAGAAAAAATGCAACAGAATTCTTTATTCAAGTGGAGTCTTAAGCGGAATCTAAAACATGTAAAAAAAAAACAAGCACAAGGGTTTTGGTAGAATGCAGAGTCCCACCAGCTTGACCCTCTTCCTGCCTTTGTTACTGGCTCCCTCCCCATCTAGCCCCAGAGTAGCTTGTGGAAGTCTTGGGGACTGGTCCACAGACATGCTCACTACGTACCTGTTGATTTGCTGGATTGATGTTGATATTCATGGCACACAATTTCTGTGGCTTGACTCACTGGCACTGAGCAATCTGTTCCACTGAGTAGAGTCCCTAATTGTGGTGAGGTGTCCTCCTTGCCTGCTAAGTCACTCTAGACCAAGGGTTGGCAAACTTCTACAAAGGGCCAATGTTTAGACTTTTGGGGCTGTAAATCTTTGTCACAGCTTCTCAACTTTGCAATTGTAGGGAGAAACAGCCAGAGATCATTAAACAAATGAGTGTGGTCACATTTTAGTACAACTATATTTATGAAACAGATGGCAGGCCAGGTTTGACCCATGAGCCACAGTTTTCTGATCCCTGGTATAGACCAAAGATTTAGTTGGCTTGAGAGAGAGCTCTTTATGATGATCAGAAGAAGGAGATTAATAAGTAGGTGTTACTTTGAAGGTGTTACCAGCATTGGCTGTCTGTGCTGAATGCTTTATCCTTTAAGGCTTAGAAGGGCAAATGAGGGTCATTTAACCTCCGTCAGAGGACCAGTCATTCTCTGCTGTCCCTACAAGCCACTTTTTGGGAACTTTCTTGTTTCTGTATAAATTAGATGCTTCCAGCTTAAGGAAAGCTTCCATAATCCCATCACTTTAGGAGATGAAGGATTATTGGCAGGACACACAAGGAGATGAGCAAGAACAGAAAATCTTCAGAGAGATCACAGAGCAGACTTCACTGAGAACCAGAACATCACTTGTGACCACGTGGTGGGATTTAACAAGAGGGTCGTAACCTTCCTGAATGAAATCTCATTTTCCATAATCAAATAGCCAAGTTAAAGTTCCAGCTCTGCTATTTACCAGCTGTGTCATTTCCCTAGCCTCAGTTTCCCCATCTGCAAAAATAACGATGATAATAGCACTGATCACAAAGGGTCTCTGTGCAGATTCAGTGTGGTTATGCGTGTAAGGGCTTAGCATTGCCTGGCACAAAGTCTTGCTCAGTGAGTATGTCTGCTGTTGACAGTGGCTCCATTGATCATCCTGTTATTAATATTTGTCATTAGTAGGTTCAACTGACAGGTAGATATCCATGATTATCTATTCCAGTATTGGGTAGTTGGAGGGATTCAGTAACATTTTTCTGTTCTGCGGCATCTACCATTACTTGCCGATGGTGGCTTCCCATGATGAACAGATGTCTCAAGGGATCTGCAGGCTCTGTCAGATGTTATCCAGGCCAGGGCAGTTCTTCTGGGAAGTTTTCATACTAGACCATATCATTGACCTCCTGGCAGCCTATGAACAAATCCCTTGTTCAGTTACAGGTGGCCAGGACAACCCATGGTTTAGGACCCCACTCAGACTGTGGGCAGGAAGGCTTCTTGCAATGCTTATCCAGCGTGACACTCTGGGGACCCCCATACCCATTGTGATCCCTGCCAGGATTGTATGAGGGCACTTGTGCTCTGCCTGCAAGGGCCCCAGCTCCATCTCACACCATAAGCATCCCTCCCTGCCTCTGCTGGGCTTCCATTTTGACTTTTCCCCTCACATGTTCTCAGCTTAAAACAAAAATTAAATATCTATGTTGGAAGCTAGAAATGCTGGGTCTCAAAACGAATTCTTCAGAGAATTTCCCCTTAGAGCAATGTCCCTAGATTAAGGAGATAAAGACAGAGAGGTGACTTGACACATTCCCTAGGGTGAACCAGTTCTCTTAACTGAGAGTCCTTGCCCAAGATGGCCCATCCCTCCTGGAAACAGGAATTGCAGGTGCAAGGGGGTGCTTGGCATAACTTTAGAAGTCTGTAGGCTCTCTGAAAACTTGCCTAAGTGAATGGGCAGGGAGGGGGGAAGCTGTCTCATTTTTTCTGGTCTGGCTTCTTTGAGACCCTTTTGGGGGTTGTCTCTAGAAAACTTGCTCTTATGCTCTTGGTAGATTTGAGGTAGACTGTTGAAGCATCAGAATCTCCTTTCTTTGATTCCTTCAGCGAAGTCCCAGGCTGTTGACCTTTGGGTCCCAGTGCTGAGCCTGGCTCTGGATTTATCTACCCCACTGGGGCTAAATGCCTGTCTTGTTAGCCATGCTGAATGGTTTTATTTGTTTTCATTGTGCATTTTTATCATTTTTGTTCATGTGTCAGGAGGTTTTCCTTAGAAAATGATGGATGCATTTTCATAAATCAAAAAATAGATGAGAAAGGATATTAAGGCAAGAAACAGACCCAAGTCTGGAATTTGCCACTCTAGGGTGGAAGGAGCTGCTAGCTATTTCCCAATGAGAATACACTTTTTGATTTTACAAGGTCAGATCCTGACTTTTTTCACAGAGAACAGTTTTCAGAACATTTCCTAGTAGTAACAGTGATGATGATGATAGTAATTCCAACTGTGCTTTGCACTGTGCTAAGTGCTTTACGTACATGATCACATTTAACTCTCAAGAATCCTGTGAGCCAGATTCCACTCCCATTAGACAGATGAGTAAAGAGAGGTTCAAATGGCTTTGTTATTGAAACAAGGCCTTATGGTTGGTAAGGAGAGGAATTAAAATGCAGATGTCCCTAATATAGATCTCCTGCACTTGACGGCTACAGTGAACTCCTGTTTGCGCTTGCTGGAGGTGCTGAGGGGTTGTAGATTCTCCTACCACCTCTGCAGGAAGGCAGGTGGCTGGGAGAGATATGGCTGCTCCCAGTTGGAGGGGTTCACGGAGAAAATCTGGTGTCACTGGCTCTCTTCCTGGAGTGTCTCAGAGCCAGAACATCAGCCTCGCTGGGTACCATATTGGGACAGTCCCTCACAATTTTTTCTCCATGATGTTTTGGACAATGTCACGATCACCACCAGCAGAAATCCCTCCCCGCTCCACATTCCTGTATCATCAGCCTACAGCCAAGGTGCCCTCTTCCCCAAGGGTCTCCTCTAGGACCTAGACACATGACTGGGGTCTGATACAAACCAGAAAGCAACTGGGGAGCGTCCACATGATTCCTGTACTAGTTATGAGTCCTCTGGTTGTAACAGAATCACCACTGGGATCATCTTGAGAAGAAAGGACATATGGGATATTTAGTGGTTCATGTGACCAGGGTAGAAAATGGTTCTTATTTCTCTTGGGAATGAACACTGATTTCCCTTGTCCCATCCATGCTGATCCTTGGACCAATAAAAGGGATGGGGAAACTGATTGGCTCAATCCTGGTCATGAGTCCACTTCTCCAGCAAGAGGACAAATGACTGTGCTGGGCTGCTGGAACCACAGAACCAAAGTGGAGGTGGATGAGGCCCACAGAAAAGAAAATTGCTGTTCTTGCAGACAGTTTGTAAATGTTCAGTACTTTCCTATTGCTTTTTTTCTATTTCATGCCTCCCTCCTTTGTCTGAACTACATACAATATGTCCAGCCCAAGTCAAAGTTGTGGCATAAATCTCTGGTAAACTTGTGAACCATCCCATTTGTTCTTTCCATGCTCAGAACAATCCTGGGTGCTCCATCCCACAGGGGGTGTCTTTTGTGGTCCGTGTCCGTATTCTATCTTAGGACTTCTGACATCAAACCCTCTTCTTTGCTCAGGCTTGGAGATGTCAACTGATGTCACTAGAAACAGTGCAGGATTGAAGAGAGGCTTAAGCCCTTAGTTTCTAACTGACCACATTTGGGATTTTCCATTTAGTAGAACTTAACCTTTGTGAACATCTGGTAGGACTTGAATCCTATCCTGATTTTGTGGATTTTTTAAATTTTTTTAATATTTGAACAGTAACCACATCTGTAGTTTTGTAAAAGGTTCTTTCACAATTTTATGAGTGTGTGTATGTCAGTTAATTAGCCCAGTCACTTGTATTTCTTTATCTGTGTGGCACCACTGGGCCTAGGAGCCTGTCATCCTTTTTGCGCTCTAGGCAGTGAGACAGGGCAAACAATGACCTTGACAAGACTCATAATGAGGAATTTCTAGACCCTGCTCTGGATCTTTAGCAAGGAAATCCACTCCTTCTTAATGGGCAAAGATTTGGGGACTTTCTAAGCAAAATCTTTTAAAGCAACTTAAAAAAACAAAACAAAGAAACTTCCAAAAGCTATCATGTGTGTTTGTAATGAATGATTCTCTCTCTGCCTCCTACCTGGTGACCCTGTTACACAATGGCCTATCAGCTGCTCTATTCCACCCCAATCCCCTCTTGTATTATTCCCATTTGTTTTTCAAGTTTGATCTTGTTTCTTCAAAGATGTCATAAGATCTCTGAGGACAGGAAGCCTAGCTACTGTTTCTTCTCCCAGGCACGTGGTAGGCACTTGATAAGGCTTCCCTGGCTGAGGAATTGTACTTGTGTATGTGTGTTTTGGGGTGGGGGTCAGGGTGCATGTTAGTTCTCTAGGGCTTCCAGAACAAAATATCATAGACTGGGAGGCCTAAAGAACAGAAATGTATTTCGAATTCTAAGACACAGGTGCTCTCAGAGCTCATTTCCTGTGAGACCTCTCTTCCTGGACTGCTATATGCCTTCTCACTGTGACATCACACGGTTTGTTCTCTGTGCATATGTGGAGTAAAAGAGATCGCTTGTTATTATAGGGACATCAGTCCTATCAGATTAAGGCCCTATATGCATGACCTCATTGAACTTTAATTACCTTCATAAAGGTCCTGCCTCCAGATAGAGTCACACTGGGGGCTGGGCCTTCAACACATGACAATTCAGTCCCTAACAGGGTGGCAGCTACAAGCAAGTGCCCTGCGACCCCTGTGGCCCTGATCTGTCAGTGTCACTTAAATTACATATGTTGTTGTTGTTGTTTAGTCACACAGTCATCTTTGTGACCCCATGGACTTCAGCACACCAGGCTTCCCTATCATTTGCAGTCTCCCAGAGTTTGCTCAAACTCATGTCCCCTGAGTTGGTGATGCCATCCAACCATCTTATCCTCTGTCATCCCCTTCTCCTGCCTTCAATCTTTCCAGGCATCAGGGTCTTTTCCAATGAGTTGGCTATTCACATCAGATGGCCAAAGTATTACAGCTTCAGCTTCAGAATCAGTCTTTCCAGTGAGTATTCAGGTTGATTTCCTTATTGTCCAAGGGACTCTCAAGAGTCTTCTCCAGCACCACAGTTTGAGTTACATATATAGAGGTTTTAATTTTGGGGAAGGGTAGGTGCTGTTTCCTAACTGTGCAAACTTCCAACTGCCCCCTCCCATCACTGCCTGGTCAATGAAAGCTCTGAATTGTGCATTGGAAATGAGACTGTTTTCCATACCAGTTATGTATTAAATATTTACTTAGCACAGGACTGAGGCCAAACAGTGCTGGCAGCTTTTCAGAGCCTCCTTACCAGTAACCTCCCAAAGATAAAGGCCAATCCCATACCTGACCTGAAGTTCTGGCTTCTCTAAAGCCAGATTCCAGCCTGGATTGACTTTCTGTTCATCTGAAATAGATCTATATGGGCAGTACGTAGGTGTATGTCCTACAGGAGGGTGTGCGGGGAGAGTGGCATGAGTCAGAAGGGAAGAAGGCATCTCTGTCCTGACAGTGCTACTGTCTGCTTTCTTCCGATGAGTCTATATGGCTTTACAGGATTTGATATGGCCACGTGAAAACATGTCTCAGGAAAAGCAAAATGTCAGTCTTTTGAGGCCTTTCCATTGGGGATGGTGGGAAAGCGGTGGTCACTGTGTGCTCTCCTTAGACCAGGCAGGGAAAAGGGAAGTATTGTGAGTCTCTGATAACCTTCTTCTCTTTCTTCCCCTCGCTTTGGTTCTTCAATAAATCACCCAGGACAATCTGCTTCTCTTTAGTGGTATGTTTTCCTAGGGTTCAGTCTTTGTTTGAAATTCTAGAACAACGGAGTTGCAGTAAACATGGTCAACCTATGTGTAATTACGCTGGTATGTCAACTTTGCCCCTCAGAGTTGGGTCTGCTCTGGTTAACCAGAGGCCCTCCCTGACTCAGAAACGGGACCTCCTGCAGGACCCTGTGGAGGGCCGACCCCGAGCCCTGCATCTGAAGGGGGTAAGCGAGCCCATAATTATGCTCATTGTTTAGGTCGGGGCACAGGAGGGTTTACATTAAAGACCTCAGCTGGCACACACAGCGTGCCTATGGAAAAAATGAAGGGGCTCCTCCGCTCGTTCCTCAGTCCCACATTGCCTGTCCAAGGGCTTGGGTTTCACAGACGCCTTCTGCGACTCTGCTTCTGACCACTCCTGATTAGAAGCTTGGATTCCCCCAGTTCCAAGAGGCTTCTCAACGCTGAGGTCTGGAAATTGAGCTATGAGATGCCTTTTCAGAATCTCAGAATTTAGATCTTGGGAAGGACCTAGATGTGGTCTCAGCTGGTATATCTCAGACTTCACTGTTCACTTGAATCACCTAGAGATCTTGTTAAAAGTGCAGAATTGAACGCAGCAGTCCTGGCCCAGGGTTGGGATGTCTGCCTAAACAACTCCTTGGTAATGCCCTGGGGCTGGTTACTGGACTGCACTTGGAGTAGCTTGCTAAGTCTTACGAAGGGTGAAAGGGAGGCCCAGAGACCTGAAGGAGCTTGTCAAGGCAGAGTAGAGTCTTGATTCTTTTTGTCTTTAGTGTGGTCATGGCCCTGTACCCGTTCTGCTGGCAGGGCTGGGGTGGGTCTTAGTTGAAAATATCCTCCTGTGACTATACTTGGCCTTCTGGGCAAAGTGTCTTTCTCAGATGCTCTGGGTGGATGGGGACCCCCAGAACTCTTGACAGAAGTGCATGCGGCTCATCAGGTAGGAGTCTGGATGGGAGCAGATCACTGGGTATTCCTTCTGCTTCAAAGGGGCATGTGGGAAGGGAGGGCATTTTTGAGCATGTTGTCTACTGAGAGGCGTGGGCACGCCCTGATGCCAGGTTACTGAGGGAAAGATCAGGTAGTGCCAGTGGGATAGGGAGGGGAGTCCATGGCATCAGCGGGGAATGAGTGTTTTTAGTAGAAATTAGAGGATATGAGATTGTTTCTGTCCACACCACCATGAGATCTTGAATGAGGGTGTAAACCTCTCTAGACCTCAGCAGTAAAATAGGTGCAGTTACCTACCTGAACCGAGAGGCTAGGTCATGTGCTCTTTTAAAGTTTATTTTGACTCTAAAATTGAAATTATAGATGATCTCTCTCACACATATCTCTCCCTCATCTTTTTCTGCCTCCATCTTTGGCAAGGTACTTTGGAATGGTATGTGTAGTTAAGTAATGGAGAATTAACCTTTCCTGAAGAGAGTCCTGGCCTTTGTCCTCAGCTTCTGGAGGGTGATCTCTAGGCCCCTGGAATGTCCTTCCTTATAGGAATGTCTTTGTCTGGGGGCTTTGACCCCTGGACTGTCTGACCATGTGATTTATAGTGGGATATTGGGACTAACCTGGAGAGGAAGTGGAGAATCAAGGTATTGGTCTGGAACTCCAGGGAAGTTTGGAGACTAAAGGGTAACCATGTGGGCAGTATGTGATTCAGCCCCCCAGAAAAACTGTGGACAGTGAAGGCTTGCGTGAGCCTCCCTAGTTGGCAATACTCTGCTCATACTGTCACAAACCAGGGCTGGGAGGAGGTCACATCATCCATGACTCCATGGGGAGAGGAAAATCACCAGCTTTGCATTTAAGCCCCACCTGGACTCTGTCCTATGTCCCTCTTCCCTTGGCTGATTTAAATTTGTATCCTCTCACAGTAATAAAACTGTCATTTTAGGTATAGCATTTTTCTGAGGTCTCTGAGTCATTCTACTAAATTATTGAATCTGAGAATGTTTGCAGGGACTTCCAAATTCATAGCCAGCCAATCTGAAGCAAGGATAGTTTTGGATACACTTGAACTTACAGCTAGTGTGAGGGCAGTCTTATGTACGCTCTTCCCTCATACTTTGCAGTTGGGTGAAATTTCACAACAGCAATAGGACAAGTTAGCAAATTTTGGGAAAAACAAAGAAATAATTGTGGCTCAGACAGTAAAGTGTCTGCCTATAATGCAGGAGACCCAGGTTTGATCAGTGAGTGGGTCGGGAAGATCCCCTGGAGAAGGAAATGGCAACCCACTCCAGTACTCTTGCCTAGAAAATCCCATGGATGGAGGAGTCTGGTAGGCTACATTCCATGGGGTTGCAAAGAGTCAGACATGACTGAGCGACTTCACTTTCTTTTTTTCTTTCAAGAAAGCTTGTCTGGTTGTAGAGTGGATCAAGGAGTCTAGGATATTAGTAAGGAGCATGGACTTTGGAGACAGACAGACCTGCGGGTGGAGCTGGGCATCTCTATTTTTTGGTTGATGTGGACGCATGACCTAATGCTGTAAAGCCTTGGTTTTCCCATCTGTAAAATATATCAATACTTACCTTGAAGGTATGTTGAGAAGGTGAAATGCAATCAGTTATGGAAAGTACAGGGCATATAGGAAGCACTTCATACATGGCTGTTGTGATTATTGCTATTATTATTACTCTGGCATTATTGATGGTGTGATTTTGTTATCTGCTCACACTTTTTTTTTTTAAAGAGAAATCTGTGCCTTCATTGGCCAAGCAGTCTACTTGAGGAGAGGTGAAGCAGGAGTGAGTGGTCCCCAGCTGGGCGTCACAGGCTTGTAGGTGATTGAGAGCTTGCTCAGGTGGTGGCCAATATCTTGGGTTTGATTTCTCCCTGACTGAAGGTCATGCAATTATAGATGCTCATCATGCTAGCCACCATCAAAGGCAGAAGGATCATGACCTCCAGGGATAGGTGTTCACCACCTCTGGTTTCTCCTTGGGTGCAACCTCCTTCTGGGCCTTGCAGAGCTGCTCCCACAGAAAGGCTGCTTCCTCTGCAGGTCTCTCTTCTGCCTCTGAGGCTGCCATGTGCTGTGCAATATATCAGCTGCTGATAGGACATGTTCAGGGTCTGATTGAGGTCCACACAGTAGGTGAACTTGCAGAATATCTGCTTCTTCTGCTCCACTTCCACAATCTTGTTGGTTCTTTGGAAGCCTTATTTACTTTTATACTTAAGCCTTATTTACTTTTGTACTTGCTAATATCTTGCCTTGTTCAAAAAAACATCTGAGTGGCTCACATACATGGAAATAAGATAGATAGCCTGATAAAATAAGCTACCAAGAAGTAGAAAAAGAAGTATTGGGTAATTGGCAGCAGCAGCTGAAAATATGAGATGCTCTTTTTGTGAGGGTCTCCAGGAAGACCACATCTGGCAAGACTGGGGCTGTCCATGTAAGACTGGGAAAGCTGCCACTGGAAACATGGTGACATGTCTTTATATCAGCTCAGCTCAGTTGCTCAGTCATGTTGGACTCTTTGTAATCCCATGGATTATCGTAGCGTACCAGGCCTCCCTGTCCATCACCAACTTATGGAGTTTACTCAAACTCATGTCCATTAAGTCAGTGATGCCATACAATCATCTTATCCTCTGTCATCCCCTTCTCCTCCTACCTTCAATCTTTCCCAGAATCAGGGTCTTTTCAAATAAGGCAGTTCTTCACATCAGGTGGCCAAAGTATTAGAATTTCAGCTTCAACATCAGTCCTTCCAATGAATATTCAGGATTGGTTTCCTTTAGGATTGAGTGGTTGGATCTCCTTGCAGTCCAAGGGACTCTTAAGAGTCTTCTCCAACACCACAGTTCAAAAGCATCAATTCTTGGGTGCTCAGCTTTCTTTATAGTCCAACTCTCATATCCATACATGACTACTGGAAAAAACCATAGCTTTGACTAGATGGACCTTTGTTGGCAGAGTAATGTCTCTGCTTTTTAATATGCTGTCTAGGTTGGTCATAGCTTTCCTTCCAAGGAGCAAGTGTCTTTTAATTTTATGGCTGCAATCACCATCTGCAGTGATTTTGGAGCCCTCCAAAATAAAGTCTGACACTGTTTCCATTGTTTCCCCATCTATTTCCCATGAACTGATGGGACCAGATGCCATGATCTTCGTTTTCTGAATGTTGAGCTTTAAGCCAACTTTTTCACTTTCCTATTTCACTTTCATCAAGAGGCTCTTTAGTTCTTCTTTGCTTTCTGTCATAAGTGTGGTGTCATCTGCATATCTGAAGTTATTGATATTTCTCCCAGAAATCTTGATCCCAGCTTTTGCTTCATACAGCCAGCATTTCTCATGATATATTCTGCATATAAGTTAAATAAGCAAGGTGACAATATACAGCTTTGATTTACTCTGTTTCTGATTTGGAACAAATCTGTTGTTCCATGTCCAGTTCTAACCGTGGTTTCTTGACCTGCATACAGATTTTTCAGGAGGCAGGTCAAGTGGTCTGGTATTCCCATCTCTTAAAGAATTTTCCACAGTTTGTGGTGATTCACACAGTCAAAGGATTTGGCATAGTCAATAAAGCAGAAGTATATATTTTTCTGGAACTCTCTTGCTTTTTTGATGACCCAAAGGATGTTGGCCATTTGATCTCTGGTTCCTCTGTCTTTTCTAAATCCAGCTTGAACATCTGGAAGTTCATGGTTCACATACTATTGAAGCCTGGCTTGGAGAATTTTGAGCATTACTTTGCTAGCGTGTGAGATGAGTACAACTGTGTGGTAGTTTGAACATCCTTTGGCATTGTCTTTTTTTGGGATTGGAATGAAAACTGACCTTTTCCAGTTCTGTGGCCACTGCTGAGTTTTCCAAAATTGCTGGCATATTGAGTGTAGCACTTTCACAGCATCATCTTTTTGGATTTGAAATAGCTCAGCTGGAATTCCATCTCCTCCACTAGCTTTGTTTGTAATGATGCTTCCAAAGGCTCACTTGATTTCACATTCCAGGATGTCTGGCTCTAGGTGAGTGATCATACCGTCATGGTTATCTGGGTCATGAAGATCTTTTTTGTATGGTTCTTCTATGTATTCTTGCCACCTCTTCTTAATATCTTCTGCTTATGTTAGGTCCATACCATTCCTGTCCTTTATTGTGCCCATCTTTGCATGAAATGTTCCCTTGGTATCTCTAATTTTCTTGAAGAGATCTCTCGTCTTTCCCATTCTATTGCTTTCCTCTATTTCTTTGCATTGATCACTGAGGAAGGCTTTCTTATCTCTCCTTGCTATTCTTTGGAACTTTGTAGTCCAATGGATATATCTTTCCTTTTCTCCTTTGTTTTTCACTTCTCTTCTGTTCACACATATTTGTAAGACCTCCTCAGACAACCATTTTGCCTTTTTGCATTTCTTCTTCCTGGGGATGGTCTTGACCACTGCCTCCTGAACAATGTCACGGACCTCCGTCCATAGTTCTTCAGGCACTCTGTCTATCAGATCTAGTCCCTTGAATCTATTTGTCACTTCCACTGTATAATTATAAGGGGTTTGATTTAGATCATGCCTGAGTGGTCTAGTGGGTTTCCCTGCTTTCTTCAATTTAAGTCTGAATTTGGCAATAAGGAGTTCATGATCTGAGCCACAGTCAGCTCCCAGTCTTGTCTTTGCTGACTGTATAGAGTTTCTTTATGTTTGGCTGCAAAGAATATAATCAATCTGATTTTGGTATTGACCATTCCATGATGTTGATATGTAGAGTCTTCTCTTGTGTTGTTGGAAGAGGGTGTTTGCTATGACCAGCGTGTTCTCTTGGCAAAACTCTATTTATTAGCCTTTGCCCTACTTCATTCTATACTTCAAGGCCAAATTTGCTTATTATTCCAAGTATTTCTTGACTTCCTACTTTTGCATTCCAGTCCCCTATAATGAAAACGACATCTTTGTTAGGTATTAGTTCTAGAAGATCTTGTAGGTCTTCATAAAACCATGCAACATCAGCTTTTTCAGCATTACTGGTTGGGGCATAGACTCGGAATACTGTGATATTGAATGGTCACCTGATGTGAAGATCTGACTCCTTTGAAAAGACCCTGATGCTGGGAAAGATTGAGGGCAGGAGGAGAAGGGGATGACAAAGGATGAGATGGTTGGATGCCATTACCAGCTCAATGGACATGAGTTTGAGTAAGCTCCGGGAGTTGGTGATGAACAGCGAAGCTTGGCATGCTGTAGTCCCTGGGGTCACAAAGAGTTGGACACGACTGAGTGACTGAAATGAACTGAATCACTGGCATCTTGGGGTCCCTAAAAGTTTTCATGGGTGGGTCGGGAGTCCAGCAGAACAGATTCAAAAGGTGGAAAGCAATGTCCTTTTGTGATTCATCAAGTCTGATTCAGTTCAGTTCAGTTGCTCAGTCATGTCTGACTCTTTGTGACCCCATGAACTGCAGGATGCCAGGCCTCCCTGTCCTTCACTGACTCCCGGAGTCCACTCAAACCCATGTCCATTGAGTCGGTGATGCCATCCAACCATCTTATCCTCTGTCATCCCCTTCTCCTCCTGCCCTCAATCTTTCCCAGCATCAGGGTCTTTTCAAATGAGTCAGTTCTTCACATCAGGTGGCCAAAGTATTGGAGTTTCAGCTTTAGCATCAGTCCTTCCAATGAACACCCAGGACTGATCTCCTTTAGGATGGACTTGTTGGATCTCCTTGCAGTCCAAGGGACTCTCAAGAGTCTTCTCCAACACCACAGTTCAAAAGCATCAATTCTTCAGTGCTCATCTTTCTTTATAGTCCAATTCTCAGATCCATACATGACTATTGGAAAACCATAGCCTTGACTAGATGGACATTTGTTGGCAAAGTAATATCTCTGCTTTTTAATATGCTGTCTAGGTTGGTCATAACTTTCCTTCCAAGGAGTAAGTGTCTTTTAATTTGATGGCTGCAGTCACCATCTGCAGTGATTTTGGAGCCCAGAAAAAGAAAGTCAGCCACTGTTTCCACTGTTTCCTTATCTATTTGCCATGAAGTGTTGGGTCAAGATGCCATGATCTTCGTTTTCTGAATGTTGAGTTTTAAGCCAACTTTTTCACTCTCCTCTTTCACTTTCATCAAGAGGCTCTTTAGTTCTTCTTCAGTTTCTGCCATAAGGGTGGTGTCACCTGCATATCTGAGGTTATTGATATTTCTCCTGGCTATCTTGATTCCAGCTTGTGCTTCTTCCAACCCAGCGTTTCTCATGATGTACTGTGCATATAAGTTAAGTAAGCAGGGTGATAATATACAGCCTTGATGTACTCCTTTTCCTATTTGGAACCAGTCTTTTGTTAGCAGTTGGAATGTTCATGTCATGGATGCTCCTTGATGAAGTAAAGGAAACCAACATTCTCTCTTTAGCAATGATACACTGAGGTGTTGAGGTTGAACAGTCTGCAGTTTGATGGCTGAATTAATGAATTAATGCATGCAATGGTTTGCTCTGTGGTAGTCATACCATCACAATGGAAATCTCTCTTGTTCTAGAACTGATGGACAAGGTCATGCTGATCAGTTAAAATTCTACCTTTTATTTGTAGAGCCCACTTTCCCAAATGCTGAAAGGGAGGCTGTCTATTCTCTGACCTATTATTTCAAGCTCAGTGCAGATTTTGCCTATTTTGTAGACCATGAGCCTAAAATGCAGAGTCACATTTACTAGCCATTTTTACCACAAATACTGATAATGGTTGTGCTATTTTGATACTAGTTGCGATAACTTTGGTTACCTCTTACTGGATAGAAATCCTACGTGAAGGAACTCTGAAGCATTTCATAGGAAATCATGATGGCCTAGGCCTGGTTTGGGAAGAGTTAGTTATTCATTATGGCTGTTTGTAGGAAATCACAATGAACATGACTGTTTTGATATAGAATCACCCAAAGAATACCAATGTTGATGTAGTTGGACTCAAAACTGTCCCAGTTGCCTGGGTCCCAGCTTTGTGTTGGAGCTGGTTCTGCCCTCAGGATATTTGAGTGTTCTTGCTGGGCCTAGAAGGAACAGGAAAGAGCTGGATGAGCAGTATCACCAGGAGCTCTGGATCCATGTGTGCCAAAGTGCTACCTGGAAGAAAGAAGCTGGCTTGCCCAGTCTCACTCCTCCCAAGGGCTCTCTGCACCCAAGTATTAGTTACTGGAAGATAGGAAAGCCTGGCTCCCTTGCTTTAACTTGGGGCAAATCAGAAGTGTCCCCTCAACTCCTGAGTTCCTCCAGAACTGTCACAAAGGTGACAGCTGCACCACACAGGTCAACTCTGCCACCTGTCCATTTCTGTTTCAGCCTCTCTCTCATAGGTATTGTTCCCAGGTAGGGTGGGACAGGACTGAATTTGTGCACTAGGATGTTTGCTCCTGGTGCAGCAGTGAGGTTTCTAAGAAAGGTTTGCATTGCTCTATCTTCCTTCCTAGAATTGCTTTTATGATTGCTCATAAAGAAAAGAGTTGTTTTTTTCTGTTGTTAGTTTTTTTTTTTTTTAATTTCCAAACATATAGGTGAAACTTATCCAGTGGAATTCAGCACTCTAGGCTGAAGAGGAGGGAAACGTTATTGTAGTCCTTTCTTATTGGTGACTGTAGTTTGGTCTGGATGTGTGTTATTGCGCAGGGTATGGCATAGTGCAGTATTCTTGGAAATTGTGGGAACGTTAGCCATGAGCCTTGGCATTTCAGATACAGGAGCTGTGTCAACATTTGCCACAGGGCTGTGGCATTCTCTTATCTCTTCACTTAGCCAGTTTTAGTCCCTCCTATTTACTCCTCAGCCTTTCCAGAAGAGAATATTTTAGAACATCCGAGGGTCTTGTAGTGTATGCTGTGGTGGGCTTCCTAGCTTCTCGCTTCAAAACCCAGATAGTGTTGGCTCCTGCTGATTCATAGGTATACTCTTTCTGGAACCAGTCCTGGATGAAGGAAGCTGCCTTGTCCAGTCTCACTCCTCTTAAGGGCTCTCTGCATCCAAGCATTAGTTACTGGAAGATAGGAAAGCCTGGCTCCCTTGCTTTAACTTGGGGCAAATCAGAAGGGGGTCTCAACTCCCTAGTTCCTCTGGGACTGTCACGAAGGTGACAGCTGCAACACACAGGTCAATTCTCCCACCTGTCCATTTCTGTTTTATCCTCTCTCACACAGGTATTGTTCCCAAGAGTGGTCCCCAGTTTGCTCTGCACCCAAATCTCTGTCAAGGTGTCTGTTCCAGGAAATCTGATCCTTGGGGCCACGGTTAGGGATGAAGTGGTGACACTGGTCTCTGATCCTTTTTATCTTTTCCAGAGATGTCCCCTAGTCATTTTTCCTTTCATGATCTTGGAGGCAGGACTTCTGAGCATGTCTAGGCCAATATTATTTACATGGAAGGTCTGGAAGGACACCCACTGAGCTGTCAACAGTAGGAGAGGAAGTGATGAATGAATTTCTATTTCACCCATATAAACTTCAATATTGTCTAAATATTAAAATGAGAATACATAATGTATCACTTGTATAATTATTATTTATTATATTTCTTATTTATTAGTTGCCTTTAGTGTCTGAATGTGACCATTATACCCACCATATGTTTGCCATCCCCGCCTTGTCTGGGTCCCTCCTTCCTTCCCTCCTTTCTCTCTCGGTCTATTGAGACCTCATATCACTGGTCCTCTGAATGTTTAGTGGAGGGGCCATGGTAGGGTGGGGGGTGAAGGGTGGGGATGACTCCAAATCGTAGGGGTCAGCTTCCTTTACCTACTTGTGCACACGAGTCAAAGCAGAACAACGCTCTGAACCCCGTACTACAAGGATGGAATTCTCTTACCCTAGTATGTGAAGAAGTGTTTGCTAATTTGTTGTAAGGGATAATTCACAGAAAGTATCTAATGTGGCTGGGAAAATGCTTAATAAATGATAATTACTTTACCATTATTATTATTATGTTATTGTTGTTGTGGCTGAGTTTCGTATTAGAGCATTAGCTCTAGAGTTTTTACCAGAAGGGCTCCCCTTCCTGCCCCTGGAATTCCACATCAAAGCAGGAGAATTTAATGGAGTGAGAGCTGCACTGGGACTCTGTCCCTCTGGTTCCTTCATGGGCCAGAAGGTCATGTCTGGTCCCTGGTCTGCCGAGTGGTTAGGAGGAGGGATGCACAGAAAGCCGCCCTTCTTATTGAGAGTTTCCTTCGGCATTTAGGGATACTTCTTTGGCCTTATCTATATAATGCAATGTTTCAAAGACTGATCCTTTTCCACTGGAACAAGGATGAGTTATTTCTAGTTTGGGGAGAGTGAAGAAGGGTGAACCCTCCTCATGCTCACTCCCCTCTCTCCGTACATTAGCCCTAGTCTTCTGTCTCTCCCCCAGATATGCTGGACACAAGATGTCAAAAAACAAGCAGGCCACAGAAACTGAGCCTGTTAAAATAATTTCCCAATTCAACAGTAATCCTAAAATGGAAATCCAGATCCTATGCTTATTGTTTTAAGAAAAGTTACCTCCAGCCCCTTTGCTTCAGTTTACTCACGTGGAACACTGAAGTAGCCAGAGAGAGGCTGGAGGGATGGGAGTGAAAGTTTGTGAAGGGAGGCCGGGGGCAAATGCTGCCTTATTACCTGTCTACCCCCATGCCCTCACAATGCTGTTTGGGCCTTAATTGGCTAGGTTAATGAATGTGGCTGTATAAAGCAGATTGTATGTAAATATAAGATGAATGAAAAATATGGTTCATTTGCTGTAAATAAGCTCTTCAAATAAACATCTTCCTGGAAATCAAATGCTACAGTGCAGCTACCATGATAGACAGACATGGGTAAAAAGGGGTAAATTTTGTTGCTCTCAGGCAACGTTTCCTAAATGTGTTCTGAGGAACCCAAACCAAAAAGATGTTGCTTTGAAAAAAGTCTTTGTATATTTGTCTCTGTGTGTGTATATATATGTATATATTTGTATGATCAACATGTTTGGGAAACAAAGCATGTAATTTGAAAGGAGAGAAGCTCTAAAAGTGAATTCACAGACAGAAGGCAAAATAAATCAAATCACATAATCATTGAAGGTGGCCCCACACATATTACTCCCTCCATAAACATTTATATACTGAATAAAATAAACTTCCCCCCAAAAAAACAAGAAAAAGAAGTAAAGATTATAAATATTGACAAACATTTCTTGCAAATAAAATGACCATCCCTTTGCAAAGCCCAAGATCCAACCTAAAAACTATTGCAATACTGCATTGTATAATGGTGAAGACCTCCCTCTCTTTGTCCCTTTTCCCTTTGGTAACCATGTGTTTGCTTTGTGTGTCCATGAGTCTATTTCTGTTTTGTAAATAAATTCATTTGTATCATTTTCTAAGATTCCAAATATGTGATGTCATATGATATTTGACAAAAAGATCTCATTCACAAAACAATGCTGACAAACGCCACACACATGACAAAAATCTAGAAAACGAACATACTATTTTTCATTAGTGACTTGACATACTTCTATGATACCTTTCTTCTCATATTCTTTGTGTACCTCTATCTATGACAACGATTTTGTAATATATTTTACAGAGAGAATAGAAAGATAATATAGTCTTTCTCTACCATTTTGGATAGAAATTTGTCTTTTATTATTGATAATTAAGAAAATGTCAGCTTTGTGGCTTATAATTGCTAATGTTATAAATTTATAGGTTGTTGACAAACTTGGGACAATCTCTATCTAGTTTCCTTTGCATATGAGCTGCCAGATTTCCAGATGTCTCAGGTTTTCCGGTGTAGTAGCTCATCTCGCCTACTCTTTACACTGATGATTGTCATTAACCTCCCAGGATCTTGGAAGGACCCCACAGAGAAGGACCCTGATGCTTAAGCGTCATTCGCTTTGAGGTAAATTTTCCTTTGCATAAGACTCCTTCTCCTAACCCCAAGCATTTATTTGGGAAAATTTTAAACCTAAGGAAAAGTTGAAAGACTAGTATAATAAGCATTTCTATACCATTCACCAAGATTCACCAACTGACATTTTTTCCCATTTGCTTTACATTTCTTTCTACATTTGCTATATTTCTTTCTTTCTCAACCTATACCTTCCTGCCTTCCCCATGTAGACACACACACACACATACACACACACTTCAGACTACCTCTTCTATTCTAGGAATAAGTGCATTTTCATACGTAGTCATGATATTATTCCCATGCTCAATGAATGTAACATAGACATAACAATATAAAGTTTCCCCCTGCAGCTCTTGGGAAGAACAGCTTTGGAGACCGTAGAACACATCTCGAACTACAGAGAGTTGACAGGTCTAGGCCTGAAGTGGGCAACCAAGTGTGATAACCAGGATTCCTCATGTGGACTTGCTTCCCTGGAGTTGTTAATAAATTTTATGAAATTTTTTTTTAACTGTCTTTTGGAAGAGTGCTAGAGAAGATCTGACTCTGTAAAGGTGATGATATCCAGAACCAGAGAGCCAGATGAGCTAGCAGAGGGGGTGAGGAACCCTGGGCTTGCCATCCCAGCTGTGAACTGAAGTGCCCCAGGAGAGGGCCTAGGGAGGCACTGATGAGGTGGAACTGGAGGTGACCGCTGCTGAGAGCTTCCAGGTGTGGGGACAGACAGGAGAAGCCATGCAGCTGCTGCCATGGGTAGGGGCCTACACTGAGACTGAAGACCCTGGGAGGAAGCCCTTTTGTTGGAAGCAGAATTTCCCATCATTCTCCTGCCTGGGCCAGTGGGTAAGGGAGGAAGTTGGAATATCAGTTAACCTTTCTTTAATGTGATTTCCTCCCCTTTAAACCAGGGGACTGGATAAGATGACTGATTTTCATGACTTAAAAAAAAAAAAGAACAAAACTAAGCCTTCTGTGGGAGCCTGATTAGGTAGAAGTACAGCTGCTCTATTTGAAGAGGAAGTTGGGGCCCCAAAGCCTTGCCAGGAACCCCACCCCCTCATTTTCCTCTACTTCTTGATGGCCCCTGAAGGGAGTTCTGGGTTTCTACAAACAGATTCCATCTGGAATTTAAAAAAACAAACAAAACAAAACAGAGGTCTAAAACATTTTCCTTATTTTAAACATGCAAATGCAGGCAGAAAATTGATAAGTTGGAATCTTTCATGGAATGTGAGTGCTGGTTTAAGAGGTACAGAAAGTGCCTCAGGACCATGTGTTTAGATAGCTGGTGGGGAGAGCCAATGAAGGACCCCAGAGTCACTGGGACTGTTGACTTTGATCAGGGCTAAGAGGATCAGATAAACCCCCCATTGAAGGACCCCAGAATTGCTGGGACTGTTGACTCTGATCAGGGCTAAGAGGACCAGATGAAGCCTAGTCCTATGGCTGTGAGTCTTGGCTATACGAAGTCAACAAAGCCTTGGGGTCCAAGTCTGAATGCATCCCAAGTGCCTTATAAAGGCTTTGTCAATTCTGTTCTGCCTGCCACAGGTCTGAGCTGATACTGTGTGCGCTGACTTTAGCCTTTAGGTTTCCTAGAAAATATGAGCAATTCTGGCAGTTTGGGGAAGCTCTCTCCTATCCAATTCTTGTTGTAGACGAGGATCTGTTCCTTCTATTTTTGCACAGGATCCATGAGGAATACAGGTTTACTAGATAGGACCTTATGCGTCCAGAAGGTTTTAATTTTCAGAGAGCATTTCATGATCCCATTTGATTCTCACAACAAATTAGAAAAATTAGGCTCGTTTTTCAGATGGACAAACAGAAGCCAAAGAGCAGGTAAGTGACTTCTCATTCTATGTGGCTGATACCTGGTGAAGGTGGGACTGAATTTTCTGATTCTGCCAGGCCATCCCCAGATGGCCAGTTCTGTCTAGATAATAGATCAAATGCAGGTGCCTAAAAAAGTATTTTGTGGCTGTGGCTTCTGTTGGGAAGGTTAGCCAAAAGCAACTTCAAGGCAGAATTATGACCCCTTGGCACCAAGTACCTGCTCCAGTCTCCAAACTCCACAGCACACGCTGGCATCCCCTGGTGAGAGTAGAGCTCCCTGCTCCTGCCCAGCCTCTGGCTGTACTGGTTTTCCTCTTACTCCCTGGGGCAGCAGGATGTGGCAAGAAACTACAGACTTTAATATTGCTCCTAACTCCGCTGCCAACAGGTTATGTGTCTTGGGCAACTTCTCTGAGCCTCAGAGGATACCGGACTGCATCCTTGTTTCTCAAAGTGCCATGCTTCGGCCACCTGTGACAGAGATGCGTGTGTGCATGCGGGTGCCTGGGTGACTTTCAGGCGTGTGTGCATGTGGGTGCCTGGGTGACTTTCAGGTGTGTGTGCATGTGGGTGCCTGGGTGACTTTCAGGTGTGTGTGCATGCGGGTGCCTGGGTGACTTTCAGGGCCCCTGCACCAGAGTCTCTGGGGCTGGGCTACAGGCTCCTCTGGTGATTTGGTGGCCGTCACTAGACTAAAGAATCCTCAAGTGTCCTTCCAACTCAGTTTCTCCTTTCGGCAGTAACTCTTTGCCTTGACCATGGGCAGGCTGAGGTTTCTGTAGGGAGAAGGTGGCACTTGATTTCTTGATTTAACTGCAGATTTAAGAAGCTATTTCAGGCAAAGACTTGTGAAAACTTGAGAGTCTAAGGAGGAATTTACCCAACAGGTGGTACAGGTGTGGCACAAGAAGTTCTCTGTGCTTGTTTCAGAAACGGCTGTAAAGTTCTTAAACTCTGCTTATGCCAAGCAAATGTGTGAGGACTGTCTTGCCTCTCATCAAAGTCAAAATAAATTACACTTCTGGGGAGATGCCTCTTGCTCTCCTCTGCCTCTCTCTCTTAATTCAGGTGCTATCTGGGGATTGTGCCCAAAGGAAGATTTAGGTCCTTCCTTCCATTTCCCTTGGCAGACATGGATGAAACAACTTAGTGTATTGACTAAAGAAGTGAGACCAGAAGTACTGGGATGAGGAAGAAGGCCAGCAAAATAGTCACATTTAAAAATAGATGCAAAACTTCTTATAATTGTGAATATTATAATTGTTTTATGCCCTCTTAGATTTCTCACTTTATAAAATCTGCCTTCCAAACTGAATATGATATTGCCATGTAATCAGGTTGTATACAGAATCTTACAGAAAAACCCAAATGAACTTCTTGGCCAACCCAATAGCTATAACAGCCTAAAGAGCTAGTTTTAGGATTAGACTCATGAATCAGTGTTACATAGGTGATGCTTATGAGCTGGCATTTGGATATTTTAATACATTCAGTTCAGTTCAGTTCAGTCGCTCAGTCGTGTCCGACTCTTTGCGACCCCAAAAATCTCAGCACGCCAGGCCTTCCTGTCCATCGCCAACTCCCAGAGTTCACTCAGACTCATGTCCATCGAGTCAGTGATGCCATCCAGCCATCTCATCCTCTGTCGTCCCCTTCTCCTCCTGCCCCCAATCCCTCCCAGCATCAGAGTCTTTTCCAGTGAGTCAACTCTTTGCATGAGGTGGCCAAAGTGTTGGAGTTTCAGCTTCAGCATCATTCCCTCCAAAGAAATCCCAGGGCTAATCTCCTTCAGAATGGACTGGTTGGATCTCCTTGCAGTCCAAGGGACTCGCAAGAGTCTTCTCCAACACCACAGTTCAAAAACATCAATTCTTCTGTGCTCAGCTTTCTTCACAGACTAAATCTCACATCCACACATGACCACTGGAAAAACCATAGCCTTGACTAGCCGGACCTTGGTTGGCAAAGTAATGTCTCTGCTTTTGAATATGCTGTCTAGGTTGGTCATAACTTTTCTTACAAGGAGTAAGTGTCTTTTAATTTCATGGCTGCAACCACCATCTGCAGTGATTTTGGAGCCCCCCCAAATAAAGTCTGACACTGTTTCCACTGTTTCCCCATCTATTTCCCAGATGGGAAGTAATGGGACCAGATGCCATGATGTTCATTTTCTGAATGTTGAACTTTAAGCCAACTTTTTCACTCTCCTCTTTCACTTTCATCAAGAGGCTTTTGAGTTCCTCTTCACTTTCTGCCATAAGGGTGGTGTCATCTGCATATCTGAGGTGATTGATATTTCTCCTGGCAATCTTGATTCCAGCTTGTGCTTCTTCCAGCCCAGCATTTCTCATGATGTACTCTGCGTATAAGTTAAATAAGCAGGGTGACAATATACAGCCTTGATGTACTCCTTTTCCTATTTGGAACCAGTCTGTTGTTCCATGTCCAGTTCTAACTGTTGTTTCCTGACCTGCATATAGGTTTCTCAAGAGGCAGGTCAGGTGTTCTGGTATTCCCATCTCTTTCAGAATTTTCCACAGTTTATTGTGATCCTCACAGTCAAAGGCTTTGGCGTAGTCATTAAAGCAGTGGATGTTTTTCTGGAACTCTCTTGCTTTTTCCATGATCCAGCGGATGTTGGCAATTTGATCTCTGGTTCCTATGCCTTTTCTAAAACCAGCTTGAATATCTGGAAGTTCACAGTTCACATATTGCTGAAGCCTGGCTTGGAGAATTTTGCACATTACTTTATTAGCGTGTGAGATGAGTGCAACTGTGCGGTAGTTTGAGCGTTCTTTGGCATTGCCTTTCTTTGGAATTGGAATGAAAACTGAGCTTTTCCAGTCCTGTGGCCACTGCTGAGTTTTCCAAATGTGCTGGCATATTGAGTGCAGCACTTTCACAGCATCATCTTTCAGGATTTGAAATAGCTCAACTGGAATTTCATCACCTCCCCTAGCTTTGTTCGTAGTGATGTTTTCTAAGGCCCAGTTGACTTCGCATTCCAAGATGTCTGTCTCTAGGTGAGTGATCACACCATCGTGATTATCTCGGTCATGAAGATCTTTTTTGTACAGTTCTTCTGTGTATTCTTGCCACCTCTTCTTAATATCTTCTGCTTCTGTTAGGTCCATACCATTTAATACATTGGGAGTTGATAAAGTTATCAAAAGTGTCATGGCAAGAAATCAAATCCTAAAGGAAGGCCGCTTAAAAAGTGGTTAGTATTTATAGCTTATAAGTCCTATTCACTCAAGACTTCAGAAGTGATGGGTTTTTGATAGAGAAACATGTGACCTGTATGATTTAATGTGAAGTACAAATGTTGACAAGTGAGAGGGACATCTTGCTGGATAAACCTTGGTTATCCATTGTCTCTTTATGTGATTCAGAATTTATCACTGTTAGCCAATGCCTGTAGAGTATTATTAGCTGCTCTTGAGATGAATTTTAGGTCTTCTCTTTTCTGTGGGGTCCAGAACGCAGTAGTTTGGAAATGGATTCTGGTCAAGAAGTGGTCATGATCCACTAGAACAATAAGAGGTGCGTTCAGATCAAGGAAATAGAATTGGTCCCATCAGAGTTCCTATGCTTTTATTCTCATTCTTTAATTCTTCAACAATCACACACAGAGGTTCCAAGGCCAAAGCTGCAAGTTATTTCAGTATCCTGGGATCTTATTTAGCAGAACTAAGGAGATTCAGGTTTATTTTAAATTGTTAGGCTCATTCTTCTGAGCTCTTATCTCTCCTATGTGGCCATTCCAGTGTCTACCCCTAAGCAGCTTCCTTGCAGCCAGCCAACTGATCCCTGGCATCTATGGTTTAGCAGACTTCTGAATTCCAGTCTTCAGTTTCAGCTGCTGCTGCTTTCTCCTGTCCAATGATCATGCTGAAATGAACTGTTCAGGTGGAGTGAAAATATCTAGAGAGAGGTCTGTAAGTCTGAGTCAGCAGATAAGTCTGCAGAAGTGAAGGCTCCCTGAGATGTGTGTTAGTGGTAGGAGCAGCAATGTAGGGTAATGCTCATCCTCCCAGGGCCGCTGTTTCCACATAAAACATCTTAAATTTGAGTTTCATATAGTTAGAACGGGGCTCCCAGGTGGCTTAGCAGTAAAGAATCTGCCTGCAATGCTGGAGACACAGGAGACATGGGCTCAGTCCCTGGTTGGGGAGATTCCCTGAAGAAGGAAATGACGCTCCACTCCAGTATTCTTGCCTGGAGAATCCCATGGGTAGAGGAGCCTGGTGGGCTAGAGTCTACAGGGTTATAAACAGTTGGACTGAAGCGACAGCATGCACACACATGGACTATTTTGCATTTACTGTTCTAGCTACTTTAAAAAATAATTATTCTTAAAATGTTGCTTGATTTTCCAATTATTTTTTAAATTATAAAAGATGCAGAGCATTGCTGATTGTTTGAGAAGTAAAGATAAGGGAAAATAATCAGCCATAATCTCTAATACAATTATTATTTTTGTTTATTTTCTTCTGGTGTTTTTTTTTTATACATATGCTTTTATCTAGTTGTAATCAGAGTGAAATGCAATTTCTAGTCCCTTTCCCACTTAGCATATGTCACTTGCATTTTTCCATGTTGCTGTATGGTCTTTATCCTCCTAATGGCTTCATAGTGGTCCACTGTAGTGTAACATAATTTCCTTAACCATCTACCTATTGTTATCATTTTTATTGCTTCCAATTACCTAATGTTATAAAGCATATTGTGATGGGCATCTTTGTGCATATTGTTTTGCCATATTTGGGTTATTTATTGCATTTTTAAAAAAAGTGTCATTCAAGAACCAAGAGGTTTACTCAACAGTTGAAATTATATTTGAAATGAATGGGGAAATGGGAGCACTTATTAACAATTTGTTGGATCTTCACCATTCCATAAATTGAGGGAAACATGCAGTAGGAAGGTATTAGCATAATCATAAGTGTTTAGACATTTGAAAAGTATCTCTGATTCATTCAGAGCTCCTGGGTGTTGTTAGACTCCTCTGTCCTTAGTGACATGATTGAGTACTTTGGGGCTGGTCTTCATTGTGCCATTGCAATTTCAATGCCATAAGCAGATACATTACAGGCTATGTGAAAGGGTGAAAAAAATCAGCATATTCTTTGGTCACCATCCTTCAGAAGGGATACCAGTGATTCCTCTTAATCTAAACTTCTCCTAAAGGTGTGAATTTTGCGGTTGTCATAGCAATGCAGTTTTTGTCATGTTCATTGTCAGTGACATAAACCTTAGTGAGTGTCCAAGTGAGGGCTGTGATCTCTGGCTTAATATTCCTGAGGCACTGAATGTACTGGTCACTCCCATGCCAAGTACAGGCTTGTCATTACAGTGACAGTCTCTATTTTTTTTTTTCAAGAGTGACAAAGGTTTTTATTTAATGAAATATGCTTAAAACTAGAACATTTTTCTGTCTCTCTTTCTGCCTCTCTTTTCCTGACTGAACTTCATTCCCTCAGTGTGAATGTGTAAGGGTAAATTTTGGGAGGCAAGGAAGCAGGGTTCACAGTAGTGGGTCTCTGTGAGCTAATAGCAGGGAAGAAGAATAAGCATTGCATTTTTTAAATGAGGGAAAAATCAGGAAAAAGGCATGCATAAAGGATTTATCCTTTCCATGAAAACATTGATTAATGAAATCTAGTATGAACGGGGTGTCACGCCCTTTAAATATTAGATTTCATTCTTAGTGGATGGTAGGCTTCTGAAAGGAGATATTCTGCCCAGCTCTTTACAGACACAAATGTTTCATGCCCTCGCACTGATCAAGGATGCAAATGCCTCAGGTAACAGAATCACTGGGCAGGGTGAAACATTGTGCTAGACAGATGTGTTGTCAGGAAAGGGCTTTTGCTGATAAAAGGGACAGCTGCCCTCGGGATGGGGTGGTGGAGGGGGGAGAAGGGGAGTCAAGCAAGAGGGAAGGAAGTATGCAAGGGAAGGTGACCCAACCACACGAAGCCGGTCTCTCGAGCCCCCAGCTGGGAAACTCTACCAGCTTGCTAGCTCTTCCGGTTCTAGCAGAGCTGGCCAGACATCTGGCCTCTATTCTAATTAAAGTGGGCAACCAATTTGGTGGCTGTAGTGAGGAAAACAGCAGTGAAATCTTGATGCCTGTAAGGTCATAACAGGGCCCCACATAATTCTTCATGACTGAGGCTTTGCCAAATCATATCCATTTCCTAAGGGTCATTTAATTCAACTCCACTTAGATTTATTGAGTGCCAGTTATATACAAAGCCCAGAGCTGAACCCTCAGGAAACCCTTGTCTTTTGGGGAAGGCAGACAAGGGGACAACAAACTATGTCACAGAGAAGACTCAATGAAAGACCATGATAGAGAATATTCAGGGTTCTGTAGAAGTGTAGCAAAGAGAGTAATTTATTCTTATTGAGAAAATCTGGGGAGGCTTCCTGGTGGAGTTGACATTTTCTCTGAACCTGGGATTTTGAAGTCAGGTTCTAGGCAAATATTCTGTAGGATTGTGGTGGTCAGAGAAACAAATTGTTTCAATGAAATTTCCCACCTGGAACTCTCCTCTCCTCTGGGAATGAGGCAAAAGACTCATTCCAGTATAGTCACAGAATTTCCCACATTTTATGGGTAGCAACTCAGGCCCTGTGACCTCTAAGACTAGGAGTTAAACAGATGCAGCAAACCCTGGCTTTCCATAGAACTCCAATTGTTGGAGAAGGATCCTTTTAGTCCCTTGATATCTGGCTTTTGTTTATGCTCCAAACAGTGCATATGGTAACCTGTTACTATCAGGAATAATTAAACCCAATCGACCCAAGTTATCTTCTGCTAGGTAGTTAACCTGACTTGGCTCCGTAGGTGGCATTGGCGACAGGCAACGTGAGAGCTGCCCGTCTCCATATAAATGGCCAGTTGAGCCGACTTGTTAATTGTTTTCTTTTCCTTCTTGCCCCCTCTGACATTCTCCCCACCTTCTCTCGGAGTGCCAGAGGACTGGTTGTCAAGACTGTGCCAGGGATCTGCAAAACTCTGATTTTATCTTTGTTACTGAGGCCGAAAATGACCTGTTATGTATATTTCATAAGAAAATGCATTTTGTTTGTAGCTCAACAGTCAGCCCTCCCTTTCCCCCTCCTAATAAGCTCATGTCAGAGCTCTGAAGTAAGTTTGCCATAATGGTAGCCTAAAGGACATATTTTGTAAAAATGAAAAATGAACATATTATTTATATATCAATAGTGTAAGAAGCATTGATCAATGCAAGCAGCTTGATGTTTGCTTCTTTATTTTCCTTCCAACCCTCCTCTACCTTCCTCTGCTTCCCCCTCACTTCTTGCCTCAGGTGCCTGTGACACTCCTACCATTTAGAAAGAGAGTTCTAGCCTGTCCTGGTCAGTTTGTCCTGGGATTTGGTCTTTAATGTGGAGCCTTCAACGGCTGAGCCTCCAAAATGACTCTCTGACAGCCAGCTATTAATTACCATCATCCGTGTCTAATTCATTCATCCCTCTCCCTCTCATGAAGAGGGACAGCTAGGGCTGAGGGCACTCAGGGAAATGTAGGCATGATTCCATGTTCTTTATGCAGAGAGGGCTGTCGGAGACTTTGTTGGATGCAGGGGCTTTAATTGAATTGGCTTGCCAATAAAGCTGTTGTCATTCAGTAAGTGAATTTGTTGTACTACTCGAACCACAGCTGCTGCAGACAGCCCGGAATTTCCTGAAGGCAAGCCAGGCCCTGGGCTTGCCTGGGTTCAGCCTTTTCAACTTATCCTGAAGGCCAGGCAGAGCGTGGCCCCATGGGGGTTGGTTTTGGCACTCATTTGGATGGCCATGAGTTGCAGGGGCAGGCTGGAATCTGATGAGCCAGTGGGGTGTAACCCTGGGGGATTTTGCAGGGAACACGGAACCCTTAGGAATGTTAGGGGCAGTGAGTGGTGAGCAGGAAAGCCTTGCCCACCACAATTGGGTGTTTTTTTCAGTTCCCAGATGGCTGCTGCCCTTGGCTCCATCGAGCTAGTCATAAGAGGATATCACTTCCCATTGTAAAAAAGAAATTGAGAATATGACAGTTAATATATTTGTAGAGCCTTGTTTAAGAGGTCGAGTGGTATTGAGGAAATACCGCAGCATTAGAACTGGCATTTGTTACTGGGAGATCGTTGGGCCAGAAATACTCTACCTCTCCCCACAGTTTATAAAACATGGCAAGATTGGCAGGTCGTGTGATTTATGATGGCTTTAAAGTAACATCAAGATTGAGGAAAGATTTTCAAGGGACTGCAGGGCCATTTTATTTTCTGCATCTAAGCACATGCATGTAGTTGGCTCAAGTAAATGAGAGCAAGACTGGCAGGTAGATTTTCATGTTTTGGTGTCTTCACAATTTAGATCTGTGGTGATTTCTTGTTGAACTCTTCATTCAAGTTATTTTTCCTCCTTGTAATTTGAAATTCTCTGACCGGTGCCTAGACCTTTTCAGGGATCCCACTTTCCCATTGTGAAGAGTTCATCAAACAGGAGGCTCTCTAGGCTGCTTTCAGTTATTCAGGAGCAGAGGACTTGCCAGCCCTTTGTACCTGTTCTCCATCATCTACCTATCTTTTAGCCATTTTGCTGTATCTTTACCAGGAAGTGGGAGGGAAAAAACCCCCCTTCGTCAAATTTCGTTTGACTGAAGTTCCAACAACCCAGAAACTCTTTAAGTTGATCTTACGTATTGGCTCTGTTCTTGACCTGACAAGTGAGAACTGAATTGATATATCAAATACATGACTGTAAGATTATAAGGGAAAAAGGCGGTAGAGCATGGGAAAGAGACCTTGGGATTCCCTATCAACAGGAATACATTTGGAGTGGGAGGAGAGCAAGGTGGAGTGTGTACATGTTCGTGTGTGTGTGTGTGTGTGTGTGTGTGTAAAAGAGAGACAGAAGGAGAGAGAGAGACAGACATAAATAGAGACACACAGAGATAGATATTGAGAGAGAGGTTATTTTGATGTGCGACTTTGGGGTGAAACAGATACAAAAAATGTCCCTATTCTAGTCAGTGAATGCATTGACTGTAATTTGCTCTAGGTATACTCATGCCTCTATAGACTCTTCTCCTCCCAAATTTAATCATGGTAGAAGATGTAAATATATTAAGTATTATTTCATTGCAAGAAGGTAGATTACACTACAGGTAAAATTTAAGGTTCATCTTCAGAAGTTTCAGGCTTAGGCTAATTTTTTCCCCCTAATTGGTTAACTTTTAAAGTCCGAGCCAAATTTAATTTATGTGAGTTGAAGGCAAGATCTTTTCTCCTCCTTGCAAATGAGAGGTTTGTCCATCTAAGCCACAGATGTTCTGAAACAATAAGAAAAAGACAAAACAAATGAAAGTTATTCCTCCAAATGGCACAAGCATGCCTCCTCAGTATAGGATTTTGGTGGCTGCTCTTTTCCATTCCCACCATCTGGCCTCTTCCTTTGTTTTCTGTCCTCTGTCTTCTGGGCTTTGCATCCTTCCTACTATTGCCTACTTCTTCTCCCTGACCTCCGTACTTCCTTTTTCTTCCATATGTCTCAATCTTTTTTCCTGTTTATCTCATACCATCCTATATCACATTATTTAAGAATAAGGTTCAAATTTAAAGTGGTCTTACCTCCACACACACAGTTTCCTTAACCTGCTTCCCCAGATGCTTCTTCTTCCTTCCTTCATGTTGAGAGGTTTGCACAGCTGGTACCCACTGAGGAGGCCACCGTGACCCTGGTGATTTGCTCCCAGATGCTGCTTCCCACCAGCTACCGTCTTGGGTGGAGGACTTAGTTGAACTTTCCAAGGTAATAAATTCAAGGAAACCCAGCTGAGACCAGCCCACAGGATTCTTCATTTGGGGTTTCTGCTTTTCATAATGAATGCCTTTCTGTACTTCTCTTTGATACATGGAATTAATGTCTCCACTTGAACTGGAAATGCTAAACTGATGGTAGTCTCCTGAGGATTTTGCGTTTTGCTCTGACACCTTCAGTGACTTCATCAGAATTTAGGTGTATTAAGGGATTAAGGAGTTTGGCTTCATGTGTATGAAGTTCTCAAGGTGTTCTCAGAGTGTGTTCCTCAGCCAAATCCTGATGGTCCCTATGGGAGAAAACTTTTCACATGCCAAATGAACACAGTTCAGTGGGAAACCTCATGACAAACCAACATAATACTTGAATCGTTTTCTAGCAGTGGCTATGGTAAATGATTATGGAAAAAACATAATTGATCTCCCCCTACTTTGTTAAGCATTGTTTTCACTTCTCTTTCCAAGATTCAGAATTCTGCTTTGGTTCCCTTGTTGCTTTTCTTCTCAAGCTGAGGTATGTGGGGGTGAGGTGGTGGTATGCTGATCAAACCTTGGGGCTGTAGGATAAATGCGGTGATTTCCCCAGAGCATTTATTTTACTAAAGGGTTTTTGAGGAAATGTTAATTAATGGAAGTATTATTGTCACATTATAAATTTGAATACAAAATTTGCATTAGTTTGGAATAAAGTCAGGAAACTTCAAAATTTTGCTTGAACATGCTCAATGTTATCCTTTGTCTGGGCCTGCAGAAGTGTGATTTCACTCTTCTTGGTATGAGGAGTGGGAAGTTGCACGACCCTTGAGCTGATCACCCAACTAGGTTTCTTATCAGAGCTGAGAAAGATTGATTGTCTGACAGTGGATCTCAGTATCTTTGGAGCATGAATCTTATTGTATATATCGCATCAACTTCAATCACTCATGATATTGATGGATATATTAGCAGTTGTGTTATATACAAGTGTAGGAAGGTTAAAAGACTTTGGCCAATTTAATCTCTTCAGGGTTTGTAAGAATATCTCAATGTTCACAGAGGCAATCCACAGTCATTTGTGGACATGACATTTATATGAGGATTATCTCAGCTTCTTAAATTCTAAATTTCCATTTATCTGATTGTTCAGTGGTTGTGATGAATTGGAAAGCTATTTAACCAGGTCCTAAACATCAGCTCTTAGATCAGGCATGAGGGACATAGGCAGAGTGGACATTCTTGGCCAGGTATCTTATTGATTTCATCAGGGCTTTGCCCCTATGCTCTGATGTAAACTTTTGTTCTTGCTGAAATCTGCACTAGCATGGGTCACAGCTCCTTCTGGCTGAGAGCTTAGCCCCAAAGCAGTCTGGTGATCCCTTTAATACTTTGGCCCCACCCTATGAGCTCAGTCTTTTAGTCTCACCTTTTGAGATGAGAAGAAGTGCACGCCTTCAAGGAAGGGTCAGTGAAGAGGATGTTTCTCTTTAAGGCTGCTGCTGCTGCTGCTGCTAAGTTGCTTCAGTCGTGTCCGACTCTGTGCGACCCCATAGATGGCAGCCCACCAGGCTCCTCTGTCCCTGGGCTAGAGTTGATCTAAGATGCCCACCTTGGCCAACCTACAAAGGTAATGGTCCCAGGTTCAGTGGCATGGGGGTATTAAGAGACAGGAGTTTGAGTAATGAGATTTGAAAAAGCACCAGACCCAGGTACTCCACATTTCATCACCTTTCTCTCATCACAGGGAGAAGTTTGGGAGTGGGAAAAGGGGAAGAATTAGGGCCCCAAGGCCAGTTAGTGTAGAACAGGATATGGAGGGAAGTTTAATGGAAAGAGCTATCATGTTTCTTCTGATTAGTGTGGGACTAAATTTTATCCCTCACCATCATGAGAAACAATGGGCTGGAAGAAGCACAAGCTGGAATCAAGATTGCTGGGAGAAATATCAATAACCTCAGATATGTAGATGACGCCACCCTTATGGCAGAAAGTGAAGAGGAGCTAAAAAGCCTCTTGATGAAAGTGAAAGAGGAGAGTGAAAAAGTTGGCTTAAAGCTCAACATTCAGAAAACGAAGATCATGGCATCTGGTCCCATCACTTCATGGGAAATAGATGGGGAAACGGTGGAAACAGTGTCAGACTTTATTTTTGGGGGCTCCAAAATCACTGCCGATGGTAACTGCAGCCATAAAATTAAAAGACAGTTACTCCTTGAAAGGAAAGTTATGACCAACCTAGATAGCATATTCAAAAGTGGAGACATTACTTTGCCAACAAAGGTCTGTCTAGTCAAGGCTATGGTTTTCCCAGTGGTCATGTGTGGATGTGAGAGTTGGACTGTGAAGAAAGCTGAGCACTGAAGAATTGATGTTTTTGAACTGTGGTGTTGGAGAAGACTCTTGAGAGTCCCTTGGACTGCAAGAAGATCCAAACAGTCAATTCTAAGGGAGATCAGTCCTGGGTGTTCATTGGAAGGAATGATGCTAAAGCTGAAACTCCAGTGTTTTGGCCACCTCATGTGAAGAGTTGACTCATTGGAAAAGACTCTGATGCTGGGAGGGATTGGGGGCAGGAGGAGAAGGGGACGACAGAGGATGAGATGGCTGGATGGTATCACTGACTCGATGGACGTGAGTTTGAGTGAACTCTGGGAGTTGGTGATGGACAGGGAGGCCTGGCGTGCTGCGATTCATGGGGTCGCAAAGAGTCGGACACGACTGAGCGGCTGAACTGAACTGAACCTTTTATCCCTCCCCATAGGAAGGCTACACTGAGAGAGGGAGTGATATTATATGATGCCTCCTTTATTTTTTATTTACTTTCCAGGTTCTTAGGTGTGGGAAAATGGCTCCATTGTGGTGGCAAATGCATTGTTCTCTCAAGGTGGCTTTGGATTGTGTGTGGGCTTCACTAGCAGGGCACCTGGTGCTGATGTTTGCATGATCCACGAGGCAAGGGTTTGCTGGGCAGATTAGCTATGGGACAAAGACTACAAGCGAGATTCCTCCTCTGCCTGAGAACAAAGTGTTTTCTAGCACTTTAGCAGCACCACTGATGAACAATTTTAGTGTGCTAATGGCAAGTGATTATTACTAGTGAGTTCACTTGAAAGAAATAAAATAGGTTTTTCTGTTCCCTAGTTCAGACATCTCACTAACTGAGACTCGCCAGGTGCTGGGAACCAGAGAGGTGTGACGGGAATGTTCTCTCAGGTTTTGGGCACTGAGCGTGCATTCAAGCAGGGCTCCTTTCCTTCAGAAGGAAAATAAATGACAACATTCTGTTTTGGGGCTTGAAACCGCATGACTGAAAACATAAAGGTGACAACTGTGATATGCTTTTTAATGAGGGCAGAGATGTCAAGAGAAACCAGCCTCCTAGGAACAAAACAATATTCTGTCAGGTGCTGTGGACTTAAGACCTTTTTCTCTCTTGGAATAATGTCCTTAAAAATAACCAAATTTTCCATTCAATAGAAAAATGTTCATACCTTCCTCTCCATCAATATGAGTTGTTGTCCTCGAGCATGGGGCGCTAGCAAGCCATATGGATTTTGGAAATTAAAATGGGAATGTTCAAGAACGTTTTCGAAGAATTATATGGGATTTTAGCCATCTGAATGGCTTTCTGTTTAGGGTCAGTGAGAGTATTCTTGCTAAAATGTAGCCTATTGCTTTAGAAATAGTTTCCTTAATGTCTTTCCTGTCGCCCCTACTGGGTCTGTGCAGGAAATGTAAACCAACATACAATATGTGTGTTTATTTTCATGTCCCATTTTATGGGAAATTGGATGGGGTATTCCACTGAGGCTTCAGCTGTGAACGGTTAACAATATGGGGAGAGCAGGGCGTGCTATTGCTGAAAGAGTTTTCCAGGGAGGAAGAGGCTTCTGAAACCTTCAAGAACTAGAAGGGGCTTCTGAAACCTTTGAGAGCCATGGGGAAGAGCCAGTCGTGCCTGCAGGACTTCCGTTACTCAGGGGTGATGAGGGAGGCATGCAGTAATGAAACTGGCTGGTGAGCTGCTGAGCCTTTGAGCAGCATCCTCACTCTCCAGCCCAGTTGCCAGCACAGTAGAGTAGGTTTGCGGTGCCACACCTCATCTTGTGGGATGTTATGTCTGGTACTGTGTGGTCTTCCCTCCCCTGCTAGCCACAGGAAACTCAGGATACCAAACACCCAATCCAAAGCCCATAAGGTGTCATTAACCAGGCAGGGGGCAGAGTTACTCTGAGGACCCCTGCAGAACTGGAGAGGCTATAGATCGTCAGACCAGTCATATCCTGGCCATGTGCAAGTGGTAGTTAAATAGAACCTTTTCCTGGGATCCTACTGGAAAAGCAATTTAAAAAGTGTCTGGGTAGTGTGGGGCCTGGGCAGACTATGTATGTGTGTCAGTGTGTTTCCTGTAGAATGTCTGAAATCTCAGGGCCAGGCCCATCTGTAAGACAGCAGTAGGTGTCAGTGGGAATGCAAGTTCTTCCTACAGAAGAAAGGAGTTAGTATGTTTGCATTTTAAGCTCATAAACAGCTGTAGCTTGGACCATCTTCACAAGCGCATTAGGGCTGGAGGCACTAAGGACTGCTGTTTGCCAGTGCACTGTGGCAATTTCCAAGCTGTAGACTGAAATACTTTATAAACTTCCAATTTGATTAGGATTTTGACTTGTGTTTCTAAACAAGAAAATTGAGGAGTGTCAAATTAATTTTGTAGTCTTGGTCACTTTTTAATTCCAGTTGGCCATCTCAGCCTAGATTTGTGCAAATACTGATTCCAGGAAATAGTCAAAAAGTACTAAACTTGGTAAATAAATGTGTTTATTTTACAAATAGATTCAAGATGAAACACCCAGCACTTCTCCAGGGCATTTCTGTTCCTGCCTGTTCATTTTAGCAGCTTGACCAAATGAATTCCCTTCCCTTAGTATAATATTTAAATGGACTCCTGGCATCTGATGCATTGCCTGCTGCTCCAATTCCCTAAGAAAATCATTTAAATAAATTTTGACTATCTAGCACCTACTATGGAAGCCAGTCCATTAAAAATCCTGGTCACTTCTCTCTCTCTTTCTCTCTCTAATTTTAGACAAACCATGTGCAATTATTGGCGTTTGAGAAAATTCATCTTATCAGAGCTGAAAGTTTTGGATTTAGTTTTTGACAATTTTTTTCCTCCTTTTCTAGCCTTTCTAAATGAACAAAGACAAATAAGAAAAGGTTGCCATGAGAATTCAGCAGACTGTCAATGGAGATTTCACTACTAGATGAAATTCCACTTCACCTTTCAGAGGGAAGATTTACATCACCCTTTCTTCCAATCCTCAGCTTTCCCTCTATTCTGCTCTTCCCATGCCCAATATGAGAAAGGAAAAGAACACTGACAGGTGTCTTGCCTTCCAGGAATTTGCAGTCTGGCTATGGAGACAGGCTCTACCCATTCAGAGGAGTAGCTTGTGTGATCTGGGTTGTTTGCTGAGCATGAAATGAGGGTGCAGAGTGGAGAGGGTAGAAAGATGACTGTGCACCAATCAGGGACCAGGATGTGGGGGCATTAAGTTTTCTAAAGGAATAGTGAGAAGTGGGAATACAGAGAGTAAGGAAGGAGATACTGGCAGTAGCACAAAGGTGGTGACTGTAAGAGGAACAGCATCCATAAAAGAAAGAAGTGGAAAGCAAAACTTCAAGCTGGAGGGCAGGGGCTTGGCCAGCTTGAATGCATCCCCAGAAAGAAAGGGGATCATGTAGTGAAATTGTTGGAGTCAGGGCTGGAAAAGACATGTGGGGCTAGTCTGGGAGCGGCCTTGAGGTCAGGTTAAGGAGTTTGGATTTTCTGGTGTGGCTGGTGCAAGGGAGTTGTGCCAAGAAGCGGTGGACTAGAGTGAATGAAGCCCAAGGTAGAAGCTCCTGCTCTCAGTGTCCTTGGGCCTTGAGCGGTGCATATGTCAAATCACAAAGTGGGTCACTAGAGTGAGAGCATCCTAGAGGCAGGAGGTCAAAGCACTTCTCCATGTGGTGGGAGGTAGAGGATGCTGCAGGCGGGAAGGTGTCTAGGAAGAGAGGAGGGTTTTGTGAGGTGGAGGGAGTGGTCCTAGGCAGTACTTAGATTCACCTCTTATCATGGAAAGATGATTATTAAAGCAACACTAGATCCTACCTTGGCAGTCAAAATGTATGAATAAAAATACATTGGTTGCCAAATTTACTTCCTGTTCCCTTTCTTCCCGTCCAAAATAGTAATTGGTGCTTCCCCCCCCGACCCCCAAACAGATGTTCTCAATTTTTTAGCACGTTGTGAGGTTGCAGAGTGTGTGTTGGGAGCAGCAGCTGGTGATAACATCTTTTTTATTTTCTGGCTGTGGGTTAGAGGTACATCAGGATTTAGAAATGAGGAAGCCGTGTCTTGTGGTCCTGCATCCTGACATCTCACAGTGCATCTCAGGTAGCAGTTATCCTTGTGAGTCAAACCTGCAACCTATTAGCAAAGTAGATCGCATCTTCATATTGTGTAAGTTATACCTGCTTGTGGTAAAAAAGAAAGCAAAACAGGACTTTTTTTTTTTTTTTCCAGTATCTCTCTCCAGAGGAAGCCACTGTTAACAATTTGGTATTTATCCTTTGCCTGTTTTGTGGATGATAATACTGATGACAACTAACTTTTAATATGTGCCAAACACTTTCCCAAGTGCTTTACTCATATGAACTCATTAAGTCCAGGCATTAGTCCTATGATGCAGGTGTTATTACTTTCCTCGTTTGACAATAGGGAAACTGAGGCACTGAGGAGTTAAATAATTTGCTTAAGCTTACCTAGGTAGTAAAGATGAAGCCAGAATTGATACTCAGGCAGTCTGAGTCCTGAATCTATGCTCTTAATTATGAGTTTATGTTGCTTCCATGAATGTGTATAATATATATATACACAATTATATATTTAGTTCTTAACAAATAAAATCTTTGTACATGTTGTTTCACAATTTGCCTTTTTTTCCCTGGTAAACAATAAAAATGTGGACATTTTCCCATGTTAGTGCATATAAAGACGCTTCATTCTCTTTAAAATCTGCATAGAATTTAACTGATGTACCATCAATTATTTAATGATTCTCTTATTGCCCGCCGCTTGTTTTCTTTCCAGATTTTTGCTATTATAAGCAATATTGCAGGGAACATTCTAACAACAATAGCGGTAGCAACAGCTGCCATTAATTCTGAGTAGTGTGCTTACTATGGGCAGGGTTCTGTTCTGAGCTCTTTCCATGTATGAACTCATTTAAAGATCCATCTTTGTCTAGATGAGCAAGTATTTCTACAGGCTAGATGCCTGGAAGTGACAATGCTAGGTTAGAGGCCAAATGCATTTAAAATTTTGATTTTAGCTGTCAACTTTTCCTCCCCCAAAATGGTGTGTTTATTGAGTGTCAACTTTGTCCTTTTTTTTTTTTAAAGTTATTTATCTATTTAGCTGTATCAGGTCTTATTTGTGGCACAAAACTCTCTAGCTGTGGCCCGAGGACTTCAATAGTTGCGGCTCCATGGCGTGTGGGATCCCAGTTCCCTGACTAGGGACTGAACCTATGTCCCCTGCCTTGCAAGGTGGACTCTCACCTACTGGATCACCAGGGAAGTGCCTTGGGTGTCAATTTTCAATTTAACATTTTTAGGCACTGTGTGCTATGCATAGGCACATAAGATCGGGGTCATCTTGGAGATCTGCAAGGGTAGAGAGACAAATAGTCACCGGGTGATTAAAGCAGACTTTATAGAGGACAAGGCTGCTGGTGCAGCTGGGGAGCAGTACAGGGGTGCAGGTAGAAGGGAGGTTTCGAGTAACAGAAGGTGTCAGCAGTGCTTCCGATGGGCTGTAGGAAGCTTGGAAGATTTGGAAGGGCTGGGTTGGAGAGCGGTCCTGATGAGGGATGGAGAAGAACAAGGCTGGGAGAGGAGGTGGTGTCCTTTAAGGATGAGGCACTGAGTCACTGGGATTGTGGTTCTGACTGAAGCAGAGTGTTGGAAAACGGCAGGCCAGCCTATTGCCAAGAGAAGAGCAGGATTAGAGTAAAAACCGAAGCTCACTTCTCCCATGTCTAAACGTTTTTGAAGACCCAAATAAAGCTAACAAATTGCTAAAATATGTCCTATTCTTTTGCCTTGACACATGAATCTTCCTAATGACACGGAACAGGTTTGAACTGAAAATTCTCAACTACATGGAACATGGCAATGGAAAGTGTTGTTTTGTGTTTCCAGATCAGCCACAGTTAAGAAAGGGAATAGGACTTGGGCTAATCAGGTATATTTGCCTCAGTCACTTTGATTAGATCTTCTCTGCCATCAGTACTGAAGCATATTGGTGGTATAGTTGTTTTCAAGAGCAGATAATCACAACCCAGAAAAAGGTGAGAGGGTGCCCTGGACACAGAGGTTGAAAACCCCCAATGTCTGGCTTGAAGCTGAGAGGTGGGATGGAAGCATCCCTCTTCTTTCTCACCCACACCCAGCTAACAAAGACAGACAGGTGCTTGGCTATGACTTTCTGTTCTGTAGTGGAAATGGCCCCATGTTTTTGTTTCACCAGCACAATTAAGGTCTGATTTCAATGCAACAAAGGAAATGAGGGCAATGGTAAGAAACCCAGAACTTGGATGCAAATCATGAGCCATTTTAAATTTGTTCAGTCTATTCAGGTAGGGGAAATTCTATATTTGAATATAACCAGCCACTTTGAACCAGGTATTAAAGTAGCTATATAAGCTATGTTTGGTGACGCATTGCTGAAGTTGTAAAAATTTGTTAACTCTCAAAACAAGGATGTTGAAAAGTTTCTCTCCGCAATGCTAACATACCTGCATTGCATTGCTTATGCAATTCTGCATCATAAATAATGGATTTACAGGCTTAACTACTACTTAGGAATATTACATGTGTGGAATGTGGCTGAATTAATGTCACCATGAGACCCTTAGCTTTTGCCAAGGAGATTTCCTCAGCCTTAGGCTGGAGCCAGGTGTGGGTGGGCTGGAGAGGGCCACGGTTGCCTGACTCTGAAACTTTGCCTAATGGGCAAAAACACTGTTTGGGAATAAAGGATTTTGAGTGCTGTAGGCTACAAATCATGGGAAAAGCGAAGTCAAGCATTAAGGTCATCTTCAGATTATTATTGCCCGGAATGGTCTAGAAATTGTAAGGTCTTTCTAAATGTCGGCAGCGACCTCTGTGAGGTCCAGCGACGTGGTGGCGTTTGCTTTTACTGCTGCTGTTTCTCCATTTCTGGCTTTACTTGCTCAGAACCCTGTCAGAGCCAGGGTGGAGAACTGCTCTTGGGCTTTTCCTAGAGCTGGGGGGAGCCCTGGGAGACAGTTGGTGGTGGGTAATGCACGGAGACTGGGGCATGACTTACAATCCAGTCCCTATGAGCCCCATGATCACACCAGTCTCAACTCATTCCACAGGAGGAGTTGGGTGAAAAGAGACTTCAGAGGTAGCAGGCGAAGGGAAGCACATGGACATGTGTGTGTGTGTGTGTTTGTGTGTGTGCGCATTGTAATGACGGAAGGGAGGTTGGAAGGTGGACTTAATGGTTCCTCGTCCATGTCACTGTGCAGCCCACCAAAATGGGTTGACTTTAGATTCTCACACCTTGGAGGCAACTTGCCATGGTGAATTCCTCTCTGCTGAACCTCCTGAGGTGCTGGTGTGGGCACACTGGTTGTTTTCCCTCTCCTTCAGTGGGAGGAGCTGGAATCAGTTGACCAGCAAGTCTCTGCTGTGCACCGCTTGTGTGTTCTGTGGGGCTAGGGGCTGTGGAGGATGCTTGGAACCTTTGGTCAGATGATTGCTGATGAATGAACATTCGTGGGTGCTCAATTCAGAGGATGGAGATTTTGAGTGTGTGTGTGTGTGTGTTTGTGTGTGTGGTGGAGGAGGTGGGATGGGGGACTATAGTCAGGAAAGGCTTCAAGGAAATGGAAGCCCTGAGCAGCTTTCTGAAGGAGTCAGGATTTTAGTCAGGCAGAGAGAAATGCGGTAACTCAGTAAAAGAAGGAAATTCCAGAAGCCCTGAGGGTCTCCAGCCCTGGAGGGAACAGGGCTCCTAGTAATAGCTTTCCAGTCTGAGTTGAAGCTTGACTCTTAGTTTTAGTCTGAGTGATGGTCAGCTTTAAGACAACACTGTTACTTCACTCTGCTCCCTCTTGTTCTGCTCTTGACAGTAGTGATAAGTTTGTACCTAACATTGTACCCTCAGAGGCAGGCAGGCAGGTAGCTGGCCTTTGCCACTGGTGCAGAGAACCGAATCAACCAACCAGGGTTCCCGCCAGAACAGGAAGCCGTGGGGCGTGTCCGCCTGGCTGCACCCTCTGAGACAGTTTCCCACCCCCCAAGAGCAGAGCCTTGATGTGACACCTGCCTCACTGTGGATGTGCGGGCCAGGCCTCCGGAAGGTGGGAGAGAGCCCCGACAGGCTTTCCTGAGATTGGTTGGGTGGCTCATCATTGATGACCGTTCCCCCTCAGGCAGCTGTGAGCTCTGGGTGAGTGACTTCCTCTCCCTGGACTCAGTTTCTGAATCTGTAGACTGAGAGGGTGGACCAGATGGCCTTGGAGGTCCCTTCCAGGTCAGCTCTCTCCTGTCCCTAAAGGCAGATGGAGGCAGGCGGGGAGGGCAGTAGAGCAGAGAGAAATTAAGAGGAATTCCCCAGCTAGGCTCTTGGGAACCACTCAGTTCCCCATTCTGGTGCCACCTGTTCAGAGGGTATGGGTGAGAAGGGTGCTGGCCTTGAAGGCTGCATGGATGGGTAGTTTGACCTCCCCAGATGTGCCCCTAGGTTTCTTGGGGTCCTGTATGTGGACAACCATGCAGCCCTTACATAGCCCATTCTTGTCTTATCAGAAGTTCTGCTTTGGGTAGACAGCTGCCTGTGGTCCTGGGGAGGAAACTGTTACCTTGAGAGGCTCACGCACTGTCTTGTGACTGCAGCAAGGGCTATGTCGTCATGGCCAGGACCAGCAGACCCAAGTCCAGGGGAAGTGCCCCAGGTGCTTCCTATGAACTCCTGGGGGCATTCATGCCCTCACACCCACAGCAGAAGACTTCTGCAGAGCCAAGGCTGGAAGACGCTGGCCAAGGACTGCCCTGATGCTGGGAGGGCCTTTGAAGAGTGAGGCCTGGAGAGGACAGAGGGCTTGTCCAGAATTGTGCAGCCATTTGGGGATGCAGCTGCAGCTGACTCTAAGTCTCTGACTCCCAGTCCATTGTGCTTTCTCTTCCACCAGATTGCAAGATGGCAAGAGGCTTGGCATACCACAGGGTGAAACTTGCACTGAGCCCCCTGGGGCTCAGACCATGCTCTAAATATGTGTCAGAGGAAGTGAGAATGCAGGGCCTCTCTTCACATGTTGGAGCTGTAGATGTGGCACGTGCTCTCAGCGCCAGGGCAGAGAAAGTTGTGGAAGGGCAGCCAACCAAGAAGGACTTATTTAAGCATTTGTGTATGCCCAGGCTTGAGCTGAGCATAGTGAGGCTTGGAGGAGCTTTAAGGCACACACCTCCTATGTCAATTTTGCTGCAGCTGGTGAGGCAAATTTAACTCCTAAATAAATTGTCAAAACACCTAAATAAATGCAAGCTCCTGTTTGTGTTATAAAATAGAAGAACATGTATTTACATTTGCATAAAGAAAATCTGGAAGGACGCAAAAAACTAATAAAATTGTTTAATGATCAGTCATGTGACAAAAGTAGGGGTTAAGATGTTCTTTGTACTTTTTGATTATAAAAAATTATTTTGAACTATGAGAATATATTATCTTTGCAAAAAATTAGGTATAAACAATAATACAAGACCAATCAATTACATGCTTAATTGAATGATTGGTGGCCAAAGGAATTTAGAAAAAGCAGAGCTCAGGGGATCTCCTAGAGCCTTCTCAGGCTCCTGGAAGATTGGAACTAGAAGGGACTCTAGCTGCCATTGTGTCTGATGTCTCATTCAGTGCTGGCATGTCTTATACAACCATCAAGACCTGGATCTTTCAGTGTCCCTTGCCCAATTTCTAAGCCTCATGACATACATGGACAGTGCTGAGCCAGGGATCACAACACACAGAGAAGAATCTGTTCTCAATGGCCTTATGCTCTCAAAGTGCATCTTTAACTGAAATGCAAGATTTTGAGCCCCAGGGGAATAACCAAGGTGCTAAGGAGCTTGGAAGGAGGGTAAAAATCAGAGAAAGCAGCAGAATTAATATAATATTTGAAATAACAAAGGATGGGTCCCATTTTGACAATCAGGTGACAAGAATACCAGGTAGAGAAACATGAATTCATAAATTCAGCAGTTCTTGGGACTGGCTAGAGATTAGCCCAGATGTGGTGGAATAGTGGGATGGAAATTTGGGTTGGGCTTATGTGTGGACTCTACTGAGTGCCAGTCTGAGGTATTTTTAAAAAATTCAATAAAAGTGAGGAACCAATAAAGATTTATGGGCATGTGCTTGAGTTATTTCTGAGATTCTCTAGTGAGTGAGCACTTTTACTTCATCCAAAATTCCCTGAGGAGAAGCTTCCTGGAAGCAGTAGGAATTGAGCTGGACCTTCAAAGGATCAGTAGAATTTAGACAATATTCTTTCTTGTGGGGTAGAAGAGCGTGAGTCCCGGTGTTGATGGGTAGCGTTGAAGGACTTGAGCATGAGAGAGCATGTTGATGCTGTGCATTGGAAAGACATCTCTGGCTGTACTGTTTAGAACAGAATGGTAAAGGATTGCCTGATGTGGGAGTGATGGATGAGGTAGCTTTTTCTACAGTCTCAAGGCAAGACACTGAAGGCCTGACTTAGGTGACAGTAATGGGAATGGATAGAAGCAGACACAGCAGAAAGGACTTTTCTTCTCCTACCCATAAGGTCCTCTTTGTTGGATTTAACTCATTCGCCAGTCCTGAGAGAAGAGATCACTCTTAGCTCGACACTCTAAGCTCCCTGTTTACCAGATGTCTTCTTGGGTCATTTCTCCACTGTCTGTGCCCCTGGCAAGGAGCAGAAGCCATGATTAGCCCAGCCTCGCTGTTCATTTGTCACTTTGCTGTAGTTTGGGTTGTGCTAAACCACTGCAGATGGTGACTGCAGCCATGAAATTAAAAGACGCTTACTCCTTGGAAGAAAAGTTATGACCAACCTAGATGGCATATTCAAAAGCAGAGACATTACTTTGCCGACTAAGGTCCGTCTAGTCAAGGTTATGGTTTTTCTGTGGTCATGTATGGATGTGAGAGTTGGACTCTGAAGGAGGCTGAGCACCGAAGAATTGATGCTTTTGAACTGTGGTGTTGGAGAAGACTCTTGAGAGTCCCTTGGACTGCAAGGAGATCCAACCAGTCCATTCTGAAGGAGATCAGACCTGGGATTTCTTTGGAAGGAATGATGCTAAAGCTGAAACTCCAGTACTTTGGCCACCTCATGTGAAGAGTTGACTCACTGGAAAAGACTCTGATGCTGGGAGGGATTGGGGGCAGGAGGAGAAGGGGATGACAGAGGATGAGATGGCTGGATGGCATCACCAATTCGATGGACGTGAGTTTGAGTGAACTCTGGGAGTTGGTGATGGACAGGGAGGCCTGGCGTGCTGCAATTCATGGGGTCGCAGAGTCGGACACGACTGAGCGAGTGAACTGAACTAAATTGAATGGTAGGATAAACATTTCCCTCTGGGGCATCTTCTTCCTGACTGGAAGAAAAGTTGCTCCAAGTCCTAGGCACTTTTTTTTTTTTTAGTATACCTTACAGTTTCTATTGAATAATGCTAATATTAACTGAGCACCTACTAAGTGTCATGTGCTGTGTTAAAACTTCAATATCATTATTGATCCCCTGATGACCCTATCGTTATTCCTGTCTCTTCAGAAGAGAAACAGAAAGTAAGAGAAATGAAGTAACTTTCCCAAGGTCACACAACTAGGAAATTGCCAATCCATAATTTGAATCCAGGTCTCTCTAATTCTAAGGATCAGTTCAGGTATAAGAAATGCTCCAAGTTATTTGTTAAAAATAATTGACCTCAATCAAAGTTCTATTTTACTGTTTGAGAAGATATAGTGAACTAAGTAATACCTTTAGGCGAATTTATATTTGAATAAGGCTTCCCTGGTGGCTCAGTGGTAAAGAATCTGCCTGAAATGCAGGAGATCGGGGATCAATCCCTGAGTCAGGAAGATTCCCTGGAGGAGGAAACTGGCAACCCACTCCAGTATTCTTGCTTGGAGAATTCCATGCACAGAGGAGCCTAGTGGGCTACAGTTCGTATGGTCACAGTCAGTGTCTACATGTACTTTGGGAAATACATATTTGAAAAATGACAGTAGTATATTTGCAAGACCTGGCAGGAATGAGATTCAGAACTCAGTTGGGTGGAAGTGAGGTGGGAGAAGATAGTGGCTTGCGAAGCATACTAAGGCAAGCAGTGTCACTGAAGTGAAAGAGGATTTTCAGGTCTTTGATGTAGCCTGACCCACCAGCCTGTGGGTGTGATTGGCTCATTATTCCTATCTGTATAACCCAGGACCTTGGGTCCTCCTGAGAAATTTCCTACTTGACACTAGTACTCCTGGGACACTCTAAGAGGTATTGTATATAAACAAATTAGAACCTGCTGATGCACCCTGCTTAGCTGTTATACCTTTGCTACTCTTCTCAGGGCCTGCTCAGTGCCTCTGTGCTCCAATATACTGCTGTATCGGAAGTTAGTGATCCGTGGAAGAGTTTGGGAGTGGGGAAGAGTTAGACAGGGGAGTGCCTTTCTCTTTTTCAGAGGCATTGTTAGAGATTGCTTGAGGCACTAGTGTGTTACAGAGTTGAGGGGACCATTTCTTTCTAATTTTTGATTGGCTATAATTTATATTCAATAAAGTACACAGGTCTTTAGTACTCATTTCAATGATTATTGACAATTGTACATGCATATGTAATCAACAAAGATATAGAACATCTCAGAAATTGCTCTTGTATCCCTTTAGAATCAATTTTCTTGTCCCCAGAGGAAACCAGTTTCTAATTTTTATCATCTTACTTTTAGTTTTAACTTCATATAAATGAACTAATAAATATGTACTCTTTGTGTCTGGCTTCTTCATCTTAAAAGAATGGTTTCAAGATTCACCCATGGTGTTGCATGTATATAAATTTTGTTCATTCTTTATACTGTTAGGCTGTATTCCATTGTATGGATGTGCCACAATTTATTTTTCTATTCTCGTAGAGATGGATATTTGGGCTATTTCCGGTTTTTAACTATTATGAATAAAGCTGCTATTCACATTCTTGTATAAGTCTTTTTGTGGAACCATGTTTTTATTTCTTTTGTGTAAATACCTAGTTGTGAAATGCTACATCGTAGGATAGATGTGTGTTTAACGATATAAGAAATAGCCAAATACGTCTCCAAAGTGATTGTGCTATTTTGTACATGTACCAAATACTGCTCCACACTGTCTCTAATATTTGGCATTGCTAGTGCTTTTCACTTTAATTGTGCCAGTAGGTGTGAAATTATGGTTTTAATTTGCACTTAAAGATGATGAACTGCTTTTCATGTTTAATTTGCCATATCTTATTTTGTGTGATATATTTTGCAGATTAAAAAATAGCACTGTTATTTTTTAAAAGCTTAATTTGTAGGTATTCTTTGTGTATAATGATACACATCCTCTGTTAGATATGTGTATTGTAAATACTTTTCCTCAGCCTGTGGATAGCCTATTTATTTTCTTGATAGTGTTTTCTGATGCACGGAATTATTCTTATTTTCATAATGTTACAGATACTATTACTACATAATAAACTATTCTTCATGGAGAAGGAAATGGCAGCCCACTCCAGTATTCTTGCCTGGGAAATCCTATAGACAGAGGAGCCTTGTGGGCTGCGGTCCATGGGGTTGCAAGAGTTAGACATGACTTAGCAACTTATCACCACCACCACCAAGCTATTCTCCAATATTTTCAACTTAATGACAGTGTTTATTTTGTTCATGCATCTATAATTTTGGTAGAACTCAGTAGAGATAGCTTGTCTCTGTCCCCTTAGATGTCAGCTGAGGTGGCTTAAAGACTGAGGCTGAAGTCATCTGAAGGCTTGATCACTCACATATCTGGCCATACAGAAAAGGAAAACAGCTGCCATTTGACTCTCTTTCTCTTTCTCTTTTTGGGGGTGCTCTTACCTTTAGAACCCAGCCACATGGAGAGGTTGTAGTATTTATTCCTGCTAATAGCCCCATCTAAGATCTAAGCTGACAGTTCAGTTCAGTTCAGCTTAGTTGCTCAGTTGTATCTGACTCTTTGCGACCCCATGTACTGCAGCATGCCATTCCAGTAGTCATGTGTGGATGTGAGAGTTGGACCATAAAGAAAGCTGAGCACAGAAGAACTGGTGCTTTTGAGTGTCTGTGGTGCTGAATTGGTGCTGAATTGTGGTGAGAATTGGTGCTGTGGTGTTGGAGAAGACTCTTGAGTGTCCTTTGGACTTCAAGGAGATCCAACCAGTCAATCCTAAACAAAATCAGTCCTGAATATTCATTGAAAGGACTGATGCTGAAGTTGAAACTCCAATACTTTGGCCACCTGATGTGAAGAACTGACTCATTGAAAAAGACCCTGATGCTGGGAAAGATTGAAGGTGGGAGGAGAAGGGGACAGACAGAGGATGAAATGATTGGATGGCTTCACCGACTCGATGGACATGAATTTGAACAAATTCTGGGTGTTGATGATGAACAGAGAGGCCTGGAGTGCTGTAGTCCATGGGGTCACAAAGAGTCAGACATGACTGAGTGACTGAAGTGAACTGTCAGCTTAGATCTTAGATAGGGCTGTTATTAGGAATAAATACTATGACCTCTCCATGTGGCTGGGTCCTAAGGATGGCAGCACCCCCAGAAAGAGAGAGAGAGAATTAAACGACAGCTGTCTTTCTCTTCTGACCTAGTTTCAGAAGTCATATGGCATCACTTCTACTTTACTCAGGGCTACCCAGGTGGCTCAGTGGTAAAGAATCTGCCTGCCAATGCAGAAGACAAGTGCTTGATCCCTGGATGGTGCAGATTCTCTGGAGGAGGAAATAGCAGCTCACTCCAGTATTCTTGCCTGGGATATCCCACAGACAGAGGAGCCTGGTGGGTTACAGTTCAAGGGATTGCAAAGAGTTGGACACGACTTAGTGACTGATTATGGTCGCATGCTACTTTAAAAATTAAGCAGCTGCCAAATCACCCAGGTTTCAGGGAAGACTTAGTCAACTCAACTTCTTGGTAGGGGAGTGGCAAAGTTTTGGAAGAGCATGTGGGACTGGAAATACTGCTGTAGCCAGACTAATTCTTTTTTTCTTCCCTTTTCCTTTTCTTCACCTATGTCATTGCAGCTTGTGGGATCTTATTTCCCCATCCAGGGATTGAACCCACACCCTCAGCAGTGAAAGTTTGGAGTCTTAACTACTGTGCCATCAGAGAACTCCTCCCCAGACTAATTCTAATACATGAGTTTATTTTCTATTGGTTAGTGCTTTCTGCAGCCATCCTAAAAGATCTATGCCTATCTCAAGGTTGCAAAGATATTCTGTTTTCTTCCAGAAGCTATATACTTCTATTTTTTACATTTAGGCCTATGATCCATCTTTCTTGAATTAATTATTGTATAAAGATTGAGGTAGGTATTGTTCACTTTATTTTTAACACAGATATCAATCTGACTTAGTGCCATATGTTAGAAAGCCTTTTCTTTGTAACAAAAGTTTAAATCAATTGACTGTATATACACACATATGTCACCCAACTATGTATATGCATATCTCATAGCTCAGTTGGTAAAGAATCCACCTGCAATGCAGGAGACTCTGGTTTGATTCCTGGGTCGGGAAGATCCATTGGAGAAGGGATGGGCTACCCACACCAGTGTTTTTGGGCTTCCCTTGTGGCTCAGCAGGTAAAGAATCCACCTGCAATGCAGGAGACCTAGGTTCAATCCCTGGGTTGGGAAGATCCCCTGGAGAAAGGAAAGGTAACCCACCACAGTATTCTGGCCTGGAGAATCCCATGCACTGTATAGTTCATGGAGTCGCAGAGTAGGACATGACTGAGCGAATTTCACTTTCACTTTCAATGGATTCTCTACCATGTTCTATTGATCTCTTTGCCTATTTTTGCATTAATGTCAAATTATGACTTTATGATAAGGCTTGAAATCGTATAGTATAAGTCCTCCAAATTTGTTATTCTTTTTCAAATATTTTGGATTTTCTATAGCACTATAACTTTTAGATATAAGTTGAATTTTTCAAAAAAGTTGACCAAAATTTTTATTGGGATATCATTGAATATATAGATCCATTTAGACAGAGTGAATGTTTAACAATCTTTTGTCTCCCAATTTATGGGAATATCTCTCCATTTATTAATCTCTTTAACTTCTTTCTGCAAAAATTTTGTGCCTTGCATATTTTAAAATAGTTTTATCACTATTTTGATATTATATGCTTTTGATATATAATACTTTTGATATTATAAATGGAATTTAAAAATTATTTTCCAATTACTCATTAATACTATATAGGAATTAAATTGCTCTTTGTACATTGGCCTTATATCCTATGCCCTTTCTACATTCACATATTAGATCCACTAACTCTGTGGTTCCATAGGATTTTCTACCTATGCAATCATATTATAAATAAATAACAATGATTTTACAATATTCTTGCATTGCATTTTTTTCTTGCCTTATTGCATTGGCTAGGACTTCTAGTATAATACTGAATATAAGTGGTAAGAATGGATATAAATATGACAAAACAGTAGGTTTCTTGAGATTCCCTTTATCAGATTAAGGAAGTTCCCTTCTCTTCCTATATTCCTATATATATATATATATATATATACAGCTAAACTTGTGATGCTAACATTTGCTTAAGGATTTTTGTATTTTATGTTCATGAAGGATATTTGTGTTTCTTTGGTACTATCATTGTAAGATATTGATATTAGAATTTTATGACTCTCATGTGACAAGTTGGGGTGTGTCTCCTCCTCTAATTTCTGAAAGCACTTGTGTAAGATTGGTACTAATTCTTCCTTAAACATTTGCATAATTAATTGGTGAAGTCATCTGAGCCTGGGGGTTTCTTTGTTAGTAGGTATGTTGTTGTTGTTGTTTAGTTGCTAAGTTGTGATGGATTCTTTTGCAACCCCATGGACTCTATACCACCAGGCCCTTCTGTCCATGTGATTTCTCAGGCAGGAATATTGGAGTGGTTTTCCATTTCCTTCTCAGGGGATCTTCCTGACTCAGGAATCAAACCCACACCTCATGCATTGGCAGGTAGAATCTTTACCCCTGAGCCATTAGGGAAGCCAGTAGGTATGTTATTATGAGTTTAATTTCTTTAATAAATACAGGATCCTTTGGATTTTCTATTTGTTCTTATTTCAGTTGTGTATTTTTCAAATAAATTTTCCATTTTTATGTATGTTATTACTATTAAATTTGCCATCCATTTGTTCATAGCATCCTCTTATTATTTTTTTAATATTTAAATGATGTCTCCTCTTTTACTCTTTGGTATTTTGTGTTTTCTTTTTTCTTGTCCAGTTTTATTAAGAATTTATGAGCTTCATTAATTTTTCAAATATCCAACTTCTAATTAAAAAATTTTTTTTCCCATTTTCTATTTTATTTATTTATGCTATTATTGGCTGTCTTCTACTTGACTTGGTTTTAATTTGCCCTTTTTCTTGCTTCTTAAGGTAGAAATTTAAGTGTTTGATTTACTCCTTTTTTTTTCCTACTATAAGCATTTAAATTTCTAAAGTTTCCTCTACACTCAGCTTTATCTGCATCTCACAAATTTTGTCATGTTGTGTTTTCTTTAGTATTTAGTTAGAGACATTTTCTAATTTTCCTTATGATTTCTTTTTTGAGCTATAGTTTATTTAGAAGTGGTAATTTGGTCTAAGATAGCAGGATGGGAAGAACCTGAGATCACTTCCTCCCACCAGACATACTGAATTTCACACACATATATAGAGCAGTTTCTCTTGAAGAAGAACTGGGGGCTGATTGTATTACCTTCTGCACAAGAAACAATGGAGGGACCACATAGGAGAGGTGGAGACATGGTCTTGGCAACCCACAGAGAGAGGGATATTACTGAGGAGAGGCTGCATGCGGACTCATGCTCTCTGGAGCACAGAGGAAAAACAATGGTTTTAAAAGGCATCTATTCTGCATGAAGAAAACCCATTTACTAACTGTAGCTGCTGCTGCTAAGTCACTTCAGTTGTGTCCGACTCTGTGCGACCCCATAGATGGCAGCCCGCCAGGCTCCCCTGTCCCTGGGATTCTCTAGGCAAGAACACTGGAATGGGTTGCCATTTCCTTCTCCATACTAACTGCAGAGCATCTGCCAAGTGAATGGGAACTGCTGGAACTCTTCTTTTTTCACTTCCCCTCCACGTTGATAGCATAGGTAGGAATACAGTCCAGGTACTCTAGTCAGACGATCAAAGTTACCTCAGCATGCCCCTGGCCTACACTGACTCTAGCTCTTCTACCAGAGCAGCACTAGTGTGGTGTACACTAGGACCCTCTGGCCCATTCCTGCTCCATCTCCAGCTGTCCAACTAGGGAAGCCCTATTGTAATGAGGTCTGAGGCCCCCATGGCCCCTATCTGCTCCAGCTCTAGTTGGCCTGCCAAATCCACTTGGCACATGCAGTCACAGAGTTAAACAAAATGAGAAGACAGAGAAATATGTTCCAAACAAAGAACGAAATAAAACCCCAGATATAAGCCCAATGAAACTAAGATGAATAGTTTACCTTAATAAAGAGGTCAAAGTAATAATCATAAAGATGCTCACTGAACTTGGTTGAAGTTAGGAAATATAAGAAAGAATCAATCAGAGCTGAAGAATGCAATAACTAAAATGAAAAATACACTAGAGGGAATCAACAGCAGATTAGATGATAGAGAAGAATGGATCAGTGATATGAAAGGCAGAATAGTGGCGATCACCCAAGCAGAAAAGCAAAAAGAAGAAAAAGTTAAAAAAAAAAAAAGAGTTTAAGGGACCTCTGGGGTATCATCAAGTATGCCAGCATTTGCATTATAGGGGTCTTAGAGGGAAAAAAGAAAGAGGGGGTAGAAAACTTATTTGAAGAAATGACTAAAAACTTACCTAACTTGGAGAAAGAAACAGTATTTAGGTGCAAGAAGCACATAGAATTCCCAACAAAATGAACCCAAAGAGATCCACACCAAGAAAATCATAAAATGCTAAAAGTTGAAGATAATGAGAGAATTTTTTAAGGCAATATAAAAAAATAGTCATATACAAGGAAACCCCCATAATATTACTAGCTGATTTTTCAGCAAAACTTTTGCATGTTAAAAGGAAGTGGCAGGATATATTTAAATTGCTGAACAGAAAAAAGCTAACCACCAAGAATACTCTATCTGGCAAAGTGATTCAAACTGAAGAGGATATAAACAGTTTCCCAGACAAAAGTTGAATTCATTACCACTTAACTGGCATTATAAGAAATGTTAAAAGGTCTTTAAGCAGAAAAGACTGCAACTAGGAATAAGAAAAAAAAATGAAAGAAAAATATCTCACTGGTAAAGGAAAATAAACAGAATAGTGACTCAACCTTTTAAAAGTTAGTATAAAGGACAAAAGAAAACAGTGAAATCAGCTATAATTGAAACAGTTAAGAAATCTATGAAATAAAAAGCAGTAAAATAAAGGTAAATAGAAGTAAATAAAATGTGATATCAAAAACTTGAAGTGTGTGTGTAGGTATAGTAAAAATGTAGTGCTTTTAGAATGCATTCAAAATTAAACATAACTACAGCTATATCATACATGTCATAAATATGAAACTGATGGTAAACACAAACCTACAGTATATACACAAAAAGCAAAGGGAAAGAAACCCAAACCTAACACTAAAGAAAATTACCAAACTACAAGGGAAGAGACCAAGAAAAGAAGAAAGGATCAGATAAGAACTACAGAACATCAGAAAACAGGCTTTTAAAATAGCATTAAGTACATACCTATCAGTAACCACTTTAAATGTAAACAAAGTAAATACTACACTCGAAAGACATATGGTGGTTGAATGGATTGAAAAAAAATAAGGCCCATATATATGCTGCATACAGGAGATTCACTTCAGATATAAAGACACACATAGACTGAAATTGAAGGATGGAAAAGGCTATCCCATGCAAATAGAAACAGAAAAAAAGCCAGGATGAAACTTTCTTATTATTCTAGTACTCATATTGGAATAAACAGACTTTAAAGCAAAGACTGTACCAAGAGAAAAAGATGGGCTTTATATAATGATAAATAGGGCAATGCAAGAAGCAGATATAATATATGTAAATATTTATGCACCCAGTTCAGTTCAGTTCAGTCACTCAGTCGTGTCCAACTCTTTGTGACCCCATGAATCCCAGCATGCCAGGCCTCCCTGTCCATCACCAACTCCCAGAGTTCACTCAGACTCACGTCCATCAAGTCCGTGATGCCATCCAGCCATCTCATCCCCTGTCATCCCCTTCTTCTCCTGCCCCCAACTCCTCCCAGCATCAGAGTCTTTTCCAATAAGTCAACTCTTCGCATGAGGTGGACAAAGTACTGGAGCTTCAGCTTTAGCATCATTCCTTCCAAAGAAATCCCAATGTTGATCTCCTTCAGAATGGACTGGTTGGATCTCCTTGCAATCCAAGGGACTCTCAAGAGTCTTCTCCAACACCACAGTTCAAAAGCATCAATTCTTCGGTGCTCAGCCTTCTTCACAGTCCAACTCTCACATCCGTACATGACCGCAGGAAAAACCATAGCCACATAGAAGCATCTAAATATATAAAGCAAATATTAACAGACATGAAGGGAGAAGTTGACAGAAATACAGTAATAGTAGGCAACTTTAACACCCCACTTACACAAATGGGCCTCCCCAATGGCCCAGCAGTAAAGAATCTGCCTGCACTATAGGAGACACAGGAGATGCGTGTTTGATCCCTGTGTCAGGAAATTCCCCTGGAGGAGGAAATGGCAGCCCACTCCAGTATTCTGGCATGGAAAATCTCATGGACAGAGGAACCTGGTGGGCTAAATTTCATAGGTCACAAAGAGTTGGTTATGACTGAGTGACTGAGTATGTACATAAATGGATAGATCATCTAGCCAGAAAATCAATAAGGAAACATTGGCTTTAAATGACACATTAGATTAGATGAACTTAATAGATACATACGGAATATTCTATCTAAAAACTGCAGAATAAACATTCTTTTCAAGTGCACATGGAACATTCTCCAGATCACATGTTAGGCCACAAAATAAGTCTCAATGGATTTAAGAAAATTAAAACCATATCAAGCATCTTTTCTGACCACAACAGTATGAAACTGGAAATCAGTTACCAGAAGAACTCTGTAAAAAGCACAGACGTGCAATGGCTAAACAACATGTTACAAAACAACCAATGGGTCAATGAAGAAATCAAAGGAGAAAAAAAAATTCCTCAAAACAAATGAAAATGGAAACACAACTTTTCAAAATCTGTGAGATGCAGCAAAACACAGTTCTAAGAATGAAGTTCATAGTGATACAGGCCAACCTAAAGAAACAATGTAAAAAAAAATCTCAAGTAAACCATTTAACTTTACACCTAAAAGTTGGAAAGGAAGGAAGATTGATTAGGAAAGTGGATTAGGGAAGGAAGAACAAATGGAGAACCTAAGTTAGTAGAAGGAAGAAAGTAATGAAGATCAGAGTAGAAATAAATGAAATAGACTTAAAAAAGAACAATAGAAAAGATCAATGAGACTAAGAGCTAGTCTTATGAAAAGATGAACAAACTTAATAACCCTTTAGTCAGACTCATCAAGAAAAAAAAGGGCCCAAATACATTAGAAATAAGAAAGGAAAAGTTACAGTTGATATCACAGAAATGCAAAGAATCATTAGAGACTACTATGAACAATTATATGCCTACAAATTGGAGAAACTAGAAGAAATGTTTCTAGAAGCAAGTAATTTTCTAAGACTGAATCAAGAAGAAATAGAAAATACAAACAAACCAATCCTAGTAATGAAACTGAATCAGTAATCAAAATTTTGCAACAAGAATAAGTTCAGGACCAGATGAATTCATGGGTGAGTCCTACCAAACATACAAAGAAGAGCTAATGTCTAGCCTTCTCAAACTATTTCAAAAAAAATTAGAGGAGAAAGTGCTTCTAAACTCACTCTACAAGGCCAGTATTGTCCTGTTTACAAAATAAGTCAAAAACTGAAAAAAAAAAATTACCAATAGCCCTGAGGAACATAGATGCAAAAATCCTCAACAAAATAATAGCAACCCTAATTCAACAATATGTTAAAAGGATCATATATCAAGATTTATTATAGAAATGCAAGGATGGTTCTATATCTGTCAATCAATCAATATGATATACCACATGAACAAAATGAATAAAAATCATATGATTGTCTCAATAGATGCAGAAAAAGCTTTGGACAGAATTTAACATCTATTTATGATAAAAAATTTTTTAACAAAATGGGTACTGAAGAAACATAACTCAATATAAATGTAAAGGCCATATATGACCAACCTATAGTTAACATCAGTCAATGTTGAAAATCAGAAAACTTTTCCTCTAAGATCAGGAACAAGACAAGGACACCCATTCTTACTGCTTTTGCTTAACATAATATTGAAAAGTCCTAGTCACAGGAATTAGACAAGGCAATAAGAAAAGGCATCCAAGTTGGAAGAGAAGAACTAAAACTCTCCTTATTTGCAGGTGATATGATACTACTAATACATATAGAAAACCTAGAGAAGCCACCAAAAAACTATTAGAACTAATAAAGAAATTCAGTAAAGTTACAGTATATAAAATTAATATACAGAAATCTGTTGCACTTTTATACAGTAAACTATCAGAAAGAAATTAAGAACACATTTCCTTAAAATTGTATCACAAAGAATTTACAAACCGGGAATAAATCTAAGGTGGTGAAAGAACCGTACTCTGAAAACTATAGATTCATTGAATCTCCAATGCAATTTGTATAAAAATACCCATAGCATTTTTCTCAGATCTAGAACAAATAATCCTAAAATTTGTATAAAATAACACAAGATCCCAAATAGTCAAAGCAATCTTGAGAAAGAAGATAAAGCTGTAGACATCCTGTCCCTGATTTCAATCCCTACTATAAAGCTATAATAATAAAGTATGGTGCTGGCATAAAAACAGACACATAGATTCATGGAATAGAATGGAGAACCTGGAAATAAACCCACATTAACTGGACATGGAACTACAGACTGGTTCCAAATAGGAAAAGGATACTTCAAGGCTGTATATTGTCACCCTGCTTATTTAACTTATATGCAGAGTACACCATGAGAAATGCTGGGCTGGAAGAAGCACAAGCTGGAATCAAGATTGCAGGGAGAAATATCAATAACCTCAGATATGCAGATAACACCACCCTTATGGCAGAAAGTGAAGAGGAACTAAAAAGCCTCTTGATGAAAGTGAAAGAGGAGAGTGAAAAAGTTGCCTTAAAACTCAACATTCAGAAAATGAAGATCATGGCATCTGGTCCCATCACTTCCCATCTATTTCCCATGGGAAACACTGAAAACAGTGTCAGACTTTATTTTTCTGGGCTCCAAAATCCCTGCAGATGGTGATTGCAGCCATGAAATTAAAAGACACTTATTCCTTGGAAAGAAAGTTATGACCAACCTAGATAGCATATTCAAAAGCAGAGACATTACTTTGCCAACAAAGGTCCATCTAGTCAGTGCTGTGGTTTTTCCAGTGGTCATATATGGATGTGAGAGTTGGACTGTGAAGAAAGCTGAGGGCCGAAGAATTGATGCTTTTGGAGTGTGGTGTTGGAGAAGACTCTTGAGAGTCCCTTGGACTGCAAGGAGATCCAACCAGTCCATTCTAAAGATCAGTCCTGGGTGTTCTTTGGAAGGAACGGTGCTAAAGCTGAAACTCCAGTACTTTGTCCATCTCATGCGAAGAGTTGACTCATTGGAAAAGACTTTGATGCTGGGAGGGATTGGGGCCAGAGGAGAAGGGGACGACAGAGGATGAGATGGCTGGATGGCATCACTGACTTGATGGACGTGAGTTTGAGTGAACTCCGGGAGTTGGTGATGGACAGGGAGGTCTGGAGTGCTGCAATTAATGGGGTCACAAAGAGTCGGACATGACTGAGCGACTGAACTGAACTGAGTCTACAACAAAGGAGGCAAGGACACATAATGGGGAAAAGATAGTTTTCAGTAAATGTAGCTTTAGGACAGCTACGTGCAACATAATATTAGCCCACTTTCTCACTACATGTACAGAAATAAATTCAAAATAGTTTGAAGACTTAAATGTAAGACCTGAAGCCATTGAATTGGAGAAAAACAGGCAGTAAGCTCTTCAATACTGGTCTTAGCAATATTTTTGGGGGGATCTATCTGCTAAGGCCAGGGTAACAAGACCAAAAATTAAACAAATGAGACTACATCATAGTAAAAAAAAAAAACTTTTGCACAAAGGAGGAAAAGAAAAGGTAACCTACTGAATGGGAGAAGATATTTGCAAATAATATATCAAACAAAGGGCTAGTATCCAAAAGAGATAAAGAATTCATACAATTCAATATAAAAAAATCTGATTAAAAAAGTGAGCAGAGGACCCGAGTAGACATTGTTTCCAAAGAAAACATGCAGATAGCCAACAGGCACGTTAATTCATGCTCAATATCCCTGGTCATCAGAAAAATGTGAATCAAAACCACAATGAAATATCACCTTACACCTGTCAGAATCACTATGATCGAAAACATGAGAAATTAACTATTGTTGGCATGGATGCAAAGAAAAAGGAATCCTCATGCACTGTGAGTGGGAGTACCAGTTGGTACAAACACTATGGAAAACAGTATGGATCTTTCTCGAGGAATTAAAACAGAACTCATGTACAATACAGCAATTCCACTTCTGAATATTTATCCAAATAAAATGAAAATAATAAATTGAAAAGATTGACGCATTCTAATAAAGAATCCACCTGTAATCCAGGAGACCCTGGTTCAATTCATGGGTCGGGAAGATCTCCTGGGGAAGGGATAGGATACCAACTCTAGTATTCATGGGCTTCCCTGGTGGCTCAGATGGTAAAGAATCTGCCTGCAATGCAGGGGACCTGGGTTTGACCCCTGGGTTGGGAGAATCCCCTGGAAGAGGGCATGGCAACACTCCAGTATTCTTGTCTGGAGAAGCCCGTGGGCAAAGGACCCTGGCAGGCTACAGTCCATGGGGTTGCAAAGAGTCAGACATGACTGAGTGACTAAACACACCCACACATGCACCCCAACATGCATCCCAGCATTATTTTCAATGGCCAAGCTATGGAAATGACCCAAATATCCAGTAAGAGATGAATGGATAAAGAAGATGCAATATATAAAGACACACACACACACACACACACACACACACACACACACATATATATATACAATTGACTATTACTCATCCATAAAAAGAATGAAATCTTACCATTTATGATAACATGGATGGAGCTAGTGGATGTTCCATGAAATAAGACAGAGACAGACGAATATTGTATGATTTCACCTACTTGTGAAATCTAGAAAAATAAATGAACAAACATAGTGAGACAAAAACAACTCATAGATACAGAGAAAAACGTGATTGCCAGAGAGGAGAAGGTGGGGAATAAGTGAAATAGATAAAGGGCATCAAGAGGTAAAAACTCCCCATTATAAAATAGATTTGGGGGTTGTAAGGTATAGGGAGTAATGTAATAACTTTGTATAGTGACTAACTGGGCTTATTGCGGTGATCATTTTGTGATGTACAGAAATATCAAATCACAGTATTGTACACCTGAAACTAATATAACATTGGAAGTCTTCAATAAAAAGTGTGTATTTAAATTTTGAAACATTTCAATATTTTCTAGGTTATCTTATTGTAATTCCTATCTAAATTCTTCTGTGATCACAGAATTGTATTTTGATACTTTGATATGATTCTAAGTCTTTGATAAACTTTTCAGATTTGTTTTATGTCCCAGCATGTAGCCTATCATGGGAAATAGATGGGGAAACAGTGAAAACAGTGTCAGACTTTATTTTTTTGGGGCTCCAAAATCACTGAAGATGGTGACTGGCAGCCATGAAATTAAAAGACACTTAATCCTTGGAAGAAAAGTTATGACCAACCTAGACAGCATATTCAAAAGCAGAGACATTGCTTTGCCGACTAAGGTCCATCTAGTCAAGGCTATGTTTTTTTCCAGTAGTTATGTATGGATGTTGGACATGTATGGACGTTGGATGTTCACAGTTGGACTTTGAAGAAGGCTGAGGGCTAAAGAATTGATGCGTTTGAACTGTGGTGTTGGAGAAGACTCTTGAGAGTCCCTTGGACTGCAAGGAGATCCAACCAATCCATTCTGAAGGAGATCAGCCCTGGATTTCTTTGGAAGGAATGATGCTAAAGCTGAAACTAAAGTACTTTGGCCACCTAATGTGAAGAGTTGACTCACTGGAAAAGACTCTGATGCTGGGAGGGATTGGGGGCAGGAGGAGAAGGGGACGACAGAGGATGAGATGGCAGGATGGCATCACTGACTCGATGGATGTGAGTTTGAGTGAACTCCGGGAGTTGGTGATGGACAGGGAGGCCTGGCGTGCTGTGATTCATGGGGTCGCAAAGAGTCGGACACGACTGAGCGACTGAACTGAACTGATGTAGCCTATCTTGATAAAGGTTTTAGATGCACCTGAAATTAATGGACTATTTGTAGGTTTGGGTAGTAGTGTTTTATAAATGTCAATTATGTCAAGTTGCGTAAAAGTGGTGTCCAACTCTTATATTCTTACTGATTTTTTGATCTATTTTTTTGTATCAGCAAAAATAGAGTAGGGTGTTAAAATCTGCAACTATACATGTGTATTTCTCTATTTTTCTTTTTAGTTCTGTCAGTTTCCATGTTGTGAATTTTGAAACCCTGTTTTGAGTATGTACACACTTAGGATTATTAGGTGTTCCTGATGAATTGACCCCATTTATCATTACGAGATGCTCTCTTTGTCTGTGGTAAAACATTTTGTGTTAAAAATCTACTTGGTCTGATTTTAATATAGCACATGAGCTTTTTTATGCTTCCTTTCATTCTATCTGTGTCTTTACATTTAACATATGTTACTTTAAAATAACATATAGGTAAGTCTTACTTTGTTATCCAGTCTGGCAATTTATGCCGTACAGTTGGTGTGTTCAATCTATTTTTATTTAATGTAATTAAATGTATGAGTGGGCTCAGTCTACCATTTTGGTATTTCCACCATATGTTCTTTGTTTCTTTTTTTTTCTTTCTGTATTCTTTTGGGTGAATCAAGTATTTTTTAGTTTTCTGATTTGTCTTCTCTATTGACTTTTTAGCTATACTTTTTGTGTAATTTTTTTTTTACAACATATGCACTTCAGAAATTAAAGTATGTATCTTTAAGTGATCACAATCTACCTTCAAATACATTCATACATTATGAATAATGTAAGGACCTTACAACAGTGATCCATTTACCTGCCTTTTGCCTTTGTGCTTTTGTTTTCATATATTTTATTTCTATTTGTGCTATAAACCTCATAATGAATCATCATTATTGCAGCTGTATTTTTAAAAATCAGTAGTTTTTTACATATATATGTATATACTCTCTGCATATTTGTCTCAGTATCTCTCTCTCTTTATGTATACACACACACATACATACATACAAAATATATACATATGTATATATAAGTGTTTGGATAGATCTCTCTCTCTACATGTATACAGAGACATATATGTTATACACTTGCACATATACACATAATTGTCTATATATAAAGCATTTTGAAGGGGACATTTCTTGTAGTACTGGTCTGCTGGAGACAAACTGTCTCCATTTTTGTTTCTCTCTGAAAACATTTGTATATTGCCTCTGCTTTTGCAGGATATGAAATATTAAGTTGATAGTTTTTTCTTTTTTCCTTATAGCACTATAAAGAAGTTGTTCCAGTTTTCTGGCTTCATTCTCATTGTTGTTCCCTGTAAGTAATGTATCATTTTTCCTCTGGCTATTTTTATGAATTTTCTCTTTGAGTCTCAGCAGTTTAGGTACAGCTAGGTGTGATTTTCTTTGTATTTATCCTACTTGGGTTCTTTGAGCTTCTTGTATCTATAGGTTTATTTTGGCAAGTACTTGGTTGTTATTTCTTTAAAAATAACAAAAAACATATTTACCCATTTATTGCTCTCTTTTCCTTCTAGAACTTCAAGTACATGTTTTCTATACCTTTTGTTGTTATCCCAGAGTTCTTCTTTTTATTTCACTTTTTGTTTGGGTAATTTCTATTGATTTATGTTTAAGCTCATTAATCTATTCCTCTGCTATATCAAATTTGATGTTAAGTCCATTAAATAAAATCTACTTTTGATATCATTATTTTGTTTCTTTTATTTCCTTTGGGTCTTTTTTTAATAGTTTTTTTTTCCTCTCTTCTGAAATTACTAATCTACTCATGCATGTATTTTTTTTCCACTGGCTTCTTTGAAATATTTATCAATGTTGTTTTAAAGTCTCTACCTGGGCCATCTCAATATGCTTCAGTTGACTATTTCTTCTTTTGAACATGAGGAATATTTCCTTGCTTCTTCGCAGCTTTCATATATTTTAATGTATGGGATATTTTGTATAGAACAACAGTAGAAATTAAGTAAATCAGTGGTCCCCAACCTTTTTGGGACCAGGGACTGGTTTTGTGGAAGACAATTTTCCCATGAACTGGAGGGTGTGCTGGCAGGTGGTTTCAGGATGATTCAAGCATATCACATTTATTGTGTACTTTATTTATATTATTTTTACATTATGATATATAAGAATCTATGAGAATCTAATACTGCGGCTGAAGTGACAGGAAGTGGAGCTCAGGTGGTAATGTGAGCAATGGGGAACATCTGTAAATGTAGACGAAGCTTCACTCCCTTGCCTGCTGCTCACTTCCTGCTCTGTGGCCTGATTCCTAACAGGCCATGGACCAGTATCAGGCCATGGACCAGTATTGGCCCATGTCCTGGGGGCTGGGGATCCTTAAAGTAAAAAAAGTCACCTCCAGCGAAGGGGACCATGTTTGTTTTCCTGAGAGCATGTGTTGAGAGATGAGTCAATCTCATCTGAGTAGTTCAGCTGAGTCTGGGCTTGATTGCAGCTGAAGTTAGATTCATTTTACCACTGCCTTAAAACAATGTGAGGAAAGAATCAGAACTCTCTTTATCAGGGTTTGGAATCTGGGCACTGGTGAGATCTCAAAAAATTCTTTATCTTTTAGAAATATAAAATATACATATGAAAGCATTCTCTTTGCGTCCCAGTTTTACCCTCAGCTTTCTGCATCTTGAAGATATCTCTCCATTCAGATGCCTTGCGCACATATTTTGGAGAATGGCTGTAATGCACGTGATAGGGGCCCCAAGTGCCCAGGAGGGATTTTTCTCAAACCTCTGGCTTCAGCCTTGCACTTTGGGAAGGCCCTGGGTACCTCAGAAGGATCTATCTCATCCCTCTTGCCTTTACCCCCAGCCCTCAGCATACTAAACTCTGGGTGTAGATGAGAACAATGAGAATGGGTCAATGGGTATGTGCGGGTTCACGGACTGGCATGGGGCATCTCCTAAGTGGAATCCCATAAGACTGCTGGTGTTTGAGCCAAGTCAGTATCCCTCTGCCCCTAAGTTAGGGCTGTGCATGGTGTATTAGGACCTCCTCAGGGTTCTAATCTTTCATGACAACCCATTCACTGCTATAAGTTTACCAATAGTTTGACAGGTTTCTCCTTAACCCTATCCATGGGAGATTTCTGTTCGTCTGTGTCTTCACCAATGATGAAAGCATCAAGGCACTCTTCTTGTCAGGAAGGGGTCACTGCTTTTTGAAATTGAGTTTGTTTTCCCTTCTTTGCATCTTCAGTTCTCTGATGATTTTTAAACAATTGTGATTTTTCACTTAGCTGTCTTGTGCTCATTGTTAGTGTGGTAGCAACAGTCGTTTGTGATTTTCTACACCCTAACTGGAAGTGGAGCACTGTTCTGTTTTATTTATTTTCTACATCCAGGACCTAGACACCTATCCATGTAGCTGGGAGAGGGATAGATTTGATTGACTCCAGCTTAAAACCTCTTATCCTTTTCTGTGCAAAAGGCTTTCTCCTGGACAAAGTACATAATTTCTAGCTCCTTCACTCAGTAGGAGTTGTCTCCCAGAGGTCTCTTCAGATCCTACTAAGTGAGTTTCTGTTGGGCTGTTTCAGTGTATCAGAGATATCTGCTTCTTATTCAAGGTGTGGCAAGCTTTTCCACCCCTCAGCTACCCACTGCATCATATTAAAGTGATAACACCTCAGAGAGGGGTGAGACCTTAAGGACATTTTCACACTGGGTGACATCAAAGTCTACAGCCATGAGAGATCTCAGGATATAGGGGAGAGTAGGAAGCTTCTATCTACTAGCATTTACTTGATAGCTACTTTGAGTCACCTTTCTCACAGTCAATCCTGGGGTATCCCCTTGAGATAGATATTTTTACTTTACATGTAGGGAAGCTGAGATTCAGAGGTTATATAACTTGCCTAAGTGGCAGAGCTTGGATTTGAACTCACTAGTGACTCATTCCAAAACCAAGTTTTTCTTTCTTTTTTTTTTCCTTTACCAATGTGGAGGAAGACACAGAAGAAGGTGGGACTGGACAGGCCACTCCTGCAGATGTTGGTCATGGGATCAGAATTAGTCTCAGTGTCTGAGACTCAACTTTTTCCATCAGGACGCTACCATAATCAAACCTGGTATTTGCTTGGTGATCTTGAGCAGTTCATCTAATATGTTTTTTGAACATCAATATTTTTCTAAAAATCTAAGCTTCTCCAATTCCTTTGGGGAATTCAGAGCAGCTCCTCCAGGGGTCCTCTTTTCAGCAGGTTTCTTTCCCAACAACCAGATTTGTAGAAAGGAAAGGAGAGAAAACAGCAGCCCCCACACCCACACCAGCCCCCACCCATCCTAATCTGCAGAAGCCTTTGTACTGTGCCAAAGGCCACTTCACACTTGGCCTCTTCTCCCTGGCACGGCAGCAAACACAGGAAAAGCCAAAGTGTAATTAGTTAATAGCAGAGCTCCTCTGTTAATGGAAAGGGCATTTCAAACTTACTTATGCAAACAGATACTGGGGGATTTGTCAGAAACCATCAGTAGGATGCAACAGAGAGGACTCACAGGTCACTTGTCAAGTGGGGACAACACTTGTCTCATTTAAGCATTGAGACCTAGAATGGCTCTCTGGACCACTGGCTAGCTTAAAGGGAAGAACATTGGGAAAAGAAGCTGGATACCCCTCTTCTGAACATCTTCCCCCTAAAAATAGCCATGTGTCAAGACGGTGTTACATACCCAACCAGCATTTTCTCAGCTTTTCCTCTATAAAAACTGATGAAATAGATGCTATTACGGTTCCCATTTTACAGTTGAGGAACTTGAGACTTAGAGAGCCGAGTAACCTCACTTAGTTCAAGCAAGTGCTCAGTGGTGGGCCTGGAATTTGAACCCAGGACACCTGAACTCTATGGTGGTCCCCCATTTTGCATGGTGTTTCCACACTCAGTAGTTGGGCACATGAATGTCTGAGTTGTTAATAGAAGATGCTCTTAGGTCTTATTAAAGCTAGTAATCGATCACTGTAACCCCTTTCTCCTCTTCCTGGGCTCGCAATCACACTATACATTTCCCAGACTCCTTTGCAGCTGAGTTAGTCATGTGACTGAGTGCTAGCCAGTGCAGTGTGAGCAGAAGTCTCAATTTGATCTTCATGCCTTTTTCTCCTTAAAGCTGGCTGGAATGATTCCTGAGGCAATGTTGTTAGCCATGTGACAAAGATGGTGCACTCACAAGTTAGAAAGAGCCTGTATCCCTGATTCATCAGTTGGAGAACATTCCTACCAGGAACAGGGGTGTCAGATTCATTTATTGTATTAATCCACTTAGGAATGAAGGTTTATCAGATGCAGCAACCCATGTTACCTTGAGCAATACAAGCATAAACCTCCAGGAAGGGGCTGGGAAGTTACTAAGGAACTGGGCTTTGATCCTATCTATGATTTCTGTGATTAACTTTGCTAGAATGGTGGAGGGTGAGCAAGCTTGGTCTTTGTTGCTGTAAAGAGTTAGGCTTCATGATGGGTTAGTTGGGGACCTTGAGTAACTCATTTAATTTTCCTGAACATAATTATTTTTTTTCTGAAAATGAGAATGATGGTTACATCATTCTGTATCAGTTCAGTTCAGTTCAGTTACTCAGTCGTGTCCGACTCTTTGAGACCCCATGGATTGCAGAATGCCAGGCTTCTCTGTCCGTCACCAACTCCTAGAGCTTGCTCAAACTCATGTCTATACAGTTGGTGATGCCATCCAACCATCTTATCCTCTGTCGTCCCCCTTTCCTCCTGCCTTTAATCTTTCCCAGCATCAGGGTCTTTCCAATGAGTCAGTTCTTTGCATTAGATGGCCAAAGAATTGGAGTTTCAGCTTAGGCATCAGTCCTTCCAATGAATATTCAGGACTGATTTCCTTTAGGATTGACTGGTTTGATCTTGCAGTCCAAGCAACTCTTAAGAGTCTTCTCTAACACCACGGTTCAAACACATCAATTCTTCAGCTCTCAGCTTTCTTTATAGTCCAACGCTCACATTCTGTATAAACTTAAATTATTCAAAAATTTTTATTGAGCACTTACTTCAGTCCAGTGATTATTCTAGGTGCTGGGAACAAAAGGAAAACATCCTTGCCTTTATTGAACTTACATTCTGGTGGTGGAGGGAGTAGAGAGGGCTGGACAGTAAATTAATAAGCAAGTGTGTTATATGGTGATTAGTGATATGGAGAACTTATAAGTAAGGGGGAATAAGAATACCAGGAGTAAGGAGGTTAGGGGTATGCAGTCAGAGAAGGTATTTCTAATTAAGGATATATGAGCAGAGACTTTAAGCTGGTGAGGGAGTGAGCCGTGTGAATATCTGGGCAAACAGTGCTTCATGCAGAAGCACTGGTGGGTGCAGAGACCTGAGGCTAGAGAGTGCTTGGCATGTTGAAGGAGCCACAAGGTGGTTGATGCAGCTGAAGTCTGGAAGGCAGGGGGTAGATGTGGCACTGTTAGAAAAAGCATCCAGCATGGTACCTTTTAATAAATGTTAGACTCCTTCCTTCCTGTGTAATGGCTTTGTAATCACCGTGGGAAGTCCTCATTGCAAAAACAAACAAACAAATAAATAAAAATAGAAACAAGTCAAACACAAATTTCCTTTACTGACTGGGCTGATGCTTGGAATTTCACCAGGAGGTCTTGTTCGTTTAGTCCAAGTCTTTGATTCCTGTATCTTGCAAATACTACAGGCAAAGGATAATACTCTTAGCTACTTTTAGCTGTTACACTTTAAAGGGGTTGGTTACAAGTTTGACTGAGGTTGGTGGGAGAGAGGAGTTTGAGACAGGAGGTAACTGGGAGTCTGGAAAGAGTCGAAGTGAAAGATCAAGCTAGGACTGGGGAGGGGAGGGATAAGGGAGATTATTGAAGCTTAACTTGGTCTGAGGTCACATTTTGAAGCTTTTCTGTGTTACATAGCTTTAGACGGGCGTCAAAGGAACTTACATCTGCAGACATCACTGATTTAAAGGAGAACTCGCCTTAGCTTATGAGGTTGCCTTGTGTTGAAAAGCAGGGATAGCCCCTGCCCATATCTCCCCTATATGCCCCAGGAAGGGATGGCCCCTTTTCTGTACCCTGTCACCAGCAGGAGAGGAGAGCACCCCTCACAGAGCATAGACAGCTGTCAAAGTTCTGTGTGCCCCGAGTTCCTGTCCCTTTGGCTTCAGAAATTCCTATTGTCAGTGTTCTTAATTGTAGGCGACAGAAACCACTCTGGCTGTTTCAAGAAGAAAATGCATTTATTAATGATATTTGGTTCCCTCTCACCCTCTTAAAATCATTGAGAGTTGGGGGAGAAGCTTCCAGGAGAAGTGCTCCAACACTGCAGAGTTAGTCTGAAGATGAAATCACCGTTGCAGCTGCTGAGAATTGAATGCCAGGGACCCGTCATCTCAGCTGCATGGACTGCTGTCTCTGGTAGTGCTGTTACTTCTGTGTCTGGAGCTGGACTTAGTGTCCCAAGGCCCGATGCCTCTGCTGCTAAGTCTGGCAAAGGGATTCCCTTGGCAGAGCCTGGTTCCTTGAGTAGCTCACTTCCTCATTTCAAGAGCAACGTCTTCTATGGATGTGTATGATGACAGAGCTGGATCACAGGCCTGCATCTCAGTTGCAAAAGAAGCTGGGAGTTTAAGTTGTGAGCACAGTGAAGAGGCAGGACTGATATCGTGGGAATATTTTCAAATATAGGAATGACTGGTAAAGATGCGGCTGATGTTGCTTGCAGGCAGTGTCTGCATAGGATCATACTTAAAATTTAGAATCTTACTGAAAACAAAGGCCTAGGTGACCTTGTTGGGCCCCTGCAAAGAGTGAAGCCCAGGAAGGTAGCCATTGAAACGGAGTAATCACCAAGGACGGCAGCATCCCCTAGCCACAGCAGAGGGGTGTGCTGGGTGTGGTTCCTCATGAGCAGGCAAGGACTCCAGAACAAGCATGTCTTCTTGGTCTCTCTGGCTGTACCCTACCCTGCAAAGAGAAAAGGCCTTCATGGAAAATGATGGGAAAGCAAAATATCATCCCAGTTTTGCTTGTGTGGAGACATAATTACTGAGTTATCCTGATGCCTGCATAAACTCACAGCTCAGAAAAGTGAATAATTGTCTCTGATAAAGTTCTGGTAAACAGAAACCCATATGTGTCTAGAGGGATTCAGGGATGTTTTCCATTTATCCTGAGCTGGACAATAAACAGATGAGTTGGTCCATTCCCACCCGTTTAGAAGGCCTCTTTCTGTCCTGAGTTAGTATATTTCAGGTTTGAAGGAGATGACATCTATCTCCATTTTCTGGTCTGACATAATCCCATTTAGAAATTTTGGATAAATATTTAATAAACTGGAATCATGATCACAAGTCAGAACTCTAAGATGACTCAGTAATGAATTCCCCACAGAAGTCAGACATTTTGGTGTTTCCCAAAGCACTTTCTCACGAATGGTGAGATTCTCTCACCAGAGTCAGGCCTAGTCAGAAAGGAGAACTTCATCTCCTGCTTCAAAACAAGCTTCCAGCCCTGCTGTCTCTCACCTCCTTGTACACAGTGCTGTATTTTTGTCTTCTGCTTCCCCTCCCAGTCAGATCTGCCATCCTTCAAGGCAGGTCAGGACTTCTTTCTCCAAGAAGCCTCCCTCCCTTGGCAGGCGTCTCTCCGGTAGCTCCTGTCTGACTGTGTTGTGAGATGAGATACAGTACAGAGATGCTCTGGAAGCTCCAGAGGCCAGTTCAGGTCTCACTTTCAGACTCCTGCAAAGCCTGATTCCTGAGGACATCGCATTGACTCATTCAGTCCCCGAGCTTGTCTTGCTTTTAATTTCCCAGCCAAGTTCTTTTCTCCAGCAACATATGACCCCCTTTTTCTACTTCAGTAACCTCAGTGGTAGCTCTCACCACGTTAAACAACGGTCTGATTTGGCATTGAAAAAAGCAGTCAATTGTTTCCTTTAAATCTTAATGTCTTAGGCCCTGGGAACATTTTAAGTAACTATTTAATGAGAAGACTTCTGGTGAAGCATAGGTAAGATCTTAAAGGCTCTAATTGCTCCCTAGAGAAAGCTGTCAAGGTTAAGTAACCTCGTTCAGGTTGTGTACATGGAGCGGGATGAACAAAACAAGGCAGAAGTGAGGCACAGAGGCTGCAGGAGAGAAGCCCTAATCTGGTGGATGAAACTTCTTGGACCAGAAAGATTTCTAGAGCCATGCCTTGAGCTGTCAATAGTGGGTACCTGCTGGTCCATCATTAGACCCCCAAATGGTCAAACAAATGACTTCCTTTTTCCTAGGCCTAGCTGCCTTCTAATTTGGAGCCCAAATTATAGTTCTTTCTTCTCCTCTTTCATTTAAATACAAAACAAAACCAAACAAAACTAAACCCCAAACTCTGTTTTCCCTTCTAACCCCCACTTGAACTTTTAATTTGTGCATCATTTATGTGTTTATTCACTACAAAAATATTTATAAAATATCTCTTGGGTTGCAGGCACTGCCCTAAGCACTGGGGATGTACCCAATTATTCCTTGTAGATAGTGGCAATAAAATGAATTTATGAGCAAAGAGGTGAGAGAAAAGACACGTCATGTGCTGGCAGGGGTCATCTCCTAAATGGAATCCCATAAGACTGCTGGTGTTTGGGGCAAGTCAGTATCTCTCTGCCCCTAAGTTAGGGCTGTGCATGGTATAATGGAGGGGTTCTGTCATGTGAGAATGATATTCACTGTATGTGCCCAAGGCAAGGGAGAGTGAGGCACATTGGAAATGAGGCTCAAATCAGCTTCTTACTTAATTGAGACAAAGAGTCTTTTATGCAGTTCTCCCCCCCGCCCCCACTCCAGCCCAACAGAGACGGCCTGCTCATTGCGGGCAGCCCCTGCAGCTGCTTCAGGTAGAAATGTTGCCAGGCCCCCAAAAGCCATGCTGTCTGTGACCATTACACAGGCCTCAGTGGGTTTGGGAGCTGTCACCCTTGAAATTAAGTGAGAAAAACGGAGGAGCGAGCAGGGCATGTGGTACCCCAGACACCTCAGTCTTGATGTGAGTGAGGCCTAAATTGGGAAGTATTTGGCTGATGGCAAGGGCAGATAAACGTTACGGATTTGATGTAATCCCAGACCTCAGGCCTGAAATGGAGGTTGACCCTTCCCGCTGAGCATGTTTGTGTAATACTACTGGACCTGTAGTAACAAGAAAGGAAGCAGAGGAAGGACATCGGCTTAGCCGTATGGCAACTCTTGGGGAGAAGATGACAGGGAGAGCCAGGCTTGAGTTGTTCATGGTGTCAGAAGTCGAAGGAATAAAAGAAAATTCTGCAAAGTTTGAGCTAGTGTATCCTTGAGGAGAAAAACTGATGCGAGGGAATGATATTCCACTGTAGGATATGGGAATGAGGGGAAGTGGGCATGTCACCTGGTTGTTTAGAAGTCCAAAACAACCATATGACCCGAAATGCGATTTGTAATAATTACAAACTGCACTCATTTGTCCTCATAAACCTAATGTTCACTATGCCTACATTTAAAATGGGGCAACTGAAGTATGTGGGTTTACATGACTTACTTGTTGTTAGTCGCCAGTCATGTCCAGCTCTTTGCGACCCCATAGACTATAGCTTGCCAGGCCCCTCTGTCCATGGAATTCTCTAGGCAAGAACACTGGAATGGCTTGTCATTCCTCTCTCCAGGGGACCTTCTGGACCCAGAGATTGAACCCAGGTCTTTTGCATCACAGGCAGATTCTTCACCATCTGAGCCACCAGGGAAGCCCCAGTTGGTGGCTGAGTTTTGTATAAAGCGCAGTGTTTGCATCCTTTCCTCCCGTAATGATGATGCCCTGAATTTATCAGGGATGTTTGCATTTATCATCTTACTGGACCAGTCTAAAGCTGTAGGGGATAGAATGGACCAGAGAAAGATTGAGGATGAAGTGAAACTATCATTTTTGAATACTTACTATGTGCCCTGTGCTTTATGGATGCTGTCTCAGAAATTACTATCTTTTAAAGGTAGGTATCATTAATCTTTGTTTTAAAGATGAGGCTAAATCATGGGAGAGTAAGAAACCTGCCCCAGCCTACCCAACCAGTAAATGGTAGACTTGAGATCCAGATCCAGGTGTCTGATGCCAAAGGCTGGTCTGTTCCATCACAGCAGATGACTTCCACCCACTGAAACCTCTCCACCATCTGCCTGTAGATGCCCTGCAGCCAATCAGGGCAGAATCGGCCTTAGAGCTCCACTTTCTGTACTCCTAACATTTCCATCAAGTAATTCGTGAAATAACAGCTTGGTGGTCAACAACAGAAGTGTGGAGCTGGAGGAGACTGAATTTGGATCTGGGCTCCCCTACGTCCTAGTGAAGGATCTAGTGTAATTAGTGCCTCTTAGGTCCAGTTGCCATGTTTGCAAATGAAGATGAAAACTCTCAAGAAGGTTCATGGTGACAGTTAATGAGTGTAAGCTGCTTCAGATGACACTGAATGTATGGTGAGTGCCCACAAATGACAGCAGAGATAGCGTGGGACAGCCAGGCGCCCTTGTCCTGACTTGGTCTGCCTGTGTTCCCTTGTCCTGGCCCCTCCTCATTTCCACAGGCAGGCGCGCATTTTCGAAATCTTCCTGTGCTCTCTCTCCCAGACATCTTCTCTCTTTCCTCAATTTCTCTTCTCCTGAGTTCTCATCGCGGTTGTGGAGTGACCTCTTTTTTCACTCATATATGCCAAAGCCAGTGCATAGAGGTGCAGGATGGATCCACCAGTTCTGAGCTTTTCTTGGCTTCAGTCAGGGTTCTTCAGAGAAACAACAAGGAATTGGTTTATGAAGTTGTAGGCCCTGGTGAGTCTGAAATCTGTACGGCTGGCTAGCTGGCTGGAAACTCAGGTAGGAGCTAGTGGTTCAGTCTTGAGACAGAATTTCTACTTCCTCAGGAAGCTTCAGTTTAGCTCTTATGGACTTGCAACTGACTGGATGAAGCTCATGCTATCTAGGATGATATCTTTTACTTAAAGTCAACTGACTGGAGATACTAACCACATCTATAAAATATGTCCACAGCAACACCTGGATTAGTGTTTGCTTGATTAATTGGGTGCTACAGCCTAGGCAGGTTAACACATAAGATTATTATAGCTTTCAGAGCTTCCCTCAGATGAAGGTCCTTAACTGGCCTCTTTTTTTCTTCCTATATCTGATGGGCAGGCTCCTTTTTTCCTCTGCCTGCCCTTTAAATATTACTGATCTTCAAGGTTCCCTTGTTGGTACTTCGCTCATTCTAGATGCTCCCCTGGGGGCAATCTTATTTCCTTACAGCAGCTGAACCTCTCTCCCTGCACACTGGCAATGCCTTGTTCTATTTCCAGCAGTCCATTTCTGACTGGGCACTGAACACCTCCGCTGGATGCCCACCTCCACTTCCACCTGATTCCCCACTCCACCCTGGCCATCCTGCTGAATTCTGCCTTCCCCTCTCACCTCGTCAGCCCAAACATAAATCTTGTCACCATTCTTCCTTTTTTTCTAAAAATAATATTTATTTACTTTTGGCTACATTGGGTCTTTGCTGCTGCACTTGGACTTTCTCTAGTTGCATGAGGAAGAGTAGCCCCCCTCTTCCTTGTCAGGGGTACTCTCCCTTGTGGCACTCGGGCTTCTCATTGCAGTGGCCTGTCTTGTTGTGGAACACAGGCTTTTGGTTCTCAGGCTTCAGTAGTGTGGCATGTGTGCTTAGTGGCTCTGCGGCATGTAGAATCTTTCCCGGACCTGGGATCGAACCCATGTCCCTGTCATTGGCAGGCTGATTCTTAACCACTGGACCACCAGGGAAGTCGTGGTCACCATTCTTGACTCTTCCCTGTGGCTCTCCCTTTCCCTTCGACTGGTGACCAAGTCCTGCTGATTTTTCCCTACTGAATATCTCACTCAAGAAAATATTTGTTGGTTATCTATCTACACTTGACACCAAGCTAGGTTCTAGAGCAGTGTTTCTCAATCTTGTCACAATTGACGTTTTGGGGTCAGATAATTCTTTGTTGTGGAGAACGTCCCATGCATTTTATGAAATCTAGCCAGCATCCCTGTTCCCTAAGGCTGCCATAATAATGCCAGAGTAGGGGGACTGTGCAGTAGAAATTTACTTTCTTCCCATTCTGGAGGCTGGAAGTCCAAGAACAAGGTGTTGGGGGTGTTGGCTTCACTTGAGGCCTCTCCCCTTGGCTTGCAGATGGCTGCTTTCTCCTTGTGTCTTCACATGGCCTTTTCTCTGTGCATTTGTGTTCCTGGTGTCTCTCTTCTTATAAAAACAGCGGTCATACTGGACTTAGGCCTATGGTAATGGCTTCATTTTAACCTAAGTATCTCTTTTATGACCTTTCCTTTGTGCTGCATGGTAAGTTGCTTTAGTCATGTGTGACTCTTTGCAACTCTGTGGACTGTAGCCTGCCAAGATCTTTCATCCATGGAATTCTCCAGGCAAGAATTTTAGAGCAAGTTGCTCTGCCCTCCTCCAGGGGATCTTCCCAACCCAGGGATTGAACACGCATCTCTTATGTTTCCTGAATTGGCAGGTGGATTCTTTAGCACTAGCACCACCTGGGAAGCCAACTACTGTTAAATTCTGAGATACTGGGAGTTGTAACTTTAACTTTCAGAGTGACAAATTCCACCCATGAAATCCAGCCCCCACCCATTAGACACCAATAGAATCCTTCAATCCAGGTTGGGATGCAAATCAAAAATATTTCCAGATATTGCCAAATATACCCTCACGGCAAAACTGCCCAGGTTGAGAATTACTGTTGTACACAGAAGTAGTTTTAACACTGGCTGCACATTAGAATCACTTGAAGAAATTTAAAAAAAAGGAACAAAACAACTAACATCTGCAGAAATGCTGTTTTAATATTTTGGGGTGGAGCCCAGGCAGGGGTATTTTATAAAGGTGTTCCAGATTATTCTAACATGCAGTCAGAGGTGAGAACATTCGAGCAGTGTGAGAGTGAACAAAACAGACACTAAATAACGAATTTCATGATTGAAAACCTAATGCACCAGTACAGCTATATTCTGCATGCTCTTTTGTAACATTTTCCTTAGCAGTGTATCTTGGACATTTTCTTGTGTCATCAGGTTACATGTGGACTAATCCATTTCAGTTGTGTCCAATTCTTTGCGACCATATGAACTACATATAGCCTACAGCCAGGCTTCTCTGTCCATGGGATTCTCTAGGAAAGAATACTGGAGCGGGCTGCCATTTCCTTCTCCAGTCATTAGATTCAGTTCAGTTCAGTTCAGTTCAGTTCAGTTCAGTTCAGTTGTTCAGTCATGTTTGACTCTTTGCAACTCCATGAACTGCAGCATGCCAGGCTTCCCTGTCCATTACCAACTCCTGGAGCTTGCTCAAACTCATGTTCATTGAATCGGTGATGCCTTCCAACCATCTCATCCTCTGTTGTCCCCTTCTCCTCCTGCCTTCAATCTTTCCCAGCATCAGGGTCTTTTCCAATGAGTCAGTTCTTTGCATCAAGTGGCCAAAGTATTGAAGCTTTAGCTTCAGCATCAGTGCTTCCAGTGAACACTCAGGACTGATTTCCTTTAGGATGGACTGTTTGGATCTCCTGCAGTCCAAGGAACTCTCAAGAGGCTTCTCCAAGTCCACAGTTCAAACGCATCAATTCTTTGGCGCTCAGCTTTCTTTATGGTCCAACTCTCACATCTGTACATGACTGCTGGAAAAACCATAGCTTTGACTAGATGGACCTTTGTTGGCAGAGTAATGTCTCTGCTTTTTAATATGCTGTCTAGGGTGGTCATAGCTTTTCTTCCAAGGGGCAAGCATCTTTTAACTTCATGGCTGCAGTCACCATCTGCAGTGATTTTGGGGCCCAAGAAAATAAAGTCTCTCACTGTTTCCCTTGTTTCCCCATCTATTTGTCATGAAGTGATGGGACCAGATGCCATGATCTTTTTTCTTGAATATTGAGTTCTAAGCCAGCTTTCTTATTCTTCTCTTTCACTTTCCTCAAGAGGCTCTTTAGTGCCTCTTCACTTTCTGCCATAAGGGTGGTGTCATCTGCATATCTGAGGTTATTGATATTTCTCCCGGCAATCTTGATTCCAGCTTGTGCTTCATCCAGCCTGGCATTTCACATGATGTACTCTGCATATAAGTTAAATAAGCAAGGTGACAATACACAGCCTTGACGTACTCCTTTCCCAATTTGGAACCAGTCCATTGTTTCATGTCAGGTTCTAAATGTTTAAGTCATTAGATTATATATAGATAAAATATTAATGAGTTTGCATGTGGATATGCTGTAAGTCATTTAATCAGGGCCTGAGTATATATTTTGGAGGATTCAAACTCTGCTCTATTGAAGTCATACTGAAGAGAATATTCTTGTATGCATATCTTTGTAAGCAGCTTTGTTCATTTTCTTTGGGTAAAACTGGAGAGGTGGAAATCCTGGGTTAAAGTGGAGAATATCTGTGTAGTTTTTTACACATATCACTAAATTGTTCCTCAGAATTGCATTAACTTACGACTCTGCCAACAAAATATGTTTAAGAAAGTCATTACCCTGTATCCTCACCATCCACTGGAGAAGGGAATGGCAAACCACTTCAGTATTCTTGCCTTGAGAACCCCATGAACAGTAGGAAAAAGCAAAATGACAGGATACCAAAAGAGGAACTCCCCAGGTCATTAGGTGCCCAATATGCTACTGGAGATCAGAGGAGAAATAACTACAGAAAGAATGAAGGGATGGAGCCAAAGCAAAAACAATACCCAGTTGTGGATGTGACTGGTGATAGAAGCAAGATCCGATGCTGTAAAGAGCAATATTGCATAGGAACCTGGAATGTCAGGTCCATGAATCAAGGTAAATTGGAAGTGGTCAAACAAGAGACGGCAAGGGTGAACGTCGACATTCTAGGAATCAGCAAACTAAAATGGACTGGAATGGGTGAATTTAACTCAGATGACCATTATATCTACTACTGCTGGCAGGAATCCCCCAGAAGAAATGGAGTCGCCATCATGGTCAACAAAAGAGTCCAAAATGCAGTACTTGGATGCAGTCTCAAAAACGACAGAATGATCTCTGTTCATCTCCAAGGCAAACCATTCAATATCACAGTTATCCAAGTCTATGCCCCAACCAGTAATGCTGAAGAAGCTGAAGTTGAATGGTTTTATGAAGACCTACAAGATCTTTTAGAACTAACACCCAAAAAAAGATGTCCTTTTCATTATAGGGGACTGGAATGCAAAAGTAGGAAGTGAAGAAACACCTGGAGTAACAGGCAAATTTGGCCTTGGAATGCAGAATGAAGCAGGGCAAAGGCTAATCGAGTTTTGCCAAGAAAATGCACTGGTCATAGCAAACACCCTCTTCCAACAACACAAGAGAAGACTCTACACATGGACGTCACCAGATGGTCAACACTGAAATCAGATTGATTATATTCTTTGCAGCCAAAGATGGAGAAGCTCTATACAGTCAACAAAAACAAGACCAGGAGCTGACTGGCTCAGATCATGAACTTCTTATTCCCAAATTCAGACTCAAATTGAAGAAAGTAGGGAAAAACTCCAGACCATTCAGGTATGACTTAAATCAAATCCCTTATGATTATACAGTGGAAGTGAGAAAAAGATTTAAGGGCCTAGTTCTGATAGATAGAGTGCCTGATGAACTATGGACTGAGGTTCATGACATAGTTCAGGAGACAGGGATCAAGACCATCCCCATGGAAAAGAAATGCAAAAAAGCAAAATGGCTGTCTGGGGAGGCCTTACAAATAGCTGTGAAAAGAAGAGAAGCAAAAAGCAAAGGAGAAAAGGAAAGATATAAGCATCTGAAAGCAGAGTTCCAAAGAATAGCAAAAAGAGATAAGAAAACCTTCTTCAGCTATCAATGCAAAGAAATAGAGGAAAACAACAGAATGGGAAAGACTAGAGATCTCTTCAAGAAAATTAGAGATACCAAGGGAACATTTCATGCAAAGATGGGCTTGATAAAGGACAGAAATGGTAGGGACCTAACAGAAGCAGAAGATATTAAGAAGAGGTGGCAAGAATACACAGAAGAACTGTACAAAAAAGATCTTCATGACCAAGATAATCATGATGATGTGATCACTAATCTAGAGCCAGACATTCTGGAATGTGAAGTCAAGTGGGCCTTAGAAAGCATCACTACGAACAAAGCTAGTGGAGGTGATGGAATTCCAGTTGAGCTATTTCAAATCCTGAAAGATGATGCTGTGAAAGTGCTGCACTCAATATGCCAGCACATTTGGAAAACTCAGCAGTGGCCACAGAACTGGAAAAGGTCAGTTTTCATTCCAATTCCAAAGAAAGGCAATGCCAAAGAATGCTCAAACTACCGCACAATTGCACTCATCTCACATGCTAGTAAAGTAATGCTCAAAATCCTCCAAGCCAGGCTTCAGCAATATGTGAACCAAGAACTCCCTGATGTTCAAGCTGGTTTTAGAAAAGGCAGGGGAATCAGAGATCAAATTGCCAACATCCGCTGGATCATGGAAAAAGCAAGAGAGTTCCAGAAAAACATCTATTTCTGCTTTACTGACTATGCCAAAGCCTTTGACTGTGTGGATCACAAGAAACTGTGGAAAATTCTGAGAGAGATGGGAATACCAGACCACCTGACCTGCCTCTCGAGAAATCTGTATGCAGGTCAGGAAGCAACAGTTAGAACTGGACATGGAACAACAGACTGGTTCCAAATAGGAAAAGGAGTACGTCAAGGCTGTATATTGCCACCCTGCTTATTTAACTTCTATGCAGAGTACATCATGAGAAACGCTGGACTGGAAGAAACACAAGCTGGAATCAAAATTGCCAAGAGAAATATCAATAACCTCAGATATGCAGACGATACCACCCTTATGGCAGAAAGTGAAGAGGAGCTAAAAAGCCTCTTGTTGAAAGTGAAAGAGGAGAGTGAAAAAGTTGGTTAAAGCTCAACATTCAGAAAATGAAGATCATGGCATCTGGTCCCATCACTTCATGGCAAATAGATGGGGAAACAGGAGAAACAGTGTCAGACTTTATTTTTTTGGTCTCCAAAATCACTGCAGATGGTGACTGCAGCCATGAAATTAAAAGACCATTACTCCTTGGAAGAAAAGTTATGACCAACCTAGATAGTATATTCAAAAGCAGAGACATTACTTTGCCGACTAAGGTCCGTCTAGTCAAGGCTATGGTTTTTCCAGTGGTCATGTATGGATGTGAGATTTGGACTGTGAAGAAGGCTGAGTGCCGAAGAATTGATGCTTTTAAACTGTGGTGTGAACTCTTGAGAGTCCCTTGGACTGCAAGGAGATCCAACCAGTCCATTCTGAAGGAGATCAACCCTGGGTGTTCTTTGGAAGGAATGATGCTGAAGCTGAAGCTCCAGTACTTTGGCCACTTCATGCGAAGAGTTGACTCATGGGAAAAGACTCTGATGCTGGGAGGGGTTGGGGGTAGGGGGAGAAGGGGACAACAGAGGATGAGATGGCTGGATGGCATCACGGACTCGATAGACATGAGTCTGAGTGAACTCTGGGAGTTGGTGATGGACAGGAAGGCCTGGCGTGCTCCGATTCATGGGGTCGCAAAGAGTCAGACACGACTGAGCTACTGAACTGACCTGCTGACTGACTCACCAGCCTTGGGTATTTCAATTTTTGAAATTAAATGAAATATGGTGCTCTGTTTACCTTGAATTTATTTGATTGTTACTGAAGCTAACCATTTCAAATACTTCTGTATTATTTGTGTTTATTCCTTTTCTGAATTGCTTGTCCATCTCATTTGCTTATTTTTAGCAATATTTTAATTTTTCCTGTAGATTTGCAAGAGCTGATTGGATAAATATTAATTCTTTATCTGTTTCATGTTTAAAGTTTTTATGGGGTTGATATTTGCCTTCAGTGCTTGTTTATGTCATTTTTATTTCTAGAATTAGCTTTCATGTAGTTAAATCTGTAATATTTCCTCCCTCTCTTCCCTCCTCCTTCCTCCCTCCTTAATTTTATTCATAGAAAAATTTTATGTACACACCATCGATCAAAGTTCATCTACATTTTTGTTCTTTCATTAATTTTTTGACATTTTGTTTTAAAAATCCATTTGGAATTTTGGCATGCCATATAAGGTAAGGATTGAATTTTATGTTTTATTTCAAATAGTTGTCCTACAACTCATTCTTAAACATTTTATCTTTCCTGTTCATTTGAAATGTCACACATTTCCTAGACTAAATTTTTATCTGGTTGGGCCTGTTTTGGTTCTTGTTGTTGTGTCCTGTATTATTTTATTTACTAGATTTATAACTTCTTTTGGCAGCTGAAGTTCAACTTGTCATTATGCTTGATTCTTCAAAACAATTTTTGAAATTCAAAACCACTTTTTTTTTCAAATTTTCACTGTGATTTTGAGTAAAAGTCCATTAACTTGGGGCGAATTTATCACTTTCCATTATTAAGTCTCACCTTTCAGACATAATATATAACACACCTTCTAGATTCAACTATTCTTCATGCATTTTTGTAAAGCATATCATTAGCTTTATATAGATCCTGCATAATTTTCATTAAATTTATTCCAAGATACTTTGCATTTTTGTTGCTATTAGAAATAAAACTCTTTACTCATTATATTTACTGAGTGGTTATTGCTGTTATTTTAAGAAGTTATTGTTGTATATATATGTATTAATTTTGTAACTATCTAGTTTACTGGGTAATTTGTTTTGGTGGCTTACTCCCTTGAGTTTTCTGGATTGGTGACTATCAGTTTATGCAGATAATACCAATTTGTTCTTCTTTTCATTGTTTGCATTTCTTATTTTTTCCTGTCTTACTGTATTGGCTAAATGTCTAGAAAAAAATTCAATTACAGTGGGAATAATGAGTGTACTTAACCCACCCTTGAAGAGTTTTGATTTTTTCTTTTCTACTAATATGAGATTGTCCAGTTTTGTTAGACTGTTTGTTGTGCTGTTTTGTCTTTGTCAGATTTTTATATTGGTGTTATGCTAACTTCACAAAATAAACAAAGAAGACTTAAAAGAATTATATGGTCTGGAATATTTTATATAGCAATAGCATAGTTGATTTCTCGAAAATTTGAAAGAATTTGCTCATAAAGCCATCTGGGTTTAATCCCTTGGCAGACTTTTCCAATTTCTTCCATGGCACTTATTTGTTTAACTTTTCTACTTCCTTTGCATACAATTTTGGTAATCTGTATTTTCTTATAAAACTATTTTACAAAGATTTTATTTTTTATTTGTTATACTATGTCACATGAAATTCTTAAGTGAGTAAAAGTATTTTCAAGTCAGTGGATTATATATTTTTTCTCCCAATTTTGAATGTTTATATGTTTTCTCTTCAACTTATAAGACCGACTCTTTTCTAATACATTAATTTCTGTTAATAATTAAAAAATTTTTTCTAAGTCATTTGATTTGAAATTTTAGTTTATGTATTTTTTTCTTTTACAAATTACTGATGAAAATATTTAAGGGTATATATTTGCTCTCTGAGGCGCTTCCCTGGTGGCTTAGATGGTAAAGAGTCTGCCTGCAATGCAGGAGACCTGGTTCGATCTGTGGGTTGGTAAGGGAGCCATCCCTGGAGAAGGGAATGCCTACCTACTGCAGTATTCTTGTTTGGGAAATCCCATGAACAGAGGAGCCTGGTGGGCTGCAGCCCATGGGGTTGCAAAGAGTTGGACGTGACAGTGAATTTCACACTTGCTCTCTGACTATAGAATTTGAGAGCATGTCATATGTTCATGTTTATAATTTTCTGTGTACTTTTTTCTCCCACTTCTAAAATTATTTATGAGTGAATTTAAAAAAATCAAGGAACTGAAGGTATTGGGGGGATATTATTATTTTTGTTAATAATTTTCATATTAGTTCTCTGGTGAATTGAGGATGTAGTTTAAACAATTTCCACTTTTTCAAAGTAATTATAGTTTTTTGTTAGAAGGGTATCCACTTTGTACATGCCCCTAGTTCAGATGTACATTTTTTTATAGTTATGTGTCCACATGTCCATCATTCCATTAGCCAATGAGCCCAGTGTGACCTTGGTCATTTTTGTATTTTTAGTGTTGAGAGCAGTTTGTGGTAAATACCAGGCATCAATAAATGTTGGCTGAATTGACCTTGAATGACAGATGGGAGTATGACAAGCTCAATTGGCTAAGGGGGCTGAGATTGTTAAGTACCATTTTCAGATGTATCAGTTGAATTTAGTGATCTACAGCAAAAGGCTAGGTACAAGGGAGTATTTGTAAAGGAGAGTAAAGTATGGGTTCCATATTGGGAACAAACTAGTGTCATTATTGACAGGATTAGATATAACTTTCTGTGGTGCCACCACATAGGAGTGTACCTAGTTCCAGAGTTCCAAGGAGAAGAAGTCGAGATAGTAGAGAGTAGCTATTTGTAGAGCTGCATCTAGCCAGAGGTCAGACCATGATTAGCTTGGGCAAGTTCTATAAGCTCTCAGGACCTCAGCTTCCATGCCTGTCAAGGGAGGACACTGGACAGAGTGATTTCTAATGATTTTTTAAAAAAAAGTCTTTGGTGAGTGGAAAGAAAAAGTATGACTGACAACACCAAAAGAAGCTTTGTTAAGGGACATGAGAAACATTTTTTATATTTTAGAGTTAATTTTAAAAATTCCTTAGATCTCTGAAATAGAATGCAGAATTTTGTGTTTGTGTGTCATACGTGTGTGTGTCTGTATATACATATATTTTTTCTTTTTTTTCCTGCAGAGAGGGTCTAGCTAGGCTTTAAAAGTGTCCATGATCCAGGAAAGCTAAGAACCATCTTCTTAGCAGGGTTCTAGATCTGAGGGTCAGAAATCCTAGTGATACATGGGAGAAGTTTTAATTCCTTTTCCTTCCAAATCTCCTCATTACATCATCCCCTCATCTGTCAGTCAATCAAATATTTATAGAGAGGCTCCCATGTTGAAAACATTTTGCTCTTCCAATGAAGAGAAGTAAAAAAAACAGGCATAATCCTGGCCCTGCCTTTCAGAGTTTTAAGGTGTGACAGGGGAGAGAGGATAAATAAATGTGGAAGGTTAGCAAATAAGACTTCCGGTACAGGGCAAATATATTGACCACAGGCTAAAGCTTCTCTCTTTTACCTTGCACACTTACAGATGATGGGAAAAACGTTTTAAAAAGTACCCAATCAATGCTTAAATCAAGAGTAGAAATTTCCACAGTTATAAATGGAGAGGTTTCCATAAAATGATTTAATACATGGCTCTCACTGAAATATGGAGGCCTTACCTGTTAAACTTGTGTGGACTAGGAAGGGACTGGCTAATCACTAGGCTCAAGTTGGGATCCCATTTTACTGAATGCTGGAGGCTTGAGTTATACAGCCTATATAAAGCTAAGGCCTGGGGTCAGATTCTCCACATTAAATGTGGGAGGCTGTCAGCAGAAAACCCTGCTTTCCTTTCTGAGGGGTTTTCTCCTTTCTCCCTTCCAAGGGTTGTGGCTAAGGTCCTGAGAAGTGCCACCCAGCATTATAGCATCTTGGGACCATCTTGTGTGCTCAGGGCTAAGGTGAGTAAGCAGATTACTTTGAGCTGAGAAGCCTAAACCTGTTTATCAATTTCTCCTTAAATCTTCCCTGGGTTTTCTGGATGGCGATAGGAAGAAATACTTATAAAAGATAATTTCACAAATGAAAATTACATAGCTCCAGGAAGTCCAACACCATGAATGATAAATAACAAACTGAGCAAATGGAGGTATCAATATTCAAAGAAAGGAGGCTATAGAACAATAAAAAAAAGTTTAAAAATGAATAATTTAAATGTTTTTGAAGATAAGGGAGAACATAGAAACGAAATAAAAATAGAAGGCAACGAAACAAGAACAGGTGGTTATGGAAAAATGAGAAACTTTAGGAATGAAGAAATAGTTGGTAGAACTAAACAATCAAGTCTACGGGTGGATTAGTTAAAAATCATGGCAAAATTTAGTAGCTTAAAACAAACATTTGTTGTCTTACAGTTGCTTTGTGTCAGGAATTCAGGAATGGCTTAGCTGGCTGGTTTTAGTTTAGGGTCTATCATGAGGTTATAGAGAAGATATCAGCAAGATCTGCCATCATTTAAAGGCCTGACTGAGGCTGGAGGTAAGATGGCTCCTTCTTGGGCCTGTTAGCAGATGACCTCAGTTCCTCCCCATGTGGGGCTGTTGCAACGCGCTTTGACTGTCCTTATGATGTGGCAGCTGGTTTCCCCAAGAGCAAGTGAGAGCGAATATAGAGGAAGGAAACAACAATGCTTTTTATGACCAGGTCTTAGAAGTTATACATTGTCAGTTACACCATATTCTATTCACTAGATGAGAGTCATTAAAACTAGCCCTAACTCAAGCAGAGAGGAGTTAGACTCCACCTCTTGAAGGAAAAGCTATCAAAGGATTTGCCAGTATATTTTAAACCCTACACAATAGACCAAATAGCATATTGTACACAGCAAAAAAAAAAAAAAAAAAAGAAGAAGAAGAAAAAAAAAAGAATTATGAAACTGGAAATCTGAGCTGAGGAAATGCCCCCAAATGTGGAATAAAGACCCAGTCAAATGGGAAACATGAAAAAAAAGTTAAGAAATCTGAATAACAGCGCAAAAGCCCCCACCATATGTTTAAAAGGAGTCCCAAGAGGAAAAAACAGAGGAAAAGATGTGGAAACAGTATTTGAGGGCTGAGAATTTCCTGAGACTAGAGATACTATTTCCCAGATTATAAAATATCATTAGGACTGAACATTATAACTGAAAGTTAGCCAACTCTACAAGGCAGTTACAAGGCAAGAGAGGGTGAAAAAAAGCTACTTCAAAGGTAGCTGGAGATGGAAAGAGCTGGAGTAGCCAGGAAAGCCTTTATAGGGGCAGTAGAAAGGCTAGGAAATTCTGCCAGGTCTGGGGGAGTGGAGGGAATTTTGGGCTCAGAGGACAGAAAGGGACCAGGTGTGGATCTGCCATGGTAGTGCCCTTGTGCCTTTTACTGACCTTTCACTGACTATGGGACAAATTCCTCCCCACCTCTGCCACTATCAAAATGCAGATAGAGATGATTGATGCAGCCCTGGGACTCTGAGGCTCAAGTACAATGGCAAGGCCAGAAGACCCTGTCCTTCTCCCGAGCAGGGAAAAGGCTGCTTTCTGCCCCAAGATCTCCTCTTTAGCTCTTAGGCCTCAAACGTCAAATGCTGCAGCCAAATGAAAACACTTCTCTTCTGCACCAAGGCCTCAACTCCCATTTATTTCCCCCACCCCAGCCCCCCCCCCCCCCAAAAGCTGTAATTAGTAGTCAGACTTGGTTTTCCCTGCAGACTTTGAGACAAGAGTAAGTGTTAATTTGAACATTTGCAAGTAACAAATGTCTTCCAATTGGCCATGCGTCATCCGGCAGTTTTGAGAGATGCTCAGTCTCTGGAGGAGGTGGGCAGGGAGAGGGGTGGGTGGTGGGAGGTCCCAGGGAGGTGGGAGCTGGTGCAGTCCAGCCCTGGCTGCGTAGCCCATATCATCAGGCTGAGACTTGGAGATGTGGCAGCTTTAAAAGAAAAAAATGATGGGAAAAGGCAGGAGGAAGACACCTATAGCCAAACCCCAAAGAGACAAACATCACTCCTCTTGGAAGGGAGTTAAAGATTTGGCTGGGAAAATCAGTCACTTGAAGAGAGAAAACAATATCAGAGGAAAAAAAATCCCTCGGGCCAGGCAGTGTGATCTGACCCCATGAGAAATTTCTCTTAGGGTCAAACCTTTGCCCTTTGTGTCCTGGTCTTCTGATTTGGTCTGAGACTGCTGGATATATGTCTCTATGCTGAGATCACTATTGTCTGAGGCTCCGTAAAGAAGGGCCTAAGGGAACAAGTTTGAGGAAGAGAAGAGAAAAATTACTGACAGGGAGAAATCAGAGTCATAAAACCACAACAATCTGATGGCCACATGAGCTTTCACAGTCAGTTCTCAGTCCAGTTGCTGTCTTTTCCTCTGCCTGTTGCTGTTGTTTTCCCTGGTCTGCATTTGCTCCCCAGCTCTCAGCAGGTTATTTAAAAATTGGATAGAGAGAAGGTATTATCTGCTTTCCTTCCCCTCAAGGAAAAAGAAGTTTCCATCATCGCCAACCACGATGGCAATTTATTCATTGTGGTTTAATTCTAATCTCCAGGAACATTAAGGAAAGGAGGGCACCTCCTTTGTCTTCCCTGCCTCTTTGTCTCCCTGTCACTCATCCTGTCTCCCTCCCTCACTTGGTCTCCTTCTAGGCCTCTTTCCTGTCTCTCTCTCTGTGTATTTGGGTCTTTCTTTTCAGTTAGATTCTCCCTAGAGCCAAGTTGTGCCCAGCATATCAGCAAGCCGTTCGGCACCCTCTGCCAGCCGCAGCCTCACATGCCACGCAGCCATTACATACCAAGCAGTACTTTCAACCTTGTTTGGGCACCCCTAGGTGGAGCACACACTGTGAAACTGGTTCTTTCAGCTCTCTGGATGATCTTTTATTTTGGTGACTCTGGGAAGACCACAGACTGAGCTCAGGCTGCAGATCGAGACCTGACCTCTTTTCATGTAGTTATATCGAAAGGGGCGTCTGTGGGATAGCCAAATTTTCAGGCCAATAGTTTTGGGATGGTTGTGTGTGTGAGTATGAGTGTGTGTGCCATTTACTTGGGGGATGCTATTTAATTTTTGAATTCCTGTGAAGTACCTTGAAAGCTTTTTCCCCCCTCTTTTTATGAGAGAAGAAAATTGGCAATAATTCTAGCTACGGAGGAAAAGAGTGAGGCTTCCTATAGTGGAGGCAGTGCCGAAGTTTATGTCATGATGCAGGTAGAGGGTCAAAGGAACTGGGGTGGAGGAAAGAGATAGTGACTCTGTCAGGGCCAGAAATAGCAGAATGGCAGGGAGGCTGCGGGACACAAGCTCTGGGATGATTTAGATGCAAGGTGCCTCTTCTGTGACTCAAGGACTGATTCTGAATGCCAGGGGGAAAGCATGACATGTGGTTTGAGTCAAAGTCGTGGCTTTCTTGGCTTCTGTAGTGATTGAGGATGGAAGTCAAGGTTTCAATAAATTTGAATAGCACACCAGAGTTTTAGGGAAAGATTTTTTTTTTTTTACAAATTGGCATATGTTTTCCAGTGAACAGGGTACTGGTTGACCTGTTTGGGCTCTTGGCATTACACAGATACATGGGAAGCCCTGGGGAAGAAGGGCTTCCTTGATATGAGCCTGATTCAATTTCTGGGTCAGGAAGATCTGTTTGAGAAGGGATACGCTACCCACTCCAGTATTCTTGGGCTTCCCTTGTGGCTCAGCTGGTAAAGAATCCTCCTGAAATGTGGGAGGCCTGGGTTCGATCCCTGGGTTGGGAAGATCCCCTGGAGAAGGGAAAGGCTACCCACTCCAGTATTCAGGCCTGGAGAATTCCATAGACTATATAATCCATGGGGTTGCAAAGAGTCGGACACGACTGAGCAACTCACTTTCACTGGGGAAGAAGGAGGAGGCAAGTTGCCTGGATAGAGACCAGGGGGAGTTTCTTTATGGGTCCAAATATGGGAGGGCCCTGGAGTTTTGCACTGAGGCCTGGTATTGGAACTCAGGCTTACTGGCAGCTGAGCAGAGATTTTTACCAGTTTCTTGCCCCTGATAAATATAATAGTAACTCGGAATCTTGACATTTAACCCTATGGGTATTTGCATGATCATCTCTTCATTACCAGCACTAACCTTTAGCAAAATTGCAAAGTAGGTGAATCCTGCCTCTGTGGCTTTAGCTTCTGCACATTCCTCCTCCCACCCCCCTCACTTCCTTCTTCCCTTTCAACTTTGTCCTGCGTGCCTTTCCCCTCCTTCACTCAAAATCCCATAGAAAACACAGACCTTAGCCACTTCTTTCTTGGTTATCTTTCCCCAGACTCTTTGCCTCTCTCATTGTCTTTTGAAAGGCTTCATCCTTTTGAAGGGATAGAATGGAAGTTCCACGGGGACAGATATCTTTGTCAGTTTTATTCACTGTTGTATCTCCAGTAGTGACTTAGCACAGTGCCTGGAATATAGCAGACGAATGATACATTCTACTGAATGAATGAATCGACTAAGCGAATTCAAATTTTGGTCAGCACTTAGGGACAGCTCTTCCTTGTTGGGGTGTTGAGGCAGGTTGACTGGGGGAAACAGAGGCCCAATGTCTGTCTGTGATGTTTCTGGGGTTTCATATTCAGGCTCCCACCTCCTTGGTGCCCCCTTAAATAATATTCAAAGATGTAACTTTCTTTTCGACAGGCTCTCTGGGATTCTAAAATCCACTGCTTTGGTTCCTGGCAAACTTTCCATACTTTCAGGGCAAAGATGGTTTCCTTTTCCACTCTCCCAGGCCCTGGGCTTCATTACCGTGACCTCCTCCAGTGCAGTGGTCAGTGCCTAAATGTTCATGCGTCCCTGGGGGATTGCAGCGCTGCGTAGGCACTGCCTACCTCTGTCCTCCTGGCACTGGGAATGGAACAGTGTCTTCCCTTCCACGGGCCTCCAGGGCCTGCATCTCCTTTGTATGGCTACTTACTAGGAACATTGATCTGCTTCTGGGCAGGGGCTTGAGCCCTGGTTACTTGGCCTTCAAGTCATACCTGCAAAGGACAACTGCCCTGAGCTGTCCCTCTCGGAGGACTGCCCCTTGTTAAGGTGTGAGATGGAAAACTGACAATGGAATGAAAATATTTCAGGCTGTTTGGAGAGCTATTTTTAAGATGTGCAAGGGATGTGGTATTCCTTGTTTAGGCCATTTTCAGTTTGCCAGGGAGCCCTGTGAAAGGAAAATGTGAGCCAAGGACCTAAGGTGGAAAAGGGAATATAAACGCAGGGGCATTTGCGATCTGGAAAATTCACTGGCTGTTTCGAGCTTTGAGTTCTATGTGTATTAAGGAGGGCTCTTCTTTTGTTTCTAGATATTCTTTCCTCATCCCTTCAGCTGGTGTGTAAATACCCATCCGCATCCTGGTCTGCAGGACCAGCCCAGCCAGCCGTACCATCTGCAGAGTATTGTATACATAATGCCACACCATTAACTATGATGCTGTCACCTGGCAGAGAGCACTTGGGAAGTGCTGGGAGGAAAGTAGGGAGCTGCTGACCGCCCGGCTTTCTCTTATATAATCATAAACTCAAATCCGCATTTCTCTGAAAGCAAGAAAAATCATCCAACCACCTTTTGATTACACTTTTACACAAATTAATGTCATTTTCCTTTCCAACAGTATTGACTACAGGATTCAATTTGGTCCAGCAGGCCCTGGGTAACGGGAAGGTGGCTAAGGGCCTCTGTGTTAACAGCATCCCTCTTGAGAAAGGATTCTTTGAGGAGGCCGAGAGGAAAGAGGAAGATGAGGAAGAGAAGGGGGAAGAAACAACAACTTGCGTGCGTGCGTACACACACACACACACACACACACACACACACCCCTCTCCCTGTGTGCTGCGACTGCTGCCGCCACGGCGGCTGCTTCGATGCGTCTAAGATGGCACCTTGGTGCCCTGCCACATTCGGTCTCCTTGGTACCGAAGCGGCGCTCAGCTTCTTGTCACTGAGTGGATGGTGATTATCTGCACCAGGGTCTCAAGGGTGCTCAAGCTTTGCTGGCGATTGGAGCTGAGATGCTTCAGCTGAAGGATTTTAAAAGCTGTACAAGGCCAAAGAACCATTACCAGTCACTTGCTGTGTGATGCCTGTTGAAGAGGGGGTGGGTGTGGGAAGGAGGTGCTGGGGGCGCAGGGGAAGGCATATGAGATCTTTATTCCCTTCTGTTCCTGCTCTCTCACCACTCCTCCCACCTTTCCACCTCCTCATGCCTTTTTAGCCACTGTACCCTTGCAGAGCCACTGCAAGGTTATGTCATTGTGGTCTGAGAATCTATTGATCACGGCCATCAAAGATCTTTGCAGGAGTTTAGGGATTTGGGACTTTGCATAACACCCCACTCATCTGGGTTAACTCCTCCCATCCCGGCCTCGGCTCCCATCATCTCAGAGCTGAGCTGTTGGCAAAACTTGCTAATTTCTGTGACAGCTGCTTTTAGAACTATACTTATAAGGCTGTCCAAATTGTTGTAATTGCTATTATAATAGAGCTCAGGTGCATGACCTGGGCAGTAAAGAATGGGAGGGATTAGACCAGACATAACAAAGGGAAAAAAAAAAAAACACCTAGAGATGTTACCACCCCCCACAGACACACACACACACACACACACGTGTACATGCACAGATACATGCATGCGTTTGCCTTGTTTCCTTTCCCTTGACAGACTGCAAAAGAAAGGCTCGATAGGCAGAAAGTTTCAGGTTGATCTCCTATTCCAGCAAGTTTTCTTTTAGTCTGTGAAAAATAAAAGAAATGACAGAAGCCACAGAGATACATGCTTGCATTCTTCAGCATATAAAACTTTACAATAAATGTTTATTGAGCATATAGTGACAGCCGGCTGTTCTAGGTACTGGGCTAAAGCAGGATACAAAACAAAGTCCCTGCCTGCATGGAGTTGACAGTCTTGACACACTGCCCCAAAGCATTCCAGATGCTTGTCTTCAAAATCTATGAGCAAGGGAGACACCTGCTCCCCACTCCCTTCTGCCCCGTAACCAAAAGATGACTGCATCAAGGTTTCCCTCAGTGTGACTTGCACAAACACACACACTCAGGCACACACTCACCCATAATCTTCATAGGGCTTAGTAATGCAAGGGTGAGAAAATATCTGGGTCTTGTAAAAGTAATAAAATAGGAAAATGTCCCAAACCCATGAGCCTTGGAGAAAAATGATGGCAGCTTTCAGTCTGAATGACCACCGTGCTGTGGGAGGCCTTCACGTGAGCCAGACTCTGTCCACTCGGAAGGACAATCAGAGGGGCTACAGTGCATGGCACAGTCCATTTCTTACAGTGAGAGGTGCTATTTCACTGGAAGGTACTTGGACGGGCTGTACTTGTGGGGACCTGACCATAGTTTACCCAGGATAGGGAGGGGAGGGTGGATACAGACACGAGTGTGGCTGGAGTGGTCCTGGACAGGAGGCTGAATCAAGATGTAGAGAAGAGGCCAGGGCTCGATGGCAACATTGTACTGAGCAAAAAGCACCGGGAACCCTCCTGGGATGCAGGGCATCATCACATCCAAGATGGTGACCCTTGGCATCCCATCCTGGGCGGGTCAGATTGCCCAGATGCCCCAGGAACAGGACACACTCAGCCTGGTCAGGGGACGCTTGCAGGCTTCTGGCCACAGCTGGCAGCAGAGAAGCCTCTGCCTGTTCCTCTCTCCTCTAGCACTGGGTGTCACTGCAGCGAACAAACGAACGGACGTGCATCCCTTCAGAGACTGTCTTGGAGCTTGGAATTAATCACCTGGCTGAGGAGGGGTGGGGTGGAGGCTGGAGGGAGAGCAAGTCAAGAGGATGAGAGAGGTGCCACCCCAGTTCAGCAGTTCCCAGACCCCTAGAATCTGACACTTCATCCTGTGCTGTCCTAGAGACTCATTTGTGGAGACAGATGCCGTACCTCGGCCGAATCCAGACATTTTATGCATTAGTGTGTGGCCTTTGGATGTGCTGGGGGCTTGATAGGTTGAAATCCCAGGCACTCATGTTTACAGAGTCCTCCTTTGGGAGGTGGTAGCATTTGTGTCATTTTCGGAGGCAAGAGGATGCTGGGTCTGGGCTCTACATGGTAATGGGGGGGCACTTGGCAACCTCACAGTCCAACCTGAAGCCCCAGTCCCCAAACTCCTGTCTGGATGGGAGCTGGCAGAGGGTCAGTGCAGCACACAGCACAGCCTGACGCTGAAGGGGCGGTGGGGGAAGGGGGCCCAGAGAAGAGAGCTGCTTTCCTCTCTCCTTTTTGTTTCTTCTTTTCTCTTCTCTTCTCAGTCTTCAGAATTGTGGGGCTGAATTTTGGGCGGTTCTCAAAAGGCATCTTGTTGTGGTTAAGCTTGTCCCTCCCATGCTGTTGAATCACACAATGATTTTATTCACGAGGTCACCTCTTTCAAGGCAGTTGATCAGGGAATGTGGAGTCCAGCTCCACAGTGAAACCATTACCAGCCAAGCCCAAACCAGGGGCACGAGCAGAAGGAGATGACATCTTCCTCCAAAAAGGATTTGTTTTGAAGAAATGAGAAGATAAGTCACGTGTGACTGATAGCGTGTATGTGTGCATCACTCACAGCCTGTATCACAGCATAACTGGGTGAGCTTGGTAAGCAGCTTGGACTTGGTCTTTGTGGTCCCCTGTATTTTTATAAGTAAACTGAAACACAGAAACAGCCGCTAAACTCCAGCCCCACCTCCAGAAGGCTCCTCCTTCTCGTAGTCGCCCCCCCCCCACTCCCCTCCCCACCTTGCACCTCCCTTCTCTCTCCTCCTTGTCAGGCGATTTCACTTCTGTCATGCTTTATCATTTCTCCTTTAGGTTTTCTTGCCTTTCTGAATACCTTTGTAGTGAGGAGTGGGCTTCCTCCCCACCTCTTCTCACTTCTGCCTTTTTTTTTTTTTTGTGATCTTGCCGTTTTAATGAGAGCACAGTCAATAACTATGGAGAGGTGCTGACGACATTACAAAGGAACTCACCCTTAACAAGTCAACTGTAGATGAGGTGCCAGCGGAATGGACAAGAGGATTAAAGTATTTATGCCAAAATATTAGAAGCACATGCAGAATTAGTTCTCCTGTGTTAGATATTTTACTTTTGGCAAGTCCGTATTTAAAAATCTTTTATCCTTGTTTTGCTTAAAGTATTACAATAAGCCCCGGATTTTTCACAGTTACACTTGTATATTTTCACAGCTGTTTTAATCAGAAAAAATTAATGTGCTTTTGATAGCTCAGAAATCTATCACTAGCAAGAGCTTTGCAAAAAAAAAAAAAGTGCTACAGAGCAGAGTGGAATCCTCAACATTATATATTTTGCTGGCTATTTGAAATTCATAGAATTTCCTCTAAATATTTCCTTTTGCAATTCTTGCCTAAATTAATCTAACAGCTCAGGCTGACTTCTTTGATAATCTCTTTTGTTATGAATGCAGGGATTGCTATTGTTAACATTCTTTGGGAGCCAAACATGAACTATCTGTTACTGGAGGAAAATACAATTGCTATTTTTGCTCGTATCGGAAGTATTTACTCAAATAAAATATACAACATAATGAAAAGGCAGGATTGGCAGTCTCCTTGATGGCTTTATGGCCACTGATTTAGCTACAGGGCTCCCCTGGATTTCCATGAGCTGCACAGAAAAGAACTTGACTTTTGCTTCTCCAGGTCTGGGATGCTTACAGATCCTCAGAGGCACTCTTGAGTGTTCAGCATGATGAGTGTGCAAGGTCTTGGATTCAAATGCTAGGCACACATCTTGCACAGAGCAAGAGAGGAAACTACCAGGAGCAAAGTTCTGTGGGTGCACATCAGTGATAATAAGAACATCCACAATAATTGAAAAAAAAAAACTAAAATAAAAATCTTGCAACAAGGGAAGGAAGAGATGGGAAAGGAACAAAAGAGACAAACAAAAGTCTTGGTTGCCCCTGTCTGCCTGGCAAAGAAGAGGCTGATTTCCAGGGGAGGGAGAATCAGTGGATTAATGCGAACTTTAATACTGAAGCAGTGTGTATTTATTGCTGGTGACCACAAGACATAAATCTTGCAAGCACAATATACAATACGATGCAGCCCCCGTTTTTTTTTTTTTTCCCTCTCCAGTCTCAATTTGTGTGTAAGTGTGTGTTAAGTGCTGTTGAAAAATAGTGACCTTTAATAAAGGATTGTATCCTGCAACTATTTTCCCAGACACACAGTGACCTTTCAAACCAGACTGAGGTGAGGGGGTGTGGAGTTTGGACTTTGAACCGGCCAGACCCTGCTGTGCTCCTCTGTTAGCCTGGCCACTTTTTATTGTGTCACCAGGGAGCGTTCTGTATGCAAAGCAGGCCAGGCTGGCAGCCTGAACCTTTGCAAATCAATTTGTCTGTGAAGGCGAGTCCACTGGAGTGAAAGATGGTCTAACAGGGCACACTGCCCCCTCTCTTTGTGACATCATCGCCTGTGGTACTCTTGTCAGTCATGTCTGCCCAAAGGACTGTTGGAAGGAGGGGGAATGCCGGAGTGGGGGTTGGGAGGGGTTAATCCTCATGGCCAACTGCAGCCTGAGAGACAGGGGTGTTTTTAATAGGATGGAGCTTGGGGGTAGTCTGCCTGGCTGGGAGGGTGATGAAGGAGGGCGCTGTTTAGACCCCATATTGTTGCCTGGCTGTGGTCACCAATGCTACTTATGGCCTCTCTCTCCTGATTTCAACATGTTACAGGACCAGATTACTAGATTACTATCCCTTGGACCAGGAGAGAGCTTGGATCCTGGGGAAACGTTAAAGATCACAGTAGCATGGAAGTTTGTCCCCCACCCTACCCTCTGCCAATAGCGCTGGCATCCATGAACTCTTACCTTTGGCTATTTTCTATCGAAGACTCTCAGTTACAATTCTTTCTCATAGCAAACCTTTTCATAAGGGTTAATATTATTATTGATTTCCAGAATTCTTTTCAGCACTCAGGACTCTATATTAATCAGTAGATGAAAATGCCAGGAAACATGGAAAAATTCAATTACTTTGTTCTCTAATTCAAATTTGTTGGAGAAGTTCCTTTAAAGATATGGAAATCCTGCATTTTCCATAAAATAGTGGTTAGATCAATTTCTGTATAAGCAATTAATCATCTTTATACTCCATAAAAGATGGGGAGCAAAGCTTGACTTACTCCAGCACTGCTGACTGATGAGTCTCCTGGTGGGTAGCCTGGTGGGAGGATATCAAACTCCCCAGCCTTGTATTGGTTTAAAACGTAACCCTCTGTGAACCCTTTAAGAGGATGAGCACAGGAGGACAGGCAAATGATGGGCTCTGGAGTGGATGAGCTTGAGTTCTAATTCCCACTGTTGCTTGCCAAATTACGGGAACTTTGGCAAGCTACCAATTCCCTTTAAGCCTTGGTTTCCTCATCTGTCAAATGAGAATGATAAGAATAGTTACTTTGTTTGGTTTTGTTAAGAATGAACAGTTAAGGCAGGTATGCTGCTTAGTACAGTGCTGGCACATGGTTAGTGCTCAGTAAGTGTTAGCCCTGGTAATAGCAGCATATGTGATGATTACTGAAGTTAAGTACTAAATAGGATATAATTGTACACATGGATGAAGTACCACTAGCATTTTGAATAGCTTCTCCAAGCTAGGCTTCAACAATATGTGAACCGAGAACTTCCAGATGTTCAAGCTGGATTTAGAAAAGCCAGAGGAACCTGAGATCAAATTGCCAACATCCATTGAATCATAGAAAAAGCAATTCCAGAGGAACATCTACTTCTGTTTAATTGACCATGCTAAAGCCTTTGACTATGTGGATCAGAGCAAACTGTGGAAAATTCTTAAAGGGATGGGAATACCAGACCACCTAACTTGTCTCCTGAGAAACCTGTATGCAGGTCAAGAAGCAACAGTGAGAACTGGACATGGAACAACAGACTTGTTCCAGATTGGGAAAGGAGTACGTCAAGGCTGTATATTGTCATCCTGCTTATTAAACTTATATGCATAGCACAACATGTGAAATATCAATAACCTCAGATATGCAGATGAAACCACCCTTTATGGCAGAAAATGAAGAGGAACTAAAGAGCCTCTTGATGAAAGTGAAAGAGGAGAGTGAAAATCCTGGCTTAGAACTCAACAGTCAAAAAATGAAGATCATGGCATCCGGTCCCATCACTTCATGGCAAATGGACGGGGAAACAATGGAAACAGTGACAGACTTTATTTTTTTGGGCTCCAAAATCACTGCAGATGGTGACTGCAGCCATGAAATTAAAAGATGCTTTCTGCTTGGATAAAAAGCTATGACAAACCTAGATAGCAGTCCAGGGGGTCGCTAAGAGTCGGACATGACTGAGCGACTTCACTTTCACTTTTCACTTTCATGTATTGGAGAAGGAAATGGCAACCCACACCAGTGTTCTTGCCTGGAGAATCCCAGAGATGGGGGAGCCTGGTGGGCTCCCGTCTATGGGGTTGCACAGAGTTGAACACGACTGAAGTGACTTAGCAGCAGCAGCAGCAGACAGCATATTAGAAAGCAGAGACATTACTTTGCTGACAAAAGTCCATCTAGTCAAAGCTATGGTTTTTCCAGTAGTCATGTATGAATATGAGGGTGCTCAGTCACTCAGTCCTGTCCAACTCTTTGCAACCCCATGGACTTCTTTGCAGCTCGTCAGGCTCCTCTGTCCATGGATATGAGTGTTGGACCAAAAAGAAGGCTGAGTGTGGACGAATCTATGCTTTTGAACTGTGGTGTTGGAGAAAACTCTTGAGAGTCCCTTGGACAGCAAGGAGATCAAACCAGTCAATCCTAAAGGAAATCAGTCTTGAATATTCATTGGAAGCACTGATGCTAAAGCTGAAGCTCCAGTACTTTGGCCACCTGATATAAAGAATCAACTTATTTGAAAAAATCCTGATGCTGGGAAAGACTGAAGGCAGGAGAAGGGGATGAGAGAGGTTGAGATGGTTGGATGACATCTCTGACTCAATGGACATGAGTTTGAGCAAGCTCTGTGAGATGGGGAAGGACAGGGAAGCCTGGCATGCTGCAGTCCATGGGGTCGCAAACAGCTGGACATAACTGAGTGACTGAACAACAATCATTTGTGAGACACTTGCTTCACCTTAAAGATCTTTAGATGTTCAGGCAGAAGTTGTGTTTCCTTTTGCAGATTATCACGTTTGATTTAAAGCTATTGACATATGCACTATTATATATATATATATATATATATATATATATATATATATATAATATTTGTGTTATACACACATCATTTTTTTTCTGACTACCAATCTGTTTTCAGTTATAACCCCCAAGTGTAGGACACTACAATTTATTTATGTACCATGTCCTTTCTACGTGGGATCACAGGATGATTTACAGAGTCAGTGGTGAGCGGACAGGGAGAAAATGTTTGGGGGAAGGATTAGAGAGGGAAAGTCAGTGTGAGGAAGACTAGCATCCATTTGTAAAGAGCACAGACATGATTGCCTTGGGCTCAAGTCTGAAAGAAAAATTCCAAAACAATACGGTTTTAAGTTGAGTTTCACTATAAAAATGGTGAAGGGGAATTGATTGAATGCACATCATTTTGAGGAGAAAATATTTGGAAGAGTAATAGGGGATTTGAGAAGGATTATGAACACAGGTAGGGATTTTAGAGAGGCCCAAAGTTAGATGTAACGTTCTAGGTGATGAAAAGGAAGTATTAGAGGCAAAAAGCTAGTAATGAAGTCAGATATCAGATACCGGAACCAAAGTTAGGATCCTAGGATCTCTTAAAAACAGTAATACAATACAACAAACAACCAACATCCCAAACAGATAAATACAGAAACAATACTCTTAGCCACAAGTTAGTGGTGTAAAATGAAGATATTGAAAGTGAAAGCAAAAAAAAAAAAAAAAAAAAGCTAACACAAAACCCCTTATATCAAGCATCAATTATGAAGCATTGCTTACTTTGGGATTAAAAGCAGATATAATGTTTAGTATGGAAGCAATTAGTTATATATTCCAGAAAATGAAGAAAGGATGGTTAAAAATAGGACACGCAAGTTCAGCAGGTTCTTGTTTTCTCATTTCTGATTTCAGTTACCCGGAGATAACTGGATGAAAAAACTAGGTGTTTCCAAAGCCTAACCCAACAAAATCATCACCTGAGGTGGGCAGCTTTCCAGTCCCTTGGCTTAACAAGAGTTCATCGCACTCCCTAAGTGAGAGCTGAATCAAGATCACTGTAACCAAGCCCAGACAAGGCCAGGATAAGAAGCAAGGGAAGGTGGGTGAGGCAGCTAACTTATTGGGAAAAAGAGGAGCACAGACTGTTCTTAGGAAGGCTGGCAGTGTTGATACCTTGAAAAGTGCTTAAGCATGATGCTTCCAGTGTACCCAGGGCTGAGCTGGAAAAAGTGATACGGAAAGCTGGAAGTAGTGTGACCTCTGTGAGCTTGTTAGATTCTGCTCGGTTTTTCTTAGACCTTGGAAAACCCTTGTTGAATTGTCTCCTTCAGCTGCTTATGAATAAAAGGGATTACATTATCTCAAAGGCCTCTTGTACAGTGAGAGAAAGTTGATGACTATTATCAACTGGAATTATGGAGAAAAATGAGAAGAGATTAGGAATCCATAATGAGACAAAAGAAGGGGCATTCGTCACCTAGGGCAGGGCAGCCATCGCCAGAAGGAAGTGAAAGTCTGGGTGAAAGTGATGTGGGAGGAGGTGATTGGTAGGATCACAGACCTTTAATACGGAAAGGAAACTCAGACACCATCTTTCTCCCTCTGTCCACAAAGGAGCGATGGCAGAGAAATTTTCTGCTATTCTTTGGCCATAGCATGTGGTCTGACAGGAGCCATGTTTTGGGACCCAGTCCAGTTTGGGACTCCAAACATCCCTGAGGCATGAACATTTTAATCAGTTTAAGGCAGTGTGTATGAGGAAAGGAAGAAATGGAAAAGAGCAGGATCTCTTATCCTAACAGTCTCAGATTGGTGGTTTTAATTACTCATCAAATGAGAAGCCAGTGTCTCCTTTGGCATCTCTAACAGTGGGGTGGGAGCTTCCTGGTGGTTTCCCGTTGCTTAGGCAGAATGCCTGTGATTTTTGGACAAGGTGCCGGGTGCATTATATGAGGTCCTCTCTGGGAATATAGCTAGCATAGTGCCCACTAGTGGAGTGTCTCACTACACTCTGATGCTAAATTGTATACGTTCCTTTCAGTTATGGTGTGATGCCTTGAGGGCAGGGCCCATATCTCTATAGTGAAGTGAAGTGAAGTGGCTCAGTCATGTCCGACTCTTTGCGACCCCATGGACTATAGTGTATCAGGCTCCTCCGTCCATGGGATTTTCCAGGCAAGAGTACTGGAGTGGGTTGCCATTTCCTTCTCCAGGGGATCTTCCCTACCCAGGGATCGAACCTGGGTCTCCTGCATTGCCAGCAGACACTTTATCCTCTAAGCTGCCAGGGAAGCGGCCAGAAACTCAGCAAGTGGGATAACCTTGTCATGTAGGTACTGAAGGGGTAGGAGAAGGAGGAGAAGAGGCTGGAGAAGAGATATGGATGCTGTTTGTACTCCAAGCTCTGTAACTTACTAGCTTTCTGTCTTTGGGTACAGTTTCTTTTTTAAAATGCAACCAGAGTTTTCCAGTGTGTGCCAGGCCATGTGGTGAGGTTATAAGGAGAGAATGCCAGTACACAGTGGCTGAGGAAGTTGCAGTAATGGGTGGTGGCCTGGTAACAGACAGCCAGGCATTTCTCTACCCATGTAGCAGAGATGGCTCAAGCTTCGACTCTGAGTTCAGCTTTTCCTATTAGGTTGGTTGTACTTGGCTTTTGTTTTGCTGCTGTCTTGACTTGGTAAAGCAGATTCTGCTGCAGATTCACCTGGTGCTCCCTGTCTTCTTAGAGCAGGGAGAACCGGCCTGACCTTCACACATGCAGCCAGTCAGTTCACTCATTCAGTCGTGTCCGACTCTTTGCGACCCCATGGACTGCAGTACACCAGGCCTCCCTGTCCGTCACCAACTCTTGGAGTTTACACAAACTCATGTCCATTGAGTTGGTGATGCCATCAACCATCTCATCCTCTGTTGTCTCCTTCTCCTCCCACCTTCAATCTTACCCAGCATCAGGGTCTTTTCCAATGAGTCAACTCTTCGCATGAGGTGGCCAAAGTATTGGAGTTTCAGCTTCAGCATCAGTCCTTCCAATGAATATTCAGGACTGATTTCCTTTAGGATGGACTGGTTGGATCTCCTTGCTGTCCAAGGGACTCTCAAGAGTCAGGAGGAACCAGGAGGCAGGCAAATCCCTTTGCCCATCAGCACCTGCACCCAGCGGAGAAGAAAGGGGCATTTTTTACCCCCAGGGGTTTGGGTCATGAGCCTTTGATGCTGCAGGCTATGACCCAGGTCACAGTAGGCTGAGAGGCACTTCCTGACACCTCCCTTCCCATAACCATCAGAGGCCCTGCCCTAGAGGAATCCTTGGCTCAATTCTTGCCACCCACTTATGCAGGACAGCCTAACCCACACTTATTCCTGGGCTAATTTACATATTACTAATTGTTCCTCCTGGGAAGTAGGTATCTTAGGAGGACACAGTGAGTGCAAGCCAATAGAAACCTGACTTAAGCAAAAGGGAGACCTGGGCTCCCATAACCCAATCTCAGCAGAGCAGCAGGGACTGCCTTAGGGACCACTTCAGCCAGGGCTCAACCGTGGTCCCTACTATCTCAGGTTCTGCCTTCTGTTTGTTCTCTTCATTTTCTCTAACCACAGATGGTTTCTTTCTTCTGAAAGGGAACAGGCAGCTCCCGACTTTTATGCTTATAACCTCGCAATCAGAGAGGGAGGAGTTCCTCTCTCCCAGTTCTCGATAGGGAAATCTATGGGGAAGGATCTTATTGGCCCAGCTTGGGTCATCCCTGAACAAATCACTGTGACCAGAGAAATGGGCAGCTCAGCTTTGTGGCTATCCTTGGACAAGTCATTGTAGCCAGAGGGGTGAGCTACTTGGCCTTCATCAGAACCATTGGTTACGCTGCAAGAAGAGCAGTTTCCAAAGTGTTGGCTGAGGGAGTGCTATTATCAGAAGGAGGAAGGGTTGATGTCTGTGTACTCTTGTAAATGAAGAGCTCAGGGCAAGGAGAGGCTGGGTTGGGTTGGACTGGTTGGATCCTCTTCTTGAGGTGGGAGGTTACCTGGGTCATGGAGATGGGATAACTGACATCTAGTTCAGTCTCTGCTGGACCATACATCATTTTGGTTTGATCTGGGCAGTGGGATGGGGCTGGTGGTAACTTCTAAAGGAAAAACAGAGGTATGCTTATGGCTTTTAGTACTTAAGAGGATAGTTACATCTATGGACATTCTACTAGGCATTTACTTGATGTCTAGTAAAGTATTAGGGTGTCGCAGTTGGCTCAGTGGTAAAGAATCCGCTCGCCAATGCAGGAGATGTGGGTTGATCCCTGGGCTGGGAAGATCCCCTGGAGAAGGGAATGGTAATGCACTCCCGTATCCTTGCCTGGAAAATCCCATGGACAGAGGAGCCTCGTGGGCTTCAGTCCATGGGGTTCAAAAAAGTCAGACACGACTGAGAACATAGCATAAAGTACTAAGCACTTTAGGAGTTTCAAAATCAATAGAAGACAAGATCTCATCCTTTGAGGAATGGAAATTCTTAACGAATTTATAATCTTCTTAGGTTGACAAGATACCCACAGGTGAAACACTTAAAAAAAGCTTTGTTTTTTACTTTAAATTGTGTGTTTATTTATTTTCAGCTGCTCTGGGTCTTCTCGGCTGCATGTGGGCTTCTCATTATGGTGGCTTCTTGTCGTGGAATGTGGGCTCTGGGGTTTGTGGGCCTTAGTAGTTGCAGTACATAGGCTCAGCTGGCCCACAGCATGTGGGATCTACCTGGATCAAACTGGTGTCCCCTGCATTGGCAGGCAGATTCTTAACTACTGGACTACCAGGGAAGTCCTAGAAAACTCTTTAAGGAAGTCCCAGATGGTATCTGAGCTCTGAGTTCTGTAACACATCAGGGCATGGGGATCAGGTGCGTGGGCTGAAAGAAATGGGGAGGCTGCCTAGGGTGATGTGACCTGGGGCTTGGAGAACGAAGTGCAGGGTGAATGCTAAGGCTGAACTCACAAATAATAAAGGTTTTTAAAATTTTTAGTGTGCTTTAGGATAGATAAATGAAAATTGGGTATTATGAAGTATGTAGCCCGGGTGGATGCTGCCTTAGGATGAAGACTCAGGTTTCTTGTCCCCCAAAATATGAAAATGAATGTGTTTTTTGTTTGTTTGTTTGTTTTTACCATGCTAAAACTTAGGGTTTGGCAAAAGGCAATTTGATTTCTATGGATATCTCTGCTTTGCTAATGTTCCAGGAGGTACTTCGCTATTGCTGTTTATTTGCTAAGTCATGTCCAACTCTTTTGCAACACCATGGACTGTAGCCCTCCAGGCTTCTCTGTCTGTGGGGTTTCCCAGACAAGAATACTGGAGTGGGTTGCCATTTCCTCCTCCAGGGGATCTTCCCAGCCCAGGGATCAAACCCACATCTCTTGCATTGCAGGCAGATTCTTTACTACTGAGTCACCAGGGAAGCTGCGGATCATGTAGACTAGGGAAAAATCACTGATACTTTTTATCTTAAGCAAGCTAAAACTTGTTTATGAATGAATAAATGGGGAATGTTAAGAGAGAAACATTAAAAAAAAAACACAGTTGGCAAATCAGGCAAGTCTTCATAAATATTGTGAGGATACAGGAAGAAGCAGATGTGCAAGGAAGGACAGGATTTTTAAAGTCTAGAGGATCCTGGTTTGAATTTTATCTCTGAAGCTTACTAAGAAGCATGAGCCTGCATAATAAAAGAGGAATGAGGGTGGTACTTCAGAGGATTTTATTTTTGAGGATACAACAGATTATCTGTGCAAATACTTAGGGTGGTACTTGGCAAGTAGTAGAGACTTAATAAATGGTTGTCATTATCGTTGACATAAAATATAAATATGTATGGGTAGTGGGGGCAGGAACCATTATGGTTTAACACCTATTATGTGCTGGACACTGGACTATGTATGCATTTTACATGACTGATTAAATGCCATTGCCACAAAAGATATATGAGGAAGATGCTGTGATTTTCATTTTAGAGATGAGGAGACTCTGCCCCAAGGAGGTTAAGGGGCCCCACCCAGGTCAGTTTGAACCAGGGTGTGTCTGACTCCAGAGTTTTGCTCTCTTTTCCTTAGAGGGCAGATCAAAGGTAGCTGGTGAGGACTGGCAGGCAATTTCCTGGTCTGGGCGCTGCACTGTAGACTTTTTTTCAGATGTTTTGGGAGGGACCCAGAAGGTTGGGGGTGAGGGACAGTGATGCAAACCCAGTAGAAATGGTTGGTAAAGGCAAGATATAGGTGGGAAATCTCTTCTTGAGCCAAACTCCATAATAAGCTCCTAAAGCAGCATTTCCCCAGGAATGCCAGAATCATACAGAGAGAGAAAGAGAGAGCCTAGGAACTGATTTCCTGAGGTTTGCTAAGCAAAGATGGTGGATTCTTCTGGCAAGATGGTGGAGTAAAAGGATGTGTTTTCATTTTCTCCTGCAAGAACTCCAAAATTACAACCTGCGGCTGCACAACCATCAACAGGAGAATGTAGGATCCCATGAAAAAAGATAGCCCACGTCCAGGGGCAGAGGAGAAGGCCCAGCAAGACGGTAGAAGGGGTGAAATCACATTTAGAATCAAACTCCATACCTACCATAGATGCTTGGAGGGCTCAAATAAAACCTTATGCACACCAGGACCCAGAGACCCCACAGAGACTGAACCAGACCCATGTTTGAGACCTGTGTTTGACCCATACCTGTGGAGGTATGGGTCAGCAGTGGCCTGCTGCAGGGGCAGGGGCTCTGGGTGCAGCTACCTGGTCACACAGACTGTCTTGGAGGTTGCCATTAACCGCACCATAGAGCCATCAAGCAGACAACCCACAAACTGCAGAACAATTATGCCAAAGACATTCTCACCCTGTTAAGAAAGTTCTAGGACCCACAGCAGATTTTCCAGCCTGGGGATCTGGCAAAGGGACTGAGAAATCCCAGGGAATTTGACTTTGGAGGCCAGTGGGATTTTTACAGAACTTACATAGGACTGGGGAAACAGATGCTTTGAGGGCACAAACAAAACCTTGTGAGCACCAGGAGCCAGGAGAAAAGAGCAGTGACCCCACAAAAGACAGGCCCAGACTTGCCTGTGAGTGTCCAGGAGTAGGAGTCTTCGGGGGTGGCGTGGGTCAGCAGTGGCCTGCTGCAGGGTTAGGGGCACTAAGGGTGACAGGGCATGCAGGGGACCTTTTGAAGGAGGTTGCCATTATCTTCATTACCTCCGCCATAGTTTGGTCCCAGGTCAAATAATAGGGAGGGAACAGAGCCCCACCCATCAACAGAAAATTGGATTAAAGATTTACTGAGCATGGCCCCCTCCATCAGAATAAGACCTAGTTTCCCCCACAGTCAGTCTTTCCCATCAGGAAGCTCCCATAAACCTCTTATCCTTACCAGACAGAATGAAAACCACAATCACAGAAAACTAATCAAACTGATCACATGGACCACAGCCTTGTCTAACTCAGTGAAACTATGAGCCATGCCATGTAGGACCAACCAAGATGGACGGGTCAAGGTGGAGAGTTCTGACAAAATGTGTTCCATTGGAGAAGAGAATGGCAAACCACTTCAGAATTCTTGCCTTGAGAACCCGGTGAACAGTATGAAAAGGCAAAAAGATCGGACACTGAAAGATGAACACCCCAGGTCAGTAGGTGCCCAATATGCTACTGGACATCAGTGGAGAAGCAACTCAAGAAAGAATGAAGAGGCAGAGCCAAAGTGAAATGTGACTGGTGATGGAAGTAAAGTCTGATCCTTTAAAGAGCAGCATTGCATGGGAACCTGGAATGTTAGGTCCATGAATTAAGGTAAATTAAAAGTGGTCAAACAGGAGATGGCAAGAGTGAACATTGACATTTTAGGAATCAGCGAACTAAAATGGACTGGAATGGGTGAATTTAACTCAGATGGCCATTATATCTACTACTGTGGGCAAGAATCCCTTAGAAGAAACGGAGTAGCCATCATGGTCAACAAAAGAGTCTGAAATACAGTACCTGGATGCAATCTCAAAAACGACAGAATGGTCTCTGTTCATTTTCAAGTAAAACCATTCAATATCACAGTTATCCAGGTCTGTGCACTGACCAGTAATACTGAAAGAGCTGAAATTGAACAATTCTATGAAGACCTACAAGACCTTCTAGAACTAATACCCAAAAAAGATGTCCTTTTCATCATAGGGGACTGGAATACAAAAGTAGGAATTCAAGAGGTACCTGGAGTAACAGGTAAATTTGGCCTTGGAGTACACAATGAAGTAGGGCAAAGGCTAATAGGGTTTTGCCAAGAGAACACACTGGTCATAGCAAATACCCTCTTCCAACAACACAAGAAAAGACTCTATACATGGACATTAACAGATGGTCAATACTGAAATCAGCTTGATTATATTCTTTGCAGCCAAAGATGGAGAAGCTCTATACAGTCAGCAAAAACAAGACTAGGAGCTGACCGGACTCAGATCTGACCGTGGCTCAGATCATGAACTCCTTATTGCCAAATTCAGACTTATATTGAAGAAAATAGGGAAAACCACTAGACCATTCAGGTATGATATAAATCAAATCCCTTACAATTATACAGTGAAAGTGACAAATAGATTCAAGGGATTAGATCTGATAGAGTGCCTGAAGAACTATAGATGGAGGTTCATGACATTGTACAGGAGGCAGTGATCAAGACCATCCCCAAGAAAAAGAAATGCAAAAAGGCAAAATGGTTGTCTGAGGAGGCCTTAAAAACAGCTGAAAAAAGAGAAGCTAAAGACAAGAAGAAAAGGAAAGATATATCCATTGGACTACAGAGTTCCAAAGAATAACAAGGAGAGATAAGAAAGCCTTCTTCAGTGATCAGTGCAAAAAAAAAAAAAAAAAAAATAGAGTAAAACAACAGAATGGGAAAGACTAGAGATCTCTTCAAGAAAATTAGGGATACCAAGGTAACATTTCACGCAAAGATGGGCACAATAAAGGACAGAAATGGTATGGACCTAACAGAAACAGAAGCTATTAAGAAGAGGTGGCAAGAATACAGAAGAACTATACAAAAAAGATCATCATGACCCAGATAACCATGATGGTGTGATCGCTCATCTAGAGCCAGGCATCCTGGAATGTGAAGTCAAGTGGGCTTTAGGGAGCATCACTATGAACAAAGCTAATGGAGGTAATGGAATTCCAGCTGAACTATTTCAAATCCTAAAAGATGATGCTGTGAAAGTGCTGCACTCAATATGCCAACAAATCTGGAAAATTCAGCAGTGGCCACACTGCTGGAGAAGGTCAGTTTTCATTCCAATCTGAAAGAAGGGAAATGCCAAAGAATGTTCAAACTACTGCACAATTGCACTTATCTCACACACTAGCAAAATAATGCTAAAAATTCTCCAAGCCAGGCTTCAACAGTACATGAATCATGAACGTCTAGATGTTCAACTGGATTTAGAAAAGGCAGAAGAACCAGAGCTCAAATTGCTGACATCCACTGGAGCATAGTAAAAGCAAGAGAGTTCCAGAAAAACATCTACTTCTGCTTTATTGACTATGCCAAAGCCTTTGACTGTGTGGATCAGAAAGTGAAAGTGAAGTCGCTCAGTCATGCCCGACTCTTTGCGGCCCCATGGACTGTAGTCTACCACACTCCTCCGTCCATGGGATTTTCCAGGCAAGGGTACTGGAGTGGGTTGCCATTTCCTTCTCCAGAGGATCTTCCCAATCCAGGGATCGAACCCAGGTCTCCTGCATTGTAGGCAGACGCTTTACCATCTGAGCCACCAGGGAAGTGTAGATCAGAAGAAACCACAAGAGATGGGAATACCAGACCACCTGACCTGCCTCCTGAGAAATCTGTAAGCAGGCCAGGAAGCAACAGTTAGAACTGGACATGGAACAACAGACTGGTTCCAAATAGGAAAAGGAGCATGTCAAGGCTGTATATCGTTACCCTGCTTATTTAACTTATATGCAGAGTACATCATGCGAAATGCTGGGCTGGATGAATCACAGCTGGAATCAAGATTTCTGGGAGAAATATCAATAACCTCAGATATGCAGATGACACCACCCTTATGGCAGAGAATGAAGAGGAACTAAAGAGCTTCTTGATGAAAGTGAAAGAGGAGAGTGAAAAAGCTGGCTTAAAATTCAACATTCAAAAAACTAAGATCATGGAATCTGGTCCCATCACTCCATGGCAAATACCCTGCTTATTTAACTTATATGCAGAGTACATCATGCGAAATGCTGGGCTGGATGAATCACAGCTGGAATCAAGATTTCTGGGAGAAATATCAATAACCTCAGATATGCAGATGACACCACCCTTATGGCAGAGAATGAAGAGGAACTAAAGAGCTTCTTGATGAAAGTGAAAGAGGAGAGTGAAAAAGCTGGCTTAAAATTCAACATTCAAAAAACTAAGATCATGGAATCTGGTCCCATCACTCCATGGCAAATAGATGGAGAAAAATGGAAACAGTGTCAGACTTCATTTTTGGGGGCTCCAAAATCACTGCAGATGGTGATTGCAGCCATGAAATTAAAAGACACTTACTCCTTGGAAGGAAAGTTATGACCAACCTAGATAGCATATTGAAAAGCAGAGACATTGCTTTACCAACAAAGGTCCATTTAGTCAAAGCTATGGCGTTTCCAATAGTCATGTATGGATGTGAGAGTTGGACTATAAAGAAAGCTGAGTGACAAAGAATTGATGCTTTTGAACTGTGGACATGGAGAAGACTCTTGAGGGTCCCTTGGACTTCAAGGAAATCAAACCAGTTAATCCCAAAGGAAATCAGTCCTGAATATTCACTGGAAGGACTGATACTGATGCTTAAGCTCCAGTACTTTGGCCACCTGATGTGAAGAACTGACTCATTTGAAAAGACCTTAATGCTGGGAAAGACTGAAGGCAGGAGGAGAAGGGGACATTAGAGGATGAGATGGTTGGATGGCATCACTGACTTGATGGACATGAGTTTGAGCAAGCTCCAGGATTTGGTGATGGACAGGGAAGCCTGGCGTGCTACACACCATGGGGTCGAAAAGAGTTGGTCATGACTGAGCAACTGAACTGAACTTTGCTAAACAAGTGTGACCTTTCCCTTCCCTTGGGTCAGTGCCTCCTCTCTTAGGGATGCCTGGAGCCCTTGGGAGCCCTTTTGCTTCTGTCACCCCTCTCCACACCATGGAGGAAGGAGGTTGGCTTGAGCTCCCTATGTTGGGGTGGCAGTGGCCCCTGCCTTGGCCATAACTCCCATCTAATGAAAACTTTTGCAAGATGGGCAAGGCTTAAAGCAAAGCAGAGCCACTGATGTGTGGGCAGGTGTAGGCAAAAAAAAAAAAAAAAAGTGGCGGGGGGTTAGCATGCAAAGTCGAATTGCTGAGATAACAGGATATCTTAATAGCGTGGGAAAAGGGGATTGTGAGATCAAAGGCCAAGATAAGAGGGTGATTACTTCATCATGACTCTTCTGAGGAGAAGGACAGTCATATACAGAGAGCAGACACCCCCCCTCCCCCCCGTTTCTTTGATTTCAAAGTCTGAAACACTCAGCCCAACCCCAAACAGCCTGGCCCTCTTCCCTAACTCCCCACACCCCCCTGGCTGACTGTGCCCTGGTGTTATTGGCTGATGGAATGCCTGACTTTCAGTGCCCACTGCATTTGCTCTTGTGTGATTTTATTTTTATTTCCAGCTCATATTTTTATTTCTTCAAAGCTAAATAATTTTCTCTGTGGAGCATCCTGGTTTTTGCTTGAAGTCTTGCCTATATTCTTTGCTTGGTTGTAACCATTGGGAGTTGATTTGGAGGCTTTTTAAACAAAATTATTGCATTTTAAGAAAGGCAAACCACTTTACCAGCATTATTTCTAGTCCTTAAAATTCAAAGCAGTTTTTTAGAGACTGTTCTTTGCTTTTGGAGATGGAGCCGATTTCAGTTTATAGCTCGTTGTCTTCACACCCATCTCGGTGACTAATACTGTAAGATGGATTTCCTTTTTTTTTTCTCCTTCCTTGAAGTGGGTGTCAAATCCCCAAAGAATTTCTGGGAGGGGAAGAAAAATCCTTTAATTGAAAGCAAGAGAAAACAAAACAAAAAAGCATAAGAAAGCTGACAAAAATCTCATGTTTAATGAAACCAAGTTCCATTCCTGCAGATGGCTGTGGAGGCACAGAATGACCTAAAGATGGAAAAACGGGTTTTCTTTATGTGCCTTGTAAAGGGTGGTTTCTCTTTTGAATGTCACACGACTGACTGGCCAGTGCTTTGCAGAACCCGTGGGTGAGCAGGTAGGAGTCCAGCTACCCTTCAGGCTGTATAGGGTCCCATGCTGAAGTGGCTTGTGTGGGCGTCCTGGGCTCTGCTCTCCACTCACCGCTAGAGCATGGGCAGCGTGTTCCACGTTGTTCGGCACTGGGTCAGATGCCTTCAAGTCTAGACTCAGCCACTTAGCAGCTGTGTGACTTCAGGCAAGGGACTTAACCTCCCTGGGCCTCAGTTTTCTCCTTTGTAAGAGTCAGACAGGACTGAGCAACTGAACTGAATTGAACAGAAACTGACAGGAATCATAGCTACCTGCATGGTTCCCTGGGAGGATTACTTAAGATTCAGAGTGGAATGTTCTTGGCACAATGTCTGACTCTTAAGAAAGGGTGCTGGTTTTCCTGCAGCCTGATCTGCACCTCTGTGGGTGCAACCAACTGTAATCTCCGTGAGGAGGGGCTGGACCTTGCACACCTGAGGAGCTTCTCTGATGCTGGAGACCAAGGAGACCCCTACAGTCTGCGGGGGCTGAATGAATAACGGAATTACTGAGGCAGATTTCTTAAAATAACCCAAAAAAGTACCAGTCTTGCTGAACTTCCCTCTTAAACAAATTAAACAAAACCCATAAAGAAATAAGCACATTTAAAAACTCCACATTTGAAATTAACTTTATTTCATTAGGAATTAATGACTTTGAACATTTTCCCATTCTGCTGTCAATTCTTGCATCTCTAGTGACTTTTCATTTTCCACCTTCTGTCTATGAAATTACTGTCCTTCAGACTCAGAGAATTTGGGCAGTTTTTGTGGCTGGAAATGGACTTGACCTTTTTCCATTAGGGAAGGGTGTTGTGGTTGTAAGCGTGGCGGATTCATGCTGATATGTGGCAAAACCAATACAATATTTTAAAGTAAAAGAAAAATAATAATAAATTTAAAAAAAAGAAACAAAAAAAGAATGGCGTAGGGACCTCTGGTCCATGAGACTCCAAGGTAGGAAAGGCATATTTTGGAATCTTCTTTGCTAGAGAACAGGGGAAGCTGTGTATCTCAGATCCCCTCTTTCTACCTTCCTCTTCACACACACTGTCTCCGCCTAGCCCAGGGCTATTTCGCACCCTCGACTGGAGTCTCAGACTTCCTCCAATGCCCCTAGCCTGTATGCATTTTTCTTGACTTCACTCCTTTTCTCCTGCTTGCCCTCTGTTCAGTTAACAACTTCTGTCTTTGGTTTTCCAGCACACCAGTTCATCTCTCTGCATGCTGTTTGCTCATCTCTGTCCCTTTTAAGATGAACATGGACATCTTAATTCATTGCATTGGGCTTGCTGAACCCGGGCGTGGGGTGGGGGGCATTTTCTCTCACTTTCTCCCCTTTTCCTATTCGTTTTCTTTCTCTCTCTTAGTTTCAGTCCATGTACCTGGCAGCTACATTTCTGACTGGAATTTCATACTTTAATGCATTCAGAAACCCCCTTTTTCTGTCCTTTACTTGATAAAAATTCCATATCATACCTACCAACCCAAATTGGCCCAAAAGATAAATAGCAGCTACTTTTTCTTTTTCAAATTACAGAAGGTTTCCCTCTAGGAACAATAGCTGGTACACTGACAAGTGAATCCATTTATTAAAACGATTTATAGTTCACTGTTATGAAATATGTCTATTCTGTAATTTGAGGCAAACCTGTGTCCCTTTATGGGTTTTTTACCCCATCATTTTTTCACTCTATCTCTTCCCTGCCCCATCCTAGCTGTGGCTAGTTTGGTAGAAACTTAGCAGCATGTGTACCTTAATACAGTCACCTGGTAAATCAAGTCTAGATCTCTTTGATTTGCATCCTTCCCTTGCTTTGTCAGGGCAAGATGGCAGGGATGGTGGTAAGGGTGCAAGATCGAATTGAAGGGACTGACACTGCTTTTTAATCACTTGGGCAGCATACCCTTCCCTTTGGCTTTGTTTTTGTTCAGAGGCTTTTAAGCCTGTTAAGTTACACCTTGTCTCCCAATCATTGCCTCCTCCATATTAAAGTTTATTGCTCCCTTCAATAGAGATGGAGTGAAAACTGGGAAATTTAGACGCAAACCACAGGTTTTCCCTGAGCAGTAAGATTCATCTGGGCATGATAGTGTGGTGTGAAGTAACCCCAAGGAAGAGAAGACAGGCAGGGGGCTGGAAAGCACCTCACTTCCCATGGGGCCTGTGGGTTCTGAATGGATGAAGCCTGTAGATCCTGAACAGTAGGAGGCACCTGTGTTTGGGGGCCTGGTTTATGATGCCCCCTCCTTGTTTGGTGTGATATTTGGGTTCCATATTTTAAAAACTTATTTCTTTCAAATAGCCTCAAACTGTCTTACTGTTTCCCCTCTGCCAATGCCAAGGGAGCAGCATGGGTTAAATCTAGTTGGCTGTGCTTGTGGATAATTTCTGTCGCTCTGTCCCTCTCTCTGTCTCCCTCTCTGTCTCCCTGTGTCTCTGGACTTGATTGGTTTAATTTCCATTATGAAAGGTGAAGTCCTGGTAGGAAGTTGGGGGATTGGGTTTGAGAGCAAATCTAGCAGCTCATGGTTGGAACACTGTGCCTGAGATACCCAGCCCCCGCCCCCGCCTTTTTTTTTCTTTAAGGGCAATAAGGTGACTGAGTCTGGGTGCAGTCAGGACACCCCCAGGAGAGCCTTGTACACTGCAGGCAGGCTGTTTTTGCCCCCTTTTCTGGTCACCCGATCTCTTTCCATGTGCTGCTTTTAGAACTTCCTGCTGCTCAGGCCTGGCCTCGCAAAAGGGAACAGCCATTCAAGTCCAGACACATTGCAGACTTCTGGCAAAATAGCCGGAGCTCACGAAAATTTACACTTTTCCTGGCACCTGGCCGACAGAATGAGCCGGACTTGGCTTGGGTTTGCTTTCAGTTAGCAAAGCCCTTTGGGGTGGGGGGTGGGGTGGAGAGTTGGGGGTAGGGTGGCAGCAAGATTCTCGAGAAGGGTCAGAGCTGCTGAAATAAATATCAGCTAGGCTAGAGAGAGCAATTCCTATAATTATATCTGCCTGATGACTTATAATCCGCATTCTTAGCAGAGGCTGTAACTTTCACGTCTTCTCCTCCTGTGTGCACTGATGGTGGGGTTGCCGAGGGGCGGGCTAAAAAAGCGGTGTCCCTGGTGGTTGTTGCTGTTAACGTGAACACCATTTTCACCGAAGATTACCTTTGAAATAATGCCAGTGGGGCATTTGCTGGGTTTTCTTGGTGAAAGGGTCTGAGGACTGTGTCCTATTTTTCACTAGGGAGAATCCTGTGTATATAGACATTTAAAAGAGCAAAACAAAGCTGAGTGTGTGAACATAGCTCAGACTTGTCATGCTGGTCCTATCTTCCAAGCAAGGGTCCATTTTGGATCCTCACCTAACGTAGCCCATTCTCCATCTCCCCTCTTTGAAAAACTTGAGAGAAACCAGTCGTCTGCCAGTCCACAGGCTGTGTGTCATTTCCTTCCTTCTCCAAGCCTCACTCTTTCCACAGAGGAGACTTTTCAAATTAACGTTTTCAGTTCATTAAAGACCTTTGCGCAAACATTTCATTCTGGTAAAGGCAGCATTTCATCTGGAAATGGTCAGGCTCATGTTGGCACAGAATGGAGTGAAAAAGGAAAAAAAAAAAATCAAATCTCTTTTCATCAAGTGGACAGTGTGCAGCAAGCCTCAAATGGGTCTTCCCGAGAAGCCGGGGAGGTTTCTTTGGAAGGAAAAAACAAAGTCAATGAATGAAAATCATTTGCTCTTGTTTGTTTTGCAAAACTAGCAAGGGAATAGGGGAGCTGGGCTTTCATTCCCTTAAAAAAAAAAAAAGGATTCTCTGGGAAGAGGCAGCTTGCAATTGTGTCCCTTTGTCTTGCTTCTGCTAACATCCACTGCAGCCTCTCCAGGGCTCACTCTGTGTCTGGGGAGAGTGTATAAAAAGCCTTCTACTGCCAGATGAAAATATGGCCTTCTCTTCCCTGCCTGGCTTGAACCAGACACTCTGAAAGTCTCATGCAAATGGTCGGCTTCCCCAGAACAGATCAGTGGAGCAGAGAAACAGTACCTTGACAAGCTTGAGTGCTTGGGGCTTGCTGGACAAAATTTCAGAAAATCTTTAGTTGATGCAGGACTGGAGATAGGCAGGCAGAGCATGAGTTTCTGCTTCTGTTGTTGCCTCAGCCTGGGAGAAAAGAACCCAAGCATCTTCCAGGAAGGAACCTGAGCGATGAGCTAGTCTGTGTGGTGCTTGCTTGCTTGTTACTGTGTTTTGCAGACAAGCTTAGGATCAGCTCCCCTTTATCTGTTTCATATGGTGGAGTTTGGCATAAGACTTCCACTACGCCTCAAGTTTCTTGAGGCCTGGGCCACATTTGTGCTGTTCATGTTACTTACACAAAGTCAGCTTTAGGTAAATATTTGTTAATGAATAAAGAATGAATAATGTAACTTAAAAAGGAGTTTGAAAATATGGAACCAGTTCTTTTGCCCTCCCCTGCTCTTACCCATTTTATGTCATGGCCAGAGAAGCTTGGTGATTTTCTCAATGTCCTCTACCCAGTTGGTCACTGGCAGGGCCAGGCTATTCAGGTCTAGTTCAGAGCTAGTGTCTTGGTTTTCCCTCTATCAGTCGGACCCAAACAGCTCACAGATGTCAGTTTCTTGGGGGCACCGTTCAAGTAGAGACACTGTTCCGCATCTACCATCCAACTACTGGGCATGACTAGCTGGAGTATTTGTGACTGTGATGTGCATAAGAGCAGAGAGTATGTCTGTTTGTCCATCACTGTGTTCTGTGTATCTAGCACAGTGGCTGACAATCACTGCTCCATCATTGTAATGTTTGTTGAACGAAGGAACACAAACACATCTCCAGCCCAAGCTCCATTCTCTTGAGAAATCTAGAGACAGAAGATAATGCTTAGTCCCGCGTTTATCCTCAAGAACTCTGGGGTCACAAAGGTCTTTGGGTCTTAATTGAAACATCAGCACCAACAGAAGTTCACTCTGAGCTGCATCCAGCCTCTGTAGTCATCATCATCAGCAGCAGGCAGATAGGAGTCTGTACAGGGAAATAAGCAGTTCTCGCCTTGTTTTAACATGGCTGCCAGCAGTTCTTACCCCTATAATCTTCTCACTCTTGTCCCATGTAAATTATAGACTTCTACAGCCTGAATTTACGGGTGATGCAAAGAGCACTGGACTCCTGAATTAGCAGATTTGGGCACAAGAGTTGGCTCCTCAACTTCCTGGTTGTGTAACCTTGGGCATGTTCCTTGTCCTATCTGACCTTCAGTTTCTGCATCTGTCAAAAAGGAAAACAAACCATGTGGATTTGCTACTTAGCAGCTAAGTGACATTGGTCAAGGTACTTCATCTTAGGTCTAAGCCTTAGCGTTCTCAGTTGTAAAATGGGTCAAAACAGTATGTACTTCTCAGGGTTGATGTAAGGAACATGAGTCAATGTATGCAAAGTGCTTGGTACAGTAAGTGCTCAATCTATAGTGATCCTTGTTCTCATCTTATAGGAATTATAAAACTCATATGGAATGGCTCATTCTACAGAAGAATACTATACATAAGGGGTGTTATTGAAATTTTAACTATTTTCTCTGTGCATCCAATGACCTACTGGCGTTCATACTTAGCTGTTTTACAGATATACTAAAGGTAAATTGCTCCAAATGAAAGTCATGACCTTAGCTCATTTCTAGGGCTCTCCCAACTCCCTCTTCCTGCCCCCAACTCATCTTCTCTTCCTGTGTTTCCTGTTTCACAATGATGTCAACATCTTTGTAGTTGTCCAAGCTAACAGTTGGGAAGAAGTCAGTTTCTACCTCATCTTCAAAACCAACCAATTAACCAAATCCTTTCAATTTCATCAGTTGGGAACCCTCTCCTATTGCTGGATATGCATCTCTCTTAGCACTGGTCTCCCCGCGGTCATACCAGAACCTGTATCTAGTCTTGGGCAGCTGTCTCTCAGTGGTCTCACTCTCTATTGTCATATGTTTCTGTCTTCCCATTTTTAGCCTCTGGCTTTTACGCTAGCTACTCCTCTTTCTCTCACCTGGACAACCCTTCAGAATTTAGCTGAGATAATTCCTACAGGAAATCCTCCTTGACTACCTTTCTGCTGAATGAGAAGTTCGTTCTGAGGGCATCTTAGATATACTGTCCTGAGCATACCACTGTCATGGTATTTATCATCAGACTATATTAAAATTTTTAGAGACTTTAAACTTGAAATGGATTAAGGTGTTTTTGTTTCAATATGCAATCTAAAATATAAGACAATAGCAAACTATAGAAATAATAGCTAACATTTACTGAGTTCTTGTTATGCATCACGCTCCAGTGTTTTATGTATGTTAAAATTAGTGGTGAGTATCTACTTATAAAATAATTCTGATTATCTGGGAGAGGTCAGTGTGGGCTTGGTGTTCTTCTAAGGAGGAAGGTCTCCAGGTGTTCTTGGCACCAGGGACTCAGGGAAAGACATGGTGAAAGAAACTTTAGAGTGTTCCAGGAAAGGTGAGCTCTTTCATTATGGCCAGTCAACGTGACCTCGTGCAGCTCACTTAAGTCTGGTTTCTCTTGCTTTCTACATCTGTCAAATGGGGCTTAATGGTAATTATTTTATTTACTTCATGGGTACAAGGAATGCCTAAGCTTTTAGATACAGGGTAAATTACTACATCACTAACGGAAATGGACCCTTTATTTTGGCATAGTACACTGGACCATTTATTCTGGCATACCACATGGGTTTGGGAGTCCAGGCCTTGGAATCCATGCTTGGGCAGGAAGCAGAGAACTCATCTCCCAACCAGACCCCTCTCCTCTTTTTAGCAAGGAAGCCCTTTGAATAAGTTCTCAGATGGTTTAGGCTTTCCCTAAATGCTGTTCTGAGGTGGCTACTGTTGTCAGTAGCTCAGTGGGATGCGAAAGCATGACTGAAGTGAATGTGGGACGTTTATGTACAAGCTGGTTCATCATAGCTGGGAACGAGGATCTAGGTAAAAACTGAGAGGAGGAAATGATTGAACATGGATTTCTCCACAATGACTTCAGTGTCTCGACTCAGGTGAATAAACAGAATGTGTCGCATGCATAGTAAGACGTATAATTCACAGTGCATTTGAGAGTTTACAACGTGCCTTTTCATGCACATTATCTCATCCATGTATATATTATCTCCCTGTGGGCAAAAATAGGGAAAAAAGCCATTTTTTTCTCTATACACATCCGGGAAGGTGCACAGTTTGCAGAAGGGGTGAATGAACAACCAAATCCAGCTCACACCCTCCCTCCTGCATGTAGGTATCCTTGACCATTTGGACAACACCATCTCCTTTGCTTCTCACTCTGCTCCGTGAAAAATGCTTATTTAGCATTTTTATCATTGGTGCTTTTTTTGAACTTGGTACCTTTTTTTCCTAAATTATTTTTTTAAATTGGCAGATAATCAAACTATTGTTCACAGAAGAGTTGCATTGTAAGCTCCATGAATGGAGAGATTTTTGTTTTTTGTTTTTGTTGTTGCTGTTCATTGTTTTGTTCACAGTATCAAGAATATTGCATGTAATAGGTGCTCAAGGAATCTTTATTGTATGAATAAGTGAATTGTTGTTCTTCATAGCTCAGTCATATCTCCTCAACTAGATTCTAATAGCTATGAAGGCAGGGACTGTCTCTCATTTCTCTGGTCCCCCTGGAGTACCTGGCATGCTGCTAAAGAACTTGAATATTAGTGGTGTCATTTATATGTAAATGACCCACACGTGCACATGGAAATGTGCCTTGGATCAGTAGATGTGGCCACTTTTAGGACCTTCAGAGGCTGAAGGCACTTTATTTTTGGAAGCTGCACCCAACATTATATTAATCTTTAATATGCATGTACTTTCCACTATATATGTGTGTCTGTGTGTATGTACACACACATAATTTTGCTGTTAAATGTAAGTAACTTTTGTAATTTGTTTTGTTATTTATTACTTCAATTACCATATTGATTTCACAGTTTCAGTTTTGTAATTTGAAGCCAAAATGTTTTTCTCATCTCAAACATTTTCTTGGTCCTGGACAAGCCCCCAGGCCCCAGGCCTTGCGGATGTAGCCAACGGTTTTGCCTGTGAATACTTCCAGAACAAGAGTGGCTGACCTAAGAGGAAAGAGACAGTGCATTAAAATCGCCCTCATCATCCCAGTGAAACTCTTCTCCATCCCCCTTTATCTCGTTCCTAGGTCTTCTCTTCTGCCCTGCCCCATCTGCCAGACTCCAGGCGTGCGCGGAGAGAGGATGAGCTCTGAGTTTTATGGTATCCCTAGTTGTCCCCCAAGTGTAAGCGTCTAATTAGGCTTGACACTACCGAGGCGTTACCCTGACATTTATGTCTTTCAATCTTTAGCAGCATTCGGTCTTGTGGGAAGCACAACAAACAGTGTCAGAAACAACATAAAATTCCCCATTAGAGGGGGCCCTCAGAAACCTAGCCGCTGTTTATTAGCCACACTCAAAGGGAAGGCCGAAGGGTGGGGCCGGTGTGTGGATTCCGGGCTAGGAGGAAGAAATAAAACGGCTCATTTAAATTCTTAAGAACTGCATAGGAGGCAGAAGACACAATGAGTATCTTAGAGAAGAAAGGCCATCAGTTGAACAAACTAATCACATGGTAATCAAAGGGGAGTGAATCGCTGCCTACTGAGAAGTACTTTAGAAGAAGTTCCAGGCAGGGAGCGTAAAGACCTATCGAATGACAGCTTTCATAAATTATAGATTTTTAAAAATTGCACAAAGGAATGTGTAATAACGTGCGAAATAGATTTAGAAACGAAAAGTGCCCAAAGCATCTGAGAAAGGCCAGAGAACAAGAAAGCCTGAGTGAGGAGGGGTTGTGACAGCTTTCGCGGGAAGCCCCGCCCCACACTAGCCCCGCCCCTCACAAACCCCGCCCCCATCCGAGTCTCCTGGAGTGGACCTAGGGACACCTTATGCGATGTGTTTGCTGTCCAGATTTGGACTCTTGGAGTCTCACTCTACCTAACGAGGAGCTGCAGGACTCGGTCTGGCTTCTGCACTGTGACCGGTCCACCAGCCAGGCAGTGATGATGGGCTCCCGCCTTTGCAACCAGCAGACCTTTCCACTGCAGCTTCCTTGAGTCTCTCCTTTCTTGGGTGAGTGCCAGCCAGTTCCATACGCCCTGTTAGCGGGTAATAACCAAAGTGGTAACCGAAAATGCCTCAGATGTGACTCTACTCAGGAATTTCTGTCTTTTGAAAAGGTGATTGGAGAAGTTGGGGATCCTGACAAGTTAGAAGTGTTAGGATGAGGTGCTCTTTCCAGCTGTGTGATTTGGGGACCTTAGCCTTTTGGGGTTCTATTTACAACGGAGAGACGATTCATACCTTCTTCTGAGTTGCGATGAGAGGCTCAAATGAGGTCCTGAATGTAAAGTGCCCAGAACATAGCCCAGCGCAGAATTAAGCGTTCAGTAGCGCCAGTGATTGTGCCTCTCTGGTCTCCCTGAGCATGGCGGTGGACGCAGAGACAGGTCCGGGTGGGCTTCTCTTCTGGCCTCCTAGAGGAGCCGGAGTGCAGAAATGTTGTCCCAGGTGCCTTACTAACACTGCCTCCAAGGAAGCGGAAAGCTCCTCCTCTCACCGCTCACCAAGTGAGTGAGTGACAGTTGACCAAAAGACTTTTTAAAGTTTATGATGCCAAGGGGGCTTTACTTCTGTTTCCCCCATTCTCTCTTGTTTAAACAGCTCTTGTGTGCTAAATCGCTTCAGTCGTGTCAGACTCTTTGACACCCCGTGGAAGGTAGCCTGCCAGACTCCTCTGTCCATGGGATTCTCCAGGCAAGGAGTGGATTGCCATTTCCTTCTCCAGGGGATCTTCCCAATCCAGGGATCAAACTGTATTGTTTATGTACCCTGCATTGGCAGGCGGGTTCTTTACCGCTAGCGTCACCTGGGTTCTTAGGTGATCCTAATGTTCAGAAAGGGCTTAGAACCACTCCTCCAGGGGAGGCAGAGGCAGAAGGAGTGCTTTGGCTGGTTATTTGTATAAAGGAGCCGTGTGTTAGGGTAATTATGCTAGCTGATGTAACACATGACCCCCAGATCTCAGTGGCAGACCACAGTAAAGCTTTATTTTTAGCTCATGTCACAGCCCTGTGTAGATTGGTTATGGGGAGGAGGTCTTACTGATCCATGTTGTCATTCAGGGACCCAAGCTCCTTCCACGTAAAGGCTTAATCATCTTCAGTGTGCAGTAGTGTCCCTGGAATTGTCCAGCTGGCAGGCTGGGAAGGATAGAGGGTAGGGAACTTGTGCCTCCCGCTAACTGCCTCTGACCGGAAGGACCACATCACTTCTGTCATGCCCCTTTGTAAGAATCTGTCATACATCCCCACGAATGTGCAAGGGCCCTGGGACATGTAGTTTTAGCTATGAGACCAGAAGAGAAAACAGGCTTGATGAGAATCTAGCTGTCCCTTAAATAGACTCTAAAATGGTACAGGATAGCTCAAAAATTGGACCTGAGGTTTTTAACTTTAGATCCTTGAATTTCTGAAGGGTTCATGCACTTCATGAAATTGGATGCCAAATGTTGTGTATATGAGCTTTTAAACTTTTATTCTGTTCTCAAAGGCTGGGAGGCTGAAGTCCTGCTCCTGCTTGGACTCGAGTAGTATTACAGAACCTACTTTATGATTCTAATATTCTCAGAAAAAAATGATATGGCTGGGTCAGGAGTTCTGTCCTCTTGTCTCTTTCCTTTCCTTCTTCCCCTCTAGTGGGGAAAGAAGGATGGATAAGAGGCAGAGGGCTATGGGCACCGTATCCTGAGGCAGTGCTGCTATTGAGAGGCTGTCAACATGAGCGGGAGGAGGGTTCACGTGGCCATGAGGAATCTGAGAGTCTGCAATGGGCAGGGTAAAGACCCAGCCTTGCCCTTCCAGAATGACCAGTAACAGCGGTCATTCAGACCTTGCCAGTTCTTAGTTTGCGGGGGGTGGGGGGGGAGTGAGAATAGGGAGGGAGATCAGAGGAAAGGGACTCCCAGATACCATCTTAGAGAGCCTCTGTAAGGAATGAAAGGTGGCTAGATGAGAACATTGACATTTTGCACCATTGTGTCAATGCCGCATCTGCCTGTGATGGGTACAGCGTGCCGTTGTTTTTTTCCCCGTAATGGGCTCCACCTGAAAGCCCTTCCAGACGTTGAGGGCATGGCTGAGGGATTACAAACGGTTCTGTGGCTTGGAAAGAAAAGTTGGGAAACCACTAGTGTAACCTAACAATGGGGCATTGTGCTCTAGCCTGACCCTGCCCACCGGAGGGCCTTTTGTTTCCCACAGTTTCTGGCACTGGACTTCAGGAGGCCAGCGACACTGCTTCTCGCTTAAGGTCAGAAATACTTGCAGCTGGCATTTTGTTTTCTCCCATCTCCTTAATTCCAGGGATCGCCCCTCCTCTGAGGCCACGGCTAAACAGGAGTGGCCTGCTCTCTCTCTGTTTGTATGGCAGGGCAGGAGACAATGCTCAGGCCAGCCGGGAGCGCCGGCTGTCTGGAGGAGTGCAACGCCAGCTGTCAGCCTGGGAGAGGTCAGACAGAGGCCACTCTGGTCCCAGGTGGGCAGGGGTCACCCAGGTGACCAGACTGCACCGGAGGTCCAAAGAGTGTGCAGGAGCATGAACTGTTGGCCTCCTCTGCAGGAGAGGAGCTACAAGCACTGATGGGAATGAACTGCAGACTCTGGCCAGGGGGCAGACGTTCCAGGTGCTACAGCCATCCCTTCAGGAAGTTTGGGCCTTCCATTGAGCTTCTATGTCTGCAACCTGAACACAGAGACTATACTAGCAGGGCTGCCTGTTCCCGTTAACAGTTTTATCATCTGCTGGTGTGTGTTAGGTGCGGTGTGTGTGTGTGTGTGTGTGTGTGTTGTGGGGGGGGGGGCGGTGCATAAAGCCCTCTTTCTGACTTTGGAGGCAGTAAAGTATAATGATTAAGGATGAACATTCTGGAGCCAGACAACCTGTGTTCAAATTCTTCTCAACCTGGTAGCTCGGTGACTTTGGGCAAGGGACTCATTTTGTTCATCTATAAGTAGGCCTAGGGAATTCTCTGGTGGTCCAGTGGTTAGCGCTCTGCACTTCCAATGCAGGCGGCCTGGCAGGTTTGATCCCTGGTCAGGAAGCTAAAATCCTGCAGGCCTTGCAGTGTGGCCAAAAAAAAAAAAAAAAAAAAAGAGGCCTAATGAGCATACATAATTATTTCATAGTGTTGGTGTCAGTGTGAATGAGTTGCTGGTTATAACACACTTAGAACAGTGCCTTGTAAACAGTAAGCAGTCAGTTAATGTCAGTTTTTATTAACAGCAAAAAGTACTCAGTCTATGAGCAGACTTCTAGAGGAAAGGCAACTTCCCACTTGTGACAATGCAAGGGCTCTGTGAATGTTGTTTATGTCCATCCATCATTATCCTTGAGAAGCCTTCTCTGATCACTCAAACCCTCAGGAGTTGTCCTTTGTTTTAACTGCCCTGTTATTTGTTTTCTGGTACCTTCTTATCTATATGATTTCTTTAGATTGGGGTCCCTGCCTTATTTACATATACAATTCTCCCAACTACTGATAGAGTGAATTCATATTAAATATTCTTTTTGGTAGGATTATACACTTAAAAATGAACTTGCTCTCTTTGTATAAATATACTTCATGGAAGGAAAAATCTCTAATCTAGAATAAGGTCCTGATAGTTTTGTGTACTTTGTGAACTTCAGTTTCATAAAAACACAACACTCTACCAGATAAAAATTATATTGTAAAACTATGGCAATAATACAGTATGGTACTAATTCAGGAAAAAGATAAAGCAATGGAACAAAATAGAAAGTCCAGTTATACATCCAGAAATGTTTGAGCTATTAAATTATGAAGATGACATTGCAAAGTAATACGTAATTAATATATTGTTATTCAGTAAATAATGTTGAGACAGCTGGCAAGTCATTTGGAAAAATAAATAAACCTGGATTCCTAATTGTAAAAACAAAAAGTAAACTGTAAAAGTATAATCACAAAAAAGGAAAAATGTAATGATATTCAAGTAGGACAGACATTTCTCAGTAAGACGTGAAACCATGGGAGCTATTAAAAAAAACCCAACTAGTTTGATAATATAAAGTCTGAAACTTCCACATAGCAGAATATTATAAAAATAGAAAATAAAACATGGCTAATTGATTCTACATAGCCATAATACCATAAACAAAAAACTAATTGGAGAAAATCATTCTATATTTCCTTAATATGCAAAGTGAAAATGCAAGTTGTTCAGTTGTGTCCAACTCTTTGCAACCCCATGGACTATACAGTCCATGGAATTCTCCAGGCTAGAATACTGGAGTGGGTAGCCATTCCCTTCTTCAGGGGATCTTCCCAACCCAGGGATCGAACTCAAGTCTCCTGCAATGCAGGTGGACTCTTTACCAGCTGAACCATAAGGGAAGCCCCAAAATACTGGAGTGGGTAGCCTATTCCTTCTCCAGCGGATCTTCCTGACCCAGGAATCGAACTGGGGTCCCCTGCGTTGAAGATTCTTTACCAGCTGAGCTATCAGGGAAGCCATAATATGCAAGATCTCATCCAAATCAATAAAATCAATAGTTCAGTTCAGTTCAGTTGCTCAGTCATGTCCAACTCTTTGTGACCTCATGGACTGTAGTATGCCAGGCCTCCCTGTCCATTACCAACTCCTGGAATTTACTCAAACACATGTCCATTGAGTTGGTGATGTCATCCAGCCATCTCATCCTCTGTCTGTCCCCTTTTCCTCCTGCCTTCAATCTTTCCCAGCATCAGGATCTTTTTCAGATGAGTCAGTTCTTTGCATCAGATGGCCAAAAGTATTGGAGTTTCAGCTTCAACATCAGTCCTTCCAATGAACCTTCAGGACTGATTTCCTTTAGGATGGACTGGTTGGATCTCCTTGCAGTCCAAGGGACTCTCAAGAATCTTCTCCAACACCACAGTTCAAAAGCATCAATTCTCTGGTGCTCAGCTTTCTTTATAGTCCAACTCTCACATCCATACATGACCACTGGAAAAACCATAGCCTTGACTAGATGGACCTTTGTTGGCAAAATCATGTCTCTGCTTTTGAATATGCTGTCTAGGTTGGTCATAACTTTTCTTCCAAGGAGTAAGCGTCTTTTAATTTCATGGCTGCAGTCACAATCTGCAGTGATTTTGGAGCCCCCCAAAATAAAGTCTGTCACTGTTTCTATTGTTTCTCCATCTATGTGCCATAAAGTGATGGGACCAGATGCCATGATCTCCTCTTTCACTTTCATCAAGAGGCTCTTTGGTTCTTCTTCACTTTCTGTCATAAGGGTGGTGTCATCTGCATATCTGAGGTTATATTTCTCCCGGTAATCTTGATTCCAGCTTGTGCTTCATCCAGCCCAGAGTTTCTCATGATGTACTCTGCATAGAAGTTAAATAAGCAGGGTGACAATATGCAGCCTTGACGTACTCCTTTCCCGATTTGGAACCAGTCTGTTGTTTCATGTCCAGTTTTAACTGTTGCTTCCTGACCTGCATACAAATTTCTCAGGAGGCAGGTCAGGTGGTGTGGTATTCCCATTTCTTTAAGAATTTTCCGGTTTGTGGTGATTCACACAGTCAATGGCTTTAGCATAGTCAATAAGGCAGAAATAGATAAAATCAATAGGATGATATGCGAAACACATGAATAGATATTTCAGAGAAAAAGGCATATTAAAGGCCAATAAATACACAAAAGATTAGCTTGTAATTTTAAAAAAGTCTCATCGGTAGTTTCAAGTACTATATTTTCAAGAGTGTCATCGTGCCTAATATTTCCAGGTGTTAGATAATATACTCTCAAACAGTATTGGTGAACATGTATTGGCACTATTTTTTAAAAAGGCAGTTTGGTAATATCTATCAAAATTCAAAATGTTTATTCCTGTTGACACAGACATGCCATTTCTAGTATTTTATCATACATACACTTGTGTATATGTGTACACATTTGTGTCTCTATGCATACAGAAATGAACATTTAATGTGAAGTGTTGCTTATAATAGCAAAAATTGGAAATAACCCAAATTATCATTGTAAGGGGATGGTTAAATAAATCATGGTGCTTTGATAGAAACATTCTGTACAGCTGCTGAAAAGAATCAAATAAGTCTCTGTATTTTCATAGAAACGTGTCCAAAATATGTTACGAGTAAGAAAACTAATAAAATAGCATATAGCATTACCTCATTTGTAAAAATGTTTGCATGTAATATATTCTTGTATGTGTATAATAGTTTTAGGAGGATATGCATACAAGGAAGAGTTAACAGTGCTTACCTGTGAGAACAGGACTGGAGGAGTGCTGGTGAGGGAAGAGGGGTGCTTTAACTTTATGCCCATCTACACTCTTTTAGTTTTGTTTATAATGAATTGATATTATCTTTAAAATATAAAAATTCTAAAATTAAAAAAACTTTATTGAGATCAACACAATAGCAATATCAATAGTGATGGATTTCAGAAAATATTTTAATAGTCACCACATCTATTTGCACCCCTATAAGGTGGTTCAGATGGTAAAGAATCTGCTGCAATACAGGAGACACAGGTTCATATCCTGGATCAGGAAGATCTCCTGGAGGAGGGCATGGCCACCCATTCCAGTATTCTTGCCTGGAGAACCCCATGGACAGAGGAGCCTGGTGGGCTACAGTCCATGGGGTTGCAAAGAGTCAGATATCACTGAGCGACCAAGCACATTTTTTTATGTCTAGTTGCACCGGTTCTTGATTCTATAAATCCAGAGGGCACTATTCGCAGAAGTAATCTGCACAGCCATACATATATGCTGTGCATATATGTGCTTTAAGATTTTCTTTGAGATTCACCACTTTTTATTTGATCAACAGGTGTAAAGTCTTTAATCTCTGTAGTACTCTCTGTTGTTGGTTGTTGTTGTTTAGTTGCTAAGTCAACCCAGGGAGTGAACTCACATCTCCTGCATTGGCAGGCAGATTCATTACCACTGAGCCACCAGGAAAGCCCAATACTTTCTGTCAGGGTAGGCCTCATCAAAATAAAAAAACAAACTTTAGGGTCAATCTTAAAAACCAAATAGCAAATGAACATGGCACAGCTTCTAAACCAAGCCCACAGGATCTGTGGATACAAGATGAAGTTTGAAACACAGTAGATACCGATTGCAATAGGTGAGAGTGGAGATGCGGGGAGAAAACTGAAGAGAGGATGAAAAGATTAAATGAGGGGCTGTGGGAGGACTAATGATAACATGTAGCCTGAACTGGGGTCTAAGAGTAACTCAACTCTGGACACCTGTCATGTGCTCATTACCCACCCTAGACTCCAGCTCTACCTAGCATACATTTGGAGGAGGATATTAGCATGGTAGCTTAGCTGGTAAAGAATCTGCCTGCAATGCAGGACACCCTGGTTCAATTTCTGGGTCAGGAAGATCCCCTGGAGAAGAGATAGGCTACCCACTCCAGTTTTCTTGGGCTTCCCTGGTGGCTCAGATGGTAAAGAATCTGCTTACAATGTGGGAGAACTGGCTTCAATCCCTGGGTCAGGAAGATCCCTAGGAGAAGGGCATGGCAACCCACTCCATGATTCTTGCCTGGAGAATCCCCATGGACAGAGGAGCCTGGCGGGCTACAGTCCATGGGGTCACAAAAAGTCAGACACGACTGATCCACTAAGTGCAACACAGCACAGAATTGGCATGGAAAGCCCCTCACACGTCCCCACCACCCTTCCTTTTCTTCTGCATGCCCTTGCTAAGGGCTGCCCAACAGCCTGGTAGAGAACAATATAATCAGGCTTCCTATTTGTGTCATCTGTCTCTTTTTATTTCCATTTCAGGTGACTTCCCATCTGCCTGGCCTTTCCCTGGCCCGGTGCTGGTGACATGGTTTCAGATCTGAAGGAGTGGGGCAGAGCTCTCTCCCTGCATTCCCTATGCTCTCCCACGCCATCTCTGGTCTGCTACTCAGGAGACCACCTTTGGCACACTTGATCTTCAGGGCTCATCTCTGAGTCCAAAGACAACCTTTCCCTTCTGGAAGGTCTTTCTTGTTAAAATGTTCTTGTTGTCAAGCTTACCTCACATTAGTCGTGGTCAGCATCTTGACTTCGTTAACAGAGATGCATGTGAATGTTTAAAAGCATAAATGACCAAAATGAACTTTCAGCAATTTTGGTAACATTCAGTTCAGTTCAGTTCCTCAGTTGTGTCCAACGCTTTGTGACCCCATGGACTGCAGCATGCCAGGCTTCCCTGTCCATTACCAACTCCTGGAGCTTGCTCAAACATGGCCGTTCTTATCTCAACTAGGCTTTAGCATCCTTGGAAATAACTTGCCTATGGTAGTGAAACTTGTAACTGGTTAGTGCCTCTTAATTGCACCTGTTATTCAGATACAGAATGACTCTTGCCACTGGGCAAGTGAATCAGGAAATTGACTGCCTCTGGCCCTGCCAGGGCAATGAGTATATTCTCAAAGTTCATCAGCTAAGAAGCTGTGGTGTGTTTGCTCACTGTAATTTTTCTTTCTGAATCTTCAAAGATGAGGAAAGGAGTCAGGAACTTGAATAAGCAAATCCTGGGGTTTTGAGTCAGATCTGTAATGGGGAAACATTAAAATATTTTCATCTGGATTAATGCCCTGCTGGTAATAGCTCTCTGTAACCATCCAGTGATAAAGTCCAAATGGAATAATAGTATTAAAAAAAATCCCAGTCAAGCCTCCAAAGAGTCTATCCTCACCAGAAACTTGGCAGCATCATTCTGGGGTGGTTTTGTGTCACCCTTTGAGAAGCAGTATGGCCTGGAAAAGTATCCCTCTATAGCTTTCCTGTCCAAACTTGGATTCCAGGATGAAGATAGTCTGTGATATTTTTCCACCTCTTGGTTTTGTACACATGATTTACATTTTCATCTTGTATTTTCCCTTTCTGAAACTTTAACTGATGTATCAGTATGGCAATAGATGAGTCTTCTGAAAAGGATTCTTTTGAGTGGAAGTGGTGGTAGAGGGAAAAAAAATTGAAAAGATGTGGAAGCTGGCACAAACGGGCATCGTGGGGTCAAGGGTTACGTTTGGCAGAGCCTGTCTGCAGGAACCACTGGTAGAGAGACTTCTCTGGCTCTAGAAGTTTCCACAGGATGTCCTCCTTTGTCTACTATTGTGAGAGAACCTGGGGGTGGGGACCGAGACCGGGAGCATCCACCTTGATCTTTCAATGTCTTCTCGCTTTTATTAGGGGTTTACTAGATCCATCCTACTATAATGGAGGTATTGCAAGTTTCTGTGGTTTGAAACAACCTTTCTTTTTATTAGTGGTGGCATCTGGGATGCATAAGAAATGATGTTACCCAGATTGAGATTCATGTTAGTAGTGAGAGGAGAAAGGGACCTGGTGCTAGAATCAGTATGGAATTTGGAGCCAGTTATTTTGGCTAATTATCTTTCATTATGCTAGTGGACGAACTTTCCAGGTGGCTCTAGTGGTAAAGAACCTGTCTGCCAATGTAGGAGATATGAGAAATGTGGGTTTGATCCCTGGGTTGGGAAGATTCCCTGGAGGAGAGCATGGCAACCCATTCCAGTATTCTTGCCTGGAGAATCCCATGGATAGAGGAGCCTGGCAGGCTACAGTCTCTAGGATCCCAAAGAATTGGATACAACTGAAGTGACTTAACACACACTCATGCTAATGGACAAAGCGTTTGGCCCTCTCTGATTGAGATGAAGACAGTAATTTCTGGTAAGTTCTGACACTACTGCTAGGAAGAGAAGGTGTGGTAATGATTGTGTAGGAGAAACTGGGGACTAGAAATAAGAATGAACTCCCATTTGAAATGTGCCTAGATACTTTTCAGAGGAAATGAACGTTTTAAAGCTGGCAATTGTAGCACAAACTGTTATGCAATGTCTTGGTATCATAGTCTTGAAGCATAGACATATATATCTTTCCTATACAAATGTTTTCTCAAATAAAAGATAGTAGTAGGAGAGTGGATGAAATCGGTATTTATTTTTCCTACTGGTAAAAAATTAAAACATGCTGATAAAAAATTTAAAAAACAAATAAATAAACTAGGCTTGCAGGTAAGGACTAATTTTCCAAGGCTATCCTAAGAAAACCTTTTTTAAAGAGAGGTAGGACTCGGATAGAGGGTCATAGCATACAGACACAAGAACAGTAAATCCAAGAGCAGTTTCCTCTTAATTGTGCCCCGTGTCTTTGGCCTTGAAGGGCAGACACTCAAAATTGGTCCAGTGTGAGATGCTTCATCAGTCATAAAGATTTAATTACAATCCTTATTTGACTAGGGTTGTAACGGGAGGCCCGGTTAGTATTTTCTGGGATTTTCTCTCATCACCCCTCACTCTCTCCCCTTTCTGCCCACCTTCCTTGATACCCCCCTCTTCCCCCCATTAAAAGGATGACCAGTTTTGAATTACGGTAATAGCTGCACTCTTGGTTTAGGACTAACCTCCCTGAAATTTTCAGGACCACTAATTTGTGGTTACTCCAGTGCTAGAATGAACTTGGTGCTCTGGCCTTTAGACTGGCAATGCAGTAAAAGTTTAAAGTGAAGACTGCCTCAGAGCCAACAGAAGAGAAGAGCTGGAAACCTAAAGGTTATCCTGAAATGCACTTTACTGTTATCTATGAGAACAAATGAGTTAAAAAAATTTCAAATACCAGAATACCCTACAGGGAGGAGATATAACTATTAAAGGGCTGTTATAGCTGCAATAAATGTAGGAACAATAAAAATAAATTGATGAAGTAAATGTCAGCGCTGTTCCCCTGAGCTGCCCCCACACCTTTGTCCAAAAGTAGAACATCTCCAATTACAGAGGGTGGAAACAGCCTTCAATGACAATATGACAAGGACGGAACACAGAACGCTGGCACAGAGAACACAATTATGCACAGCCTTGAAAAATTGTATCATAGCACAATGCATGGGAGAAATCAATTAATGATGTAGGCTTCCACTGCTGTCTAATAATCCTAGAAAGGAAAGGAGGGGGAAAAAAACCCGAACACCCAGTGCATCAAAAAGGTGACCTGTAAGTGGAAGTCTACATAATACCAGAGGTCAGTCTTCAGAGTTTATAGCATCTGAAATACTCTTTTTTTTCCTCTTATTTTTTTCCTCTGAGGGGGAAAAAAAAATCTAACAGTCTTAAGGAGGCATTTAAGTAAAAGTCACTTCTTCTCTGGTTAAATAGGCTTGCAAAAGAGAGTTCTTTGGTGAAAGGGCAGAGATGAGCAAAGCGTGTGGCTGTCGTTGCGAGTCCACCAGCTGAAAGGGAAAAGGCAAAAGTTAGGCATAAACACAGTGGAAGGTAGAAGGTGATTTATCTTGTGCAATTTACAACAGGTGCTAAACATTACGAAAACCAGAGCTATTAAGCAATCAAATTAAGCTATAATTATAACTGAAGAAAACTGTACAGGAATTCTAATTAATTCAAATCTGAACATGTCCAAGAGGAATGCTCCAGCAACCCCACTTCTGAATAAAACAAAACAAAAATAACCCTTGGATAATGCCTTCAGATTGCACAGGAAATTAAGAAATACTTCTCAGCCAGAGTATTCCAGGCATTCCTTATTAAATGGTGAGAGAAATTACCTGCAGTGTCTGAGCACTTGGCTTTTTAGGTATGGACCATATAAAACATGTAGTTGGGGGGCCCTTCACTTGGCAGGATTCGTTGATGGAGTGGACCAAGGGATTCCACCTTCCCTGTAAGTACTTCAGTCGGTCTGAAGGAGCGGCTCCTTCTTCTCTCCTTTGAAGGTTTCTCCTAGGGCATGTGAGGCTTTTAAAGAGCTCTTCACACTCCCCTTATATATTAAAAAAGTTTGTGTGTGTGTGTGTGTGTGTGTGTATCTTTTGGACCAATTCCATTTTCTTCTTAGCCACTCCCCTTCCAGTTCTTAATCCCAGTCTTTCCATCTGACTTGAGCTTTCTGCTATTCTTCCATCCCAGGGAACTCTGGAATGTCAGAAGACCAGGGCAGGATTTTCTGTTGGGTATACCCAAGTCACGCAAGTGGTGTCCCATTACCACAGTGGCAGCCCACTCCAGCACTCTTGCCTGGAAAATCCCATGGACGGAGGAGCCTGGTGGGCTGCAGTCCATGGGGTCACGAACAGTCGGACACGACTGAGCGACTTCACTTTCACTTTTCACTTTCATGCATTGGAGAAGGAAATGGCAACCCACTCCAGTGTTCTTGCCTGGAGAATCCCAGGGATGGGGGAGCCTGGTGGGCTGCCGTCTATGGGGTCGCACAGAGTTGGACACGACTGAAGTGATTTAGCAATAGCAATAGCAATGGGAAGAAGTGGATGTTTCGCTATTAGAGTAAGATTTCCAACCCCAAAACTGAACTGTTTGATTAGGGTACCTGTTTTCCCTAAATCATGATTCTTTCATTTTAACAACTTAAGAACAGGAACAGCAAAAACAACAGCATTGACAGCTAACATTTATCAGAAGCTTATTATGTATCAGATATTTTACTGAATTCTTTAGCTGATTTTCTCAATTCTTTCAACCTCTCAGTGAAAGAGGGACTCTTATAGTACCCATTTTATGGAAGAAGAATCAAGGCCCACTGTTGATTGTTAAATCAATTGTTAAACAAAGACCCCTTTTCTGTTATTCACATAAAGTAAGAGAGTTCCAGATAAACATTTATTTCTGCTTTATTGACTATGCCAAAGCCTTTGACTGTGTGGATCAGAATAAACTGTGGAAAATTCTGAAAGAGATGGGAATACCAGGCCACCTGACCTGCCTCTTGAGAAACCTAGATGCAGATCAGGAAGCAACAGTTAGAACGGGACATGGAACAGCAGACTGGTTTCAAATAGGAAAAGGAGTACATCAAGGCTGTATATTGTCACCCTGCTTATTTAACTATATGCAGAGTACATCATGAGAAACACTGGTCTGGAAGAAGCAAAAGCTGGAATCAAGATTGCCAGGAGAAATATCAATAAGCTCAGATATGCAGATGACACCACTGTAATGGCAGAAAGTGAAGAGGAACTAAAAAGCCTCTTGATGAAAGTGAAAGCGAGAGTGAAAAAGTTGACTTAAAGCTCAACATTCAGAAAACAAAGATCATGGCATCTGGTCCCATCACTTCATGGCAAATAGATGGGGAAACAGGGAAAACAGTGTTAGACTTCATTTTGGGGGGCTCCCAAATCACTGCAGATGGTGACTGCAGCCATGAAATTAAAAGACACTTACTCCTTGGAAGGAAAGTTATGACCAACCTAGATGGCATATTGAAAAGCAGAGACATTACTTTGACAACAAAGGTCCATCTAGTCAAGGCTATGGTTTTTCCAGTGGTCATGTATGGATGTGAGAGTTGGACTGTGAAGAAAGCTGAGTGCCGAAGAATTGATGCTTTTGAACTGTGGTGTTGGAGAAGATTCTTGCTAGTCCTTTGGACTGCAAGGAGATCCAACCAGTCCATTCTTTTTTTTTTTTTTTTAGCTTTTTATTTTTTAAATTTTAATATCTTTAATTCTTACATGCATTCCCAAACATGAACCCCCCTCCCACCTCCCTCCCCATAACATCTCTCTGGGTCATCCCCATGCACCAGCCCCAAGCATGCTGCATCCTGCGTCAGACATAGACTGGCAATTCAATTCTTACATGATAGTATACATGTTAGAATGTCATTCTCCCAAATCATCCCACCCTCTCCCTCTCCCTCTGAGTCCAAAGGTCCGTTATACACATCTGTGTCTCTTTCCCTGTCTTGCATACAGGGTCGTCATTGCCATCTTCCTAAATTCCATATATATGTGTTAGTATACTGTATTGGTGTTTTTCTTTCTGACTTACTTCACTCTGTATAATCGGCTCCAGTTTCATCCATCTCATCAGAACTGATTCAAATGAATTCTTTTTTATGGCTGAGTAATACTCCATTGTGTATATGTACCACAGCTTGCTTATCCATTCATCTGCTGATGGACATCTAGGTTGTTTCCATGTCCTGGCTATTATAAACAGTGCTGCGATGAACATTGGGGTACATGTGTCTCTTTCAATTCTGGTTTCCTCGGTGTGTATGCCCAGCAGTGGGATTGCTGGGTCATAAGGTAGTTCTATTTGCAATTTTTTAAGGAATCTCCATACTGTTCTCCATAGTGGCTGTACTAGTTTGCATTCCCACCAACAGTGTAGGAGGGTTCCCTTTTCTCCACACCCTCTCCAGCATTTATTGCTTGCAGATTTTTGGATCGCAGCCATTCTGACTGGTGTGAAGTGGTATCTCATTGTGGTTTTGATTTGCATTTCTCTAATAATGAGTGAAGTTGAGCATCTTTTCATGTGTTTGTTAGCCATCTGTATGTCTTCTTTGGAGAAATGTCTATTTAGTTCTTTGGCCCATTTTTTGATTGGGTCGTTTATTTTTCTGGAATTGAGCTGCAGAAGTTGCTTGTATATTTTTGAGATTAGTTGTTTGTCAGTTGCTTCATTTGCTATTATTTTCTCCCATTCAGAAGGCTGTCTTTTCACCTTGCTTATATTTTCCTTTGTTGTGCAGAAGCTTTTAATTTTAATTAGATCCCATTTGTTTATTTTTGCTTTTATTTCCAGAATTCTGGGAGGTGGATCATAGAGGATCCTGCTGTGATTTATGTCTGAGAGTGTTTTGCCTATGTTCTCCTCTAGGAGTTTTATAGTTTCTGATCTTACATTTAGATCTTTAATCCATTTTGAGTTTATTTTTGTGTGCGGTGTTAGAAAGTGATCTAGTTTCATTCTTTTACAAGTGGTTGACCAGTTTTCCCAGCACCACTTGTTAAAGAGATTGTCTTTACTCCATTGTATATTCTTGCCTCCTTTGTCAAAGATAAGGTGTCCATATGTGTGTGGATTTATCTCTGGGCTTTCTATTTTGTTCCACTGATCTATATGTCTGTCTTTGTGCCAGTACCATACTGTCTTGATGACTGTGGCTTTGTAGTAGAGCCTGAAGTCAGGCAAGTTGATTCCTCCAGTTCCATTCTTCTTTCTCAAGATTGCTTTGGCTATTCGAGGTTTTTTATATTTCCATACAAATCTTGAAATTATTTGTTCTAGTTCTGTGAAAAATGTGGCTGGTAGCTTGATAGGGATTGCATTGAATTTGTAAATTGCTTTGGGTAGTATACTCATTTTCAGTATATTGATTCTTCTGATCCATGAACATGGTATATTTCTCCATCTATTAGTGTCCTCTTTGATTTCTTTCATAGTGTTTTATAGTTTTCTATATAGAGGTCTTTAGTTTCTTTAGGTAGATATATTCCTAAGTATTTTATTCTTTTCATTGCAATGGTGAATGGAATTGTTTCCTTAATTTCTTTTTCTACTTTCTCATTATTAGTGTATAGGAATGCAAGGGATTTCTGTGTGTTGATTTTATATCCTGCAACTTTACTATATTCATTGATTAGCTCTAGTAATTTTCTGGTGGAGTCTTTAGGGTTTTCCATGTAGAGGATCATGTCATCTGTAAACAGTGAGAGTTTTACTTCTTCTTTTCCAATTTGGATTCCTTTTATTTCTTTTTCTGCTCTGATTGCTGTGGCCAAAACTTCCAGAACTATGTTGAATAGTAGCGGTGAAAGTGGACACCCTTGTCTTGTTCCTGACTTTAGGGGAAATGCTTTCAATTTTTCACCATTGAGGATAATGTTTGCTGTGGGTTTGTCATAGATAGCTTTTATTATGTTGAGGTATGTTCCTTCTATTCCTGCTTTCTGGAGAGTTTTTATCATAAATGGATGCTGAATTTTGTCAAAGGCCTTCTCTGCATCTATTGAGATAATCATATGGCTTTTATTTTTCAATTTGTTAATGTGGTGAATTACATTGATTGATTTGCGGATATTGAAGAATCCTTGCATCCCTGGGATAAAGCCCACTTGGTCATGGTGTATGATCTTTTTAATGTGTTGTTGGATTCTGATTGCTAGAATTTTGTTGAGGATTTTTGCATCTATGTTCATCAGTGATATTGGCCTGTAGTTTTCTTTTTTTGTGACATCTTTGTCAGGTTTTGGTATTAGGGTGATGGTGGCCTCATATAATGAGTTTGGAAGTTTACCTTCCTCTGCAATTTTCTGGAAGAGTTTGAGGAGGATAGGTGTTAGCTCTTCTCGAAATTTTTGGTAGAATTCAGCTGTGAAGCCGTCTGGACCTGGGCTTTTGTTTGCTGGAAGATTTCTGATTACAGTTTCAATTTCCATGCTTGTGATGGGTCTGTTAAGATTTTCTATTTCTTCCTGGTTCAGTTTTGGAAAATTGTACTTTTCTAAGAATTTGTCCATTTCTTCCACGTTGTCCATTTTATTGGCATACAACTGCTGATAGTAGTCTCTTATGATCCTTTGTATTTCTGTGTTGTCTGTTGTGATCTCTCCATCTTCATTTCTAATTTTATTGATTTGATTTTTCTCTCTTTGCTTCTTGATGAGTCTGGCTAATGGTTTGTCAATTTTATTTATCCTTTCAAAGAACCAGCTTTTGGTTTTGTTGATTTTTGCTATGGTCTCTTTTGTTTCTTTTGCATTTATTTCTGCCCTAATTTTTAAGATTTCTTTCCTTCTACTAACTCTGGGGTTCTCCAACTCTTCCTTTTCTAGTTGCTTTAGTTGTAGAGTTAGGTTATTTATTTGATTTTTTCTTGTTTCATGAGGTATGCCTGTATTGCTATGAACTTTCCTCTTAGCACTGCTTTTATAGTGTCCCACAGGTTTTGGGTTGTTGTGTTTTCATTTTCATTAGTTTCTATGTATATTTTGATTTCTTTTTTGATTTCTTCTGTGATTTGTTGGTTATTCAGAAGTGTGTTGCTCATCCTCCATATGTTGGAATTTTTAATAGTTTTTCTCCTGTAATTGAGATCTAATCTTAATGCATTATGGTCAGAAAAGATGCTTGGAATGATTTTGATTTTTTTGAATTTATCAAGTTTAGATTTATGGCCCAGGATGTGATCTATCCTGGAGAAGTTTCCATGAGCACTTGAAAAAAAGGTGAAATTCATTGTTTTGGGGTGAAATGTCCTATAGATATCAATTAGGTCTAACTGATCTAATGTATCATTTAAAGTTTGCATTCTTTGTTAATTTTCTGTTTAGTTGATCTGTCCATAGGTGTGAGTGGGGTATTAAAGTCTCCCACTATTATTGTGTTATTGTTGATTTCCCCTTTCATACTTGTTAGCATTTGTCTTACATATTGCGGTGCTCCTATATTGAGTGCATATATATTTATAATTGTTATATCTTCTTCTTGGATTGATCCTTTGATCATTATGTAGTGGCCTTCTTTGTCTCTTTTTACAGCCTTTGTTTTAAAGTCTATTTTATCGGATATGAGTATTGCCACTCCTGCTTTCTTTTGGTCTCTATTTGCGTGGTATATCTTTTTCCAGCCCTTCACTTTCAGTCTGTATGTGTCCCTTGTTTTGAGGTGGGTCTCTTGTAAGCAGCATATAGAGGGGTCTTGTTTTTGTATCCATTCGGCCAGTCTTTGTCTTTTGGTTGGGGCGTTCAACCCATTTACGTTTAAGGTAATTATTGATAAATATGATCCCGTTACCATTTACTTTATTGTTTTGGGTTCGGGTTTATACACCCTTTTCATGTTTCCTAAAAATATGGAGCGCTTCACGAATTTGTGTGTCATCCTTGTGCAGGGGCCATGCTAATCTTCTCTGTATCGTTCCAATTTTAGTATATGTGCTGCCGAAGCGAGCACCAACCAGTCCATTCTAAAGGAGATCAGTCCTGTGTGTTCTTTGGAAGGAATGATGCTAAAGCTGAAACGCCAGTACTTTGGCCACCTCATGCCAAGAGTTGACTCATTGGAAAAGACTCTGATGCTGGGAGGGATTAGGGGCAGGAGGAGAAGGGGACGACAGAGGATGAGATGGCTGGATGGCATCACTGACTCAATGGACATGAATCTGAGTGAACTCCGGGAGTTGGTGATGGACAGGGAGGCCTGGCGTGCTGCGATTCATGTGGTCGCAGAGTCGGACACTACTGAGTGACTGAACTGAACCGAACTTGCATTTCTAAATAATTTAATGTAAATTCTCTTTGCTTTTATTCTCTCTGGTTAAACTGACAGGGAGTGTGGTTGGAAGGAGAGTGATTTTCTCAGGATGGGTTTGACTTCTGGACTGGCAGCAACATGGCCCCTGTTGTGAGCAGCTTTGCCCACCATTTGGAATATTTATCTCTGGACACACCCTTGGCTTTTGCTCTGTTTGCTTCCGCTCACATTACACAGTGGTTCTTGTGGGCAGAGACGTGTGAAGAAGCACTGATTTTGTGCATATTTGAATTCATAGGTCTTTGTTAACCATCACTGGAGTTTTTGTTCTAATAGGAATCTCATGCTGACTTTTGATTATGTTGATAATGGGCATGTAATGCTACTTTCCTTCTGTGGTGTGGGTCTCTAGAGCCTTCCTCCAAGGCTACATGGCCTTGATTCAGAGGGAAGTGGAGAGTCAATAGCCTCCTAGTTTGGCAAGAATAGTCCACAAGTGTTTGCTGGAGGCAATTCTAATTATAGCACTCTGGAGAAATTCTAATTCTCCTGGATAGGTGAGGAAACCAAGAATTAGAGAGTTAGAAGTTGGACCAAGGTCGCATGGCCAGTTGTGTGGTAGATCCGAGAAATGAGCTAGCGTGTAAATGCTCTTCCATGTGTCCGCCTGTGCGTGTGCATGGCACCGCCCCACCGTGTCCCTCCTTTGCGCTGTAGCACCCTACAGGAGATACAGAACTCCATGCGGCGACCTTTTCTTTCCCTCTTGATTTCTAGGACATCTGTTCAACTTGGGAGTGAGGGGAGTACAGAAACTGCCCGAAGACTCACTGTGGGGAGGTTTATGCCAACAAAAATGGCTTTTGTGCAGGGTATCTGAGAGTGAGGCCCTCCAGCCTGGAGCCTCCTAAAGGGTAAGTTTAAGGATTCACCAGTCCAGCAGAGGACTTGACACAGTACCTCCTCAGTAGAAAGAAGCTGACATTATTATTATAGCTGAGAGATGTGAAGATGTTGTCATGGGAATATGCACTAGCTGGCCAAAAGCTACACTACACACACATTCAAAAAGTACTTATTATGTCACCTTCCTTAAGTACTATGTACCAAGGCCATTGCATACGTGCAATTAGACTCTCATGACAACCCACTAAGGTTGGTACAACTGCTGTCCCCAACCCAAGTCTGAAGAAATTGGATCTTAGAGAAAGTCAGACTTTTGTAAGATCTCACAGCTAGTAAAGGGCAGAACCGGGAATCTTTTCCTGGCAAGTGGACACAGGAGTGCAGCTCCTAAAGCAACTAGCTGTGCCCATCAGAGACTCCTAGTGCAAGAGGGGGTTCCAAAGGCAAAATGTGAAGAACTTAGTGAGGAGGGGCTGTGGACCGGGGGTGGGGGTGGTTAGGAAGATAATCTTTTTAGCTGGAATCTCACAGATAATTGGAGTTTGGGGAGGCAGTGGATGATGGAGAATGAGAGAGATATATAGTCCTCACCAAAGGGCACCAGAGGGCAGCTCAGCCAGGGAGCCTGGAGCAGAAGCGCTCACAGGGAGAGAGCCCCTGGTTTCCTTTTACCTCTCTTCCCTCTCAGGGTTCTGCCGGGACCACTTTACAGATGGCCTCAGGTTTAGGCAGGCCCCCATCACCCTGAATGTAACCTTGCCCCTGGCATACTCTCCTGAGCTTGCTTCTCCTGTGGAGGGCAGCAAGTGCCCTTGGGACCACCCACCCAGGGAACAACTGGCTGCGGGCTTCATGGTCTGAGGTATAATCCATGCTTCGTGTGTTTTGAAAGCTGCATGCTAAGGCCTGCAGTGGCCAAGCTCTGCTTGTTGGTCTGGCCTCCTGGGGATTTTCCCAGCCTCTCTCAGACCCCTACAATCCTGTCCTTACCTGTGAGGAGCTTCTGGAGTTGAGGAGGCCCTGGAAGTCCTTGTCTTCACTCTGCTTCTGGGATTTGACATCCTCCCCAGCTTTTGAGTAATGAGCACTCCTTCTGCCTGTAGCGGAGGCTAATTTTGACCTCATGCAGTGAGATCTGCTTTTAAACTGCCCTGGAGGAGTATGGCTGGAGCCCTGGATGGGCAAATCAGGATGGCAGCCACTCAGGTGCCCTGAGTCCTGCTTGCTCTGTCAAGTTGGACCAGGAGTCCTGTCCGGGATCTGTGTGTGGTGGTGATGAGCTCTGGCTATGGGATCTGACTGGAGTTAAATCCCACATCTCCTATCACCAATAGCATGGCCCTGGACAGTTCCCTTAACACTGCTCTCGGCAGCATCCTCATTGCACCTCTCTCAGAGCAATGGAAAATTACATGGAAAATACTCAGAAGGGCATGAGGCATATAATAGTTGCTCAGTGAAAGTTAGTTGTGTTTTTGTACTGAGTTCCTAGAAGCTCATCCTACCTGCCCACTTTGCTGATGAGACATCTGAGGCCCACAGAGGTTGTTTACCTGCCTAAGATCAACTACCTGGTATAAGAGCTAGGGTGTTGCTCCAACACACTGGCCTGCTAAGCCAGGGCTTTTCCCACTTAGCCTTAAGTCCTGGGTTTTGGTCCGTTTCTTGAAGGAGGACACAAGATTCTACTCATTTTGTTAGAAATAGATTCCTGGACCCCAACCTAGACCCATTAAAACATAATTTCTAGAGTGCTGCATGAAAATCTGTAATTTAGCCAAGACCATGCCCTTCTCATCTATACTTTCCACTTGATTCTTCGGTACTCTGAAACTTCAGAACTGCTGGCTTTGTTTTGTGTAAATTGGTAAAAATACAGAAGGATCAGTCCCCACAAAGTCTCCACATTCTTCCATCAGCCTGTTTGTGTCCTGCCTGCTGTGTGCCCTTCACGCATGTCCTCAGGCACCTTGCAGATCTGTTGCTCAGTGTTTGGGAGGAAAGTGGAAAGTGAGGGGATTCACATGTTCAAGGGGAGGCAGAGATGACTGGTGACCCTGATATTCATAGAGGGCAAAGGACGGTGAGCAGGCGGTCAGGAGGGGCTCAAGTGGGGAGCTTGGAGAAGCAGAGGAGAGAACCAGGGGCAGCTCCACCCAGGCTACCCTCAGGGAGTAGAGCTGCAGGGAGCAGGCGTCACTGGGGGCAGCTGCAAGGTGTGGCATCGGGATGGCCCGACTTCCCAGCTGCCAAGACACCCACCCCTTTCTTTTGATACCATCAGGCTGCTCTTTTGTGATCGACAAACAGCCTCTCTCCAAAAGCTACTGTCGACTTGATGTTTATCTTTTTGTATGACTATAGGGGAGCTGTTTGCCCCTTGATAACTTTGTTCCTACAACCCCCTCAGGGACAGTAGAGGCCAGGGTGGACACAGTGTGGCCCCAGGAGGCATGGGAGCAGCAGGCGGGAGGGGCAGGAGGGAGATGATCTGGCAGGGAGGGGTGCCACCCCTGTGGTGCTAGGCAGAGCACCAGCTCCCTGCACCCCATCTGCTCCCTGGTTACCCCCTGTCTGCTCCCTGGTTATACCAAATTTCAGGGTGGCAGTGAAAATGCCTCCCTGAGCCCTTTAAAGTCAGAGGTCAGGGTGTGTGTGAAGACTAAGCAGCTGCTGCCGTCTCAGCTATCTCCCATTGAGCAGAGGCTCCAGCAACACTCTGGATGGATGATATGGACACATGTGATACCTGCTGATATTTCCAAGTGCTGACCATTGACCATTCACTGTGATAAGCCCTTTATGTGGAGTAGCACATCAGGATGGGTACCAATATCACCATTTTCCAGGTGAGAAAAACCAAGACCCAGAAAGAATAAGTTAGTCACTCAAGGCTGTACTGTTGCTGCTGCTGGTAAGTCGCTTCAGTCGTGTCCGACTCTGTGCAACCCCATAGACGGCAGCCCACCAGGCTCCCCCATCCCTGGGATTCTCCAAGCAAGAACACTGGAGTGGGTTGCCATTTCCTTCTCCAGTGCACGAAAGTGAAAAGTGAAAGTGATGTTGCTCAGTCGTGTCTGACTCTTAGCGACCCCATGGACTGCAGCCTACTAGGCTCCTCCGTTCATGGGATTTTCCAGGCAAGAGTACTGGAGTGGGGTGCCATTGCCCTCTCCACAAGGCTGCGCTGGTGAGTAGTAAATTGAAACTGGAACTGAGGCAGCCTGGCTCCAGAGGTCACACTAGAACCCAGACCACAGAATATCTGCCTTATTCACTCAGGAGGAAGAGGGGCTCGCAGGAGGGAGAGGGGCTCGCAGCAGGAAGAGGGGCTAGAGAGACAGCTGATGTGCTTGGCTCTGTTGTGTTTGGATGCTGGCTGAAGTCAGAATTGTTTGTGCTGGGCAGACTGGCAGCTCCTGGAAGACAAGGTTGGGGCAGGTTGAGTTGCCCTGCCAAGGCCCCAGCACCTCTGACTTGTGTGTGATGTTGCTGGTCAAGATGAGTCAAACAGTCAAGTGCAGTTGCTGTTGCCCTTCTCAGCACTGATGGAGAAGCACCTTTTTCATTACTAGCAAGATCTCCCCTTCCCATCGTATTTTTGTCTACTAAGTTTAGCATTCGTCAGTGGTCATTGCCTGTCCTAGTTACTACAGTGTATTTGCTTGATGGTGATTTTCTATTTCTTTAGTTTCTTCCACATTTATTAATTGAAATTCTTCTGTAAGAAATAGATGTCCCTTCTCTATCATCTATTTGTTTATTTATTTGTATCAGCTTGTGAAAAGTAAAAGTGTTAGTCACTCAGTCATGTCTGACTCTTTGCAACTTGATGAACTGTAACCTGCCAGACTCCTCTGTCCATGGAATTCTCCAGGCAAGAATATTGGAGTGGTTGCTATTCCCTTCTCCAGGGGATCTTCCCAACCCAGGGCTTGAACCGGGGTCTCCTGTGTTGCAAGCAGATTCTTTACTGTCTAAGCAACCAGGGAAGCCCCTTGTATCATCATTTTTGTTGTTCAGTTGCTCAGTCACGTCTGACTCTTTGCAACCCCATAGACTGCAGCATGCCAGGCTTCCCTGTTCATCACCAACTCCTAGATCTTGCTCAAACTCATGTCATGGAGTTTGGGTGTGATGCCATCCAACCATCTCTTCCTCTGTCATTCCCTTCTCCTCCTGCCTTCAGTCTTTCCAGGCAGCAGGGTCTTTTCCAATGAGGCAGTTCTTTGCATCAGGTGGCCAAAGTATTGGAGCTTCAGCATCAGCATCAGTCTTTCCAATGAATATTCAGGGTTGATTTCCTTTAAGATTGACTAGTTTGATCTCCTTATAATCCAAGGGACTCTCAAGAGTCTTCTCTAGTTCCACAGTTTGAAAGCATCAATTCTTCAGAACTCAGCCTTCTTTATGGTCCAGTTCCCATATCTATACATGACTACTGGAAAAACCATAGCTTTGACTATATGAATCTTTGTCAGCATATTAGCATGGACCTGTATCAGCATAGACCATGGCTATTTATTATATTGAACCTGTAAGTCACCTTTAAATTCCATTTCCATATTTGTAAGTTGAGCCTTGCTCCAGTTCTTGCCTGGATCACGATATGAGCCTTCTAACTGGTCTCTTTGCCTCCAACTTCCTTCCTTTCAAGCCAGACTTTACATGTCCACCTGAGGTCATGTAATGTCAGTCTGACTATGTCACAACTCTTCAGCTGCTTTCTTTTGCCCATAAATTCCTCTGAATGGTGATATGACAACTAAAATTCATGAATATTTACTAAATGATTTGCATGCATGTTCTCGCTGAATCCTCATGATACTCGGACAGATTGAGTAATATGAGCCTCAACAGCATTCCTCTAGTGCAGATGAAGAAACTGAGGCACAGAAGGATTAACTAACCTCCCCAGGGCTGCTGAGCTGTTATGTGTTGAGCTCACACTCTCAGCCACTAGAATTACCACCTGCTAAATAGGCCCTTAATGATCTGACCTTGGCTACTTCTATAGCTGCGTTTTCACCAGCCCTGGCATTCATCGCACTTTCCATAAATAGTACTTGTTATGGAGGTAGGCATCCTCGTTCAGTGTTGCTAGGATCCAGTTGACGTTTTGGCTGCAGTGATGGTAGGGACATTGGTAGCAGCAGAAGGAACAGTTTTCTAAGAAGTATAAACAGTGGCCAATGGTCCTATGACTGTACATGAGTCTAAGCCCTTGTGAGTTTCTCGCCTACCTGCCCACACCAGACTGTCTTCCAGGACTTTATTGCTGTTTCTCTTTCTCTTTCACCACTCAGGATAAGGTAAACCTTGCCAGCAGCATTCTTCCTGAGCATTCAGTCTGCCTGATGCCTTTCTCATCAGATTCCTTCATTAGGCCCCTACCAAGTCAATTCTACTTGAGGTCTTCAGAATGTTCTGTAAGAACTCTGGTCAAGGACCATGCATTTTAATTACACCCCCTGGAAAGCTGCCATCTGTATAATATGTGTTCAATTTGAGGATTCCCTGATTGATAACTAGATATAAGACACAAAGAGTCGTAACTCTTATGCAAGTGAATGCAGGCCCTGTACTCATTATCTAAAACCCTTTGGGTCATATGAGTTTTGGAATACAGAATTTTTCTGATTTTAGCAAGATACTATGGTGTGTATCTAATATAATTAATAATACCCCTTGCGGTATCTGGGAATTATTCCATAGTCAAAGATATTAATATTTTTCTAATGAGATACATGAAAATTCTAGGGGAAGTAAATAAAAATTTTAAATAGCCTCATGGCAAGCCTTATCATCACATAAGTTCCAATTTTTTTTCATTTTCAGAGTCTTTTATATTTTGGAATTGTGGATAAGGAATTGTGCACTGGCATTAAGGTATTAATAGGTGGTGTAAAGAGGCACCAACATTTTATCCTGGGAGTTGAGATGAAAGACCTCCAGGGATGAGAATGCCAAGGCCACTGCCAGTTGGGGGAGTCCTTTGGCCCCTCGCCTAGTTGAGAATTGAGCCCAATGGCAGGATGCAGAGGCCAGTGAGGAGCGATGACAGTTGTCCAGGAGAGAAGTCGCTGACGGGGGTGCTGGTAACAGGATGGAGAAACAAGACTGTGTGAAATGTTGCAAAGAAATGAGTTGCAGAGCTTGAGGGGGCAGTCGGTCAATCAATGTTCCCAGGCATTGTGCTCCACAGTTTGGGAGAGTGTTGATGTATTAAATAGCATGAGAGTAGAGGTGAGATGGGCTGAGGAGAAGGTGGATGCATTTGAGCTTTTGGAGTGTACTTTAACCCACTGGGTAGAAATACCTTTTAAGAATAAAAGGGAATGTGAGGGGAGTTTGGGGAAGACTGGAAACATGTATATGTATGGCTGGGTTCCTTTGCTGTTCACCTGAAACTATCTTTACGTTGTTTATTAATCAGCTAGATTTGCTATTTGTGTGTGTGCTCAGTCATGCCTGACTCCTTGCGACCCTATGAACTGTAGCCCACCAGGCTCCTCTGTCCATGGGATTTTCCAGGCAAGAATACTGGAGTGGGTTGCCATTTCCTGCTCCAGAGGATCTGCTGGACCCAGGGATTGAACCCGCATCTCTTGAGTCTCCTGCATTAACAGACAGATTCTTTACCCGTTAAGCCATCTGGGAAGCCCAATACAGAACAAAAAGTTAAAAAAAAAGAGAAAGAATAAAAGAAAATAGTATGACAGTACTTCTACAGTGATGTGTGCATCATTGCCAATATTTAATTATTGTCATCAATTGTTCTATCATTATTATGATGCTATTAGTTTACATGCATCCTCCTCACCAGCCTGCAATCCTCTGCTATCCAAGGTCAGGCCTATTCTCACACCAACATCTGCCCAGTCCAGTCTGATTTGCTCTTGAGTCTCCCAGGAAACCATCACACGTGTGCTCTGTTGCTTATGTTGTCAACCTGTAAGTGGTCACTTATTTATTGCAAAACAACAGGCTTTGTCTCAGAGGGGATGTCTTGATCCCATCCTCCCTACAACGGACTAGCTGGCCCAGAACCTGTTCTGGAACCTGAGCTGGAAGGAAACGGGGTGGGACTGGTAGAGATCTCTCTAGAATTCTGTCTCTCTCTCCCAGGGAAGCTCCTGAAGAAACCCTGAAGCAGAGAATTTTCCTGTTCTCCTTATCAAAGAGAAGGATTTCATTTGCTCGTTTATAAATGGGTGCTGCCTAGTAGTTCAATCTGCTTAGGGACTGGGGTGTGGGAGCATGTTTGAGAGTTTCTTGATAAATATCACGTGGAAATGGTGTTCTGCTTGCATTAGCCAAACTCCTGAAAAATGGGTCCTTTAATGTCCTCTCAATGAGACCAGCTACATGACAACTGGCCTGGGGAGCTGAAATGCTGGTGAGAAATTGAAGCCATAGATCTGTCTCAGAGTGAAGCCTCATCAGCTGTGATTGTTAAGTGTGAAGTTGAAGACCCTACAGCCCTCTGGTCTCGCCTGCATGTGATGGATGGCAGCTTGGGCGTTAGCCAGGGTTGGATAGGCTGGTGGTGGGGGCTGCTACTTCCGGGTGCTGATTTGATATGTGTCCCCCTCTGGGACATGTATGGAGGATGCCTCGGGGGAGGAGAGAGACCCAAGAGGGCTGGTGGTTGCATCCGTCTTGGTCCAGCTGGGAAAACAGGAAGCATCTGAGATATTTCACACAGAGGAGATTTAATGCAGAGAATTGGTTACAGAGGTGTTGGAAGAAAGGGCTCAAGGAGCCAAAGGGAATTGGTAGGTAGATGGGGAGAAGCAGAAGAAAGAAGAGGCAATACCCAGAGACGAGGGGGCTGCCAATCCCGCTGGACCGGGGCCTGCACCTGAACCCAAGCTGTGCTGCTGGAATGACCTGGGAGGTGCGGCCACCACCTTCCCTGAAGCTGGAGTCAGGAACACTCCATCCGCTGCCACTATGGCAACTGCGGGCCAGCGCCAGAGCTACCGCCCACTTTGGGGAAAACCAGCAGGGAGCTTTCCTCTTTCTCCCACCTTCCCATCTCCCATCAGTGCCTCCCTTTGGCAGAACCGAACCAGATGGCCGGAGAGTTTGTGAAGTGTTCTCCCGGACTCCAAACTCCAGCAGTAAAGAGGAACGGATAGAAGGGTCTGTGCAAACTGAGAGGCAGCAGATGAATAAAGGACACAGAGTTCTGGGGTTGAGGTGTGCAAGTGGAAACTAAGAGAAGTTCCTAACTTGGTATGGTGCCCAGGGTGCATTTATGATTTAAAATCCATTGTGCCCTGAGTAGTTTCTTTGTTTTTTTTTTCCTCCAACAATTCTCTGGAGAAAAGGTGTTAGAGTTGGAAATGATCCGTATTTCACCTTGTACAGGAATATCCTCTGCAGCATTTGGAAGCACCAGAAGATGGTCCTGTAGTTGCTGAAACATCTCCGATGACAAGGAAGCTTACTACTTGGGTGAGGTAGCCAGTTTATTTCACAGTTGGACAGCTGTAATTACTGGCAAGCACCCTGCAAGTGGAAACCTGTTTTCTAGGAACTTCCCACTAGTCCTTGTTCTGTACACCATGGGCAATATCCTTATTTCACTTACTCTTTACTTTGTGTTATGTAAGAGAAGGTGGGCCTTGGGTTCTGTATTAGTCAGAAGTAGATTGGTCCATGAAAGACAGGACCCCCCCCCCCCCCCGCAAGAATGGCTTAAGTTAAGTTCAGGATCTGGGGGAGGCAGTACAGGGAAAGTTCGGGGTGCTGCCCTGTCACATCCCTTAGAGCCCAGCCTCCTTGCACATTTCTACTCTGCCAGCTCCAAAGTGTATGCCCCAACCCCATGGGTGAAGATGGCACTGTGGTCATCTCACCCATGCTCCAAGCAGTAGGATTCATGGAGGTGGGGGGCAGCGGTGGTGCGTGACGTGTTACTTCTCTCTTAAGGAAGCATCCTGGCAGCTGCCGTTAGAAACTTCCCCTTACATTTGATTGGCCAGAACTTGCTTGTTGTTCAGTCACTCAGTCATGTCCAACTCTTTGCCACCCCATGGACTGCAGCATGTCAGGCCTCCCCTGTCCTTCACTATCTCCCGAAGTTTGCTCAAACTCATGAACTTGGTTACATGGTCAAAATCAAGCTGCCAAGAAATCTGGGAAATGTATTCTTTACCTGGATACCTCAGGTGCCCAGTCCAACCTTCTTTGACTATGGGAAAGAAGGCAGTAGATACTGAGGTCCAGCAAATACTCCAGCAAAAGAGTCAAGTTTCATAGGCCAAGCAATGCACTAGGCCCGTGATTCTCACATTTAATATGTGAATTTCCTGGGGAGTTTGTTAAATGCAGATGCTGACTTAGTAGGTCTCACTGAGGGTTGGGATTCTGCATTTCTGTCAGGCTCCTAGCTGACACCAATACTGCTGGTCCAAGTACCATACAGTGTACAAAGGGCTGGACATTGTTGAACAAGACGGACAGAGGCTCATCTTGCATCCTGCAAGTGAAGTTGAATCCCAGACTTTTTACTGAAAACCTGCCTTTGGGGGATGCTGTGAGATTACAAGAGCCCGGCTCCCAGGAGGCCCTGAAATGTAGCCTCCTTCCTGCTTTTGGAGTGTCTCCTCTAGGAGGGCACTGATTGGGGCAGACTGCATGAGCTGTTCAAATTGTGTATCAGCTACAGACTCCAGGAAAGTGAGCAGGTTGGGGGTCACCCAGAAGCAGGCGAGATTTCAGAGGGGGTCCAGTCGGCACGGACGACCGCAGAGAGGAGGCTTCAGGCTGGGCGGGGGCAGTGCAGGAGAGCACTTCCCCCTGTGCCAGGGAGGACTAGGGCCTGCAAGAAACAAGGCCGCCACCGTGGGCCTGCCCAACTCCCCATCTGCTCGGGAGAGAAAGGACACGGAGCAGAGGCAGGAATTCAGGCAATTAATCCTTTATTTAAAGAATAATAAACAGCCAGATTTTACATACTGAAAGAGGGAACAAGGTAAAAGGGGTTAAAAACTAAAAAGCAAGGATGGCAGACACCAATTAACACAATGCTAATTGACAATTTCCCCAAGCTTCCATGAAACATGCCAGGCCGATTTCCCCAATTGCTAATTAAATCAAACCGCACACACAATACTAATTTCCCTAACTTAGGGAACTCAGTAGACAAATAAAATGAGAAACTAACTTAAACATTTTGTCAAAGTATGGGAAGACGGATGAATGAAATCTTAACATGAATAAACTTTGGCTTCGTGTAAATTTGTTAAAGTTCTGACATGTTTAATGAAGTCGTGAAATATTCTGGTATCTCTGTTCTGCTCACAATTGCATAAACGTTCTTCGCTAATCACAAAATAGTACACAGCAGTCCTCTTACACTTACACTCTCTCCCTCTGGTGAAGGGTACCCAGCGCATCGTGGAAGTGACATGGAAATTACACCTTTTAAAAATTATAAAATACCTACTTAATTACAATTAAAAACAAAGAAATAACTTTTTCTTTAAAATAGTCCCCGAGGTCTTTTGAGCTGGAGTCTGGCTTTTTGAAAAAGAGAAGCCAGTCACTTAATCACAGAGTTGAGTGTGGAGGCAGCTCACGTTGGCTGGTGTTCTGGCGACCCCCGCCCCCAGCCCTGCTCTGATCTATCTCAGGGGCCCTGTGGCTCCCTTTCCCACCAGCCCCTGCTGCAGCCTGCTTTGAAGTGTCCCCTTTGCGCTCTTGCCTCTTGCTACACTCAGGGTCTGCTAGATGCATCCCCGTTGAATTTCCCTGTCACAGAATGGGGACGGATCTTTGAGGTCATCTGTCTAATTCGCTCATCTTCCTGTTGAGGAAACTCAGGCCAAGAGATGTGAATGTGCCTGAGATCTGACAGTTGGCCTGAGGCCCCCAGGTTCGTTTGTTTGTTTTTTAAATTATGTGAGAATTATATGATTGTCTGAATAAATGTGGCTTATACTTCCATTGTGTTTACTGATACTGTGTCCCAGCCACTGTTGTAAAGCTCCACACAGTTAAGCCAGTTGATCCTTATAATGATCCTGAGAGGTCAACATCATTATCTCCCCATTTGATAGATAAAGAAACCGAGGCACTGCAGTGTTGAGTAGCTCACCTGAGGTCACATCCCTAAGTGGCAGAACTAGATTTAACTCCGGGAAGACTGGCTCCAGGTCCACGCTCTTAACCACTCCATTAACCTGCTCTTTTGTAGACTAATTAGAAAATACAGAGAGAAATAAAGTAGAAAATGAGAATAAATGTCATGTGTAATAATACTTTTCAGAAAAATATAACCATTATTAGAATTTTGGCTGTATCCTAACATAATTTGTCCTCCTTCTTACATATTAAAAAATAGAATTAAACATATCCACGAGCTTTCCCTATGAGTCACTTGATTTTGCTTTTTTTTCTTAACGGTTTACTGTGAACAGCTTTCCAGTGCCTGTAAACGCACGTGTGCAGCATGGTCTGGTCTTCAGTGGTTGCAGTGCGTCCCACCGAATGGGTGCCACAGCTGAGTTAACCTGTGCACTGTGGCTGACATTTAGGCTGTTTCTTCTTTCTCTCTCATAGCATGCCACAGTGGACACCCATATACAGACATCTTTATTTTCTTGTTGCCTCTTCCTTACGGTGACCCCTTCACTGTTGTATATATATGGAAACCGGAAGATCTGAAAGGTGAGGGGGAGAGAGTGTTAAGTGGAGGTAGAGGACACCCCTAGATGTGCAGATCTAGGAAGCTGGACTCCCAACCAGCAATGGAGGAAACCCCCACTCCCTAAGTGAGATATTTCACCACACGTCCATTCCTGTGCAATTTCTTGTGGATCACTAAGGCAAGGGTCACAGTCCCCTCAAATAATATAATGGACACTCACCATCTGAGGTTGAGTAAACTATTCTTTAGGGGTGATTAACTTCAGACATATGTGTGTGTGTGTGTGTGTGTGTGTGTAAAGAATTGTTATATTTTAGGGTATTGGCTGCTCAGTGAAGTATATGAAAACTAGGCTGTTGGTGAAACTTGTTTACGTAGATTCACATGTTCCACCCACTAGCCAGAGGGGCAAGTGGGTATCTTTGCTCAGCCTGGGATGTAGACTTGGGAGACGGCCACGCGCAGCCGCGGTGCTGGGTTCTTTGGCCTCTTTGTCCTGACTGGCATCGGTAATGCATTTGTCAAGAAGGAGGATGCTTATCTGTCCTTGTCCCTCCCTGGGACAAAGGCAGACCTGTCATTGTGAGATCAAGGGAACTCTGGAACCGTGTGGAAGGACAGCTGAAAGTCTTTCTCGTTCATTGTGATTTATCATAATCACTGACCCCTCCCCCAGGATGAAATAGGAATGAAATAGTAATGTGATAGGTTAATGCTGATAATTAAAGAGAGTTTAAGACCAGTATGAGACTGAATTGTGTGTGTGGGTGGTTGAAATGGCTATTTGATGTGAAAGTCAATGATTGAATTATTCAGAGAGAGTGATTTCCAAATGATAATTTTACACTTTACATAACTGGTTTTGATTTATTATAGTGGCACCCAGTTGAGCCGCTTTAGTTCTAAGGGGCTGTCAGCTTTTCCCTCCCCAGCCCCTGGTTTGGAGCCCACACACACAAAAACCTGCTCATGTCTGAAATTTGACAGTATTGTTGTTATCTCTCTGGCATGAGTTTCCCCCCTCGTCCCTCATAAGAGTTTATGGCTTGTTTGGCTTTGCAGTTTCTAATCTGGCAGCGGGTGTGTGTGAGAGCGTACAGGAGCGAGTGTACACATGCCTGTGTATGCGTATAGTGAGTGGCCCAGATAACCTGATCTCTCCTTCCCTTTCATTGTGGTTTTACGAAAGCTTTGATCTTTTGTCATTTAGCAAGAGGTAGGGCCAGGCTTGGAACAGGACCCCACGGGCAGCTGGAATGAAAATGGTACGGCAGCGGCAAGTTGCAATGCTGCTTCAGAACTGAGAGGAGAGTGAAAAGCTTGGGAGCCCCACTTCCGGATCAACCCAAGAGAAGGAATGTGAAACTTAGGGAACGTATGAATGTATGCCAAGTAAATCCATCTGAAAAACCAGGCCTCCAGAGGCTGCTGTTTCTCATCTGAATTTTTATTTTTTATTTTTTGCTGGAAGTGACGCAAACCAAGGCACAGTTATCCCGCTGATCTTTTCTGAAACAGCCTAGAATGCAAGTGATACGGGACAGGCAGGCAAGTTACTTATCCTAACAGATCTTCTTGGCTGACACCATGCTCCCACCCTCCTCTCCCAACACTGCAGCCTCCATCCCTCCTTTGGAATTGAGGGTGGCTTATTCTTATGAGTAAAAGCAGTAGCAGGAAGATGATTCATTTAGTGACAACCCTGAGCACTTACATATGGTATAATAACGTGGACAGCAGCTAGCATTTATTGAGTGCTTGCTTTGTGACAGGTACTGTTTTAAGCACATTTACTGTATTAACCCATTTGATTCTCTGTAGAGCCCTCAAAGTATTATATTTGTTTTTGCCTCATTTTATACATCAGAGGCTGAGGGTTACTAGGTTGCCCCTGAATGTAGTGTCTGCACTCAGAATTCTTTTTCAGCACTGGTCCCAGTGAAAGATGCCACGCTCCATGCTTACTCCTTTGGTAAAGGAGGTCTTTATTTTCTGAAGCCTTTTGGATGGCTGGTTGCATGTCTCTGATCTATGGCTCCAAAATAGGCAGGAATAGAACAGACCCATCAGAGAATATGCTGGAAAATTGTGGGGGAACTCAGGGAGTTTGGGGATGGTGAGGAAAGGCGGGGTGAGTGGAAGCAAGGAAAGGAGCTGGACACCACTGTGGGAGAAGGGCAAGAGTGGAGAGGGAAAGGGGGCATCAATAGATTCAATAAAGAGGAAGCCTAGACCTTGCCTCTCCGGTTTGACACTTGGGTCACATTCCCATGATGGCCAGTCCTGAAAGTAGCCTAAATTTCCCTAACTTGTAGAACTGGTCAACTGGACACTGTCTCTCCTCTCTGCTTTGATCTCATTTTAAAAACAGTGTTCAAAATGTCTCAAACTGGGGCTTATTTTTAAATTTAAAAATTTTTATATTTATTTACTTATTTTACTGTCTTGGGTCTTAGTTGCCAGACTTGGGACCTTTTAGTGCAGTGTGCAGGCTTCTCTAGCTGCCCTGTGGCATGTGGGATCTTAGTTTCCTGACCAGGAATTGAACCCAAGTCCCCTGCATTGGAAGGTGGATTCTTAACCACTGAACTACCAAGGGGAGTCCCAAGAACTGGGGTTTAGATACTGTGGAGGTACCCAGTATTGCCCAATAAATCTGGGGTATGATTTCAAGGAGGGGAAGTTAAATGATTTCATTGGCTAGTAATCAAAATATTACTTTTATAGCAAAATACATCTCAGTAAATTATGAAGTAGAAAACAAAATTCTAATGAATCCTTAAAGCCTGGGATTTCTAAGAACTGAGCTAGGCCCCCAGAGCCCTGGATTCACTCTTCTCTGCCCTTTGGGCCTTTTGGGGAGTGAAGTGGAGCAGTCTTGATGCACGTGTTCCCCTGGCCTTGCCAGGAATCCCGCCGGGCAGATGAGACCTGGCTCCTACCCAGCCCTGTTTCTGATTGATTCCAGGGGACTTCCATCCTCAGAACTTCTGTGGATAATATTCTGATAAATTTTGGGGTTACGATACATTTCAAAGGAAGATGGGAACCCCAGAGGCCTTGGAGAAAGAAGAATGGAAACATAACACTCAAAAGCACAAAGTTTGGTACTTGACAAAAGATGATATAAACCAACTCACAAGACAAATGACCAACTTTTGGGAAAAGATATTTGTATCACATATAAAGGATTAATATTCTTAGTATACAAAGAGGTTTTATGAAGCAAAAAGTAAAGGATAACAGATAGAAAAAATAGGGGAAAACATACTTTGTTTTTTTATAGAAAAAAATGATGATACACATTTGAGAAGAAAGCCTTACCAGTTATTAAAGAAATGTTAATTAATCTGTAACATATACTTTTTTTAACCTGGGAGATTTGAAAAAAATGGAGACAATCTGATGCTGGCAAGCATGCTGGGAAATGGGCAGACTCATTCAGTGTGGGTGGGAATGGGTGTCTTGGTACAGCCTCTCTGGGGAGTGGTTGGACTGAATTTCTTAGAATTTAAAGTGATCATATTAAGTACCTAAAAGCGTGATATAGCAGGAGTATTGTGTCTGTATAATGATAAATGTATAGTGGCATTCTTTACAGTTGGTCATGAAGTAGCTGATTGCGACTTGAATGTCCGCTGAGAGGGAAAACGGTGAGATATACAGCTTCATCCGTGTGATGGGAAGTTACCTTATTGTGCTGTGCACTGTGCTGTCGTGGCCTGCTCTTTACGACCCCATGAGCTGTAGCCCGCCAGGCTCCTCTGTCCACGGGATTCTCCAGGCAAGAGTAATGGAGTAGTTTGCCATTGTCTGCTCCAGGAGATCTTCCCGACCCAGAGATGGAACCCGGGTCTCCTGTGTCTCCTGCATTGTTTACCACTGTGCCACCTGGGAAACCCTCGTTATCTTATGAGATGTCTTTATATGCAGATGTGAGAGTAAGAACAGTGCAGGCTGACAGTGTCACTCACTTTTTGATTAAAAAAAGATATATATATATATTTTTTCTTTTATTTTCTTATGGTAGTTACACCCATGTAGAGTTAAGCTGGAGCAACTTTATTAAAGGTGAATCACTGAGCTTCCCAGGTGAAACAGTGGTAAAGAATCCGCGTGCCAATGCACGAGACACAGGCGACTTGGGTTCGCTTCCTGGCTCAGGAAGATCCCCTGGAGTAGGAAATGGCAACCCAATCCAGTATTCTTCCCTGGAAAATTCCATGGACAGAGGAACCTGGAGGGCTGCAGTCCATGGGGATGCAGACGCAGACATGTCTGAACAACTAAGCACATTTACACATGGGTGTATGAGAGAAAGGGACACATCCTTGGAGCAGCAATGAAAAACCAGAGCTGCTAACTATACCTGGCTCTTTTAAGATTTTTTAAAGGATGTATGTTTATATGTAGTTATGTTGTCTAAACATAGGTCCAAATCAAGGAAGAAAAGTACCAAGTATTTTGGTACCAAGAAGGCTATAGTCAGTAAGATTAGAGACGGTTTTTCTTTCATGTGCTTTGTAGTGTTTTTCAGAATTAAAGCAAATGCCCTCCTGTCATATCACCTGCCTCCTGTGCACCCCTCACTCAGTATTCAATATTCACCATTTTGTGTTTCTGATTACCTGTCAAAATGAATGTATTCCTCCTCACCACCCCCTGCCACCTTACTATACTCAAGGAATCCAAGTTTTCCGTCCTGCAGGTAACCTTGATGTTTCATCCCACTTCCCTACTTTGCAGTGTTTTGCAAATGAATGTGTGAGACTCTAAGGGAACACACGTTGCCATATCCTTAGGATAGCCCTGATGGGTCTGTTGTGCCAGTGTCCTGTCTAATTAGTCCTCCCTTTCAGTCTCAGAAGTGTCATGATCTGGACAACATATCACATGACTACCCTGCTTGGAGCAGTCATGTGACAGTTCACGTTCATGACATTGGTGAGAGGCAGAGACAGGAATGAAACCCAGAGCTCCCAATTTCACTGGATATGGTCAAAGGCAAGCCCTGCCTTCAGTGAGCTTCTAGTAACCCTGGCAATAAAAGGCATTTTCCTTACAAAGACGGGTGGTCCTCTGGGGAGAAATATTGGATTTAACTCTTGGTTCTGCCCCTACTGGCCATTCTCTGAATCTCAGCTGCCTTATCTGTAAAGTGGGGTTATTGTGCCTGTCTCAGAGGGTTGATGTGAGTATTAAATACAGTGCTGAGCATTATGCTTAAAAAATAAACCTCATTTATGAAAAGAACAGTCAAATATAATGCAAAATTATATAAGGCTCCAAGTATATTGTTCAGTCACTCAGTTGGGTCCAACTCTTTGACACCATGGACTGTAGCACGCCAGGCTTCTCTCTCCTTCACCATCTCCCAGAGTTTGCTCAGACTCATGTCTGTTGAGTCAGTGATGACATCCAACCATCTATCTTCTGTCATCTCCTTCTCCTCCTGCCTTCAATCTTTCCCAGCATTAGGGTCTTTTCTAATGAGTCAGCTCTTTGTATCAGGTGGCTGAAGTATTGGAGCTTCAGCATCAGTATTGCCAATAAATATTCAGGGTTGATTTCCTTTAAGATTGACTGGTTTGATCTCCTTGCTGTCCAAGGGACTCTCAAGAGTCTTCTCCAGAACCACAGTTCAAAGCATCAATTCTTTGGCACTCAGCCTTCTTTACGGTCTAGCTTTCACATTCATACATGACTACTGGAAAAACCATAGCTTTGATACATGGATCTTTGTCCCTGATGTAAAAGTGAAAGTTTGATCATGTAGTGGAACTGAAGGACACTAGGTACCTTGGACAAGTCCAGTCTTACTTCATAGGTACATTTTCCAAGTACCCTAGGGCAAATTCTTCTTTAGGGATGCTAGAAGGTGGAAACGTTTTGAGGGCTTGTTAGAAGTTGAGCTCGATGACTGAGTAGGTTGATTCATTTGGGTGAGTGTGGTGGAGCCAGAGGCTCTTGCAGTCAGAAGGGAACTTGGAAATGACATAGTGCCACTCTGGACAGAAATTGCTCTGGGAGTCTTTGGAAGCCAGAATCAACATTGTCTTGCGCTAGTCCCACTGGGAGACAAGCACCAAGAGCCTGCGGGACCTCTCCCTTGTCCCTGGCTTTCCTCCTCAAGGAGCCCTGGTGGGGAAGAGACCCTGAAAGGCTCACCTGCCACGTCTTGCTTGGACACTGATCACCTAACTGGTGTCACAGGTGATCAGTTCTTACCCTCTTCATCCCTGGAAAAAGCTGAATCTGCTACTAAATATTTCCTTTATTTTCTGGTGGTCATAGAAAAGGGCTTTGGGTTTTCACTTCTGAATTAGCAAGAAGAAGGGACAAAGGACCTGGGTGAAAGCAATAACAAAACGCTTCCCCTGCGCCCCACCCCCCAACTTGATCTGTTTGGAAATTTGAGTCTAAAAGCTCACTCATTCTAAGAAAGTAGATTATTCCAGGACAGTGAAGGCATATTCCAAGGGGCTACATGCTTGAACAGGAACTAGGATCATTGGACAAAAAATTAAGTCTGCTCCTTTGTGCACCACAGCAATACTTTGTAATATTTTGTGAGCATTTACTATGTGCCAGCCACAGGGCTAAGTGTTTTACAAGCATAAATCTCATTTAATTCTAACAAGAACCTCTAAGCTTGGTGCTATTATTATCTCCATATTCAAATACTGAGACTGAGGCTTAAAGAAATTAATTTGCCCAAAGTTCTCAGCTAGAAAAATCCAGAGTATGAAGCCAGACTCTGATGTCAACAATTATGTCTTATTTCTATATGCTATAGTCTCCCTGTTAACATAAAGTGTGCCAGGCACTGTCCTAGAGAAGAGCTCTATTATTGGCAGGTTTGACCATGAATTTTCATGGCACACTTAAAATATTTGTTATCCTAATTCTGATTGATGCCTCCCTCTTCCTCAACCTCCTCCTTTTTTTCTAGAAGAAGAAAGTCTCAAATACCTACTGGTTGCTGTACCTCCCAGCCTATGTGGTCAATGTTTAATTACATTAACATTTGTTTTCACTAAAAAAGTAATCACATTACTGCCTTTCATGTCACATTAGTGAAAATGGATACCAATATGATACATATTAATAGAATATGATGGGAAATTGCTAATACAATTAGACTTTCACATTTTATTAGTTCTGGAGTGACACCATACACAGAAGAACAGCTCATGTTAGTGGTGATGAGGAATGGCTGAGAGGTAGTAGATGCCTGTCTACCCTGCAAAGGCAGAGCAGGCTCTCAGGGAACCCTGGAGCATTCAGGGGGTCTCATGCTAGATTTCTGAGTCCTACTTCCTGTTCCCTCCTGTTACATGAGCACCTTTGGGCTGGGACAGGAATTCTTCCTTCACAGCCAGACTGTGTTGCCTGAATTGTGGTCATTAAAGTATCATGTGACATGATTCTGCCTGGGTGGCCCCAGATCAGATAGAATTAATATTTCATGATCCCTTCTGTGGCAGGTGCTGGCAGGGAGGGGGACTCAGGCAGGGAAATGTCCCTAGGGCCCATCCCAACACTCTTTAGCAGCTTTATGATGGTCCTCTGCCTTAGGGTCGGGGCCTCTGGAATAACATTTGGTTGCTTTTGCCTCCCAGAGGTTACCCCACCTTCCATCCTTCTCTTCCTGCTCAGTCCCCATTTCCCAACTCACCCGAGTGATGGTAGGAAACCCTTCTTGACTGTATCACTGGTGGGCATCTGAAGGTGCATTGTTCATCCTCAGTCCTGGTTAACTACCTCTTGGTGTGTTAGATTTTATTCCTGTGACTGTCTCCTTCCCCACTTGAAACACTGTCCAAATCCAATTTGTCTTTTCAGGCCCATTTCAAATCCCATTTCCTTTATGAAGATATCCCTATATACCCCAAGCTGATGTTACCCCTGAACTCAACACACACTGTATACCTGCTTGTGCAGTCTCACGTGACTTTACTAATAAGTGACAGCGGCCACTTCTGGCCTTGTTTAAAAGAAAAAAAGATTTTTGATTAAAAACTCTGAGAGTGAAGCAGACAAAATCTGATAATATTAGACTTGAAAGAAAATGAGAGCTGCCATGGCCTCTGCAGGGCATGGCGTGTGGTACAGTCTGATATATAAGGACCAGGACTCAGAGAGTGGCAGGGTTCCTGCTGCCTTCCCTCTGCAGACTTTCTCCTGGCCTTCGATTTTATCTGTCCTTCCCTGGAACAGGATCCAGAATTTGGGGCCTTGGACTGAAAGCCTGTGGTGTGACAGTTGTGAAGAAAAACTGTCACAATTAAGGAAGATGTCTATTACCTCGAAGAATTCAGTTTAAAGAGTGGGGAAATAGAGGAAGAGGGAAAAATGTGAGACGAGGACCACCTGGCCTTTAAATAATAGGTAATTTACTTTGGAGAAAGTTATACACTGTGGAAATACTAAAAAGAGAGCTTATAGCCTCAAAATAGTCAGCGAATGTAAATCAGTACGGCAGCAGGACTTTCACTCACCAGCTCTATCATGCTCCTTTTTTGGGGAGGGCCACCATGGAGGCTCTGGAGAGAATGGGGAGAAGCAGCAGACTCGGAGCTTGCCCTCTAGAAGCTTATGAGGCTGCAGGGCCTGCAGGCAGGATCTCTGATCTGAGGACGGTGAATCCTCAGTCTGCACTCAGATGCCTCACCTGAAGAACCAAGGGTGCTGCAGCTAAGATGATGTGTCAGGCTGCACTCTCCTCTAAAATCCTGTAACTCTGCTGAAGGGTGTGTATTGTTGCTGTTCAGTCACTAAGTCTTGTCCGACTCTTTATGACCCCATGGACTGCAGCTCGCCAGGTTTCCCTGATCTTCACTATCTCCTGGGGTTTGCTCAGACTCATGTCCACTGAGTCGGTGATGCCATCCAACCATCTCATCCTCTATGTCCCCCTTCTCTTTCTGCCTTCAGTCTTTCCCAGCATCAGGGTCTTTTCCAGTGAATATACTCTTCAAATCAGGTGGCCAAAGTATTGGAGCTTCAGCTTCAGCACCAGTCCTTCCAATGAATATTCAGGGTTGATTTCCTTTACAATGGACTGGTTTGATCTCCTTGCTGTCCAAGAGACTCTCAGGAGTCTTCTCCACCTTCTGGCCCAGAGTTCCATTCACCACCTCCACCTTCCGACCTGCGCCAGCTGTCCCCGAGACCATTGCCGCGTTCCATTGTCTCGCGGCCCTTGTGGCACCTGAACCTGCAATGTCGGGTCCCAATGGGGACCTGGGTATGCCAGTGTAGGCGGGCGCTAGAGGTGAGCAAGACGGCTTTGGGGAAGCAGAATACGCTGCCATCAACTCGATGTTACAGTTCAGTTCAGTTGCTCAGTCGTGTCCGACTCTGTGACCCCATGAATTGCAGCACGCCAGGCCTTCCTGTCCATCACCAACTCCCGGAGTTCATTCAAATTCATGTCCATCAAGTCAGTGATGCCATCCAGCCATCTCATCCTCTGTCATCCCTTTCTCCTGCCCCCAATCCCTCCCAGCATCAGAGTCTTTTCCAGTGAGTCAACTCTTCACATGAGGTGGCCAAAGTACTGGAGTTTCAGCTTTAGCATCATTCCCTCCAAAGAACACCCAGGACTGGTCTCCTTTAGAATGGACTGGTTGGATCTCTTTGTAGTCCAAGGGACTCTCAAGAGTCTTCTCCAACACCACAGTCCAAAAGCATCAATTCTTCTGCCCTCAGCTTTCTTCACAGTCCAAATCTCACATCCATACATGACTACTGGAAAAACCATAGCCTTGACTAGACGGACCTTAGTCGGCAAAGTAATATCTCTGGTTTTGAATATGCTATCTAGGTTGCTCATAACTTTCCTTCCAAGGAGTAAGTGTCTTTTAATTTTATGGCTGCAATCACCATCTGCAGTGATTTTGGAGCCCCAAAAAATAACTCCGTGTTGGACCAGATCAACTTCTGTCTGCACCACCTGGAGGAGAAGAATGACCACCTCCAGGAACTGCTTGAATCCAGCTGGCAGACATGCCTTGGTTCCAGCAGCAGCTTGGAGAGACCCCCAGCGCTGCCAGCCCCTAGGCTCCGGGAGCCCCCAGCCAGGCCCCAACCCTGACTTGCTGGGCCAGGCTTTGGCCTGAACACTCACCACCTGGCTTAGATACCTTCTCAAGGGCTAGCTGACAGATCTTCTGGGGGGTCTGCCTGCCTATGCCACCTTTCTGGTACTTCCCTTGGTGTGCCTGGGCCAGCCCCCACCTCCCAGCATCCCTTCCTGGAGCCAGATGTGGGCCAGTGGCTCGTCCACCATGCCTGCCTGCCCAATTCCTGGATGCTCCCCACTCTGCCCAGGCCATGAGTGTCCACATTAAATGGGTCTCCAACACCTAAAAAAAAGAGTCTTCTCCAACACCATAGTTCTAAAGCCTCAATTCTTGAGCACTCAGCTTTCTTTATGGTCCAACTCTCACATCCATACATGACTACTGGAAAAACCCATAGCTTTGACTATACAGACCTTTGTTGGCAAAGTGATGTCTCTACTTTTTACACTGTCTAGGTTTGTCATAGCTTTTCTTCCAAGGAGCAAGTGTCTTCTAATTTCATGGCTGTAGTCATTGTCCTTAGTGACTTTTGAAGGATACATAGACTGAGAGTCATATCTGGTGTTGTTGCACAGGGAGGTGGGTGGATATGGGGCAGACCTGGTAGGATCAAGACGGGTGGAACAGGAGGGCTGGAAAAGGGGCACTGTCAAAGGTGGGTGCAGAAATTCTGGTCAGAAGTACTCAGTATGGTGTCCCCACGCCATGTGACTAAGAGGATTTCTGTAGGGAGGGTGAATTGCAAGGCTAGGTCCAGGTGGTGGGCAGCATGGGATGGCAGCCTAAAAAATATGCACTTTGACACTGTAGGTGTAAGGAAGCCAGTGAAAGCAAACCCTTTCTGTTGCCTGGAGCTCGCCTCTCTGTGACGGCTCATGAGGGCCTCCCAGGAATGTCACAAGTTTTGTCCAGCACTCTAGGCCCTGGAGTGCTGGCAGACACCCTGCTGTCAAAGCAGAGGGTCCTGTGGGCAGTGGGTGGGAAGGAAGCCCACCTGGAGTGGGGAGATGTTGGATGGATAGATCTACTAATCAATTTTCAAAGTGAAGGAAAGGCTGAGAGTGTATTAGAGGACACACACACACACACACACACACACACACACACAGCTTGCAGGTGACTGTGGGGGCATGCCTGGCTCAGGCTGAGTCCTGCAACATCCCACCCGAGGTAGAAGTAAAATTGGGGCAGTAGTTAATCATTTAATGAACCCAGAGTTCTGACCCCAGTGTTCCATGCCAGAGGGTTCAGGCCACCAATGTCCCCCAAAGTGGGATGTTTCATTAATGTCAGCGTTACTGTTGCTGTCACAGGGAGGATAACCCAGCATCAAAACGTGCTGTTGGCCAATGTAGTACACCTTGATTTGTTCTCTTCTTTCTAGTTTATTTCCTAAATGCGCAAGTAAAATGGGTATTTGTAAGTTCCGCGGATTGCATATTGAAACCGTTATCACCATGCAGGCCACTATAACAAACAATACTGATTATAGAGCAGGGATATATTTTGTAATTATAATGCTCTTCAAACTTCTCTGATTGACACACAGTGTATTTAAACAGGATGATCAAAAATTACGTTCACAGCGCAGGCCTTGTCTTCTTCTTGGAAGCACAAAAGCTCTCTTCAGTAGGTAACAGCCACCCGGCTGCCTTTGAGCAGCTGTGTCGAGATGGGATTCAGTTTCTTTGGAGGTGGGGTGGGGTGGGGGAGACACTCCGGCTTTTAAATCAAAGACAATTCAGTTTAGAGAAAGATGTACCTTGTGGAAACAAATAGGAGGAGGCATGGTGTACTGTCAGCTGGCCGTTTTAAATCAATAACGCAGGCGGTCCATCTTGCATGCCCGTTCAGCTCCCTGCTCATCCTGCATGAGCGGGGAGGGCACCTGCCTTCCAGTGGGGTCCTGGAATAGAAGCCCTTGTGGCGAGATGGCCAGGAGTGCAAATGGATCCTGCTCTGCCCTTCAAGGCCTCTCCAGAGCTGGCCTGGCAATGTGCCTGGCAGAGGTCTGAGGATGTTAATATCTGGTACCTCCAGATCACATCAATCTGCACCCATTATTTTGCCAAGCAGGGACACCTGGATGGGAGGCTCTATTTTCTTTCAGTGGCCCCTGGCTTACAAAACAAAACCAGCAAAGAGCACGCAATTCCTTTGAATCTTCTTCTGGTGTGCCTAATAGGGGTTTCTCAGAGTGCCAGGTACTGTGGGAAGACTCTGGGATTTAAAAATAAAAATAAAAAAAGCAAGCAAGCAAGGCAGCATTTTTTAATCATCTTCTTTGTTTACAAAGTGGTGACATTCAGTCTTGAATCAAAGGGAACAGTTTCCAGGTAGAAAAGTCTCTTGTTTGTTTTTTGTCAGCTACCAGCTACCAGCATGTCTCTCCTCCAAACTTTGCACAAAATCAGCTTACCTTGATTTAAGCAACAAAGGAAGGGTTGGGGGTTGGAAGGGTGAGAAGGGGGGAAGCTTTTAAAAGATTATCCTTTTGGAGTTTTGATAGATTAAGAGAGTGATCAAACTAGGCAGCATCTTAATAATAGGGCCATGTGAAGTTTGGCTAGATAATGGAAGCTCTTTTGTCAATTTCCTGTAACCTGTACTTGACAGGACTCAGGAAATGGCACGACTGGCCCACCTTTGATACCTAGAAAGGGCTTAATGAGATTTAAAGTTGCAGTACCATGACTGGAGTTTCCCACATTAGGTATAAGTTACACACAAAGTCCTTCTATGCACCAGTTCTTAGCTGGCTTTGTCGCCTGTCTGCAGAATTCAGAGTGTGTTTTCTCTATAGAAGTAACAGCTGAAAGTGGGCAGCTGAATTTCCGAACAGAAATTGTTTTCCTAAGAAGATTTTTTTTTTGGTTCCATTCAGGACTGTGTCTCTGAAATATTATCTATCATAAAAAAACATGACAAGAATTTACTATGGCAGTCAGCTGCAATTTTTAAATACACTCGTTAGGTTAGTGCATAACGTCTTCCCTTCCCAAAGAGACAGGGAAGAAGAGAGGGAACATCAGACGGCTATTTCTTGGGGGTGGATAGGGAGGGGCGTGGGCAAGGCCATGCCAGAATGTGTGAGCTCAGATGGGGCCCAAACGTTTCTGATGGAATATTTGAGCTGGAAATATTCAATGTGAAAGATCCCACCTCAAGGAACTCTCCGTCAGCCAGAAAGGCTCTGGGAGTCATGAGTAGTCGGTGTGTGCCTGTAATACGGGTTTGAGGATGGAGCTGTTTGGGCAGCGTGTGGGGGTTACAGAGTCAGTCTTGTTAACCTTTTATGACCTTAAGGGGACTCTTCAGGGGACTCTCACAGAAGCAGAAAGTTCTGTCTGGCGTAGTGGTGATTCTGGTGAGTCTCTGATGGAATAGAAGAGACCTCAGTTAGAGTGGGTGAGAAGTGCTCTTAGAATCCTGTTCATTTTGGTGCCTGTCTCCCATGGGCATTCAGCCTGGTTGCCTGGAGGCAGGAAGCTCCTCTGCTGGCCAGGAGGCTGGAGAGCCTATACCATACCACCTGCTGAGCACAGACCTCCCTTCCCGGGGCTCGGCTATTCTGCACGCTCTGTCACTTCCAAGTAAAAGCTGATGGTGTTCGTCTTCTTTAGCACTTTGGTTATCTGCACACTTGTAGCTGTGGCCCCTGCTCTTCCCCAGTGGGGTGACCACGGTACTATGCCTGTATGTTGTCTAAAAACAGAATCAGACCATGACTGCTGCCTCCAGCTTTTCGATTGAATGGCAAAATGTTCATGTTCTCCAAAGAATCAAGGCCTAATAAGCATCTTAGGATCCAAATCCATAACCATGTTGATTGATATTTAAGGGGGTAAAGCTCCCAGGAATATTTAAAACTGATCTTCAAGATACACAGTATCTTGGTTTTGAATTGTCCATAGATGCACTTAAGGAGTCAATGAAAATGAGTGGGATGGATAGGTCTTGTGAGAGTTCAGATTTTTCTGTTTTACCTCATCCAGCCTTATAAGAATGGATTCTGTTTTTTCTTTATTTTCCATCTGATGCTCATGATTTATAAATATCAGGTCTCCCTTTGCCACCACTGACCTGGCATCAGCCAGCCTTTCTCTCTGGGTTTTTCTTCTGTGATTTTCAATACCACTTGGGAGAAATCAAATACAAGCTGACCTATTTTACGATAGGCTGAAAAATTTGTATATGTGTGTTTGTGGACATCTGTTTAAAATATATGCAAATAGAAGCCACTGAAACTTTCACACATAACTCCTAAAAATGTGTGAAGGGCCAGGTAAGGGTGGAAGTTCCATGCCCAGGCACCCTGGGTAGAGCTGGTCAATGTGGCCGTGGGCCAGTGGCCGCTGGCTACACCAGCTGTGGTGAAGACCAGCATGCACAAGAGCTTGGTGGCCCCCTGACCTCCACCCAAGCACCAGTGCCACCACTTAGTAGCTTTGTGACTTTGAAAAATCACTTAGCCCTTCTGAATGATGCTTTTAGCTGTGAAACGGAGATAAGACCTACCTCATGAGGTTGCTCTAAGCTTTCCATTTTTGGAGCTACAAACCACATTCAGAAATGCAATTTCCATCGTAACCGGGCAGACATAAATACATACATGCATGTAAGTTGCAACCAAAGAGAAAAAGAGAGATGGAGAATCTCATGGATGCTTTAATGACTTGATATGAAAGTATCACCAAGCACAGCCACTCAGCTCAGGCTGCAGGGGAGTCTGGGACATGCAGTCTTCTTGTGTGTGCAGAAGAAGGAAACTGAGGAGACCAAGTGAATGATACAAGCCACACAAGGTAGCAGCAGGCAAGACAGGTCTTTGATACACTGAGGCTTGGCAAGCATGTAATTAGGATGTAGGACTGGTCTGATTTGGGGGTAATGTTGCCCCTCCTCAAAGGAACCTCTTGAATTAATGGCTTCAGGGGGCTCTTTGTGGTCTTCTTTATGTCATCCTGATGATTCTAAAGTTTCACAGACTCACCTGTGGCTATAGACAGAGTTTTCTGCAGCTGATGTGAATTTACCTGTTGCTTGATCTTAGCATGCAAAGATGGTATTCTAACAAGACAATGGAATAGGACTGAAAATTCTGTTTCAAGTTGGTGAGCCCAGGCTGTGCATACCACAACTGATAATTATAGTGAACATTTATATTGAGTGCTTACTGTATGCCAGGCATTGAGCTAAGCAGTTCACAAGGTTTACCTCAATTCATCCTCATCATAGCCTTATTAGGCAGCATCATACACATCCTGGGCTCTTTTGAGATCTTCTATTCTGCTTCCTAGAGGAAGCAGATGGAAAAACAGCCTAAGTTCAGAGAGGTTAAGTGGTTTTCCCAGGGTTGCCAGCAAATTAGTGCTTATGCTAGGATCAGAAGCCTGGATTTTTCACTCTACAACAAGGACATGAGACCAGTGGGGGTACCTGAATATTTTTGTGGCCTTAGCAGTATGTTAACTGAACCTTTAATTTTAGGATCTTCAGTTTTATTTCAGGTATACACCAGAAACACCAATTTGTGCCAAAATCAAATGCCCAAAACTCTATTGCCCAACCACTCTAATGCCTAACCACTATTAAACTTGTAGTTTAAATTTGAACTGGTCATTTTTAGATAGAAATAACCAGCCTGTAGTTTAAACTGTTTTTATCAACTTCAGGTAAAACTGCAAGTCTAGATTGTAGTAAAAGATCCTTATCTGTGATTTGTTTTCACGTAAATCAGTATGTTGGCCTCTTATTACTCAGTGGTTCTTGGTTGCTACTAGTACTGAAGGGAAATATTATAATTTGCCAAAAGAAAGTAAATGTGCTTTTGGAAATCACAGGGCAGAGGTAGCTGGCTTAGGCCACAACTTAGAGGGTATAAGTTCTCCTTAAGAAAGAAGCTAGTGGCGATGAAATGGTTGGACTTTCCTAAAGGTGACTGAGGAGGTTTTAATGTATCTCTTTCTGGAGTTCTTTAAAGGTGCTTTTCCAGGTTGGTTCAAACCAGAGGTGGTGACCCATGACCTGATTTCTTCTCCCTGGGCAGAGGGATTCTATGTTTCCATGAAATTATCTTTTTCTAGCTCAGTGTTGCAGATGTCTCCTTACACAGTTACAGAAAATAGTAACGAGTGTATGCAATTTGCACACGAGTGACCCACATCCCAGGGCCCTGTAGAATGCCTTCCTCCAGAGGACCAAAAGGCCTGGATGTTCATAAAGAGGTGTTCCCAACCTGACCTGGTTGGAATTTTCAGTCTTACTGTCTGTGGATGGATTTGCAGCTATAAAATTTGACATTCTTTTTCTTATTCACACCTCCTTCTACCCATTTATATCTTTGGGATCAATAAAAGGACAAAAGTAAAAGGTAGTCAAGGTAAGTGCTTCCAGCATCAGTACCCCCTCTTCCTCCACCCTGCAGCAGGCCTCTGCAGATATGGTGGTTCCTCTAAGCTTCAGCTAATCAAGTGTCCTGAAAGTGGTGGGGTGATTGGAGAAGCATCTCACAGTTTCAATGTTAACCAGCGTTCAAAGGACTGTGCCACTTGGTGGGCACCTGGCCCTCCAGGCCTATCTACTCTGAAGTGTGCACTCAGTTGGGGAGGGCATTTTTGTGCCGTGCATGCAATGATAATTTTATTAACTGGAAACCAAGTCTTTTCTGCCTCAACACAGACTCCTGATATTCTTGCATAATGTGTTTGACATTTCTGAGACGTGCAGCCTGAGGAGAGCAAACACTGAATAAGGAATCGGGAGTGCTAGTTTTTGTCCTGACTTGGTTGCTGACCTGCTCCTTCTCCCTGGGCAGCTCACCTGACCTCTCTGTGCCTCATTACCTTCCTTTCTCCACCTGAAAAATAAGGACCATTTCTTCTACCTGCTCTGACTTGGAGATTTCAGGCACATCCAGGCAATTTGCGTGGTCGGTAGAGTAGGCTGTACATTCATGATGGTGTTTTTTGTCTTTATTTTGATTATAGTTACTTTACTTTTTATTGGCTCAGTAAGAACTGCTGTGAACCCTGTATTGGAGGAAAAACTCTATCATATAATGATCTGCTGTTGAGATGTGATGCGATCTTTCAGAGCTATGATATAATTTTCAAGTGATATAATTTCTGAATGTAAACCAGCATTTTATCCTAACTCTCAAGATCCAGCTCTGTGGGTCCCCATTCTGAGAGATGTGGCCATTTTTCTTGTACTTTTCTGCTGGACAGGGTAGGCTCTGTGTATATATATATATATTACTCTAAAGATTTAGATGCTCCCCTCCCCACCCCTAACCTACTCATTTCAATTTTTTTCATATGTCCTGGGCGGAGGAAAGTCTCCTGAGGCTTATCACCTGCAGATGGTGCTTCTGAAAAGGAGACTGTTTCAAAAAGTTCCAAGCACTTAAAATGGGTGTGTAATAAGCCCTGTTTTGCATCTTTAATTATAGCATTTGCCACCACACATGCTGTAATCATATGCTTTCTCTAGAGCCAAAGCAGTGTGCAGTTCCAGGTCCATTCATTAATGAACCAGCAAATCAATCACAGATCTTGTCAAAAACATCACTGCAGCGTGGGCCTTTTACACAGACCACAGGATCAGATATACAATGGATCCCTTCTGTCCGAGTGGTGCAAATGCCTTACTTGGTTTGTAGGTTCTCTGATGTCTGTCTGTCTGTTTCTTGTTGCCTTTACTTTCCCTCCCACTTCTGTTTTAAATGGTGTCTGTTGGTTCCTTAAGAACATGCTTCTGAAATTTGGCAAGTGGAGGTTGCAAGGGGCAGATGTGAGGGCAGAGATGGAGGTTTATGATTCCAGGAGAGTCCCTAGAAGTCCTCATGACCTAAAAATATCTTGCTGATTCAGGTTTCACAAAGTATAAAATTCCTCCACTGGAGCAGGCTTTTGTGGGAAGATTGGCCTTGCAAGAGAGGCAGCCTTGTATTTAGAAAGCTAATTCTTTAGGGAGGCAAATCAGAGCCCATTCACTTGTAAACACGTTTGTATCAAACTGCTTTCTCCTTGACCTGAGGGGTCCTAGAGCAAAATAGTGAGGGTCTGCTTGGTATCCATGTAGAGATGGCAGCTCGGTTGTGGGGGAAAGGTGAGAAGGGGCTGGAGGCCACTGACTGGTTGGAGGCCTCCTGCCAGTCATGCTGGAGCCCTGCCTTGGTGAGTAGAGATTTGGGCTAAGGTGATGAGGAGGACTGAGAAGGTGATAAAATTTGACCAACAGTGTTCAGAGTTCAGATGCTGGAACTTCTAAATGATTGACCAATGTCACATTAGGGCCTGGGCGTCTCTTTAGGAAAGTCTTGAGTTTCTGTGTGACACACCCAATATTTCTTCAGTGTATTTGTCTGTTATTATTATCGTTGCAGTTGTTTGGTTGCTAAGTCGTGTCTGACTCTTTGTGACCCTTGTGGACTGTAGCCCGCCAGGCTCCTCTGTCCATGGGATCTTCCCAAGCAAGAATACTGGAGTGGGTTGCCATTCCCTCCTCCAAGGGATCTTCCCAGCCCAGGGATCGAACCCACATCATTTGCACTGCAGGCAGATTCTTGCTGCTGAGCCACCAGGGAAGCCCAGAGAAGAAGGTACTGAAAAACAAATATCAGGGCACTTAAAGGGCAACCTCTGCCGGTGTGAGTGATCAGAGAATGTGTCTCAGGCATGATGATGTATAGACGTAAACACCACTATTACTGTTAATTTATTATACTTGGTATAATAGAAATAACATGTTATCAGTTATTGATTATTGTCAGCTTCCTCTCACTAGAATGTATATTCCCAGAGGGCAACTTCTTTGTTTTGTTCAGTGCCTGGCACTTAGTTGGTGCTCAGTATTTGTTGGATAAATGAACACATTTATTCTTTTCCTTGGCGTCAGTGTCTTTCTCTCTTTCATTTCAGCACCTACCTAGTACTCACTGCTGCCCCAGGAATTCTTAGACTCGCCGGCTTGGCACCATCTGTCTTCTCTAGGGCCCTCTCAGAATTGGGACAATTGCAAATATTCGATTTCCACCCCTTTTCTTTAAGTGAGAAAGCTGTAAACAGTGATATGGCAGTCTCCACTGGCTTTCTGCACGGTGCCAGTGACGGTTTCTTGCAAAGGGCAAGGCCTGGAATTGAACGTAAACAAACACAGCCCACGAGTTTAAAATAGACCATTGAGCGGCTCACAGAATAGGCCCCTTGTTTTTAAAAGAGCAGTGGACGCTCTCAAGAAATAATAAGAAATAATAAGTCTGGAAGCTGGATAGAAACCTCTGATGCTTTCTGGCTGCATTTGTCCTTCAAACTTTATTTGTGTTTGGCACGCCTATGATGGAGCCACTGCCAGCCTCGGCCAGGGTCTGCAGGCAATGGAAAGTTTATCTGGGCTGCTGGAGGGAAGTGGAAATCTCTTTGAAAAAAGGGCATCCTGGTGGTTGTGCTCATTTCTAAGAAACAGACTCCCTTTGCAGAGGCAGTTTGGCATTCATCCAAAGAGGAGCATGAGATTTGAGGATGGACGTACGTGTGACCTAGGGACATTTTCTTAACATCATGTAGCCCAGATTTTCTCATCTGTAATATTAGGGCATTAATACCTACCTCACAGCGTTGACTTGGAATTAAATGATATGATTGTAGATTCTGTGAGTTGACAGCTTGCTCTGATGTGTTCACGTCTCTCCATCCAGTGGCTCACACTGTGTCTGAGGGGTGGTGGCAGTGCTAACCCTCTTCTACCGAGAAGCAGCCAAGGATAGCTGGGTTCCTTTGTCAGCAACCTGAAGACATAAATAGTGTGCTATTCCCTTTCTTCCCTCCAGAATCTTTATTCTTTCTTGAAAAAAAAGTAAACACACCCCCACAAATAATATATTAGTACATTTTAATTGTAAAAATTTAAACAATTGAATATATTCCCAGTTCTCCCTTGAGTAACCATTGTGGGAGGGTATCCTTCCAGAGACCATATGTCTCTATCATTCGGGTCTCTGTCTGTATATCAGTCGCTCAGTCATGCCACCCCATGGATGGCAGCATGCCAGACTTCCCTGTCCATCACCAACTCCTGGAGCTTGCTCAAACTCTTGTCCCTTGAGTCAGTGATGCCATCCAACCATCTCATCCTCGGTCATCCCCTTTTGCTCCTGCCTTCAATCTTTCCCAGCATCTGGGTCTTTTCTAAGGAGTCAGTTCTCATCAGGTAGCCAAAATATTAGAGCTTCAGCTTCAGCATTAGTCCTTCCAATGAATATTCAGGATTGATTTCCTTTAGAATTGACTGGTGTGATCTCCTTGCTGTCCAAGGGACTCTCAAGAGTCTTCTCTAACATCACACTTCAAAAGCATCAGTTCTTCAGCACTCAGCTTTCTTTATGGTCCAACTCTCACATCCGTATGTGACTACTGGAAAAACCATAGCTCTGACTAGACAGACTTTGTCGACAAAGTAATGTCTCTGCTTTTTAATATATTGTCTAGGTTGGTCATAGCTTTTCTTTCAAGAGACAAGTGTCTGTTAATTTCATGGCTGTAGTCAGCATGTGCAGTGATTTTGGAACCCAAGAAAATAAAGTCTATCACTGTTTCCATTGTTTCACCATCTATATGCCATGAAGTGATGGGACTGGATGCCATGATCTTTGTTTTATGAATGATGAATTTTAAGCTCTCCTCTTTCACTTTCATCAAGAGGTTCTTTAGTTCCTTTTCACTTTCTGCCATAAGGGTGGTGTCATCTGCATACTGAGGTTATGGATATTTCTCCTGGCAATCTTGATTCCAGCTTGTGCTTCATTCAGCCTGACGTTTCACATTTCTGTCTGTATATCTATCTCATCTGTATCATTATCTCTGTTTCTATTTATAATGTATTTCTGTAGCTATAAGCCTATCTGTCTGTCTGTCTCCCTACCTATCTATTTATCTGTAATAGTTACTTTTATGCCTCGACTTGCCTGGGTCACAGTGCACAGATAGTTGCTGAAACATTAGTCTGTGTTATGTGAAGGTGTTTTTTGGATGAGAATAACATTCAAATTGGTGGGCTTCTAGTAAAGCAAATTACCCTCCAAGATGTGGTGATCCCATGGACAGAGGAACTTGGTGGGCTACAGTCCATGGGGTTACAAGAGTTGGACACAACTTAGTGACTAAACCATCACCGCTATGCCAATGTGGATGGACCTTCAACCAGTTGAAGGCCTTGATAGGATAAAAACTGATCTCTCTGGAAGAGAGTACATGCCAGCAAACTGCCTTTAGGTTCTACTTGCAGCTCTTCGCTGAGTCTCCAGGCTGCTGGCCTACCCTTTAAATTTGGGGCTTACCAAGCCTCCCCAGTCTCATGAGCCAACTACCCATAATCTCTCTCTCTTTTCCTCTCTCTCCACATCCTGTTGGTTATAGTTCTCTGGAGAACCCTGACTAATAATCTGATTTATTCTATCCTATCCTTTCATCAATCCATCCATCCGTAGCAGGAGAATTACTGGGATACTAATTAGTGTTCCATTCTTATTTTATTATCTTCTCCCAGTACTATGAAGGAGCCAGCTTTGTATTATAAAATCAAAGCAGAACTTGCCTGCCTCCATCCTCTCTGAAACCTCCAGGGACTTGGTAGAATTTTTACTTGGAGTTGGAGGCAGGAGAGGATGGGAAAAGAGGCAGAAGCTCTGAGATATTTAGGTAGGGAGAGGCCCTAAGACCAAGGATAGGTTCTATGGGGTGAGACCTTGTCCACACCTTCACTTTTTCCTTAAGCAGGGAGAGGGCATATGCATTGTCTCATGTGCCCAAGGAGGTTCTTCTCTCTCCCAAAGATGATACAGAAGTTTCTGTGTGTTTGGGTAATGTAATGACCAGAGCAGATCAGTGACCGCAGGAGCCGTGTACAAAGTTTTGTTTTGTATGACTCCAGAACCTTGGCACAACACAGGGTTTGGAAATGTGATGATGTAAGTCAAAGTTATGACAGATATTATTAGTTTGGTGCAAAAGTAATTGTGGTTTCCAGTGTTGAAATTTGCTGTTTGATATTAGAATACATTAAAAACAAATGTGGTTGTGTTATCCATAATTTTAATGTGTATTTCTCACTTTTTTTTTTGCTAATGACTTATTATTTGCTGTTAATATTTATTTTGGACCAGAGAAATTATGTTAGACAAAAAACAAATTTGAGTGATTTTATTTGAATTCAAAATAAGTCATAAAGCAATGGAGACAACTGGCAACATTAACAATGCTTTTGACCCAGGAACTGCTAACGAATGTACAGTGGAGTGGTGGTTCAAGAAGTTTTGCAAAGGAGAGACTTAAAAATGAGGCGCACAGAGGCTAGCCATTAGAACTTGACAACAACAATTGAGAGCCATCATTGAAGCTGATCCTCTTAGGGCTACAGAAGTTGCCGAAGAACTCAATGTTGACCACTCTATGGTCATTTGGCATTTGAAGCAGATCAGAAACATGAAAAAGCTGGATAAGTGGGTGCCTCATGAATTGACTGCAAATCAAAAAAATCATTCTGAAGTGTTGTTGTCTTCTTTTATTCTGCACAACAGCAGTGAACTCTTTCTCGATCAGGTTGTGATGTGTGGCAAAAAGTGCATTTTATATGACAATTGGTGACAACCAGCCCAGATCTAGAAGAAGCTCTAAGTTCAGTTCAGTTCAGCTGCTCAGTCATGTCCGACTCTTTGCAACCCCATGAATCGCAGCACGCCAGGCCTCCCTGTCCATCACCAACTCCCGGAGTTCACTCAGACTCACGTCCATCGAGTCCGTGATGCCATCCAGCCATCTCATCCTCTGTTGTCCCCTTTTCCTCCTGCCCCCAAACCCTCCCAGCATCAGAGTCTTTTCCAATGAGTCAACTCTTTGCATGAGGTGGCCAAAGTACTGGAGTTTCAACTTTAGCATCATTTCTTCCAAAGAACACCCAGGACTGATCTCCTTTAGAATGGACTGGTTGGAGCTCCCTGCAGTCCAAGGGACTCTCAAGAGTCTTCTCCAACACCACAGTTCAAAAGCATCAATTCTTCGGTACACAGCTTTCATCACAGTCTGACTCTCACATCCATACATGACCACTGGAAAAACCATAGACTTGAGTAGACGGACCTTTGTTGGCAAAGTAATGTCTCTGCTTTTCAATATGCTATCTATGTTGATCATAATTTTCCTTCCAAGGAGTAAGCGTCTTTTAATTTCATGGCTGCAGTCACCATCTGCAGTGATTTTGGAGCCCCCCAAAAATAAAGTCTGACACTGTTTCCACTGTTTCCCCATCTATTTGCCATGAAGTGATGGGACCAGATGACATGATCTTCGTTTTCTGAATGTTGAGCTTTAAGCCAACTTTTTCACTCTCCTCTTTCACTTTCATCAAGAGGCTTTTTAGTTCCTCTTCATTTTCTGCCATAAGGGTGATGTCATCTACATATCTGAGGTTATTGATATTTCTCCCAGCAATCTTGATTCCAGCTTGTGCTTCTTCCAGTCCAGCGTTTCTCATGATGTACTCTGCATAGAAGTTAAACAAGCAGGGTGACAGTATACAGCCTTGAAGTATCCTTTTCCTATTTGGAACCAGTCTGTTGTTCCATGTCCAGTACTAACTGTTGCCTCTTGACTTGCATATAGGTTTCTCAAGAGGCAGGTCAGGTGATCTGGTATTCCCATCTCTTTCAGAATTTTCCACAGTTTGTTGTGATCCACACAGTCAAAGGCTTTGGCATAGTCAATAAAGCAGAAATAGATGTTTTTCTGGAACTCTCTTGCTTTTTTGATGATCCAATGGATGTTGGCAATTTGATCTGTGGTTCCTCTGCCTTTTCTAAAACCAGCTTGAACATCTGGAAGTTCACTGTTCATGTACTGTTGAAGCCTTTCTTGGAGAATTTTGAGCGTTATTTTGCTAGCATGTGAGATGACTACAATTGTGCGGTAGTTTGAGCATTCTTTGGCATTATCTTTCTTTGGGATTGGAATGAAAACTGACCTTTTCCAGTTCTGTGGCCACTGCTGAGTTTTCCAAATGTGCTGGCATATTGAGTGCAGCACTTTCACAGCATCATCTTTCAGGATTTGAAACAGCTCAACTGGAATTCCATCACCTCCACTAGCCTTGTTCATAGTGATGCTTCCTAAAGCCCCCTTGACTTCACATTCCAGGATGTCTGGCTATAGGTGAGTGATTACACTATCGTGATTATCTGGGTCGTGAAGATCTGTTTTGTACAGTTCTTCTGTGTATTCTTGCCACCTCTTCTTAACGTCTTCTGCTTCTGTTAAGTCCATACCATTTCTGTCCTTTTTGAGCCCATCCTTGCATGAAATGTTCCCTTCGTATCTCTAATTTTCTTGAAGAGATCTCTAGTCTTTCCCATTCTGTTGTTTTCCTCTATTCCTTTGCATTGATCGCTGAGGAAGGCTTTCTTATACCTTCTTGCTATTCTTTGGAACTCTGCTTTCAGATGCTAATATCTTTCCTTTTCTCCTTTGCTTTTTGCTTCTCTTCTTTTCACAGCTATTTGTAAGGCCTCCCCAGACAGCCATTTTGTGTTTTTGCATTTCTTTTCCATGGGGATGGTCTTGATCCCTGTCTCCTGCACAATGTCACGAACCTCAGTCCATAGTTCATCAGCCACTCTATCTATCAGATCTAGTCGCTTAAGTCTATTTCTCACTTCCACTGTATAATCATAAGGGATTTGATTTAGGTCATACCTGAATGGTCTAGCGGTTTTCCCTACTTTCTTCAATTTGGTCTGAATTTGGCAATAAGGAGTTCATGATCTGAGCTACAGTCAGCTCCTGGTCTTGTTTTTGTTGACTGTATAGAGCTTCTCCATCTTTGGCTGCAAAAAATATAATCAATCTGATTTTGGTGTTGACCATCTGGTGATGTCCATGTGTAGAGTCTTCTCTTGTGTTGTTGGAAGAGGGTGTTTGCTATGACCAGTGCATTCTCTTGGCAAAACTCTATTAGCCTTTGCCCTGCTTCATTCCACATTCCAAGGCCAAATTTGCCTGTTATCAGGTGTTTCTTGACTTCCTACTTTTGCATTCCAGTCCCCTATAATGGAAAGAACGTCTTTTTTGGGTGTTAGTTCTAAAACGTCTTGTAGGTCTTCATGAAACCATTCAACTTCAGCTTCTTCAGCATTATTGGTTGGGGCATAGACTTGGATAACTGTGATATTGAATGGTTTGCCTTGGAGATGAACAGAGATCATTCTGTCGTTTTTGAGACTGCATCCAAGTACTGCATTTCGGACTCTTTTGTTGACCATGATGGCGACTCCATTTCTTCTGAGGGATTCCTGCCCACAGTGTAGATGTAATGGTCATCTGAGTTAAATGCACCCATTCCAATCCGTTTTAGTTCGCTGATTCCTAGAATGTCGACATTCACTCTTGCCATCTCTGACCACTTCCAATTTGCCTTGATTCATGGACCTGACATTCCAGGTTCCTATGCAATTTTGCTCTTTACAGGTTTGGACCTTGCTTCTATCACCAGTCACATCCACAGCTGGGTATTGTTTTTGCTTTGGCTCCATCCCTTCATTCTTTCTGTAGTTATTTCTCCTCTGATCTCCAGTAGCATATTGGGTACCTACTGACCTGGGGAATTCCTGTTTCATTATTCTCTCATTTTGCCTTTTCATACTGTTCATGGGTTTCTCAAGGCAAGAATACTGAAGTGGTTTGCCATTCCCTTCTCCAGTGGACCACATTCTGTCAGATCTCTCCAGCATGTCCCGCTCGTCTTGAGTGGCCCATGGGCGTGGCTTAGTTTCATTGAGTTAGACAATGCTGTGGTCCTAGTGTGATCAGATTGACTAGTTTTCTGTGATTATGGTTTCAGTGTGTCTGCCCTCTGATGCCCTTTCGCAACACCTACTGTCTCACTTGGGTTTCTCTTACCTTGGACCTGGGGTATTTCTTCACGGCTGCTCTAGCAAAGCGCAGCTGCTGCTCCTTACCTTGGATGAGGGTTATCTTTTCACTGCCATCCCTCCTGACCTTGAACGTGGATTATCTCCTCTAGGCCCTCCTGCGCCCATGCAGCCACCACTCCTTGGATGTGGAGTTGCTCCTGAAGAAGCTCCAAAGCACTTTCCAAAGCCAAACTAGCACCAAACAAAGGTCAAGGTCACTGGTGGTCTGCTGCCATCTGATTCACGATAGTTTTCTGAATCCCAGCAAAACCATTACATCTGAGAAGTATGCTCAGCAGATTGATGAGATGCACTGAAAGCTGCAATGCCTGTAGCTGGCATTGGTCAATAGAAAGGGCCCAGTTCTTCTGCACAACAATGCCTGGCCACACATTGCACAATGAACGCTTCAAAAGTTGAATGATTTGGGCTATGAAGTTTAACCTCATCCACCGTATTCATCTGACCTCTTGCTAACTGACTACCACTTCTTCAAGCATCTCAACAACTTTTTGCAGGACAATGCTTCCACAACCGGCAGGATGCAGAAAATGCTTTCCAAGAGTTCATCGAATCCTGAGGAGTGGATTTTTATGCTGCAGGAATAAATAAACTTGTTTCTCCTACAATCAATGTGTTGATGTTAATAGTTCCTATTTTGATTAATAAAGATGTGTTTGAGCCTAGTTATAATGATTTAAAATTCACAAACATAATTATGTTTGCATCAACCTAATATATATATATATAGCTCTCCAGCTATATAAATATAAATTATAAATAAATATAAATGATATCATTTCTGTGAAAAATGTAAATGTTTAGTTTTTGAGTATTAAAGTCTTTAAAGTAGAACTTAGATTTTTCACTTCCTACATCTTGAATAGGTTTCCAATTCTACCTCATTCAAATATTCTATAAAATGTTCCATATTACTTATATGTCTTAACTCATACAATTTCCTATTGATATTTAGATTGTTTCCATTGTTTCTTATTATAAACAATGCCCTAGTGAACATCCTTTAATGTTGAGCAGTTATTCCTAATTGCCTGGAAAACTGAGCCTCATCTCCTCCCAGAATCCCGTTCTACTTTCACATGCCCACAGGAGTCCAGCTCTGTGATGGGCTCGGTGGGGACTACAGAGCAGATGGTAGAAACCGTTGTCCCGGCTGGAGTCTATGATCTTATGAAGAAAGTAAGACCTGAAGAACAAGAGACTCCTCTCTGTAGCCACAGGACCTCATAGGGTGAGAAATCAGGTCTGGCGGCGTAATTTGGGGAGTCATAAGAGATGAAAGCTTTTTGTCTATGGGAACAAAATGTTCCCTGATTAATCCCATACCTTCCTTGGAACACATGAGTGTGTGGCAGAGCAGACTTCCCTCTATTAGTTATTCTCCAGCTGTTTACCTTTCCTTATTTCCCATTGGAATTAGTATATTTTGTAAAGAATAAAGACTTGACGGAGTTAAAGTCACAGGCTCCAGTCCTTTGACAAGCTTGTATATATCATTGCCCTGAATAGTTTTGGACTTCTACTATATATATATATATATATATATATATATGTATTTATATATATATACATATATATATATTTCCATAAATAATATAAACCATTGTTTTATGTATTTAAAAATTTTATAGATCTTTTCAACAGGATGTAAACACATAGGGCCAGAGACTTGGCCTTTCTCTGTAAAGCTGCCAGCCTCAGTGAGCAGTTAGGGTGGGGTTCGCACTTGACCAGATGGGAGAAGGTAGAACCTGGGAGGTGGCTTTGCCTTTCTCACGCACCTTTCTCTTCTCAGATCCCTCCGCCAGGGCCTGACATTTATTTCTGAAGGCTTTTGAAAGACTCTGGACCAAGACTTTAGCTCATAAAGGCTTAAAGGTCTGTTCTCCAAGGAGCCTGTTTATGGGGAAACACCTGAGAGAGAACATTTAAAACCTGAAGAATGAATGCATCTCCAATGAGTGAATTTGGAGGGTGGATGGGGACCTTTTGGTTCCCTCCTTGGGGTGCTCAGAGTGAAATAGCATGAAGGGATGAGGCTCTATTGACCCCTCTGACTAACATGAGTTCCCAGACCTGGAAAGGAAGATGCCACTCATTGTGACTGTCTCAATTCAGGAACAAGGCTCTCTCTGACAGGGATGTCTTAGAAAATTTTGCACTTGGTCCCCTCATGATAAAATGAGGTGCAAAAGTGCTGTCTTCCTTTCCGGACAACCTTGTCTCCAACCAGGGTGGATAAGTGGAAAAGGAGAGGGTGAAATACCCCAGCCCTCTGACTGTAGAAGCTGAGGAGGGGTCCGTTCCTCTGGCCCCAAAGGGTGAAGGCATGGCACAAAGGGTGAAGGAGCTGGGCCTTCTCTTACTTCCCTTGCTTTCCTCCCTCCCTTCCTCTTTCTTTCATTTGTTCTTTACAAATATCAAGGAATTGTCAAACTTCTTGTTTCAACTAGTTGCACTTTAGTATGATTTGATTTGAGTTGATTTTCTTCTAAGCTGAAGGAACGCTAGTTGGCACGGGTCTTTTTGTGTCGGTAAAAGGAAGCAGCAAAGAAAAGAGGTACGGAAAGTTCCCTTTTGATACAAGAACAATTTGTCATAAGATTCTGCACACCCAAATACTCAGCCTTGCAAGGAGTATTTTTCCCATCAGCTATGCACCCAAGACTGTTCTTTCTCTTGTTTCCTCTCTGACACTTTCGCATGTGTGCTGGATACAATAAAGTTGCTTAGTTGCTTGAGCTTTTTTTTTTTTTTTTCTTCTCTTTTCCAGTTATTTAACAACTTTCAAGTGGGGAAAAATTTGGGTCTTTTTAATTTGATTTTTGACTTTATTTTAAATGCATGTGTATCTCCTTTCTGTTTGCTAAACAGTAATTGCGGATCTTTCTGGCCACCTTTAATACTCCCAGCTAATTATCCTGAAATAAATCTCTTTCAAGCCCGCATGCCAGCAGTTCTGGGATCCGAGCGGTTCTTTCAGCTCCCGGCTGCCTGTCACTCAAATGGGCCTCAGCTGCAACTCCGAACGATGAGTATTAACCTCCCGCTGGGAAGATTCGCCCAATCTCCCCACTTCCAACAGCAGCTCCCAGGGCCGCACCACGCTCCTACCTGTTAGCCTAAGCTGGGATTTTCTTTTGCTAACGCTGTGATTTTGAAAAGTGGAAGAGGATTCCTGGGAGAAAGACACTCAGTTAACCTTCTCCTAATTGCCATTCAAGATGGGAAAGGGAGAGGAAGATGGTGACTGTCCCGGAGGGGCGGCTGGGTTGTGGAGTGGCCCACAGCCTTGCCAGGAAGCACTGGTCTGCTGGTGAGTGTGGCGAGGCGTCTGCGTTGGCAGGATCCTACCTGAGGGCGGCGGATGGCTGACGCCTGGGGACAGGCCTCGATTCAGACCCTGTGTCTTGTCTGATGTCGTCCCTCCTCCTCAAACGTCCCTCAGTGCTGTGCTCACTGTTGTTCCCTGGTCTCTCCTTCTTCTTCCACCCTCTGCTGATCCCTTGCAGGTTTCCTCTTGCCTTGTTCAGCAAGATTTTGTACGTTCTTGCTGAGCCCTGGCCTGTTTATTTGTTCAGAGTTTTGTGATCGGTCCCACCTCTTCTGGGTAAGGCCATGCCCTCCTCTCACTCTTGTTTCCCTTCTGATTCCAAATGCTTTCCTGCCTCCTCACTAGGTCCTGGTGAGATCGGGGAGTGGCTCTTTGGGCAGGCCCCAGAGCGCAGTGGGTAGAGCACACTGTTTAATGCAGCAACACTGCATGATGCCAGGTGAATGAAAGCATGGGTGAATAAATGACAGCAGAGAAACAGTTCTTGTCCCCCCCACTCCCACCATAGTAGGCCACCTTCTTCCTAGATTGGCCTCTCTGAAACCTCTTCTTTCCATACTGTGAAAGACTAGTTATCTGCCAGCTGCCAGTACCCCTCCTTGTGGGAAGAATTCTGCTTCCTGGCCATTGGTATGTGCCTGACTTTGGTCAGTAAATGTTAACTAAAGCTGATGCGTGTCACCTCCAGGTGAAAGCTGTGAAAACCTAGTATTCTCTTTTCCTTCTGTCAATTTTGCTGGCAAAATTTCCAGTTGTAGCTGCTTCATGAGCTTGGATCTTGTAGTGAGAGGCCCCGGGTGATCTGTCATGGGTATATAGTGTGGACAAGAAATAAACCTTTGTAGTTTTATGCCACTGAGGTCTTTTTTTTTTTTTTTTTAAAAAAAAAAAAAAACAAAAAACAAAGGCACCATAATCTAACCTATCCTGACGGATACACAAATACACAAATATACTTATTAGGTTGGTGCAGAAGTAATAATGTGGGGTTTTGCATTGTTGAACTTTGCCACTTGATACTGGAATACGTTCTTAAATAAATGTGGTTATGTTATATATCATTTTAATGCACACTTCTCACTTTATGTATTTTTGCTAATGACATTGCTTGCTGTTTATTTTATATTTATTTTAGACTAGGGAAATGATGTTAGACAAAAAGCAAATTTGAGTGATGTTCTTATTTGAGTTCAAAATGGGTCATAAAGCAATGGAGACAATTCACAACATCAACAATGCGTTTGGCCCAGGAACTGCTAACAAATGTACAGTGCAGTGGTGGTTCAAGAAGTTTTGCAAAGGAGAAACTTGAGGAGTGCAGTGGCTGGCCATAGGAAGTTGCCAATGACAGTTGAGACCCGTCATTGAAGCTGATCCTCTTACGACTATACAAGAAGTTGCCAAATAACTCAGTGTTGATCATTCTATGGTCATTTGGCATTTGAAGCAAATTGGAAAGGTTAAAAAGCTTGATAAGTGGGTACCTCATGAGCTAACCACAAATGAAAAAAAATGCCATTTTGAAGTGTAGTCTTCTCTTATTCTACACAAAAAAAACCCAAACCATTTCTTGGTTGGATTATGATGTGTGACAAAAAGTGGATTTTATACAACAACTGTCAATGACCAGCTCAGTGGTTGAACTGATAAGCTCCAAAGCACTTCCCAAAGCCAAACTTGCACCAAAAAAAAAGGTCATAGTCACTGTTTGGTGGTCTGCTGCCCATCTGATCCACTACAACTTTCTGAAGCCAAGCAAAACCATTACATTTGAGAAGTATGTTCAGCAAATTCATGGGATGCGCCAACAACTGCAACACCTGCCGCCAGCATTGGTCAATAGAAAGGGCCCAACTTTTTTGCACAACAGTGCCTGACAAGTCACACCACCAACACTTCAAAACTTGAATGAATTGGGCTACGAAGTTTTGCCACATTTGCCATGTTTACCTGACCTCTCACCAACAGACTACCACTTCTTCAAGCATATTGACAACTTTTTGCAGGGAAAGTGCTTCCACAACCAGCAGGAGGCAGAAAATGCTTTCTAAGAACTTGTCAAATCCTGAAGTGCAGATTTTTATGCTATAGGAATAAACAAACTTACTTCTCATTGGCAATAATGTGTTGATTATAATGGTTCCTATTTTGATTAATAAAGATGTGTTTGAGCCTAGTTATAATGAATGGTTCAAAACTGCAATAACATTTGTACCAACCTAATATATCCCAATGTGGCTTCTTTCCCTTAAACTTTAAATATGTACTTTTTACCTACTTCTGAAGAAAGATCTTTTTCTAGTTAGCTAGCCCCATATTCTTCGTAGAGATCAGAAACCCGATCCTGGCCAAAGAGAAAGAGACATGTTTTTGTTTAGATGGTGGAATGAGACAGATGAGTCTTACATCATCATCAGATCCCAGATTGCTCCTATGTCTGCATTTCATCTCTCAAGATATCAAAGGAGAACTGCCACATACAGTTGCAAGGTTGTGCACTGAACAACCAAGGGGCAGGACATTTTCAAAGACCACAGTGTGAATGGCTTATAAACCCTTTGCTATGTTCCACTAGCAGAAGGTCTATTTGTAAGAAATTTTGGGGAGCAAGGGAGTACTGCATTCCACCAGCAACAGAAAACTGGAGAATTCATTCAAATGATGCACTGGGACTGGCTAAAGTCCTCAAGGGAATTATAATGAGAGGACTCTTACCACTTTCTATCTTTGGCATAAGTTAAGCAAAATGTTTTGGGCTTCCCTGGTGGCTCAGAGGTTAAAGCGTCTGCCTGGAATGCGGGAGAATTGGGTTCGATCCCTGGGTTGGGAAGATCCCCTGGAGAAGGAAATGGCAACCTACTCCAGTATGCTTGCCTGGAGAATCCCATGGAGGGAGGAGCCTGGTAGGCTACAGTCCATGGGGTCACAAAGAGTTGGACACGACTGAGCGACTTCACTTCACTTCACTTTAAGCAAAATGTTAGTACCTGATACTTTTAGCCATTCTCATCTGCCCCTTAACCTTAGCTCCAGGCCCCTTAAATTTGTATTGAATTGTGTTTTGGGGAATTGTGTTTCCTGATTTTCCCTTTGTGTAGGCTGTGCCTTCTGGGTCTCTCCAACAGGGGGAGCTCAGTAGATTTCACCCAGCTGTTTCTTTTGGGCTTTTCCTTTCAGTTCTTGCCCTCCATTACTTTTGTCTGCTAAGCCCTTGTTTTTGATTGGTGCCCTAAGATAGACTGGTGTTTTACTCCCATTGAGGGTGGCTTAACATACAGTCACATGTTGGTCTTCGGTTTTCTTTCTGTAAGGATGTTCTGGCTTCAAACTCCAGCATATAGCATAGATGAAGGCAATGGCAACCCACTCCAGTACTCTTGCCTGGAAAATCCCATGGATGGAGGAATCTGGTAGGCTGCAGTCCATGGGGCCTCTAGGAGTTGGACATGACTGATCGACTTCACTTTCACTTTTTGCTTTCATGCACTGGAGAAGGAAATGGCAACCCACTCCAGTGTTTTTGCCTGGAGAATCCCAGGGACAGGGGAGCCTGGTGGGCTGCCATCTATGGGGTTGCACAGAGCCGGACACGACTGAAGCGACTTAGCAGCAACAGCAACAGCAGGAGCGGCTGTTTTAATATTGGACAAGAGTAGATTTCTGAAGAAAAGTTATTACCAAGAATAAAGAGCGCCATTTCATAGAGGTAAAAATGCTAATTCTTCACTGGGATATTACCATCCTAAGCAAGTACAAGAAGCAAAAACTCTTATTTCTTTCAGAACTGCAAGCAAAAGTAGATTCATAATTATAGTCAGAAATTTCAGCTCCTGTCTCCCAGTACTTAAGGACACAAATGGATGGAGAATCAGTAACGATAAGGGAGACTTAGGTGTCACTGTAAACCAACGTTTTCTCATTGACATTTGTATTGAGTTGGCCAAAAAGTTCATTTAGCTTTTTTGGCAAGATGTTACAAAACCCGAATGAACTTTTTGGCTAACTCAGTAGCTCACACAACCCCACAAAGCAGAAAACACTCATTCTAACTTCACATGGAATATAAACCAACATAGAACATATTCTAGACCGTAAAATAAGCCTCAGTTAATTTAATAGGATTCAAATCAAAGTATGTCCTCTGACTATGAGGGAAATAAATTAGTGCCAAATAACAAAAAATAATTTTGAAAATCCCCAAATGTTTGAAAATTTAAAAAGTTCATGTAAAAATACTCATGGAACAAAGAAGTAATCAAAAGGAAAATTAAAACATATTTTGAATTGAGCAAAAAGAAAAACCACATATTATAATCTGTGAGAAGCAGCTAATATAGTCTTAAAGAGACAGTTACAGTATTAAATGTCCATATTAGAAAAGAAAAAATGATTACAAACTGGGTTTCCCTGGTGGTCCAGTGGTTACGAATCCATCTACCAATGCAGGGAACAGGGATCCAATCTCTGATCCTGAAAGATCCCACATGCCACAGAGCAAATAAGCCTGTGTGCTGTGACTACTGAAGTCTGCATGCCTAGAGCACATGCAGAGCCCATGCTCTGCAACAGGAGAAGCCATCCCAAGAAGTCCACGTACTGCATCGAAGAAGAATAGCCCTCGCCTGCCGCAGCTAGAGAAAAGTCCATGTGTAGCAACGAATACCCAGCACAGCCAAAAATAAATAAATAAATAAATAAATAAATCTTTTTTAAAAAGGTTACAAACCAATGACCTTCGCTTTCACCTTAAGAACTTAAAAAGAGAATGAACAAATGAAACCCAAAGTAAGGAGAAGAAAGGAATATTGAACATCATGATGGAAATCAATTTAAATGATAACAGAAAAATAATACAGAAAAATAAATAAAACCAAAAACTGATTCTTTGAGAAGGTCAAAATAATTTGATAAATCTATAGTAAGACTGGTTAGAGAAAAGAGAAGATAAAAGTAACCAGTATCAGGAATGAGAGAGATAATATCATTATGGATTTTAAAGATATTTAAAGGGTAATAAAGGAGAATTTTATGCCAGTATATTCTGCAAGTTACATTAAATGGACAAATTTCTTGAAAGATAAAAACTACCAAAGCTTATTCAAGAAGAAATAGTGTGTGTTATTCAATTGTTTTTGATTCTTTGCAACCCCATGAACTGTAGCTTGCCTGGGTCCTCTGTACATGGAATTCTCCAGGCAAGAATATTGGAATGGGTAGCAATTCCCTTCTCCAAGGGATCTTCCTGAGCCAAGTATTGAACCTGTCTCCAGCATTGCAGGCAGATTCTTTACCATCTGAGCCAAGAAGAAATAGGTAACCTTAATAATCCTATATAAAATATTGACTTTATCATTTAAAACCTCACAAAGAAACCCCAGGGCCATGGGGCTTCATGAAGAAATTCTACTGAACATTTAAGGAAAAAATAATAATGTTTCTATATAAACTTTTACAGAAAATTGAAGAGAACAAAATATTCTTCAACTCAGTCTATGAGATAGTATGACAGTGATACCATAACCAGACAAAGATATTACAAGAAAATAAATTTCAGACCAGTGGTCTTCATGATCATAAGATACAAAATTTTAACCAAAATGTTAGCGATCAAATCCAATCATGTATAAAAAGATAATGCATAATGACAAAGTGGTGCTTATTTTAGGAATGCAATGTTGAATTAACATTTGAAAATTAAGCTATTGAATTTACCAGTTTAACAATTTAAAAATAAAAATTTAAAAATGATGTGGTCATCTCAGTAGATGCAAAGCAGAACAAACCCAAAATGTTTTGGCCAAGTTCAATTCCATTTCTGATTTAAGTACCCAGTAAACCAAGAATATAAGTAAACTTCCTGACAGTAACGGGCATCTGTAAAAAATCTACAGCTAACATCTTATTTAATGATAACAGACTGAATGCTTTTCCCTAAGCTTAAGAACATGACAAGGGATGTCCATTCTTCTATTTTAACATTTTTGGAGGGTCTAGGTTGTACAATATGGCAAGAAAAAGGAAAAAAGACCTTCAAATAAGAAAATAAGTAAAAGTATATTTGTGCATAGTATTGTTGCTTATGTAGAAAAAGTCCATAAAGCTACTAGAACTAATAAATGAATTTAAGAAAGCTGTAGGATAAAAGATCAATATACATAGTTCAATTACATCCTATATGCTAGCAACAAACCATCAGAAATTGAAGTAAAACATTTATAATAGCATTAGAACTATGAAATACTGTGGACACATACGATAAAAGTTGTGCAAGACCCATACTCCAAAAGCTACAAAACAAGGCTAAGAGGAATTAAGAAAGAAATTAAGGAGGACACAAAAAACTGGAGAAATGTACCATGTTCATGGATCAAGAGATTCAATATTGCTAAGATGTTCTTCCAGTGTTCTATCTGTAAGTCCCATGAAAGTCCCAGTGGACATTTTTTGGAGGGTAGAAATTGACAAGGCTGACTCTTATATTCATATGGAAATACAACCAACCTAAAGTACCTAATAAAATTTTGAAAGAGAACAATGTTGGAAGATTAATTGTGAAGGTACAATAATAAAGATAGTGTGGAACTGGCATAAAGATCAACAGGTAGGTCATTGGAACAGAAGAGAGTTGAGAAGCAGACATACATGTCAGTTGATTTCAAAGGCTGAAATTTATTGTTAGTTGTGAAGAGAACATAGTGGTAAGGGAATATTCTTTTCAATTAACAATGCTGGGACAATTGTATATCCACATGAAAAAATACAAAGACAAAAAGAACTTCAGTCCACACTATATACAAAAATTAGCTCCAAATGGATCATAGACCTAAAGAAAACCTTAAAAGAAAACCTGGAAGAAGCATACAGGACATCTTTTGACCTAGGGTTAGACAGAGATTTCTTGTATGTTCATTAACGTATGGATCAAAAGCATGATTCATAAAAGAAAAAAATTGACAAATCAAATTTAATCAAAATTAAGAACTTCTGCTCTTCAAAAGTCACTCAAGATAATGAAAAGAAAAATTACAGATAGGGAAAAAATATTTATAAATCACACATCTGATGGAGGACTTGTATCTAGAGCATTTAAAGAATCTCAACATTCATTTATAAGAAAATAATCCTTCTCCCCTTGGGTAAAAGATTTAAGTAGACAATTTACCAAAAAAGTATCTATTGATGACCAGTTAAGTCCATGCTTATTAGTCAACACTGTTAGTTATAAAGGAAATGCAAATTAAAATCACAATGAGATACTACTGTACATCTAAAAGAATGTCTAAAATAAAAGTTACTGATCATATCGAGTGTTGGCAGGATGTGTAGCAACTAGAACCCTCATACTGTGCCGATGCAAATGTAAAATGATGAAACAGTTTTGAAAACAGTTTGGCAGTTTCTTAAAAATTAAACATACATCTACCAGATGATCCATCCATTCTACTTCTAGGTATTTATCAAAAAAAAAAAAAAGAAAGCATATGTTCATGAAAAACACGTCTAAGACTATTCATAGCTCTCTGTTTTGTAGTTGCCAAAAATTTCAACAACTCAAATGTCCATGAACAGTTGAATGGATTTTTAAAATGTGGTATATCCATAAAATGGACCATTACTCAGGAATAAAAATAAACTATTGATACCTACAATGTGTACAGAGTAATTATTCTGAGTGAAAGAAGCCACATGAAAGAAAGAGGATATATTGATTCCATTTTTTAAAAAATTATGGAAAATGCAAGCTAAACTATAGTAATAGAAAGCTGAAAAATGGTTACCTGTGAATGAGGTGAAAGTGGAGAGAGGTAGGAGTTTCTCAAGTGGCATGAGGAAACAGTATCTTGATTTAATGATGGTTTCAGAGTGTATATGTCAAAATTTATACACTTTAAACATGTAGAGGTTATGGTATATCAGCTATACTTCAATGAGGTTGTTAAGAAACAACAAAAATATAAGCTACTTATATTTCTTAAATAAATTATATATCTGGATTCAAATATTTATACTTTCATATATTAAAATTGTGACTCATTAAGTAAGAGGGGTGCTCAGAACTCTCTGGGAGTTCTAGAAAATCACAGCATGTAACTGATAGTGCTTAGCTGTCTTTATCTACCTTTAGCATTAAAGCCTTTGACTGTGTGGATCACAATAAACTGTGGAAAATTGTGAAAGAGATGGGAATACCACACCAACTAACCTGCCTCTTGAGAAATCTGTATGCAGGTCAGGAAGCAACAGTTAGAACTGGACATGGAACAACAGACTGGTTCCAAATAGGAAAAGGAGTACGTCAAGGCTGTATATTGTCACCCTGCTTATTTAACATATATGCAGAGTACATCATGAGAAACGCTGGACTGGAAGAAACACAAGCTGGAATCAAGATTGCCAGGAGAAATATCAATCACCTCAGATATGCAGATGACACCACCCTTATGGCAGAAAGTGAAGAGGATCTAAAAAGCCTCTTGATGAAAGTGAAAGGGGAGAGCGAAAAAGTTGGCTTAAAGCTCAACATTCAGAAAATGAAGATCATGGCATCTGGTCCCATCACTTCATGGCAAATAGATGGGGAAACAGTAGAAACAGTGTCAGACTTTATTTTTGGGGGCTCCAAAATCACTGTAGATGGTGACTGCAGCCATGAAATTAAAAGACGCTTACTCCTTGGAAGAAAAGTTATGACCCACCTAGATAGTATATTCAAAAGCAGAGACATTACTTTGCTGACTAAGGTCCCCCTAGTCAAGGCTATGGTTTTTCCAGTGGTCATGTATGGATGTGAGAGTTGGACTGTGAAGAAGGCTGAGCGCCAAAGAATTGATGCATTTGAACCATGGTGTTGGAGAAGACTCTTGAGGGTCTCTTGGACTGCAAGGAGATCCAACCAGTCCATTCTGAAGGAGATCAACCCTGGGATTTCTTTGGAAGGAATGATGCTAGAGCTGAAGCTCCAGTACTTTGGATACCTCATGTGAAGAGTTGACTCATTGGAAAAGACTCTGATGCTGGGAGAGATTGGCGGCAGGAGGAGAAGGGGACGACCCAGGATGAGATGGCTGGATGCCATCACAGATTCGATGGACGTGAGTCTGAGTGAACTCCGGGAGATGGTGATGGGCAGGGAGGCCTGGCGTGCTGCGATTCAGGGGTCGCAAAGAGTCGGACACGACTGAGTGACTGAACTGAACTGAGCATTATATCATGCTAATAATTAGGCAGAAATGCATTTGCCATAGAAAGTCCCTGCCAAACTCAAAGACACATTCTGATTCAGGAGGTCTGGATTGGGTGAGACAAGGAATCTGTGTTTTTAATGAGTCTTTTAAGAGATTCTGCTGCAAGTGAGTCATGGGCCACACTCAGAGAAATATTGGTCAAAGTCTCAACAACACTTTATTGTGATCCACACAGTCAAAGGCTTTGGCATAGTCAGTTGAAGAAAGTAGGGAAAACCACTAGACCATTCAGGTATGACTAAATCAAATCCCTTATGATTATACAGTGGAAGTGACAAATAGATTTAAGGGACTAGATCTGATAGATAGAGTGCCTGATGAACTATGGACTGAGGTTCGTGACATTGTACAGGAGACAGGGATCAAGACCATCCCCATGGAAAAGAAATGCAAAAAAGCAAAATGGCTGTCTGGGGAGGCCTTACAAATAGCTGTGAAAAGAAGAGAAGTGAAAAGCAAAGGAGAAAAGGAAAGATATAAGCATCTGAATGCAGAGTTCCAAAGAATAGCAAGAAGATATAAGAAAGCCTTCCTCAGCGATCAATGCAAAGAAATAGAGGAAAACAACAGAATGGGAAAGACTAGAGATCTCTTCAAGAAAATTAGAGATACCAAGGGAACATTTCATGCAAAGATGGTCTCGATAAAGGACAGAAATGGTAGGGACCTAACAGAAGCAGAAGATATTAAGAAGAGGTGGCAAGACTACACTGAAGAATTGTACAAAAAAGATCTTCATGACCCAGATAATCACGATGCTGTAATCACTCACCTAGAGCCAGACATCCTGGAATGTGAAGTCAGGTGGACTTTAGAAAGCATCACTACAAACAAAGCTAGTGGAGGTGATGGAATTCCAGTTGAGCTGTTTCAAATCCTGAAAGATGATGCTGTGAAAGTGCTGCACTCAATATGCCAGCACATTTGGAAAACTCAACAGTGGCCACAGAACTGGAAAAGGTCAGTTTTCATTCCAATCCCAGAGAAAGGCAATGCCAAAGAATGCTCAAACTACTGCACAGTTGCACTCATCTCACATGCTAGTAAAGTAATGCTCAAAATTCTCCAAGCCAGGCTTCAGCAATACGTGAACTGTGAACTTCCAGGTGTTCAAGATGGTTTTAGAAAAGGCAGAGGAACCAGAGATCAAATTGCCAACATCCGCTGGATCATGGAGAAAGCAAGAGAGTTCCAGAAAAACATCTATTTCTGTATGGATAGAGGACAGCAAATATACATTTGCTACCAAACAAACTTCCTGGTTGTGTTCACCCAGGAGTCAACTTTCACTGTGGGGAGATAAGAAAATGGGTTCAAAAACAGGGTTTAGTTGAGTTCTGCTCAGCTTTAATCCTCTTTGGTTTTGATAGGACTCCAAGCAGGACTGGGCTCCTGGTAGTTTGTCTGGGGTAGCCCATGGTTAGGTGATCTGTGACTTACTGGCTTTTACAAGAAGACAGGAAATGATTGATTGTTTTCGCTCTTGCAAGCATGGAGAGCACCATCTTTGTATGTAAGCTCTGAAGCCAGAAAGGTGGGTCATGGTCATGACTGCTCCCTTTTACTGCTGAGTTTGACATTTAAAATTAATGAAGGCAGGAGTCTAATGGGAGGTGTCACTATGTGCCACAGGAAGCTGTCATCCCAAGGGGTAAAAGGCTGAGCTGCCTTGAAGAAGATACATTTCCTTTGTGGAATCTCTTTGACTCCATACTTTTTCTCTCAAAACATTTTTCACCTTACTTCCAGTTGTTTTCTCTTGTTTTTTTTTTTTTGTTACTTCTCCTTTCTCTCATTTTTCCTAGATTTCCCCCTTCATATCCAGCTCTATTTTATAGTTCCTCTCTCTCCATCTCTTTCCTCTCTATCTCTGCAACCCAGCTCATGTCCTTATCAGCTTTCTTCACCTTCTTCCTTTACTTGTCTTCATTTAAGATGATCCGGTCATGCCAAGGGTGTTCTGTTTTCATTACTTTGAACCTAGTTCAATGGTAACTGGCTATATTAGTATCTATGTGTATCAATTTGAAATGATATACTTTCCTGGTTAGTTGAGTATCTTTATCATTGTGAGATGTTCCTCTTTATCTCAATGAATGATTTTTGCAATAAATTCTTCTTTGATATTAATAGTTTAGCTATACAAGCTTTATTTTGGCCCCCATCTTTCCTTTTCAACCTTTTCATATGATCATATTCAATGAGTGTCATGTAGGCAATATTTTTGGGTTTTTATCCTAATAGTCTTCCTCTTTTGATCAGAACACCCTATGCATTTTCCTTTTAAAGCATTTATGGACATATTTGGGTTTAAATATACACTATTATATTTGTTTTATATTTATCTTATCTATAGAATTCCATGCTCTCTCCTTTTCTTTTGAATTGATTTTTTTTTATTATTTTCATTTTCTATTAGCTTGGCATATTTTTTATTATAGTTATATTTTTGGTGATAACTATAGTAGTTACTCAAATTTATACAAACATGCTTGACATAATAAGTATAAAATAAGAATGTTCATAACTCACTAGTTAAAGCAAAGACCCTAGAATACTGTATACTTTTCCTTTTTCAACTTTTATGATTATTATGAATTTTAATTTATAGATATTAAAATCTTATAAAACAAGACTGTTACTATTTTGAATAGCAAGTATTCATTTAACTTACATATTTGCTGTTCCTGTTACTCTCCGTATGTTCCTGCATCTTTGAGCTTTCACAATGGAATCATTTTCCTATGTGTAGACATTTCCAGTAGTTAAAGTCTACTGAAAAATCCTCCGTTATTGTGAAAAATATCTTGATTTCACTATTTTTTCAAGGATATTTTACCTGACTATAGGCTTTTAGGATGGCAGGTATTTTCTTAGCACTTGTAAGATATTATTAACATTATTGTCAGGCTTGTGCTGACTCTGATGGAAAGTCAGATCATGAGTTCTATTGTTGCATCTGTAATTTTTCCTGGTTTAATTTAAAGATCCTTCTTTTTTGTTAATCACTTTTTATTTTCTGATGAGCAGATATTTAAAAAATTATATCCTGCTTAATAGTCATAGTAAGTGCTTCTTGAATTTATGCCTCTGTGTATTTCAGCAATTTTGGAAAATACTTTTAAATATTGCTCTTCCTCCATTCTCTTCCTCTTCTCCTTCTGTGACAGGAGTTTGTTACTTAGACCTTTTCTTCTTATGCAGTAAGTCTTGATTTATTGCATACTCTTTTCTCTATTTTCAATCCTTTCGTCTTTCAGTGTTTTGTTCTGGACATCTTCTGACTTATTTTGTGGTTCACCAATTAACTTTTAAGTTGTATTTGATCTGTTGTTATAACCTTCCATTTATTTAAAATTTGTAATTATTACAGTTTTTAGTAGTGTATTTTTTTTTAGTGTCATTATTTCCATCTTTTAAAAGTAGTTTTCAGTTGATTGTTAAAACTGCCCATTTTGGCTTTAAAGTTTTTGAATATATTAAGTAAGCATAGTTACTTTAAAGCCTGTGTCTGATAACTATTTTCTGGGTCCTACTGTATGTCTGGGGGCTTCCCTGGTGGCTCAGAGGTTAAAGCGTCTGCCTCTAATACGGGAGACCTGGGTTCGATCCCTTGGTCGGGAAGGTCCCCTGGAGAAGGAAATGGCAACCCACTCCAATATTCTTGCCTGGAGAATCCCATGGGCAGAGGAGCCTGGTGGGCTACAGTCCATGGGGTCACAAAGAGTCGGACATGACTCAGTGACTTAACTTAACTGTATGTTTGGTTGTTTTTGATTGAATACCAGGTATTGCATATGAAAAAAAAATAGGGTTAATTTGAGGCTTAGCATAATGGTATCTTACTCTAGAGAGGATTTAATTTATTTCTCACTGGAAGCTATGCCCTTGAAAATCCAAGATCACCTTAATCTAATCAGTGTGGATGGGTCAAACATAGCTCCTGGTTCCTGGGAGGACTGGTTGTTTTTGATTCAACCTTACGTTTAGGATAAAGTTGTGTCCCTTTCATGTCCCAACCCCAAACTTAAGAATTTGCCAGTTTCTCTGTCTTGGTGGGTCCTGAAATTTTTTTTCCCCTCTCTGCAAGACAGTCCGTCAGAAGGTCTGTTAAGTTTCATGCTTCTCAGCCATGTATCCTGGAGTTGGCTCAGACCCTGGAGTCTGTGTAGAAGTAACCTCAAATGCCAGACTGACTTCTCTGGGTTTTCTTTTATTTTTGGACTAGGTCCTGCGATTCTAACCTGTCTTAAAACATTTCCAGTTTCAGATACTTTTTATACATTGCCCAGATTTTCTGGTTGTTCTCTTCATGAAGGTTTGTCCAACTTTTCTAGTCTGCCAATGCAAGTAGGCACTGCTATTATGTTGCTGTGTAATTCTGGACAAATCATTTTCCATCTCTGGACCTCAGGTTTCATATCTATTTGATAAAAAAGGTTAGACTGGAAGACATTCCCAAGCCATCTCTCAGCATTATTCTTGCTCTGTAGTCTGTACACATGAGACCCATGGGTTAGACTGTCAGTTCTTAGGGTAGATGGCTTAGTTCTGCCTACATAGGGCTGGCATCCTGCCCCACCCGGTCAAGGTAACTAGAAAGGCTTTGGAATGATGACAGTGGACATGTTTTCTACAGGGAGATTGAAACATGTACTATAATGCTAGAATACAGCTAGCTTGCAATAAATACCCTACTTTCCATACTGGTGTGAAATGTAGGCAGGAATGTTTCATTTTTCTCTCACCCCAGAAATAGGAAGGATTCCCCAGGGTTATTTATCACAGTCAGAGGGAGACAAATAAAGAACAGGGATGTTGTTAATTTACTCAGACTCCAAACTCAAAGTCCCTTTGATGGAACAGGGGCACTGGGAGAGCCCTGACGTAAGGTTTCTGGTGAACCATCTGGAGGGTCTGCCACGCATCTTAGTCTACATGAGCACACACGTGCACACACGCACACACACACACCCCAAACATGTGTGCCTAATGATGACCACATTACGGACAGACACATATGGTGGAAAGAGTTTCCAATAGGAATTTCAAAGCACTAGCACTTTCATTTTAAAGGGCTAATTTAATTTTGCTTCTGGTTCTTCATTTTGAAGAGTGGTTAGAATATCATCAGTATAAAATATACCCTTGTAGCATCAGTATTTCATATACTCTTGTAGCATTCCAGCTCTGAGGAAAAGTTCTTGCAGTACTACATTAAATCCTTTTGGGTTAAGAATGCGGACTCTGGGGCTAAATAGCCTAGGTTCAAATTCTTCCTCCTCCATATACAAGCAGTTGAATGCGGGACAACTTTCCTGCCTCATAGGTGTGTTGTGAGGATCAAATGAGTTTCTTTACATGAAGTGCGTGAGCTCTTGGGTGAGCTGTTGTTCAGGGAAACTGATTCGTTGGCCCTTCTATGCTTGCATCTCTGAGTATGTAAGCCACAAGGCTTGAGGTAAAGTGAAATGGGTAGAGTGCTGGATTCAGGGTCATGAGACCTGCTGTTGTGTTAGATTAATTTTTAGATTAATTTCCAAAAGGTTTGGACCCCAGTTCAGCCCCCAAACCTTGCCTGTGATATAGGACAGTTATACACTCGTCTACTTCACAGGGTGGATCTCAGATGAAGTGATGGATATAGACATTTTTGCAAAAGCACTAAGTGCTATATAAATGTGAGGGCCTGTCACTAATGGTGATGGAAGGGCCATGATCCTTCGTAGGGATGGATTAAATGGAGAGGCTGCAGGAGAAGTGGAAGGAAGGGTGTCGTTCTGAAGTTTTACTTAAGTTTCTGAGCTGGTTCCTTTTCTGCAAGACTGGAGTCTCGGCATTCCCAGTACATGAGCTAATCCTGCTGGGCTATCTGTGGATGGGATTCTGATGGTCTCTTAGGATAAGTCTTGGTTCCATTTCTCTTCTCTCAGGGTCTTGTCCTGGAGACTTTGAACTTGGTGTCTGGCATTGTGTCTATTTGACGTGGTAAGGGAATGCCAGGCCCTGGCTCTCTGGAGTGAGCAGGAGGGTTAAAAGCCCCTCTGGAGTGACAAGGCAGACAGTAACTGTGGCATGGGGAGGACCAGGTATTGGGGCCAAACAGGGTGTGGTCAGAGCCAGGTCAGGATAAGTGATATGTTAGTTTCCTCTGGCTATAGCAACATACTACCAAACAGAGTCTTCTCTTACAGTTCCGGAGGCTGGAAGTCTGAAATCACTGTCAATGGGTCAAAATCAAGTAGTCAGTAGTCTCGTATTTCCATCGAGGGCTTTTAGGGGTCAATCTGCTCCCTGCCTCCTCCAGCAACTGGTGGCTGGTTACAGGTATTCCTTGGTTAGTGATCATGTTGTTCTAGTCTCTGCCTCTGTGGTCACATTGCTTTCTTCTTTTCTGTCTTTCTTCTGCCTCTGTCTTCTGTTCAGTTCAGTCACTCAGTCGTGTCTGACTCTTTGCGACCCCATGGACTGCAGCACGCCAGGCCTCCCTGTCCATCGCCAACTCCTGGAGTCTACTCAAACTCATGATAATCGAGATGGTGATGCCGTCCAACCATCTCATCCTCTGTCATCCCCTTCTCCTCTTGCCTTCAATCTTTCCCAACATCAGGGTCTTTTCCAGTGAGTCAGTTCATTGCATCAGGTGGCCAAAGGATTGGAGTTTCAGCTTCAGGATCAGTCACTCCAATGAATACTCAGGTCTGATTTCCTTTAGGATGGATTGGTTGGATCTTCTTGCAGTCCAAGGGACTCTCAAGAGTCTTCTCCAGCACCACAGTTCAAAAGCATCAATTGTGCACTCAGCTTTCTTTATAGTCCAACTCTCACATCCATACATGACCACTGGAAAAACCAAAGCTTTGACTAGATGGACCTTAGTCGGCAAAGTAATGTCTCTGCTTTTTAATATGCTGTCTAGGTTGGTCATAACTTTTCTTCCAAGGAGTAAGCGTCTTTTAATTTCAGGGCTGCAGTCACCATCTGCAGTGATTTTGGAGCCCCCCAAAATAAAGTCTCTCACTGTTTCCACTGCTTCCCCATCTATTTGCCATGAAGTGATGGGACCAGATGCTATGATCTTAGTTTTCTGAAGGTTGAGTTTTAAGCCAAATTTTTCACTCTCCTCTTTCTTAGGACACTTATTATGGCATTTAGGGTCTACTCAGATAATCTAGGATAATGTCTTCATCTCACAATTTTAATCATTTTCTGCAAAGACATTTCGCCCCCAAAGGTAGCATTTATAGATTCTAGGGATTAGCATGAGGCTGTCTTTTGAGGGGAGGTATCATTTGGGAGGCCATAGGGAAAGCAGGAGACAGGCCCACACAGGAGATGCCCAGAATGGAGGCATTAGTCATCAGAGGACCTGTCTCAGTGGGGAGAAGAAAGTAGGCAAGATAGGAAAGAAACATACCTACTGGGTGAATAATAAGGAACCCTTTATAACTGCCTGAATTAAAATAGACACTGAATGAAATAATGATTTTCATCAGATACCTACTAGGTGCCAGGTACTGTTCTAAGGAGGCTGGAAAGAAAGCAACATGAAGTTTGCTTTCATTTATAGTGAATGCCATTGCCAGAGAAGGCAATGGCACCCCACTCCAGTACTCTTGCCTGGAAAATTCCATGGACAGAAGAGCCTGGTAGGCTGTAGTCCATGGGGTCGCTAAGAGTCGGGCACGACTGAGCGACTTCACTTTCACTTTTCACTTTTAAGCATTGGAGAAGGAAATGGCAACCCACTCCAGTGTTCTTTCCTGGAGAATCCCAGGGACAGAGGAGCCTAGTGGGCTGCTGTCTATGGGTTTGCACAGAGTCGGACACGACTAAAGTGACTTAGCAGCAGTAGCAGCATAGTGAATGAATGAATGAATAACTGAGGATATACTTTGCTCAGCAAGGAAGGTCTTTGTTTCTTGTTAGATCAGGTATTGAGACCACCAGGAAGAGTGGACTGAGGATGTGCAGTTAGAAACAGAGCAGGTGCTCTGGTTGGAGTGGGGTATGTGCGGTGGAAGAAGGCCAGTCATCACACAGCTGGAGGAGGGGAAGGGGTTTGTTTAACTGAGTGGTTCTTGGCCCAAGCTGCACATTGATCATCTGGGATGCTTTAGTCAAATACCCAGACCAACCCTCAGAGATGCTGATTCAGTTAGTTGGGGTATCTAAGTAGTGTAGCCTCCCCAGGTGATTCTAATGTGCAGCCAGGAATAAGAACCAGAGTTCTTATTTGTACTGGTTCTTATTTCTTAACTTTGTTCTTATTTCAAACAAAAATAATGTATTCTTATTTCTTAACTTCTCTTTGTGTTGATTGCCTTATGATTTGGAGTCAGATCTGGCATGGCATGCCGCTCTAGTACTCTTGCCTAGAGAATCCCATGGACAGAGGAGCCTGGTCGGCTGCAATCCATAGGGTTGCACAGAGTCAGACACGACTGAAGGGACTTAGCATGCACACACGTTGGCAACAGAACAAGGCTCAATGAGTGCCTTTAAGCTGTGTGATCTAGGGCATATTATGTAACTTCTCTGGGTCTCCATTTACTCATCTATAAAATGAGGATAGCAGTATTTATACATCTCTGTAGGGATTAAAGAAGAAAATATTTGCAAAGGGCTGACTATGATGCCTGGTACATAGTGAATAGTCATATGTGATCTTTAAAATTTTTCACTAAGTTAGGGATTATTGTGCCCATTTTATAGGTTTGAGAATTGGGGATTAGACACATCCAGTTAACTTGTTCAGATCCACATTATTAGCAAATTTAGCCCAGACCTCCTTTTATGACCTGATTCTACCCATTATTTTAACAGTGGTGCGTTAAAGCCCAGCCACCCCACTCTTTTCCCTTTGACTTCTGTGACTATGAATGTCTATTACTCTGAGATAAAATAGACATAAGAATGCTGTAGGCTAAATAACAACCCTCTAAAGATATCAGGTCCTAATTCTTCGAACCTGCCATTATCTTATATGGTAATGTCTTTGCAGATGTGGTTAAGGATTTTGAGATTAGAAAGTTATTCTGAATACTGCAGGGTAGGTGGGGGTCGGGGCGTGCTAAGTACTGTCACAAGTGTCCTAATAAGGCAGAGAGAAGGCTCAAGAGGAAGAGGATATATATGTATACCTGTGTGTGTATAGTTTTAACTGATTTGCATTGTATGACATAAACTGACACAACATTGTAAAGCAATTTTGTGAACCAATTAAAAACCATTGTAAACCAATTAAAAAATAAAATAAACATAAAAAATAAAATTAAAAAAGGCAGAGAGAGTTTTGACACACATACAGAGGAGAACAAGATGTGACTCTGGAGGCAGAGATTGGAGTGTGGTGGTCACAAGCCAAGGAATGCCTGTAGCTGCCAAAATCTGGAAGAACGGATTCTCTCCTCCTCTTTCTGAAGGGAGTTTTCGCCCCATGTTACTAATTTTTTACTTATGGCCTGTAGAACTGTGGAAGAATAAATTTCTGTTGTTTTAAACCACCTGATATGTGGTAATTTGTTACAATAGCCATAGGAAAGTAACACCAGAGGTTCTCTGTGGACACCCCAGTTCTCTGTGTGTGTGTGTGTGTGTGGTACTTTCAAGTCACAGTAAACCCAGTGGGGGTCTGCTTGGATCTCTTTTGGGTGCCTGGCTGCTGACTCCTACTGCTGTGCCAGCAGGAAGCTGGCGCTCTTGTAGTGCTGGGCAACAAGCAGAGTTCACCTCATCCTCACACTCCCGTCCTTTCCTACCAGCCAAGCCTCTGGCCAGCAGCAGATATGAGTCGTTTATTGACTCTTCTGCTGGAAGAGACAGACAGCCTCTCTAAGAGGTGGGGCAGGGTGCAGAGCCACAGGGGCTCATGGCTCCCATTCCCTGCCTGCTTTTTGGCATTGAGGGTCCCCAGCTCAGTTCACCCCCATCTTCCCAGCCTTATTACTCAAGGGCAGGGACTTTCTGGAACAATTTTACTCAGTGCACCAGGAACAAAGGAGAAACCAAATGCCTTGCTTAGGAGCGACCCATATGGAGGAGGCAAGGCTAGGCCCAGTGACAGGATAATTGCTTAAATATCTGCTCTAAGTATAAAGGCAGACTCTACCTCCAGCTGGAGTTCAAGTTCCCACAGGTCATGAAAACAAAAAGGGGAATGGGAGAATTAAAGAGGAATAGAAATGGAAATGATTAGGAAAGATTGCCACTACTTACAGTGGGGGAGGTGGGGAGATGGGAATTAACCCTTTTGGGATTGTGCAAGTAGGGTGTAGCCTCCCAGCTCTTGGGAAACCTGGAGGCCTGAGCCTGCGGGTGAAACGCTCTGCTCCAGGGCAGCTCTCCTAGGGCCTAGAGAGGAGGCTGGTGGGGCTTGTTCAGGCGCTGGGCTGTGGGCAGTGTGACTTGGTAATGGCTTTGAGTGGTGGGACTGAGTCTGCAGGCAGCACATTAAGGTTTCAGTTTGTCACAACCCCTCCTTTTTCGCTCTCCTCTCCTGGTGGCAGTGGCTCCACATGCTTCATGCTTCTGCTGACCCTGCTTGCTGACACCCCTTTGGTGGGGTGGGCATGCTCGGCACTCATTCCCACAGCATCCTCTGTTTCTTCTTTGCAATCCTCAGTATGTTGGTAATTGTTAAATGAATTGTAGTGATCTTATCTCTTCAATTCTAAGAAGCACAAATTTTCACCTTTTCACAGTTCTGAATTAGGTCCTGTCTCATAATCAGTCAGCAAATTTAAGGGATGTATTAGACATGGTTCCCCAGAGAAATAAAACTGATAGAATAAATATTGATATATCCTGTTACATATTGTATCCTATCTATACAGTTATATCCTATGTCTGTCTCTGTGTATATATAGAGAGATTTTTTTTGGCTCATGTGATTATGGAAGCTGGCAAGTCTAAAATTCGTGGGATACAACAGCAGGCTAGAAACTCCGGCAGGATTTTTGTGTTGCAGTCTTTTTCTTTGGGAAATCTTTACCCTTAATGCCTTCATCTGATTGGGTCTACCTATATTATAGAGAGTAACTTGCTTTACTTAGAGTCAATGGATGGTAAATATTGATCATACCTAGCAATTACCCTCACAGCAATATCTAGACTAGTGTTCGACCAAACAACTAGATACCGTAGCCTAGCCAAGTTGACACATGGAATTAACCACTACAGTGGGGGTAGTCATTTGTTTGTTTTTTTTTTTTTTGGTTTATTCATTCCCTCCTCCAAAATATCTACTATAAAAGTGTGTACAGTCTTCGTGAATGTCTTAAGAATTGGGCTGTAATGGCATTTGCTTTCAGTCTGCCCTTCAGTAGGCTGTAGGCCTGATAAAGGCAGAGGTCTACCTATTTTGGTCACCACAACATCCTCAATATTGGTTAATTCCCTAGACTGGCCACTTGGCTAAACAGTAAAAGACTTAGATTTGGGTACCACTTTGACTTTTAATCTCCTCCCTTTGGGAGTGTCTCAGGACCTTTCTCCGCTTCCTTTCCCCTTTTGTGCGGGCAGCATACTCCTCTTCTTCTCTTCACCCCCCTGTCTTTCTTGTTTCCCATCCCTTTTATTTGGCTAATGCTCTGTGCCTAATCACGTTAGCCAGCATTGGCATTATAGAGATGTTTGCAATCCAACCCAGGTCTGATTATGAGCTTCAGCAGCCCCAGGCTACTTTAAGAATGTGTTGATTGGTGGGGGTTGGGAAGCCCCCAGAGGGGGCCAGCATTTTTGGCTGATGGAGCTGCCCACATGTGTGTCTGGGCACCGCAAGAGAGCCTGGGCTGGTTGGGTTTTGGTTCTCTCCTTGATCAGGCTCCTGGTGGGGTATTTATCCTGGCTGGGTGTCTAAGCCCTTCCTGATTGTATTAAGCCTCATGAAAGTGAGGCCCCAAACAATCCAGCTAGTGTGGCTAGTGCTGTAACCACAGCAAAGTGTGCCCTGTATTTCTTGTCATTCTCTGTTTGAGCTCATTTCAACTTTCTCCCAACACTGGGAGTATAAAGAAACTGCCACGTGTTTCTCTGGTTTGCAAGCATTACCTCATTTCCCTTGTCTCGGATATTAATTCAGAAATATTTATTAAGTGATTTCAGGATTTGGGGCAATTTTGAAAGCATTCTGTTCAGATTCCAAGAAGGATGCCATGAGTTTAAAGGAAATTAGCTACCTCTCTCTATTTTCTCAAAAGCACCCTATATTTTTCCTTAGTGCATTTTGCTTTCTTGTCATTGTTCCTTTAATTATTTACAATCATTCCCTGAATGTCTGTCTTCTCTATCAGTCGTTTACAATTTCCATCTGGACAGGTTCATGAGTGGTGTCTTCATCACTGTATTCCCAGGGGGAGGCACAGTAAGTTCTTGGCCAGCTATTGCCTACATTTTGATTGACAGAGATATTGCATCCTACCTGGAAGGTGTAATTATATTTTTGAAAGTTTGTACATAGCACAGAGGAATATGTAGTTGTACTTAGTTAAGGATGCATAGTTGTATTCTTGGAATCAACTAAAGAGCCCATGCTGTATCACTCAAAGAACCTTAAAGTGTTTCTTCCTTGCATTTCTTAAAATATCTGAGACAAGACTACCTGAGTCACCATTCCTAGAGGGGCTGGTGTGAAATGAAATTACTTTGGGTTGCACAGTTGTGAAGACACACATTCCCACGTGTGTGTATATTATAGTGGAATGTACTTTGCTAAAATTGGGGGCCCTGTGAATCACACTTCCTGGACTCATATCCTGCTCCTACCAGTTTCTAGATGTTCCACATGAATGTTGTATGGCCTTCAGCACAATGCTTGCCATCCCTATGCCTTGATCTATTCATCTATGAAAGGGGATAATGATACTCCTCACCTCATAGACTTGTTTGGGGATTGAGATAATTAATATAGAGCACTTAGGTCAATGTGTAGCTCAAAGTAACCTGAATAAATGTCAGTAATTATTATCATTTCTACAAATATGTAGTGGTAAAATTGTCATTGCATGCATGGTGAGTTAAAAAAAGGAACTTTTTAGGAGGAGGGAAACTCTAGTCACTGAAAACCACATGGGCTACGTGAAAATGGAAGAGGGCTCTGATGTAAGTAGAAATAATGCTGATAGTCCAGGACACAGCACTCTAGAGAAGAGTCAGTATAGAGAAAACATATAGTTATTTAGCCATTGGCATGGAAGAGCAAAGCACTGGGATGACAGAATTTAAAAAATGGGAGATGCATTCAACCATTGACTAGGAGTGTCGGTGGAAGTTGACTCATTTGGCATCTGAGTGCTTCCAGCCATGCTCACCTGGCATCAGCACAAATGGTCATTTCAATCCACAAGTTCAGTCCAACCAACATTCAAGGAGAGTTGGTGGCTTGCCTTGGTGAAGCCCATGCTCCAAATCATCATCTAGCCTGGCTGGCTGTTTGTTGGGATTGGGCAATTTGGACAGTGACATCTGCCAATTCCCCCCTGCACAGTCATTGGGGTCAGAATTTGCATTGTCAAACAATTACTAGCAGCACCCCAAACATTTCTGACTTCAGAATACTCTTGTAGCAAGACAGATTGATCAGAAACTGTATTGTCCTGATGTTTTTAGCAAACACAAATGACTAGCCATAAATCCACAGTGATGCAGCTTTGTCATCACATCCCCAATTCATTCTATAGAACAGGCTTGAAATATACTGTTGGAAGTAAAAATCAGTCTGGCATGTTCTCTTCCTTGTCTTCTTCTCAACTTGGCCCACGGGGGTGTTTCTGGCTAATCGAGGACTAGCTTTCCTTTCCTAATGATACATTACAGATCAGTTCAGTTCAGTCACTCAGTAATGTCCAACTCTTTGCGACACCATGCATCGTGGCATGCCAGGCCTCCCTGTCCATCACTAACTCCCGGAGTTCACTCAAACTCACGTCCATCGAGTCAGTGATGCCATTCAGCCATCTCATCCTCTGTCATCCCCTTCTCCTTCTGCCCACAATCCCTCCCAGCATCAGAGTCTTTTCCAATGAGTCAAGTCTTCGCATGAGGTGGCCAAAGTACTGGAATTTCAGCTTTAGCATCATTCCTTCCAAAGAAATCCCAGGGCTGATCTCCTTCAGAATGGACTAGTTGGATCTCCTTGCAGTCCAAGGGACTCTCAAGAGTCTTCTCCAACACCGCAGTTCAAAAGCATCAATTCTTTGGCGCTCAGCTTTCTTCACAATCCAACTCTCGCATCCATACATGACCACAGGAAAAACCATAGCCTTGACTAGACGGACCTTTGTTGGCAAAGTAATGTCTCTGCTTTTCAATATGCTATCTAGGTTGGTCATAATTTTTCTTCCAAGGAGTAAGCATCTTTAATTTCATGGCTGCAGTCACCATCTGCAGTGATTTTGGAGCCCCTCAAAATAAAGTCTGACACTGTTTCCACTGTTTCTCCATCTATTTCCCATGACGTGATGGGACCAGATGCCATGATCTTCATTTTCTGAATGTTGAGCTTTAACCAACTTTTTCACTCTCCTCTTTCACTTTCATCAAGAGGCTTTTGAGTTCCTCTTCACTTTCTGCCATAAGGGTGCTGTCATCTGTATATCTGAGGTTATAGTAATATATATTTTCTTCATCCCAAGTAACTTTTCACACCAATTGGATTACTTGATATCTTCAAACACCTTGTGAAGTAAGTTTGGTGGATGAGGAAATTATTAATTTCCTTTTGAACTTGGAGACTCGGGGAGGGGTAGTGATAACTTATGTTGGTTAAACGGGTGTTATTAATAGCTAATACACTGCAGTTACCTTGCACCAAATACTATTATAAGTGTTTATTTAATCCTCACAGTGAGCCAATGAAGAAGTCACTGTTATTATCCTTGTTACATGGATGAGGAGACTGAGACATGGAGAGATGAAATCAACTGCCCAAGATTATAGCTGGTAAGTGATGGAGCTGAGATTACAACCCTTGTAATCTTGGCTTCAGAGTCTATGTTCTTATCCGTTGTCATGTTGGATGATACAGCCCATGGTCTCAGGGATTTTCAGGCAATTCTTGCTCTGGTTACTATCTCCTTTTACCAGTTTCCTGTCTTCTTTAAGGATCTCCTAATCTTAGATGGATAGTGTATGTTCTAAAATGAATAGAAATATGTTTATTTCTTTATTATAAGAGCAAGAGCAGTAGCTGGAGAAGATAATGGGAACCAGCTTCAAAATGATAATGAGATGAAAGATCGAAAGCTTATGAGAAGCTTATGAAAGTGCTGCTGAAACTATTGTCTCATTCTTGGTTGTTGCCAGGGACTCCTGTTTGGCTCCTGCTCTGTGTGGTTTATTTTGCTGAAGCAGGAGGAGGCATATCAATGCTGAAGTCAGATTCACTGTGCGGATGGGGAGGGTCCATGTCAGTTGCATTTTCTTTCTTTGTGAACTTCAGAGAAGTGTTGGCAGCAACCCGATTTGAGATCTTGCAGGTAAGGGTTTTAGAACCCCCTAGGAGAGCCTGCTTTTCTGGTGAGCTTCTAGGTTTGTGGGATGTAGAATTCATGTAAAAACTATTCAACTCTTCTGAAAGAGCTATTGAAATTAACTTTGACTTGACTATAGGTAGTTTTGGTGCTAATAGCTTAGGGCATGCTATTCTGAAATTAGGTCTTTATCACCAGGGATCAGATGGAACTTTTCAGGGCACTTGGAACTTCTCAGGTCAGATGGAACTTTATTTATTTATTTATTTGATATAATGAGAATGCATAGAGAAAGATGGAGCTGACTTTTGGTTCTTTGGAGCAACAAGTTTTTTGGTGATTAAAGTTAATTCATTTGTTACAATCAGTGTGCAATTTGGAAAAGATACCATTTTCTAAGTGGCAGATTTTCTCCCATGGAAGAGATTTATTTTGGTTGGGTGGGAATGGGATGGGGGAGTGAGTAGGAATTTTCAGGGCTTCAAAATGCTAAGAAGTTTGTTTCTTTAGGACTTCACATGCAGCAGGATAACTAACTCAGATAACTCCATGGGGCCTCACCTGGGTTTCCTATATGGGGTCTAATTTTCTTCCTGCTTGAGTTATTATGTAATCACATTATGTTGTCAAAACTTGGACAGTGGGAGAGAGTAAGGTAATAGAGAGAGACCCAAATTCCCTTGGCATTTCTGCTTAACATGACTTTTATGACCTTTGGCATAAATATTAACCTGAGAATGCCAACTTTGTCATGTCTGCAAGCTTGTGTGCCTGGGCGGACAGGGTGAGATGGGAGTGAGTGACATTAGATATGTATTATAGTAGGCACAATGCCAAAGCAGACAGTTGAAAAATGAAACTGTTTGCCAATCTAGTTTATTTGACATCTTTAGACAAATAAATTGTGTTGCTTAAGAGAGTTTTGGCTTTGAAAAATTAGAATTGATAATCATATGGATTTGTCTGTTAGAAATGTTATGTGCCTATAAATCCAAAGAAGGGGTTTATAGTCATGTGTTGACACTCCCTGCAGGTAATTATAAACACTGCCCTCCGCAGAAACTGATATCTTTTAAAATTTTTATTGATTTATAAAATTAGAAAAGTAGTATAGCAATAACATTAAGTGCATTTAGAAGAAGAAAAAAAGAAGAAAAATCTCTAACAATCTTCGTATTTGTATGTTGTAACTTTTTTCATGGTTTGACTTTTACTTTTTTTGCTGTTGGCTTGTATATTTTTATATAGTTGGAATCCTAGCTACCCAGACTTTACCCAATTTACTCAATAAAATTTGCAAATTGGAGGCAACTTCAGTAGTAGATCCATGGACAGTTGAGCTAGAGGGGCATTTGAAATCCTCTGGCCTGATCTTGTTCTGCAGGTGAAGTGGCAGAAGCCCAGAGAGGTGAAGGGATTTGCCAGAAGCACAGAGATTTTGAATAACTGAGGTGGGGCTTTTTCCAACACAGTGCTGCTTCTTCACACTCCGCAATCTCTCCTACCATAGTCTTGAGACTTGCCTTCATCACCACATGTCTCATCAACTTATGTGTATAAGTATGTGTGTATATATATACATATATATATGAATTGCTATCTAATATATGGACAGACTTAATTATAGCAAACTCCAGTTTTCATAAATGATTATAAAAATTGAAAAGGTTTGAAAAGTAGTCATGAGACTATGGAATTTTATATTTCCTCACATTACAAATCTCCTAAAATGTTTTTCTTAAGGTCTTATGGCTACATAATGCCCCTTCTAGCTCATAATGTTAGATCATATATAATGAATGCCATTGCCTAGAAATGTGAAAATCTTACTGGACCTGGGAAGAAAGCCCAGAAGAGATGGAAAAGAGAGTGAAGTTATAGGGTGAACTCATTACAATGGACAGTTGTTTTCTCAGAAACAAAAGTGAAGTTAATACAAACTTTTTTAAATGGCAAAACCACAAGTTTATTTATTTGGTTCTAAGTGGTAATAAAGATTGACTTTCCAGAGTTGGAGGGTCTATTTTTCTTTTTTTTCACTCCTGGTCTTTAATATTAGCCTTTAGCAGAAGTCTATTCAAATTGTAGTCACCATCTTGGAATGTTTTTAATACGTCTGGATTGTTTCCTCTTTTAGGTATGGTTAGCTATACCTTTGCAAATGAAAAACTATGGAGAATTAAAAATAGAATGAAAACATCTAGTGAGATTTACTTGAAAGGTATATTTGTGGATAATTTTCAGGAGGGGAATTCTTTCCCTTGGCTATAAATCAATTTGGATAGTTGAAAATATCTGTCAGAGGCAAATATTTTTCAAATTTCAAATCAGTTCCTTGAAAGAACACTACTTGGTTTTTGTTAGAAGATGCTCTTTTGGATTCCTGAGTTCAAGAATAATAATCTATATCTAGCACATCAGCACGAGTGAGAGACTTCACTTTCACTTTTCACTTTCATGCATTGGAGAAGGAAATGGCAACCCACTCCAGTGTTCTTTCCTGGAGAATCCCAGGGACAGAGGAGCCTAGTGGGCTGCCGTCTATGGGGTTGCTCAGAGTCGGACACGACTGAAGCGACTTAGCAGCAGCAGCAGTTGCAGCAGCCCATCGGCACACCCTGTCACAAAAATAAGTGCCTGGATTATGTTTATTGTTTCTTTACTTTTTTGACCTGTTTCCCCTGTTGGTACTCTCTACAAATAGGTCTTCTATATAGTATCTGTCAGGTAGACTATGTTGTGGTGACGAACATCACTGTGATTTTACATTCATGTTGCATGTCCATCTTGGGCAATGGGGAGGCTCTGCTCTTCTAGTTACATGAGGATTTAAGGTGCAGGATGGCAGCCTGTCCATCTCACATCATTGCTGTAAGGAAGAAAGGATACCAAGAATTGTGTCTACTCAGAAGAGACATTTATCACCTTCCCTATTGGCTAAGGCAAGGGACATGGCCATACCTAGATCAGACCCTATCATGTTGTTTGGAAGCAGGCTCAGAGTTAAGTGGGAACTGCCCTGATGATCAGAGTGTGATTATAGCTAATGATGGAGATTTGTGTGGACTTTTCCCTGAAGAATTTAAAATGGTTTCAGTGTTTACATCTAATCCACAATTAAGAGAGATAGGTAGGTTGCTGGTATCACTACTCCTGGAGGAAGGGGAAGTGGAAGGACATAGGGAGGAAGAACTAGTGACTTACCTGATGCCACGGAAGGGCTGACACCTAGACCCCCAGATTGCTAATGAAGTATCTTTAGAGCCACGTTCGTGAATGGCTCTCCTTAGTCTCCTCAGGAGTATCTCTCATTCTTTGAAATATCTTGACTCCAAGTCTCTGTGTGGTGACGGGTGAGTGTGCAGTTTAAGTGGATTTTTGAACCATTGGTCTTTCCTTTTGGAGCAACTCTGGGAGGGTAAATTGTGTAGACTAGAAAACAGAAAGTGTGGGTTAAAATCAGGGAGTTGGGGTTTAAATTTCAATCCCATCTCTCCACTGTTTGGCCTCAGGGAAGTAACGTGTCTGAGACTCAGTTTCTTCCTCTGAAAAACGAGGACAATATTTTCTACCTTGCATGTTGCGGTGATGAAAGAGGAAAGGTTGTGGAAGGCATAGCCCGTGCTGGGCATCCAGGAGAGGTTCTGTATGTGGGACATTACCCAATTCTTCAGTGCTTTGGTTGCTCACATTTTGAGCCCCGGAGCAGGCCCGGGAATATTGGGGCACTGTTCCCAAGCGAGGCTGATATTGTTTCAAGATAAACAACTTGGTTTTTGTCTGCTGTAAGCTCCTCAACTTATTTTGCTAAAATATCATAAAGTGCTAAGTTCCTTAATACATTTCAGGGTCTTTCTGTTTAGTTTTATTTTCTCCCCAATTCTTGGAACAGCTTTTAGGGCAACTCAGTAGTCATGATATGGTCAAGGAGGCACCAAGAAATTGCTGAAGTTAAACAGCAGCTTCTAGAAACTACCTCATCAAAGTTCCAAGAAATTTTTAGATATCCAGTTCCAAAGAACCTTTCTCTTATTCGTGGGGAAACTCTAACAATGGGGAAGCAGAGAGGAGCTGCAGCCCTGAGCTGCTGCCTTGTTGAAAAGCATAACTCTGCTCTCAGCAGAAGACGGCCTGGTCTCGCCTTCTCCATTAATAGGATGCCAACCTTCACCAACTTCGTCTGTTGTGGTTCGTGTGGGAGGGCTCACATGTTTCAACGGTGTTGTTGGGTGCTGTGGCGGTCTGATTTCACTCTGAGTTTCTATTTGCTCTACTTTCAAGGTGAATTGCAGTGAGGCTGTTTGGACCAAAGTCAGAGGGTTTGGGAAAAAGAAAACAAAACATCACTTTGATTCAACAGTTGCTTAGTGAGTAGTTGCTGACCAGGAATCACCCCCTTGTTTTGACTATTATAAGCCAAAAAAAAAAAAAAATTCAAACTGGTTTATGAGCACAGATACCATCTCAGTGTTTTTAAGGCCCACAAATAAATCTAATCTTTAAAAGTGTGTACCTGTTGGTAAAGAGATGAAATTTAAAATATATGTCACTTAGCAACTCAAATTCCAAACTAGTTAAAACCCCATCCTTTAGTCTTGATTTTAAATATCTTCCTTCCTCTTTTCTCCCTCTCACTTCCGGTTCTAGCTGCCTTCTTCCTTCTCTTCCTTTCTCTGAGATGCTGAAAGGGATTTATGTTTAGTAAGTCAACTCAAAATCTGGAAGGTTGGTGCTTTTCTTTGAGGTGGTTGAATAAATAATAGCAAAATATGATCTTTGCTCAACACTCCCTCCCCCACCTTTCTCTCCCACCATTTTTTTTTTTTTTTTGTAATATACTGGGAAGAAAAAAAACTTTCCAAACACAGAACTTTATGGCCAGAGACAATCTGGCTGCTGGAATAAACAGTCTGCTCCCTCGTTTACCATTCCATCATGGGCTTAAATCCTGAGAAGCTCGCGGCTGCCCGCAATAGTTCTTGCTTGGCAGCAGGGAAGTCTGCCAACATCCCATCAGGCTTGTTTCTTAAGCAAAGTTGTATAAGTTAACAGGTTTTATTGTTGGGGGTAATCTGGGGTTGTTCTTACAGGAGGAAAGGACGAGGCCCCCAGAGTGTTTGCCAGCAACAGCCCTTGGCTTTACTCATTCCTGCTCCTCATTAATTTGTGTGAGCTCAGCTTGGATAACAAACTGTGGGGCAGGGGGATCCTATTCAGCCAGGCCTGGCCTTGGTAAGGCCTGTGAGCTAATTGCTTTAATTGAGTGGGAGGGGCTGCCTTCCTCTTGATTCTGTCCCTTCTCGGCCTTCTTTGGAGTGGAATGAATGGAGGCCCACTTCAGCTCCTGCTGGCAGTGTGGTGGCTGGCTGGGCTCTGGGATCCACTGCTGGGATCTGCATCTCACAACTGAGGCTCTGGTCCTTCATTGTGTGAAGAGGTATTCCGCTGGTGCTCATTCTGCGCTTTGCTCTTTTGCTTTCCTTTTGGGTTGAGAAACAATCTCATCTAATTTATAACTGAGAAACAGCATTAGGGATGTGTTAACGTTCTGGTCCGGATGGACAGATCATTTACAACTAGCACAATCTATTATCAATGCACTGCTCTTTAGGACCTGCTATGCAATAGACATGTAATGAAGCATAGGAAACATGGATTTCATTTCCAAACCCCAAAAGGAGAAAATTATTTTGAGGCGGAAGACTCACCCCAGGTGGGTGGCAAGGGGTAGGGGTTTTGGGGAACAGGGGAAGGGTCTGTCTCTTTAAGACAGACTAGGAGGAAAACCAAAAGTCATCAACTTGGAAAGTAACAAATGAGAGCCCAGAGCTGTGGAGCTAATGTGCAAACTTGTTTCTGTCCTCTATGGCGCCATCATTTATTCAGGAGGTAGAAGCAGAAGACGGGGACTTGCATTTGCTTGATACTCAATTATACATTAGTGTACATCACTTGGCAATCTGTTCATATCAATTTAATTGGATTTTAATATTGCCTCTGATCTTGTTGTCCAATTAACAGTACTGGCTGGCAATAAAGCAGAACCACACACTATGTAACACCTTTGATCCCTGCCATATGGAGCTCTTCCATTGATTACCACATTTTCAAAAAATTTCACTCTCTCAATATGGGCTGTGATAAATGGGAGAAAAAGCACATCCCTGATGTGATAAAAATTTCACTTCAACTCGCAACTTCATTTATTTTGTTGACATTCGGCTCTGATTAAGAACAATAAAAAAATCATGCCCTGAATATCATATGCAAATACAACCCTGGGCATGAATCTAATCATGCCATGGGAGCATTACCATGACTAGCCTGGCATCGGCTCAATTTTTTTTAAAGTGACAGCATACACTTCTGGGCTCGCTGTGCAAAGTAGTCGCCACCGCTATGTCATTTAATAAACATCTGATGTTTTGATTCCCACCAAGGTATGGAGAAAGCATCTGAATTTCTGCCTTTTACTATGAGGCCTCTGTGTTCAGGTGATGCCTGGCATTGACCTCCCCTATGGTGGGTCAATGGTGAAGAACCCACCTGCCAATGCAGGAGTTGTGGGTTCAGTCCCTGGGTTTGAAAGATCCCCTAGAGAAGGAAATAGCAGCCTGCTCCAGTATTCTTGCGTGGAGAATTCCATGGGTAGAGGAGCCTGGCGGGCTATAGGGTATGGGGTCACAAAATCAGAGAAGATTTAGTAATTAAACAATAACAACAACCCCTGTTTCCTTAATCCTTGCTCTGGGAGATCCAAGGAGCTGGGAACTGGGAAGGGGCAAAGTTCCTGGGTGACCCCTCAGGCTTCCACCTCTTTATGGGCCCGCCTCTCAGACTGGGTAAGGAGATGTAGCTTTGGTTTGGGAGGGGCTGCCATGCCAGGGACAGGACCTGCCTGCTCTGAGGAAGCTTGTGAATGCCTGTATGAGCCAGCTTCCTGTTTGCCTCTTGGAGTTACGCAAGCAATTACAGCTTAATGTCCTGGAGACACTCCCAAATGACAGGATTAACCCCCAAGGGAAACAGGCTTCTGTTGTGAAGGATTACATCAATGTTCTAAAAGGCCCTTCCACAGCACTGAGGAACCACTGATCCTTTTCATGCCTCCGCAAGAAGGTTGCCCATGTCCAGGGCTGGGAAATGCCCAAGAGTACCTGTCTGACTGTGGGCTCTGCCCTCATGCCCTGTCTGCTTGTCCTGCTCTGGGACAGACTCCTGGGTCATCTCTGTGCCTGTGCTGCTGGGTGTGACCTAGCTGCCTGTTTCAGAGCAGGGCCCGCCACCCCAGTCCTCGCGGCGACGCGGGAGAAGAAGAGGGTGGACAAGGTGGCCATGCCCCATGGCAGAGGCAGCCGGGAGTTGCCTGGAATTCTGACAACTTTGGAATGTGGGTGGGGGGCTAGGTTGTCTGTTACATATGTCATAAATTATTTCTTGACCATTAGCAGTGTTTCTGCCTCATAACTGTTCTTCAGGCATATTAAATCAGTGAGAAGGAAGAGTGTGCTAGGACATCTGGGGCTGCCAGATAATTCAGTTAATTTCTATTCCCTTGAACCTAGAGGTGTTAATTTGGAAGCACAACAGAAGAGTCTGAAGAATGCTAATACGTCATTTGAATGATTAATGCAATCAGGGGGATTGGGGGACCTCTGTTTACTCCTTAATTTTGACGTGGCACAGTAAGGAGGAGAGTGGCTGATTTTTCCAAAGTTAAGGGCGAGTAGGTTTCATTTCAGTCACGTGGCCTGGGCTGGGGTTTGGGGAGCTGGGGTTACTCAGAAGGGCTGTATCAGGTGATGGGGGCCAGTTTTGTTCGTATGATGGCTACTGCCAGGAAAACAGATGAAATTGTTTGTGATCTGATGAGTTCTGTCCTCTTGGGTGAAGAAGCTCCCAGAAGCTGCTGGGAACGGCAAACAGAGGAAAAAAGAAAGAAAGAAAGGAAAAGAGACAGCCTGGAAAAACCGAGCTGAAAATAGGTGATAGCCTTATAATGTACATGTATTTTTATCTGACATTTCCAAATTGAGTGGCTTTCTTTAAAAGAAGGAAAATATTTCCAAACTTATTTAAATGGAACCTTATTAGGGAAAGCTTAGGACTGAGCAACTATTTAGAAATATATTTTGAGGAGAGACGCAAAGGAAGACCTTTAATTCTTAGCAGACTGTAGGCATTTTAAAGAAGTCTTGTGTCTATTTATTGTGCTGCCTGTGATTAGAGGCAGCTTATGACTGTGATAACAGGAAGTTTCAAAGGGCACTTTCCCCCCACCAGCCAGACACTGTAGTATCTCCTTTTTAAAACAAAGAAGGTATTGTGAGAGTGAAAGGGATTTGGCCCCAAGCACTAAACAAATTCTAGAGAACAGAAAAAACCCTGTAATTATGTTAATAGTAAATTAATGTTTTGCAATTTACCCATATCACCTCAGAATAGGTGTTGTTCAAAAGTACCTATTGGAAATATTCGGCAGACATGCTGGAGAAGGGGAGAAGTCAAAATGTTTAATTTTCTATAAAGCCTTGTGTTTAATTTACAAATGGAGCTTCCCAGTGCTAGAAATACTGTTTTCCTGGGGGTGCCACCCAGGAAACTGCTTCAAGAAGCTGGGACACAGGGCCACCCTCTTGAGAGTGTCTTGTGGTTTAGAGTTTCCTTGTGTGTTAATGACCGGGATGAACAGTAGCAGATGGGCAAAGGAAAGGACCATCCCATCTCAGAATTCTTTGACTCAGTGACCAGGTCAGATATCTTAAGCCTATTGCACAGTGAATGTTGCCTGTCAATAACCTCTGTCTTTGGCTTTTAGTCCTAGATGACCGATAGATCTCATAGTTTAAATAGAGCCCTGAGTTAAACAGACCTCAATTTTGATGTTCATGGGATCAGTTCATAGGAACTTCTTTGTGGAAATCAAACACATAGATTGATAAACATTTATTGAGTAACTATGCCATGAAATGTGCTGAGCCCTTTCTGGAACATAAGGTTTTTCTCAGTAAATTCTCAAAACAACCCTGAGAGGCAGGATTTATTACCTATATTTTACTGAAGGGGAAATTAACACTAAGTAACTTGCCTAAGGCCCCAGCTGAGGAAGTTAGGGGTATAGTTTCTGACCAGGCTGTTCTAGGGACAGTTGTGAAGTAGACAGTTCCCTTGATACCCTAGACGCCCTCTCTTGTATATTTTCCCTCTCTTAGTGATGAACTCTATCCCTTAGGCATCCAGTTATGTATTATGCTCTGTATTTTCATCAAAACCTACTTGCAAGAAAAGATCTTACATTCTTTAGTATAAATTTAAACCCAAGTCAGAAACTGTGCTAGGCTTTTTTTTAAAACACATGATTTTTCTTGATTGATTCTCAAGGGATCTCAGTATTTAAAATTTTATAGCTAATAATGGAATAAAATATTCTACCTGCCTTAGTGGCTGAGGCATTAATGAGTAGGAACAATTAGGGTAGATTTGCCTTAATCTTTCAAGTAAAGTAAATGTTGGCTTTTTCTGCTATACACCAGCTAGAAGCACTCTAGAAACCAGCATTTCTGATAAGCCTGACTATGGACAATGGAAATTATTTTAAATAAAGCACTAGACTAGGAATGAGCAAGCCTGGATTTCAATCCTCTGTCGCTAAAGTGTGTTTTGGGGCAGACAAGCTGCTGCTGCTGCTAAGTCGCTTCAGTTGTGTCCGACTCTGTGCGACCCCATAGATGGCAGCCCACCAGGCTCCCCCATCCCTGGGATTCTCCAGGCAAGAACACTGGAGTGGGTTGCCATTTCCTTCTCCAGTGCATGAAAGTGAAAAGTGAAAGTGAAGTCGCTCAGTCATGTCGGACTCTTAGGGACCCCATGGACTGCAGCCTACCAGGCTTCTCCATCCATGGGATTTTCCAGGCAAGAGTACTGGAGTGGGGTGCCATTGCCTTCTCCAGGGGCAGACAAGACTGGAAAATAAAAGGACTGGATCATAGCAATGCCCCTTCTTTACCTCCTCATCCATAACAGACATTATTAATTAATCTTAGGGTGCTATTTGATCAAGTTTGAATGCCATTTGGAATCTATCTCTACTGATCCTCAAAGCAGGATTATTTATCTCTTGTAGTTGGCACTGAAGATGAAACTTATTGCCACCCAATGGCTAGATGGTATCCAACATTTCCTCCAGTTAAGAATTCTGTTAGATCTTCAATGGAAGGAAGTAAACTAGGTCCATGCTTTCCAAACCTGTCAGAGCAGAAGCACTGGGGGCTTTGTAAATTCACCTCTTCAGTCATATTCTCTAGGAGAGGAGTTTGAGAATCTGTATTTTTCTAAAGCTTCTCCAGTGATTATGATATAGCTAATCTATAGACTGGCCCTGCCACTTTAGATTATGTGATTCAGAGTTTTGTTTAATAATGAGAATTTTCAAGTTGAAATAATTGGTGGTTCTAGCAGAGCCTCAACATTTTATTGGATGAATTTCTACTTTTAAGTTTGCTTTCCATCTTCAGTCTTTCGAAGACTGCTTTGGAGTACGACCCACATCTTGACCTGTAGTGTATTGCTGACTGGGTTCAAATATTGGACACAGAGGCTTATTAGCTGTGTGGCCTTGAACAAGTCATTTAACATAGGCAAGTGATTTAATCTTATCTTCCCTAAAACCAACATCAGAATACCTACCTGGTAGAGTTGTTGAAATTCTAAGATTGATATTATGAATAGCAGTTATTGAGCACCTACCATGGACCAGATAGTATAAATTCAAGTCTAAATGGAAGAAGAATAAATAGAAATATGGTTTCTGAATGTCTTCTAAACCAGTGTTTTGCTTTTCTTACCACAATCTCTGGGTTATACTTAGGCACGTATGTATACAGACAACTGAAACAAAAGTTTCTCAAAAAATATTTGTTCTTGCTGTATGTATGTAATGCTCTTTACAATCTCCCATTTAATTCCACTAAGCCCTGCACATTAAAGTCATGTGCATTAATCTGACCATGTCCCCACACATTAATGTCATGGACCACTCATGGGTCACTAGCTGTACTGCTAGACCACTCTCTTCCCAAATTGGCTCCATTATGACCATCTACCCTCTGTGTATATACCATTTCCGGTGATGGGAAACTCTCTGAAGCTAGGAAAAATATCTCTCAATTCACTCTGTGTACATGCTATGCTAAGTCACTTCAGTTGTTTCTGACTCTGTGAATCTATGGATTGTAGCCTGCCAGGCTACTCTGTCCGTGGGGATTCTGCAGGCAAAAATACTGAAGTGGGTTGCCATGCCCTCCCTTCCAGGGGGGTCTTCCTGACCCAGGGATTGAATCTGTGCCTCTTATGACTCCTGCATTGGCAAGTGGGTTTTTTACCACCAGTGCCACTTGGGAAGCCCAGTTTACTCTAGCTAATAATAACTGAACATTGACTATTAACAAAGAAGTCAACTATTTCCATACTGCTGTTTTATCTAAAGGCCTGCACCCTGGGTACCTGGGACGCTGATTGGTTTCCCACCGTGCTCCTAGCTAATCCTTGGCTATCTAGGACCTACTCTGGTACTGCTGTCTGTTCTGGACTATGAAGTCCTCATTCCTGTCAAAGCTCAGCTATCATGTGACCTAGTGTGGATAAGTTAATTACAGCCAGGAGGTTCCTGACTGACAGTGATGGATGTTGCCTTGCAATTTAAATAGTAACCTTTGGAGGCTAAAATGAGGAATTATCTTATTAGACAAAGCTAGTAAAGAGAGAATTTTTGTCATGACAGAATCTTGGAACCGTTTAAAACTTCCTATTCTTGGGCAGCAGGACCAAGAAGTTAGACATGAGTATGTAGTTGTACGTTGGGCCCAAACTGGACTTGTGCTGTATCCTGTCATGAACATATCAAAGTATAAGGGATGATTCCATGAGGCTTCTGTTTCCATGTAGAGGGTGGAAATGACAATTCACATATGCATTCTAAAGTGTGAGGCCTGACCAAGAATAAATTCCTGGATGAAGGCTGCAGTAGTAAACATGTTCATGCTGTAGTCCACGGGGTCGCAAAGAGTCGAAGACGACAGAACAACTGAACAGCAGCATAATTCGTGTTTGAGGCAATGACAATGCACTTCTGCAGGGGAAGCACCATGTCTGAGACTCAGATTTGTGTCAGTCTTACATCAGGGCTGGATTTCTTCATGTTGATTAGACTGATTGCTAATTGAATTAGCTGTATTGCCATGAAGAACTGATCCAAAAGAATTTCTGATTTAAAAAAGATCAAATATTAGTTTGCTGATTTGATTTGAAATACACATGGATGTCCTTGTCGAGCCATCGAGAGGTTTATGTTGCTCTCTTCCTGGGGGTAGAGTGTAATAGTCACAAGATTAACTCTTTAAATCTGCAGTAATATTGCAAAAACTGAGGGTAAGTGAGGAGGAAAAGCAAAAACACACATATTGACCCAAAGTGCATAAGGGAAATGGCAGAGAGGGAAGGAGGAAGGGGAGGAGAGAGACAGAGCGAGAGAGGGAGGAGTTATAAATGATTCCTGGAGAGACATGATGAAACCTAGGGATTAACTAGGCTGAACACCAACAAGTGTGTACCATTACCTGATATGTTTAACTAGAAAGCTGGTAATGATAAAAAAGTTTCTGGTTTAAGGATCAGCCAGTTGAGGGACCTTAAACCAGTTAATTGACCTCTTTGAACCAGTTTCCTTCTTCAGAAAGTAGAAGGGTTAGTTGACAATGTTTCTTTTTGAGGCCTTTCTGCCACTTGGAAATGCTATTATTCTAGGGATTTGTGCAAGTTACACATCCGTGAAACATTACAATGGCTTCTAAGCGACATTACAATGCTTCTAAATTCATAAATTTATTCATTCAACAAATATTGAGTAAGGGCCCACTAGCACTTTAGTTCCTCCACAAAGTCACAAAAGTTTCTCAGCTGTGCTCCCTACTACTTGGCCTTTACACTTTTCTGAGCTCAATCAAAACTCGGGTCATAGCAGGCTAAGGATAGATTTTGTCTCAGGAAGGTGGCAGGGTTGTTTCAGGACTTGATGCCAAGCCTCCTTCAGGCTACAGACTGCAGATGTTCCGCTTTCTTTTTCTTCAGAGGAGCAGTAACCAGAAAGGATCTTCCTGCTGGCTTCCATGGGGCAGCTGTTGACTGCTTGGTGAGAGGGGAAGGGAGGGAGGAAGGAAGAGGGAGGAGGGAGAAACAGGTCATCCTTCTCAGGGGCCAATCAGCCACGTACATCAAAAGCAAACAATGACATCAGTAAACCCTGGTCTTACTAATAAAACGAAATAAGATGCTAAGGTACTTTGAAACTCATCCTTTGAGGTCAGCAGGTCAGAAGTAGAGAAAGAAGAGCTCGGTGGGGGAACCGATTATAAGACATAAAATAATATGGATCTATATGGGAAAAAATGCTGAAGAAATAAATGAGAAAATGTAGCATGAACTTCTTAAGCAAAAACAGAAAGAAGAAAGATCATGTCAGGCTAGCTGAGCTCGCAGCCTTTCTCATTGATTTTGCTGCATATTTTAGGATACTGTTGCCTTAGTATTTATTGCCTGTTGACTTAGTATTTTTCCATTGTCTAATTTTACCCCCTAGCTGGTACTATAGAAACTTTTCAACTTTTTTAGAACCAATGAGTTGTAGGATGAAATATGTAATAAATATTGTCACATAGATGTAATATAAAATTGCAAATATACATAAAAGGGTTATTTTAATTATCACCTTAGTGATAAGTAGACACAATGGTAAGTTTGAGTTTCTTAAAACTTGAACCCTTTGTTTATTAGGAAAAAAGTTATAGATAATCAAGGTTACATAATTTATTTTTTAAAATTTTTAATAAATCTATTCAGTTCAGTTCAGTCGCCCAGTTGTGTCCAACTCTTTGTACTCCATGGACTGTAGCACCCCAGGCTTCCCTGTCCATCACCAACTCCTAGAGTTTGCTCAAACTCATGTCCATCAAGTCAGTGATGCCATCCAACCAAATTAACCCTCTGTTGTCCCCTTCTCTTCCTGCCTTCCATCTTTCCGAGCATCAGGGTCTTTTCCTGTGAGTCAGTTCTTTGCATCAGGTGACCAAAGTATTGGAGTTTCAGCTTCAGCATCAGTCCTTCCAATGAATATTCAGAACTGATTTCCTTTAGGAATGACTGGTTGGATCTCCTTGCTGTTCAAGGGACTCTCAAGAGTCTTCTCCAATATCACAGTTCAAAAGCATCAATTCTTTGGCACTCAGCTTTCTTTATAGTCCAACTCTCACATCCATATATGACCACTGGAAAAGCCATAGCTTTAGAGGTGAAGATATACATATACAGAAAATTATACAATCATGTATTAAACACTTTTAAAAAATAGATTTTATTTTTTAGAACAGTTTTAGGTTTTCAGGAAAATTGGGAAGATAATACAGAGCGTTCTTGTATATCCCCACACCTAGTTCCCTTGTTAACATCTTGTATTAGTAGGGTATGTTATAAAATTGAGCCAATATTGATACATTCTTATTAACTCAAGTCTAAAGTCTCTACTTTATTCATACTTTCTTACTTTTAACATCATGTCCTTTTTCTGTTCTAGGGTCTCACCCAGGATAACCACCACACAGTTAGTTCTGTCTCCTTAGATTCCTCTTGACTGTGACACGTTCTCAGACCTTTCTTGTTTTGAATGACCTGGACAGCTTTGGTCAGGTGTGTTGGGGAATACCCCTCATTAAGCATTTGTCTGATGCCTTTCTCACAGTTGGACTGAGGTTATTATAGTTTTCTGGGAAGAACATCACAGAGGTAAATTGCCATTTTCATCACATCAAAGCACATTGTATCACATCACATCAAGGGTATATACTATTAACATAATTTAATCACTCTTGATATTGACCTTGATCACCTGGTTGAAGTAATACTTGTCTAATTTCTCCACTGTAAAATTACTCCCCACCCCTTTCTATATTGTCCTTTTTGGAAGTCACTATATGAAATCTATATTAAAAGAATGGGGGACTATGCTCTCTGTGCTCGAGGTGGGGAGTATTTATAAATAATTTGGAATTCTTTTGTATAGGAGATTTACATACTATATCCAGTTTGGTTATTTAGTATGTACTCATTTATTTTCTACTTTGGTTTATGATCCAATACTATTTTATTTTGTTTTTCAAATTACTTTAATTTTGGCCACTGGGAGCTCTTTTAGTCAACTCCTGTGTTCCTGTGACATAGCCCTCAGCATTTTAAATTGTCGCTTCTACCCTAGCATGTCCCTACTTTTTGACACTACAAGATACTCCAGACTTATCTTGTGTATTTCCTGCTCCATTCATAGAATTGAGCTTTTCTCCAAGGACCTCTGTTTCCTTTTATTGGAGAATAGTTTTAAAAGCCAAGATCTGTATGGTAGATAAACTCATTGCTACTGTGGGGATGTTTTTCCTAGGCTCTCTCAGCTGGCAGAGCAAGGAAATATATATGCACATACAAATCCATGTATATATGCATACATCTATATATATTTCTAAGTGTAGCCATCTATATCTATATTAGGTTAAACTTAAGTTTATATTGATGTCTGTAACTCTAATTCATTGCCACATGGATCACTGTAGCAATGAGAAGCCTGACTCCCACCATTTGTCATCCTTTTACTTAGTTGTTCAATTCCAGTATACATGTATAGTCATATCAGACTTATTAACATTTATTCCTATGGAACATAGCATTATCAACTAGAGTTCAGTGCTTATATATAGTTCCTTTTTGCCTTTAGTCTTGAAAGCTCCAGGCATTTCCAGCTACTTGGGTCAGCACCCTTTCCTTCTGCCTCCTTAGTGAGGTTGTTGCATGCGTTTGTCATAGAGTTAGATTCTTTTGTTTATATTCCTTTGTCTGTATTCCATCCTTGGGATCACCCAACTTCCTGTATGATTTTTAAAATTATACATACATTAAATTTCATACTTTGTGCTTTAAAAGGCTATACATTTTGACATATGTCATGTATCCATTGTTAAATTATTATGTGGTAAGAGTTACGGCCCTAAAAACTGCTCTGTGCTTCCCCTTTTTAGCATACTCCTCTTCCTCTGAACTCCTGGCAACCACCAATCATTTTATTGTTTTTGCAGATTTGCCTCTTCCAGAATGTCATATAATTGGAATCATACAGTATGTAGCCTTTTCAGACTGGCTTCTTGTTCTTAGCACTATTCATCCAAGTTTCATTCATGTCTTTGGGGTTTGATGCTCATTTCTTTTTCTTGCTGAATGGGCATATCACAGTTTATTCATTTACCTATTGAGGACATCTTGGTCGTTTCCAGTTTTAGGGGATTGTGAATAATGCTGTTATAAACATTTGAGTACAGGTATTGGTGTGGGCTTAAATTTTCAAATCAGTTTGGAAACTATCTAGGAGCATCATTGCTGGATTGTATGGTAAGACTATGTTTAGCTGTATAAGAAACTGCCAAACTATCTTCTGCAGTGACTGAAACTTTTTGTATCCCTTTTAATAAATGAATGAGGGCTCCTGGTGCTTTATATCTTTGCTACCATTGATATTATCAGTTTTTTAGTCATCCTAATAGGTATTTAGTGGTTTATTGTTGTTTTAATATGTAATTCTCTATTGACATATGATGTTGAACATCTTATCGTATGCTTATTTGCCATCTGCATTTCTTCTTTGCTGAGGTGTCCAGATCTTAGGTTCATTTTTAAATTGTATTTTTTTTTACTTATTGTTGAGTTTTAAGAGTTTTTGTACATTTTGGATACCAGTCCTTTATCAGATATGTATTTTGCAGATATTTTCTTCCAGCCTATGATTTGTGTATTGATTCCCTTAATGATGTCTTACACAAAGCAGACATTTAAAATTTTAATGAAATACAACTTATCTTTCATAGACTGTGCTTTTGGTTCTATGTAAAAACTCATTGCCAAACCTGAGAGCGCCTAGATTTTCTTCTGTGTTTTCTTCCGGAAGTGTTATAGTTTTCAGTTTTATATTTAGGTCTATGATTCATTTTGAGTTAACTTTTTTAAAAGGCAGTCAGTCTATGTCTGAATTTAATTTAATATTTGAATGTCCAACTGTTCAGCACCATTAGTTGAAATACTTTTTCCACTGGATTCTGTTTGTTCTTTTTCTCAAAGGTCAGTCAGCTAGATTTGTTTGGGTCAGTTCTGGACTTCCTATTGTGTTCCATTGGTCTGTGTATCTATTCTTTTGCCCAAACTACACTGTCTTGATTACTGTAGGTTTATAGTGAATCTTCTACTTTGTTATTATTATTGTTTGTTAGTATTGTATTGGTTTTTCCAGGTCTTTGCCTTCCCATATAAACTTTAGATTCATTTTGTCATTATCTATAAAATAGCTTACTGTGGTTTTTGTTGGGATGTGTTGAATCTGTAGATCAAGTTGGGAATAATTGGACCATGAACACAGAATGCCTGGCAATTAATTTAGGTCTTTTTTGATTTCTTTTATCAGAATTCTACATAAAACTTATTTTTTCATATGCTTTTTCTGCATTTATTTTCAAGACTATATGAGTTTTCCTCATTAGCCTGTTGATGTGGAGGATTACCTTAACTGATTCTTGACAGTTGAACCAGTCTTGTTTACCCAGAGTAAATCCCACTGGTTATGTGTTTAAAAAATTAAATTAAAAAATAATTAAAATTATTTTTATACATTTTTGAATTTGATTTTCTAATATTTTTGGAAGGATTATTGCATCTAGGTTCATATGAGATATTGATTTATTGTTTTTCTTTCCTGTAATGTCTTTATTTGGTTTTGATATAAGGGTAATGCTGGCTTCACAGAATGAGTTAGGAAGTCTCCCCTCTGCTTCTTATTTTCTGAAAAGATTGTGGAAAATTGGTATAATTTCTTCTTTAAATGTTTGGTAGAATATTTGGTGAAACCATCAGGGCATTCTGCTTCTTTTTTGGAAAGATTTACTAACTATTTCTTTATAAATATTGGACTACCCAGATTATCTATTTCTCCTTGTGTAGGTAGGCTTTATTATCTCCTGTCTTTCAAAGAATTGTTCTATTCTATCTAAATTATCAAATTTGTTGACATGGAGTTGTTCAAAGTACTCCTTTATTAAACTGTAATGCCCATGCAATTAGTAGTGATAACCCCTCTTTCATTTCTATTGTAATTTTTGTTTTCTCCTCTTTTTTCTTAGTCAAACTAGTAGATGTTTAATAATTTTATTAGTCTTTTCAAAGAAAAAGCTTTTGGTTTCATTGACTTTCTTTATTTAACTGTTCTCCAGTTCATTAACTTTTGCTTACATTTTTAAAGACTTCTTTTCTTCCACTTGTTTTAAAATGCTCTTCATTCTCTAGTTTCCTAAGGTGGAAGTTTGCATTACTGATTTCAGATGTTTTTTCTTTTCTAATATGTGTATTCTGTGCTGTAAATTCGCCTCTAAGCACTGCTTTTGCTGCAACCCACAAATTTTAATAAGCTGTGTTTTCATTTAGATCAAAATATGTTTTATCTTGAGACTTCTTTTTTGACTCATGTCTTACTTAGAAGTGAATTGTTTAAACTCTATTTGTGGATTTTCTGGCTGTCTTTATTCTTTGATTTCTAGTTTAATTCTATTGAAGTCTGAGAACATATTTTATGTGATTTCTGTCCCTTTAAATTTGTGACAGTATGTTTTATGGTCCAGAAAGTGATCTCTCTTTATGAATGTTCCATGAGAGCTTGAGAAGAATATGTATTCAGATGTTTTGGAGTCAAGTACTCTATAAATGGCAGTTATATCAAGTTGATTATAGTGCTGCTTAGGTCAACTATATCCTTACTTATTTTATGATTCCTTGATCTTTCGAGTGAAAAAGCATGTTGAAGTCTCCAACTATAATAGTGGATTTGTTTCTTTTCTTATGATTCTATCAGTTCTATCTCAAGCGTTTTGACACTGTTGTTAGGTGCATAGATGTTAAGGATTGTCTTGTATTCTTAGAAAATTAGCTCTGTTATTAATGTGAAATAGCCTCTTAACCCCGATAATTTCTTTTATTCTGAGGTCTACTTTGTCTGAAATTATTATAGTTACTGAAGCTTTGGTCTACATTAGCTCTTATCATGGTAGATATTTCTTCCTTTACCTTTAACCTACTTGAGTTTTTATTTATATTAAAAGTGGTTTTGTAGACGGTCTATAGTTTTTGTTTCTTAAAAAATCTGCTCTGACAATCTTGTTTTTCAACTGGTATATTAAGATCAATATTCACATTTAAAATACTTATTGATACAGTTGGAATTGACTTCTGTTTGTTCCACTTGTTTATTACTTGTTTTCTCCCTCTCTTTTCCAGCCTTTGCTTGTTTTGATTGCACATTTTATACAACCCATTTTGTTTTCTCTCTGAGCTTATTATTTTACCTCTCTGATTCATTTTCTTTTCTCTCTCTTTTTTCTTGAAAGTATATCAATTATTACCTTTAAACATGCTTTTTTTTCCCCCTAGAGTTTGCAATCAGAGAAGGCAATGGCACCCCACTCCAGTACTCTTGCCTGGAAAATCCCATGGGCAGAGGAGCCTAGTAGGCCGCGGTCCATGGGGTTGCTAAGAGTTGGACACGACTGAGCTACTTCACTTTCACTTTTCACTTTCATGCATTGGAGAAGGAAATGGTAACCCACTCCAGAGTTCTTGCCTGGAGAATCCAGGGACGGGAGAGCCTGGTGGGCTGCCGTCTATGGGGTTGCACGGAGTCGGACACGACTGAAGAGACTTAGCAGCAGCAGAGTTTGCAATACACATTTACAACTAATATAAGTTTATGTCAAACATCATTGTACAACTTCATGTATAATGTAGGTACCACATAACAGAGTATCCCCAATTCTTCCCTTCCAGCCATTATGACATTCCGGTTACTTTTTATCCATATGCTACAATCATCCAATACATTGTTACTATTATTAGTTCAGAAGAATGGTGTATTTTAGATCAATTAAGAATAAGTAAAATAAAAAACACCAAATTTCATCTCCTATATTCTTCCTTTTGGTCTTCCCTGGTGGTTCAGACAGTAAAGAGTTCGCCTGGAATGCAGGAGACCCAAGTTCCATCCCTGGGTTGGGAAGATCCCTTGGAGAAGGAAATGGCTACCCACTCCAGTATTTTTACCTGGAGAAGTCCATGGACAGAGGAGCCTGGCAGTCTACAGTCCATGGGTCACAAAGAGTCAGGCGTAACTGAGTGGCTAACACTTTCACTTTCTTTCACTCTTCCTTTTATTATATAGATCTGAGTTTATCACCTGTATAATTTTTCTTCTCCATAAAGAATATCTTTTAATATTTCTTAGAGGAGAGGTTTGGCAGTGAATTCTCTCAGTTTTTTGTCTGTTGGAGTGTTTTTTTCTCCTTCACTTTTGAAAGAAAATTTTGTTGGGCATGTAATTCAAGTTTGGTGTTTTCTTTCCACACTTTGAATACTTCACTCCATTCTCTTCTTGCACACGTGGCTTTTGATGAGAAGTATGTTGTTATTCTTTTAAATTTTGTCTTGTTCCTCTATAGGTAAGGTTTTTTTGTTTTATTTTTTTAAGTTTTTTTCCTATTGTCTTTGGCTTTCTTCAGTTTGAATATGATATATTTTATATGTAGAGTTTTCTTTTTTTTTTTTAATTTATCCTGTTTGGTATTTGCTGAGGTTTCTGATCTGTAGTTTAGGCATTAATTTTGTTTAATTCTTGATCATTATTATATCAGCAGTTTTGCTTTCTGTGGTTTCAGTTACTTGTGGTCAACTGCAGTCCAAAAAACATTAAAAGGAAAATTCCCCAAATAAACAGTTCATAAGTTTTCACTTACGAACGCTGTTGCACTCTGTTCTGAGTGTGAAGAAACCTTATGCTGCCCTGTTCTGTCCTACCTGGGATGGGAATCATCTTTTGACCAGCATGTCCCACCCATTGGTCCCTTAATAGTTTTCTCGGTTATCAGATTGACTGTCATGGTGTCATTGTGCTTGTGTTGAAGTAACCCTTATTTTAGTTAATAATGAGTCCAAAGTGCTTGACTAGCAATGGATATGCTAAAGAAAAGCTGTAATGTACTCTCTTTAAGTGGAAAAGTGAAAGTTCTTGGCTTAATAAGGAAAGAAAAAAAATAGTATGCTGAGGTTGCTAAGCCTTATGGTAAAGATGAATCTTCTCTCTGTGAGATTGTGAAGAAGGAAAAGGAAATCTGTGCTAGTTTCGCCATTGCACCTAAGTGGCAAAAGTTATGGCTGCAGTGTGTAGTACTTAGTTACTATGGAAAAGGCTTTAAATTGTACAATAAGATATTTTGAGAGAGAGCGAGAGCTACCACATTCTCATAACTTTTATTATAGTATATTGTATAATTGTTCCATTTGATTAGTTATTGTTGTTAATCTCTTACTTGCCTAATTTATAAAGTGAACTTTATTATAGATGTGTATATATAAGAAAAACATGATAGACCCATATCGGGCTTGGTATTGTCCATGGCTTCAGGCATTTACTGAGGGTCTTAGAACATATCCTATGAACTGATGTACTTCAGATATTTCTTCTGTTCCATTTTCTGTTTCTTCTCCTCTGAAATTCCAATTATGCTTACGTTACACTTTTTAAAATTGTCCTACAGTTTTGGATATTCTGTTTTTATCATTCTTTATTCTCTTTGTATTTCAATCTGGGAAGTTTCTGTTGACACTTCTTTAAACTCACTGATTCTTTCCTCAGCCATATCTAGTCTAATGATGGGCCCATCAAAGGCATTCTTCATTTCTGTTCGGCATTTTTGCTTTGTAGCATTTATTTTTTATTCTCTCTTAGAGTTTCCGTCTCTTTGCTTACCTTGCCCATCTGTTCTTGCATGTTGTTTACTTTTTCCATTGGCACCCTTCAAATATTAATCATAGTTATTTTTAATTCTCTGTCTGATAATTTCATAATCTGTTTCATATCTCAGTCTTGTTCTGATTCTTGCTTTATCTCTTCATACTATTTTTTCCCATTGCTTTTTTTAGGGTATCTTGTAACTTGTTAAAAGTTAGATGTGATGTATTGGGTAATAAGAACTTGGGCAAAAGGCCTTTGGTGGCTTCCTAGGTAGCTCAGTGGTAAATAATCCACCTGCCAATGCAGGAGCCTCAGGAGATGCATGTTCAATTCCTCGGTTGGGAAGATCCCCTGCAGGAGGAAATGGCAATCTCCTCTAGTATTCTTGCCTGGAAAATCTCATGGACAGAGGAGGCTGGAGGGCTACAGTCCATGGTGTTGCAAAGAGTTGGATGTGACTGAGCACACACACACACATGTAAAAGCCCTTTAGTGTGAGATTCTAAGTTAACCTAGCCTAGAGCTGGGTTATGCTATTGCTGCTTTAGGTACCAAGAGGCTTAAAGTTCTCTGGTGTATTTGTGTTTGTTTCCCCTGTTTTGGAGGGGGAGGGGGCTTTGCTTAGAATTCCTACTTAAGTAGAGTGTGTGCATAGAAACTCTTTCAACAGTAATCCACTATTCTGGAGTCTTCCTGATATAGTGGCAAGATGTGTTGGGGGAGTGTTCTATAATGTTGTGATAAAATATTAGTCTTTTAGTGGACCTGTACCTCTGGGCCTTTGCAGATGTGTTTTAGTTTCTTCCTCCCTTAGGTGATATAGGAAGGCTCAGGGTGCTGGGGTTGGATAATTGACCTTTCCCATATATGGGATAAAGCTCTATGAAGAATAAGGAAAAGTCTTTCCTAGATGATAGGCCTTTGTAGGGAGAATGCCCTTGCAATGTTTCACCTCCTTTTCCCATAGCTTTTAGGGCCTTCACTGTGAGAACCTGCTGGGGTTCCTAGAAGTAAAACGCACAAAACCTTGGGGGTCTAAGACTGTGGCCCACAAGACTTTCTCACTCTCCTGCTAGTTCATATTCAGCCTCCAGCAGTTTTGTCAAAATTATCCTGTAATTGTTTCTTTTAATTGTAGCCCCACTGATTTCTGCTCCAGGTAGGCAGATCCTAGCTATGACTCTGTTTTCATCTGTGAAGGTTTGAGTTTAGACAGTTTCAGATGCACAAAAAATATGATTACAAAATAATCTTGTGGTCATAAATTTAAATAAAATTTTTAATGACTGTAAATGTATTTTGTCTTGATAAGCCAAAGTGATAAAGTAGTAAATCAAAATTGTTAAAAACTCATTGAGAAAATTCTAAACTTTTGTAAGACTAATGAATTTCTAACCACCATTTATCAAAGAAAGGACCTGATGTCATTGGATTAACTAGCTGCTCAAACAACAGTGTTACTATCAATGGTGGTATGCTTGATGAAAAATTGTGTCTCCTAAAAAGCAGTCAGTTGATTGTACCCAATGAGTATTACAGAAACTTAATACAGTAGAATTGTCTGTGCTCTACAAAAAGTCATAATTCTCTATAATCCTTTCTCAAATGAGGCAGAGCACACCTAAATAAATAGTAAAATAAATTAGAATGTTTTGGGGTCATATATTCTTAAATGATAAAAAGGATTGGCCTGTTAATTTATTCTATTAAAGTTGGAACTTTTTACTGATATCCTGTTAGCTAGAAAAAGTCAGTGCCATTTTCAAGCAGACTTCACGTGGTCTTCATGTGAATAGCATGCACCCTCCCCCACCCCCTGTTACTGTCTCTCATGAGTCCCCATCATACAGTCGCAGAACTAGAAGGTGTATAAAGGGACACATTAGCATGTAAAGGCCGGCACCTGCCCATCTGCAGAGGAAAGGTCACAAAGAAGATATTTGCAATGAGGGAACAGCAAGTTGTGACCACTCGCCAGATCTGTACCTGTCAGAGGCTGACACCTGTGACAGGTACATTCTGGTTTCCACGTTCCTGTGCAGAGTCAGACGTGCTCACAGCCGCATGGCAACCAAATGTCAAGTGCTGCACCTCTCAGCATGGAGACACTCAGTAACCCAGGCTGGCGAAGGAGCTTGGGCTCAACCTCTCCAAGGGTGCACCATGCAGGAAAGCCAGACCAGGAGAGGGTTCTGTTAAGCCCTGTCCGACAACAGCTACAGGAGTCGTGCATGCTGACATGCTTCTTCCTGGTGCTCCACACTCTGGCATCTCCCTCACCTGGCCTCGCATGGAGGAGGGACAGCCAGAGTGGCTCCTTGTCCCCTTGCTGTTCCAGATGGGGTTTAGTGAGAGGCAAGAGATGGGATAATTGTGGAGCAGGAAATGAAGGTTGTATGTAAAATTAAACAGAGCCTGCAAACTCAGGCTACAAATCATCTGATAAACTAGATCATTCCTTGAGATTTCAGAGTTTCCTCAAAGAGAGTACAGTGAGGAAAAAAAAAAATCTAGAATCTTTAAAGCAGAAACTAGGTCTTGGTGGGCACTTTTTCAGGTGGAGACTTCAGACAGACCCTTAGGAAATGACTTTCCCAGGACCAGAGGTACTCCTTAAGAAAAGGAAGGTGCTTTCACCCCCTTAGGTATGACTCTGGGCCTTTAGGAATACCCTCAACATCACCTTGGGCCTGGAAATGGTGGGACTGACATCTTAGTTCCAGAGGCTGATGTTTTTCTCCCAGGGTGGCATTGCAGGGATCCATGCACATTCTCTTGTGACCTTTCTCGCGACCCAGAATAGGTGTGAGATATCCTCTGGACAGGAATGCGGTCTCAAACTTCTGTACCTGAGACACTGGCTGTGTTCTTAGCAGGGAGCCAAAAGAGCAGGTAGGAGAAGCTGTGGCCTGACTACCTACAGAACTGCCTTTACTGAAATGTTCTGTAGGAGGAGAGCTGACCTAACAGCTCTGTGCAATGTGCGCTTAGTCTCTTATTCTAAGGATGTTGGATATAGTGTTGTTATTTCATTTGATGTTTTTCTTTTTTAATTTTGAGGACATAATGAATCTGATACATTACTTTTTTTCCCCTCCCTCTCTCTCTTCTCTCCTTTGTCTCCCCTCCTTTTCTTTTTTGCTAGAAAGTTCAGAACTTCCAACCTGTGGCCTACCAGACATAAAAGCATATGTCATTAGGGTACACAATTTTCCTGGCTTCATATTTTATCCCTTTCATCATCTTGGATAGCCAACTTCTGTTCTTTTTAGAGGAAGGCCAGTATGAATACCCAAATTGGTGAATGAGCTTCCTCACCCAGAAAGTGAGCTGGGACATAAGTTTTTAGTAATGGGCTCTGAAAACTCGGCTAGAGCAGAGTGTAAACTTTGGTGGACTCAAAAGGCCCAAGGGTCTGATTTATGAAGACGTGAGAGGTAAGGCCTGGTGGGACTCTGACCCATTGACTTGGCAATACTCATTTTTCCAAGTGGTTGACGGAATATGGAATTTTGATGTCAGGAAGACATCTGTTGGGTTTCTGATACCCCTACTTATGTGAGCCTCAGCAGACCCCAGAACCTCGTGAAGGTCCTGGTGTTGTAACCAATAAAATGGAAATAGGAACTTGGATATGGTTGTTCTGAGTGTTTAATTGAAGAGTCTCTGCAGCACCCAGAATGCTGTTTCCTCCTCCTATTGGGATAAATATGTTTGGAAAGTCCCTGCTCTTTCCAACCTCTGGACGTTGGTACCTTCCTTTGTAACAATCCTGGCACCCCCGGGACTTGGCCGGAAATTCAGCTTGTGTTCGAGCCTGTTTAAGGGGCTTTGGCTTTCATCTTCAGGGGCTAAATGCCAGTGGCTGCTTTTAATGAAACTAAATCCTTCCTAGTTCTGTGTGATTTGGGGATTTGCTTCCTCAGCCTGGGCGGCAGTCAGATACATTCTGTTTTCTTTATTTTCCGAGTGACCCCAGAGCACTTTGTGATTCTAAAACTGACCTACTGGGAGAAACAAAATAAACTCTTCCATTCCATCTTCTCTTTCTCCCAACGTGTTTGGGAATGATCTGACTTAATATACCTCCCCTCCAGCTTGCTGGCTGTGGAGTGATAACAGCTAACATAAGTACATTCATCATTTACACATTCTGGGCAGACTCTGCTGTTCATCCTAGACAAACTGATACCTTCTCTAGCAATTGGTGGCTCAGGAGCCAAACACGGAAGAGAGACGAAAAATCACTGAAAAAACCAACCAACCAAAAATATTAAATCTTTTAACCCCCAGGGAATATGTATCCCATCTCTATTCCTCATCAATAAATTATAATCTTTTCACTTCAGAAACTGGCTGTTGGTATAGCACAATAAATCCTTGAGTTGGTGCTTTCTGGTGGAATGATTTTGGGGAGAAGATGGTTTGTGATGAAAACAGTGAGGTTTATATATTGGTTAACTTCTAATGCTTCTTTTTTCTCTTTGGGCCTAAAGCAAGAATGCCTTCTGTAAAGGGGGATTGGCTGAAAAACCCTCAAAGCAAATGCTGACATTGCCCCTAAAGCATTAGTCAGGAGCCTTTGCTGCAGGAATATGCATCTTCCAGTGCCATTGGCAAGACCATTCCTATTATAAGACCAGAGTATTTAGCTGTGTGTGTGTGTTTGTGTGTGTGCTAAATCACTTCAGCCTTGTCTGCCTCTGCGACACTGTGGACTATAGCCTGGCAGGCTTCTCTGTCCTTGGGATTCTCCAGGCAAGGATACTGGAGAGGGTTGTCATGCCCTCCTCCAGGGCATCTTCCTGAACCAGGGATTGAACCGGCATCTCTTAAGTCTCCTGCATTGACAGGTGAGTTCTTTACCTAGCTTGATATGATTAAATATTCAATCACATGTATCACCTTTGTGGTTATCTACTACCTACACGGGTAGCATGTGCTTGTCCTTGCGATCAATCCGGCTCCGTGTGAGTTCCTACAAAGGCATCCTTCTTTAGTACATTAGCCTGGTGAGCTTGGTATCATGTGGTTCCTCCTCTGAGCGATACATTTGTCCTTTGGGTGCTGGTAAACTGGTCCCTGAGCTTTTATGACTGGGTCTTGGTATGTTAACCAAGGAGCCTCTGAAAAACTATTGGCAAACAGCTCACTGTCCTTTCTCCAGGCAGACTGTGTCCCCTTTTATCATTTATCTTCTTGTTACCCTTTAAAGTCAATTACTTTACAAATATATTTTGATCCCAACTGTGTGCTAGACTCTTTGCTAGGCACTGGTCTACAACTGCACAGCTATAAACCACGATAAGGTTTTTGCTGCTGCTGCTAAGTCACTTCAGTCATGTCCAACTCTGTGCGACCCCATAGATGGCAGCCCACCAGGCTCCCCCATCCCTGGGACTCTCCAGGCAAGGACACTGGAGTGGGTTGCCATTTCCTTCTAGCATGGAAGTGAAAAGTGAAAGGGAAGTCGCTCAGTCGTGTCCGACTCTTCGTGACCCCGTGGACTGCAGCCTACCAGGCACCTCCATCCATGGGATTTTCTAGGCAAGAGTACTGGAGTGGGGGTGCCATCGCCTTCTCCTGCTACCTTGGAATTTAGCATCTAGTGGGAAAGACAGACTACGAAAAGCAAACAAAGGAACAAGGCAGTTTCAGATAGTGGTAAGTGCTGGGAAAAAACTAAATTGGGCAATGTGATCTGGGGTGGATTGTACAACACTATCAGTTTCTGCCATCAAAGAAGGCCTCTTTGAGGAGATGACTTTGGACTTAGCATTGAATGGGAACCAAAAGAAAGGAGCCATGAAAAATCACAAGGCAAATTCTACCTTTCTAACTAGAAGGCCAGATTTTGGTTGAAGATTGGGTGGAAGGGACTGTATGGGTCATACTCACAACACATGATTTCTGAGCCCAGAATTGCGATCCCGTCTGCTATGAACTAGTTTATGCCCCACTCCCCCAATTTATATGTTGAAGTCTTAACTTTCAGAACCTCAGAATGTGACTGTATTTAGAAATAGGGTCTTTAAAGGAGTAACTAAGGTGAATTCATTAGAGTGGGCTCTAATGCAATAGGGTTGGTGTCCTTATAAGAAGAAGCAATTAGCAGGCAGACACATATGGAGGGCAGATCATGAGAAGATGGAGAAGGGAGAAGACAGCCATCTACAAGTCAAGAACAGAAGCCTCAGAAGAAACCAATTCTGTCAACACCTTGATGTTGGACACCCAGCCTCCTGAACTGTGAGGAAATAAATACGTTAAGCCACCAAGCCTGTGGCATTTGTTTAGGGCCTCATTAGCCAGTTAGTTCAGTTCAGTTCAGTTGCTCACTTGTGTCTGACTCTTTGTAATCCCATGGACTGTAGCACTCCAGGCTTCCTTGTCCATCATCAACTCCTGGAGCCGACTCAAACTCATGTCCATCACATTAGTGATGCCATCCAGTCATCTCATCCTCTGTCGTCCCCTTCTCCTCCTGCCTTTGATCTTTCCCAGCATCAGGGTCTTTTCCAATGAGTCAGTTCTTCACATCAGGTGGCCAAAATATTGGAGTTTCAGCTTCAGCATCAGTCATTCCAATGAATATTCAGGTCTGATTTCCTTTAGCATTGACTGGTTGGATCTCCTTGCTGTCCAGGGGACTTTCAAGTGTCTTTTCCAACACCATAATTCAAAAGCATCAATTCTTCAGCATTCAGCTTTCTTTGTAGTCCAACTCTCACATCCATACATGACTACTGGAAAAAACATAACTTTGACTAGTGTGACCTTTGTTGGTAAAGTAATGTCTCTGCTTTTTAATATGCTGTCTACGTTGGTCATAACTTTTCTTTCGAGGAGTAAGCATCTTTTAATTTCATGGCTGCAGTCACCATCTGCAGTGATTTTGGAGCCCCCAAAAATAAAGTCTGACACTGTTTCCACTGTTTCCCCATCTATTTCCCATGAAGTGATGGGACCAGATGCCATGATCTTCATTTTCTGAATGTTGAGCTTTAAGCCAACTTTTTCACTCTCTTCTTTCACTTTCATCAAGAGGCTTTTTAGTTCCTCTTCACTTTCTGCCATAAGGGTGGTGTCATCTTTGTATCTGAGATTATTGATATTTCTACACACAATCTCGATTCCAGCTTGTGCTTCATACAGCCTGGCATTTCGTATGACGTACTCTACATATAAGTTAAATAAGCAGGGTGATGATATACAGCCTTGACATACTCCTTTCCCAATTTGGAACCAGTCTGTTGTTCCATGTCCAGTTCTAACTGTTGCTTCCTGACCTGCATACAGGATTCTCAAGAGGCAGGTCAGGTGATCTGGTATTCCCATCTCTTTCAGAATTTTCCACAGTTTGTTGTGATCCACACAGTCAAAGTCTTTGGCATAGTAAATAAAGCAAAAGTAGATGTTTTTCTGGAACGCTCTCGCTTTTTTGATGATCCAGCGGATGTTGGCAGTTTGAGTTTCTGGTTCCTCTGCCTTTTCTAAATCCAGCTTAAACATCTGGAAGTTCATGGTTCACGTACTGTTGAAGTCTGGCTTGGAGAATTTTGAGTGTTATTTTGCTAGCCTGTGAGATGACTGCAATTCTGCAGTAGTTTGAGCATTCTTTGGCATTGCCTTTCTTTGGGATTGGAATGAAAACTGACCTTCTCCAGTCCTGTGGCCACTGCTGAGTTTTCCAGATTTCCTGGCATATTGAGTGAAGCACTTTCACAGCATTATTTTTAGGATTTGAAATAGCTCACCTGAAATTCCATCACCTCCACTAGCTTTGTTCGTAGTGATGCTTCCTAAGGCCCACTTTGCGTTCCAGGATGTCTGGTTCTAGATGAATGATCACACCATCATGGTTATCTGGGTCATGACGATCTTTTTTGTATAGTTCTTTTGTGTATTCTTGCCACCTCTCCTTAATATCTTCTGCTTCTGTTAGGTCCATACCATTTCTGTCCTTTCTTGAGCCCATCTTTGCATGAAATGTTCCCTTGGTATCTCTAATTTTCTTGAAGAGATCTCTAGTCTTTCCCGTTCTATTGCTTTCCTCTATTTCTTTGCATTGATCACTGAGGAAGTCTTTCTTATCTCTCCTTGCTATTCTTTGGAACTCTGCATTCAAATGTCCTTTTCTCCTTTGCCTTTAGCTTCTCTACTATTTGTAAGGCCTCCTCAGACAGCCATTTTGCCTTTTTGCATTTCGTGTACTGTCAAAAGAGAAAAGTTTGAAATTGGGGTAGTCTCAGTCGAGAAGGAAATGGCAACCCACTCCAGTATTCTAGTCTGGAGGATTCCACAGACAGAGGAATCTGGCAGGCTACAGTCCATGAGATCTCAAAAAGTCAAACACGGCTGAGTGACTAACACACACAGACACCCGTTTCTAAACCAAGTGGTTACCAGCCAACTCAGTTCAGTCGCACTGAAGTCTCCTCCTTAGGCCTGAGCTATTGCAGCATCACTGAAGCTGTAACTTTCCCCTCCCTGTGAGACCATCAGTTCCATTCCTGCTGACATGAGGCATTTGTGAAGCAGCAACCCCCTTTGTTTGCCAGCATCTTTCCCAGGGTTTGAACCACTGACCATTATTAGTGAGTCAGATTATAGTCAAGTGTTTTTACTCACATACCCAGACAGTCTGTGTATAATTAACTGTTACAGTAATGATGATGATGATATGAAGCACTGAAGGGCCTTTGGAATGTAGGGCCTATAAAAGTAGAACAGTATTTTTCATTACTATAATCAGGTACCTGGATACCTGGGTAAAAAGGCCAATTCTCACTAGTGTAATAACGCATGACCGTAAGGTACCAAAAATTTATTTTCACCCCTTTTTTAGAAATATGACCACGAGGTCATTATCATTATAATTAGATCTTACCTTAAAAATAATATCCAGGATCTGCATGGAGATATATACTACCCTTTGCACAGTAAATGTTCTCATTGCCTCCTTTTAAATGGTTTATGAGGACTGGGTCCTTGGCACTTTTTCATGGAGACAAGACTTTGTACACATCTGTTTTGGGAAAGGGAAATCATCTGTAAAATATAATCAGCCGATAATGTTGTACCTACCTACAGCGAGCAAGTTTCAGAAGTGGAGTTGGGGCAATGCATGCTCTACCTAGAGAGCGTTCTCTATGAATCAGGAAATTTTATTAGTCAAAGATGTGGTAAAATTCTAAGCCAATTTGAAGGGCGTATGTAATAGGCGGGGCAGATGTTCTAAGTGGTCATGAATTATTTGGAAACTGTCTCCATAGGGCCAAAGAGAAGACCTAAAACTGGGGGACCTTTTTCTTTCCTTCCCCCCCCCATTCTTTCCTTTTTTCTTTCTGCCATTTTAATGGATTTTCAGAGATTTTTTAAAGAAATTTGGAAGGAAATGTCCCAATAAATATCATAAAATATGCTGCCTCTAAAGTTGGGGAAACCTAGGTAAGAGGGCTGCCGGACTAAGCATGAAACAGATTGTCCGTCTCCTCTGCCCCTCCCTCCATTCTGTCTCTGTCCGTCCTACTTCATTCACAAGTCAAAGAAGGAACAGAATAAAGGAGATTGCAGGAGAATCTTTTGGAACTTAAAGCAAATTCTGATAAAGTATGGTAATTCTGAAAAGTCTTAATTAATGTCTTACCAGTGATTTCAATAAGTGCGGGTTTGTGAGGAAAGTGAAGCCAGAAACAGAGCGATTCAGTTATAAAAGGCTCTGAGAACTGCACAGACATCTAGTTGGAGGCAGGCTACTCACTCAAATACCCACATGAAGGGAGCAGAGTGGGAGAAGATTCTTGGTCCAGCAAAGAGACTGGGTGTGTGGGAGTCTATTTCATGCCAAGTCTTAATGAAAGTTCTTTTCATTTCTCTGACCTTCATTGTTCTCACCTAAGAAACAGGTGTTACATGACCATCATGTCTATACAATTAAATCAACAAAAACAAATTTGTGCCTTGTCCTCAAAATAGCCCCTCAGAATGTAAAATTGGTGCAGCCCATATGGAGAACAGTATGGAATTTTTTTTTTTCCTTAAAAAACTAAAAGTTGAGTTACCATATGATAACTCGAACAATCCTACTCCTGGACATAAAGCTTGAAAGGATGAAAGCTCTAATTAAAAAAGATACATGCAGCTCAATGTTCATAGCAGTTTTATTTACAGTAGCCAAGACGTGGAAGCAACACAAATGTACATAAACAGATGAATGGATAAAGAAGTTGTGCTTTGTATATATAATGCAATATTAGCCTTAAAAAAGAATGAGACAGTACCATTTGCAGCAACATGGGTGGACCTAGAGACTATCATCCTAAGTGAAGTAACTCAGAAAGGCAAAGACAAATATTATATACTATCACTTATTTGTGTGTGGTAGTCACTCAGTTGTGTCTGACTCTTTGTGACTCCATGGACTGCAACCCACCAGGCTCCTCTGTCCATGAAATTCTTTAGGAAAGAATTCTGGAGTAGACAGCCATTCCCTTCTCCGGGGGATCTTCCAGACCTAGGGACTGACCCTGCCTTGCAGGTAGATTGTTAACATCTGAGCCACCAGGGAAGCCCCATCCAGAATCTAACCAATGTCTTCTCCTCCTGGTTTCCAGGCTCTTCATCCCTGCCGCACACATTCCCCACACCGCCCCTCCCTGGCCCCAATTTCTTTCTCACCACTCCCTAATATTTATTCTTAACTTGAGTCAGGGTTGTGTTTTCTCCCCATGTCCTTCTTATTCTTATCTCTGTGTTTCTGTTCATGTTGTTTACTTTTTCTGAGATGATCACAATGTCCCTAACATTGCCCCTAGACCTGCCTTCCTCCCTCCCTTCCTTCCTTCCTTCCTTCATGTCTTGAGTAACAGGTACCATGTGTCAGATGTTGTGTAAGTTTCCATTGGAAGGATATAAAAAAAGCTTAGGCAAGATCACTTCTCTTTTGGTCTCTGTGGCATTTTCTTTCTAGAAGGGGCAGGGAGATGGACACTCAGTCAACACCAAACAAGTCACTGGTGTCATATGTGACCATTGTCTGTTTCTACCTCAGCTCCATAGAAAGTCTACCCTAACGTGGTCCCCACTTGCCAGCTGTCTCCTGTGGACTCACACCCAAGTCCAGTCAGCTGATGGGCATCTCCCTGTTTCTCTTCTCCTTCTGGTTCTGTCAGGGCCACTTTCTGGGCTGTGGCCTCCGGGCCTTTGTTGCTGAGTGCTACCCCTCTGTAGATGCCCTCCGCACGCCTACCTCCTTGAGCCCCAAATACTGCTTCAACTGCGACCTTCTTGTGGTACAAATGGCACTGACATACAGTGATAGAGGAACCTAAGGAAACTGTGTCCAACATCTTGCAGAGCAAATGGAATGAACAGAGCTTTGGGGTTTTGCTCATAGCCATTTCTGTCCCTGGGAACCAGACACAGGTCCACTGGGGGCTGAGATTGAGACATCCCACCATGCTTGGTGATGTCCGCCTTAGTGATGAAGGTTCTATTACCTGACTGCATCTCCCTTAGGAACGGTTCTAACTTAGGAAGCTCTGGCCCCATCTGTTCACCAGATATGCCCAAACAGATCTTAGTCTCAGCAGTGCACTCAACCTGCCTCAATCCAGAGCTCCATGCTACTTTGATTATGTCCCAAGTATTATGGGAGTGGGCTTTTCAGGTAGCATAGTAGTAAAGAGTTCCCCTGCCAATGCAGGAAACACAGGAGACATGGGTTTGATCCCTGGGTCAGGTAGATCCCCTGGAGTAGGAAACCCACTCCAGTTTTCTTGGCTGGAAAATTCTGTGGACAGAGGATCCTGGTGGGCTACAGTCCACGTGGTTGCAAAGAGTCAGACATGACTGAGTGACTGAGCATGCATACACTTTAGGGGGTAGAGGAAGACATTTCTTGAGGGAGTGGAGGAAAACGTCAGTGAGAAGGTGGTGGAAAAGGTTTATAAAGGTAAATCACTAGATGGTGAGTGGGGAAAAGTCAGCTCATTGGAAGGAGCAGCGTGCTCAAAGCCACAACGGCCTGGAGGCACATGGTGTGAAATTGTTCTGGTTGGGGGACAATGTATGTTTTAGGAAAAGGGAGGAAGTAAGATTGGGAGGCTACATCGCAACCAGGCCCATGAAAGGTCTTATACCCCATTGTAAGGCATTTGGACTCTAAGTGTGTGTGCTCCATGGCAAAACAGTCAGTAATATTTGTTGGATTTAAAATGCCTGACTGTGTGCTGTGATTCAGGTTCTACTTCATATATAGACTCATTCTATTTTTTTCCAGTTTTATTCTAAGGTCCTAACACTAATAACCTAAGAGGAAAAATTTGACCTAGCTTAAAATGATGACTTGTATACCTTGATTTCCCAAAGAAAGGGAAGAAAGCCCTCCTATTCCTTGGATTTTAAAATTCTACAGGGAAAGAAATGGTTGAACCCCAAATGTATAGCCATGGCTGGTAATTTTGTACATACTGAGTAATTTCCAAGTTCTTGCAGGTGGCATGATAAGACCTTTTCAGTCTTCATCTTGTGGGTGTGGGGGGGGCATTCATTTGACTTATTGTCATATCTTAGATGATACAAAGGGAGTTGGATCCCTTAGCCGTATGCTATAGTTCAAGTAATGAACATTTGTTGAACACTTTCTCTATTCATTACTGGTGATGCCATTGAGGGGATGAGACCAGGCCTTTCACTTCTTTTGTTTTTCCCACCTGGACCAACATGATGTTCTGTACCTAGCTGGTCTTTAGAAAAGATTCCCTTCCCATTTAGTAGAAGGGAAATGGCAGGATGCATAAGTGGCCTTGAATGCTGGAGAATGCAAGGGTTTTGGAGTCAACTAAGGCTGAATGTGGATCACTTTGCTGTGCTGGCTGTTAGGTGTGTGATCTTGTGTTAATTTGTCTCTTGATATTCCTGCCAAGGAAGTGGACATAAGAATGTCTAACATATAGGTCTAATGGGAAGGTTTAATAGGATAATCTATGAGCAATGTTGGGCACACAGTAAGAACTAGACTACTAAAATCAACAAACAGATGAACAGAAACAGAATCCAGGAATGCCACAATGAGACATAGAGATAAGAACAACAACCCTATATTCCCCTTTCTCAAAAATGTGGCCTGTGTCTATTAAACAAACACTTGATGGTTTTGATTTATTCAGAACTCAATCTTGTTTCCATATGTTGGAGAGGGAAATTCCTTCTCCTTTTCCACTCACTGAGTAATCTCATCAGATTGCATGAAATGCTGTGTCCAGATCACTGAAGATTGGCCTCATCCCAGGAGGGGCACATTATTGTACTTCTTTTGGGAAAACTGACCTGAAACTATGATAAATGAGCACCCCAGTTATCCCTGGAGAAGACATCAGCTGTATACCCTGGTAGCCCTGGTCATTTGTGCCCTGCTTCTCTGAACAATACCGGCCAGACTTGCTCCTTGAACCCCTGTTTGTGGGAGGGGAAGGTGAGGCCTGGGCAGATCTTGTCAGCCCCTGTATGGGACTTACTGCCTTGAGAGTCCTCCATGAGCTTAGTTGATACCAGATTTTGTAAGTTTTCAGCCCTGAATCTCAACGTTTGAACCATTTTGTTCTTCAAATGAAACTGAAGGGAGTTACAGTAAAATTCACCACAGTGTTGGAGCCTGGTATCCTGGGATCATGGAAAAGGGAATGGCTACCCACTTCAGTATTCTTCCAGAATTCAGCGTTCTTGGAGAATTCCGTGAATAGAAGAGCCTAGTGGGCTACAGTCCATGGGGTCCCAAAGAGTGGGACACAGCTGAGCGACTGACCTACACACACATATTCTGGGGTTGGGACTTTCCCGCTGGGGGCGTGTCCTTGGCCAGCTCCTCCTTCTTTATCTCATTGCATTGTGCCCTCGAGTGTCTAGGACACCGGCTGTCCTCACTAAAGACCCAGGGCAAACGAATTCAGACTGAAGTGTTTGTGACTTAGTGTTTCATCCCTCCCAGCGGTAATTGAGCCACCCTAAATTTATTTCAACAAACATTTGCTGAAGTTCTATGTTACTCAAGTGGGATGCTAGAGATACAAGGATAAAATCAAGACAGAGAGCTTGACATTGTTGTTCAAGAGTCTAATTAGAAAAAAGTCATGTGTAAAGAATTAATTTCAAAGCTATGTAAAAAATATGTGTGCATGGGGGCTTCCCAGGTGGTTCAGTGGTAAAGAATCTGCCTGCCATTGCAGGACATGGGTTTGATTTCTGGTCCAGGAAGATCCCACATGCAACAGAACAGTTAAGGCCATGCACCAAAACTACTGAGCCCATGGGCCACAACTCCTGAAGCTCCCACGTGTAGAGCCTGCACTCCACAAGAGAAACCACTGCAATGAGAAGCCTGCACATTGCAACTAAAGAGTAACCTTTCCCTCCCGGCAGCTAGAGAAGGCTCTCACACAGCAAGGAAGACCCAGCACAGTCAATAGATAAATCAATAAATACTTAAAAAAAACGATATTGAAAAAAAGGGTGTGTGTGTGCCCTATAAGAAAAAGGTGTTAATTTTGCTCAAGAATTTTTAGATGACCCATGGAGAGATGACAATGTAGAGCTGACGCTCTGAGGGCGAAATGCCAAGAATCCTGATGGAAGAGAGGCCAGGATGCCTTGTGAGCCCTCCCTGTTGGCAAGCCCAGCATTTCCCCATTATAAACTGAACTTATAAAGCCAGTACCTGCCTGTACCCTCCCTTATCATGAGGGTAGAGAAAGGTTCCTCTGGACAGAAAGTCACCTTGGTCGGTAGGCGAGGAGCCATCTGTTGTTACTGCAGCAGCACCCGCATTAACTCTTTCGGCTCCGGCAGCGTCGTTGAGTCTGGCCCATAGAAGAACACGGGCAGCTAGTCGGGACACCTGAGTTCTAGCTAGGTTCTGTGCCTACTTAAATTTTTTACTTTTTTTTTTTTATTGGAGGATAATTGCTTTATAATGTAGTACTCTCTGTACAGCAGTACAACAGTGCAAATCAGTCATATATATATATATATATAAATATCCCCTCCCTATTAAACCTCCCTCCCCACCCCCATTCGACCCTCTAGGTCATCACAGAGTGCCAGGCTGGGCTCCCTGTTATATAGCAGCTTCCTGCTAGTTATCTATTTTACACGATAGTATATATATATGTCAATGCGACTGTCTCAATTTCTTCTATCCTCTCCCCCCCTCACTGAGTCCACAAGTCTCTTCTCTATGTCTGCATCTCCATTTCTTCTCTGTAAATTGGTTCAATCTTTTTTTAGATTCCGTATATGTGCATTAACATATGATACTTGTTTTTCTCTTTCTGATTTACTTCACTCTTTGTAACAGCTCTAGTTTCATCCACCTCTCAACAACTGGGTCAAATTCATTTCTTTTTATGGCTGAGTAATATTCCATTGCATTCCTCAGATATGCAGATGACACCACCCTTATGGCAGAAAGTGAAGAGGAACTGAAAAGGCTCTTGATGAAAGTGAAAGTGGAGAGTGAAAAAGTTGGCTTAAAGCTCAACATTCAGAAAACAAAGATCATGGCATCTGGTCCCATCACTTCATGGGAAATAGATGGGAAAACAGTAGAAACAGTGTCAGACTTTATTTTTGGGAGCTCCAAAATCACTGCAGATGGTGATTGCAGCCATGAAATTAAAAGACGCTTACTCCTTGGAAGAAAAGTTATGAGCAACCTAAATAGTATATTGAAAAGCAGAGACATTACTTTGCCAACAAAGGTCCGTCTAGTCAAGGCTATGGCTTTTCCAGTGGCTAGGTATGGATGTGAGAGTTGGATTGTGAAGAAAGCTGAGCACCGAAGAATTGATGCTTTTGAACTGTGGTGTTGGAGAAGACTCTTGAGAGTCCCTTGGACTGCAAGGAGATCCAACCAGTCCAGTCTGAAGGAGATCAGCCCTGGGATTTCTTTGGAGGGAATGGTGCTGAGGCTGAAACTCCAGTACTTTGGCCACCTCATGAGAAGAGTTGACTCATTGGAAAAGACTCTGATGCTGGGAGGGATTGGGGGCAGGAGGAGAAGGGGACGACAGAGGATGAGATGGTTGGATGGCATCACTGACTCGATGGATGCGAGTCTGAGTGAACTCTGGGTGTTGGTTATGGACAGGGAGGCCTGGCGTGCTGCGATTCATGGGGTCACAAAGAGTCAGACACAACTGAGCGACTGAACGGAACTGAATATTCCATTGTATATAAATACCATATCCACTTTATCCATTCATCTGTTGATGGACATCTAGGTTGATTCCATGTCCTTTCTATTATAAATAGTGTTGCAGTGAATGCTGGGGTGCATGTGTTGTTTTGAATTATAGTTTTCTCAGGGTATATAACAAGTAGTGGGATTGCTAGCTTTGTTCCTACTTTAGAAGGCTTGTAACCTTTCAGAGCCTTAGCCTCCTATTTTTGAATTGGATAACACCTGCCCCATTAGCTATGCAGATAAAAATGAGGTTATAAATGTAGAAGCAATTGGAAAAAAATAACACTATGCCCTACCATAGAGTCTTATTAATCATTTGTCAAAAAGCATTTATTGAGTATCTCTTCAGTTCAGTTCAGTTGCTCAGTCGTGTCCGACTGTTTGCGACCCCATGAACTGCATCATGCCAGGCCTCCCTATCCATCACCAACTCCCGGAGTTCACTCAAACTCATGTCCATCCAGTCCGTGATGCCATCCAGCCATCTCATGTGCTGTCGTCCCCTTCTCCTCCTGCCCCCAATCCCTCCCAACATCAGGGTCTTTCCCAATGAGTCAACTCTTTGCATCATGTGGCCAAAGTATTGGAGTTTCAGCCTCAGCATCAGTCCTTCCAATGAACACCCAGGACTGGTCTCCTTTAGGATGGACTGGTTGGATCTCCTTGCAGTCCAAGGGACTCTCAAGAGTCTCCTCCAGCACCACAGTTCAAAAGCATCAACTGTGTACCTATAATTTGGCTAGGTGCTAAATAGAGTCCTTTGGTTTAGTAGATTTGTAATAACAAAGCATTTTTTCTAATCCATCTGGTACAGAGAAATTGTCAGCATGAAGTTCTTAAAGGAGGGAAGACAGTGGCTTGAGATTGCTGCAGTTCTGTCACTGATTAGTCATGTGATGCTAGATAACTATTTTCATTTCTTTGCGCCTCAATTGCCCAATCTGTAAAACAGTGTTTTTCACTGATCCCTTTTTCGTCTACTTTCCGGCTATGCTTTTTCTTCTGGCGGTGATGTTAGAATGAAAAGTGAAAGTGTTAGGCACTCAGTTGTGTCCAACTCTTCGTGACCCTATGACCCCATATAGCCCTCCAGATTCCTCTATCCCTGGAATTCTCCAGGCAAGAATACTGGAGTGAGTAGACATTCCATTCTCCAGGGAATCTTCCCAACCCGGAGACTGAACCTGGGTTTCCTGCATGGCAGGCAGATTCTTTACCATCTGAGCCAACAGGGACGCCCAGTGATATTAGAATGAGGCTCAGTAAGTCAAGCACATTGAAATAGAAAAGGCTACAAATTATAACTTAATATGCTGGTTCTTGGGGGGAAATTTAACCCAAAGGGATGACACTTTGTTGGGTGAATATCAGATATATATGGAAGGCTAATGGGCAGATTATTTGGGATCAGGCCTTGCTGGCATGTTTGAGGGACCTTGGTGGAGGTATCAAGCAGATGGAAAATTCCAGAGTCTCACCCTAATGTGGCTGTTGCCTTATGCTATTGCCTGTCACCTCTGTCGGCTTCTCCTAAAAGGAGGAAAAGTCTTCAGGGCAGCTTCTAGAAATACCTTATATTTGTATTCACTTATACAGAAGGTGTTCTCACATTTATTATCTCCCTGATCTTCATAACATGTCCACAAGTAGTTAAGTCATTATAATTGCCATCCTATTCAGTAGAGGAAGGGAAAAGGGTGACTGATCTGACATCACCGAGGGAGACAGTGGCGCAGCTGAAACTGGAGGCCAGATGATGTCACTTCTGGTCTAAAATTCTCAATGTGACCCTCAGCAGGGAAGAAATGAGTGTGTCCCAGAGGAGAACCCTGCAGACCCCTCCTAACTATAAGGGATTTCATATAATTGTGTATTGCTTAGAATAAGGATGGTAACTTTAAGAGGACAGACATTGCCACATTGTAGGTGCTTAATAGATGTTTGTGAATCAGTACGTAAAGATGCCATAACTGTGCTTGAGAAAACTCTGGGGTGGACCCAATGGCTCATGTGATAGATACCTCTGCTTTTCTGCTTGGCCTTTTTCTTTCCCTCCCTTTCTTTCTTTCCCTCTGCTCCTGGCTTTGCCTACAAGTAAAGTAAAGAAGGAATTCTGCTTTGTAGTGACCTAAATGAAAAGGAAGTCCAAAAAAGAAAGGATATATATTTATGTATAGCTGATTCACTTTGCTGTACAGCAGAAACTAACACAACATTGTAAATCAACTTACTCCAACAAAATTAAAAATAAAATATTTATCAATGAAAGTATCGATTTAAAGAAAAGATTAAAGGGGAATTCTCTCCCCAGGGATTTTACATTTGTCAACTTGAACTCCTAAAAATACAGTAACATGCTTTAGATGGAGGCTTGGCATTACTGTTGCAAAGGGAGGGCTAATCAGACAGTACATAGGCCTTAAACACAGACTACATACCTGTTGTTACCAGGGTGATGCCACAAGGACATAGAAGATGAACCTTTTTCTCTTTACATAGAACTTATGATCTTTTGGGGGAGCTAAGGTGTGTTTATTCTACTTTTTACTACTGGTGAGTAGAAATCTATGTAGACTTACTATTGAACACACAAAGCATACAATGACACGTGTGTGTGTGTGTGTGTGTGTGTGTGTGTGTGTGTGTGTAAGTAAAAGGTACATCAAACAGGCCTGCTTTGTGGGATATGATCAACATCAACATGAAACATATTTTCTCTGTGATGGTTAGTTTAGTGTGTCAACTTGGTGAGGTCACAATACCCAGATACTTGGTCAAACATTATTCTAGATGTTTCTGTGAGGGTATTTTTTAGGTGAGATTGAGGTTTAAATGAGAAGACTTTGAGTGAACAGATTACCCTCTATACTGTGGGTGGGCCTCATTCAGTCAGTTGAAGGTCTTGATAGAAAAAAGACTTAACAGAAAATTAAACTCTGCTAGCAGACTGCTTTTGGATTTGAGCTGCAACAACTCTTCCCTGGGTTTCCAGTCTGCCGGTCTACCCTGCAGATTTTGGACTTGACAGCCTCCACAATTTCTTAAAATAAACCCCTCTCTCTATCTCTATAAATGTGTATGTATATATAGATATATGCACATATATATGTATCCACCTATCTATATATATGCACACATATATATGTGTATATGTCTATAAATACATTCTATTGGATTTTGGGAGAACCTGTCCTTCTCTCACTGTCCTTAGAATACCCAATCCTATATAATAATCTGGAGTCCCAGTATGATACAAAGTCATGTCTTTCCACACGGAGAAAGCCCTTCATGGGTAACATGTTTCTGGTGGGATGGGAGGTGGGGGGAATTCCCATCTTCTCCTTTCTTGATGATATTTCCTGCCCTCTGGCTGGTTCCTGTACTTGAACCCTCCATGGTTAGTATATGGTAAAGGAGGAGAGGCTTTTTGGGCAGGACATTTTGGAATTCAGGGTACTTGTGGGGAAGGATAAATCAGAGGAAGTGCTGAGCTGGCCCCCAAGCATGGGTCCCAGTGCTGGGGCCTCTTATCCTGTCAAGGGTAGTACTGATCACTGGTGTTATCCTTTTATGCCCAAAGGATTCTTTCCATCATAATGTTCTTCTAAACTGCTCAGATAGCTCAGTTGGTAAAGAATTTGCCTGTAGTACAGGAGACCTGGATTCGATTCCTAGGTGGGGAAGATCCCCTGGAAAAGGAAATGGCAACCCACTCCAGTATTCTTGACTGGAAAATTTTATGGATAGAGGAGCCTGGTGGGTTATAGCCCATGGAGTTGCATGAGTTGGACAACACTTAGCAACTAAACCACCAAATTGCCCCCATGGTGATATCCTCTGCTTGGGTTTAGATAGTTACAGCCTCAGTAGGTCAAGGTAGAAAAATGGCCTGGAATGCCCGTTTTTGCAGGATGTGATGATTCAGATACTCTCTGCATACCACCTATGGAAAGCTATGATATTAATACAAAAAGAGAAGGCAGAGAATTAAGTGGAGGCCAAAGAGATTTCCATATGGTGAGATTTATTATTTCTTTGTTATTTTTAAAGTTGTTCCATGAAGTGAGTTGAGCTCATGGAAAATTATTCAGCCACAGGACAGCCCTGGAAAAACCTATCTTGGCCCTGTTGGGCCTTCTACTTTTAAAAGACTTTATTCACATGTCTAGACAGGTTAACTTGAAGTTAACCGTCTTACTTCATAAGAACCAAGCTCTCAATCCATTTACATTTTTTATTACCCCACATATATCCTGAGGCTTAAAAGATTCAGAGGGGGGTTCAACATTATTTTAAAATGATCTAGAGGTCTGGGATGGTAAAGATTGCAGTCAGTGTCTTTGGCTGGAGATTGACTTCAAATCTCTCATTGAACTGTCTGATAGTTGCGTTCCATCTCAGATTACTTTGGCTACTCATTTTCCTCTTCACTCTCTAGCCCTAGTTTGTCTTTTCATCTAGGTTTCTGTTGAAGCTGAAATGATTTATGAGGCTTTTTGAATGTATAAACATGTTGCATGTTGGCCTCAGAAGAAAGGTCAAGGTTGGACTGAAAATTTTCCTATGCAGCATTTATAAGTAGTTTAAGCTACTTTTTGGGAGGAAGGGAGTGAGAACCACCTCGTGCCCAGAGGGAGCACTGCTTACCATCTGCAAGGGGTCTGCCTTCCAGCATTAATGCAGGGCTCCTGGCTTCAGTCAAAAACTTCAAGGGGCACAGAACTGTATCCATCTTCATCACCGTGTTGATTATCACCAATGCTGAGACCAGTGCTGATAGCTTAATTTTATGTATTATTTTTGGCTGTGCTGGATCTTTATTGGTGCGTGGGTTTTTCTCTTCTTGCGGTGAACAGGAGCTACTCTTTAGCTGTAGTGGGTGGGCTTGTCATCGTGGTGGTTTCTCTTTCTGCAGAGCATGGGCTCTAGGTAGCACGGGCTTCAGTAACTGTAGCATGTGGGCTCAGTAGTTGTGCTGTATGGGCTTGGTTGCTCCACGGCATGTGGGATCTTCCCGGACCAGGGATTGAGGCTGTGTTTCCTGCATTGGCGGGCAGATTCTTTACCACTGAGCCACCAGGGAAGCCCAACTAGTTTTAAATATGGATGAACTTCTTGCTGTTTTCTTGTGTGTAACCACACACAAGATGGAGTCAAGATACTAGTAAACCATACTTTACATAGTAGTGCTTTTTAAAGGACATAGCAATTCTTTGAAAGTAAAATTGAATAAATGTTTTAAATACACAGTGAACTTGCTTTTGTAAGAATTCCTTTGTTTGGGGCAAAGCAATTCACTTTTTTGGCAATTTGCATTCTGATGTTTTGAGTTGCATTTTTGGTTATACATCACCCTCACAGGGATGTATCCCTTTTTAATACAGCAAATTCCTTATTTTTTGAAGTATAAATATCTTTGCTTATTTTTAAGAAAGTGGGTCATGTATCCTATCTAGTATACTAATTTATACCTTCATGCCATTCATTATATACTCTACATACATTTTGGAGTTAAAATGTGTTCATCAAATCACATTTTAACCTTGACTGCAATTTTGATTTCTGATGTGTCTTTGCATGGAAAAAATGTCTAGATAATGAATCCTCATATATAGTATTAATATAAGAATATTTTTTAATGTGCAAGCCCATGTGCATTAATGGAGAGGCCACCTTTTTGGTCCATTTAGACCAGTATTTACATTTAAAATACTTACTGATACAAATGTAATTGACTTCTATTTGTCCCTCTTGTTTATTACTTTGAGGCAGTCTTTTTGAAGAGGAAGGAGAGTGGGCTTTGGATTCAGAGCTTTGGTTTAAATTTCAGTTCCTTCATCTGCTCTGTGACCTTGGATAAATTGTTCCACCTCCCTGAGCCTTGGCTTTTTCAGCTGCAAAATAGGACTTACCAGATTCCTGTTACTTAGTTGAAGCTACCATGTAATACAGAGCTCTGTAGAGCAGATAGTCGTGAAAAGAGGCTGACCTGTATGCCAATGTCAGGAGTGCTCTGGCTTCCAGATCCAGGGTTATCCTTAGATGGTCTGTGACAGAAATGGGCATCTTCCACTCCACACAGCTAGAAGTCACCCAACAGGTCTTTTCCTTTTTAAAAGGGTGAATTATCATTCTGGAGGGAAATTTTACTCAACTTGTTTTAGGAGAACCAGTAAATGAAACTAATTACAAGGAAAAAACAGAAAGTGTAGGAGAAATACATATAAAACTTTTAACTCACTTCCTAAGTTGTCATATGTAATGTAGTTGAAAGCAATAAACACTAAGGGGACAAAAGTCCGGTGAGGAGAGGAAACGCTTATAAGAGACATGAAGACCTCAATCATGACACTAGGCATTATTTAGCTGAAAGCCCTTTTGAGATGTATTTTTGCATATGCATTGGTATTGCCATTGATAGGTTTATAGAATTGTTGAATCGTGGCTACCACATAGAGGTGTGCCTTAGAGCTTGATTATAAAATCAATCTCGGAAGGACTTTTGCCTCTAGCCCTGCATCTACTGTCCTCAGTCCTGATATGCAGTGTGTTTGGTGGACTTTGAGTGTCTTGGGAGGAAGCTGACATGGCCATTCAGCTTGGCAATCTTCATAACTCTGCCTCTCAGTCTCCTTCAGTTCTGGGAGCCGAGGTTAGGGAACCAGGAGCTGCCTGTGGCAGCTGATAAAAGTAAAATGAAGCTTCTCGAGGTTCTGGGCAGCAGTCACAGTGGAGACAGGTGCAAAGAGCAGAGGCTAGCTCTCAACACCAGCTGCTCCACAGGGCCGGAGGTCAGGGGCGGTGGGCTTTACATTTGGATTTTTCAACTCTTGGCTTTGACTCATTAGTGGGGTGTAAAATCAATCTAATGGGTTGAGGAAAAAGTGTAAGTGAAAGTGTTAGCCCCTCAGTTGTGTCCGACTCTTTGTGACCCCATGGACAACAGGGCTACAGTCCTGGAATTCCCCAGGCAAGAATAGTGGGGTGGGTAGCCATTCCCTTCTCCAGGGGATCTTCCCCATCCAGGGATCGAACCTGCTTCTCTTGCATTGTGAGCAGATTCTTTACTGTCTGAGCCACCAGGGTAGCCCTAATGGGTTGAGGCCGTCATTGTAAATAATTGAAAAAGATGAGAATAGCAAATAGAGATTTCCTATTAGGTGAGGATAAATATTATTTCCTGAAATTTTCTTTCACTTGTGTGTATGTATATATATATATATGTATATACATGGATATTCTGCATTGAGTTGTGATTGAAAATGTTTCTCTTTTAGGATGTGGCAGGATGTGCTCCACAGTCACTACTATGTTCGATGACCAAAATATAATTATAAAATTCATAAACCGCAGAGTGATTGTACCAAGACAGATGCATATGCAAACAAGTACACACACACACACACACACACACACATGTTAATGGCTTTTCCCCAAAGGCTTACATTGGCAATATGAACAAAACCCAGTTAAAACCAATTTATTCTCAGTTTTATAAATCCAAGGCCATCTAGGGAGTTAGAATAGGGATGTTCTGTCCTAGGGCAAAAAGCTGGAGTCAATATTAGGATCTCTTATTAGGATGTAAAAGACCATGCCTTGGTAAACCACCATCTAAAGGAGGGCCATTCTTGAGGCCCCTTCCGATCATCTTGGAGCCAGAAAAAGGAATAGAGAGGAAGAGAAAGATTTTAGGGAAAACCAAAGATATCAAACATTGCTGCTCTTAAACACACGAACCCTAAGCAAGCTGTGGAAATAATGAGGGACAAAGAACAAGAGATCTCCTTTCATCTGTGGCATTCTTTGCACAGATTCCTCGATGAGACGCTCAAGCCAGGATCTGTCTGCCTGAATGTTACTGTGTTGGACCTTGTACATGTGGCTGGCTGAAGCCGCTGATGTCACAATTAATCTGACAAGGTATCTACACTGAAAGAGGAGAAGAGATGCTTAGCCTGGTCCAATGGAGTATGTCAATGAATAACGTGATGAAGCTAAGAGAAGGTAAAATTGGGCTGAATATCAAGGAAAAAAATTGCCTAACAGAAAGGTCTATTAGACAGTGGAGTGGTCTCTCCAGGGGAACAGTGGCAGGCCAGTGGTGCTGGAATCATTTACAAGTTGGCTGTCGAAAGCCCCTGAGAATTTGCTGTGGGGAACAGGACTGAGTTGACAGGAGTGGACAAGATGACCTCGAAGGTCTTTTCCACCTTTAGTGCCTACAATTCTGCGATTGTCCGCTCTTGACTGAAGCACTCTCGCTATAGCTACTCTCTGGGGCCTGAAACACATGGAATAATTGTTAGTAAGATACCCAGGGATGAAACATTTTTGAGGAACCATTTGTTCTCGGCCTTCTTTTTCCGTTCAAAATTGGGCCAGAGAGAAATGATAAAGGAAACGAGGAAGAAATCAGTGTTTATTGTTCTCAAGGCCGACATTATTATTTTAGTCTGTATTTATTCATTCAAAATCTTTGATCAAATGCAAAACTATTCTTAAAGTTTGTATTTTAATATAAAGGCAATTTTTGGGGGGACTAGACCATACTAAATTTCTTATTTCTCAACAGGTTGTTTTAGCATTGTGTAGAAAGAGCCCATTTCAGGGGCTGTTTAACAGATGAAATAAGTTCTTGGATAAGGAGCATTTTTCCATCGGCAACATGGTTAGAACTCTTGTACATTTGCATTTCTGTGTTTCAGAATTATTCAGGCAATAAATTACTCAGGATGTCAACCTTATGCTGAAATAGAAATGACCTACTTTGTGAGGATCTCATGTATTTTAAATTTAACCTTGTGACTTTTCTTCAACTGGGAACAGGAGGGCTTTGTAAGTAAGATTGTAAGAAAATCAAAAATAGCTACAATAAATTGAACTCTTACTATGTGCTAGATGTTATTCTAAAGGTTTGATGAGCATTAACACATTTGTTTTCTTATAGCGACCTAGGAGCTAGGTGCTCTTATTACACTTGGGGAAACTGAGGCACGGAGAGGTTAAAAATCTTACCTAAGATGACAAACCCAGTAAGAGGCAGATCTGAGTTCAAAACCTGTACCCCTGACCATTATTATTCTACCACCTTTCCAAGTATAGTTTTCTATTTTTTTTTTTAAGACTAATAATGAGGACAGGGATTTTGTTCTTTCTTTGTTCTTTGATGAACCTCCAGAGCCTAGAACAGTCCCTGGCACATTGTAGGCACTCAGCACATTTTGGCTGGAAGAATGAATGGAAGTTGATATTGGCAGTTCTAAGTTTTTCGATGCTAAATTCATATATTCCAATTTTGCTGGTTAAGTGAAAAAGGCAACTTTTTATCTCTCTTCTATTTATCTCAACGATATTCTTAGATTCAAAAAGTTTTCTTCTAGATGCTTCCCTTGACTTCTTGGAAAAGATTAGCTGTCCTTGAAACAGGGTCCAAAAGTATCCTGTATTTCCTTGCCAAGGCAACTTTCACACATTACTGTGATTCTTTAGTTAGCCATCTTCCTGGCTTCATTGTAAACTTTATGGGCAGGGTCTGTGTTTTGCTCACCACTGTAACTATAGACCCAGCACAGAACTGGGCACAGAGTCTGTGGATAGTTGTTGAGAGAATGAAAGAAGATATTCTTTCTAACTTATTTTTCTTCTTGTTATATACACAGAGCTTTCATAATCTGTATTAGCTATCTATTGCAGTATAACAAATTACCAAAAACTCAGTGACTTAAAACAATAGAAAGTATCTATTAACTCTTACAGTTTCTGTGGGTCTGTGTGGTTCTGACTCAAAGTCTTTCATGAGGTTGAAGTCAGAAGTCACTTAGGGCTGTAGTTGTCTGAAGGCTCAATTAAGGCTTGAGGATCCAATGCTAGGATGGGTCCCTTACTGGTTTCTTGTTGGCAGGCCTCAGCTGCTTTTCACAGGGGTTCTCCATGGGACTGCTTGAGTGTTTGCAGGATGAGGCAGCTGGCTTTCCCCAGAAAGAGTGGTATAAGAGAAGATGGTGAATGCTGCAGCGTCTGTCGTGACCTAGCCTTGGAAGTCATATGCACTTCATTCTGATGGTCATATGGAATGGTCCTAATTCAGTCTACACAGCATGGGTACCAGGATCAGGGGGAGCCATAATGGGCATTGGTTGCCACACCTACCATTTGAGATCTCTTCCTATCCAGCCTGTGAGATATTATTCCTTTTTTACTAATAAGGCCAACAGTACATTGCCTAAGATTATATTCAGTGCTTAAATCCAAGTTTAGTTCCTCTAAGTGTTCTTTCCAATATATCATAGCTGAATGATTAAATAAATAACATAGAAATTACATATAGAAATACCTTTTAGAAAACTCAAGGTATAAAAATCTAAATATCAAATTAGAAGTGTTATTTGCATTATGTAATAAAAGGATTCCCACTGTACCACAGGATTATTTAAATGGCATATTCAAGAATGACTCAATTTATCAAAGATGAGTTTTATTGTGACTTTTGGGGACACACTTGCTAGGTAATGAGAAGTATAATTTTAAAACGTGTGTTGGAAGCACTCAGTTATATTAGCTTGTGAATTTCTTGAAGGCAGGGATATCTTCAGTGCCAACTCTGGCACCCAGCCTGGAGGAAACTTTCAAAAAATTTTTATTAAAGAAAAGAGTGGTTATGGCAAAATATCTGTAGTTACAATTTCTTAAGAATCTTGTTGTATGTGAAAAGTTGGCATACCATTTAAAAAATTCATTTATTCTTATAGCTGAGTCTGATCCCTACTGAACTTTATATTACTAGACTACCTAAAACTTATTTAGATTTTAGTACCAGCCTGATGTGAAATTTTTTATCCCTACTGAGTTACGAGGTTGAAAACCTGACATATATCTAATGAAAACAAAGAAAAGGTTAAAAAGAAAAGTCTCATCTAAAGAATGGATAAAAGACCTGTTTTCAGAACATGTAAGTAAATGCAGTGGTAGTATTTATTATTAGACCCAATTAACCAACCAGACTATTGATAAATCTGAATAAAATCTTTTCCATTGGGGGGGGAAAACACTGAAGAATTTTAAAAAGTTAAAAAATATATATCACACTCCAGTTGGGTCAAACACTTGAAGAGACTCTTGGCAGATTTTTATGTTTGATAGCCAGAGGGTCTAATGTTTTCTGATTTGAACACTATTGCTTGTTTGTAAAGAGTTTCTAAGGGAAAGTGAACAGCTGCTTCTTCAGAATGACTCTTTATTAAGTCTTGCCTGCAAAGTTAGTAGTTATCAGGTTTATGGTAGATAGTATGGTTGTTAGCATAAGCTCACATAGGTGATCACATTATGGTAAGACATAGATAAAAGATGGAAACAGTGGCAGATTTTGTTTTCTTGGGCTGCAAAAATCACTTCTGACTGTGACTGCAGCCATGATATGAAAAGAAGCTTGCTCCTTGGAAGAAAAGCTATGACAAACCTAGATAAGGTATTAAAAAGCAGAGACATCAATTTGCCAACAAAGGTCAGTATAGTCAAAGCTATAGTTCTTCTAGTTGTCGTGTATGGATGTGAGTGTTGGACCATAAAGAAGGCTGATTGCTGAAGAATTGATGCTTTTGAACTGTGGTGCTGGAGAAGACTCTTGGCAGTGCCTTGGACTGCAAGGATATCAAACCAGTCAATCCTAAAGGAAATCAACACTGAATATTCAGTGGAAAGAGTGATGCTGAAGCTGAAGCTCCAATGCTTTGGCCACCTGATGTGAAGAACTCACTCATTGGAAGAGACACTTGATGCTGGGAAAGATTGAAGGCAGGAGGAAAAGGGGGCAACAGAGGATGAGATGGTTGGATGATATCATGGACTCAATGGACATGAATTTGAGCAAACAGGAAACCCCAGGAGATAGTGAAGCACAGGGAAGCCTGGTGTGCTACAGTCTATGGGGTCACAAAGAGTCAGATACAACTTATCAACTGAACAGCAACAATAGCATAGATAAAAGATAAAGAGTTAAAGAAAGATTGTTGAATAACTACTGTTAAGGATAAGAAGGTTAGCTTTAGAATCCTAATCATGATGATAGTCTGATATGAATATTTTGCAACTTTATCAGTTTAGTTCAGTTCAGTCATTCTGTCATGTCAGATTCTTTTTGACCCCAAGGACTGCAGCACACCATGCTTCCCTGTCTATCACCAACTCCCAGAGCTTGTTCAAACTCATGTCCATAGAGTTGGTGATGCCATCCAACCATCTCATCCTCTGTCATCCCCTTCTCCTCCTGTCTTCAATCTTTCCCAGCATCAGGGTCTTTTCCAATAGTCAGTTCTTCACATCAGGTGGCCAAAGTATTGGAGCTTCAGCTTCAGCATCAGTCCTTCCAGTGAATATTCAGGACTGATTTCCTTTACGATTGACTGGTTTGATCTTGCTATCCAAGGGACTCTCAAGAGTCTTCTCCAACACCATACTTCAAAAGCATCAATTCTTTGGCACTCAGCTTTCTTTATAGTTCAACTCTCACATCCATTCATGACTACTGGAAAAATCATAGTTTTGAGTAGATGGACCTTGGCAACTGTATACAGTTTATTTTTGTGATGATGGTAATATAAGATGATTTCTCTTAATCTTAGTTCAGGTAGTGTAGATGCATATTTCCAAGTGTTGAGCTTTCTGCATGGATTTTGAGTTAGTCATTCTTCTGTTTAAATAGTTAGCTGTTTAACTGAAAGAAGCATCTATCACAGGAATGGAAGTACATGCAATGTCGTATCCTACCCCTTCCTTACCCAGAGCAGACTTTTATCATGGCATGTTTCGTCCCCAAGTCAGTGTTTGGGTTGGCAAAAGAACTGGAGATTTTCAAGATTAGGAGAGATCAAAATTATCACCCACAAGAGAGAACTGTGCAGCAATATATAGGAATTTGCCTTGATAAATCAATAACTTACTTGTTGGCTAAGGATAGTAAATTAAAGTCACCTAGGGAAATTATAAGGGGAACATTTGCTCTTTTGTGTAAGTTGTCATGGATTGTCACTTAATGTTTTGAATATAAGAAGAATATATAAGAATTAAAATTTTATTTTTAGTTCAAAAAAATTTAAAACTAAGAACACTCAATAGATTGACTCCTGTTTTAAAGCAAAATCTACCCATAAAAGGTATAGAAGATTAAAACTAGAAAGGACCACTGAGACCACATATTCCCACCTACTCTCCATTTTATCCGTTTTATCATTGTAAAAAGTAAGATTCTCTCATATTGGGGAGCTGCCTCATATAGTTCACAAAGCTCATAAATGATAGCAGTGGGGCTAGTGAAGTTGCTGCAGTCTTAGTTGGCCATTTCACCCACTGAGTTCAGCCTCTGTAGTGAAGGCATAAAGGAGGTGGATTTCACAGTCTTCCTCTCTAAGGTATAATGTTCTTCTCTAACCCCTCATGAACCCCCTGATATTACATATTTATTTATTGTCCGTCTCCACCTACTAGAATATAAACTGCTCGAGGACTAGGTCTGTTTCGGCTTTGTTTTCTACTATTTCCCTATTACATCCTCCTCATTTATTGAGGATATAGTACATGTCCAAAAAACAGATGCCATTGAATAAATGAACTGAGATGGGGCTCATTTGCTTTGAGAATTGTTGCTAATCTCCTGCTTCAGATAGCTACCACCAGCTGACTGAAGTTAGCTTCTGAGGAACTTGTGTGGGGCAGACTCCAAGGTCACCCCCATAATCCTCTTCTCCTGCTGTTCGCATCCTTAGGTAATCCGTTCTGTCTCCTTGCGAGGAGGCATGGTCTATGACTTGCTCCTACCAATAGAAGGCAGCAAAGCATACGTGTGATTCCATGTGTGTGATTTCATTAGATAAGACTGTGATACCAGCCTTGCCAAAAGACATTCTTTCTTGCTGGTTTTAAAGAAGAAGCAGACTGCCATGTTTTGAGCTGCTTATGAAGAGGATCACTAGACAAGGAACTGAGGGTGGCTTGTAGATGACATCCAGCAAGAAACTGAGACCTCAGTCCAGTAGTCTGCAAGGTACCGAATGTGACCAGGGACCACTTTACTTCTCCAGCTGAGCTACAGATGAGACCCCAGCCCTGATAGTACCTTCACTGCAGCCTTACAGAAGACCAAGTGAAGCCAGGCCCAGACTTCTGATTCACAGGAAATGTGTGTAGTTTTAAGCTGCTGTTTGTTGTAATTTGTCTAGCAATAAATAACACCCCTCGTTTAGATGTATTTCTTTCATTTGGATATTCACAGAATAGAACTCTGAACTAGGTTTGGAGTATTCTAAATTCAACACTGTAATCTAGGAGAAAATGAAGCTCTCTTTAACGTGAAAAGGCTTAGTCTCTGCTTTGGTTTCTGTTGAATCCATAGGGCCATAGCATTCAGCTGTTTATAATCTACTGGCATTTGATCATGGCTTCTTATTCACAGAAGTCAGAGTTCCCTTCCCTTTACTCCTTTCTACTCGCTTGATGCCAACATTCAAACTAATTCACAAGACAAACTGGGCATGGGGTCAGGGTGGAAGCATATCTGGGTCTCTTTGCTTACTTCCAAAAATTGTTCTCTACATTTTGACTGTATTTCAAATTAGCCCAGAGGTAAGTAACCAAAGATGCCATTCTCTTAAAAGGTGTTTTCATTTAAAATGGTTTGTCTGTGTAGACTGTGTGTTAGTAAAGGTTGATGAAGCCCCTTTTAAAAAATGGAGTCAAGGACTTCCCTGGTGCTCCAGTGGTTAGGAATCTGCCTTCCAGTGCATGGGACTCAGGTTTGATCCCTGGTCAGGGAACTAAGATCCTACATGCTGCCTGCGTGCTGCAACGAAGACCCACTGCAGTCAAAATAAATAATAATAATAATAATAATAATAATAATAATAAAAATATCTCTTTAAAAAAGGAGTCAATTTTTTAATGAGTCTAAATGGCTTAACTATTTTTATTACTGAATTTTGTGGGGTTGGCAGTTTCTGTGTGTGGTGAAACTGTGCTTTTGCATAATAGCCTATGTATAATTTTACACTATTCTTGTCCTGCCTCTTTACTTCATGAGTAATTGATGATATCAGTATCTTTTCCTTTACAAAATTGTTGCTGTTTAGCAAAATTCGCTTTATATCCAATCTCATTTTTTCCAACTGATTCCATAGAAAGTTACGTGGATATCCATAAAAAAGTCATCAAATAATGAGTTGAGCCTGTTTTATGAAGATAATGTTAACCTTATGGCCACGTCTGTGAGCTCCTAGAGTTATGTTCAATGTGCTTTTACAGTTACTTTAGAACTACAGGACACTATCGTCTTCTTTATCTCTAGTTACCAAGGAAAACAGTTTATTTGAAGAATTGTCCTTTTTTATGTATTTAAAGCCTTCAGAACTGAGACCTTAATGTTCCTCTTTATCAGACTTAATTTCCAATGCCTCTGAGAGCTAGCCTGCAATACCTGATTTTACCATTAGGTGCTGCTCTTTAAAATTTCCTCCCCTACTCCCCTACACACCAAACTAATTTGAGGATACAGAAGCACCCCATACTTAATTTTTTTTTGATACATTTTTTTCTTATTTTCTCTGTCTGTAATTTATTTATTTATTTTTTAAAATATTTTTTATTTTTTAAATTTTAAAATCTTTAATTCTTACATGCGTTCCCAAACATGAACCCCCCTCCCACCTCCCTCCCCTTGAAGAAGTATTTTTCCTTAAATAAATCTCAGAAGCCACACCCTAACCTAAATTTTCAAGTCTGACATTTATAAGTTATTGTAAAATAAATTAGTGAGCTATTCTAGGAATGCTATCAGATTTCACTTTTACAGAATGCTTTTTTTTTAAGTGCAAAGAGATCTTTCTGACAAGAAAATATGTTAAATATATTAAAAATGTATAACTGGGGAATTATCTTTGAAATACATTTTTTTTTATTGTTTAGATGTTTAGTTTCTGTTCTGAGTAAACTAGAAATTACCTAGATATTTTGATTTCATTGTCAACTGCATAAATTTTTCAAGTGTAATTGAATTTCTTGAAAGAAGTAAAAATATACTTTTCTGTTTTTTAAAAAAGCAGCAGAAAGAATTCCAAAGAGAAACGAACTTTTACTGCAAGAGTGGCATTTCTAATCTTTGTACTTCCATAATAGACTAGGGATTAACAGTTGTGGCAGCAGCAGCTAGTTTTTTGGAGGGGGGAATGTACGTAACGGATCTGAGGCAATAATTCAATGCTTAAATTGTCTCATGTTCCATGAAAACTTGAGGTAGGATGTCAGAGTGTCTCAGATACAATGTTTTGTGACAGTAAGCAGCCAGCAGCCCTTGGCAGAAGTTGTGGACTTACAGGTTAACTCTGGGTGTTCCACTGAGGTTACCAGCCCATCTATGTCAGTTCCTAGAGACCTACCTGGGCAGGGGAAGATAAGAGTTAATCTGGGATCTGGGAGACAGGTGTAATAAAAATAATAACAATCACAGAACTCACTATATTTCAACATAGAGAGTCATATTCAGGGAAGAAGTTTTCTTTATGGGAAGGTTTCCTCTTTTATTCTTTACATTTTTTTTTTCTTTAAAAAATATTTGCTGATTTTGGAAAATTGTTTCCTGTGAATGAAACTCTTCACTTTAGGGTTGATATGTTGTGGCTTATGAAAATTTGAAATACCTGTTATGGATCAGCTCTCACTTAGCAAGGGCTGTATTTGTCAGGTGATGATTGAAGTTGTAAATCAGTATTCTCGGATCTGGAATCTCCTATAGTGAAGCAAATAGCTGCAAACCTCAGCTTTAAGAATAAAATAAAATGAAACAGCAGTAATAATAATAAAAAAAAAACCTTGACAGGCAAATTTGGTGTTTCACATTGTACATTTCTTTTCAGTCTCTCAAACTTTCTGAACACTATAATTTGTTTGTACTGCTGTACCACTATCATCAAAGATACAGGACTTTATTAGCTCTTCTCCCCTAGGAATGCCTTTTTTTAAGAGAAAGGAATGCATAAAAGTTCAGCCACTTGAGTCTGCGTAATCACTCTTCTAGCAAAAAGTTTTGTATTTCTTTAGTATGAAAAGGAAAAGAAGGAAGGAAGACTATAAAAAAAGAAGAAATCATAAAAGGGAAGGAAGAGGGGAGGAAAAGAAGAAGAAAAAGAGAAAGAGAAAGAAACCGTGGGACACATTTTCTTTTGGAAAAGCACAGCACCAAGGTGACAATGTTGTGCCATGAGATTGGGATGATTTCTCAAACCTTCCCTTCCAAGTTCAGCCACATTCCCTTCCAAGTTGAATAGTTCTTAGGAATAAATAGTTCGTATGTTTAGAGCACAATGTTAGTAAACAATAATTCCTTTACTGTCTGTGGGGAAAATTTTGTCCTTGCTGTGGATCAGGACTGAATGGTCATCTTAATTTTAGCTCAAGTGCTTTTAAACATTTGAAAGGAATTAAGATGAGATCAAATGAGAAGTGATAGGAAGTGGCTTTAAAAGCCTATGGGGCTGGAATCATGGGTTATTAATGGCCTAAGCTGATCATTTAGTCACAAGTCTGAAGTCTGTGTCTAGTTTTGCTCTCCCGAGGCTGAGATCCCCTCATAAGACAGCTGTCCAGAACATGGAGGAGAGCTAAAGGGGGGAAGGAGGAACTTTCAGTTGGTGGCGGAGAACCTTGCACTGGCTGCTCCTCTGTGCTAATAATCAGTCTGTCTCTACATCCGAAGATATGCTCATCAGCTTTTCCACACCAAAATGGGATGGCCCTGCCATTTACCTGGAGGACATGAAGCTGGGTTGGACTTCTTACCTGGACCAGCCTCCAGTTCTTAGTACTTTGATGTTTTCTCTTTCTATTATGTTCACCACCATCTTGCCATCTCAGCAGTCATTCTTTTGTTATCCATCCTACTTGATCTCTCTTCTCCTGAGTCATGGATGGGAGGGAACTAAGGGTAGGGGTAGATGAGTGTGAATGGGTCCATGGGACTTCCATGATGCCATATTTAGAAGTGTCTGGAAGCCAAGAGTGTGACCCTGGCCTTGATGTGAAAGAACCTGAGCCCGCTGTATAGAACCAGCGGCTTGGGTGCCTACCTTGGGCTAGCTCACAAGCTTTCACTGTGGACTGTGGGACAGAAGGGCAGTGAATTAGTGGAAGAGATTGGGAGCTGGATGGGGGAGATGATTCTTCTTTGAAGCACATCAGTCCTGCTCTGCACAGGAAGCCTGGGTCTGGGATTCTTGTAATTGCTCAATATTCCTGATAGAGCTTGTAGCCTGTTGGCAATCTATCCTGAGGCAGAAAAAGATTCTCTTTAAGCTGGGGAGGGGGAAACCCTCTTGATCTTAAAAAACAAAAAAAAACAAAATACGCCTCTGCTTTGCTCCTTCTAGTGACACACAAAGGGGATGACGAGCGATAGAATGGAGGAGAGTGATGATGGCAACTGTCCTCAAGGGCTGTTTTGAGAAGCGAGGGAAGAGGTGCAGGCCTAGGCTGCCAGACCCTGTGTTCCGCTGAGGCCAAGACCCGAAGACACCAAACAACTGAGACTGAAGACAGCACCTCCTGTTAGTTCCTCACACACACGCCCCTCCTCCCCAGGCCTGTCTCTCAGGTGGCCTCACGCTTCATCCAGTCCCTGCAGAAACTCATCTGGTTTGTAGGTCTTTCCTGTGGGGCTGCCGGGTAATATTCTTGGGACAGGGCTTTGGCCGTGAGAACCATTTGGCAAAAGGTCACCCACTCCCAGGATCCGGTCTGGCCACAGCCCTCCCCCCGCGTGACCCCCCCCCCCCCGCCCCCGCCATTGATTGTAACTCTTCATTCTTGAGACTGCAGGGCAAGGAAACAAGGCACAGTGGAGCCAGCTGAGTGCCTCCCCTAGCTTAGGTTTCCATGATTTGAGAAAGGAAAGCTGAGTGATAACAAGGGCTAACTCCTTTAAAGACTTCCTGTCACCGTAGAGCAACGGTTCTCAAATTTTAGCACCTGTTCAGATCTCCTAGAGGATTTGTTTACACTTAGATTTCTGGGCCCCGCTCTCAGAGTTTCTGATTCAGTAGGGCTGAGGTGGGCCTAAGAATTTGTGTCTAACAAGCTCCCAGGTGCTGCTGATCCCACAGGCCCAGGGACTCTGCTTGAAGACACCCTGAAGCTCAGGGCGAGCCCTGGCTCGCTGCCCGACTCCATCTGTGACCTCTGTAGATAGCTCTGATCCTACTGTCTTATAGCATCTTTCTGCATGTCTGCCTGCTTCTTCAAACTCTTATGGTCCTCGAGGGAGTTTTTCTGTTTCTAGGGCAGAGCTTGGCAGGTCGAGAGTGTTCAGAACGATTTTGTTGAAGGGTGACTTTTGAGATGCTGTATCACATGCTTTGATGTGCTTTAGAATCATAGACTGTTATGGGAATTTAGAGCTGACCTAATCCAACCAAGTTGTTCTACAAACAGAGAAACTGGAGTTCAGAAAAACCCAGGTCATAGGATCACACAAGACTGCCCAGGATCACATAACTTGCCAGTTGTATACTTCAATTAAGTGCCCTAATTATTTCCAAGGTTTATCGAACAGTTGTTCACTATGTGCTGGAAACCAGGCTCCACTCTCAGTTGGATTCTCCAGGCAGGAATATTGGAGTGGGTTGCCGTGCCCTCCTTCAGGGGATTTTCTCAACCTAAAGATTGAACTCGAGTCTCTTCTGCCTACCTGCATTGGCAGGCATGTTCTTTAACCACTAGTGCCACCTGAATCTCCCTGTATTATCATTTAATTCTCAGAGTACTCCTGTGTTTAGTCACTCAGTCTTGTCCGACTCTTTGCGACCCCGTGGACTGTAGCTCACCAGGCTCCTCTGTCCATAGGGATTCACTAGGCAAGACTACTGGAGTGGGTTGCCATGCCCTCCTCCAGGGGATCTTCCCAACCCAGGGATCAAGCCCAGGTCACCTGCATTGCCGGTGGATTCTTTACTGTCTGAGCCACCAGGGAAGCCTGAGTAATCCTGAGTCAGTACAATTACTGTACTCATTTTGCAAGTGAAAAAAACAAGACTCTGAGAGGTAAATTGCCTCAGTCACACGATAAGTGAGGAACCAGGCAGTGTGACCAGAGGATGATCAAAATACTGTTCTGCCTGACTATAGTTGGTGCTCGATGAATGTAGAGGCTCTGACGAATTCAGTTTTGCTACCTATGACCCGGAGAGTTACTTCTTGCACAGATTTTTGGAGGCCAAAATGAGAAGTACATATGTAAACCCTTTGATACCGTGAAGCGCTGTAGGACTGGATGAGGCTGTTAGGAGACACTGTTTCTGCAGGCACTTTCCTCTCTGGCTGAAGTGCCCCGCAGTGTTGGCTCCACGGCTGGTCAAGTCTTGCTCTAATAGAGTCTTGATTGCCCTTCTTAATACCCCTGTGTACGTGTGTTTTTCCTCTTTTTAAAAATCTCATTCGCAGTGCATTGCCTCACGTTGTGAGCTGTTGGCTTGAACACCTGTATGTAGTCTGTACTGCACTGTCATGCAGCGACCCCGCTGTACCCGTGTCTGTACTCCCAGGAGCATTACATGGAGGGGCCCTTGGTACCAGCTGAATTGGAGGTGCCCAGGTAGCATTATCCACCTGGATAGGTGGGGTGTGCAGGCATTCCCATCCTGGAATGGACAGTACAAGGGCTGAGCTGGTTGAGCCCTGGGGTGGCCCATGCTCCCACAGCGAGTTTCTGGTGGAGCTTCGCCCAGAGCTTAGGCTTCTGGGCTCCTGTTCATGATCACTGCCTCCCCCAGGAGCTGGTCAGTGACATGGAAAATTAGGACCATCCTTTCTTGGCCTCCAGGTCCTCCTCATTTTTGCCGACCAATTGTGAGTTATTCTTTCTCAGATGTCCAGGTCCTTCCAAAATGATCAGGAAATGTCCTGAGACTGCCCAGCTTCTGATGGCCAAGATTTGGGAAAATTGTCTTTGATGGCGTGGAGACTGCCCGGAGAAGGGGAGGAGGAGTGTAGAGTCACAGGTTTTGTGGGCCTCTCAACCAAATCCAGACTTTGAATGGGGCATAGGAAAATCTTGCTGTTGCTCCCTCCTCCCTAAACACACACACACATGCACGAGTGTCTGTGTGTGTACATATACATACACTCCAGATATCTCTCTATATACATATTTATATCTCTATATATGTATCTATATATATCTATATATGTATGTTTGTGGCTGCTTTGGGACCACTGAATTTTTCTCCCTCCCCAGCAGAGCTCCCTTTGGGAACATGGCCCTAGTGGTAATTTGGGAGTGTTTGAATCAGTCTGTCATCCCACACCAGAGGCTTTTTTCTTTCTCTTGGTTGTTACTGCCAGTTCTCTTTGGTTTTCTTTGTACTGAATTCTCAGCTAGGGATAAAATATAGTTTATCCTTGCTGGCTGGGAGGGACTGACTCACTAGAGGTTGAACCCCTCAGGAACAGTTTACTGATGCAGGGATTAAGATGAGCTGTGTCCACCCCACCATACCCTGCATATTTCAAAGATGGGATGGAGCCAGCCCCTCATGCAATGTGCCAGCCTCCTGGAGAGCTTTATGATGATGACTCCCTCTCCTGTTCACTTCAGGGCATGTGGGTGCCAGGAGCAGAGACAAGTTTGAATGTAAGCAAAGTTGCTACTTCAGCTCTGGCTGCCCCAGGGCCTGAATGTGGATAAAGTACAGCTCCTGAGACCTAGGTGAGGGCCTGTGAAGAAGCTGCCCGGAGCCTCCAGGCCTTGGCCCGCCCTGTAGAGGATTTCCTTTCTCGTCTCCTCTTTTGTTCACATCCCACTTTCTCTGGGTCCAGTCTGCATCCCGGTTCTGCTGAGAAGCCCCTGTGTAGGCAGAGGAGCAGTGGTCATGTTGCCCAGTGGATCTCACAGCCGTGCACTTGCTGGTGTGTGGGGCATGAGTCACAGGCATGCCCGTGTCAGGCAGTAAAAGACTGGTGTGGGCAGGCCCAGGACCAGGGCCCTGAATGATGAGAGGCTCCCCCACTGCCTCAAGAAGGAGCGTTTTAATTTCAGGATCCTCATCTCTCAGATGCATGCAATTAGTCTGCTTTTCCTTGGGGAAGGAGCGAGAAGGGGCTGAGGAGGAGCAGTAATGTCATTTTAGGGCACTTTGGAAATCACAGGACTGAGTCCTAAGGGGTCTCCTCAAAAACATAGGTGAAAAGTTCTACACTTTTTTAGGTGCATGAACTCCAAATCCCCTAACTTCTCTCTCATTCTAAAGAGCAAGCTGGGATGGAAGTGACAGTGACCTTGTCTTGGGGGAAATCTTGAATCTCTTCTCAATTATTAGAAGAAAATAAATTATTTTCAAGCCATAAGTTGTTATGGGAACAGTTTTCCTGTGACTTAGGTCATCTGTTAGAGACAAATTGTTGCTTCCCAACACATTTGAGAACTGTGTTTCTAACACAGTCTACCTTTGATAATAGACGGTCCTATACAGTTCACGGACTTCCCAGGTGGCTCAGTGGTAAAGAATCTGCCTGCCAATGCAGGAGATGTGGGTTCGATCCCTGGGTCGGGAAGATCCCCTAGAGAAGGAAATGGCAACCCACTCCAGTGTTCTTGCCTGGGGAATCCCCTGGATCGAAGAGCCTGGTGGTCTATAGTCCATGAGGTCACAGAGAGTTGGACATGACTTAGCAACTAAACAACAACAATAATATATGGTTCACTGTGAGTGTTATCTCCCTAAAAGTATTGTAGGACCATGGTGTTAGGACTGGAAGGCATATTAAAGTCATCTGGTTCAATTTCTTTATTCAGTGTATGAGGAAAGTGCTGTTCAGAGAGGTAGGTAACTCACTCAAGGTCACCCAGTGAGTTATGGGCTGGCAGTAGAACCTGGCCTCTCAGCCCTTGGTCTAGTGCTCTTTCCCCTGTCTGATGCCACCTGTATCTTTGTGGCACGCTGGCTGTGAATCCTATTCATAAAAGGACCAAGACTGTATATACCAAACCTCATCTGGACACCATGTACATAAAAGCAAGAATGAATTAAAAATAGTCATGAAGTCTTCTTCAGAGTTTAACCATATTGCCCATTCTTTCTTAATACAGCTGAGATTTCCACTCAGCCTCTTTTATATTTGAGAATACTTAGAAGCAACTCAACTGTCCAAAAACGATATTGGTAAATGATGGTGCATGCCCCTAATGTAATAATCTTGCAGCTATTTAAAATGATGCTGTAGAATAATAGCTATCAACCCAGAGAAGTACAGTAGAATGTTATGTGTAAAGCAGCAGAATTCTTAAGTATACAGGAGTATAACCTTAGTTCAGAAAAAAAAAATCCAGTATGCACAAAAAAGGGATATCAAAATGTTAACAGCTGTTATAATATCTGGATATTGGATTATGGAGTGATCTTTATTCTTTTCTGTATTTCCATTTTTTTCAATGAAGATTTATTACTTTTATATCAGGGAGAAACAAAAGGTGTTATTTTTTTAAGAAGAAGTTGGCACTAGAAAGATTTATACACAGTCCTCCAAAAAAGTCAGTTGGGAATGCATGCTCTCCTACAATACAAATTCAGATCTCAATGTGGCTCCTGACAGCAGTTCTGATGAAAGGATAGGAAAGCTGAATTTGGAATTTGAGTTTTCTTTCCTTTATCGGTTCTGGGCCAGATCATTTGATCGCCCTGTTTTCAGTTTTCTGGTGTCTCTTTTGAGTGTAATCCTTCTACCTTCTCTGGGGAAGGAGAGGGCAATATATGTGGGAAGGAGCCATACACACTCAGAAGTACTTTGGAAGTCTTAAATCCTTGGCCACAAAGAGGTCAAAGTGAATGGGTAGTAATGACCGAAGGGACCCTCGGAAACTCAGCTCACGCTTCCAGAATGTGAAATAAAGATAGGACTGGACCCTGCCGCTCAGGATTCTCCTGCTGTGTTGGAAGTGAGGCGTGGAAATCCCCTCAGCTGGTGTTTGGCAAATTTGCATGGAATACTCCTTAGCTGAACCAACTTGGCCTTCAAAAACTGATCAGGGGAGTTTGGGGGAAGCTGAGGTTTCTGTCACCGCGCTCTAACCCTGCGGTCCTTCCCAGAGAAGATGCTTGCTATTGGTGCCCACGTTGGCCTCCCACAGAGAAAGAGGATTGGGATGCCCCTCTGCCTGGGAACAGGGAACAAACGAGACAGCCTGAGGCTCCTGGATGGTGGGTTCATGTGGACCACAACTCAGTCGATGGATTCTTCTCCCTGCTTTGCAGGGGCTTCCTGAGCCACTTGAGAAATGTGCAAATACTTTTGTCTTGCAGCTAGAAAAACTGCCAAATTGAGGGCAGGAGGAGGAGGGACCTCCTTCCCCCAAACCCACTGATATGAAAACACAGGCCTTTCTTCTCTGTAGGGTGGCTCAGCTTGACTCTGAGCACTGGTCCCTGAGACTTGGACCTGATCTGGGAAGGTTTGAAAGGCTAATCTGCTCATTCCCATTCCAGACAGTCACAGTTTAGGGCTGCTGGTGGATACAGTCTACACTGTGGAAAAGAGCAATGTGATTACAATTGGTTTTACAGGCTCTTGGGAGCCAGCAGGGAGGCTTCCTCTGTCGTAATGTGGGGCTGACCACCAGGATGACCTGGGCAGCCAGCCTCTGGGACGGCTCTCTGATCTTTAGCTGATTGACCTCCTCTGCAGCAGAGACATTAGCAGAAGTCTCGAAGGTGAGCCGGGCACGTCCTTCTGGACTGTGTGCGACCTCCTGCTTTAATCACTGTTGCTCTTGATCCTGCTGCTCCAGGAAATCTGAAATGAGTCTTGCTGATGGAGCAAATGACAAGTCTTGAAAGCCTGTGCTGGTGACATCTTGCCAACTTTCAAGGCTTAGCTCAGATGCGGTTTCTACACTGAAGCTCTCTCTCATCCTCCATTTTCCATTCCTTCCTGTCTCCAGCCTATGTTTCAGACCTTGAGTTAGCCCTCATTCCTTTCTGCTGAGCATTTCAGTTCATTGCTTGCCTGTCTGTCTGCACCTCTGAGCTATAAACTCCACAGCATTCTTCACTATGCTGGCCTTGTGTAGGTGCCCATTAAATGCCTGGTGGTTTGAAATAAAAGGATGGGCCCCATCGTACTGGTATACTCCAACCTTGCCAATTGCTTTGACCATTCCTGGTCCCACACTAAGTTTATTTTCTTCCCCTTAATACCTACCTTAGTATGGGAGGCTGAGGCAGTCCATTGATTAAACAATAAATAATAAGTCCGCAAAGATGAGCCTTTTCCCAATGGCTCAGCGGGTAAAGAACCTGCCTACAATGCAGGAGGCACAGGAGACACTGGTTCAATCCCTGAGTTGGGAAGATCCCCTGGAGGAGGAAATGACAACCCGTTCCGGTATTCTTGCCTGAAAAATACCATGAACAAGGAGCCTGTAGCGATACAGTCCAAAGGTTTGCAAAGAGTCGGATATGACTGAGCAGCTGAGTATACATACCACAGCCTTAGGGAAAGTTCTGTTCCTGGGTTGTAAGTGAGACTGGAATGTGCCAGCACAATCAGCCAAGGGCTTCTATCTCCTTCTTTTTGGGCTGCCTGGTGTCTCAGATGGTAAAGAATCTGCCTGAAATGCAAGAGACCTGGGTTTGATCCCTTGGTCAGGAAGAACCCCTGGAGAAGGGAATGACTATCCACTCTAACATTTTTGCCTGGAGAATTGCATTGACAGAGGAGTCTGGTGGGCTATATATAGTTCACAGGGTTGCCAAGAGTTAGACATGACTGAGTGACTAACATTTTCACTTTTCACTTTCAGTAAGAGGAGTGCCCTGGCCCCCAACTTTGAAAGACTTGTAATGGAGCCACTAAGAAAACATTACCCACCTGGAGCAAATAAGAACCATGCTGGATGGTGCTGGAAGTTGTGGACAGGTCACAGGGACTATCAGGCCATTCTGGAGGGGAACAATTTCCCTTTGCCCCTTAATGATGGGAAGGATTCAGATGAACCAGTCTATCATTTTCTAAGCAAGAAGAGGAAAGAACTTGGAATTTGTGTCAAAGATTTGAGTTTATTTTCTGACACTGACCTTTTCTAGGCCAAAGACAAGGCACCTAACTACTCTAGCCCCCTATTTTTAAAAATGAGAATCCTGAAAAAAGACTGTTTGGCTCTCCTTCTGGGATACTGGTAGCATAAAGGAGTGAAACCTTTTGGAAATAGTAAAAGCATATATAAATATCACTTCTTAATATTTCCCTTATCAGTAGGGAGGATACGTGATCTGCTTGTATGTTTTTAGAGGCAGTTTATTCCATTTGTTAAGGCAATTCATTGTGTGAGTCCCTGTAGAACATTTTACATCTTTCTCACCCACTCTGATTTTTGCTAAACTCCAGCTGTGTGCATTGAGGTTTTTTCCAATGCATTCTAGTGCTTTTAAAACTGTCTTTTAATCCAGTTGTTGTTTAGTTGCTAAGTTGTGTCTGACTCTTTGTAACCCCATGGACTGCAGCACACCAGGCTTCCCTGTCCTTTACTGTCTCCCAGAGTTTGCTCAGATTCATGTCCATTGAGTCCATGATGCTGTCCGACCGTCTCATCCTCCATCAGCCGCTTCTCCTCTTGCCTTCAAACTTCCCCAGCATTGGGATTTTTTCCAATAAGTTGGCTCTTTTTATCAAGTGGCCAAAGTATTGGAGCTCTAGCTTCAGCATCAGTCCTTCTACTGAATATTCAGCGTTGATTTTCTTTAGGATTGATGGGTTTGATTTCTTTGCAGTCCAAGGGACTCTCAAGAGTCTTCTCCAACACCACAGTTCAAAAGCATCAGTTCTTTGGTGTTCAGCCTTTATGGTCTAACTCTCATATCTGTATGACTACTGGAAAAACAAAAGCTTTGACTATATGGTCCTTTGTCGGCAAAGTGATGTCTCTGCTATTCAATATGCTCTCTAGGTTTGTCATAACTTTTCTTCCAAGGAGCAAGTATCTTTTAATTTCATGGCTTTAGTCACCATCTGCAGTGATTTTGGGGTTCAAGAAAATAAAATCTGTCACTGCTTCTACTTTTCCCCTTATATTTGCCTTAAAATGATGGGACTGGATGTCATGATCTTGGTTTTATGAGTGTTGAGTTTTAAGCCAGCTTTTTCACTCTCCTCTTTTACCCTCATCAAGACTCTAGTTCCTCTTAACTTTCTGCCTTTAGAATGATATCATCTACATATCTGAGGTTGTTGATATTTCTCCTGGCAATCTTGATTCCAGCTTGTGATTCATGCCGCTCAGCATTTTGCATGGTGTACTCTGCTGCTGCTGCTAAATCGCTTCAGTCGTGTCCGACTCTGTGTGACCCCATAGACAGCAGCCCACCAGGCTCCCTCATCCCTGGGATTCTCTAGGCAAGAATACTGGAGCGGGTTGCCATTTCCTTCTCCAATGCATGAAAGTGAAAAGTCAAAGTAAAGTCGCTTAGTTGTGTCCGACTCTTAGTGACCTCATGGACTGCAGCCTACTAGGCTCCTCCATCCATGGTATTTTCCAGGCAAGAGTACTGGAGTGGGGTGCCATTGCCTTCTCCAATGGTGTACTATACATAGAAGTTAAACAAGCAAGGTGACAATATACAGCCTTGTTGTACTCCTTTCCCACTTTTGAACCGGTCCATTGTTCCATTTCCAGTTGTAACTGTTGCTTCTTGTCCCACATACAGGTTTCTCAGGAGATAGGTGAGATGGTATTACCATCTCTTTAAAAATTTTCCACAATTTTTTGTGTTCCACAGTCAAAGACTTTAACATAGTCAGTGAAGCAGAAGTAGATGTTTTTCTGGAATTCTCTTGCTTTCTTTATGATCCAATGAATGTTGACAATTTGATCTCTAGTTCCTCTGCCTTTTCTAAATCCAGCTTGAACATCTGAAATTTCTTGATTCAAATACTGCTGAAGCCCAGCTTTAAGGATTGTTTATTCTTGAGCACAGCCTTACTAGCATGTAACGTGAGCACAGTTGTATGGTAGTTTGAACATTCTTTGACATTGCCCTTCTTTGGGATTGAAATGAAAACTGACGTTTTCCAGTCTGGTGGCCACTGCTGAGCTTTCCAAATTTCCTGACATATTGACTGCAGCTTTTTAACGGCATTGTCTTTTAGGATTTGAAATAGCTCAACTAGAATTCTGTCACCTCCACTAGTTTTATTTGTAGTAATGCTTCCTAGTCTTCCCTGTAGCTCAGTTGGTAAAGAATCTGCCTGCAGTGCAGGAGACCTGGGTTCGATCCCTAGGTTGGGAAGATCCCCTGGAGAAGGAAATGGCAACCCACTCCAGTATCCTTGCCTGGAAAATCTCATGGACAGAGGAGCCTGGTGGGCTGCAGTCCGTGGGGTTGCAGAGTCAGGCACAACTGAGAGACTAACTCTTACTTACACTTAATGCTTCCTCAGGCCCACTTGACTTCACACTTATATCTGGCTCTAGGTGAGGGACCACACCATCGTGGTTATCTGGGTCATTAAGACCATTTTTGTATAGTTCTTCTGCGTATTCTTGCTACCTCTTCATAATCTCTGTTGCTTCTATTAGGTCCTTACTGTTTCTGTCCTTTATCATGCCCATCCTTACATGAAATATTGAATGAAAATGAAAAACATTGCATGAAATGTTCCCTTGATATCTCCAGTTTTCTTGAAAAGACCTCTAGTCTTTCCCATTCTATTGTTTACTTCTACTTCTTTGCACTGTTCATTGGAGAAGGCCTTATCTTTCCTTGCTATTCTCTGGAACTCTACATTCAGTTGGGTATGTCTTTTGCTTTCTCCTTTACTTTTTGCTTCTCTTCTTTCCTCAGCTATTTGTAAAGATTCCTCAGACAACCGTTTTGCCTTCTTGTATTTCTTTTTCTTTGAGATGATTTTGGTCACTGCCTCCTGGACAATGTTATGAACCTCTCTGTCCACAGTTCTTCAGACACTCCGCCTACCAAATTTAATCCCTTGAATCTATTCATCATCTCCACTGTATAATTATAAGGGATTTGATTTAGGTCATAGCTGAATGGCCTAGTGGTTTCCCTTACTTTCTTCAATTTAAGTCCAAATTTTGCAATCAGGAGCTCAGGGTCTGAACCACAGTCATCTCCAGGTCTTGTTTTTGCTGACGCTATAGAGCCTCTCTTTGGGTGCAAAGAATGTAATCAATCTGATTTCACTTTTGACCATCTCGTGAAGTCTATGTGAAGAGTTGTCTTTTGTGTTGTTGGAAGAGGGTGTTTGCTATGACCATTGTGTTCTCTTGGCAATCTCAGTTAACCTTTGCCCTGCTTCATTTTGTATTTCCAGGCCAAATTTGGCTGTTACTCCAGGTATCTCTTGGCTTCCTCCTTTTGCATTCCAATTCCCTATGATGAAAAGGATGTCTTCTTTTGGTGTTAGTTCAAGAAGGTCTTCATAGAACTGGTCAACTTCAGCTTCTCTGGCCTCACTGGTTGGGACCTAGACTTGGATTACTGTAATGCTGAGTCTGACTCAATGAAACTAAGCCATGCCTGCAGGGCAACCCAAGATGGGCCGGTCATGGTGGAGAGGTCTGACAGAATGTGGTCCACTGGAGAAGGGAATGGCAAGCCACTTCAGTATTCTTGCCTTGAGAACTTCATGAACAGTATGAAAAGGCAAAATGATAGGATACTGAAAGAGGAACTCCCCAGGTCAGTAGGTGTCCAACATGCTACTGGAGATCAGTGGAGAAATAACTCCAGAAAGAATGAAGGGATGGAGCCAAAGCAAAAACAATACCCAGCTGTGGATGTGACTGGTGATAGAAGCAAGGTTCAATGCTGTAAAGAGCAATATTGCATAGGAACCTGGAATGTCAGGTCCATGAATCAAGGCAAATTGGAAGTGGTCAAACAAGAGATGGCAAGAGTGAAGGTTGACATTCTAGGAATCAGCGAACTAAAATGGACTGGAATGGGTGAATTTAACTCAGATGACCATTATATCTACTACTCTGGGCAGGAATCCCTCAGAAGAAACGGAGTAGCCATCATGGTCAACAAAAGAGTCCAAACAGTACTTGGATGCACTCTCAAAAATGACAGAATGATCTCTGCTCATCTCCAAGGCAAACCATTCAATATCACAGTAATCCAAATCTATGCCCCAACCAGTAATGCTGAAGAAGCTGAAGTTGAATGGTTCTACGAAGACCTACTAGACCTTTTAGAACTAACACCCAAAAAAAGATGTCCTTTTCATTATAGGGGACTGGAATGCAAAAGTAGGAAGTCAAGAAACACCTGGAGTAACAGGCAAATTTGGCCTTGGAATGCACAATGAAGCAGGGCAAAGGCTAATAGAGTTTTGCCAAGAAAATGCACAGGTCATAGCAAACACCCTCTTCCAACAACGCAAGAGAAGACTCTACACATGGACATCACCAGATGGTCAACACCAAAACCAGACTGATTATATTCTTTGCAGCCAAAGATGGAGAAGCTCTGTACAGTCAGCAAAAAAAAAAAAAAAGACCGGGAGCTGACTGTGGCTCAGATCATGAACTCCTTGTTACCAAATTCAGTCTTAAATTGAAGAAAGTAGAGAAAACCATTAGACCATTCATGTATGACCTAAATCAAATCCCTTATGATAATATAGTGGAAGCAGACAAATAGATTGAAGGGACTAGATCTGATAGATAGAGTGCCTGATGAACTATGGACTGAGGTTCGTGACATTGTACAGGAGACAGGGATCAAGACTATCCCCATGGAAAAGAAATGCAAAAAAGCAAAATGGCTGTCTGGGGAGGGCTTACAAATAGCTGTGAAAAGAAGAGAGGCAAAAAACAAAGGAGAGAAGGAAAGATATAAGCATCTGAATGCAGAGTTCCAAAGAATAGCAAAAAGAGATAAGAAAGCCTTCTTCAGCGATCAATGCAAAGAAATAGAGGAAAACAACAGAATGGGAAAGACTAGAGATCTCTTCAAGAAAATTAGAGATATCAAGGGAACATTTCATGCAAAGATGGGCTCAATAAAGGACAGAAATGGTCTGAACCTAACAGAAGCAGAAGATATTAAGAAGAGGTGGCAAGAATACACAGAAGAACTGTACAAAAAAGATCTTCATGACCAAGATAATCATGATGGTGTGATCACTCATCTAAAGCCAGTAATCCTGGAATGTTAAGTCAAGTGGGCCTTAGAAAGCATCACTATGAACAAAACTAGTGGAGGTGATGGAATTCCAGTTGAGCTATTTCAAATCCTGAAAGATGATGCTGTGAAAATGCTGCACTCAATATGCCAGCACATTTGGAAAACTCAGCAGTGGCCACAGGACTGGAAAAGGTCAGTTTTCATTCCAATCCCGAAGAAAAGCAATGCTGAAGAATGCTCAAACTACCGCACAATTGCACTCATCTCACATGCTAGTAAAGTAATGCTCAAAATTCTCCAATCCAGGCTTCAGCAATACGTGAACCATGAACTCCCTGATGTTCAAGCTGGTTTTAGAAAAGGCAGAGGAACCAGAGATCAAATTGCCAACATCTGTTGGATCATGGAAAAAGCAAGAGAGTTCCAGAAAAACATCTATTTCTGCTTTATTGACTATGCCAAAGCCTTTGACTGTGTGGATCACAATAAACTGTGGGAAATTCTGAAAGAGATGGGAATACCAGACCACCTGACCTGCCTCTTGAGAAATCTGTATGCAGGTCAGGGAGCAACAGTTAGAACTGAACATGGAACAACAGACTAGTTCCAAATAGGAAAAGGAGTGTGTCAAGACTGTATATTGTCAGCCTGGTTATTTAGCTTATATGCAGAGTACATTATGAGAAATGCTGGGCTGGAAGAAACACAAGCTGGGATCAAGATTACCGGGAGAAATATCAATCACCTCAGATATGCAGATGACACCACCCTAATGGCAGAAAGTGAAGAGGAACTGATGGAATTTAGGAAGATGGCAATGACGACCCTGTATGCAAGACAGGAAAAAAGACACAGATGTGTATAACGGACTTTTGGACTCAGAGGGAGAGGGAGAGGGTGGGATGATTTGGGAGAATGGCATTCTAACATGTATACTATCATGTAAGAATTGAATCGCCAGTCTATGTCTGACGCAGGGTGCAGCAAGCTTGGGGCTGGTGCATGGGGATGACCCAGAGAGATGTTGTGGAGAGGGAGGTGGGAGGGGGGTTCATGTTTGGGAACGCATGTAAGAATTAAAGATTTTAAAATTTAAAAAATAAAAAACTAAAAAAAAAAAAAAAAGAAAGTGAAAGTGGAGAGTGAAAAAGTTGGCTTAAAGCTCACCATTCAGAAAACGAAGATCATGGCATCCGGTCTGATCACTTCATGGGAAGTAGATGGGGAAACAGTGGAAACAGTGTCAGACTTTATTTTTTGGGGCTCCAAAATCACTGCAGATGGTGATTGCAGCCATGAAATTAAAAGACGCTTACTCCTTGGAAGAAAAGTTATGATCAACCTGGATAGCATATACAAGCAGAGACATTACTTTGCCGACTAAGGTCCATCTAGTCAAGGCTATGGTTTTTCCTGTGGTCACATATGGATATAAGAGTTGGACTGTGAAGAAGGCTGAGCGCCAAAGAATTGATGCTTTTGAACTGTGGTGTTGGAGAAGACTCTTGAGAGTCCCTTGCACTGTAAGGAGATCCAACCAGTCCATTCTGAAGGAGATCAACCCTGGGATTTCTTTGGAAGGAATGATGCTAGAGCTGAAGCTCCAGTACTTTGGCCACCTCATGCGAAGAGTTGACTCATTGGAAAAGACTCTGATGCTGGGAGGGACTGGGGGCAGGAGGAAGAGGGGACGACCGAGGATGAGATGGCTGGATGGCATCACTGACTCAATGGATGTGAGTCTGAGTGAACTCCGGGAGTTGGTGATGGACAGGGAGGCCTGGCATGCTGTGATTCATGGGGTCGCAAAGAGTTGGACACGACTGAACGACTGAACTGAACTGAATGCTGAGTGATTTCTGTTGGAAAGGAATTGAGATTAAGCAGTTGTTTTTAAGATTGCACCCAAGTACTGCATTTTGGACTCTTTTGTTGACCACAAGGACTACTCCATTTTGTCTAAGGGTTTTTGCCCACAGTAGTAGATATAATGGTCATCTGAGTTAAATTCGTCCATTCCTGTCCATTTTAGTTCACTGATTGCTAAGATTTCAATGTTCACTCTTACCATCTCCTGCTTGACTACATCTGATTTACCTTGATTCATGGACTTAAGATTCCAGTTTCATATGCAATATCACTCTTTACAGCATTGGACTTTATTTTCACCACTAAACATATCATATCAATAATTAAACATTATTTCCTCTTTGGCCCAGATGCTTCATTCTTTCTGGAGTTCTTAGTAATCGCCTTCCACTCTTCCTCATTAGTGTATTGGACACCTTCTGACTGGGGTAGGGGGCACTGATATTCTGATGTCATATCTTTTTGCCCTTTAATACTGTGCTCTGGGTTCTTGTGGCAAGAATACTGGAGTTGTTTGCCATTTCCTTCTCCAGCGGACCATGCTTTGTCAGAAATTTTTGCTATGACCTGTCTGTCTTAGATGCCCCTTAGATGGCATGGGATGACTCATTTCTTCACTGAGTTATGCAAGCCCTTTTGCTCCGACAAGGTTATGATCCATGAAAGGGTTTTAATCTAGAGTTATCAATATAGTTTACATCATTGCACAATACCACACACTTAGATGTCAGTTTATACATATGCACACAAGTACATATCAAACAAAATTTTCATAAAACCAAATACCCATGTTTTCCTGGTAACTCAGTGGTAAAGAATCTGCCTGCCAATGCAGGAGACATGGCTTTGGTCCCTGGTCTGGGAAAATACCACGTGCTGCGGAGCAACTAAGCCCATGAGCCACAACTATTGAGTCTGTCTGTGTTGTGGAACCTGAAAGCTGCAACTACTGAGCCCCAGTACTGCAATTACTGAAGCCTGCATGCCTTTAAGAGCCTGTACTGCACAAGAGAAACTTCTGCAATGAGAAGCCCACGCTACAACTAGAAAAAAGTCTGAGTAGCAACAAAGACCCAGCGCAGTCCCCCAACCCCCAGTCAAAAAAAAAAGAATGAAAAAAAAACCCCAAAGCCCTTGCTATCTACAATACATTGATCTTTTGTTTGCATTTATTTTCTTTCCACAGAGTGCCCTGTTAGAAGCAGTATTTTGGAAAGGAAAATTGGGTAGCAGTAATTACGTTCAATATTTCTCCTGGTCAGAGAGATGTGGCTTTAGTTTTTTGGATAGAGTATGCAAGTTTGGGGCCTGAGCTGAATTGTTCAGGGGTTTAGGGAGACAGAGAGCTGCCACCTGAATTATTCCTTTCCACTTTTCTTCTGGTGCATAGTCTTCTCCTAAGTAATGATGTTTTCTTGTTTGCTTGCTTACTTTAAAGGAGCGCTGAATACTTAGTCACCTAAGTTCATACCAAATTATTTACCTTCTCAGGGTGCCCAGACATTTGATCTGACTTTGAAAGCATCAATAAACATCAATTCCCCCCCTTAGTCTAAAGTCGAAACATTCCATTGTTACCAGGTCTTTTAGCAATAAGGCTTGATTTCCCTGAGAAGGCTTCAGCTTGTCCCAGGAAGAACCAGGGGATAGAATTGAAGGGAGAAGGTATATGTTGCTGAAGGAGAAAGCAAATGGATGAGAAAAGGGAAGGGACCTGAACTTGAGGGAAGGGGTGCACTTACCACTGGTTTCACCTTGTGCAGTGATGGAATCAGCTAATTTGGAGTCTGAGTCTCTTAACTTTGTAGCCTTGATTTATATCTAATCTTTCTCGAATGGTACTGTTCTCTAGAACTGATGGTGGGAAGTTGAGCTAAAAGGCAAGACGGAGGGACACATAATTGGTAGCTCATAAATAAGGAGCAAGAAGGGGCTGATATTTGCTTTGAGTTTATTTACTGCCTTCTTTGGTGGAACATGACATAACAAACCCAAGCATCAGAGACTGGGATAATGAGGGGAATGACTGAGGGTTGGAACAGCGAGTCCTGCTCCTTGCATTCCTGTGTGGAGTGTGCTACACCGACAGAGAGAGAGGATTTTCTGATTGTCTCTGCCATGCTGACCTTCTGTGTGTTTACTTTTCAGTCAGTTTGGGAAGGCCACTTTGAACTCTGTGGTATGAACAAGTTCACTCCTCCTCCACTTTCTTTCTTTCTTTTTTTTTTCTTATCCCCTCTTGCCCAAAATGGTTTGCTGAGTGACAAATAAACATGAGTTGTTTTTACAGGTGTAAAACCAACAGATCAAATGCCGGCCTGTGCCTGGGCTTGTGAATGGGGACTGTGTTATGTTTGGAGAATACCCCCGCATCATTTACACTTGCAAACCCTTTGTAATCTTAATCTCTTTGTTGCTTTTATGTTATACTGGCCCCCCAAGGTTAAAGAAAGAGATTTAGACCTTAAACACAAATCCAGCCTTCAAGCTCTGGAATTATCTTTGCCTTTAAATGCAGCTGATCAATGCCCATTTCTTTTGAAAATAAAACCCTTTTGAACCTTGAAAGCCTTCCACTGTTGAGCTATGCCTAAGTACCACATGGGGGAATGGGCAGAAAAGAGCCCATTTTTCCCTTAGTGCTTGCATTAGGGGTCCCAGAGTTCAGTCCAACGCAATCAATTTAATTGGCGCTAGCTCTGGTGACAAATTATGCTGGTTTACACTCCAGTGTAGCAGAGATTCCTCAAATGCCGGGGAAGAAGGGAGATACACTTCTTGGTCTCTACTTAAAGAGGGCAACAGTATTGGAAAAGGAGCACATTTAATTTATCACTGTCAGAGCAGGTGCAAAGTTTAATTCTAACTAAAAGCATTAAACAATTAACCCAGACAGTCAGGCCTTCTGAAAATGCTCAGTAGCAGGGAACACACGGACCAGATTACCAATGGAAACGTCGATGCTTCTCTTTTATTCCACTGAATATCTTCTTGCACTTTTTTAAAAAAAAAAAAAACAAAAAAAAAACAAAGGAAAATCCCAGAAATACAATAACTTCTCAGGTCTTTTGGTTGATGTCTGAATTGAAAGGGCCAGAGAGGACACCACCTTACACTCAAAGATCAACAAATAGCTGCCCCTCGAGCCCCGGTTGATTAGCTGTAAGAGCAAGAAGAAGTCACTAGAGTGGAAAGCTCTCATGGGCTGATTGTCCCAGTTTTTTTTTTTTTTTTTTTAATAGTGAAGTATATTGTCATGCAATATATATTCTGTTAATTTGAATTATTCTGTGGTATCTGAATCTTTGGAGCTTATCTAGTATTTTGGAGGGGTGGTAGATAGAAGAACTAGGGGATGGACAGGATTCAGATAGCAATGACATCCAGCTGGACATAGAGATGAACCCTGCTTCTCGGATATTAATACATTTACTTTTTGTGGTTGTTGAGATGACCAGAGAATCATTGTGTTTTAGAGCTGTAAGGTCCTTGGAGAACTTTGAGGCTTAAACTGGAGAATTTTGCTGTGTAATTGTTAAGGCCTAGCCAGAGACAGTAAGTTTCTACTCCACATTATACATAAGATAATATGTAGATATTATTTCTATAGCTACTTTGACTCCATGCAGGCAGTCCAGAAAAAGTTGTGAGCTTTGAAGGCTGTCAGTTCAGTCCTGTATTTGAATTGTGACTGCTTCATACTTGGCGTTTTAAGCATCTGTAAGCACTGGATGTTGTTACACATCCCTAGTAAGGTTATATGTATAATGGACCGACCCTAGTAGATGGCATCTATAGCCCTTATAGGTGTTGATTTCTTACCTCTCTTCCTCCAGATGCTCAGATTAAAAGAGGGGCAATAGATAAAATATCCAGTCCAGTGTCTCACATACATTAGCAGTTTATTTTCAACTCTTTAATCAACCAGAGAAAAATAATTTATCTTATGATTCCAACCCTTTGGAAGTTTAGAAACATTATCTGGATTCATTTATCAGTTCAGACCTGTATTGCTGAGGGAAAAGGTTAAAACTGAGTTTGTTTATTAAAAAAAAAAAGTGTAACTAGAAGATATTTAGGCTGTATGAGACCTTAGAGGTGGTAGACCACCTTCCTCATTTACAAATGAGGAAACATAGGCCAAGATTGGTTAAATACATTACCAGGGACACAGCTGGCTACCACAGGCCAGCCCGTCTGGTGATATGAAGGTCACACCCCTGACTCAGCCTTACACAACCCTTTGGATCCATTGAACATGCACAGAAACTAAAGGGGGCCTGTTCTGAAATTGTCTGAAAGGTAATCTGCTCTTGGGTAAGCTACCAGATTGCTGTACAAGAGAAAATTATGGTCGCAATATAGCATATTGTGTATCTCGGTTCGGGAAGAAGGAAATGGCAACCCGCTCCAGTATTCTTGCCTGGAGAATCCCATGGACAGAGGAGCTTGGTGTGCGATAGTCCTTAGGGTCACACAAGTGCCGGGCACAACTTAGTGACTAGACAGCAAAACAAAAACAGAAGACTGATTCATGTTGTTGGCAGAAACCAACACAACATTGTAAAGCAATTATCCTTCAATTAAAAATAAATTAAAAAAATTGAAACAAAAACAACAATGAAAATTAGTTAGCCACCTTAAACATGAGATTTTTCTGCTTTTATTTTAAACATAATGTAACATTAGAAAAAAACTGAGGAGAAACAAACCAACCAACTATACAACATTCCATGTCTTGCCCCAGCATCAAACACTGAGCACAAGCTCCACTTAAGGGGGCTGACACAGTCCCATGATTGGAAAGGATTCAATGTCTGTAGCTTAATTCTATAGTTTGAGCATCAGTTTCTATTTTGTGGGAAGATCCCTAGTGTCTTTCCTTAGTTAACTAGTCCTGACTCTAGTGCTTGCATCATAGGCATCTTTGGGAAGGTAGAATCCTCCCAGAGACAAGCTCTGTTCACTTAACACAAGAGGAAGGTGTTTATTGACAGCCTACTGCATACACGGTTTCATTTAATCCTCACAATAACTTTGTCCTTACTTCAGTGATAGAAACTCAGGAGAGGTAATGCCCATCAGGGAAAGGAGGAGCCAGGATTTGAACCTAATTTTACCCAAAGTCCATGCTCTTTGTGATCCATATGATGCTGTTTGGTAGTTATGCCCTCATTAGACTTATGTTTTCAAAATGGCATGTGATCAAAATGTTAGGAATCACAAACATAGAAACTGCTCATGGGGTGTGTGGGGCCGTCAATTGCTGGTGCTTTTTCTTTGAGATCTATGGTCCATTAAGATTTTTTTCTTTCCAAGCCTGTTTGTTTTCATGATATAACACATTTTTATTACTCAGAAAATGTTCAAAAGGGGCCCTCCATGCTGTGACTGCATGCTCTCCCCAGAAAGCAACATCCAGCCGGGATTTTTTTTCCATGGGTTTTGTCAACTTTTGGAAGCCCAGCAGCCATCGCTTTATGACACTCAGTGTTGTGAGCTGTGGAGGCCTGGAGATTAATGGACGTCTTTTAAGAAAACATAACCTGATGTAGCACCTGTTTACCCTGCAGAGTTGTAAAGAAAGGAGAATAAAACGATGATGTGGACGCTCATTCTTTCCTCTTTCTCATCAAGGAGAAGAAGTGAGGTCCCAACAATGGTTCAGTTGAGGTCCAGGGCAGACAGGCCTTCCAGCAGTGGCTCAAAAGTGCATAATTCAAATTATTAATCCAGCTCCCAAAGCTCTCATTTATTTATCTGATTGCAAAATAAGGAATCTTACATGCGTATGTCTCATATCTTATTTCTCCATTATTTGCTTTGCTTATTCATCTAGATTTAATTGTCATTTCACAGCAGTCTCCAAGAAATGTGGTTAAATTGCCTATTGCCACTATAATTTTAGAAGTCTTATATAACTTAATGGTATTAATGAGAGCTGCCCTTCTGTTGTAGTCCCTTTGTTTTGCTCCTCACTGAAACTCTTTGTCCTCATCCATTCTGTCCAGCTTGCCCTGGCTGCCATTTGCAAGGAGAGCTCTTATGTGAGGGTGGAGTAAAGGCCCAGGGATCTCCTATAGCCATCTTAGGAAGAGGGTTGAATGTGATATAGAAAAAAAAATGGGGGAAGTCTAGTCTGTCTCATTCTGTGCTTTAATATTGATAAATTCAGGTATTTTAATTTTGATAGAAGAGAAGAAAATAAAATGTGGGAAGGCTGTAGAAATAACTTTTCCCCAAATTTAAAATTTTGCATGTGTGTGCACATGCTCACATTCGTGTGATATGATACATGCATGTTTAAGTTCCATCTTTATTGCCCTTATCTTTTAAAGCAAAACTTAAAAAAAAAATCCTCAAGAAACAAAAAAACAAAAATACAAATACCAAAATGCATTTCCTTATGGTAGGATAAACATTCAGCTGTGTCATTTGCAAGAACTCAATAACATAAACAAAAATAAACCAAGCAATTTTCATAGCTAGTTTTTGTGTTTAGTATATGGAGTATTTCTGGATTGTCATCAAGCCAGCATTTATGACCACTTTAGAGAAATAAAAATTTTAGTAACAGAAAATTATAACATTGTCCAGCTCTTGATAGGGGCAAGGGAGGAGAGGAGACTACAAATGATCTTAAAAAATAGAGATACAGTTTCCGAGGCTCACAAGGACGGAATAGCGAGAAGGGGCTGCTGCCTTGCGGGGGTCTGAACCCAGCATCAATATAGGATTCCTCGGTGTCTGGTCCAGCTTCAAAGGGGGCTGACTCTGTGGCTAATGAAGTGGCTCGCTGATTTCATCTTAGAACATATCCTGCCCAAATGCAAAATGGGATTCTCTTATTGTTCATGTCCCTAGGGCTAAGGACTAAATCAAATCAGCCCAAGTGTTTATCATCTTAGAAATAAAGTCCATAAAATTTATATCAGGTCTCATAAGACATATAATTGCAAAATATCCTTATACTTAAAAAGAAAAGAATAGGAAAAAACACTGAAACCTATTTTTAACTCTGGGAAAACGTTAGGACATAACTAAAAGCATACTTTTCCTGATACCCTGAAGAGGACAGTGCCATTCCTTTTCCTTTCACTATTGGGATTCCTCTGCCCACTTCCCTTCTATGTATGTTTCATTTTTTTTTAATTGAAGTATAATTGATTTACAATATTGCGTGAGTTTCAGGTGTATAGCATAGTGATTTGCGGGGTTACAGATTATTACAAGATATTGGGTATAACTCTCTGTGCTACATGGTAAGCTCTGGTTGCTTCTCTATGTTTAGCTGTTTGGATCTGTTAATCCCATCCTCCTAATTTATCCCTCCTCCCATCCCTCTTTTCAGTATTCCACCCTGAGTCAGCATTTGCCTCATGCCAGCTCTGATTCTACCCTTTATCACTCGCTCTGCTTCTCTCCAGATCATCCAAACAGCTTAAGGACCTCTTACTCCCACACCTTCTCAGAAGTCTGGGCAGCACAGTCTCTTTAGCATGAACCCTTCCTGTTTGTCTCCCATTCCCTTCAGGGCATTCAGATCCATCATTCGCTCCCTTCCAGGTGGCAGTTTGCAAAGGGTGGTCTGAGAGTTGTTCTTTTCTAATGCTCATGTTTCCAACATGATAAGGTCTGTAATTTTGATTCTGGCAGGAATTAATAATCTCCTTGTTATATTCCTAATTAGTTTTTCATCAAAATCACTGTTAGGGTCTATTCTTTCCTTTATTCTGTTGAGGCTTTCCTTCCCCTCAGGTGACAAGCCAGAGTTGGTGGCAGAGGTATTCCAAGGAGGTTTTAGCTCTATTAAAGGCTCCATGGACGTGTCTTTTCCTCCATCCAATTAAGAATTTCCCCTATAACTATCCCAGCAGGAACTAGGTGTTTTGACAGAGCTCTCTGAATAACTCAACTTTTCAAGACCACTATAATGTCCTTCTCACTTGGATTCACTTCCTGGGTTCTAGATTTTGGAAAACATCCACTTATCACGCAGAGGGATTCTAAAACTGTCTTAGGAAGTTTCTTTATCTACTTGCAAAAGTAGTAACTACTGTGTAACCTCAAAATGGTTAAAATAGTGATAGAAAAAGCATTTTGGCTTCAACCAAGAGAATTTTGACTCAAGACTGGCTTGTTTCTTCTCTCTGGGTGGGTAGTAAAATTAATTGCTTTTGGTCCAGTCAAATTTGTAGTGACATATCCTTGTTGAAATAGGGTTGACTCATGTTATTTCTGGTCTTGTCAATTCCACATTCCTCTTCAAGAACCATTCCTTCTATCCAGACTCTCGTTGTCTTTATTAACTCCTGCAAAGCTTGGGACTAGGAACTTGTAAAGGAATCCTCAGTTGGATGGAGAAACTTACTTTTGTGGTCCATTACTATTTTTTCTTCTACTTTCTCTGGGCCATTGTGAATATGGAGGTTACCTACACTGGTCAAGCCTGGTCAGAGTGAGAATCTGAAGGATTTGATATTCTTAATGCTTGGAACTAGAGCTCAGGAATTTCTGATAGTCTGTGGGAACTGGAGCTCTCTCTCTTTGTAATTATGGGGCAGTAATTCTTTGGGTGGGGGAATCTGCAAGGATACTAACCTGCTTCTTCTCTTCTCCAGTTCCTGGGAAGTTTACACTGTCTTGTCGATGTGCTTGCTACCCATGTAAAGGGTAAATAGTTGCAGGGAGGCTCGAGTTCCTCTATACCTGTTTTCCACTTTCACACTTAGTTTAAAATACAGCAAACCCACCAAAGTAGTGCCTAAGTCATCAGGTGGAGATATAATGCTAGTGTTTGTCATGCCAGCATTTTCCTGGCACCTGTCTGGGGAGAGAGTACTGGCATGAGCATGGTTGAGAAGCCTTTTGTGGAGTGTGCTCCCTTGACTTGTTAACACTGGTGGTAGTATAAATCCCCACAGTCAACATAGTCTCACTCTGCTCAGCACTGAAATGTTTGTTAAGCATCTTCTGTGTGTCAGTCACTTGGGATATAAGGATGAGTAAGACATGGTTGCAGCCATCAACAGAGGAGCCTGATGGGCTACATCTGTAGGGTCGCAAAGAGTTGAACATGACTGAAGCAACTTAGCACACACAGAGGCATGTACGCATGCAGCCATCAAAAGTTCCCAGAGTAGAGGAGACATGTTATAACCATGGGGCTTTTCTTATAGCTCAGTTGGTAAAAAGGCTGCTTGCAGTACGGGAGACCTGGGTTCAATTCCTGGGTTGGGAAGATCCCCTGGAGAAGGGCATGGCACTCCAGTATTCTTGCCTGGAAAATCCCATGGACAGAGGAGCCTGGCAGACTACAGTCCATGGGGCCGCAAGAGTCGCACACAACTGAGTGACTCAAGGCCTTTGCTAGTGCTGCTCCCTCCCTCTGGTCTGTTGAGGATTAACTGGTCAGGAGTCATTTAACTGTGAAAAGCAGAAGACATTCAGAGAAGCTCAAGTAGAGGCTTTATTGGAAGGATGGAGGTGCCCTTCCCTAGGGCTACTGGGTATGACTATGAGAGATTTGCTGTAGGAGAGGGCTCTTGACTGAAGAGGTATGTCTTTTTCTTCAAGCTCTCCTAGCTTGAAAATATCTTATTTTGAAATAATTTCAAACTTAGAGAAGAGATGCAAGAACATTACAGAAATGTAATTTTATTTTTATTTATTGACCGGTTTTTAATGTTTTGGCTCGCTGGCTGTATGTCAATCTATCGTAGGTAGCACTTCCCGAATCATGTGAGAATAGGGGTCATACTCGGTACCTTAATGTTTCCATATAGATTTCTTATGAACAAAGTTCTTCTTTCAAGTAATACAGTCATCAAATAATAGGAAATTTAATCAAATAATAAGAAAGCAAAGTAATGCTTTTATCTAATCTACAGTCCATATTCAATTTTTGCTAATTATATCATGAAGGTCCTTCATAGCATTATTTTTACCTCACTTACAGGATCCAGTCCAGTCTCATGAATTGTGTTTAGTTGTCATGTCTCTTTTCTCCTTTTTTTAATTGAAAGCAGGACTTTGATGCTATTTTGTCTTTCATTATATTGACATTTTTGAAGAATGTAGACCAGTTATTTTACAGAACATTCCTCATTGAACTTATCTGATATTTCCTCATAGTTTAGGTTCCGGTTATGCATTCTTGGCCATAATTTTACAGAGGATGTGGTGTACATGTACTTCTCAGATTAACACATGCAGAGACACATGATGTGCAACCCTTATTGTTGATATGTTGATATTAAGTTTTGACTCAGACGGTAAAGAATCTACCTACAATGCAGGAGACATAGGTTTGATACTTGGGTTGAGAAGTTCCCCTGGAGAAAGAAACAGCAACCCACTCCAGTATTCTTTCCTGGAAAATCCCATGGACAGAGGAACCTGGCGGACTATAGTCCATAGGGTCACAAAGAGTCGGACATGACTGAGAAACTTAACGCTTTGATATCTGATCAAAGTATTGTTTGGTTTCTCCATTGCATTGTTACTGGTTTTACCCTTGTAATTAATAAATATTGTTGGAGACCCACTCTGAGCACATAACTACCTTGCAACTCATCACATTTTGACCTCAAGGTTTCCCATCCATTGACAATTGTTGTTTACTGATGACTGGATATGGCAATTTTGCAACCTACCACTTCCCCTACATTTATTGGTCAGCATTCTATTGAAAGGCAGATCCCTCAAGTTTCCTTCATTTTCTTATTCAACTTTTTCTAATCAATATTGACTCATGGATTCATTCTTTCTTTCCCATGGTTTATAATCTGTTATTTATTTTGGTTCTCAAATGATCGGATATTGGCCAGTGGGGAGCTGCTTCTACACTTCAAGTGGCTCCTATGTTTTTTGAACATGCCATCATCATTTTTAAAAGCACTTTCTTACTTTCAGATTAAGAGGATATTCTGGGATCTTGTTGTATCTTCTCTCTCTCATCCTTGTTATCTTCCATTTCTTCAAGGAACTTCTTGATTTCTTTTAGTTGGGAGTGATGGGTAACTGATTTCATTCTTTTCTGACTTGATTTCCCTATGTTTCTTTTTGGAAAAAAAGAAAAACAGATTTGTGTATGATTTATTTTCCTCCCCAGTTTTACATAAAAGATAGCATACAAAACATTGCGTTTTATATTTTTCTCTTTCCTTGAATAATATATGTTGGAAATCATTTTACACCAGTTAATATAGATCTCCCTTTTTTGCTTGCTTGTTTCTTAATAGTTGCATAGTACCTCACTGTGTATATGTTTTGAAATTTATTCAATCAATCACACACAGAGAGTTTTTATGTTCTTTAAATATTTTCTTCTTACTCTTCATTTGGTTTTTCAGTTTACTTATTGTTTTTTTTTTTTTCCTCCCGCTGAATGAGCTGCCTTGTTCTAACTAGTCTGCCAAGAGTGAGTGCCTTTTTTCTAATTCTCAGAAAGTTTCTATGCAGGCTGGTGTGGCCTGTGTCTCACAGAAGTTGGCTGCAGGAAGGGAAACTATGATTTCTGGGAACGGTATGCCCCTGTTTAGGAGTAGAGGCCACCAGGACCCTGGACACCCTTTCCGTCCCAGGGCAGCCTTGGGATTTGCTGACTTGCTCTTTAGAGCTCGCCCATGCTTCTCTGGTGGCTCAGATGGTAAAGAATTTGCCTGCAATGCAGAAGACCTGTGTTCGATCTCTGGGTTGAGAAGATCCCCTGGAGAAGGGAATGGCTACCACTCCTGTATTCTTGCCTGGAGAAACCCATGGACAGAGGAGCCTGGCTGGCTAAAGCCTATGGAGTTGCAAAGAGTTGGACATGACCGAGTGGCTAACAATTTCACTTTCACCACTATGTCTGATAGAGTTCCCAGTTGATCTGCTCAATCTTGATTGTTTGGGAATCTCTAAAGTGATTGGTGGAGAAAGAAGAACTGGGTGTCTGGAGAGAGAAGTGTTGGCCTGTGGAGGTGATGGGTTCTGTAGATTCTTTATGCAGCTACAGGCACGTAGTGAACCTTCATTTCGCATCATCATTTCCACTTGGATAGAATCCTGTTTGTGTATTTATGCTAACTACTCTTCCCCACCCTCCCCTGCCTCAGGTGTTGTGTGTCCATGCTGTCACATGTGGGATCTTGGGTGTTTTATTAAAAACACTTAGATTAACCCTTTTTCTTCAATCGCTCTCTTCCTGTCCTTTCCCTTTTTAATAAACTAGAAGCTGGGTATAGACTCAGGTTTGTGGGGGGAAAAATCCTATTTTATTTGGATAATTTGAAGAATTCACAGCAGCTTAGCCAAGATGTGCCCCTTCCTCCCAGAACTCACATGATTATGCTAATTCAGAAGAAACACGTTGATGCACTATTAAAAAGCATGATCTGTTTTCAGCTTCTGGGTACGGAGCAGAGCAGCAGCCTTCAGTGGCCATGTCAGTTCTGCCCGTGTTATTACGTGCAGATGTGCCAGCTGTCAGTAGGCATTTTCTCTCTGATAGCACTAACCACTTAACCGTGGGTCGGCAAGGTGCAGCTCTCAGCCAATAGATCTAATTGCAGTCCTTCCATGTTCCCTGTGATTGCAGGTTTCTCCGACTCTATAAACAAATAGTAATCAACTAAACCTGTTACCTCTGAGTAGAGATGTCACGATATGAAATATTAACTGTTCAAAATACAGTAATGATGGTTCAAAACTGCATTTGTTTCTTGAAAAGGGAAAAAAAGATTTTAAAAAAGAAGGGAAAATCAGGAGCTCAAGAATTGGAATTCTGAAGGGCCCTCTGGCTCTCTTCCGTCTACATAATGAAAAATTGCATATGTATATGACATGTTTTATGTGGTCAGATACAGCGTAAATATTGTGTACATCTTTTGCTGGAGTAACAATGCATTAGCAGCATCACAAATAAGCTCTGCCTCAGCATCTACATTTTTATGACATTTTTATGTTAATGCAAGTCAAACTTATGTTTTGTGATGTATCTAATCCACCCCAAATTAATCCATTTGTATTCCTATAATCCAATCAGCTCCTGCCTCCCCCCTTTAAAAAGTTAGATGCAAAGTCCAAGGCAGAAATATGGCAGGAAGCCTAGGCTCAAGGACACTTTCCTTTTAGAAGACATGTTTCCCCGCAGGCACATGGAGTTACTGTGGATTTTGGTGGGTAGTGCTGGTAGGGGTAGTGGTAGAGCTGACATGGGAGAGGGACCCTCTGGGTTGAAGCTCCTGGTGTTGAGAATATCTTTGTAGGGTTCCTTTTACTATTTTATTTTTGATGCTGTTTAGGGAACTTTCCCATCCACTCCAACTCATAGTCTCTGCCATGTTTCCTAATCTCAGTGCCAGGACTCTGTAGAGCCCTTAGTGTGTGTGGCATCATGCTAAGCTTTCATCAAGCATCTGTTGTGTACAATATGTATGCCAGGTTTACTGAGCATCTATTATGTGGAATTTGTGTGCTTGAACCAGAGACCAGAAGTTCCATTTGCCCATATCAGCCCACTGAAGATGGGACAATCATCAGAACTTGTTTGGAAATCTGAGGTCATGTTGCCCCTTTTTGGCTTTTCTGAGACTGATCTGGAGACAGAATTCCTTCAAGAAACTTACAAGAAGCTGTTTGACGTAGTGGAAGGAGCACTAGATTAGAAAGTCTTTAGCCTAGGTAGAATAGCATATGGACGAACAGCCCATGGCTTTCATTGAAATGCTATTCCATCGATATGCTCTCATAGGGTTCAAATCCCCACCTGACCACTTACCAACTCAGGAAAATGACTTAACCACCCTGGGTCTCAGCTTTCTTATATATTAAATGATGATAATAACACTTATAAGGCTATTGAGAAATGAGTTAAATTATGCACAGTAGTGCCTGGCATTAAGGAAGAGCTCAGTCCATGTTACCTTCTGGCGTTGTTATTCATAGAATTTTTGAAGTTGAAAACTATGTGAGTTTTTAGACCAGTTTTTTTTTTTTAAGTGAAGAGAACTGTGAGACTGAAGCTCAGAAAGGCTAAATGCCTCCCTCACAGTCACACAACTGCATGGACGAGCCAGTACAAGTATCTAGGTCTCCAGACTCACAACCTAGTGTCTTTCTAGTGCCTCTGCTGCTGACTTTCTTGCAGAGGAGAATACATGCAAGGAATGAAGCAGAAAGGTCATGCCTTTATTATTGCCCTTCAGTTGTATACCTCAAGACAACGGTGCTTGTGATTGGCTCTTTAGCTTGGTTGATCTTGAGCTAAAAGGAGCATGTCCTCTGGCAGTTTCTGGTGGTGGACTTCAGGGACCAGGCCAGCTGGCTTGAGATTCTCCCTCCAAGTGTCCATCCTGAGCAGGCCTTTCCCAACTGCACATCCCTGCTGATTTTCAAGGACAAGTGAGCAGACATCTTCCTGGCACTGGTTCTCTGGGAAAAGCCCTGGAGTTGCCTGGAAACAGAGGTCAGAATCCACCATCTTTTCTTTCCCTAGAGTTGGGTCTGTGCTGTGTGCTGTGCTTAGTTGCTCAGTCGTGTCTGAGTTTTTGCGACCAGTTGGACTGTAGCCTGCCCAGCGTTTCTGTCCATGGGATTTTTCAGGCAAGAATAGTGAAGTAGGTCATTATTTCTTACTCCAGGAGATCTTCCCAACCCAGGGATCGAAATCTCCTGTATTTCCTGTATTGCAGGCAGATTCTTTTCCTGCTGAGCTGTTGGAGAAGCCCTAGAGTTGGGTCTACTCAACTCCAAATGTCTGGCCCATAAGTTTAGCCATTTTAAGCAGATAAAGAAAAGAGACTTCAACTGATACTGGGGGCTGAAGACTGGGATTTTTTTTTTTTTTTTGGTTTATTCCCCTGCATTTTGGCTTCCCATTTAATTGTGATTCTTTGTCTCTCCACTGCCTTCCCCTCCTTGGTTCACCCCATGTCTTTGCCTATGGAGCTTATAAGGTTGCTTTGACTCCGGATATTGTAGGAAAAGCTCCTGCCAACTAGAATCAAGGACTGAGACTTTCTTCCTTGAGCTCTCTGTTGTGATGCAGAATGGGAATCTTCTGTCAATTCAGATTTAACTCAAATGGGTCCTTGTGGCTCGTATTCAGGGGAGCATTGTCAGCTATGTGCATGAGAGGAGAGAAAATGGTGGTGTGGTGATGGCGGCAGCGGTGATTTGTGTGAGTGTACATAGGTGGGGGCGGGCTCTGTGGGGTGGAATTGGCTTGAAAATCTGCAGTGGGCTCTTTTCTCCTTTAACAGTGATGCTGGGTAATTAGCAAAATGCGCACAGGGTTTTATCCATATTCATGCGCCCTTTCCCACAAGCATAAACAATCCAGTCTCTATTATTGCCTTGCGTGTGCAGCTCCCCCCTTCCCCTGCCACCTGCAGAGCCCTGTGCTGCTCTGTTCACATCATTCTGGCTCTGGCTGGGAGTGGAGATGCCTCCCCTGGCCTGGGCATGAGCACGGGGAGAGGGCTCCACTGAGAGCAGAGCGGGTGCTTCACCAACCCAGCCTCTGCGGTGAGTTGGAAACTTTAAGGAAGTGCATTCCCAGCTATAATTATGTGCAGTCCTTAGGAAGACCTGTGTGGTAGGTGGGGCTGCATAATTATTCCTGTGTGACAGGAGAAAATGAGGCACAAAGATGGGGACTCTTCATCCATTTTCTCTTCCAGATCATTCCCATATTGCTTTCCTGGCTCTTGTCTCTGGTCAGCTGACCTCAAAGGACCCCTCATCTAATTGCCTTTGTCTTCTGGCCCTGACATGAGATGGGGGGACACCAGGAGCCAGAGGTTGGGATTCATTGCTACCCATGTGGTGTTGGCACTGCCTGTGTTCCTCTATGGCCACGTTGCTGTGGGTGACCTCTTTTCCACACCTACACTTTCTGCCACTTTCCAGAAACCCCTTTGCTCCATTTGGCCCCATTCAGACCTATGAATGCTTAAGACGTCCTGCTGATGCTAGGCCTTTTGCTGTTTCTTTTTGGTCCCATTACCCGCCCAACATCTTTGTAAAAAGTACTTTCACGTGTTCTTTTCTGTTAAAACTCTTTGAGTGAACAGTTGGTGCCTGCTGAGACTTCCGCTGGTAGGTTCAGCAGGTTGCCAGTGACCACATAGCTAGGAAGCAGAGCCCAGCCTTCCTTTTTGATCACCAGGATTGTTTCTATTGGGCTATGATCTCCCATCACAGAATCACTGGTATCCTCTTCTTTGTCCATTCTTAGTGGGCAGTGAAACCAGCAGCAACTAAGAGATCTAGATCCTGTTCCATCTCTCCAGTCCTTTATGAATATTAGATTTCTGGGATGGACTTTTCTTTGTCACAGCAGGAGCCCAGATATGGGGGTGAGAGGAATCAGAGAGATCCAGATTTTTTTTTTTTTTTGATTGCCTGTCTCTTCTGCCATCTGAGGAAATACCACTTTCTTTGGTGTGATACAAAGAATCACATGGAATCAGAAGTAGCAGGTGACAGCTGTGTCCGTGTACTTCCAGTCCTGACCTCTTCAAGAGCTTGTGGGCTTGCTAGCCTCTCTGAGTTCAGTGTGTTGGAAGCATAACCATTGTTCTTTCCTCTTGCTTCACACATGACACGAAAGCAAACTTCCCGAATATTCTGCTTCATGATACAACCGCTTAAGTTGCTTCTTAGATTCAGTAGTATCTTGCTCTTCTTTCCCTCACCAGGTTCACTTGTGGAGACAGGCAAACCACTTGATTACAGGGGGTCCCAGTGAAGAGGACAGAAGCAAACTGCACCATAATGTTCTGTATCTTTGCTTTCCTTGGGAGAAAGTTAAATACAAAGCTATGCATTATTTACATTCCAGTGTAATAATTATTAACTGCATGTTTGTTCTGAACCTGGCACACAACAGGTCCTGGAAGGGATACTGAAGGAGCATATGGCGTAGTGTCTGACTTCAAAAGACCTATCCGTTTATTAGGGGAAAAAAAGATTACATACAAGATAGTTTATGTGCAAATGCTGAAAGTAAGCAATTGCTATGTGTTGTACATGGTTATGGTGTAGAGTGGGCTTCCCAGGTGGCTCAGTGGTAAAGGATCTGCCTGCCAATGCAGGAGACACTGGTTCAATCCCTGGGTCAGGAAGATGGCCTGGAGAAGGAAATGGCTACCCACTCTAGTATTCCTGCCTGGGGAATCCTATGGGCAGAGGAGCCTGGTGGGCTACAGTCCATGGGGCCGCAAGAACTGGACACAGCTTGGAAACTGAGCTTGATGGTGTGAAGAAGATGGTCATGAAGGTGTTGGGGAAAGCCCCATGAAGTAGCTCTTAGAGAGTGGGAGGAGTTGGACGCACTTGTTATTGACTTTGATATGACCACAGATTTCTCTCCCTTGGGCTCAGAGTTACTTTCCTGGGAAGGACACCCACACGTCCTGAATTTGGTCATTATAGCCATGGTGTGGTTTCCTCTCCACAGGCACACCATTGCCCAAGCTCTTGCAGCTCCCTCTGGATTAGGGACTCTTTTCTTTCTGTCCTGTGTGACAGTAACAGTGGCTGATGACAGTGTGCTTCCCAGGGGTACGTGAAGTATTTTTCTGGAAAGCCACTTCTGTCCAGATACTCAGTTACCAGGTTTATTCGTCTCTAATACCCCAAAGGCAGAGAGTAGCTTGAAAAAAAATCACTAAGAAGCCCTTAACCTTGTAACATACAGTTTTTGCTAAAAATATATATTAATAATATATTATTGAGTGAGCATAGATGAAGAAGGCCAGGGAGGGAGGAAGCAATAAGAGTGTGAGCAAGGTCAGTGCTCTTTGCCCGCAGACTCTACAATCAATAAGATCTGGTCAATAACTGCTTTATTACTGCACTACCACCCGGAGCAAAATCATTTTTAAATTAAGAATATATTTTGCAAAACTGAATTAACAATATTGAATATTTTGCTCTTTGATATGACTAGCCTTCAAAAATCAAATTATTAAGTATGGAAAATGCTTACCGGGTGAAGTTTTTCTTTCTTCTTCTCCCTCCTCACCTTTCCAACCACATTCCCCGTCTCCTTTCCCTGGTGCTCAGCTCCACTCCTCTGCCCCCCCACCCCCACCCCGAACCCCCACCTTACAGCTTGGGAAGGAGACAACAGCAGATTTGTAAGATCTCAGGCACAAATGTGGATATAAATTAGTATTTCATCCAGCACAGGGAAATTAGGAAAGGAAGATGCGTTTGCTTGAGTCCAACAAAACTGTGCATTTCCTCTGAGAGAAAGGACTAAGAAGAGAAAATTGGGAATTTTCCACTTGGGTAAAGCTGATGCCAAAAAATCAACCTTTGGACTTATAATCTTTGGCAAGCTATGAAATCTCACCATTCCTCCCCCCGCCTCAAACCCCCACCCTTGGTTACCCTGGCTCCATCGCCTGTTCTGTTCTCTCCTCCTCCCTCTACAGATGGAGCGGACGGAGAAGAGAGAGTCTTATATGACTCATGTGGTGCAACTTTGAAGCATCCATAAGGCTAAATCCCCCCACCCTCAATAAATAAAAACTACAAGAAGTGTTCCAAGCAACTCTGTTATGCAAAAGTGGGTTGTGAAGGCATGCGCAGACCATGGCTCTGGGATGTGTTAAGTGATATTGTTAGCATTGATTGTATAGCATCTTTTTCTGTGAAAACATGAGGTTTTGGTGCTCAAATTTTTAAAAATTGTAATATGCTCTTCTCATCCCTTCCATCCTCTTGGGCTGCATCCAAACCAAACTAGAGTTTGCCACTAGTGATTACAATCTCCTACGTGTAATTTGTAGGTTATTAGGGTTGGCGTATATAAAATAACGAGAGACGGAAAGGTTTCACTGCTCAATATTGTTTATGGTGCAAAAGCCCATTAATGTGCTCCCTATTTCTCAGTAAAAGGATAATGTTGGCCAGGCCGTGCAATGGCATGTCAACTTGTTATTTATGTCAGATGAAAGATTTGTACTCTTTGGAAAGGGGGCATTTGTTCAAAGCATTGGTGCTTCCTGTTGCCAGAAATGAAGGAAGGAAGGAAGGAAGGAAGAGAGGGAGGGGAGGAGGGAAGAAAGGAAGAAAGGAAAGGGGAAGAAAGAAGGGACAGAAGGAGGGAGGGAGGGAGGAAGACTGCTACTGAAGTGAGGGAGGGAGTTGACATTTATTCAGTGCTTTCTCTGTGTCAGTGGCTTTGGGGAGGTAGGTATTATTGCCCCCATTATACAGGAGCTCGGATGGTCTATGTAACTTTCCCATACCAGGAAGCTGTAAGTGGCGGAGCTGGAAGCCCACCCAAGAGGGTCTGTGCTCAGATCCTCTGAGCTCTTTCACTCTGTGCTCTTTCTACCACCCCATGCTGCCTTTCTCATGGAGAATATTTTTGAGCTTATTAGCCAGCAAATGATTTTGACCAAACTTCAAATACCTAAGCTAATTAAGTATTGACTCTTAAGGTGACTCAGATGATAAAGAATCTCCCTGCACTGCAGGACGCCCAGGTTTGATCCCTGGGTCAGGAAGATGCGATGGAGGAGGGCATGGCAACCCACTCTGGTATTCTTGCCTGGAGAATCCCATGGACAGAGGAGTCTGGTGGGCTACCATCCATGGGTTGCAAAGAGTCAGACATGACCAAGAGACTAACACTTTCACTTTCAACTTTTATTAGGTCATGGATCTCTTTGAGAAACCCATACAAGGTATGGCTTTTTCTAGGAAAATGCACACACACATAAGATGATTTCAGAAAGTTCCTGGGTGTTCTGAAGCACGATGATGGCCTCCAGGGAAAGACCCCCTGGGCAAAGTGCCCTGAAAGAGAGGTGCCTCGTGGATCTTGCTTTCTTCTTTAGGAGACCCCAAGAGGACACTGTGAGAGCTCCTCTCTGGCATCAGGCCTTCTAGAAAGAAAGTCCAGGCCTGAGATAGTAGGGAAAGTGGAACAAACGAAGTTGCACTGTAGTTGGCTCTTCACTTGTATACTTAGATCCGGCCTGTTCACAGCACTTAGTGGCTGGGCATCACCATGGTTTTTGATGGATTTTTGAGTGTATAGCTTTGGCTCATTCACATTGACTTTATCCCAGAAAAGGCCACAGAGCATCTGGTGGTAAAGGTGCTGATTCTTTTATCTAAGCTATTTTCCTTGACTTTTATGCCTCTGAAACTTTTAAGTGATTTTGTTTTCAATTTTTTTCAGTTCTGTTCAATCAGCATGGCTGAGTCCCTACAAAGTGCCCAATACAGTGCTATACTCTGGGGAAATAGGAAGCAGATCATAGTCTCCTTCTCTTACCTTGCTGACATTTTAGTTCATCTTGACTGAATCCCACGATTGGATTATTGATCAGGGAGGGCCTGACAGGGAGACAGAGAACTCACAGTTAGCAAGACCTCTAGCATATCTGGTCCTGCATCATGCCCATTTCCTGTCCTCGACTGTCTCCTGGAACCTGCATCTCGCCTTCTGATTCTGCCAGGATGATTTGTGCTTGACATTGCTCTGATCTGTTTAGTTCCAGTTAAATCTATGGAGTACTGATAGTGTGCTGAGCACTCCACTTGTGCTGGAAGACATAAAAGGAGAAGACCTTGGGATGAATGTGTCTTGGAGGAGCAGATGTTCTACTCAGGCAGTGAGACTGCCGCCCTCTTCTAAGGAAGAGGTTGTCAGATGCTCAGGAGAGGTTAGTAAGCCCTCCATGCCACATGGGGGAAACCAGCATCTTGGACTTTTCACTCAGATGTGTGCTGCTGTCCTCAGGTAGCTTTAAAGCATCTCAAGAAATCACTTTTGGATCAGATGCATGAGTCTGTTTTTAGGTTCCTTAGATTCATACATAGGCAACCTAATAGAGTGAAGATACTTTTAAAATGTATAGAACAAAGGAGAGATTATTGGGGAAGGCATCTTCAACTGGGTATTTCCAAAGGCATTGTACATTTTCAGTTGCAAGTAATGTGCATTCTTATCTCCATCCAGGATGATGGAGGGTGGTGTTCGGATTATAGGCACCCTCCAAGCCATGTATTCCTCTGAAAGGTTTAAAAATCACTTTGTCTTCATTACTTTGAGTAGCACAAAAGTAGATAAGACAGTTGTGCATGAGTGCCTTGGCCAAATCCTTCTCAATAGTTATATTTTCAAGAGTAAAAAAAATGAAGTTGCCCTTTTTCATATGTAGTTTTACTTTGGTTTTAGAAAATTCCCCTACTGAAAAAAGCTGACCTCCTGGCCTTTTCCCACTCCTTTTCAGTTCTGACCCCTTAGAAAACCATCAGCTGGGAAAGCAGCTGATGCAGCTCCTAGGGTGCACGACTGAAGATTTTCTGTATCCACAGGGGAAGGCTAAGTCCTGGGAGGGATTCAAAAATCCATAAGAACATGGTGTTGGAAACCACCTGTCACAGAACAGAAATAATTCAGGATTAGAGTAAGGCTACTGGTTCTCCCAGATGCCTATGCAGGTAAATTTGGAGGCTGTGGTTGGGGAGAGATGACTTGAGTCTAGATTTTAAAGAACCAGTCCTGGGCCCCAGACCAAGTCTTACATCACCCACAAAGTGGGTGCCTGGTTCTGCCCATCCAGGTACACGTGCACTTTCAGAACTCACTACTCATCCTAGTACTTACATGCCACATTTTCCTGTTATTTAAGGGGGCCAAGCCCATATGTCTTGGCTCCTCAGTAAGAGTATAAGAAGATGCAGGTACAATAATTCTGGTAGTTCCTGGTATAAGTGCTTAGCTGATGTTCCATTAATGTTTACAGAATTTTGTGTTCAACTGAATCCAGTTGACACCATACATTCCAATTTCCTCTGAATTTGCCACCACCACAAAGTACCCTAAAATTTTCCTTTTCCTTGTGTTTTCACCAAAATTCTATTGTTTATCAGATTAAAGGTAAATGTGCCCTTTCTTCCTTCTGGGATTGTGGGAAAGACCCCAGTTCTTAAAGCCACTTGTTGGCCTTTCTTAGAGTCTTCTCTTGGACATTAGCTCTCAGGTATTTTTTAATCAAAGGAAGTTTGGGTCCTTAATCTAATTTAGGTGTGCCCACTGATTTACCCACACCTCAGCCTGTCCAGGGCACTGAGATGGACTGTCTCCACAGAATTAGAAGGTCCAAGGTCTAGTGCTATTCTTCATGACCTTCTGAAGCAGGGAGAATGAACCACAGTGGGGCTGAACTGAGATCAGGGGAAGTGGGCACACAGATCCTAAAGTGACCTGCATGGATGCCCATCCGTTTGATGTAGCTGCCGTTCTTTCCCTGTGGGGCCCCCGTGTTCTGATGCAAGTCCCGGCTCCAGTGAGTGACAGGTGCGCCCAACGGCTGCATGAGTTATTTCCTTTGGAAACCACAGCTGTGGCTGGGGCCAACGGATGGCAACGGTGCCACTGGGCTCTCTGGGAGCCATCCGCTTGGCCATCTTCAGCCTCAGGAAGGTCTTTTAAGCTTGATGAAAATAACCCATGAGATTGAGTTTGGGTGGCAACTGCAAGTGTCCTCGAGATGGGAAGTACCCAGAAAGGAGCATAGAGTAGGGCTTGGGAACCAAGATTTTGGAATGGCGACAGACTGGGTTCCAGTCCGAGCTCTGCCACATTCCAGCTTTGTGACTTTGAACTATGTTTTAAAAACCTCTCTGAACCTTAGTTGCCTACTAGGTAAAATGAGGACCATGTGTAATTTTTATGTTTATTTTATAAGGATTGACTGAGATAAAGCACTGAAACATTTTGTATAGTGTCCCATGTTAAAATAAACTTCAGCTGTTGTTACAGAAGGACAGAAGGTGGGAAGAAATATGCCCTCTCTTGGAACTCACAGCTTCTTTCAGCCAGAAAGAGTAGCCTGCTTCCGTGGCTGGGTGATGGGAGTGGTGATGATGGTACCCACATCATTACTCTGGGGTGAGAACCTAGTGTAAGACACCTGGAACAACATCAGGCATGTGATAAGCACTGTAGTGTTAGCTTTCCTTAGTTTTAAATTACCACTATTTTTATTTACTAAGGCTCATGAGCATCATCCTAAGATGTTGACAGAAAGTTGCCTTGTGTCTATTTGGATCTGGAATTTGATGGGAGGCTACCAAAGCAGGGGAAAGTGGCCACAGCTGTTTTAGTTAGTGTGCTATTTGAAATACTTCAGAGTTAATTTCTCAGATGGCATGAAAAGAGGAAGAACCACGGCATTTTCCTCGGGGATAGAACCCAGTGTGTCTCACTATTTTCATTTATTCATTCTTAGGAGCTAGAGCTATTCACTCCCTGTCCCTTTCATCTGGGCTCTTGCATCATCTTCAGCTGCAGCTCACAGTCACCTACTATAAGAATGTATTCTTGAAACAAGGGTGTTTTGAGCCAAGTGTGCTTGCTGGCTGAGCAATTACAACCATGAGTTTTGATGACTTAAATGGTTCCGTTTTCTATTGTTTAGTATTCAGAGTTTTTGCACTGTGTAACATTAATCAGGAGACAAACATGTATTCAAAGCAAATGAAAATATCATGAAACTTCAAACTGAGGAATGAACACACCTTGGAATGCAGGAGGGAACCATTTCCAAATAATGAGTAGGTTCATACTCTACATGTTCCATGCAATGCTCCTTTCCTACATGGGCAGGTTTTTGTCAGTGTTCATCCTTTTCATGCTCTGCTTAAATATGGTTTCTGGATCGTGTTCCATGTCCCTGAGGCATGCAGTCCAAGGGAAGGAGCCAGAGCTGCTTCTCAGCCTGGCATGGAAGGGAGTGCTCTAGCTTACGTTAAACATCAGCCCCTCAATGGTGTAGTCATTTGTTTTTGGATTTTAGCAAATTGATTGTTTTCTACTATCCTTTTGAGAATTTGGACAATAGTTTTTTTTCCCCTGGGTTTATATGGATATTCAGAATCACTTTTCTAAGCTGAAGAATCTTATCACTGATAAGAGATGCAGGGTGGACAACATCTCAATGGACCAGTACCTGAAGTAGTAAGTTGAAAATACAACCACACTGGGGACAGCTCCCTCTTTGATTTCCAACGATTGATTCTCTGGATGATTCTTAGTCCCTGGAGACATGTCCAAGTCAAAAGCAATACAGAGTTTACAATGAATTCTTAGGAATCTACACTTCCTAGGGTGTGAAATGTGGAGACGTTGTCTACCATGGCACACAGGGGCTAGAATGAGGCCAGTTCAGAAAGTGTGAGACTGGTTCCAAGGCAGATAGAAAAAGGTGGAGAGGGGGCCTTAGGCCCCCGTGGTGAAGCATACGATGGAGAAGCCTTCATTTCCCACAGCCCTGGGGCTCGTGAGTAGGGCAGAGTGATTGTGGAAATGAGTTTGTAATTAGAAGGATGGCGCTTATAAGGAGTTATACAGCCAAAGAGCTTGGAAGAGTAAACTCTTCTACCAAGGAAGTCAGTCCTTCTCTAAACTTTATCGTGAATGCCCAAAGCTGGTGGGAACTTAGTAAAATTGCCCAGTTGAACTCATTGCTTCAGAGTAGGCCTCATAAAGGAGAGCCGATCTCGTCTGCATCCCTGCAAGGAGACACCTTGTGAAGATCTCCCTACGTTTCATGGTTAGAAAGTTCTTCCTGTAGTCCAGACTAGGTTTCTCTTGCTGTCAGCCCACATGATGTCCTTCTTGAACTGCCCTCACTCGCTTCTCTGGGTTCTCTTTAACTTCTCTTTTGTAGGGCCGCTACCAATTACTTTACAGTAGTTCTTTTCCAAGGGGATGGTTTCTCCTAAACCTTGTATCAGTTTTTTGAGTCTCTCTCTATACCCACATAGGTATTTTTGTGGCTACAGGGAGAGTCCTTCTGGGATGATATTTTTACCCCCTGGTGGATCTGTGCTGTGAATAACCTGAGCCATTCTGGAACTATCCCCAGACCGGGCAGGTGGCAGCCCCATTTGCTCTTTCCTAAGCGCCAAGGCAGAGAAGCAACTCTGGCTCCTTCCCTCTGGACTGCATGCCTCCGGAACACGAAACTCAGTCACAGACACCATATTTAAACAGAGCAGGGAAAGGATGAAAATAGATAAAAACCTGTCCATGTGGGCCAGGAAAGCTGCATTTCCAATATGCTGTTAGCAAGACCCTTCTGCGATCCATCTAGCATTCAGAGATCCGTCAGGGCCGAACCTGGATGGCGTGCTGCACGGCCACCCGTGGGCTCATCCTTCAATGTTGATATGTCAGGCCTGGGCAGGGGACAGGGTCTGGGGCAGAATGAGTACCCCCTTCGTGGAGTATGAAACAGCTAAGACTAGGAGAAGCAACACAGGAGTCCATAGACTTAAGGGCAGGGATTTTTGCTGGAGAGTGGTTTTCAAACTTTTTAAGCTGAGGGAGTTTTCACATAAAATGTCTATGTGTAAAACAAATGTCAAAGAAGGACCAATGTGCCTTTGCCTGTGGTCCTAGTGTAGTAGTTAAGGCTCAAGGCTGAGGACAAATGCAGCTCCCTCTCCACAGGCTTTTAGGGAGAAGTTGGCTCAGAAAAGCAGCCTGGGCACTGCCCACCCCACCTCCCCTCCCCAGGGTAAGAACTGGGACAGCAGATATGGCTGTGGGGGAGAGCAGTGGGCATGAAGTCCTTCCACCCAGCCACCCTGATCACTGCAAACGATGGACCCTGCCTATGCCCAGAGATCTCTTGGCTGTCCTGGACTGGCTGGTGACTGCGGGAGCTACTGCTGCATTGGAGGAATGTGGTTGCTATTCTTCAGAACATTTTGCCAAAATTACCTGGTAGTAACACCCAGGGGAGCCTTTGGAAGTGACCCTTTGTCAATGGGACAGGTTGCAGACCCCATGCAACCTCACTGAGCCCAGAGATGATGAGTTAGAATAACTGCAGTGAACAAAAAGCAGGGGTCTGCAAAGTCTTTCAGCCAACTCAGGAGGGACTGCCCTTTTCTCTCTTTATTCCCTCACACTGGAGGAGATGGCACCTGGAAGAGGAGGGGCCGGGGCATGTTTCTAGAGCTAGAGGTCAGGCCAGACTTCTCCTACTTGTGAACTTGAGCTCCAGTGCAGGACTGAGAGGAAGGGGGAGAAGAGGTGTGAATTAGATGTGAGAATGAAATTGTAATATGGACAGATTACATGGAAGATAGACAGAGGGCCTGTGGGTTCAGATACAGAAGGCAGACTTAGGAAGGGGAGGTACCAGGCCTGGGGAGGAAGGGAGGGTGCTAAGAATCACTTTCCCGATGTCCCCAGCTTAATGTAAGGCTGACATTGACTTTAAGTGAATCCACCTCAATTCTCTCCATTAAAAGTAGTTCACAGGGCAAACTGGAGGTCACTACTTTCATTTAATGAACCATCTCATGTACTGGCAGGGAGATCTTGTCTTCTTTTTAATTGTAGTCAGGATTTCAGGCTTTTTAAAAATATGTATTGAGTGGTGGTTAGTTCCAATTCAATTCCAATTCCAGATTCAAGTCCCACTGCTTTGCATGCCTGCTGTCTATTGGTCTTGTGTTCAGCTCATTCATCAAGAATGAGGAAAGGAAAAGAGGATAAGACAAGGGGCATCTACTCTTACTGGCATGTCTTTGCTGATATTGTTAGCTTTGCTCATTTCCCTCTTGCCCAACCCTACCCAAGACCGCGCACATATTTCACTCCTTCCAGAAACCCTTCCCCACCACTAGCCATGGGACTCCAGCCCGTAGTGATATGTATCATTCAATTCAACCTCTCTGTGTGGCCTAGTTCATTTCATCTCAATTCAGTTCAGTTCAGTTCAGTCCAGTCGCTCAGTTGTGTCTGACTCTGTGACCCCATGAATCGCAGCACGCCAGGCCTCCCTGTCCATCACCAACTCCCGGAGTTCACTCAGACTCACGTCCATCGAGTCAGTGATGCCATCCAGCCATCTCATCCTGGGTCATCCCCTTCTCCTCCTGCCCCCAATCCCTCCCAGCATCAGAGTCTTTTCCAATGAGTCAACTCTTCCCATGAGGTGGCCAAAGTACTGGAGCTTCAGCTTTAGCATCATTCCTTCCAAACAAATCCCAGGGTTGATCTCCTTCAGAATGGACTAGTTGGATCTCCTTGCAGTCCAAGGGACTCTCAAGAGTCTTCTCCAGCACCACAGTTCAAAAGCATCAATTCTTCGGCGCTCAGCCTTCCTCACAGTCCAACTCTCACATCCACACATGACCACTGGAAAAACCATAGCCTCGACTAGACGGACCTTAGTCGGCAAAGTAATGTCTCTGCTTTTGAATATACTATCTAGGTTGGTCATAACTTTTCTTCTAAGGAGTAAGCGTCTTTTAATTTCATGGCGTCGTATGGAAATCAGCTCGAGGACAACAGGGCAACATTGCCAAGAGAGGATACCACATGTCCTGTGGTCTGGGAAGTCCTCAGACTCTTGTTCAGTTCTGCTTTTAGTGTATCCTGGAGGATTTCTGAGGCCAAAGACCCCATTCATTGTAGCTGCAGCTTTGAAAAACTTGAGAGATGTTGCTGCCCAAACAGGACCAGCCACATCAGGAACAACTGGCAATGCCCCGGTCTAAACAGGACCTGAAGCTCAAGGAGCAAGTGCTCTGTAAGAGAAGAAATGCAAGTTCGAGTCCTTTAAGGCCTGGGCCTGGGAAACTGGTGCAGCCTCCCTTTTGTTGTAATCTGTTGGCCTCCATGGGTCATAGTCCCTGCCAGTTTCAGAGTGGACAGGGTTAGATTTTACCTCTCAGTGGGAAGAGTAGCAAAAACTTGTGGCCATCTTTAGCCTACTGCATTTTGCTGAGAATGAAGTTTTATGTTCAGAAGAGTATGTACAACTGAGGGTGGGAGACTCAGAGACCCCTTTTGGTCTCTTCTAACCTATAGTCTCTTCATAGACGACTTCAGGAGCTGTGACTTGAACTCAAGAGCTGTAACAGCAGCTGTTGGATGTGTAAGAATAACAGAAGAAAAAGTACCGTATAGCTAATGGTAATTTTCTCCAGATATTGTCCCATTAGGAACTTACTATATCCAGCTGACACAGCTTACCCTTTGGTTAGGTTAGTGCTCTGGTCATTCAGAATGCATAGCTTAGCTGGGAGAGGTGGGCACCAAAAAGCTGCTCAGACTGCCTGCCAACCAAGCTTCATGTTGAGTTCAAGCGCAGTGGAGGAAACTCTGTTCTTTGGGACACTCTGGAATTTTCTCCACCCATTATCGCCTCATAAACATATCAGGAAAGTTGTGCCTCCCTTCACAGCCTAGAGCAGAGGACTTTATCGATAGAGACCTGCCTGTTTTTGTTTGAGATTCTGAGCAGGTGTTATCTGAGAACAAGCAGGTGTTTGTAGAAATGTGACCTTGAGCCCTGGATACTGACCTGCTCCTTTGTTCTGGTGACTCATTTTTCCTTGAATGGGGTTGGTTTCTGTTTAGGATATGGTTGCAGGGCTGCAATGACCCTTCTGGACATCACCATTGTATATGCAGACACTCCCCTCACCAAGCAGAAAAATTACTGGGTACATTTGATACCTTTCAGCCAGAGGTGTAGCTGTTCCTTGTCACCCACAAATTTGTCTAAAAAAAAAAAAGGTGAATAGATAGAGTATGCTGATGTTACATTTGTTTCCTTAAAGTAGGTTATGCCTATAGGAAAACATAAGGTACCTTATTCCAATGATTTTCCTGTTATCAGTAGAGAAAACTGAGTTTAGTTCATCCTGAGCAGCTACTGGGCATTTCTGAAAATCTTTGGCTAATAAGATATAGTTTGGAGTTTAAGCCAGAATCTTGCATTTCATTGTATTTCCATCTTCCTGATGGCAGTGGAGAAATGTGTGTGTATGTTTGAATGCACACTTCTGGACCTTTATGCAGAGTTAATGGTTCTCTCTTTAGGGTTCCTTGGTCTTGAAAAGTGTGAGTTCATGTTAAACCCAGAAAAAAAAAAACAAAACAGGAATAAGAAGTGTTCATACCTGTAAACCAATTTCAACACAGACATGTAAATATGTGTGTCTATAAAAACTAACCAATGAAATTATATGTTGGAGTAATTTTCTAGAAGAGTCTTACTGGTGGTAATGCTATCACCGAATTATAAAGTTCAGCATCAGTTCTGTCCTGAAGGGTCTGAGTAACCACTAGGAATAGGGCCTGTAACTCAAAAGGCTCTGCAACTGTAGGTAGAAGATCATGCCCCATAAGAGGGCACATTTGTTTCAGGATTTAAAATGAGGCATTATCTGCCCTGGCCACATGACCTTGTAGCTCTTTCAGAGTATCAGATCCACAGAGGGATACCCCAAGCTGGTTACAGCTGTGATGGTGGAAGAAGAATAGTGATACTCAGATCGGACAGCAGTGAACTTATAGGGACAGGAAGGACTGGGCGTTCATGAACACATTACATAGTTTAGGGGTTCCTAATGAAGTGACATCCTTCTAGAATCCTTGAAAGCACAAAGATGAAAGCCACTTGTAAATATTTTGATCAGTGGCAGATAAAAAATATTGAAAAGAGGATTTCTTCATAATCATACAAGATGTGATACAGTTTTATTCACATGAATATTTTGGAGCTTTTGGCTTATTTTTATTCCTTACGTGCCTAGTTTTGAGGGAGAGTTGATTTCCCCTTTCACTAATCATCCTGGCGTTCTCCTCAATGTTTTACTCACTTGCAATTATAGAAAAACACTCTCCAAATTCTCTTCCCTAAAGGTAGCAGTGTCTAGGACATTCCCTGTTGCATGGCAAAGCTGCAGAGGAGAAGAGAAGCTGTGTTCATTCGGAAGTGCTGGTTTTCAATAGAGCCCAGTGCTGAACAGAGAGGCCCCCCCTTAGCAATCACTCGAAACAGAATGAGCTTCTTTGAAATATAAGTGGCCCTGTAAAAACACAAGCAGATTCTGCAGTATCTATTTAGGGCACCCGGGAATGCCACATAATAGGAACTTGAGCGCACCTGATGGTAACCATATGGCAGGTTCTGATGACTGACAATAGGTAGAGACTGCAGTAATTAATGAAAATGAGAAGCCATTTGTGGCCCGCACAATGAGGGGATGGAGAGGCCAGTCTATTCGCAAAGGCTGTGATGCTTCCAGGGTGTGTTTCTAGACCACAACTGGCTGGGCTCGTATCTCTGTGTGTGAACAAGTGTGAGAGAAGTGACACAGTGGGAGGGAGGGCTTGCTTGTGATCAGAGAACGACCATCATTCCTGGAGCTGCAGTGGGAAAATGAGTGTGCAGATCCTGTTGGCTAACCTTGTGTCACTAAACCCTGATACCTGGCTGATAGTTTTAGTTTGAGGTGAGAGAGATCCCAGGTAGAAATCCCATTAGCTGGCCTCGTGGGAGTACAAGACGTCATTGTTTGAGGTCTTGGGTTTTCTGGGTGTGATTTTGCCATTTCTGGATTTCAGGGCACAATGCTTCTGTTTACCTCTTGGGGATGACTGGCTGCCTTACTTGAGGCACTCTCTGGGTCAGGATGTACCAAGGTTTGGCTCACCTCTGACAAAGGCAGAGGAAGGAGCTTTGCCTCGTCGTTTTATTACTGTACTTCTTTCTTGGACATGGGCTGGAGTAGAGGAGGGGGTGGGCCATGGGGAGATTCCAGAGAGACTGATTGATCTTGTCAAAAAGAATAAAGGTATCGAGGCCCCAGCACCCCCCTGGAGCACATGGACATGTGGGACTGAAGCGGTCACTGTGAAGTTTGTGGTTAGGCGTTCCAAAAAGAAGTTTCTTTATGATTCCTGATTGCTTTGGACAGATATAAGCAATACCAGCTGGGGCCCAGCAAGCCTGTCTCCAGCTTTATTGTTTCCGTTTTATCGGTGGTGTGTCCGCCTAAAAGAACTGATCTATCTGCCCGTTATTGCCAGCCTTTTCCATAACCAGATAGGAAAGTTGAACATTAACAAGTGGATTTGCTTTCAGTAGCAGTGTGTGTGTGTGTGTGTGTGTGTGTGTGTGTGTGTGTGTGGTGTGTTTAGCAAGATAATAGTATATTGCTCAGGGGCAAGTGATTCAGATTTCTACAAGATTCCCATTCCTTTGTCTCCTATCTTGAATTTTCCCTAACTTATCTGAAGCTTCCTCTTTTACTAGAACCAGAGAGGATCCATAAGGCTGTTTTTGTAAGAGTCCTTGGAAGGTGGTAGAAACTCAGCTGGAGCCAGGCTGTGGGCACCAGGCACTGTGCACTGCAGAGACGTTTCAAGTCATCTCTTGTGGACAGTTGGCACTGTTCTGCGTTAAAAAGCTCGGTGGCAGCATTTCGGAGTGCACCCCAACCCTCCCTCCTTGGCAAGTTGAGTTTACAAATAATGTGCTCTACTCACCCTGTCTGGAGTTTCTGGCTTAAAAGTGAGTAGTCAGAACTCTCAAGATGTGTAAAAGGAAAGGTTTTACTACCTAGTGGAAAATGATCATTGAGGTTTACTCTTTGTGGATTAGCAAAGTAGACAGACAGGCTGCTCTGACTCAGAGGTCAAGTGAGAAACTTCTCGGGCTCTTTCACAAGAGAAAGGGGTATGTGTTAAGTTACTTCAGTGGTGTCCAACTCTTTGCGATTCCATGGACTGTAGCCCACCAGGCTCTTCTGACCATGGGATTCTGCAAGGTGGTAACAGGAAATGCAGCCACCTAATGTGAAGAACTGACTCACTTGAAAAGACCCTGATGCTGGGAAAGACTGAAGGCGAAAGGAGAAGGGGACGACAGAGGATGAGATGGTTGGATGGCATCACCAACTTGATGGACATGAGTCTGAGTAAGCTCTGGGAGTTGGTGATGGACAGGAAGGCCTGGCATGCTGCAGTCCATGGGGTCACAAAGAGCTGGACACAATTGAGCAACTGAACTGAACAGGAGATGAATGACTCATGACTTACCAATCTGGAGTTCTGCCCATTCATTCATTTTTTGAAGGAAACAAACAACGTCCTGCTAAAATGACAGTGCTCTTTGGTTTGGAGTTTGTTCTCTATGGTTTGTGAGATATTTTTTCATTTGCATAATTTATTTCTGCACTTCCTTAATTACAGGCTATAATGAGTGGAGTAAGGGGAAGAATGAAAGAAGAATACCCAATGCATAGAGACCAACTTCTATCATGGAAGTTCAGCCCTGTCAAATATAGGTTCCGGGGCAGAGATATTAGAGACCAGATGGGTGCCCCTCTGTGGTTGGAGACAAGAACTCAGTTTGATTCTGATTTCATTTAGGATGCAGCGTCCACCAGGGCAGCAGAGTTCAGCTGGCAGACTTTTCCAGTACCTCATTTAGTGAACAGTATCTGCTGTCTTGTTTATGAAAAACATCAAGGAAAATTTTATTAGTTTTATACAATCCCTAAAGCCTGGTCCACGGCCAAGACACATTAGTTTTCTAAATCTTCAACAATATTTTTCCCTCCCAGAATCAGGGCAAATTCTCAAGTGCATGGGCTTTTTTTTTTTTTTTTCAATTAAACCAAGCACCAGTGGTAAAGAACCCATCTGCCGATGTAGAAGACATGAGATGCAGGTTTGATCCCTAGGTCAGGACTATCCCCTGGATGAGGCCATGGCAACCCACTCTTGCCTGGAGAATCCTATGGACAGAGAAGCCTGGCGGGCTCCAGTCCATAGGATTGCAAAGAGTCAGATATGACTGAAGCGACTTAAACACACAGCACAGGATAAGCAGTAAAAAAAAGGGCCAAGACTAGTGTTATTTTGTTATCACCATAGATTATTTCAAGATTGTACTGGAGAAAATGTGTATCCCAGTTTGACTCAATCAGAGATGTGTGTGTGTGTGTGTGTGTGTGTGTGTGTGTGTGTGAATGAGGAGTTCTTTAAAATCTTTAAACATGGATTCTTTTCCTCCCCAAAGGTGCAAGGATGTTGCCTTCAGCACCTTTCTTGCTGGAGAGAATCGAGCATTTGGTTTTATCAGACACTGGCATAGTAATGAAGCTATTTTGATAGAAATAGTCTCATTACTATTCATTTTTGCTGGCTCTCAACTAATTCTTGAACCAAAGTTATGTTTTTTGTTTTTTTTTTTCCCCACCAGAGAACAACAAGCAAAATTAAAAAGACATCCTTAGCCTCTGAAGCTAATGACAAACACAGACCCATTCTGCCCAAGGAGCCGTTTTGCAGGGGCCTGCCTTTGTGGTGATTATCCCAATGACACGCCCTGGCAGTGTGAAGGGCTTGCCCTTCCTCCTTCATACCTTCCCTAAAACACAAGTCTTTCTATTCAGAGGGGGGCCTTCCAGAGGCCATGCCCTTCTCCTATCCTTTCTTAACATGGTGTAACCGGGAGCCATCTTGCACTGGGTTGAAGAGATTTGGCTTCAGTCTAGTATGACCTTGAGCACATCATCAAAGCATTCTGGTACCACTTCTCTTCCCATTCTTTCAGTTTGAAAATAAACTTTTTATTTTAGAATAGTTATAGATTTATATTTAAAAAAGTTGCAAAGACAGTAGAGTGTCCGTGTTAAGTCCCTCACCCTTTTCCCCTGTGAATAACAATTAACCTTTGTCATAACCAAGGAACCAGTTTTGACACAGTGCTATTAAGTGAAGTCTGCATTTTATTCAGATTTTACTAGTCTTACAGTGTCCTTTTTCTGCTTCAGAATCTCATGCAGGATGCCATTCAGTTGTTTCCTTAGCCTCCTCTGATCTGTGACAGTTCCTCAGATTTTCCTTGTTTACGCTGACTTTGACAGTTTTGAAGAGTAGTTTCCAGGTAGAGTGTCTCAATTTGGGTTTGTCTGATGTTTTTCTCATGGTCAGACAGGGGTTTGGGTTTTGGGGAGGAAAACCACAGAGGTGAAGTGCCTTCCTCATCACATCTTATCAGTGATACATGCTATTAGCTGGTAATGTTACCCTTGATCACCTACCTGGCCAAGGTAGTGTTTGCCAGATTTCTGCGCTGTGAAGCCGCCCCACTCCCCTGCCATACTCTGCTCTTTGGAAGCAGGGCTTCCCACGTGGTGCTAGTGCTAAAGAGTCTGCCTGCCAGTGCAGGAGACATAAGCAATGTGGATGGTTCCTGCGTCAGGAAGATCCCCTGGAGGAGGGCATGGCAACCCATTCTTGCCTAGATTCTTGCCTAGAGAATCCCATGGATGGAGGAGCCTGGTGAGCTCCAGTCCATGGGATCTCAAAGAGTCAGACACGACTGAAGAGACTTAGCACATACAAAGGCACTAAGTGCAGCGCACGTGCGAGGTGGGTGGGGAGAGGGGATTAAGTTCCACCTCCTGCTGGGAGAGTCTCTACACAAATTATTTGGAATACTCTTATAATGGAGTTTGATTTCTTTTCCTCTTGTATTTATTCAATCATTTATTTATATCAGTGTGGACTTGTGGATATATATTTTATTCTTCCACTTTTATTGATATATAAATAGCATGCAACATGGATATTAGAGAAGAAAATGGCAACTCACTCCAGTATTCTTGCCTGGAGAATTCGATGGACAGAGGAGCCTGGCAGGCTACAGTCCATGGTGTTGCTAAGAGTCAGACATGACTGAGTACGCATGCAACATGGATATGTATTTTAACTTTTAGATTATAATCCAACTCTATTGTTCTTAGTTTGTTCCTCAAATTGTTGCAGTTTTGCCCATTAGGAGCTCTTTCAAGTTGGATTCTGAGTAACCTTTGACATGCCCTCGTTATTCTGTTCTGTGAGCACTTTCTGTACTTCCTGTCACTGCGTGATGCTCTGGGCTCAACATGTGTATTCCCTGCCCTGGTCTTGCAGTTAATCATTTCTCCAAGAATCCCTGGTTCCTTTTACTAGAGAATGGTGTTAGAAACTGTTGGTTTTTATGGTCTAGGAGTTAGGTATCACATTCTGTTTTCTAAAATACGCCTTTTCTATGTACACCACTATGTCCTGTTGGACCTACAGAGACATATATGATGTCTTTCCCTCAAGATTAATATAGGTAAATATTATAAAAATAGTACATAATTATGTGGTAGAGTGGGTACCGTTTTGACTAGTGTCAAGTGGAAGTATAGATTCTCATGCTTAAATAAATAGAAAGCACTTTAATTTTTTTTCCCTTTTCCATTCTTTTTACTCCTTATTCGCATCCAGTTCATCTATGCTGGAATTGGGAAATGTTAAATTATTTACACGGGTATGCTAGCAGTCTGAAAAAATTCTGCTTACTTCAGGCATTGATCCCTAAACTATCCAAACTCTCCTTTCCTTCAGAAAGGAGAAATGTCTAGGACTTAAACATTTGGGGAAGGCTTCCTGGAGGAGGTGACACTTGACTTGATACTTGAAGGACAGATACTTGTTTGGGACAAAAGAGAGAGTCTTCTGTGTCTCTTTGGGAGAAATAGTAGATAAAACTAGCTCAGAGATAGGGTCCTAAAGGATTTATTAGAAGATTGGAAGTCTATCATGGATTTCTCCACTGTTACAAGGACCCTTAATTCAGAGCCTCTAAAATGCCGACATTTGGTTAAAACATTCTTAGTGTTTTCTACACGAAGAGAGAAGGAGCCGACTGAGCTCATGCCAGTCATCCTAGTTATTAAATGTCTGCTGAACACCTCGGTAGAAGAGGCTGGGACAAATTGTATATCCTTTATGTGGCAGTGGCTATATGCTTGGGCTCTCCAGAGTGTCCGGTGGTTCTTTTTAACTGTTGGTGTTCTTTTATGTGAGGAACTTTGCAGTCTGTGGAAATTCATTTTGAGATGTACCAAGGGATTTTTCTCCTAGAACAGAGTAGCCAAGATGAACAGGGCCAGCAGTGGCCCAAGCTCTGTAATGGATATAGTCCTACAAAAGTGTTCATTAGCTTCAGCTGGGTCATCATCAAATAAAATGACCTCTATCCAAACTCTTAAGACAAGTGTGCTTACTTCAGACCCAAGTCTTTAGGTTTTTAAATGCTGGACTGAGCTTTTGCTCCAGTAAAAATGGCTTCCTTGGTGGCTCAGACGGTAAAGTGTCTGCCTACAATGTGGGAGACCTGGGTTCAGTCCCTGGGTGAGGAAGACCCTCTGGAGAAGGAAATGGGAACCCGCTCCAGTACTCTTGCCTGGAAAATCCCATGGACGGAGGAGCCTGGTAGGCTACAGTCCATGGAGTCGCAAAGAGTCAGACACGACTGAGTGACTAAACTTTCACTTTCACTTTCAAAAATGGCTAGAACTTATCTGTTATCTTTTTGAAAGTTGTTCTGCTAGAGCAGGTGGTTTTCTTTATTCATTAAGTAGTTCAATGTGAATTGACTCATTGATAGGAAATAGGACTCAGGACAGAAAAAGACCCTTTTGCACACTAGAGCAGAAAATATAGGAAATAGAAATCTTCCTCTTCCACACACAAGCTTTACCACAGCCTCAAAAGAAACTTTTTAGCTGTGGAAGAGAGAAAAAGCTTTGTTCTTGATGACAATTGCAGTAGTACTTAATTATACTTATCTTACTGCATGTTTTCATCTAAACTTCGAGTCATTCATCATCCCAGGATATATGTGTGACATAGAAGAGTTGTGCGGTAAATGGGTAACATAGAAGAGTTGATCTAGAAAGCTGTAAACCTCTGTGGGAGCAGGAGTCCACTGTCTTTTATGCTAGTAAAAGCAACTTTGACTGGGCAACAAGGACAGGTGGGTGGGCGTGAAGAATCATCTTTATTTCCTCTGGTTATGTTGAGACAATATATTTAGAGATTATAGTGATTTTTTTCCTTCAACTATTACAGCCACGTTCTCATGGAGCACCCCTTCCAGGGCTTCAGACTCACAGCTCCTGATGCCTCTTTCTCCACCAGCCTCCACCTCAGCTTCACTTTAGCAGCTGCTCTCAGCAACTACTAGCCCTTGTCATCAACTGGAGTTGCTCCATGTTTGAAATCCTGAACTCTGAAATCCTCCTTTCCGACCACAACCTCTGATCCTTCTATCAGTCCGCACTCTTTCATGCCCTTGAAATATGTTCTTTGGTCTCATTGGGACTCTTGGTCTCTTGACCTCTCCTTATGTTCGCAGTTGCTCCCCCCCTCCTAACTCCGTCCCTAGTCCTGCCTTGTTCGCACAGCCATCTCTGCTGTACTGCCACGGGCACTCAGTTCTCTCGTTCCTTTGACTTTTTGTTTTATCTTTCATTCCAATCTCTGGCTAATAATTTCTCTCTCTCTCCCCTCCCTCTTCCCCTTCTCCCCATTTACCTTTTTCTTTTTCTCCTCTCTCTTTCTCTCTCTCTCTCTCTTCATTTCTTGTCTTGGGTTTCTAGGCACTATGGAAGACACTTTCCCAACCAGCATGATCTGCCTCATTAAAAAAAAAAAAAAAATCCATGATTATTGACCTTATCTAGACAGAGAAGCTGTTTAGTAATCCCGGGGCCAGGGCTAGGGTATAGTGAATGTAGTGCCAAGAACGCAAAATTTAAAGAGACACTCATTCTTGGAGCGAACTCTGCACTTGCTGGATCTTGAGAATGACTGCCCCCCTTGAATTGTGTGCTGAGGTCCCCACTAGCTGCACTCCAGTCTTGACCCAGACGTTTACTCATCTCTAGTTATCTCTTTTGTGTGTCACCTGGGGTAGTCATTCTAGCCTTTATCACTGTTCTCAATTTACTTGTAAGCCACACATAGACGATGACTTCTCCATTTTCAGTGAAAAAAATTCTGGTTACCAGGTTTGAATTTCCTCAGCTTCCATCCTGCCACCAAACATGCCTAATCTGTTGACTCCCTTCTTCTGTTCTCTTTGCCATAGAGAAGTTCCACACTCTCCCACCTTTGCTGTTGCTCATATCACTTCCCAAGCTCTCTGGAATCCTCCCCCATCAACTATCCTCTTCCTCTCTTGCATTGACATGTTGTAAATGCTATTGAGGACTTTTCTTTACTAAAAATAGAGCCTTTTCTCAACTTTGTCTTCCTTTTGAGTTAATCCTCATCTTCAGCTGGTATGAAAAAATGACCTCCACTCTTCATCATGCTCAACTTACTACCCGAACAGTACAATCAGTTTTCTTCTGACTGACTTCTGCTTCCATCATTATACCATCTACTCTCTAACAGTTCCGGGTGACCCCAGTGTCCATGTTCATTGGTTCTTCTGAGTCTTCGTCTGATCCAGCCTCTCTTCGCTGTCACCCTGACCCTGCTCCCCCTGTGTCTGAGGCATTCTGTTCTTTGTTGCTCACCTCTGTGGCGCCTCTTCCTCACTCCCATTTTATGGCGTCTCTCACTTGTCTGATCCTTACATGAAGCTCGTTCTGAAGTCTCATACTGGCTCTTCTCATCTTACGCCAAACTCTTCCTTTGAGTGACTGCTCACTCCTGTGGCTTCAACTATCCACCTACAAATTCCCTATTGAAACCCAGTCATGTTGTTTTAACTGAGACTTCCTCATTGAACTCCTGATCCAGTTCTTCAAGTTCAGTATTTCCAAAACCAAGTTATTTTTTGCCCCAAACCTGTATTCTCCTTTTTGTATTTTCTTTTCTCCATTAAAGCATAGTTATTCACCTAGTTATCCAAGTTAGAAGTATCACAATCTACTTAAAATTTTTCTTTTTCATCTCCTTTATAGTCAATTGAGTCAGTCATTGGAGAAGGCAATGGCACCCCACTCCAGTACTCCTGCCTGGAAAACCTCATGGACGGAGGAGCCTGGTAGGCTGCAGTCTATGGGATCATGAAGAGTCAGACACGACTGAGCAACTTCACTTTCACTTTTCACTTTCCTGCATTGGAGAAGGAAATGGCAATCATCTCCAGTGTTCTTGCCTGGAGAATCCCAGGGATAGGGGAGCCTGGTGGGCTGCCATCTATAGGGTCGCACAGAGTCGGACATGACTGAAGTGGCTTAGCAGCAGCAGAGTCAGTCATCAGGATGTTTCCTCACATCAACCCTCTTTATCCCCCCTGTTGATATCTTAGTTTGTTGTTGATGTTCAGTTGTTAAGTCATGTCCAACTCTTTGTGACTCACATGGACTGTGGCAAGCCAGGTTCCTCTATCCTCCACTATCCCTGGGAGTTTTCTCAAATTCATGTCTACTGAGTTGGTGAAGCTATCTAACCATCTCATCCTTTGCTGTCCTCTTCTCCTTTTGCCTTCAGTCTTTCCCAGCATCAGGGTCTTTTCCAATAAGTCGGCACTTTCACATCAGGTGGCCAAAGGATTGAAGCTTCAGCTTCGGCTTCAGCCCTACCAGTGAATATTCAGGACTGATTTCCTTTAGAATTGACTGGTTTTAACTCCTTGCTGTCCAAGTGACCTCAAGAGTCTTCTCCAGCACTGCAATTCAAAAGCCTTAATTCTTTGGTACTCAGCCTTCTTCATGGTCCAATTCTCACATCTATACACGACTATCAGAGAAACCATAGCTTTGACTGTACAGACCTTTGTCAGCAAAGTGATGTCTCTGCTTTTTAATATGCTGCTTAGTTTCGTCATAGCTTTCCTTCCGAGGAGCAAGTGTCTTATGATTTCATGGCCAGAGTCACCATCTGCAGTGATTTTGGAGCCCAAGAAAATAAAATCTCTCACTGCTTCCACTTTTTCCTCTTCTATTTGCCATGAAGTAATGGGACCAGATGCCATGATCTTAGATTTCTGAATGTTGAGTTTGAAGCCATCGTTTTCACTCTCCTCTTTCACCCTCATCAAGTATCTCTTTAGTTCCTCTTCATTTTCTGCCATTGAGTGTTGTCATCTGCATATCTGAAGTTGTTATTTCTCCTGGAAGTCTTGATTTCAGCTTGTGATTCATCCAGCCTGGCATTTCCCATGATGTACTCTGCATATAAGTTAAATAAGGATGACAATATACAGCCTTGTCATACTCCTTCCCCAATTATGAACTAGTCCATTGTTCCATGTCTGGTTCTAACTGTTGCTTCTTGACCCACATACAGGTTTCTCAGGAGACAGGTGAGGTGGTCTGGTAGTGCCGTCTCTTTAAGAGTTTTCCAGTTTGTTGTGATCCACAGAGTCAAAGACTTTAGCATAGTTAAGGAAGGAGAGGTAGGTTTTTTTTTTGTTTTTTTTTTGGAATGTTCTTGCTTTCTCCATGATCCAGTGAATGTTGGTAATTTGATCTTTGGTTCCTCTGTCTTTTCTAAACCTAGTTTGTACATTTGCAAGTTCTTAGTTCATATACTGCTGAAGCCTACTTTGAAGGATTTTGAGTGTAACCTTGCTAGCATGTGAAATGAGCACAACTGTACAGTACATTCTTTGGCATTGCCTTTCTTTGGGACTGGAACAAAAACTGACCTTTTCCAGTCCTGTGGCCACTAGTGAATTTTGCAAACTTGCTGGCGTATTGAGTGCAGCACTTTAACAGCAGCATTTTAAATGGTGCAGCTGGAATTCTGTCAGCTCCACTAGCTTTGTTCATAGTAATGCTTCCTAGGGCCTGCTTGACTTCACACTCCAGGATGTCTGGCTTTAGGTGACTAACCACACCAGTGTGTTACCTACAGTTCTTTTGTGTATTCTTGCCACCTTATCTTAATCTCTGCTTCTGTTAGGTCCTTACCATTTCTGTCCTTTATTGTGCCCATCTTTGAATGAAATGTCCCCTTGATATCTCCAGTTTTCTTGAAGAGATCTCTAGTCTTTCCCATTCTATTGTTTTCCTCTGTTTCTTTGCACTGATCAGTTAAGAAGGGTTTCTTATCTTTCTTTGATATTTTCTGGAACTCTGTATTCAGTTGAGTATATCTTTCCCTTTCTTTTTTGCCTTTTGCTTCTTTTCTTTTCTCAGCTATTTGTAAGGCCTCTTCAGACAACCACTTTGCCTTCTTGCATTTCTTTTTCTTTGGGATGGTTTTGGCCGCTGCTTCCTGTACAATGTCACAAACTTCCATCCATAGTTCTTCAGGCACTCTGTCTACCAGATCTAATCCCCTGAATCTATTCATCACCTCCACTGTATAATCATAAGGGATTTGATTTAGGTGATACCTGAATGGGATTTGATTTAGGTGATACCTGAATGGCCTAGTGGTTTTCCCTACTTTCTTCAATTTAAGCTTGAATTTTACAATAAGGAGCTCATGATCTGAGCCACTGTCATCTCCAGGTCTTATTTTTGCTGACTGTAAAGAGCTTCTCCATCTTGGCTTCAAAGAACATAATCAATCAGATCCAGATTACTTAGTGTGATATTCAGTGTCTCTCACAAGTTACCTCTCCAGGCTCTTTTCTTCCCTCTTTCCTTTTAACTATATACGATCTGGGACTCCAACCATACTGCTTACTAGCTGCTTCTGAACATGCTTTTGTGTCATAGAATGTCCCACTAACCTTCTCCTCTAATCAACTTCTATTTATACTTCATGACCTGGTTAAAATGTCACCTCTCTCAAGAGGCTTCCTTTGTCTTTCTCTTTTCTCCTATCTTATAAGAACTTTATCCAATCTATTAAAGCATGTACTTATTGCATTGTAGACAGTGGTATATATTTCAGTCTGTTCCACTAATCTACGAATGTAATTTCAGAAGTCAAACCTTAGTCACTTTAGTAATCCTTGTATCTAACATAGAACTTTACATATAGTTGGTATTCCAACATGTTTCTTCAAAACATAATTGTTCCTGCTCTGAAGTTAACTTATTGAGTGACTTTGGGCAATTGCTTCTCTTGCTTGTCCCCCTTTCACTCCTCTGTAAGAAAAAGGAATTGAACTAGAGGGTCTCAAATTTTTGTGGTTCTGTTCTGGCGTCTCTTGGATTTTGGAGCTCCTTAAGAAGCTACTAGGGAACATATAGCTGAAGATTATATCAAAAGTTCATTGAAGCACTGCATAGAAGTGACTTGTAGGCAAAACAAGGAGGAGGGAAGGCAAGTAAAAGGGAAGATAAATAAAATGAGAAAAGCCTTAAGAAAGAAAGAATAAGAAAGGTGTCTGTGCTGAACCTCACACCTGCAGAACCTTGTCGTTCTAAAGTAAGCTTTTCTGATGTATCTGCTGTGTGGAAGCCATAGTCCTGTTTGCTGTGAGGAGCACAGTATAAATTTAAGACGCGATCATTGCTGTTAGTGAGCTTGTGCTTTTGAAGACAGACAGACATGGCAGTCAGTGGCATACATAGTCCCCTTGTGTGGATTAAAAAATGATGCCCTTCCCCTCACTTGGATAATGGGGTATGGACTGGATTTCTCATCTCCACTCCCCACTGACCAGACCTGTCCAGGGCAAAACCCGCAAAACTCTGTGGAGGTGCTGCCCCTAGCTTTCCTCTCCAGCAAAGGCCCAAGGCAGGGCCTTGGAGAGGATGTAACAAGAGCCACTGATGCAGTAATGGCCAGATGCTCCGTGAGGATGACTGGTCCAGGGGTTGGCCCCCGTGACCCTGATTTAATCATCCTGGGCTGGCCAAACCTGTGCAAGGGTCACTGGGAGCTTGGTTCAGTTTCTTTTTGACTTTTCTTTCCTACCTCTCTAAAGTGAGTTACTTGTTGATTTCAGGCACCTGTCTTATGTCAAAGAGGGGTGATGCTGGTAATGGAGCCCTCCTCCCTATTACCCCTCCCCTCTATAAATTTGCTCTGCCTGACTTACACTAGCAGAGCAGTAGGACCCTACTGCTGCTGCAGTGGCGGTGGGGCATGTCCAGAAAAGGTCCAGGGGCTGGACCATGCCTTTTACTCTGCTGGACACTCTGGCATGCCTGGAGCTGGCCAAGGGAGGATCCACTGAGTGGTCAGTGATGGGAAGGGAGTCCAGGGATCGATGTCTTTGCTGTCTGCTGTGGTTTCTGGCAGGTAGGAGAAAGCCTGTGAGTGACGGAAGGGCCTTCCAGTGGCTTCAGTGACCCTTCTGGGCTGCCAGGCCTCTGTTTCTTTCTCTTCCATCGCTCATTTCTCTTTCCTCTCAACTTCATTCCCTGGTGGGCTGGCTGAGAATCAGCGGAGGGAAAAAGTAATTGAAGTGCTTAAGAGAAATTGTTTGGAGGGAGGAGGCGGCAGGGTCAAAAGGAGAACAATTAAGAAGCTATGTGATACAACTGTGCGGGGAAGAATTTAGTATGAATATAATGATCAATTTCCTAATAATTAGGTCTCTTAGACGGCGGAGTAGTTCCCCAAGAGGCAGTGGTGGGAACCCCATTGCTTGGTCATTTCTAATTAGACTGGAGAAGCATTCACAGAAAATGCTGCAGAGAAAATCCCTCATGCAGGGAAGGGTGGGGTGGGGGTAGGTGGGCACGTGACCCAGGGGGGTGCCTCTGTTATCTCTCATTTCTGTGATTCATTGATGAGCACATAATTCACTGATTAGTTAGGCAGCCAGACTTTGAGGGGTTTATTGGTTTCTCACCTCTGGCCCTTTTAAATTGACCAGGTCTATTATCTTCAACGGCTTCTCTTGTGGCTCAGCTGGTAAAGAATCCGCCTGCAGTACAGGAGACCTGGATTCGATCACTGGGTTGGGAAGATCTCCTGGAGAAGGGAAAGGCTACCCACTCCAGTATTCTGGCCTGGAGAATTCCATGGACTGTATAGTCCATGGAATTGCAAAGAGTCAGACGCAACTGAGTGACTTTCACTCTCACTATTATCTTCAAAGAGAAGATCCAGGACAGGCAGTGACCTAAGCCAGGGCTGCCTCCTTTCTATCAAACAATTTTAAACTGGAAACACTAGCCCCATTCTTTGTCGGCTCTGCAGTGGGTGTGAATACATCAAGGTTTTACCTAGTGGTGTTTCCCTCTCCTTAAGAGCCTGCAGGGTTCTTAGGAGTTTTGTGTAGAGAAGGGATATTCTTCACTAGCATCCATTTGGTAATCAGGTGCCTTAACTAGCACCAAGACAGTGTGCTGTTAAGTGCAGCAGCTCTGAGGCCAGCCTATCCAGGGCTGGTACTGGCTCAGTTCTTCACTATGTGACCTTGGGTCAGTTACTAAGTGTTCCATACCTATGGCACCCACAATCACAGTTGCCTCATTTAGTTCTTGTAAAAATGAAATAGGTTGATATTGGGAAAGCGCATACATAGGATTGTGCTTGTTAAGTACTTTGAACCAGTGCTGTCTTGGTTGTTGGTGGCCATTATTATTACTAAATTACAATAACTGTTGGGGAGCATGTCCTCTTTTAGAGCTCTGGACATTATCAGTGTCCTGTTTACCATATGCTGATAGGAGAAAAGTGACTGTCATCTTGGGTGTCCTTATGCATCTGAGCGTGTGCCTCAGCAGGTATAAATTGAGTCTACTGGGTACAAAGGGAGAGAGTCCCTGCTCTCAAAGGGCAAATGAGCGTATTTATTTATTTTGGCTATACTGTGTCTTCATTGTGCATGCGAGCTTTCTCCAGTTGTGGTGAGCGTGGGCTACTTTTAACTTCAGTGTGTCGGCTTCTCATTGCAGTGGCTTCTCTTGTTGCCAAGCACAGGCTCTAGGTGCACAGACTTCAGTAGCTGGGGCTCTAGGGCTTGGGGGTTAGTAGTTGTGGTGCATGAGCTTAGTCGCTCTGTGGTGTGTGTGATATTCCTGGACCAAGGATTGAACCCATGTCCTTTGCATTGCCAGGTAGATGTTTAACCACTGGAGCAACAGGGAGTCCAGAGCAAATGATCTTGTGTGTGTGTGTTTGTATGCACGTGTGTGTTTGGGGTAAAGGAGTGTAAGAATACAGATAATTATCCTAAAAATTTTGTGGAGTTCTAGGAGAGACTTTCTCCTGTGGGAATAGCAAGGACACAATCATCCCATCTGGCTGGAGTGAAGCTGGTGGTCAGGGAGAAAGTGTCAGGAGGCAGAGAGGAGGGTGGCAGGGAGCACTTGGTTGATGTGGCTCTACGGATTTGACTGCTTTTGGGGGTTCACAGAGGAGAGGCTGGTTAGACCCATGTGATGGTGTTGCAGAGGGTCCCCCATGTGAGATGGAAAGCTACTGTTTCCTTTGGTTGGTCACAGGGCTCCCGGGAAGATTTCTGAGTGAGGGAGGGCCAGGAACAGAATACTGCTCTCCAAAGGCCCATCCTGCAGGGGTGTGGAGAAGGTAGAGCCTGGGGACAGGGAGTTCAGGCAGGGGGCTGAGCATGCCTCACAGCTCTTCATGTGCTTCAGGGCCCCAGGCCTTTGCCACTTTTGTGTCCTGTCCTTGGTGCCTTTTCTGGGGCTCCCAACCTGCCCAGTGACAGGAACCTGGCCAGAGTGTACATGACTGCCTTTGTGACAGTCTAGAAATCATGAGAATGTGACATTTTGTCTCTTCCTTTCAGGTTTGTAGAGGCAGTGTGATGGGGTGCTCCCAGGGTTGTGGTGGGGCTTTATGGAAATGATGCAGGCATAGCCCATCTCTTCTGCCTCCCCCATTTAATGCAGCAGAAAGTGTTCCCTGTAAGAATCTGACCCAAATATTATTACTTTGGGACAGTTGGATACTTTTTTGGGTCCAGTGGAAGATAAAAAGCTCTGTTATAAAGGTCTTGGAGAGAAGAGGTAGCTGAAGTAGTTTCCCCTTAGGATGAAGGAAATAAAGGAGGAGGGAAGAGTAAGGAAACAGTAATGGGTCCCCTATGATGCCCCCAGACACCTTGCCGTGCATGTGGACTTTTGTTTTCTCATTTGCCTCATCATAACTCAACCAAATAAGAATCTACCCATATCGAGGAAGAAAAACTGAGGCTTACGTGAATGAACTAACTCCCAAGCTTCTATTTCTCTGTTCCATGATGGTTCCTCGCTAGGTGGCTGTGTATCACGAGGAGATGCCCAGCCAGTGCAGAGAAGGTGGCCCCAGCTTACGACTAGCCCCTCTGCTCTGTTCGGTCCTCTGTGATTCTAATCAGGGTAGCAGAAAATGGTGCCAAAGGGTGATGGGTAAGGTAAACCTCCCCAGGTGTAATCCCAGGCAGCCCTAGTCTCAGGGTGTGGCCGTCTTCCCCCTAACTCCACTTAAGGAGGGAAGGAAAGCCTGCTTCCTCCATTGATTTTCACTGCCAGTGGTCTTTGAGTTGCAGGGTGGAAGGGGCATCCTCACCTGGATTTCAGCACCACCTCTGCAGAGAAACCTGAGCCTCCAGTTTGCAGTCTGCAGGATGAAGAGCCCCATGATGCTGCTTTCTTCTCCCTGTACCAGGATGAACCTGTCAAATGTAGGGGCATGACTCTCAAATGTCCTCAAGTAGACAGGCAGACACTGTCGCCCCACCTCAGACACTGAGCGGAAATTCGGGCAGCCTCTGCTTGGAAAAGGAATCAGGAGGCTCTTTGTCCCCAGTGTGACATTTGCTTTTTTTTTTTTTTGCTACTTTTAAATTCCAAGATTTTCACTAGCTGTTGCTCCCCATTTGCCTGAGATAGAAATGTTCTTGAAAATTCTCTCTAGTGAGCATCCCAGAGCCCCCACATCTTTCTCATGGTTGCCTTTCTCATGCCCCCAGAGCATCACAATACTCACCCTGCCTTTCTCAACATAGGGATTTGGGGCAAGATTCCCCCATGGCTCTGATAAGGTTCAGGTCCTTTTCTTTTATTGCAGAGTTTCTGTGTGTGTGTGTGTGTGTGTGTGTGTGTGTGTGTGTGTGTGTGTGTGTATGGTGAGGCTGAACAGGAGGCCCACTTGGAGGGGAGTGGAAGGTTCTGGTGCTAATTGAGGCCATGCGTTTTGTACTTGGGTGCCGGCTGGTGAGGCAGATTTAGAGGACTATCGGGAATCTTAGATTAAATACCATTAAAGCCAACTTCTTATACCCCTGCTGTTCAGTGCGCACATGGGGAGAACGAAGATCGGATGTTCAGGATTCTTGTTTGGGAAAACCATATGGAAAAACCACACAGCAGTAAGTCTATAATCAGGGCTTACAGCATGTGGTCTGTTGGGTGCCAGGAGTGTTACTTCTCCCCCCACCGGAACGTACATGGGATTGGTCCTCTGATGAGGAAACTGAGCCCAAGAAAGGAGGTCTTGTTTCCCTACCGAGAGTGAGAGCACACTTCCCCTGTAGTTCTCAGAAGTGGAGTTCTCAAATGTTTTTCCTGTAGTTATTGAAGTTAGTGTTCTCAAAAATGTGTTTATATTTGTTACACTGATCCCTACAACGATCCTACTGGAAACAGACAGAGAGTCTCATGTGTCTCTTTCCAGCAGAGAAAGCAACCTCTCTTTGAGAGAGGGGTTTGGTGAACTGGCCCTACAACTAGAGGTTGGTGCAGGGCTGCGCCTGGAAGTACAGTCTGTGAGTTAAGTGAAGGTGCATGGCCACCAGGATGAGGAAGGCCTGAAATCTACCTTGTGTTCACACCAAGCTGTGTGCTGGCTGTGTCAGCCGGAAGAAAGGGATATCCTTTTCCTATACCACAAAGGCTTGGCGTGGATGAGCCAAGCTGGCCCCTGCTCCCCATGGACTAGGCTTGTTCTGTTGCAGCACACCGCCTCTCCTTTGTCCCTGATTATATTTTGTGGTCCCCAAGGCCTTGGCATTTTCATACTCAGACTCAGAGCAGCTTTGTTAATTCCATGCTATCAGTGGGATAATTTTTCTTATTAGCCAGGATGGGACTGTGTGGTTGAGCGATGTTCCAGCTCAAGAGGGGCTTATAAGTGGAACTAAAATAAATATAGGATATTTATCTTAGAGAATATATGGTAACTCAAGTTTAAGGTTTACAACAGCGTCTTTACAGTATGCAGGCACT